>NC_092588.1:116956500-118200000 GCF_047663525.1 Anas platyrhynchos
CATGAAAGTAATAAAGTGGGAGAACACAACATTAACGCACCATGTTGTCCCCTGTTGAAATTACAGCAGGCAAAAATGAGTAATAAAATCTCATAAAATTGTAATTGCTTTATGCAATCATGTTTCTAGGAAACTCTTTAAAATCAAGAAAATCCAAATCTATCTTCTATTTTAATGAACACAGTGGCAAAGTACTTTATCTTTGCAAATGTCATTAGGAAAAGAAAACTGTCTAGCTGTAGTTAAAAGACTACAGGAGCACATCTTAAATGCACTGTTTTGGTTTGATCTTGTGCCTAAACGCATTCACTTCTCACTCCTAATGGCTACCGATTGAATATGTCCAAACAAAACCACAGAAGACATGGCAAGAGAAATCTGAACTTATAGTACTAAAAAATATTACTTGATATTATGTATATAATCTAGGTACATATAATATCTTTTATCTGAGTACTCCTTTCTCTTTGGAAAGGGCACTATGAACAAATGAACTAGTTGATGTTGTGACTAGAGCTGCTAAATGTTCTCTGGTGTGTGTGTATATACATATGTTTAAATGACGTGGAGTAACTTAGTGTAATAGCTTCTGGTTATGATAGTGAAAAAAGGAAATTCTTGTATGTATTCAAACAACAAAACTGAAAGATTATTCATCAAAGGAAACATATTCCAAGTCTACATTTTAATATGTCTTGTCCCTTTTCTGTCCTACTGTAGACCTACCAATTTTTTTCAGGTCTTCAGTAGGACAGAAGGAGGAACAGAAGCATTTGAGAAACAGTGTATCTTGCAACCTATTTTGTTTTGGCATTCCCTTTATTCTGCTCCCTCCTTATGCTCTTTGGTATAATCTCTGATGTGCTCAAGCCTCTTATCTTTCTCCAATCCTATTTTTTTTATATTAAAATACTTGATTTAGTGATAGCTTCTTTGTTAGTATGCTGATTTTGCAGACCTACAGCTTTCTGAATGTGAAGCAGTCATATTATTCCAAGTGATTCATACCTTTCATTTGAACCAAATGGACAGAAATCAGTGATAGAGGCTACTTGTATTTCAAATTATTCACTAAGTTGTTGAAAACATCTCCAAACTTCTACTAAGCAACACATAGCTACAGTCATGTTGCCATTATCGATATAATGTATGACTAATTATCTACCTATGTATCTTGTTATTCTTGTAAAAGTCTAAATAAATGAGTCCTAAAAGCTTTGTGAATGTGTCATGTTACAAAACCAGGAGTTCTTAGAACTACCAGATAGTATCAGGTAGTATTTTTGCATGCCTGTATTTAAAAAGTGGGCGATGATGGGGAAAACCTTTTTGTCAAAAAGAAAAAGAGGCCTTTGAGATCATCTGTCTCATCAAAATCAGCATGACAGGCTTTAATACCCCTAATATATTCATACCCACACATTAAAATGTTGTACATTTTTCATAATTATGTTCTGCTGTAACTGCATTTATGTGAACTCTCTGGAAGAAAATTGAATTAATTATCCACCTGGCTTCACCTCCTGTATGAAAAGCAACAATTCTAGACATCTTCACAGTTGCTGGAATATGAGTTATTTAACTCTTCAGTAATAATGTTAATTTTTTTTTTTTTTTTTTTTTTTTTTTTTTTTTTTGAGAAGTGATAATCCAAGGCTTGGATGATCTTTATTCTGAGAAGAGAACTGTGTAGTCCTATGAGATGCTGATATTCTCAAAACTGACACCACTGACATGAGTGGGTAGGCATTTGTCATGCTACAAGTTGCTCAGAGTAGTTTTGATATTTAATAATGAGTTCAGATTAAGAAGGTTATTGCATTTTGAATTCCCAGGCAACTCTTGAAGATGGATTAAGCTGCGTGAGTTCAGCATACTATTATTTTGGAATAAGACTCTTATGCTGGAACAACAGTACCCACAACAGAGCAGGTCCTAGCTTATAATGGTGAACATTGGAAAGATGGTAACATAAAGCCTTGACTATTAGTTTAACAGAAAAAAAGTATACAAAGTACAGGGTGGACAGTGAGCTCAAGTATCCTTTTCACCTGAGACATGTCACCTCTTTCTGATTGAATAAAAAACAATTTCTAACATCCTTTAGTCAGGTGAAGAGACATCTTTTACAGTCACATTACAGGCTTCATACACTAATGCCCTTTATTCAGTGTAAAGTGAGAAGTGCACTGTGTGTTTCTGTACTCATCTGCATTCATTTACAGACATTTCTGTGGTGAGACCTAGCTAAAATTCTTTGCTGAAATAATAATTAGTGGAAACGTAGATAGGTCCAAACTGGAACTTCTTGCAAAATCCATGTTAATTTATGTGCTAAGTCCCATGTAAAGCCTTTTTGCTTTCATAATGGCTTTCAAGATCAAAATTAATGTGGACAACCTTGGTCTAAACACCAGGATTTTCAGGTCTTTTTTTCAGAGATAGGAATTTGAAAGCTTTGGAAGTCCTGACTGTACCACCTCTAAAAACATCGGTAAATCCTGGGACTTGAACTCCTTGAGTCCATGAGACCAGAATTGCTGGATCAGACCAAAGGTCAATTTAGCATGGTATCCTGTCTCTGTCAGTGGCCAACAGCTGATGTTGAGAAAATGTATAGAAAACATTGGAATTATGAAGTGGTAGAAGATTTAAGCATTTCTATATACATCCTAATTAATCCCAGTTTACGAGGAGTGGTGCTTTTGGGCTTTCAGACCTATAGGTTGCCTCTAGGCTGTTGTGCTCAATAGCCTTTGGACCTTCCTTCTTGTGCATTTGCCTTTTATACCTATTGATACTTTTAGTTCTGTTCTATTAAAACATGCTGAAACAATTAATAATTCTTTGCTGATGACATTACAAACTTTCTATTTTTCATTGTAAAGGAGAATCAGCTTAAAAAATGTGTATGTAATAGAGCTTTTTATTTCTAAGTTTGTGTTTGAAACATGGTGCACATCTTTTTTTGTTGTTGTTGTTGTGTTTTTTTTTTTTTTGTATTATTTTCCTGCTCTTTACTGTGTCATTAATTGTGAAGTATGATATGTCTTTTTGCTGCATAGCTTTGTCAATTTGCTTTTTGTGTTAGATTATACTGTTGTCACGACTGTTATATGCTGATATTAAATTAATTTCAGTGTCGCTGTTTCCTATACTAAGGAACTTTTCATTCTTTTTAATTGTTTACTCACTCTTCTTTTTTGCATGCTCTTTCTTCTACAGTGTCACTACTCCATGAAGAAGGCAGCCTCTTTTCTGGGTATTGGTACAGAGAATGTTTACTTCATCAAAACAGATGAAAGGTAAGCAAGCAAAAGCCATGGCTGTGATCTCTGAGTCTTTTAAAATGCAGTAGTGCTGTACTAACCAACCTATTTGAATGTAACTGAAAAAGTTTTACATCTGTGTCCCTTAGAGGTAAGATGATACCTGAGGAACTGGAGAAACAAGTCCAGCGGGCCAGGAAAGAGGTGAGAGGGGGAGAGAAAGCATGAAGGAGAGAGGAGGAGTGCATGCAGACTGTGTGCTTGTGTCTGAGTGAAAGGAAGGAAAACTAAGAGTGAGTGAACTCTTAAAAATAGGACAGTTGATGTGCCAGTGTTTTTCTTACAGGTGTAATCCAGCTGCCCCAGACTTGTGGAGCGAGCCAAGGCTCTTAGGTGTTACGCTGTTCTGGAGAGTAAAATTCCACAGGGTGTTCACTATTAATGAAAACCCTGAGTACAATGCTGCTCTGAAGTATTTAGCACATTTCTTCTATACCTAGGATTTATTTTGCCCTTAATCCCTTTTCAAGCGAAATATATGCAGTATCTGCTTTCCTTAAAAGGCAAATGAAAGCTGTAGGTTTTTCTGTTATTACAGAAGCTATTGCTTTAGTCTCTGCAGTAAGCAAGAGCTATAAGATAAGGCTTTTTGTCTCTGAAACAGTCATACATGCTGAAAATGCTAAATTTCATCCTTTCTGGTGCTGCAGGAAAAGTGTAGAGATTGCATTCTGCCTCTTTTCCCACAGGGACTTTACCAAGCAGAAAGTGATAGATCACCGTTTGGAAATGTACTCGTGTATATTTGGACAACATTAACCTACATTACCACATTCTGTAAGATAGAACTTAATATAGCCAATACAATTTACTTTAGAGAACTTAGGGGACTAAATGTGACTTAAAAGGCACATTGCATCTTCTTTTGACTTGATTGGGTCACCTCATTTCCAGTTTGTTCATGACAACAGTAGGATTCAGAGCTCAGCCCTTAGTCCATGATCTGGGAATACTAATCAGCTAGTGCAACATCCATAGTGTGGACATTGACTACCATGAAATCCTACTTTGGAAACTATTGTGGCTGACAGAAAAGGCATGGCAGTGCTATTGTGTTATGCACTGGCACGGTCACAGTAGCTTTCAGTAGAATGTTCCGCAGATACATCTTCTGCCAAACAACCATCTCCCCTTGGAGTTTCATGTTAGGTATAATAGCTAACGATATATGGTGTCCCTAATTACTTAGGAAAATCTTGCTTACCTCTCTGTGTACTTTGCCTTATCCATGAAAGACAATCTGTACTTTGCTCATCTGAGTGATCCACAGGAAAAAAAGAACTGAAATATGAAGCAAGAGAAAGCAAGCAGGAGAATGAGATCTGTGCTCTGCAAAAACAGATTTTTTGTTTGTTGGTGTAATAAATTTGGTTGTTATTTAGAAAAGATTGCCTGGCATTTATGTTAATAATAAAAAAGTCAGCCTCAGTACAGTACTTTGCAATTTAGAACCAATGTTCTGTATTAAAATGCTCCACTTACAGGAGTGTTACCTTTGAGAAACACTTACTATTTCACTTGCCTTTTAATGGAAGTTAAAGGCATCCTGGAAGTTTTCCATCTCACCTGAGCTTCAGTAACTATGTCTGTCCTTGATAAAGTGCTATTTTATAAGTTTTTACAGAAGGACACTTCAGTGAATTACATTGTGTGTTCTAATGACTCTTAAACAACAGAGAATGCATTCGTAGAATCACAGAACCATAGAATGATAGTATTCACTAGTGATAGGAGCACAAAATCTTCACTGACTGTGAACAGCAAGAGTCTTAGACTTGTTTTTTGAGGATCTGGTCAAGAAAATCTATTTAATTTTATTGGCAAAAAGAATAAAACCATGATTCCCTTCTTTGCAGAAAGGTGTAATGGTAACAATAATCTTTTGAATTTGTAGAGATCCTAGACTTGTCCCCATATTCAGTCATGTTACCTTCTGGCAGCTGAGGAAGCTTTGTCATTGTGATGTAGCTGTGGGAGAAAAATGGTGAGAATACTAACAGAAACTGTTAAGTGTAGCAGATAAGCCCTTGCTTCACTCAAAAGTGTTTTGTACTTGAGCTTCAGACTGGTTTGTAAGTTTGATTGACTTTTTTTTTTTTTTTTTTTTTTTTTGTAGTTTGTAGTAAGAGTGACCATGCAGTGAATTACAGGCTGGTAATCCTTTGTGAATGTATGAGATGAGTTTAAATTTATTCCAAGGCTACTTTTCACTGCTTTAGTAATTTATGATTTGTTTTTAAAATTTCCTTACAATTATGCACCATCCTAACAGCCATCTACACTGTTAAAGAAATATAAAACCGTCAGAATGCAGAAGTTAATCAAGCCTGCCTGTCTCTGTAGTAGATTTTAAAAGTAGCAACACTTAAAAAAAGAGGACAGCAGAGGAGATCAGATTTCAGCTGAAGTGAAGCTATATAAAAGACTTGCATGTAGAGTTTGATTTTTCAGCTGGTGTCTGATTTCAGTGAAGCTACAGTATGTTACATCAGCATAGAGATTTATATTGAGAGATTTAATTCACTGCAAATGAATCCAGGGATCCAAGATTATACGATTTATAACAACTTTAGTGCCTCTTCAGTAGCAGCATTGTTATGCTGCAGGCCAGATGCTGAAACAAGCAGAACAGTAACTTCAGCATGTGTTTACCAGCACGTGAGATTGGTCAGTTATTGCTAGGGCTGACACTGTCAATGTCATAAAGTCACTATAAACCCTACCAATTCTTTTCATTACTTTGGTTTCTGCTCCTGTGTACATGCAGGCACGTATATTTGCAAGGGTAGGTACAAGCTGCTATATTTGACCTGCTCTGCTATTGCACACCTGGTATTGGTTGAATGGGAAAACGATGAGCAAAGCCATTAAAGCCAAAATGGATGTCCTGTGATAATTGTCTGAGGCTGCAACCTGACAACAGTCAGAATTGCACTTGGCTGTAGACCAGGCATTTGGGTCAGATAGCGATGACTGTCCCAGTTGTGGCGTATGCCAGTGCTGCCCAAGGCAAGTCATGTTCCCTAAATGAAGGTTCCTTTTCCCTCAGCAAAGAGCCATAGGCATTGTAGAGGGAATGCAGGTGAAGTCCCTAGAGGGGTGAGTCATGTCCCTGAGGGGTAGCCTGCTGGCTGAACTAATAGCTTGATTTGTGTTTGGCAGAACGGCAGCAAAATATAGTAGTAAAATGGGGAAGACTGAGAAATGAAAATCAGTGTACAAAGAGACGTTGAATATCCAGAGTGCTTTCATCTTGACAAAACTAGCATCTGTCAAAACAGTCTGAAACTGGTGAAGTCTGCCCTGTGATGGTGTTAGCTGGAAATACTTTTTTTTTTTTTTTTAAATAGTCAGCACTTTTTAAATGCAGTAACTTCTACATGAGGCTCTCAGTGCTGGGAAACTAAAATGTAGACTGTCACATTTCTGTCCTACTTTCCAAGACCTTGTTATACTTCAACTCTCCAAATATACTGGAGGAAATGAGCAGTGCGAATGACAATTTTTTGTTTTGAATCCTATTGCAGGGGTCAGCACCATTTCTTGTCTGTGCTACTGCAGGCACAACAGTGCTGGGAGCATTTGATCCTCTGGATGAAATTGCTGATATCTGTGAAAAGCATGGCCTCTGGCTTCATGTAGACGTGAGTTTGTATACTGTGTAGTTTTCTTTAATTTTATTTTTTTTAATAATTGATATTTTTCTTTGACTGTTAATGTTTTTCTGTGTAGTAATAAGTTGGGCTTTAATATATATATACATTTTGCATAGAGAGCAGAAATACTTCCTGATTTGTCTGTGTTCCATGAGCTGAAAACCAGCAAATAATTTGCTTGTGACAAGCAGTCAAAATTTTCTTGTCATTGTCAGGTTATATTTCAAAATGATTTTAAAATCAATTTCCTGTTCCTTCTTGCGACTGCAAAAATGCTTCAAGGATGATTATATACAACTAGAATTTCAGATTGTTTCCACAGTCTATTGGAGAATGGACATGTTAGAATTGCGGTGCATGGTTCATACAGGTTAAAATGAAGGTATGCTTCTGGCTCAAATGACAATAAATTATTTGGTTTCACAGGTTAGTTTTCTGTAGGTCCCTTGAAGTTTTCCTAAATGGTTCAAATTTTTTTTTTTTTATTGAGTCATTTCTTTATAATTTTAGCTTTGGCTTTAAAAAACCATTTATGAGCCTTTTTGGAATAATCACTGAGTCCTTTTATTACCTGGAGGAGTTAGCTATAAATGTATTTTTCTAAAAGTAGGTCTCTTCATATTTTCTAAAACTGGATTCTCTTTATAGTGATAATGCCACAAACCCAGAATGGCTTTGCAAAAATCCGTGGAACAATGAGAGAATCTGGAGCAACATTAATAGAGATTTTTAGACCTGCTTTAAATTTAAGTATTTGCTTAATGTTGAGTATTTAAAGAAAAATAACATAGACAAGGATGTGCATTTCAAATAAAAAATGGCTCAGACATTAATAAATAAAGTTTCTGTGTGTGTGATTCAAAATTTCATTTTCTTGGAGGCAAAACCACAAAATTCAGCCCCAGTATTTAAAGTGCCTGCAGAACTTCCTCGTGGTTGTATGCTGGTGAGGATGACCCAGCAGATGTTCAGCAGGAGTGTAACATTCACATTAGGTGCTAGTGCCTTGTACATCTGTTTGCAGTGTACTTAAAGTCTGTGTTGGATCTGAGTTTTGCTGAATAGACACTGCTGGAGCCATCTCCAACAGCTGTAGGAGGATGATGCGTAATGTCCTAGCACATTCCCTGCAGCTGAATAACTTCAGTTAGGTGGGATGAACCTGGGCAGTACTCTGAGCTATATTTCATAAGCAGTTGCTAGTGTTTAGTAAATAATTACATTTCTTCTTCCAACTTTACCTCCTGTTAAGCTAGGGTAAAAATGTCAGTGAATATCTTAAAGTTAATTTTCTGTTTTCACAGTGACTGTAGCTGTCAGATGTTAATTGATTGCTGGTAGAATAACAAATGTACAATCATAAATTGGGTAGCTTTTGGTCTAGAAGACTAATCTTTCTATTAACATGGGATTCATGTTATGAACCTCTCAATGAATTCTCAGTCTTGATTGGTTCTTAGGAGTTCTATCAGTGCATTTTCCATTTTTTCTTTCACCCTCTGTTGAACTGTCAAAAGTTGAGTGCATGGATATTTTATTTTCGTTTAAAGTTTCTGACTATTTATATGGGAGCAGGGCATAGGGAAGAGACTGGAACCTTTGCGTGTAAGTGATATCAGACATATGTATATATAAAAATGTGATATGGTAAAATGAGCAGACTGTAATTCATAATGTGACCTTTTTATCTCACAGCACCATTAAAAATAGGTTTACTGGAATAATAATGGGGAAAGTACAGTGAGATCAGAAATAGTGTATAAGAAACATAGTGAAGAGTTCGAGATTTTTTTTTTCTTTGCCTTTAAGCAAGCCTACCTCCTTCTAGCCTTATAGGCAAGAATGTAGTGTTGGAAACCTTTCCAGGATCTGCATTCCTCTGAAAGGTCTTGTTTCCAGCTGAATGATTCTTACTACTTTTGAGCCTGCTGTAACTTAGGAGGAAAAAAAATATACAGTACTATTAAAACAATAATTTTAAAACAGGGAAAGCTGTAATTTAGGACCAGCATTGGTGGGAATCAGCATTATCTACTGCAAATGATCTTGAGAACAGTTTATACAGTTATTACATGAAAGTCTGTGATGTTACTTGCAGTTTTACACTGATGTATCTCATTTCAGAATATTTTCTGATACCAAAAATTGATATGGTTGCCTTAGGGAGGCTTTTCATTAAGTGTGAAATGATAAAGCTCATGATTTGTAGGAAGGGTGAATGTGTGAACATCAACATAAAATTAGTGGGTTTCAGGAAGTAAAATTTAATTGGAGTCAGAAATTGCAGATAAGTTCTCACATGGAGACAAAACTGAAGAGAAAAAGGGACTTAAGGAAAAAGTTTCAGGACAATACCAATATGATGAAATTATCTCAGCAGTCAAGCCACTCAACAGCCAGTGCAGTAACCATATTTTGTGCACATTACAGTATTCATACATTGGTTATGGCAATCAAACCTTCTTTCTCTAGTCTTGTGCAAGGAGAAGAAGCAGTTCATTTACTGTGTCTTGCCAATAACTCATAGGAAATTCTCATCAGAAAGCCTGCCAAGCTGCAACAGTGGCAGTGAGTGAAAACCTGGCTGGAAAATCATACTCGGAGAGCAGTTATTAGTGGTTCACTGCTGAAAGGGGAGAATATTTTGAGTAGAAATCAGGAGAGGTCTATCCTAGGTTAGAAGTTACCCAGTATTTTCATTAATAACTTGGATGAAAAAAAATTCCACTGACTAAATTTGAAGATAACATGAAGATGACACAGAACTGCAAGAATTAGTGGGAGGACAGGATTAGAAGATGGAGATCTTGACAGTTTAAAGAAAAAAAGTGGAAAAACCAGGCTGTAGTTCAATGTAGATAGTGCTCTAGGTTTAAGCTCCAATAATCAGCTGCACAAACATCTGGGGAATGTTGGCTAGATAGCAGATCCCCAGAAAAAGATACAGGGTTTGCCGTGCATCACAGATCATCAGTCTTAAGCCTGTGCAGTTGGGATAAACATCTTGACAGCTTCTTTGACTAAAGATACATAAAATAATTCTTTCTGCTTGGTGCTTCATCTGCCTTATCCAGACTGTGTCCAAATAAAAAGCTGCATATCAAGGAGGTTAAGGACCTACAGGATAAAGATTAGAAAGGAGTAGAGCAGTGAAGATAAATGGAATAATAGCCAGAAGTTATGACCAATGAAGAAAGATTAAAAGCAGTGATGTTATTTAAACTAGAAAAGATAAAGAGACTATATGCAATACTCTACAGATACTTTAAAAGCTGCTACAAGAAGAAAAGAATGTGTTTTCCCTGGCCACTGCAGATACAAGGGGTAACACCGTCTAGGACTGACATTTCAATCTGTAGGGTTGTTATTGTTAAACACAAATTAGGTGGCTAAGTTTTGCAGCCTCCATCATTAGAGCTCTTTAAAAACAGACAAAGTCAGTGATTCTCGGTATCCTTGGGTGCCTTCCCATTTACATTTGGTTTTTGCCAGCCCTGGATCTCTAAGCACTTAGTCCGTGAACTGAGTAAAGAAGCACAGAGCACAAATTCATCTTGTGGTACTGTGACTCCAGGAGACATTGGTAGGTGGTAGAGATGTCTGGACCTATCATACCTCTCTTCAAGATACCTAGCAGCAGTTTTTAAAACGAAGGCAGACAGAAGTACCAATCAGGTTGTGTAGGCAGCAGTTTCACCTTATCTTTCACTTTCATATTAATCCCAAAATGTGTGTGTTTGTTGGTTAATAATCTCTACAAATGTTTGACAGGAATGACATAGGTATGGCTGATCCTGCCTTTGGGGGTGGCACACAGGTGAGATGAACACTTGAGTGCCTTCCTAGTCCTATTTTTTTCAGAATGGTGTGAAAATGTCAATTATTCCAAATACCAACAGCTTTGGATGCAAATTTTTAAAAGATTTATGGTCTGCCAGTGCATTGCTTATGAATTGTAAAAACCGGGGAATAATTCAATGACTACTTTGACTGTATTATAGAAAGAGAAGAGCAAAATATAGCTATAAAGAGGAGGATCAAATTGATCGTCCTTCAGTAGTAACATGGCTAGTTTGGGCTATCTGGGGAACCCAGTTTAAGGTCATGGTTCTGCCACTGGCTTACTGTGAAATTTGAGGCAAATAATTTCCTTTCTTAGGTTCCAAAAGTAGATTGAGCAGCAGCCTTTTTCTCAGCACGAATGTTGTGAGCATGACAACATAAAATATGATGTGGTGTTTGTGTTTTGCATTAATGAGAATGATAAGTGTTAGGACAAGTTTTTAACCGTTCATTTCCCTTGTGAGCTTTTACTATTCCTGTCTCCCAGAAACAGAAGATTTTTTCCCCTAATATATGGCCTATAAACCAAAAACTGATGCTAAATTCATAGATCAGCTCTCACAGCTGTTTTGTTTGTTTTCAAGCAAAAACCAAAAGCAACTCCCCCCCAGCACCCCCGCCCCCAAAACCAAACCAAACCAAAACCAAAAAAAAACAACCAACAACCAGAGCACCTAAACCCCAAAGGCAAGCAAGTATGACCTCACTATATTTAGATCAGGAAACAGCAGTGTTTTCTTCCTCAGTAACCCAAAATATATGAATCTTTTTTTTATGATATGCTGAGTCTGGGTGTTTTTTGGACTGATGCCTCTTCTGCATCTCTGAGGAGCCTTGCTCGTTTCACAGGGAACTTTCTTTTGTGGATTCTGTCTGTATGAATGCTGAAATCCCTTTTTTCATATTTAATAATATTTTCTCAAATGCAATATATGACATGCATTCTGTTTTTTGTTGTGTGCTCTCACCACACCACCCTGACCCCATGGATAAATGTTGCTTGAGAAATGAAGATTTACTGCAGCTAGTGGGTGATGTCTGGTCCTTGCTGAATTCATAGACAAGTCACCTTCCCTAACTTAAGGCGACCAGAAGTCAAACTTGTGTAATTTATGCTTATTGTCTGAACTCCTTTTGTAGTGCATGGAGAGAGACATCTGCGAAGGTGTCACTCAAAGACAGGTATCTAAAACAGATAAGAGGACACTTGATAAAGAAGAGGACACTTGATAAAGAATGTCAGCGGAGAGCTACTCACTACAGAGAATGCCTCACTGATGCTTAGGCCACACAGCTAGTTCTTAGATGACCTGAGATCGATGTGGTGAATGCTACACCATTTTAACATCAGTGAGATTTCTGGTCACAGAAATGCTGCTATTACCTACTCACTGACTTCACTTTTTGTATCAAAACTCCACGGAGTATCTGAGCCTGGGCTTTGCAATTGGCAGAGATTATCATTCTCTCTTCCTTTGTGAGAAACTCTCACAAAGAAAAAAGCTAGGAGGAGGAATGTGTACAAAATAGGTCTTTTGACTGTCATTGCTTAGGTTTAGGCTGGAGGAACAGAAGCACCTCCTATGTCCTGGTTATGCAGAAGCCCTTCAATTCATGCTGTTGCTTACACAGAAGTGAAAACATAGCTTGTGGTTCACATAATGGCACAAACCCTTGGTTCCTCTATTTTAGGCATAGTCTCAGGCAACCACCTTTGTTTGTAGCTGCTGCTAAAAGCAAAATTTAGTCCACTAACCATGTAATAAACTAAATTTCAAATAAGATAAAAACATTGTCAGTAATCCTTGATTGAAGCATTATCAGAGAGCACCAAGAACTTTATACAAATAACATTGTCTTGGCTTTGTAATTTTTCCAATAGGCTTCTTGGGGTGGCTCAGCTTTGATATCAAGGAAGCACTGTAGACTTCTTCATGGCATCCACAGGTAAGTCAGTTTTAGTTTATGGGCACACTTACAGGAATTGAGATGGACAAGCCTCCATGAGAGCTGTATTTTTCAGAATGCGTATTGTCATTAATTGGAGGGATTGCTAAACCTATGGGTATGTGGAAAAATTGGAAAAACTGATTTATCTGCTTGGGTTGCATTTGGGCATTTTTGCCTCTCGTACCAGTGATTTTAGGTGCAATTCCTATGCCTTCTCCCCTATCTCCTTTTATGAATTTTGCAGGGCTGATTCTGTTGCTTGGAATCCCCATAAAATGCTGTTGGCTGGAATCCAGTGCTGTGCTCTTCTGGTGAAAGACAACTCTGTAAGTCCTTTCGTTTTTGTTTTTGTTTTTGTTTTTTTTTTCTTCCTAATTTTTTAATGCAGTAGACTGTCATTGCTGCAATGAGGAAGTGGAGATAAGAAAACAGCTGAGTCAGTTTTACTACACTGTGGTGCAAAAGCTGTATGACACTGTTTTGTATTTCACCAAGAAATTAGTAAAGGGTGACTAAGAGTAGGGCCAAACTGATCCAAGTCACTATACTCATCAATGGTCAAATGCAGCTGGTGCCCTTCCTAGTTTGCTTCTGTGCATTTATATTCAGAATTGAGTATTTTGTCACCTGTGTCTCTAGCAGTTTAAACACTAAGCTCATCAAAGTCCCCAGAACAGCTATCATCCACTAGGACTGCAACAGCACTGCATCTCTGTTTAAAGAATGCCATGTAGGCAGAGCTCCTCTTTGCATCACCTTGCATGGGTGTACCAGGGTGAGAAAAGAGTTGAAGTGCATGCAGACAAAGATGCTGAGCCTTCTTTTACTAGGATGACTGGGACTTTCCAAAAAACATGCATAGTGAAAAAATCTAGCAAGTAAACAACAAAGCTCTGATGTCAAGTGGCACAAAAGACACTTTAGTCTGCAATGTGATTGAAGTCCCTGTTTATATCTTTGTGGAATTCTTCTACCTTAATAAAGAAGCTAGTGAAGGGTTAATTATTTAAAACACCATTGCAGACTCAGCCCTGCAAAAGCTTATGTCCGTTCTCTAGCATCGGGATAAGTTTTATCTAAGTTCATCAATGACTGAACATTGTGAGGGTATGGAGTCCCTGAGGTTTGCATCACTGTTTTGTGGCCATGGCTTGTAAATCACTTTTATAAGTCTCTGTCAAAACAGCTGATGGATTCCATTCAGCTGCTAGTGGTTACCTGTCCATGTAGCTGCTTACTAACTCCTGGTAGTAAGAACTAATGAGGACTGAAGAGCATAGATGCTAATCAGTGCTCCCTTGGAGCAGATCACTCCAAATCACAGGTGAGATGGGGTAGCAAGAAGTGTGCTTCCTCGTTTCCTTAGACTAGAATCCGTGGGATTAAAGAGGATTACAGATTCCAGAACTACCTGTCCATCATTTTACCTTTATTCCAGGATGAAAAACAAGCAGAATGAAGTTATTGACTAAGGTTAATGTAGTCTCTAAATTTCAGGCTTGGGAAGAATTCAGTGCTGTATTTGTAACTAATTAGGCCCAGTATGTAGATGTAGCCTCAGGTAATGATTAGACTACTTTTGCTGCATACTGGAAACTTCTCCGAAGGAGAGAGGAGAGAAACAGAGAGGAATGAAATATTCTAGCTGCCTTGGCATTTAGAGTCACTTTACAAACACTGTTCCAACTTCAGGGCTCTCACTACTTCCGTGGAGAGTGATGGCTGGTAGAGCAATCCTATTCCACTTCCAGATCACAGCTATGCAATGTTGTGCCAGAAATACTTGTAGATAACAATTCTAGGTAGTTGGTCAGCAGTACTTCTGTGTTTTCACCTCTCATACAACCAGATCCAGTTGTACAGTGAGATATGTTCTAGAAAATAGAACACTTTTCTGCATGGGGAGGAGAAGGTGTTTTAGTCAGGCTTTAATTCCTAGAAAACCGGCATTTATGCATTTTATGTTTGTGCCAGTGCAGACCTTATGCAAAAACACGTCCAAACTTGGTTACTTTCTTCAGCTTTTTGAAAAAAGTCGAATATAAATCTTTAAGGAAAAAAAAAATCAAATGAATGTTTATGACACTTTACTGGAGGAGCCTTGCTTTACTTTGATCCCCAGATCCTCCTTCTCCTCTGTACAGCTTTCCAGCCACTCTACCCCAAGCCTGTAGCACTGCATGGGGTTGTTGTGGTCAAAGTGCAGGACCCGGCACTTAGCTTTGTTGAACCTCATCACATTGGCCTCTGCCAATCAATCCAACCTGCCCAGGGCCTTCTGCAGGGTGAAGCCATTTAGTTTGGCAATGCCAATAGTCTTAAGACTAGATTGCAGCTAGATTTTTAGAATGAAATACTGTGTTTATCTATTATTTTGAAAATCTATATAGGAAAATATTTAAACAGCAGAGAAATGCTGATAAGAGGCAATCTTCTCACCTTGATGAAAGTAAATAGGAGTGGTTTCCAAAGAAGTTAGAGATAGAAGAGAGAAATATGTGTTTGACTTGATTAGAAGGGAGAAGTGTTTTCACCAAAGGGAAAGAGAGATTGGTTAATCCTCTGAAAAAGCTCAGATCAATGACAATGGCTTTTCAGTGCTTAAATCACTCAAGAAATGCACAGCTATCCCTTCTTCACTGCCATGCACTGAGTAACTTTCATCACTTTTGTGATGAGAGACTTACTCAGAACATACCTGTATTGCTCTGATGTGAATTGCAGTGACAGTTTAAACACACAGCTACGGGGACTGATATTCTCAAAACTTTAGTAAGTGAACTTTGTTCTTGAATGTTCTTAAAATGCTATGAATCAGTTTTAGGTCGTGCATTTTCTCTTAAAACCAGACCTGTTCCAACTTGTTCCTTCTGTAATCCTGTAAGCATGATTACTGTCACCATATACATGTGGAACTAATATTTATCACAAATGCCAAAGTTCTGTGATTCTTCAGATCTTTAAGTGCAGCACTAGGTTAGGTAATTAGTAATCAGTTCTAGGAAACCAAGAGAATTCTAACTAATAAAGTTAAAAATAAAATCTAAAAGAATGTAGCTGATGAAGTCCTAGTTTAGCACAGAGCATTACTGATTGATCATGGTAAACATACCTGCAGTATAATCTCTTCCTCATCATTAGCAGTGTCACAAAGATATCTACTTCACTAATTTCTTTCCAGAGCAGCTGCAGGAAACAAACTTGCTTTCTATTTGGGGTTAGTGCTACTGAGAGCTCCTTCTCACCTCTTGAAATGAATTACAGGGATGGCCTTTTGTAATACACTGCTTTTGAGAATTTTCAAGTATGCCATTCAAAAGATCATCCTTTTTGCTTCAGATGAAGCAAATCAAGAAGACGTTTGTCTTGGGAGGAAAAAGCTGTTCATGTTTTGTTAACAAAATTCAAGTTCACTTAGTAATGGAAATGGAGGGAGATCAGAAGACTTGCTGTAGATAAGTCTGTTCAATGAGAAAAAAGGTGTTTTGAATTATGTACTGTAAGAAACTGGAGCTTGTCTATATTTGTTTTAGTATCAATAATTATTCATTTATTTGCCACTAATTATAACACATAACAACTATCTGTAGACTTAATCAAAATGAAAAGTTGCTTGAAACTTCATAGTGGACCAGGGCCTTTATGAAAATAGTATTTCCATTTTCTGAAACTCTTAACAGCCTCAATATAAGGCAGAGAACTACCGTTAGCTTCTGATCAAAGGACAGAAACAGATAAAAGATACTGAAGGAAGAATCACAAATTTGCAAATGAGACAGTGCTAATGAAATGTTTGCAATTTTTCTGAGTTGCTGGAGCAGTTCAGTTACTGTGCGGACAGTCATCAGGATCATCTTGGGACTGATAATACTGAGTTAGAAAGCATATTTTCCTTTCATTTTTTTCTACTTTTCCTTCATTTCAATGGGAAAACTGAGACGACATCTTATGTCCTCAGCTTGTTTGAGTCTATTCCTTTCAAGACACTAGAGATCAAGGAGTAATTGCTTTTTTGAGCAGAAAATTTATCTTGGACTTTTTCTTTTCCTCAGCCCAACAGCCTATCCTGCAACTTTTCTGTTCTCCTCCCCCTTTGTTATCCACCTTGCTTCTTGCATTGGTCTAGAAAATTCCCTTTCCCTTGCACAACACGCGATTTTCATTTCTTCTCCTGTCTGCTCTAGTGATGTGCGAGGGGACGTTACTGTCCTTGCCTCTGGAGATTGACAGAAGGCAAGATCTTCAACAGGATTTCTTGAGCGTGTTGCATTATCAGTAAGATGATCAGATGGAAAAGGGTCATCAAACCAGCATATCTCGTCAGCTTTGGATGCACCATGAGAGTAGGAGAGTACCTGTGGTTTTGTTTGTTTTTTAGAGGAAAGATCTTCTCAGGAATTTGAATTCACTGAGATATTTGTTCTTGCTTGGCTTTTCACTCTAGAACATTTGTCTGACTCCTTCTGTAATAATACCAAGTTAAAATTTCTTGTGACAAACAGAAGTTATTTCTCAGATGATGGACATTAGGGGAGCTAATATCCTGTGGTGTCCACTACCGTGCAGCTGTGTTACATTCTGATAATGCAGAAGATAACCCCACATTAACTGGCCCTGCTATACACTTGCTGCTGAAACATGATGCAAAACTTTAAAGTCAGTGATAAACAAAGCAATTAACTTCAATTTGGGGGTGTTGCTCTCTTTTTTGTTTGCTTTCTTTTCTCTCTCTCTCCTTTTTTTTTTTTTTTAATTTTAAAATTTATTTATTAAAATTAATTTAAATTTTAATTTAATTTTAAAATTTATTTAAAGATTCAGGTACAGAGATCTAAGTGAGCATGGCACAATGTCTTGTCAAATGGATTCCCTTTCCTGTTGGGCAACTGGTTAGCCAGAGAACACAAAGCTATATAAAAGTGGTGAAGGATGGATGTGTCAGTGCTTGACTTTTCTTCAGTTTCCAGTGTCATCTTTTTGCCTTTTGTTTTTCCTCTGAAAAACCTGGAAAGTGTGAGAATCTGAGGTGTTGCAAAAATACTAGGCCCAGCACTGTCTTTCCAGCTAATGCTACAGTGAGCTGCAGTAGCACATTATAATTCTTAGCAGCCACTATCCCTTTCTTCCCAAGCTGTCACACAAATTGTCCTCTCACAAGGCTGAATGTGCTGGTCCTGGGGCTAGAGAGTTCATACTGAATTTGCTGTCCTTTTTGCAAACCAGGGGTATTACAACAGGATTGTCAAATCCCTGCAGAAGTAGTGGAGAAGCTTTCTTCAAGGTTGTTTTTCTCCTTTTGTGCT
Source organism: Anas platyrhynchos (assembly GCF_047663525.1). NCBI lineage: Eukaryota > Metazoa > Chordata > Aves > Anseriformes > Anatidae > Anas > Anas platyrhynchos. The sequence goes on from NC_092588.1 coordinate 116,974,582, forward strand.
TTACAAATAGGTGTTCATGGTATCTTTTCTTTCCTTTCCTTTACTTTTTTTTTTTTTTAATCATTTTCTTTTTTAAAATATTGACAGAGGGAATTGAAAAGGCTAGGAGAGAGGGAAACTTTATCCTGTTTATGCCAGTGGACTGTTTCTCATTTTCGTGTGTTCTTTGAATTCCTTGTCTTAAAGTCTTTTTCTCTATTTTACTGCCAGTGCTAAAGTTACCAGTAGTGTACTGTAACATTGATTAAAAACTGTACCTCTGTTGCAGGAATATCATACTTTGACTAAGAGATATGTCAGACCCTGTCTGCCGTTTCGAAGTCAAAGTTGCTGCAGATGCAGAAAAACGGCTGTGATATGTGAAAAGCCTGTTCAGTTGGTTCAAAACTGAAGAGTGACGTTGAACTGAGAAATGAATTGTTATTTCCTAGAGTAGTTTAGCATCTTTTACCATGTTGTGTGCTTCTGTTCCTTGGTCTTTGCTGTATGGAAGACTTCTGGTTCAACTGTCACTTAAATACACATTTGCAGATCTGAATCGGATGCTGTAGCCATGTTTTGAAATTCATCTGAATTTCTATTTTAGTAGCACCTTACAGATTTTCTTTTCTCACCCTCTTTTAACTTCCCTGACAAATCCACAACCTGTCCTGTCTCCTGGGCCCATTGCAGGACCACCCTCATCTCTGCTCTCGTAACTTCCTTTCTGTTAGCCCTTGTCTCTACTTCTTATTCTTCAGCCAATGGGCCAGTCCTGTGTCTCCTTTCCTCACCTGTACCTTTAAACATCTAACAGCCTCTCTGCTTTCTATTTCCCAGCTTCGTTCTTTGCTGGAGCATGCCACTGTACTCATTGATTTTTGTCTGTTTTCTGCTGGCCATTTCTGCCCAGACAATCTCCTAGAAGTTGGAGCCTGGAGATTGCTGAATAAAAATAATTTCGTTAACAAATCATAGTTAGGGTGCACTAAAGCAATTTTCTGAGGCTTATTTTCAAATGTTAAAGTTGTCAGAACTGTGAATAGAGATGAGACATGGGGTTATGCTAATCTGTCGGTGGTGTTTCCACTAAAACAGTCAGATAACGTATGCTAAATCTTCAGAAGCTCTCTACTGGTAACAGCAAAACATTGGGTTTGGGGCTGAAATACTCTTTGCCCATAACTAACTGTGCCATATGTGAAGTCTTTTGTCAGAGGAAAGAAGAAACAGATTGAGCCATTTGTGAACTTTCTGGAAGCTTTTCAGGCTGTTCTTCCAACCTACAGGCTGTAGCAGTGGGCACAGGCTTCCCCTTCTCCTGCTTCACAGAATCACAGAATTTCTAGGTTGGAAGAGACCTCAAGATCATCGAGTCCAACCTCTGACCTAACGCTAACAGTCCCCACTAAACCATATCCCTAAGCTCTTCACCTAAACGTCTTTTAAAGACTTCCAGGGATGGTGACTCCACCACCTCCCTGGGCAGCCTGTTCCAGTGTGTAACAACCCTTTCAGTATAGAAGTTCTCCTTACCCATACATTCATGTGTTTGGGCAGCTGGTTCTGTGGTACCTGCTCCCATGGTTTCTTGAGATTTGGGACAGAATTGCTCTTCAACCTACAGTTCTTCAGTGACACTATGAAGTAAATCATCAGAAAAAAAAATAATAAAATAAATCTGTGTGGTCAATGCTGACTTCACTGGGTTCTTCCAGGGTTCTTAAACAATGCTGTAAGCTGTGAATGGTGACGTGCACATCCAGTTCTCTTTTACTAAATGGTTGGTACAGACAGGAAAAACTGCTTTGGCTTGTGAAGATAAAAAGGTTTAACAATGCCTATCAGCAATCTAAGCCTCTGTTGTGTTTCTGATAGGGCCTCCTGAAGAAGTGTTACTCTGCCAAGGCTGCGTACCTGTTCCAGCAGGACAAGTTCTACGATGTCAGCTATGACACTGGTGACAAGTCCATTCAGTGCAGCAGGCGTCCGGATGCATTCAAATTCTGGCTGATGTGGAAGGCGCTGGGAACCACAGGCCTCGAGGAGAGAGTGAACAGGGCACTGGCTTTGGCTAGGTACCTCCTCGCAATTTTGAAGATGTCTACTCTGTGTCATTGACTGTCTGAAATGTTGACAGTGCTCACACTTCTTATCTTGGAACAGACCAAACTGTTACTTTTTTCCCCCCTTTTCTTTCTGTCTAATACAAGAAAAAAACTATTAGCAATAGCAGTAATAACTAGTGTGATTAAATTTGCTGCAATATTTAATAGTAATTACTACTTGTAGCAATAAGCATAGATGTCAGTTAAAAAAAAGAATCTGAATTCAACTATTGATATACTTTGTTTAACATCCATGTTATCTGAACCATATGTAGGACAGCATCTACCAGCATCCCCTCCCTCTTCTAACTCTTAAATGTATGTTCTGGTATTAATGTAAAACAGGCACCATGTGCCAGGTTCTAAGCTATGTCTAGCAAGAAGTGAATTTTCCATTCTTGTGTCCACTTCATTCCTCATGACTGAGAAAACACAGAAAAGTATTGTTGTGGGGAAACATATGAGGATGCTCTGTTAATGTTAGGGTATAGTAGAGCTATACGAAGATAACGGCAGGTTGCTGAGGTTGCTCAGAGCTAATGGATGTTTATTTTTTCTTCATGGGTTTGCTGAAATTCTTAATGCTTGTAGTATATTCCATTAGGGACTGAAGCATGTCTTTTTCTGGTGTTTTTTCTCCATTTTCAATTTTTACTATCTTTTTGGTCTTACAGCACATGGTTTCACAAGTGAATTCCATAAAATTCTTGCTAGAAGGTGTTTCTAAAGTGACAATGATGTCTCAGTGTCTGGAAATAAACTTCCATACACAAGTTTTTTTGTCTTCTAATAGAAAATATGGTCTTGAAATAAGATAATGTCCCATTACAAACAATTCAATTGAAGTATGTTCAAAATGTATTCAAGATAAAACTGAATCAACATCTTCACTCACTCCTGGGCTAGCTACACACTACTATAATGCAAATCATTAATATTTAAAAACAGTCACCTCTATCATACTGGCATTATATTTTGGATATGAACCACCAAGTTTAAAAGAACTGAATGTTTACAGAAAATTAAAGGAATGTTCTCACTTTAAGAAAGTCACTTTAAAGAAGAAGTTGAAACATCTATGATGTAAAACCAGAGTAGATTAGAAATGGAGAAAAAAAAAAAGTAAGAAAGAAGCAAACCCAGAAAATCCCAAATGAGCTCTGGCCTTATTCTCTATTTCTTCAAAGCCGCTCATTATTCAACAGATTATGTGTTCTTAAAATCTTCAGGTTAGATTGCACCTTATTTTTGTTCCTGAGTATTGTACTGGACTGTGTCTGTACAGACTATGCAATTCATTGCACTATCAGTAGGCGAATTCAGCCTTATCAAAGTCACTGGCCAAGGTCATCTAACTGAACGCAGTGATTAATGACCTTTCTGGGATCGATATTTTCTTTGAATGTTAGGATTCAGCTTCTAAGCTGAATTCGTTTCTAAGGACAGAATGTTTTTTTTTTTTTTTTTTTTCCTTGTTTGAAGAAGAAAATTCTTTGTCATTATCTGATGAAGTGTATTCTTTACAGTAGCTGCATTGCTATCTGGAATTTGCGTGGACATGGGCACTTTGCAGCTGAGACATCAGGTTTGCTGGGCACTGTGCCAGGTCTCTTAACTACTCAACAGCTGTGCAGCCTTTCTCCTGTTTGTTACAGTAGGTTTTCCTTTGATGTTGCAAAGATAGTATTTCAGTGTTCCTGAACAGAGACCTAGATTAATGATGGAACTGGTGCATTGGCTCTACAATTTGAGAACAAGATTATTTTCCATGGATAGGCAGAGCTGCAAAGGCTTTAGGGTAATTGCAGTCATGCATTTCTGTTGCATCAAACTTTGCTTATTGGCTATTCCATCAATTTCTTCTTGGTTTAGAGGTGAATCATGTTTTCAACATGGTAGATAGCCCTAATATATTAGATGTAATTATCCACCTCTTCACTTTATGCTTCAGTATCTTTGCAGTTTTTATGCCTGATCACTCTGTTGACAACACCTACTTTTAACAGACATATATCCACGTTTGCTGCAGTTCCCCACCCCTCACTTTCTGCAAGGCTTAATCGTAGCAAATAGCACTTCTCTGTGCACTCCAGTCCTCACTGAGATTCGAGCCCTTCTGACATTCTGCAAACGTGACATGATAATAAAACTCCTCTGTCAACTGTGGAAAGATGCACAGAGTAAATTACTCCACTGCCATCAAATGGTCCTGGCAAGATAAATCATGGGTGATGGATTTTTCTAATGGCTGCCTTCTTAGGCCATTGGCAGTGTAGTTAGGAACATGATTAACGGTGTTGTGAGCTTGACCAGCATCAGATATCCTATGTCAGACAGTGGTATAAGAAAAAAGGTGCTTGTGGTAAGAGAGCAGGGTATTATGAAATGAAAAGTAGCTCTAACACACTTTAAGACCTCAAAAAACTACGTGTTCATACTTAGATCCCTTCAAAGAGTTTTTTTTTTTTGTTGTTCGTTTGCCTTTTTTTCAGGATTAAATTAAAAAATGGTTTGAGAGCCACTGTTTTGTGAATGGCCTGCTGATTATGATAGATGTTATTTTTTCAACACAGACAAGAATCTTCTAATCAACAGAATGGAAGCACTGAACTTGTTTTTGCTTAAATTTACCTACAGAAGCAGGTTCCCTCCCCAGTTATATCTATCCTCCTGCATGCCTTTCAGTATGCCTTGCTTTCAACCTAAACAGTAGCTTGGGAATTAACAGCCAGGTAACAAACAAGAACACACAGTAGGATTTAAATGGTCGTGGCAGACAAGATCCAGATCATTGACTTATTGCAGTGAAGAGAAACACCTCAGCAGTGCACAGTTTGGTGCAACTCATAGAGCTGTGCTGTTGGGAGCTGGCACTTTGTCACAGCAATCATTTTACGGGGACGTGTGCTAAGAGGTAATGAGTCACATGCACAATACTTGTTAATGATAAACAAAGTGGCAACTCCCCATGCTCTGTTTTGAAAAAATTAGACCATCTAGGGTATTGTTTACTGCCTCCCTAGCCAACCAGTTTCTGCAGCACGTCTGCTGAATCTCAGGCTTTGTGGATACAGCTGTGCTAGTGGTGTCCCTGTGAAGGCAGATTTCAGGCATGTGAATAGGACCAAGGAGGGTTATTCTAACAGTATTTTTCTTCCTCTAGGAGTGAATAAAAGAATTATTTGTGTGATGACCAATAAGGCAGCTGCAGGCAGGGAAGTGCTGAATTAATGAAACAAAAGAGCATATTTATACAAAATCTGTAGTTTAACTGCCTCTGTTTTATTACTGTTAGACAGCAATACCTCTGTGTAGAAGACTAACATTCTGTTGACATGGGAATGCTGTATGAGTTTGAGGTAATTTCTTTGGAGTTTTCGTTGGGAAGGTTTTGAGAGGGCATGTAATTAAAAGAGCCCTAGCTATGACAAACTGTCCTCTTTGCTTCAAAATGCTGGAGTGACATCTGCTAGTGGCAAAGGTGAGGTCATGTTTTAAAAAATTTATAAAAATTGGTGCTGTTTGGATCAAAAGTTTGGATTCAAATCCATCTTTGTACTGAAGGCATTTTTTTATTATTTATTTTTTCCATGCTGACAGGTGAATGATACAAGAAATATTTAGTTTAGTGCATTGTTAGCATAGGACGCCCAGGGATTATTGTGCATCAGCAGAGGCTCACTGAAGGGAAATGTGCACTGTTTTGTAAAGTACAGGACAAGGACAGTAGCAGGAAAACTGACGGTCTTTTGAAGTACGTGGAAACTTAAGTTCTGGGCCAAGATCCTGGTGACAATGGTAATAGTGCAAGAAATGTCAGGGTGACCATGAAATAAGATGGCAGCACAGCATCAGCACTTGAGGAAAAGAGATTGAGGAATTAATTTGTAGAGAACAGCATCAATAGAAATTTGCATCAGGAAAGTTCACAGCCTGATGTAAATAGGATCAATTTGTGCCATGTGGCTCCACTGAAAATCTGTGCCTGAGGACAGAATTTGGCCTCTTCTCAGTACTCCTTGGCTGGTTGTTGCTTTTATTTGTTTCCAGGAGCTGATAGCTACTGTATTTTCACAGCAGGTAGAAATGAGGTTTAACTCTGTGGTTTCTTCAAGTCGGGTGGGGAAATAAAATAAAATAAAATAATAATTAAAAAAAAAAAAGATGTTTATGTGTTTAAGGCCTTTTCTGTTGTTGCCTCTAAGTATTGTATTGTTCAATGTCATAAAACCCTGTGTTTTTAATTACAGATATCTAGTGGAGGAAATTAAGAAAAGAGAGGGATTCCAGCTTCTTCTGGAGGTAAGTGAAAATGGAATTTAACATTTTTTTTGCCTGTTGTTTGTCTTTGTTCTTTTTAGCCAAATGCCATTTCGTATTTGAAGTGTGTAACTTAATAAGTTGTGATGCACAGATGTGCTTGGACACATAGTATGTTCTGTATTCCCTACCACCAGTCTAGCCATTTTCATAGCTTCTGGGCCTGTATTGCCTTAGGGTGTATAAATGGAGCATTTTCCTGTGAAAGAGAAGAGTCTGATTGCAAAAAGGCAGTGCCTGCCAGGCTTACAGATGAGACTGAGTGCTGGAAGAATAATCAGAATATCTTGATCCTAAAATGAACTTTTCATCACTGAAGTCCATATTTTTTCCTTAATTCTATTTCTACATCCATCTTCCTAAAAACTACCAAAAATAAGTAGTTTTCACCCATCTTTGCTAAACCTGTCAGCTTTTTCTCTTATGATGGTTTTGCTTAGGAGAGAGTGAGCAGGGCTAAAGATCTCAATTTTTTCTCCTATCCCCAGCTCTTTGGTAAGTGAGGTTAATATCTTGGGAGGCACTGAAAAGATCTGTCATTTTTAGAACATATAAGTACGTGAAAGACAGCTGGGTGAGTACCATGGGGAGGAAGAGAGCTCATGGAGAACAACAAATGTAATGATGAACCAAATTTTCAAATTTGGTTTACATTTGTTGATCCAATAAGCATTCCAGGTTAGGATGGAATTAATATGAAATTTAAAAACTATTTTATACCACTTGTAAAACTTTTCTGTTTACCTTTGAAAACTGCTAATTTGGAAGTGCATACTGGGAAACTTTACATGAAGGGTGCTGGTAGCAACATATGATTGGCAAATGATGACACAACATATGATGAGTAAAGTGGCAAGTTCATTAAAAAGATAACCCTTCTCTGTTGTGTAGAGCTTAGTGTAGAGGGTAGATCCACCTTAGGTGTGAAAGATGCTGGTGAGAGCAGAGTGTTGTTTGGTTCCTGCAGGAAAAGGACACATGGATTGAGAATAGGATTGGAAGGAGTGCGATAGTATGGGCTATGAGAAGGAGGTTGAGCAAGGGTTAAGAAGAAATTTTCAGGAGCACAGGAGGACAAGCAGTGAGAATTTAAAGAAAGACTGCTGGTAGGCAGCTAGGCCCCATTAAGTGAGTCCTTTATGAACGGAAGTTGGACTTCGGACAAGAAGCTTGGAAGATGATCCTCAGATACATGCAGTGAAAGTCCTGTAGTGAGGACTCTTCTACAGCCTGGAAATGCCAGTTGTGCGTCTGTCATCTTGAACTCCTCTATGGTATAATTGCTTACCTGCTTGGATAAGAGCTGTGAGAAGATGACAAGTAATCATGAAGCGTGGCTGGGGGTAGTTATTTCTTTCTGGGATGAATGGTATTTTCAGAGGGGGATGAAGTTATCTGATGTGTGAAAGGAAACTGAGACAATCAAGGAGGCAATATGATAATATATGCCATCTGCTTAGTCCTGCCATCTGATTTTAAGCAGCTTTAAAATAAACCCTCCAACAGTCAACTAGTGCTTGCATTCATGAGGAAATCGCTGCCTTTTCAGGGTCCGTGTTTGTGTGTACTCAATGCATGCTCTTTGGGGAAAGAAATGGGACTTTAAGCACTGAGCTTTATTTCATTCAATGACAGCAGGTGGCAGGTTTGCAGTTCTGTTCCAGCTGACAACGATATTCTCCTTGATGATTAAATTGTATTTAATGCATTCTTTGAAGTGAGGCGGAAAATGATATGAGCAGTTCTCAGTGCCCTTTCATGAAAGAGCATGTCTCAGCTGGTGGGCTCTCCTCATTCAGGAACTGCCTCAATTGTAAGAGCAGCCGCAGTCACAGTGGGGCAACGAGATGGTGTGACCCAGCTATCAAGCTGCCTTTTAACTTCTTTTTTTTTTTTTTGTTCAGCCATACTAATGAGGATGGTGTGTGTGTTGGGGGGTAGGGGCGTGTTAGTTTATACTCCATGTTGTAATTTAGACCCCAGGTGAATATACTGCATTGAAAACAAGGTAGGTCAACATTAACTGAGTGTTGTTATGGGTAGTATTGGGTGGGACTGGAAAACACATCTATTCATCATGCTCTTGCTATCTGCACAGGTAAAAAATAAAATATAATTCGTTCCAAATTAGCAGGAAATGTAGGCAGATCCTGGGTTGGTCTGCTGGAACATTTTCTCAATCATGTACAAAATAGAAACCTCATAAAACAAAATGCTTTATTTTATAATGCATGATGAACATCCATTCTTCTTGTCAGGAGGCTTGCAGCTAAATCTCCGCTGAGTTTAAAGGCAAATTTGCCCAGGAGGGAAGCAGAGATGTGGAGTCTTTGCTCAAAAGGCCTGCTTAGTTATTGGACAAGATATTTTCAGGCATGTATCATACAAAGCATCCTGAGATTCTTAAAACATGAAATCTGAGAAGGCCAGCACTAACTCCAGAACTACATAGTGGGCTGTATGATATAAAAGGAGAGTAGTCATTCAGTAGAAAAAATGACTAGGTGTGCAAACATTAAATAGTACCAAAAATAATGAGTTTGTGTGTTTTGTGTAAAATGCATCACAGGAAATTTCCCTTCTGAAAAGAAAATGTATTTTTCTCTTTCAACTTCCTTCAGTTTTGAAATCCAAGTTAGCTCTCAATGCCTCTCTTACACTTTTTTTTTTTTTTTTAAACCAAAATTTTTATTAACCAAGGCAAAAGAAGAAATAAAGAAGGAACCCCAGCAGGCTTCCTCTTCCTTCCTTCCTTCCTTCCTTCCTTCCTTCCTTCCTTCCTTCCTTCCTTCCTTCCGACAGGGGGGAGATAAGTGGACAATGTTAAAACTGTTTCTTGTTTCAGAAAAGGGAAACAATCTGTGTTGGAGAAGGAAGTCTTGATTAAAAAGGTGTAAACTCCTTCTGTCCCCCCCGATCCCTCAAATAAAGCACAACTTGCTGATGAGCTGCAATATATATCCCTCTCTCATTTTGTTATATTTCATAAGCAATCACTTCTTCTCTTGTTTAGCCGGAGTATGCAAATGTTTGCTTTTGGTACATTCCACCGAGTTTAAGAAAAATGGAGGATGGACCTGAATTTTGGCAGAAGCTACATGAGGTGAGTGTCACATGAACAGTGTTAGCTTACTGATGTATCTGTATAAGAATGTGAAATAGCCCCTGGCTTTTCCAGACATAAACCTATCAGTGGAATGGTGATTTAATCCTCAAATAGATATTACTAGGATTTTAAAGTTTGTTCCCTATTTAGACAAAGCAAATTATTCTTTTTCTACATGCAAAAAGATGCACACATTTCCAAGTATTCCGCTTACTATCAAAGCTGTTAGCAGATGGCAGAACTGAGAGAAGATGAACAGTCTTGTCTGCATCTCTTGTCTAGACAGAGTATTCATTACCTATTGCAGACACTTAACATTGTCCTTGGAGCTTGTCTTGCATTACTGTAGAAAAGGCAGGTGAGGAAATGCTTAAGAATACATTTCTGATGTTAAACAACCTGTAAATGAAAACAGAAATACAATGGGAAAAACTTCAGTGATGAGCATTTTGGTAACTCTGCCTGCCATTCATATACATCTTGGAAAAAAGTAGCAGTGAAATTTTGAAGTAACAAACTGGGAATAAGTTGTTAAGAATTAATTAGGAAACAATAGACACTGGTATTAATTAAGCTAATTGCTTGCTCCTCCCTGTAGCAACTTCAGTATTCTGCATTTATTTTTTCCCCTAGAATTTCTTACTAGAAATTTAAACTAGAACTTAGATATGTATACCATAGACAGACAAAACATGCATACTTCCTATAGAGGCTGCTTTTCTTCCAGCAGCTTTTCCTTCACAGGAATTGCTTTCAATTTATAGTGGATGCTATTGTCTTTTTTGGGGTGAGGTCTTCCTTAAACCTGTCTGTGTTGTTTTGGAAAGTATATTTAACCCTTGCAGTTCAAAGTTGTTCAAAACCACAGTGTACATTCACTACATTTTCACAAAACATGAATGGATTGTGATCCTTTCATATGGGGCTTACCTTCCTTTTGTTAGAGTGGAAGGCATATACATACATATCTCCTGTACCCATGAGGATTTGGAAAGGGTGCAATGGGAAGGCATAGAAGAAATAATGCTGCACCTACCACCTTTGATTTATGTTTGCAAGTGACAGGACTGAGGAGGGAATGGGTGAGGCACAATGAACGTCTTAGAGCACGTAAATTGTGTGTGATTGAGTGGATTTTTGAGTTCCTGGTTCCTTGCTGGTGCTTCCAGTCAGAGGGTGGGGAATAGATGCCTAACTTTATTATATGTATGGATACAGACAGATTCCTAGCAGGTGTTTTGTGAGGGAGAGATTGTGTGCAGATTCTCCCAAGAACTGAGCACCACTGCAGATCTCAAACATTCTTTTCATTGGCAAGGTGACATATTCCTGATTCTTAATGCCTCTGATGAAGCACTAAGAAAATCAATAAAATTATTTATATCCTAAACTATAACCTCTCCCTCCCCAAACTACCCCACAAAAACAAACAAACAAAAACAAACCAAATGAACAAAACCCAACCAACCAAAACAATGTGTCTTAGCAAAGCAAGACACTGAATGGCACAAATTTCTCTCCCAGGATGATGAGATGGCAAGGGAGGAAATAAATGAAGAGTGCTAGTCGCATTGATTTAGGCACTGCTAGGAATTTGTTGGACATCACAGAACTGAGCTTGTTACAGAACTAGAGGATGTTATTTCACCTCCCTGATACTTGGCAGAGACAGGTCTGGGGTTGCTTTGCCTTTTGGATGCTAGGGTCCAGTTTGGGGCACAACATGCATCAGTGAGCAGAGATGATGACAGCACTGGGTTGTACAAAATAAGGCTGACTTGACTTTTCTAGCTAATGTCAATTTGTTCTGTAAGATTGCTGTTGCAAACACCATAGTCATTATATTAATATTACATTAATCAGTACAGATACATAGGCATGAAGGAATGTACCCTTACTAGCAATGTGTAAGTGATTAGAAGATGCAGCCTGGAGATATTTTTGCATCATGCTATCAGCAGGCAGATGAAGATGTGTACAGTTTCCTGACTGCAAGTGCTTCCTGAATCTTCCCACGTTCACAAAAATGAGCGTTAAATACTTTAGTTCACAACCTGTCTTTCCACACAACATTTTTAACATCACAATTTTTCCGTTTATCCAGAAATCAATCTTCCTTTTTTGTTGACCTGTATATCTGACAATAATTAAGGAAATGTATGTCTTAAAACTCCCTTGAGCAAATGATTGATTTTGTTAAACTGATTGTTCAGCAATATTTTTTCGAATAACATGCTGTCATCGAAGGTTAGTTAAGTGAGCTTTAGTGCTGGTGAAAGTTGATAAGCCAATATCCCTGATCTCAAGTCCTCAGCTTTCTGAAGAATTTGCATAGTCCTTTGCAAAGTAACCCTGAAGGTTTTCTGCTGTTCTGGCTCTTCTCCAGATTTCATGGCCCACTTTATGTGGAAATGTCAGGGCTGACTGGATGACTGGATCACAGTGTGATACCTGATTCTGATGTCAAGTCTTCTAGCTGTCCTACATAAACTGTGTCTATCTGAAGGTGATTTTTTTTTTCTTTTTGGTGTTTTTTTTTTTTTTTTTTTTTTTTTGCTTCTTTTCCTTAAATGAGGGGGCCTTGGACTTTAGGTCTGCCCTTTTCAGAGTCTCCATCATGTAAAATGGAAAGGTGATGGGAAAGAGTGGCATGGACAATTTGCAACAGCCACAAGGTGGTCATGTGAGTCACCACCTAAACACTTTAGAGAACGAGAAACAATATGGTGTTGGTAAAGTAACAACCAGTACAAATGGTACATTATCCTGTTACCCAGTGAAATAGGGAATTCTGTGTACAACTGTGGTCTTACAGCATTTTCATCGCTTGGAATTACAGCAGCAGTTAGCGGTACAGTGAAGCTGGTTCTTTTTTACAGTACAGCAAGGCACTGAAGGCACTGGATGCAGGTGGGTGGTCCGAGATAGTTCATACCCTGAATATTTTGCAGTACTCAGTATGTAGCACGATGTAACCTTGCAATGCAAAGTGGCTTTCAATGTCATTGCTTATAAGTGAAGAGGGATTTCTTCTTGTAGAAACCATATGAATGGCACTCTGTGGTAATTGGGGAGCTACCGTTTAATTCAGCTAGACATATTTGTAAGTGTGGTTGTTTTGTCGTTGCAAAATCGAGGCAGTTACTGCTGACCTGGAGCGACATAATTCATGGATGAAGGAGCCAGACTCGGAATTGCTTTGTTAGTGCTCTATGTGCCCCCTAGTGGTGTTTTTTACTCCTTTCCCTTTTATGAAACGCGGTAAGATTTACTTTGTTTACTGCTGAGGACAATCAACGTGTCACTTAGTCACAGTGAGATAAGCATAACTGGAAATTACAAACCAGAAGTGGAGGTGAGAGAAGTAAAAATTTTCAGCCCAGACAATTCCAATATTCATATTTTATCCATAATTGCAAATACCTTTGCATATTCCTACTTGTAACAATCTTCTCTTCAAAAATTCAAAGGTTCAGAAATTCATCTCATGCTGGAATGTCTCCAGGTGATGCAGAACCAGATGATTATTAGTAATACTATCTCTGAAAGGCTTTCTGGAGGCATGGGGTGTGCTAGGGCACAAGAAGAGTTTGGAGGGATAAGTCTAGAACTATTGCCATCCTACTGGTAACCCAGCCAGCCAGCCATGCATTATATGTTCTGGATCAGCGTGTAGTCTGCTCAAACTCATTGTGGTCTAGAGGATTAAGATGGAGATGCAGAAGTAGCTCTCTTTAACAGAGCCCCTTCTACTGAGCCTACTGGAGCCTGGCCTTGCCAAAAAGTCTGGAGTGTAAAAGTAGGTAGACTGCTGCATGTTAAATATTGCTCAGAAAAGAAAGCTAGTAGTACTTATTGCCAAGTATTGAAGTTCTCAAAATGGGGGTTAAAAAACTTTTAGTAGGTTCCTGGTCCATCTTTTACACTTTACTAAACTTTACCTACTCTGTAGTTCTAAACAACACATATTGGAATATTGGTTTTCCAAAGCAGGAAAGCTTTTGTACATTGTTGTTAGTTTCAATTACTCAAAATTCTAGCATCTCAGTCTTGGATTTTTTTATTTTTTTTTTTAATGTTTATTTTTGGCCCTATTTTGGATTTTTGGCCGAAGAATGCAAAACTTATTGGTAACGTTAGAAGGCTCGAGATACAATTTCATAATGAGACCTCTATAGCTTGGAATGTCATTTTGGCCCCTCCCTTCTTCCACTCAGTAAAAGGTAACGTCCTTCCTCTTAAGAATATGATGTCTGCTAACTGAAGGTATATTTGTAAAATAGCCTGTCATGCTGACTGGTGTTTTGATACATTTATATAATGAGAGGTTTCATATCAAAGCAGTAATATAAGGAGGTTGAAGTGGTGTTGCCTTGGCAACCTCTGAATCTTGTGGTCTTTGTGGTATAAATCAAACACTAATCAAGGACCCGATTCAATATTCTCTATATATTCAAAATATCTATTGACTATGGTAATAGGTTTGAATGGGAAGGGAAAACAACACCTTCAACAAATTGCATTAATAAAGTTTGCCCTCAATATATTGTAACAGCTAGAGAAAAATGGCATAGATTATAACCATGGCATTAAATGCAGAGGGCCCAGTTTGATGCACAAGATAGGTTCCTAAAATGTCACTGCAGCTATATTTCCACTTAAGATTTGTATTCAAGACGTTGTCAGTAAAATGCCTGGCATCCTTGCATAAAGTACTTTGTGTTATTTTTACATTTGAACAACAAAATACTTAACTATTTTAATGTGTGTTAAAAGCGTAGTATATGAAACCTGTTGCTATGAATTATTCTCACATGAATAATTTTTATGGTAACAAGTATCCTTACTGACTCTAGCTTCTAGCTCTCCTTGACATGAGTTTCTTTGGAGAGCCACATCAAATGACAGGGAAATCAATGGTAAAATTTACACAGAAGTATATGGGAGTTAAATTGGCTAAATCATTGTGACTGACAGCTCTGGAGATGTTCATCAGTCATTTGTGAATACTGTATGCTGATCTAATTGTTTCTGTTCCCATGTGTTTTCTTGTTGCGTTGAATTAATGTAATCATATAGAAATGCATTTGGACAAGAATAGAGAGAAAAAGAATGGGTCAAGGTGTGTTTGTTTGTTTGTTTTTCCAAACGTATGTGAAGAGATGGTACCATGACTTTTTTGCCTTCTCTCAAAGCCACCTACAAATCTGTTGTGAACTTCAAGAAAAAAGACTCTACAAGTAAAAGAGATTGCTTTAGTAGGTTTAGAGGTCTAAAAAGAAATACCTTCCAGGGGGATGGATGATCATTTCAAAGAACCAGATGGGGATCTTCCAGAGAGGTTGTCTGAGGAATCTTGGTTTGTAAGGGAAATCTTCATAGTCAAAAATTCCAGCTTCATCCTCTATGACTTGAGGCAGATACTCAACGAGGAGGTGGCACAGCTTCCCTCCAACTTAAGCACAGAGGAAGTCCCAGATCATGACTCAAGCAACCTAAAGTCAAATCCACCCTTTGGAAAGAGTTGTCTCTCCTCATTATTTGAGAGAGGAAATTTAGAGATGCCAGGATCCCAGAATGGATGCCTTAGTTCATAGACACAAATAAGGAGAATGCAGTACCAAGTCTTGAGTATGTGGCCTAAAACAGGCCTTCATTTCACCAGCCCTTGAAGAGAAGAGCTGCAAAATTTCCTAACTCAATGGGCCCAACTGAATTCTCTATTTTATGTTCAGGGGAGGCAGAACAGCAGCATTCTTGGAGAGGTGAGAGCAGGAGGCCCAGCTGAGGCAGGGCTGCAGGCAAGTACCACAGGGAGAGAGGCACAGTAAGCCCTGAAACCACAAAATGAGTAATACAGTAATAAGCAGGACTTATGTTGTAGTATGGCTATTTCTCAGGAGAGAATGGTGCTCAGAAAATCAATAGTAAAATGTCACTTGTTAAAGTAACAACATCTCTTATTTTGCAATTAATTGTACATAATATGCAGTAGTAGATGAATAAAATCTTTGTAGTTTAGCTGCATATAAATTATTGTTATTGTTAAGCAGAGAGATTTAGGCTCTGATAAATGAGAAGAAACAATGCAATGAGCTGTAATAGTACAGGCAAATTATAGCACTGTGTTAGTACCTTGTTAATGAGGGATTTGCACACTTCCCTTTTCATATGTATTTTCTGCAGTTTTATATGACTCAGCAGTACAAAAGTATTTGCAGCTGTTAATTAAAGAAGAGATTTAGCATGACTTTGTTTTAACTGTCTCATCTGTAGGTATGAATTGCAAGAACATAAAAATATTATGCCTTTAAAAATGTATTAATTCAAAATATAATACTTTGTTTTCTGACTGGCAATCTGCACATACCTGGAGTTTATGACTTTGCTCCATGTTATATTTATTCATGCTTGAGTACTGAAGTAGTAGCACTAGACTAAGGGGCCAGATTCACTGCTAAAGTCTCTTATCAGTAGAATTAGGGATCAATACTTTTAATATTAACAGTGCCGATCTCGTGTTAGACCTGGATGCTCGCAGCACTCCAGTATGTATATTACTTTGGTGGAATTGTACGCCTGCTTAACTTTCAGTCTCCATGCAATGGTTTGGGAGACTGTTGACCAACTCTCAAACTTGCTCTTCGTGATGTTGGCTGGCATATCAAATGGGAAATAGAAGGAAGGTATATTTGTGTCAATGCATTGTATCCTACAGTAGAGGTAATAAGACAAGGAACGATGTGAACTGCTTCCAGCCTGTGCTTTCTGCAGTAGTACTAAGTGGTATTTTAGTAATTCATGATGTGGCATTTGTAGAGATTTCTGTTACAGAAATCTTTACTTTTTTTTTTTTTTTTTTTTTTTTTTTTTTTTTAGGTCAGAGAAAACTTTTCATTGAGATAAATAGGCAAGAATCAATATCAGTAAAAGAGTTGATTAAAAAGAGTTGATAATTACCTTCCAATTCATTTCACCCATCCAATTTCTGTCCTTTGGATAGCTGGCTATTTCTTTTCTATCCCCTCAGTCCCTTCCTAGACTTGTAATACCAGGTTATAGCTGGAACTGATGATATTTACATTCTATCCAGCAACAATAACATATCTGGCAACAAAGCATTTCTACTGTAAGAAGACTGTTACACAGCTTCTAAAACTACCCCTCAATTCTCAGAACAAAGAAAAGAAACCCAAATGGCTTTGCTGCTGTACTGTTTACCAGATGAGAGTGCAGGGCAACTTTTGTCAGAGACTTAACGTTGAGCTGTGCATGTTCAGGGCCCACTGGGGACTGAAGTCTATTGATCCCTAGTGCTCAGCCTACAAAAACGATCGAAGCTGTGGGGAAGGAGTCTGCTGCAGCTCCATCTGTTGCATTCAGGCTGAACAAGGATTTCCTCTTCCCCAAGCCACCTGCAGAGCAAGATTGCTCAGATCTCCAGAGGTGAAGTAGGTTTCACACTAGTCGTTTTCTTGCTTGAAATTCTTTAAAGGATAATGGAGGGTCCGATCATTTCTCTGTGTGATAATACACATAATGACATGAAATGAAGCGGGGGTGAGGGGGAATGGACAAAGTGGAGAAAAATATTGTGAGGAAATAAAATCGTGAGACTGACAGATCCAAAGCAAAGAACCCAGTCTTTCAAGGAGATCAATGCAGGATGTATTTTCATCACAGTATGTAAGGCTGTGTAGCCGACTCAAATGCTAGGAGCAGTATAGCCGTGTAAGTATGGCGCGTAGTTAAGGTTAAAACTATCTCACTAGGAGTAGTTAGCTAACAGGACTGTTCTTTCAGGACCCAAGCAAATCACCCCACCTATAGTGGGGTATGTTTTGTGTAGATGTACTCCCTTCTTACAGAGGAACCACAAGTTCAACTTCTCCACTGCCCTAATTTTTCATGCTGTCTTACTGAAACCTAGGGGTCTTCTAACTATCCATTCAGATACAGAAAACAAACAAGTAGATTTCAAGCACTTGCATTTCTAAAAGCTTTGCATACAATAAATCTTTCTGTTTACATATACATGTAGAAAACATCTAAAGAGGCTCATTTTCAAACTGAGATCACAGAAGCAAAGGGCAAATGGAGCAGTGGAAATCTTTGTTAGAAGATTGTTTATGCCTTTGTTAGAAGTCTTGCTGATTACAGAATGAACAGGATTGGAAAACTAAACTCAATTTCTTCAAAAAAAGTTTTTTTTTTTTTTTTTTGGGGGGGGGGGGGGGGGAGGGGGATTAAATGGAAGTTGGCACAGTTCAAACAAATTAAGTAGGCAGGTGGTGACATACCTCAGAAAATTGTCCTTTCCACATTTGTGAAAAATTGGAAAAATATCTAAGATATCTAAGTGCTTCTAATTTGGAGATAATGGTCATCATCATGATTACACTAGGGTAAAACTGAAGTATTGAAATGGTGTATCTAATCATGAATGACCAAGGTAGAAAAGAAAAATAATGATCATTCCTGTGAACGTAAGAACAAAGAATAATTTAATATTCTCTATTACAGCTAGCTGGTCCTTAAGCTAGTATGCAGAATAGCTAATCTGAAAACTAATTCAACCTTGTAATGTTTTTTATAAGCAAATGTTAAACAATTTTAAGAGGATAGGAAGCCAAAGGGAATTTAGACTAAATCTCTCCCACTAGTTAAGCCTTGTTGCATATTTGAAAGGCAGGTAAATTAATGATGAATTATCAATATGGTACAGATAAATAAGGGAAAAAAGGTATGGATGTAAGAATTTCTAGCATCTGTGCATTTCTTTGCACTAAGAGCACTCCAACACGTTATCCTTATTTGTATCTCTTGTCATTTCAGAATAGCATAATAAAAATAAACACTTTATATTTTGAATCATGCTGCCACACAGAACAATATTGCATTTTTGTTCATTACTGCTATAGAAATGAAAAATTACATATTTCGTAATGCAATACTACGAGACTTTTCAGAATCATTCACATGCACATTTTGAATATAAATGTGTGTGCACGCTCATGCATATATATGTTTATGATTGCGTATATATTTACATATTGGGATCATCTAAAAACCATTCTTGAAAAGGGGAGGGATAAAATAAGGCATAGTATTGAATTAAGTGTATTTTTAGAAAAACTTGTTAATGTAATCATACAATCATAGAATAGTCGAAGTAGGAAGGGACTTTTAGAGGCCATTTGGTCCAAACCCACTGCTCAGGTAGGGACATCTAGGGCCAGTTGCCCAGAAGATTTTGGAGATCTCCAAGGAGGGAGACTCCACAACCTCTCTGGGCAACCTTTGTCAGTGCTATCACCTTCACAGTAAATGAGATGAAGTGTTTCCTGATGTTCAGAAAGAACCTCTTGTGTTGCAGTTTGTGCCCATTACCTCTTTTCCTGGCACTGGGCACCACTGAAAAGAGCCTGGTTCCATCTCTGCACCCTTCCTTCAGGTATTTATATACCTCGTAAGGTCCCCCCTGAGCCTTCTCTTCTTTTGGTTGAACAGTCCCAGCTCTCCCTTCATGAGGTTCTTGTCAGCCAATTTCTCCAGCCTTTTGAGGTTAAAAAAAATCTGTTGTCTGCATGTTCAAATTTCTGTTAAACATGGTCAACATTTTTGGTATTTTAAGTCTTTGTTGGCTACCTTTGTAAAAACAAACAAACAATAACAAAAACCCAACACAAAAGCAAATACCTCCTCATCCCTTGCAAATATACACTTTCTGAGACATGGTAACCTTTAAATCTATGGTTTATTCTTTGAGAAAAATGTAGTATGACTTTTTAGCCTATTTACAGTCAAATATTTTCCATTCTGAGATTTGCTTATAGCCATAGCAAACTGCTCTACTCTTGATATATTTTGTTGGCTTCCACTAGTGCATCCACATTCCGGACTGTGCTCCTTGTTTGCCCAAACAACACGTATTTTCCTCTGCTTAATAAGACTAATTACTCTTCCTTTCCTTTGCTTCCTTTTGGAATTAGAACATATTGACTAATATTTTAAATGGCCTTTTGTGCTTGCCTGTGAAGAGAACTGCTTTTAATAAGAAAGCTGAACTTGAAGACATTTAACACAGTTAATTTAGTTCTGGTTAACCCTATTGACTATGTTCTTAAAAAGCAGCACTCTGTTCCTACATATCTGTGCACCACTTCATTATGCTCTCTCAGTGCCATATGCACATTAATAACCAATGATGGAAGAAAAAAAAAGTTTGAGTTACAGGCTGAACTCCAAACTACAGCTTTTCTGAAAGTGTCATAGATCACGTTTAATAGCCTGTGGATCAAAATGAAACCCAATATACATCACAGGGTAACTCAATAATTGAAGCATCCCAGGAATGTCTAAGTACTGGAGTCCTGAGGTCACTAGAAGCTTCATTCTGTGCTCAGTTTTTACCTGAATAAGCACTGTCCCCTCTCCCCGTCATCTTTTCTTTCTATAGCAAATGGTAATCATATTTTAATGCACTTAAATGATTTTACATGACATTTTGGAGGACAATGAACTCTCTTGTCTTCCCCTTCCTCCTCCCTTTTTTCTGTCAAATGAGAAAAACAGTCATTCAGAGGTATTGGCATTTCTGAGTTTTCAGTACATGTGGATTGCAGCTATCTCCTTTCTGTGCTAGGTGTCTGCAGAATGGTCCCACAAGGGCACTGAACATGGGCTCTGGGTCTGTGAAGCTGATCTGCACACCAGTTCTGAATTTCCTCCTTTTGGGGGCTCTCCAAAGCATCCAAACTGGTCCCTTGGTGCTGTGAATGCAGTAATTTGCAACCCTGGGGCTGCACAGGTGGTACTGTGTGGGTAGGGGGGAGCACACTTAGGAAAGCAGCAGTTACAGAAGGGTTTTATAGACTCTGTGGTTTACATAGGGGATAAATTTCATTCCTATGTGAAAGGTGGAAGGAAGGTTGAATTTCATAGCATCCTACTGACATAAAAACTAGGAATGTAACCGTAAAAAGCCTGGCCAAACTGAGGCCCTTGGGCCTTTCTTGAGTTGCGTTCACAGGGCTCCAGTACCAGGACTGTACCATATGACTGTAGCAGAGCTGGGCTGGTGCAGGGTGTGCTGGTTTGTCCTGAGCCCTAGGGCCCTTAGAAGTAACGACACAGCCATGCAGCCCAGGCCAGTCCCATCCTGCTGTAGGCGCCAGTACTCCCCAATGCATTTTAGCTGCTCCTAGAGCTGCCCTTTCTGCAGCTGTCTGCTCTGTGGTTCCCCAGCTCTGTGAGGATTTTGGAGAGCTGCTCAAAGAACCCAAGGTTCTGTCTTTTCTGATATACGGTGGGACTTTGAACTCAGTGGGGTTGATGACTGATGAATGCAAATAAGGGAATAACAGATGATTTTTAGGTGAACACTTCCAGTGAACATTCCGGGAATGATGAGATGATTGTCCAGCAGCTCTGGTCTGATACATGATCATTATATATATTCCCTATTCTTGCTAATATTTGCTATTCCAGCACTGTAGGATTTATGTAGGATAAAAGTAATGCCTGTCCCTCTCACTGAGAATCTCACTGAGAGTCAAAACAAAGAAGGCAGCTAAGCAAAAACTATTTTTGGTAATTGTTTCAGTGCCAATGCATTTCTTAGTTTTGCACTCAGCAAACTGCAGTGTTCTATGGAAACCACCAGCTCTTGGTTTGCACCTTGTCAGTGCAGCCTCTCCCTCTGCAAGGGCGTGGTAACAGGAGATTCTCCGAATGCTTTCAATATTTTATGAAGGTCCTTGAATATCAGAAGTTGCAGGCGGGCTAATGACAATCTCATGAATGAATAATGACTGCCAGTGTGGTCTGTTGGTCACGGCTTTTTAGACAAACCCTTTCTACGCTACACAATAAAGTTTCCTCTAGTTACAAATCTTTCTAGTGGCATTGTTGCCATTCTGCCCTGCCAGCTGGTGCCTGCTGTGGTATCTGAATGAACAAAGAGTTTTCTAGCATTCTATTGTTTTTGGTGTGTTTAATAAATAACAGCAATGAATTGGCTATAGTGCAATAATAGTGATTACAAGATTAATAGTACAGTGATTTTTCTGGTCACTTTATAGGGAATTGGACAGAAGGAAAATATAATCTGAATTCCATCCATAGTTAATGGACCCCTGCAGCATGACCTGATATGTTTTTGATGGAAAACTAGATAAGATACCTTTTTGCCTAGTCAGCCAGAAAACAGCAGCTGCTTAACAGTAAAAGCCTTTATTTTACTTCAGAATTAAAGGCAGACTTCTGCTGTAGTCTGAAGCCTGGGCAGCAGTTTCAGCACTGTCTTAACCTATTTGGAGAAATATTTGATTGTATTTGTTATATCAGGTATAAGCAGGGAGCTCCTGTGATGTATGGGCATGAGGGCATATGCAGCATTTTTGGAAAAGAATGACAGATATCCAAGGGTTGCAAATGTCTGATCAAAGGGTTGTGAATGGTTGTGTTGGGGTACAGGAGAAACATTTATGGCTTTACACTTCTGTGCGTGCTGGGCAGCTTGTGTAGATTTTGTGGAAGAGCAGCAGTGCATGGAAATGTTCTTGCTTTGTCCCTCTTCGTCCAGATGATGCATTTTTTTGGAGGGGCACCAGAGCAGGAGTACAGGTACTGTAGAGGAAAGCATGTTCTCTGCCAAGGAAGAGCAATGAAGTTGTTGTGTTTTCCCTGCCATTCCCGTCTCTCTTCCCTTTCCTACACCTTCTGCAGCATCAGTTCTTTATCACTACAGTGTTCGTGTTCTTGCCCTCTGAATTGACATCTCTTTCTACGCTGGGAGACACTCGTGTCTGGACAAGGGATGTCCAGAGATCTGTAGAAAGACATCAGCTGGCTTTACCTTTTTTCCTTGAAAGGATGCTTCAACTGTGCTTGTGCTGGACAGGAATTTATGAGCCCTTATTTATTGAGCTTTATATTCCAGCATGTGAATTATGAAACTAAATGAAAAGCTACAGGTGATTTGCACCTAGCCATGAAACTGAAGCCTACAGTCAAAAAGAATGGAAGGACAAAAGCAACTACAAAAGCAACTACAACAAAAAACAACTCTGTGTTTTGGGGACTTCTCCCTGGGAAGCCCCTTGACTTTCTACAAGGACATCTTACAGAAGGGCATCTATTCTTGACTAGAAAAAATCAAGGAATGGCAAAACTGCCATTTTCCTTGGCACCTCCTTTCAATGGTCAATTAGCCTTTCTGTATAAAAGGAGATTGGGAAGGGATGAAAAAATACCTTTACAAAATAAAATAGCCTTCCCTAGTCTATTCTTCCACCCTCACATACTCACAAGTTGTCATCAAGTCACCACTCACTCTTATTTATAAGCTAAATAGATTCACATCTTTAAGCTTTCATTGGCCATTGAATCACTTCTGTGGATGTCATCAACATTCTTCCAGTTTTTCATTATCATTAAAAAAATAAAAATAAACATCTGAACTCTGTATTGTTGCCAGTACCTGAGTGTCTGATACAGTATGTGGGGGAAAACTGCCTCCTTAATACTTATGTACTTGTTCATAGCAATCACAGATCATACTAACTTCTTTCTTCTGTTTTTCTTTGGGAGCTCAAGCTGATGAGGCTTTGCAAAATACATACAAAGTAATGGTGAATACTGAAATGAAACCTTTTTTACATGTATGTTTTTGTATACATGACTATTTCAGGAACAAAAGAATTTGTGTAGACACTTTTAATTTCCCCTCCCCACCCCCTGGTTGGGACTGGGAGAGTAATGAGTGGTGCTGGGATCTGGGGATCCATGTTTAAGGTCAGCCCCAACCAATTTAAAGCATCCAGGTATATGACCTAATTACAAAACTTTGTTGTTTGTCTTTTGGAACTTTTAAGAGCTGATTTGGGGTGTGATGTAGAATGAAAAGAATTGCTGAGAACTCAGTTCTTAGTTTCTTGTCAGGAAGGATTCTTGGTTTCTGATAGGTGACCTGGAAGTCCATATAAATTTTGATATTTTTTTTGTTGACTACTACAGTTTTCAGAGTCATTATCTTTAAGATAGTCATCTGTCCTTAGCTGAGTCTATTATTTTTTTTTTCCCCGTAATGCATAGCTTACCTTTTGGCTATATTAAAAAACTGTCATTAGAGTGGATTTGAGCACATCATGGCTGTGCAATTGCCTGTCTGCCTGTTTTCTTCATTTACGAGCCTCTTGCTCATGAATAGTATCAGCTGTCATTTATTGACTTCCAGAAAATTAACAATACGGATTAGCATCAAGACTAATCTCGATCTCTGTGGAGCCTCACTAGCAACTGCGTTTGATTAATGCTCTATTTGCTGCATGTGGAGATCTGCTAGTTATTCAAATCTTGCTTAGTTTTACTTTATTACTGTTATGTAGTCCTTTTTTTCTTTTTCTCTTTCTTTTTCTTATTTTCTTTTTCCTGGGTGCTGTTGCTGTGTGGATTTTTCCTGCTATTTTTCATCTAAATGGCTTTTGTAAGGCTTTCTTATTAGTGCTTTGTGCGAGTAACTCATTGAGAAACTTGTAATATCAGCAAAATAGTGAAGGCAGGCTGACCCCAAAAATGGCATTCGGCAAAGATATAAATGTAACTAAACACAAAAGGCTGAGTTTAAAATTTGTTTATGTCAATTTTAAAATAACTATATATTCGTACCCTTTAGTTCATTATAAATTAAATTAGGGATGAGTGTTTCCTTTGTTTTACTTTGCCCCTCTCTTTGCCACTTCTAATCCTGGTGCTTGTATTCTGAAATTTTCTTATTATCCCAAAATGTATGCAAAGATTCAGCTTTTTTCAGTTTTGGGTACAAGCCATCCAGGCCTGTGGATCTGAAAATTTGCCCTCACTAGATGTTTAACATCCCAATAGCTGCTAATGACTTGGAAAGTTCATCAGCTTTGTGGGAATCCTTCATTCTGCTCCCTCCCTGCAGAAATGAAAAGCTTATTGAACACTTCTGCCTCGTCTACAGTTTTAACGATTAACCACGGCTTGGGCTTCGCTCATCCCTAACATACATACTTACCTACTTAAGATGTTTCTTCTTTTCTTAATCCCGTCAATCAAAGATTCCTTTTTCTTCTGATAAATTTTCTCCATGTCACATTTGTATTGATTGCTATCTGATCCGTTTCCCCTTTTCAACTTGTTAAATATTGCTTTGCTGCCTTTGCTTTGCCAATGAACCAGGATGGACTTTTAGATAAAGCTGTCTTCTTTCTTGATTGAAAGATTGCAGCTTTTGCCCTTCTAATCTCTTTTAAAAGAGCTGTAAGCTTTCATCTATTTTCTACCTGAAATTCTCTGGAAATTAAGACTTTTGAAAGGCCCTCTTTGATTGGGAGCATCCTTTTCTTTTGCCTGCACTGCGCCAGGATGTGATCAGTTCACAGAGGCTGATTTTTTGACCAGTGACAGTGTCTCTGTGCCCCAGCGTGGTTGAAAATGAAGATGTAACATACTGGGTGCGCTCCACACCCTTGCTGGTGAGTTGGGACAGGATGCAGTGCTGTATAAAACTTGCTTGTGGACCTTGCTGGGGACAGTCTGGTTGTGCTGGGTCAGCGTAAGTGACAGTGGGATGTGGGGAATGGGGAACCAAGGGAAGGCACGGTCAGCGCTGGGTACTGCGTATCTTAGGCACTTGAATAATGTCAGGGTTCATTTAATTACATGCAGTTTTCCACAGAGACTCAGTAAGAAGTGTCTATCCTCATGAATCGGGTTCATTTTCACAATCAATGGTAGCTACAAGTAGTTGCGTTGACCTGGAAGGTTTGTTGCCCAAGCCGCCAAAGCAGTCTGCAGGAATTGTTTTGGGGTTGGTGGTTAGGACCTGGCTGTAGGACTGGTACTGTGTGCCCTACTCTGGAACCTATATACTGAAAATATATAGTGCAGGTAGCTGTGCCTGAGCCCAGAGCTCAAGCTTTCTGACCCAGCTGAGTGGGGAGCTACCCATGCATTTGGGGATTGCGTCTTGAACACTTATTTCCAGTAGCTAGTTTTAAGCCATCGCTAGCAGTAAGCCAAGGCGACCATCGGGGGGCACCAGAACAACAGTAATATGTTTGAACTGCTAATTAGTGCACACACTGCTAATGTCTGTTTGGTGCACTCAGAAAAGGAAAAACAACAACTATGTTTGAGGAGAGGAGGAAATATCTTCCAGTTCTTAAATCAACATAATTTCCATAGTGATACTGCTAGCTCTGCTTTGAAGGCACGGACTGTTAGAGTGAACTACAGCAAGCATGAATTATCTCCTGCTTCCCAGGCAGCACGAGATTTTTCTTCTTTCTCTCCTTCTCCCTCCCTCCCTTCTTTCCTCCCCTCTTTCTTTCTTTTTCTTTCTTTTAATCCTTCATATAAAAATACATATTACTTACAAGATCTAGAGTTAGAAAGTAGATATTTTGAATAAATATCTCTGAGAGGTCAGTGTCTAATAAAAACATGAAATTGTGCTTGTAAAGATTTTACAGTTCTCTGCTTCCCAGGCATTTGGATTGTGCTCTGCGAGGTCTGAATCCCACGATGAGGCAGTACAGTTTTAACAGCAGTTGCATGCTGAGTGACAGTTCAGCTGATGCTCTGAACTTGAGACTCCATCTATATGGATTTTGGCATGGACAGATATTGTGTAGCAGTGGCTGAAGGCTGCAGGGAAATCACGGTGTCAAAGTGTCTTTGCCTGCTCCTTAACCTGACCTCACAAGGACGATGAGGAGCATGCCTGCCTTTTAGTGTGGGGAAGAGCAGTACTTTTCCTTTGAAAAAAGAAGGCTGTACTGTAGGCAAAGACTTATTGCAAGCGTGTCTTCTGTAACATCCTGAGATTCCTCCTGGTAATCTTTGATGAAATATTGCATGATTATTATTTAATTCTGAAGGTGTGACCCTGTTTCAATAAAGACATGTCTTTTTTTGTTTTGTTCTGATTTTGCCTTTTAAAGTTCCTCAGTAAAGGTATCAAGTTCCTGTGTGTTAAGTCACAGCATGCTTTCTGAAAGACAAGACTACTAGCCAAGATCTGACCTTGCTTGGCTGGTGCTATTGGAAAAATTGTCCAGGTTTTCCTCACTGTCCAGTTGCCTTACAGATTTACCAGTCTTGAGGTAGTGTCCATTTTGCATGACTCAGTGTTGAGCCCACAATTACTCAGAATATGGGTTTTATCCATAACAATACACACAGTCTGTTTTTGTAAGTGAAAAATTTTGCAAATAATATTTCTGACAGTCTTGACAAAAAACAAACAAACAAAAAAAAACAGATGATAATGACATAGATATAACATTTAGATACTGAGACTTGAAAATGTTCCTGACGTGAAACCATGTTGCTTTTTCTCACTAAGTAGTTTGGCTTGAAGAAAGGTCTTCACCATGCAGATCTTGCCTTTATATCTCTTGACCATCACCGTCACAGCACCACCGTGTAGAAAACAGTGTCATTATGCAACATCTGGCTTTCATCAGGCAGCTCAGGATGCCTGGAAATTTCTGCGTTCTCAAACTCACTAAGCCCATCTAAGGTCTTCTAAAAATGATGAAAGGAACTGTTAATCCCGCTGCTGTTTACCTTGAAATCAGTCTCTCCCTGAATTTGTGCAGTTCCTCACTTTCTGCACTAGATGGTGATCAAAAGCAACCCATGCCGGGTTCTGTCTTGGCCTCCCGTCTGTTGACAGAGGATAATGAAAGTACATGAGACTGACCATTTTTCCTGCCAGCTTTTAAAGTTTTTCTCTGTCCCCGAGTAATTAATCTTTTTGGCAGAATCCTCTTAAAGTAGAAGTGAAAGTCTTTAGTGGCATTGCTAATTTCTAATATCATATTGAACCTGTGATTTTTAAATTACTTGATAAACACATAGGAAGCATTTTTTGCCATTGTCATCACCAAATATTCATAAAATATCCCGTATCTTCAAGATAGGATTAGATATAATACAGAAAGTCAAATATGCCAGTTTTCAGAATAGTTGCTACAGACCCAAACCCAGTTGCTGAATGTAAAAATTGAGTACCGGTGCTTAGTACAAGGTAGTAACAGGGAAGGGGGAGCACTGCTCTGAAAATGTGCTTACAGATTTTTATAAGGTTAAAAACAAACTAAAGAGAATCCATCTCTGTACATCCCACTCCAAAATTATAAAAACTGCACTAGTCCTGTACCTTGGGAATAGTGTTGGCTTCAAAGGGAAAAAATGCAAGATGTATTTTGCATTATGTAACTGGAAAAATGAAGTCCTCTGAAGAAAATCAGTCCAAAAATGCTCATTTTACAAAAAAAAAAAAAAAAAAAAAAAAAAAAAAAAAAAAAAAAGAGTAATTTTCAGGTATTGGAGTCTGGTAGATGGATTTAGACAGATTAGAAACATGGGAAAGGCTACTTCAATAGTGCTTAGAGTGATGGTTTTTAGAAAATATCAAAGGTGCAGTGTTTAGGTAGTAGGAGAATGTGCAATGCACTGGACTTGTGTGATCTGTACAGTAGACACACAGTTGAAAGAAGGAGGGTGTCAGATTAAAATAAGTCTTAATAGCTGGGAGGGTTTATTTTTGTCTTGTGCTTATCTCTTTAAGTGAAGCAGCAAAAGCATGACTCAGGGCTAGTTACTGTCATGCATGCATCCTTCCTCTGGTGGGATTAAAGCTGGTTGAACCAGCCCTCTTGCTCCAGCTGGGAGACAGTCCCATGGGGGGTGGCTATGGCAAAAGATACAGTGCTGTGGGAAGGTGAACTATTGATGCACAGTGTATGGCTTAAATTAGGCATTGAGAATCCTCTGTTTCTCTTACTGAGCAGGACACACACGCTCAGTCCTGAGGTCTTGTCCCAGGAGCTGGATAAAGAGGTCTCCCGTGGTCAATAACCTCAAGTTTAATATTTGCAACTCTTTGTGACTGCTACAAGGCAGTGAAGACACAGATGATCAGCCGATAGGAAGCTGGAGAGCAATAAATAAGTATCTATTCACAGGCGATTGTAGGGTTAAAAAAGAGCAAAAGGAAATTTGATGCAGCTACAACATGTTTTACACTGGTGATGTGTGTAGCAATGAGGAAACGCATGGCAAAGCCAGATTCCAGACAACTGAGTTGATGATATGATTCATACACTTACTTTTTAACTCAGCACTCAGCCTGATTATAATGAGAATCATCTGAGGGAAGTAAAATAACAACAGTTTGAAGCTTGTAGGAGGGCACTAGCCTGCAGCCATGCTAGATGCAGAGGACCATGTCAATTGCTCTGCAGCATGTTGGAGAAATGGAGGTTATGCTGTGAACTAGATGGAGTTTTTTCTTTGCCTTGTGTTTTTGTGTTTGTGTTTTTTTCTTTTCTTTTCTTTTTTTTTTCGAGGAGTCCTCTGTTAGTCTGACTTTTGTTCTAGCTTGGTCCTCCATGGCTGCATGGATGTACTTGTATGCATGTAATATATGCAAGCATATAGCCTGTGTATAGATGAAAACTGGATCGTTGCATGTACACACAGCCAGCTTGGCAGCTGTGCACCAAAGGGATTTGCATGCACTCAACTTACAAAAACTGGCTCTGAATGTATGAAGGGAAGTAACGTCAAGAGAGTCGAGGCACACCCTTAGTATGGTATTAGCACGTATTCTCACAACTGTTCTTGGTTAAAGATGGTTCTCCCTCAAACAGAATCAGAACTGCAAATCTCATTTTGTCTCATTCTGTACATTTTAAGTTTCTGAGCTCAGTGACCTTACAATACAATATGATAATGAGGTAAAAGCCTATGCGAATTTTATCCTAGTCTGAAGTTCTTCATTTCATTTGTGGCAGATGAAGATCCCCACATACATTTAAAAGGCAGAGTTTTCTAATGATCAGTATGCATGTGTGGGACCAACGGGACACTTCTGGGATCAAATGCAAATGAGTTCTTTTTTTATAGGAAATGATTCAAAGCACATGTCCCTGCAGTTTCAGTGAAAATTGTCACCCGTCAATTGCCAATGACAGAAAAGACTTCAGAGCAGTAGCAATGCAGTGCAGTGTCAGAAAATGGCTGAATCCAGGTGCCCTGGGAACCCAGGGGGATATCTCCTTTTCTAGCCTGATAGGTATGAGGCCACTGTGGTTCTCTGTCCCTGGGTCCTTAGAGTACACGTACTCACGTACTCATTTCAATATGAATACAGACTGTGAAAGCAGGACCTCACAGTCCTGACTTTTGGGGTACATACACACACACACACAAAATACACAGCTGGCCACACAAAGAGCAGCGTCTTTACTGGCATCAAAACATTTATAGCAATCATACAAACAAGAACAGTATGAACCACCCAATTCTCTTTAGCTGATCAGGACTCAAATCTAGTGGGATAAATACATGCATATTATGGTCTCTCTGGTCACTGGTCTTAGGTCTTGAGTCTATCCAGTTGCTGGTACCTGGATCTGCAAACCCTGCAGGTCGCAGGTACTCAGACCTCTTATTTCACTAGTTTTGTCCATCTTGAAGTTCATTAGTGTTTACGCTTCCAACAGAAGATAGAAATAATATTTAATGGGAATATAGGATAGACTGTGGTGATCAAGAACAGGGTTCATCCATGCGGGTGTACTGACCAACAGTTTTTGTATCTGATGGCACTGTCTATGTTTTTCTTCTGATTTCTCCTAGTTGTTTCTCCCCAATTCACCTTGACCCTTCCCCGTCCACACCTTTGGTCCTTTCACCTAAGCATCACAGAATACATTTTTTTTCAGTCCCAGACTTTTCTTCCTTCTGCATCCTGTAAGATGTACTGTACCCCTCTTCTTGCATTTCTGTGAGAGTTTTTCATTCATTGCTCTTTGTGGGTTTCACACCACGGGCAAGTGCTCTCCTTTGATAGTCAGAGGAGTAGTCCATGTGGTGTGCTCCATTTTCACTGATCAGGTTACTAGGGTTCCTCTGCCTGTCATTGTTTCTCTGATCCTTGCTGAGTCTTTGTGTTCTCTGTGGTTAGCCTTTAATCACATCACCTAACACATATCTACCGTGTCAGTAACTGGGGAGCACATGGCTCTGCATGATCCTGCTTGTACTCTGGATATGCTCCCTCTGCACTGTGACCAATGCAGATCTTAGGCCTATGCAGGAAGGTAGATTTTAGATATCTTTGATTATGGATAAACTGTCAAGATAAATTTAATTTTACCGTGCTTTAGTCACCTAAAAGCTGGGCGGAGGTGTTCCCTGAGGCCCATAGACAGGGAGAAAGGCTTTTCTAAATCAACCCCATATATCTTAGATGCCTGCTCTACGATGAGATAAATCACTCTCTAGAGGTGCATCATTTCCTTCCTTAAAAGCAAAGCCTAAATGTTTAGGCTAGATGTCTAACCTTCAGACTGCCAAAATGATGGGAGTTGAATCCTACCTTCCACATTTTACCTTCAGTGCTGGAGGCCATTTCTCTGGGTAACACATGATGTACAGTTCAGTGCACCTGACACATCTTCTCAAGTTATTGCTCCTCCTATGTGTGAGGCTCTTACAAAATTAAGTAACTGCCTTCTGTATGCAATGCAGGTTCTGATGGAAAAATACCACCCAGGATTAATATTATAAGGACCTGAAATTAGGAGCTAGGGGTCTATATTACTCATGTGTTTAATATAAGAATGGAATGACCAGGGTTTGATTTTGTGTAGTCCATCGTGTCCATGCTAAATCTTCATGATCCATGAAGTTCACACCAGTTGCCAACCGTAGGTATGTGTTGTGTTGTGCGGAGTGTTAACCACTGGAGGAGTTGCCATCTGTGCTGCAAGTTTTCTAAAGGAAACCACTTTGAGCCAAATGGCAGCAAATTTGTCTGGATTTTGCAAGTCTATTTACAAGGCAAATATGCACTAAAAATATCCCATCCTGCTCAGTAAATCACTAATGTACCTGAGTGGTGTCTAGCTTTGGCATAGAGTTGTGGTTAAATCTTGGTTATTATTTCCTTTTCGTGTGCCTCGGTTACTTCGACAGTAAGGATACTACTTCCTCTTGCACATTCAAAGGTAGATACGGAAAGCACTGTAAAACTCCAAAATAAGTGTAATTTTTCACTTAGAATTATGACTTCTGTTTGTTGTTGTTGTTGTTTTTTTGGTGGTGGTTCCTTCCCCCCCCCCCCCCCCCCTTTTTTTTTTCCTGACAGCAGCTGCTTATTGATTTGTGTTCTTGCTCCTTACCTGCCTAATGGATGCATGTGACTTTAGCAGTACCAGGTTTTAAGACAAATGAGAAAGTTCAAAAAATGGTATAGCTCAAACAGAGTTTTTGAATTCTTAGCTATGCTGATCCTGGTAGAAGAATGAAAGGAAGGTCTACAGCAGTGTGAAGGAAGAACCAATAAAATGTACAATAATGCAGTCATGATAGAGAAAAAATATTTCCATCCTCAGGTATTTAGTTTTATTGGAAATTATTTGATTCAATTATCAAAAGCACAGTAATTATGACCCATGCAGTACTAATGACTATTGGCAACAAGACTCACGAGGACACACAATCTAATTAGCTTTAATGAGATGGATTTAATAATACATTGGATTAACATCTGTTAGAACCAAGTATCAAGATTTATTGTTCTCTGAATAAATATTGACCTCGTGTCTCGGGTCAATAAATCTTAAGCTTGCCTGCACTTAAATGAGTATCTACTTATTATGTTAACACTCTTTTGTTTTCTATCACCAACTTCAGTATGAGGAGAGCTGCACTTCTCTCCTGCTGTGTCAAACACTTCTTTAAGAAGTAGCAAGAAAGCATTGAATTTGCAAATTGAAGACAAAAAGGGTTGGAGCCTATATCCTTTGTCTTTTCTTCTTAGAAAACTGCTCTTCCTTGTTGCTTGCTAATTAGTAATCTCAGAAATGTCCAGAAAATATCAATAGTAATGCCACTGAAAAACTGTGTAGTTTGTATCATCTGCTCAGTTAAGCAGTCTGTATTTTGAGTAGCATTGTGAGTGGTGTTGGGAAGATGTGGGAGGATAAGTTGGAGGAATTCCTCCTCCTTGATGTGTACTGAGATACCAAGATACTTCAGATTTCATTTTGTGCTTCAGATATTTAAGAGCATATTCCTTTCTAGCTGTAGGCATCTCAAGAGGATTGAGATGGAACATGTTTCTTTTTCATGCCTACAGGGTAGGAACTTCTTGATAATCTCAAAAGGGATCACTGTGGTCAGAAATATCCTCAAGTCTTACAACATTTTTTTGCAACCAATAAGAGTTCCTTTTAAAACAGTAGAAAATACTTGAGACTGATATTCTTTCAGCAGAATATTTAGACCTTCCTTTCAAATTTAATAGTTATAAGGGAACGTTTGTTAGTCTAACTAACAAACCAGTCCTCTTTAATATCTTCATCGATGATCTGGACGAGG
Source organism: Anas platyrhynchos (assembly GCF_047663525.1). NCBI lineage: Eukaryota > Metazoa > Chordata > Aves > Anseriformes > Anatidae > Anas > Anas platyrhynchos. The sequence goes on from NC_092588.1 coordinate 117,007,525, forward strand.
GCATTGAGTGCACCCTCAGTAAGTTTGCAGATGACACCAAGCTAGGCGCGTGTGTCAATCTGCTTGAGGGTAGGAAGGCTCTGCAGGAGGATCTGGATAGGCTGCACCGATGGGCTGAGGTCAACTGTATGAAGTTCAACAAGGCCAAGTGCCGGGTCCTCCACCTGGGGTGCAATAACCCCAAGCAGAGCTACAGGCTGGGAGATGAGTGGTTGGAGAGCTGCCTGGCAGAGAAGGACCTGGGAGTGATGGTTGATAGTCGTCTGAATATGAGCCAGCAGTGTGCTCAGGTGGCCAAGAAGGACAACAGCATCCTGGCTTGCATAAGAAACAGTGTGACCAGCAGGGCTAGGGAGGTGATCGTCCCCCTGTACTTGGCTCTGGTGAGGCCGCACCTTGAGTAGTGTGTTCAGTTTTGGGCCCCTCGCTACAGGAAGGACATCGAGGTGCTTGAGCGGGTCCAGAGAAGGGCGACAAAGCTGGTGAGGGTCTGAAGAACAAGTCCTACAAGGAGCGGCTGAGGGAGCTGGGATTGTTCAGCTTGGAGAAAAGGAGGCCCAGGGGTGACCTTATTGCTCTTTACAGATACCTTAAAGGAGGCTGTAGAGAGGTGGAGGTTGGTCTGTTCTCCCACGTGCCTGGTGACAGGACGAGGGGGAATGGGCTTAAGTTGCACCAGGGGAGTTTTAGGTTGGATGTTAGGAAGAATTTTTTTACTGAAAGGGTTGTTAGGCATTGGAACAGGCTGCCCAGGGAAGTGGTGGAGTCACCATCCCTGGAAGTCTTTAAAAGATGTTTAGATGTAGAGCTTAGGGATATGGTTTAGTGGGGACTGTTAGCGTTAGGTCAGAGGTTGGACTCGATGATCTTGAGGTCTCTTCCAACCTAGAAATTCTGTGATTCTGTAACTCTACTCCAGGTGAAGTCAGCTATAAAACTGCTAGGATCTCTCATGGCAGAATTCTGTAGGTGAATGTTGATTAATGTAGAGGATCTGTTTTAGTAGAGACACTGATGAATTGGAGACCTTATAAATTTTGTAGGAAGATTATTTGTATTTATTGAATTCTGTGGAAACTTTTCAGTTAAGGAGGTGAAATCTGGCAGACTTTAATGGATGAGTTTTATACAATATATCATAACTGCTTTCAAAGATCAAAAGGTTTTCTTACGCATGTTCTCTCTCTCTCTTGTAAAAATATGTATGCTGTGCAGAAACCTAGCAAAAATGTTTCAGTTTTTCACCTTTTTTCACCCTTCTATTCTTTTATTTCTAACTGTATGACCAACCTTTACCTTTTTGGTGTGATTTAGAGGTTGCTGTGGCACTAAGGGAAATTGTGGAATTTACCATAATCCATGGTGAATACCGTAGGCCAGGCTGGAGAAAGAATAAGGTTCTCAGATCAATTTGGTGTACAGGATTAGAGGATTTAATCTGTGCTTCTGAATGTTGAGCCATAGCTATAAGGATGTAGAGTAGGCCCAATGTTAGCGATTTTTTTTATTCCCTATATTCCTTTTCAGGTCAGTATGTTGTTACAAGTCTCTGCAGGACAGATGTTAAATGTTGAGCCTTTCCCCCTCCAACTGCTTTCAAATTTTCTAAGGATCAACTGCAATCTAGCTCCTTTTAATCATAATCATATATAATTTTGTTCTTTAACTGCAAGCAATTGTGGGTGCAAGCCATTATTTTCCCCCTACTTTGCAGCCTTTCATAGTGCAAGAAAATTTGCAAATTCTGAAACCCTAAGGATCCTGCTTTGCTCTTTCAGTTCAGTGTCTGTACATGGGCTTAAGGACAAAGATTTGTAACATATGTTGCTTTTCACTTGTGGAGAAAAAGGAAAAAAAATATGCTTACTGGGGATGAGTTGATGAGGAAGGCTGAGCTGGAATGAGTGTTATCCTGGGACAAAATCTATATGGATGAAGTGTTGTTGATCTTGGTAGGACTCCATGTGAAAGGGTTTGATAGCTTTATTTCACGTCCAGATTAGGGTTTAAGTAAATCAATCTTGGACAAGCAAAACAGTTATAATAAATGACAGGTATTGGTCCTATATTTCAATGGATGGAAGGGAGAAGGGGTCATTTTTTTTGTTAAATTGGGTGATCTGTTCAGACAGCAGCCCTGCTTTTGTGGTAGCAGTGTGGGTCATGGTAGAACAGCCCCACCTCTCCCAAACAGATTAGAAGCAGCCTCTGTGAAGGTCATTATGCTGTTTTTAAAGGGGGGGAAACTAGTTTTGTTGTAATACTCGTTTTTCTTTAGAACTTTATAAAGAATATGAAAAAAGACTCCTTCCTGTCCTTTAATCCTTACTCTAATGCAAATACATAAGGTGTTACCAGTTGGGAATCGTTCCAATTTTCTGAAGCAAAGTTCGTTCTTCTACTCAAGAAGTGTATTGAGTTTTTGAACTTGTGTCATCAAATAATGTAATCTTTCTATTGTAAAGTGCTCCTCCCAGCCCCAGACATTCATGTTGCACTGTTTTTTTTTTTTCCCCCAGTGGAGAAGGAGAACAGAAGCTCATCCCTATGCATACAAACTAAAAAGGTTATTTTTTTCCTGTTAGTTACTCTTGCTTTCAAGATGACAAGCTGCCCTTTCATCCTGCATGGAGAAGAGAGAGCTTGTCTTTGGCAGCATTGAAAAGACTGGAAAACCTAGTCACTAAAATGGAAACTTAGCAAAGTGTTCTGCAGAACCTTGTGTGCACTATGAAAGCTTTTAAAACAATTGTTTTTATAAAAACCAGTAGCACTCGACTCTCTTGCTACTGTTTAAACAATTCCGAGTGCTCTTGCCTTTGGAGGTTTCTCAATGCCTAGACTTTGCACATGACTTGTTAATAAAACCTTGGTAAAGCAACACAGAAATGTGAGAAATAACAAGGAACGTTATTCATAATAATAAGGAATCCATGTGAATTGTCTTGAAAAGATATGTGTACTCAGACAGAAGACAGCACGGGACTGTGAACCTGGAAAACAGTGGTGTCCAACAAAAGTTTTATCTGTAAGTGAAACCATACCCAACCATCTTCACATGCTGACTCGTGGCTGCTGTCTGTTCTGCCTCCTCAGAGGCAAATACTGTTAATGTAAGAGCTTTGATCTGAACACTTTTTTGTTGCATAAATGACCAGCTAAAGAAGTCATTCAAGGCAATCAAAATCTGAAGCCAACCTGTCATCTCCTATTAGTCAGGTCGTTTGCAATGATTTGTGGGGTTCATTAGTGGGTCTTCTGGCAAAAAGTAACCGGTGAGAAGATGATGTGCAAAATATGATAGCATAGACATGCTGCACAGCCTTGCGTTGAAGGTGCATGAAGAATGTCTGTATCAAGACAAAAATACAGCTGCATCTGGTCTCCTTTGATATGCTAGTTGTTCCAAAGAATGTGGAAGTGGTTACTGCTATTTTGACAAATGCGCTTATTTCTCCTTTTGTTGCCTGGTGTGGCACAAGGGGAACACTGGCGCAATAGTGTACAGCAATAATTTATTAGTGGTTTAGGGATGTGGGCCCAGAACAAATTCTAGACAAAAGAAAAACATGTTTGGGTTTTACAGAGCGCCTTGGCTACAGGAACAAAGCCATGATTGGGTGTGCAAATATTTGGTATTTCGATTGTCCCAGTTGGGGTGACAGCTGACAAATGGTCTGAGTTTGTTTTTAATTATCACCAAAAGAAAAAAAAAAAAAAAAAAAAAAAGGCTTGTTGTTTCAAAGCCAGCAACTGATTTTGCAGCACAAGGCAACAAAAGATATTTAACAGTGGAGGATATACTTTCTCAGTGTTACAATATGCTGAAAGCGCTATTACTTCCAAATATTTGTAGTCTTTAGCTAGTTTTGTGATTACAACCAACCAAGCAAAGTGTTTTCTTCACTTGTATTGCATCCAATGATCAATACTAAAATGCCAGCTACCGTGCTCACTTAACACTAACAGGTATCATTGGTATCAATGTTATCTTCTGCACACACTGGAAAGAGCAGGAGATATGCGGTGACAGATGCTTGTGAGACCTATTTGGCACAAAAATTACTTAATATATATCATACTAGTGTACAGAGCACCCGTGAGGTATCAGGGTCAATTACAAGAGATATATGAACACACAGAGACTTCACTGCCCGGAAGGGTTATAGGCCCCCTGTGAAGGGAAGAAGAAGCATGTTACCCAAAAGAGATTGAGTCATTTGTCCAAGACAACCCAAACAGTAGGGCAAGGGACCAATCCTGTTTGTTGAGTCTGTATCCATTATTTCAACCACCTCGCTATCGTTTAAGTAAGATAAGAACAATGTTGAGAAGACCCACTGAAATTAGAAGGCCATATATAAAAGTTTAAAGTTGTGTCCAAATGCTTAATTGAATTGGGGTTTTGTTTACTTCTTGGTTGCAATTACTGTACAACAGTTGTTTTCTTGTGAATATACATGAATCTGAATCATTTCTTGCAGGAAGTGTAACTTGTCAGAATTTGAATAGCCAATAAGTCACCTTTTAAGTAAAAATCATGAACCTCTGAACAAATTTGCCCTTTCTAGGGAGGCCAAAATGGATTTTTGTGGTTGGATGAGAGAGACTGTTCTGCATAAACTTGTCTTCTATTGCAAGAAAGAATTGAGACAAGAACACAAAATGTGTTTTCCATTTTTGTGAAATCATGAGAATGTGATCTTTCCATTTTGTCAAAAGGGTGACTTTTTTTGTCTTCTAGCTACAGCCCTCTGCCAATTTCTAGTGCAGCATTCAGTACCTCGGAAAGTTTCATAAAGGCTGTATTTGAGGAAGAAAAATAGTTTGATCTGCGAATATGCTGCTGTCCTTCCAACAGTGTCTAGCCTGCTTTTGCAGATCCCTAGAAAGATTATTGATTTACTGCAAGTGTGGTTTTCTCTAGTAAAGGCTGAAGGCTGTTTGCAAACTGCCACCTGAAGCGGATGCATAAGGAGGAAATTTAGATAATTGCATTCTGCTTCCATTGGAGTCTGCGGCAATTTTGAAATGATTTTCAGGAGGAGCAGAATGGGCCTGGTGACTGCGAGTCCCTGCTGCCAGGAGCTGGAAGAGCTCATCAGCTTTACTTTGCATAGGTGCTTGGGGAACTGGGAGCTGTTGGAAAAAAACATTGCAGATATAAGTTGCCAGTATTAACACTAGTTTTTATAGACACTTTCTGACTTTGTAGTACTTGCTGGGCTAGCAAGATTAGAGTCAGCTATAATACTAAAAGCTGTTCGCATGAGATTCCCAGCCAATTTTTGCCGACAGAACAGGCAGTCCCACAGATTTTCTCATACTTTCTGTCTTTTCTGGGGGGCAGAAATTCTACAGACGTTTTAGTTAAGTGGTGTCAGCACTTTTGATCCCATGTATTTATGGCTGTACAAATAATGGATTTTATTATTTTTGGTTTGGCCACTGAATTAAGAAACTGAATAGAATTCTTGGTTTTATTTGACCAGAAATAATTTTTGTTTTCAGATGAACTAAGATGAATCAGTCTGCTTGGTTTCAGTTTCCTTATTCTTCTTCTACTCCCTGCAATAAAAAATGGGTCAATTTCCAACTGAATTTAAGTTTTAATTGAAAACATTGTTTTGAAACAACTATTCAAAATAATTTTATTTTATTTTAAACTTTTCTGGTTTCTGTATTTTTCTGACTAATGCTATTTTTTCATTTGTGCTAGTTTTCAAATTGACAATCTTTCTTCCTTCAAGCAATATATTTTTGCAAATTCATTGCTTAGTGGATTTGTTTTTAGTCAGCACTGTTACCAATTTGTAACTTATTCCCGTTGGCTTAGCATGTAAATAAAGAAAATACAAAATTTACAAAATGTTGCCCACAGTTTGGAAAACCTGTTGTGGTGGTATGTTAACATCTGATACGACTAGACTAATACAGCCAGAGTCTTTGAGAATTACAACAGTGCTGATAGCATTTGGGTAACAGAGGTATAGTGTTAGAGGTACAGAAAATTGTTTGTGATGGGACAGTTTGAAAATACTGAATTAGGTCTAAAAAGAGATTCATTACAGGTAACGGAAGGCTTTGAGAAAGAAATTCATACCCAAGGTAGGACAACCTTCCATTATCAGCAAGCTATTCTGTAGAGGTCCAACCTGAGTTTCCCTTACAGTGAGTGAAATCAAAAGTGTTATACTGTGACATGAGTAATGGGGCAGGAATATCACCTATTCAACAGAGCTGCTCTGGAGATTTCACTTTACACAATAAATCCATGTGCTAGGAAATTATCATATCTTAAGAGCCATGTTTACATAGCATGGCCACTTTGAGAATGGTTTTGGAGGTCTTGCTGTCTGGAAGGAGAATAAATGATCTCAAATACGTGTTCCATCAAGTCCTCTGAAAGGATTTTAAGAATCCAGACTTGGGAGCTAGCTCTTGGAGACACTAGGCGTATGCTTTTCCTGCTGAGAAAGTGCTCAGCTTTGTTGATGAATCAGTCCTTGATAGCTGCTGAAGCATGTTATGTGGTCACGGCCTGAGCTTGGTGGAAATTCCTCAAGTGTTAGAGAAAGCTACATTAATTACCACTGAGGAGTCAATCGTGGGAAACACAGTGGTTTTTAAGGTACTGGCCTGTAGCATGATTGTGCAGACCCACTGTTCTCAAGGATACTTAAGATACTGAGAGGGAAACGTGATACTTTCCTGGTCCTCCTGGTGCATGTCGATACTCCAGCTGCAGTGTCCATGCTGGCCCTTTCTACTTACCACATAGCTCTGTGTCTGTTTATGCGCTGGGAAGGAACATTGTCATCTTCCACACGAATGTATATAAGGGTCAGTTGCAGATTGGGCTCTTGACAAAAACAGCTTAAATTTTAGGCTAAAATTTTCTGTTGTTTCTAGTGTGGCTGAGTGCTGGCAGGGAGTAGGAGGAGAGACTATCCCATCACCCAGGTAAATGGAGAAGGGTTTAACTACATATGTCATTGCTGCTCTAATTTTAAAAACCTCTGCTATTAAAAGTAAGGGAAGAATCCAGGTGGCATGAGATGTTACAGCCCCTCTGTTACAGCATGGGGAGAACATGATGTGCAGATCAATCCCCAGGCAAAGCCATTCCCTGGGCCTCCAGTTGTGTGCCATGTGTGTATCTCTGCTGGAGGAGGGCCTTACACCCACTGCACTCCCTCCCTGCCTTCCTAGTGAGTCTGATACCTAATACACTGCTGAACTGAGCTTTTAAAATAATAATCTCCAGGGTGGGCTGGCAGGGGAGGGCAATGGTGAGAAGGCAATGGTGAGGAGAGGGAAAGAGAGAAGAGAGTTTAGGTTTTAGGATACATTACACTTAAAATTCTGAGACTGTTCCACTTATGGGCAACATAAAGAATTAGGTTTACAATATATGAAGTAAGTTCCATAGTAAAATAATCGGACTGTTGAAGCAATCTTGCTCTCACTAAATTGCTTTCCTAGGAACTTATCCTGATTGGGGCTGTGCAGCTCTTTCTGATATTTGAACATCCTCTGTTCTCATTGACTTCAGTGGGAATTGAACTCATTGAACTCCTCACTAGGTAATTAGTTCCTTATAGGGCTGATTTTTCTGCTGCAAATCAGCAGTTGCCTTAACTTTCAGTTAGCAGTCATACCCAGTGCTCCTCAAATTCATGCCTTAGCATCCCATGCATCATTTAATGGTTTTTTTTTTGTGAGACATGTACTCAAGCATTTGTGCAAATGTTCTGTTCCTTACTGTTTGCCGTGGATAGGATCCATAATAGTTTTGTTACACTGACTGCATCACATTAGCAAATAGAACATGCAAAATACGTGATGGAAAACCTTTCCAAAAATAATCCTGTCAAAAGCCTGCAAGACAGCTTTTAGTTTAGTTTAGGTTTGTTTTCTTTATAAGTAGGAAGTGTTTGTTTTGTCTTCAAAAAAGGAAGGATGCACTTCAAACATATTAAGAGCACAACTTCATTAGTATGGAGGACGAATGAGATAATGACTGAGATAATGAAAGAGAGATTTCCTACCTTTCCTTTCTGTGAGAAGATCTACTGAAATGCAGTATATTTACAGAACTTCTGTTGCTAAAGTTCAAATCGTGTTTGCTTTCATGGTCCCCATTTCTGCTGCTGCACATTTTGGAATGATGGATTGTGGAGCATTGGGTGTTGAGATGAAGAGAATCAATAATATGATACCAAAAAAAAAAAACGGAATAATTCTTGATAGAACATCAATAAAGGCTAAAAGTTGCCACAGGGATTTGAATCTTAAAGAAGAGCTTAAGAAAGTATATTAAAAAGCATTCACTTCTCCCCTTGCACTTGTTCTGCTTTTGTTCCCTGAGTAGAGGTCGCATGGGGGTTCTTGTCAAGGACAGGGATGGAGGTGTTTGTTTTTTTTTCTGTATCAGTAGGTGCTCAGTATGGTATCTGCTGGTGTGATGTCTTCTGAGCACTGTCACAGCATTGTTGCAATCTCAGCCCACAGCTGGCATGAATAAAAATGGAAGAGTAGAGCTCTTAGTAGTAGCCTTATACACCGTTGAAGGGTTTAACACAGCAAACTATGGGAGAAGTAGCAGAGTATGTATCATGACAAACTTACTTAGTGTTTAAGAGAATGTGTGTTGCAGGTCTATACATTGGCATGAACAACCAAGAGTGATCCCAACCAAGAGTCTTTCCATTTAACTCCACTGCTGGCAACTTGGGCAAGAATAATTGGAGTCCAGATTTTGCCCTCGTGCTAGCACTGTACTGTACGGCATTCAATGATTTGTTGGGACACAGTTTGGAATATTTGATCTGAAATAGAGAGGACTGTTTGCCAAGAAACATACTTTTCAGGACAAAGGAGGCTGTCTCATGCAAAATAACTGCTATCTCCATCCAAGCAGAACTCCAGTGCATTTTTCTTTTTGCTTGAGTATGGACTAAATGAGGTTAGTCTGATGTGATTCTGAGCCATAGAACAACAAAACCGAGGAAATCTTGAATCATTTGCCAAGCAGACAGAAACCCAGGTGGGAGATGTTTTTCTTTCCATGGTATAGGGAACGATTTGATGAATTCTCTTTCTAAATGATGCACGTGTTGCACATATACAGTAGAATTGTGATTTTGTTGCTGGCTTTCACTAGGATCTTTATGCAGGAGGCACGCCCGGAGCTCTACATTAGATTTTATGGAAATAGGTGCTGTTGAATGTGAGTGAAGGTATCACAGTATGCCTCTAACATTTCTGCTGTAATTCTTAGTCTTCCTGTCCTCATTGTTATCTTCATGTTTCTCAAATGTTTATCAGAACTACTTTCATAACTTATTGCTCAATTTTTGCTTGCAGCATTATGCAAAAAAACAAACTTCTGTTTACAGATTGCATTCTGAAAGGATATTCATTGCTCTCAGGTGTATAATTCATACCGATGTCACACTCTGGACTTTAATTAGAATGCTTACTCCATCACTCTCATAGTTTAAAAAACAAACACTAAATAAAACACGTAGCTTTGTCACAAAGATAAACCAAATTCAGAGAGGCAAATTAAGTTAGAACCATTCCTCCTCTGAATTCAATATACATTTTGAAAGAATGGTAATTTAGACATCTACCACTGAGCAAATATGGAAAAGCTAGGCTGTTAGTGTTGAAAACTGTAGGTGTTTCTATCTAAGCAAACCGTATGGGAGTTGCCTCCTAAAATGTGCCATGTGAAAATAAAGCTATTAAGGCATGGCTGGCATCATCATTTTTCTTTTGCAGATCAGGTGGTAGTTTCCAGCACTAACTTTTAGAGCTGAAATAAATTAATGCAGAAACCAAGGTTAGGTCATACACATTTTTGCTTTGTTCCAAGTTAAACCATCACAAAAGGCTGCAAAGGAGTGCACTGTTCTGAAATACATTAGTGTTATTAGTAATATATTAAAATGCAACATGTCTTTAAAATATTACTTCTGTCAAAATACTTACGTGTGTTGAATTCTGTCTTTCAAGGAACAGAGTACTTAATCCAGCAACGCATTTAAGCTTATGACTTATTTCAAGCATGAGGACACAGAAGAACTGCTCGCATGCTTAAAGTTAAGCATAAGATTAATTGGACAAGGTTAATAGCCCTGCTGGGATGAGATCAAGTGTTCAGCTATAAGGACCTGACTCTGCCAATCTTACTTATGGCTCATCCTGCACTGAGACACCTATGAGATTTCATCCCGTTCAGTACAAGAGCGGAGTAGCCAAATGCTACTTGCATCATAAATCTAAGAGACGAAATCTTAACCTCCAGGATCAGGACTTCTCCCTTAATATTGCATCACTCTGACTTCTCTGGCAGCTCAAGGTTCGCAGGGTTTTAATGGAGAGTGTCCTCTAGGGAGAACTGCTTTGCAGATGTGGTGGGACAAGGGCCATGAAGTACAAGTAATCACGCTTAGCCTAGTTAGCACAAGGAGATAAACTGTACCCTTAACCGGCTGCAGCTGATGTTCTGCCTGAGTTCAAACCTTTCTAAATCTAGGGCTTAGGAACCTTAACCCAAGCTTTCCCACGTGGCAGATGAATGCTGCAAGCAGTAGGCTTTTGAGTGATTTAGATCTTGCTCTGATTCCCCTCGGAGTCCCAGAACCTCAGGGTCTCAGTGCACGGTCTGCCTGTAAGCCTTCAGGTTTGAGCCTTAATGTTTCTTGGGGCAGGCAACTGGAAGACAGGCAAGGGGTGCAAGACTCAGACACTTCAAAAAAGCTTCATAAAGCAAAAAACAATTTCTGTCCAAATCTGGCATATTTCTGAGGGTGACAATAAGCCTTTTCTGTCTCTGCTTTCAGGTTGCTCCAATAATTAAGGAAAGAATGATGAAGAAGGGCAGCATGATGCTTGGGTACCAGCCTCACCGGGGCAAAGTCAACTTCTTCCGCCAGGTGGTGATCAGCCCACAAGTGAGTCGAGAGGACATGGACTTCTTGCTGGATGAAATTGAACTGCTCGCTAAGGACTTGTAGCTGTAGCTCTTCAGCACCAGGCGCTGCTCATGTGTGATATTTATGGACAGAGAATGGCAGCAGCATCCTGGTGCTATTTTGTGAAAGGTAGTAAAAAGCTTGACATATAGGTTGGAAACCGTTGTTTAACATAGTGATGTTCAGAGAGCTTTGCAGGTAGAATACCTCTTCACACAAAAGTATTTGCTGATGGGGGCTGAGACAGACCAGTGCTTGCAGCACCACCACCATTCTGGGAAGTGTTTCCTTGGGGGAACACTTCTGAAAATGGTGTCCGTGTCCCAAGGAGGGCAGCTGTTTATGGGGTGCCTGTGCACAGTGTAGCTCAAAGTGATCGCTTATATATACAGGCAATACTCCTCTTGAGTTACTGGTAGTAGTGAATTTAGCTCAATGAGCTTTAAAATGCTAGTTAGTTCTCTGTCTACTCTGTCAAAACTGTATTTTGGTATGTGTTTAGGGGTAGAGGCCTAGTTGGTATTTACAGAAAGACTGGAAATCATGAACTTAAGGAGTTCCTCAGGGCCCCTTATTAGGTGAGTTGCCCAGATTTTCCACTGTGAGCACCATCAGGCAATAGAACAAGGGCCTGGCAGGGTTGTGCAGTCACCGTCCTTGGAGATTTGCAGGGTCTGGCTGGACAAAGCCCCAAAAAGTCAACATTGACCCTGCTTTTAGCAGGTAGAACTAGATGACCTTCTAAGGTCCCTTCCAACCTAAATGATTTTTTGATTCTGTGAAGTCAAATGATTAGGCCTGGTCAGTGTTTGCCAACGTTGCCCACACAAAACATCACCAGTGCTACAGCAGTGCTGAGAATATAGGAAAGGTGTCTTAGAAATACTTAACTCTTTGGTAACAGGAGTTACCTGTAATTTCGGAACTGTTGTTCATCTTCCTCTATTTTTAAAGCATAAATATTTATTTAACAGATTTAGATGCGCTTTAAAATTATTGCAGAGAAAAAAAAAAGCATATTTACCTGAAAGATGTGTATTTTTAAGCATAGTAACTGTATGTTAAGAATGTAGCAAAAATACGTATTTGTCATTGTCTGTCTATATTTGCCTACAGATTTTAGGTGACTTGGTTTTATGTTATGAGTGTATAATTTATATTTTGGCACTGAAATTAAGGTGGCAGTGATCAGTGAAAGCCTGATTGTTCTTAGGATGGGAACTACCAAAGTATTTCTGGTCAACCTTAAGATGCAAAATGAGGTTCTAAACTTTGTCTTCATGTTAAGAATTATAGTATACTTCTGATTTGTTTTCATTCTAGCTATAAAATAATCAATTTTGTGAAGACAAAAATTTATTTCTTGGGGTAAAGTTCTTGCAGCAGATTAATTGAAATAACACTGTATTTCACACTGTAATCAACACCTACTTACCTTAGTGTTTTAATGGTTGTTCCCTATCCTGTATTCGAGGTAACACCGACCAATATGAACCTTTCTGCTATAACATTTTCTGTATTGCTGAAAGTTGTCTTTAAACACAATGCTTTTATGTTTTCAATTCCTACATTGTACTAGGATCCAAAATTGCGTGACATTCCTACTTCCAATCTCCAGGATGATGGTATAGAAAGTTTAGAAAAGGTCACGATAACCAAGGAGGTCACAATATCAAAGCAGTAGATAAGAGGAAGAATCAAATCTGCAGAACTTGACGGATGTCTTTAACAGTGTCCTGGAAGTGAATTTTCTTGTGCTACTCTAGGGAGTCATTGGATTTCAAACCAAACCCCGTGTTGATATTAACATGAAAATAAATGGCAGAATATGGCCCCTGGATTCTGCCCTGTAATATGTGCAGAATACTTTTTTATTACTTTGTGCTTTTGGGTTTACCAGTTATCATGATTTTGGAAAACATTTCACTAATTTCAGGGCCCATAAAGCTTATTTAGCCTCCCAGCCAGTTGCAGAGTGTGGCAAGGGGTGCTGAATGGATGCAATGACTTGGCTTTTGCTTCTTATGGTGGATAGGACTGCTAACCCTCCTCCTTTTCTTTTTCGTCCTTGAAGTGAAAGACATGATAGTGTCAGGATTTTTTGATTATGATCCGGAATCTTGGTGAGTACTTAATTTTTGATTCAGGGGAAGCTATGTCACCTTCCATCAGCGAAGAATTTGACCTGTGGTGTTTTTTTGATGACACTACTGTCAAAAAAGTGTTGTCTCTCTTCATGTTAGTGCATTTCTCTGTGCAGATACTGTAGTGGCTGCAGTTCTTTTTTAAATGAGAGAACTTTTTCAATGTTTGCAGAAAGTGTGTCTCAAGCCAACATGTGGGCTGATGTCTTTGAAGGTGTAGTTTAACCTTCCAGTGTGATGTGAGTACTTCATCTGATCTCTATATATTTTCTATTGTTTCTGACCCTTTAACACATCCAATGTGCGCGATATGGTGGTCTCATTTCAGGACTAATGTAATTTTTTCATAGCTGCTTATTTAGAACTGGTATGTACAAAACGTGTATTTTGTAGCTAATCGTTTTAATAAAAAGTGAAGTAAATGATACCCATAAAAATAGAGGCTGTGTTTGTCATTTGTCGATTTAGAACTGCAGGGATATATATAAAGAAGGTGCCGATGAGCTCTCCAGATGGAGAAACAGCAAGCTGCATGCACAGCTTTAAAATGTGAAATCTAGTTTAATCCTGCTTCAGGACGTGGTTTATCTGTGTGTTGTGCCCATATCATCTTTAATAAACATCTTGGATGAAAATGTGTCACAATTTATCTTGCTCTTGCTTTCAAATGCAGAACTTAAATTATTTTTGCAGAAATAGCTGCCTTTTTATTATTATTATTCTTTTTTCTTTTCTATTTAACTATATGGGATTGGCTAATGAGTTCCCAACTCTTAGTTACAAGAAGTGCCATTTCTCAGCATGCTAAGTCGAGTTCTGAAAGTAGTGAAGTGCAGCTATAAATCAGCGTAGAAACCAATCCACTGGCAGATTCACTGTTTGTAATTTCTTGCGTCTACTTTTAATAATCTTTTTTCAATATGGAGCTTTAGGAAGAGAGGAAATATTTAGACAGAAGGGATGCTGAGGTAGTTTTTGCTATCAGTTCTGTGGGTGCATCTTGTGAGAACTTTGGGCATTTTGTGTTGGATCCGGTATGCAAAATCACATACACAAATCATCATGCCTAAAGCAAGCTGTCCTGGTCTCAGGGCTTCGAGTACGATTTTCTGTGATAGATTAATACTAATCAATAGAGTCTGGTTATGTATGATTTTAGTTCCTCTGTCTCTGATTTAAAGGGAAACCATTGCTGGATTGGGCCCTGAGTTTTATCACTGGGATCTTTCATTTCAATACCAGCAGTTTGGCACTCACAACATCTCAGTTTATCTAGTCAAGGCTCATGCCTGAAGATTCAGATTTATCTTTATTTCTGTAAGACTGAATTGAGATGTATTTTCATTTGTATCATTCCATGATGCATTAAGACGCTCTTCAAATATCATTTGACCCTTAAAGGACAAGAAATGTCCTTTCAGAAAATCCTGGTAGAACAGGAGAGTTGCCTTCCTAGAATGCCAGGTAAGAGTGTGTAAAAGCCTGCTCTGTGTTCAAGGCTTTCTCATACACACAGATCATAGCATTAGGTCATGCTCAAATAATTTTTATTTCTAAATCCTTTGGTAGCATGATCAGACTTAAGAAATTGATACGAAATGTTAACTGCAGAGGAGGAGAACAACTCAGAGATATTAAAGACTAAGTATGCTGTCTCTTTTTATATCACGTGAGCTCTATGAAAAGTCAATGGTACACTAAAAGTGTCATTTTAGTCCCCAGTTTTCAACAGCTCCACATCAGCATAGCCTCTCTTCCCTGGTGGCTACTTCTGTGGGCCATCAACAGGAGAGTAAAGTGTGCTCATCCTGGAAATTGGTTGTACGTAAGGCCCACTCACGTGCCTGCCCTCCTTCTTGTATAATTGGTAAATGCTGATGAGTCATTTGAGCTTATAGGCACTATATCTCGTACAGTAACTGCTAAATATTGCTACCCTTACGTACTGAAATAATGCAATTGCACACATTCATTATGTCTTAATTGCACATGCTAATTGCAGGTTAGATGCAATCAAAGCAACGCTGCCTGGCAAATGCACACTGCAAACCATGAGAAACCCTGGTGAAGGGGTTTTCTTCCTTTAAATTGAATTTAGTTTCCCACAATTACATGCTTTTGCTTCAGATGTACAATTAGATGTTATTACTCTAATTCTGTAACTACACAATAATCAACTAAAAATTACTTTGAGAAGCAAAACAAAACAAGGAAATTTGCACAGCAAGAGGTACAATAAAGAGAACGTCAAAGGTTTAAAGGCAAACCCACAAAAGGAAACAATGGTTATGGGAACAATTAACCTTTGCTAAAATCTAATTTACGTGAATGCATTGTAAAGCTGTGCTGCAGAAGCAGCACGGTGAAATAGCACCCATTACAGAATCACCAAAGAACTTGCATAAACCTAAACATTGCAGCTGTCTGCCCCAAAATATCATGGTCCATCCACTGATCCTAGAGAAGCCCTTAAAGAAGGCAGCACACATTGTAGTATACTAATGACTTTGTGTATATCAGGGTATATTAGGGTTAAGTTTGTTTTAGAGCATTCTTAATAATAAAAGTGAAACTGAAAGGGCAATCTTGAAGAAGTCCCACAGAGATGACTTTATGTCCTAGTACCTCATGTACATTTGAAAAACAAGTGGTCACATTTTTAGATTAATTAAAAAAATACGATATGGTAAAATCTTTTGTTTTATGACAGATAAGGCAAATAATAGAAAGTGACGGACATGGGCCGTTAATAGTCAGTCAAACACAGATGTTCTGTTTTGATGAAGTAATTTCTTTCTTGTGAGGAACTTGGAGAGCATTAATTTCTACAAAGCTATTTAAAAAATGGAAAGTATGAAGAAAACACTTGCCATGAAAGAGCGGAGGCCCATGGAAAATAACATCTGTCTTTGGGACTATGTGCTCTACATTGTCCTCTGCACAAAGCTGCTCTTCCAAGAAACTTTCACCCAGCTTGTCATTCTGGGAAGTGAGTCCTTGAAGCTGGCAGGCACTGATACTGGAAACTACAGCTTTATCCATGCTGCTTCTTTTATTCTGTCTGATAGGGATTTTTTTTACCCTTGCTCTGTTTCTGTACCTTCTCGTACATTATTTCTAGAGGGATAAATACAGGATTTTTTCCCATATTTGGCACTATAGGAAAAATGTCAGAATAGCAGAAGGGGAAAGATTGAAAGCTGAATGAAAAGCAACGTTCAGGGTGGTATCTTGGCATGGTGTTTTGCCTCCTCTGTCTCACACATGGCTTTTTCTCGATGCTCGGGTGATTGTCAGCAAGATCAGGGCTTTACTATGCATTGCACAATAGCGGAGACCAATTTGGCCTTGGGAAACTAAGATAAAGAGTGGCAGAAAGAAATGTTAGTTCTGTTTTATAGAAGAATGATGGACAAGCAAGTTAAAACTTCCATTTTTTGCCAGAACTTGCACTGCAGCTTTGGATAAATTGTTGAAGGTGTCAGTAAAAGACATAGTGCTGAGTAAAAAATGGGATATAGTGCAATAGGAACACAGAGAGACATGGTGCTAGGCTAACCAGATAGTTTCCTGGGGAAAAAATCATTTGCTGGATTGGACATTTGGGAGAACCTACATAAGATGGGAACGAGGACAGAAAATGTGAGGTGGTTACAAATATCTAATGAGAGATGAAAATAGCTAACAAAGAGAGGAAGGCAACCACTCAAGTAATGGTATTGATTCAGGGCTAATCTCATTTCATACGGTCATCGCTGACTCTTTCACAAAAAATAAATGTATGTTCATGAAGTTTGCTGATGAAGCTAAGTTAGAAGTTTTAGAGTTTGACATTCGTAGAGAACTAGGTGATTTTCAGAGCTGGTGGTGGTGGAACATGGTCAAGCAGTGCAAACTCCTCAGGGACTTGCAAAAAGCTACGAAAACATTTTGCTAAGAGGTAACATATTAAACACTCGAGAAACAGAAAATTGTAGGGATAGATACAATGATAACAGAAGTAGTGAATGAGCTAAGCCTAAAGTGCAATACTAATAAAGTCAGACAAGAAATAAGTTTGTAAATATCAAAGCAGAAAAAAATCCCTCATCAGGAATACAGCAGCAAGAAAACTCAAGCTGGGCATAGAGTTGGTGGCCATTCCTGTCCTCCAGCCCCCAGCTCTGTTATCACAAGCTGTGTGCAGTGAGGAGTGATTATATTAATTGTTTTTACAGCGTCAAAGAGCAGCACTGTCTAGTCTTGTGCTCCATCTACTGGTGTTTCCTCTGGTAACAAACTTTTGACATACAAAGGCTTGTCTCTTCTAAAGAACACTCTTGGACATGGCACACATGGCAGATGTTGGAAAATATTGCTTTACTCTAGCCAAAGTTTCCCATGTAAACACTGGATTTCAATGGACAGCAAGGAATACACGCAAAGTGTCACTGCAAATCTGTGGTGAGCCTTTTGTCAAAACTACATAGCAATGGGAATGCGTTTCCATGGTGTGTAACTCATGATGACACTGGTGTGCTTGGACATCCAAGGTTTTGTCTGAGCAATAGGGAGCTCAAATGCTTTGAGACCTTCAGCCCCTCAGCTGAGCAGTGAGTCCTGACACTTGATCTGTACCAAGACTGAAAATGGATTCAGGAGCCTGCAAGCCACATTTAAAATGCATGGCATTAGAATGATGAGTTTCCAGACTTGATTTCCTTCTGAAGCAATCAAAATATCCTTTTTTATTTTTACTTTTTATTTTTTTTTTTTAATATTTTCTTTTCCATGAGGACCATCACGGTTCTATGGTTAGTTACAAAAGAGGATATCCTATACTCTTAACCCTGTATGGTTTGGAATTTCCCATAGAACAGAATTTCTGGCTTCTTGGCTGCCCTGAAATAACACCCTTGGAAACAGAGACCAAACACACAGACGCAGCTGCTGTGGCAGGGTCTCAAGATGTCATCCAGACACTATGCCCTCCATCCTGAGATAAGATCAGTGATACAAGAGAGCTAATGTGTAATCTTGCATAGCCTGAAAGTCATGATCTTAAATTCTAGCCATTCTGCAGCCTTCCCATGAGGTTACCTTAATGGCTAATTCTAAATCTATATTTTCGCTGTCCACCATCATTAGAGACAACCACTCCTAAGACAAGAAATATTGCTCCTTTTTGCAACTTCTGTGTGTTCAAAGATTTTCTTTACAGCTCCTTAATCATCATCTTTTCTAGTCCTGAACAGCAGTCATTCTTTCCATGTTTTCTCAGAGGCCATGTTTGAAAGTCTTCTGCTTACTCTGCTGCCTCAAAAGCCAGAACAGTCTTCTGAAACCTTACCAGGGTTTCAAAGAGAGGGAAGATTGCTTTGTCTGTCTCTCAGCCACCAATGCTGTTTGATGAACAAGATGTTTGCCTACCTCTTTTGACTCTTGCTAGGTTTGTGATCCACTCTGACCACCAGAGCATCTTTGGCTAACTGCTCTACATGGCTTTTCCCCATTAGACAGCTGTATATTTAATTACTCCTGTTTAAGTGTCCTCACGAAAGAGGATCAGGATTTTTCAAAACATTTAGTCAAGCTGTCAAGAACAATTTGACTTGTAATTCCATCCTGCATCACACTCGCAGCCTCTCATAGCATGCTAAGGCTTGCAGAATTAATAAGCATAATATTTCAGCCCATCACCTAGGCTACTATTTAAAATACTGAGTAGGGCTAGACCCAGGTCGCTGTGGAACTACACTCAGAAGCTCCTAGGGATGTACACGGTAATTATTATGTCTTTCAAGAAAGCTTTGTGACCACTCTTTACTTGAATGTAGACATTTTCCTAGTTTGCTAATGAGAATGTCAGTTGAGGCAGTGTGGAAAGCCTTTCTAAGCTCCAGATGCATGATATTTACTGTTTCTTCTCCACTTATAAGGGCTACTGCCATACAGAAAGACAAAAACAAAAAGCCATGACAAGGCCATGTTGACTCCTACCCTGTTGAGTCAGACAAGTGCCCCCAATTCATGCAGCATCCTCTAAATAGTCACAGATAAGCATGAATGGAGCTGAGATTGCTTCTGCTAATCCCTTTGGAAACCAGAGGAATTTCAGCTAGATCAGCAGGTCTGAAACAATACAACATATCCAAAAGTTTTCTGCCCTACTCTTACCCTGTGCTAGATTGAAAATTCATCTTTTGACACTCGAGAGGACTGATATAACCACACAAGTGCCAAACATTTTGGCCTTTTCAGCCACCCTTCTTTTCAGTTGTGTGGGTTTTCTTTTCTGTATTCTTACGTAAGGTCAGTGCTGTATTTCTTTAGAATTGAAACAGAAAGCCATTGCTCTGGTCCTGGAGTATTCAGCCTGGCAAGACAATCTTGTAGGAGGGGTATTTTTCTCAGATGCATGCATAAAGCATTAAAAAAAAAAAGAAAGAGCTCCTTTCCCTCCCTGTTTAAGAGCCCTTCCCCTCATAATTACTGTCTTAATGAAAGTGCTGCATGTAGCTTACAATGCCGATAATTTCATTTTAATTACTCCTAAAAGACAATTAACTCAGTTATTTAAAATGCAATTCATACCATAAAGTCTAGCAAAATGGAGACAGGAGCATACGCAAGTTATGCATCCGAGCATTTAACATCCTCAAGTCAGTGATTTTATCATTGCCAAGATGTGTGGCTCAAGCAAGAAACATGGTGTATGATTGTAAGAGTCACTCGCACTATGGCATTCATATATTCCCACTGCTAATGCATTGGCAGCATGTATAGAAAGGGAGATGACCCTACATCCAGCCCTTTTTTCATGCATTTCTCCATGAAATAAACTTCCATCTCATCTAGAAGCTGGTAGGATTGATTTTTGCACATCAGGACAAGCAGTGCAGAAAATACCAATCTGCAGACTTGCCAACCCACGTGAAAATCAGGACCCAACAAGGATTATCTAAATTCTCATTGGGAAATTGAAAGGCAAAAATTTCCTTGTATAAATTCATTGTATTTCTCTCCAGGATTTTTGAACAAAATACTGTATATCAGCAGCAACGTGAAGGCATTTAAAGAAAAAGCACCTTATAAGCTATCCTATGATATTCTCTGCACGTTGGTGTGAAAACCACACTGTTCATACTGAAAATCTGCCTATAATCCATAGACGTAATTTGTCAAATCATGACGTCAAACTTACTGATTTCAGCATTGTTACAGTGAAAAGAAGAGATGTTTTTAATAAGTGTCTCTTCCATGAAAGCACATGGAACAGGAGTCATCTCACCAAGCTACAGCTGTCTTTGCTAAGGGTTCCTCATGGTTTCCTTTGCCGTCATGGAGGAAACCACAAAGGCCAGGGAAGAGCCTACCCCCTTTCAGGAGCAGATTTTACACCAGTTTTCTGATCTGGTGAAGTCAGAAGGCATCTGCTGCCTCTCTC
Source organism: Anas platyrhynchos (assembly GCF_047663525.1). Classification (NCBI taxonomy): domain Eukaryota; kingdom Metazoa; phylum Chordata; class Aves; order Anseriformes; family Anatidae; genus Anas; species Anas platyrhynchos. Next base: position 117,028,080 of record NC_092588.1, read on the forward strand.
TCAGGAGAATTTTCTTCAGAATATTTTACATTCAAAAGTGGATCTTCTGCCAAAATGTTCTTTTCTCTAGACCTAATAAAACTAAATTAGACTGGTCCCCAGATCAGGAATGAATTTTGTCTGGTTGTGTGTCACGGATATAATAAACAGTTTATACATGAGCAAAGGCTGTGTTTAAGTATGGCTGAATCCTGTTTGGTTTACTGTGATTAACCTAAACTATTTATAAATAGATGAAGCAAGTTAATTTAAATTCTTTCTTCCATTTCCTATGACTTTGTTAAGATTATTTCCTTAAAAGCAACCATTCCAGAAATTATTTCAAGACAACCAAATTAACGAATGTTATCATTCCTATGTTAAAATGAAATTTCCATATTTTTTCCCCTCGTTTAATAAGGCTTATATGTCCTTTCCAGAAGGACTCAGGCTGAACAACCTGCTTCTTTGTGGGAGATGCTCTTAATGCCTTGAAACACGGGAGCATTTCACTATGCTGTTCAAAGCACTGCAAGAAAAATTTCAGTCTAATCCCCTGCAAGCTGCTCTTGCAGGCTCCTCCTCACTGGTAACTGAAGTGGCAGTGACATTGTTGTGCTGCAGAAATGCTGCCTCTGCTTGACACGTGGGGCTCGGATGAGCAAAAGGAGCCACAGCCAGAGCACATGAGTAACTCTGGAAGAAGTGTACAAGACTTAACAACTGGAAAATTAAAAGTTCTGGGATGAGATTTATGCCCTGTTCAAAATCTTTTAGCTAATTAAAGGTATGGCTGACTCTCTTCTGTCTCCAAGAACACCCTGCGGTTGATGGAAAGTGAGCATCTTGGCTGAAGAGAATCGATACCCTGGCTTTAATTTCACCAAAGGAGGAAAGCTCACCTTTTCAGCAATAAGACTGCATTCAAGTATCAGTAGTTAGATCATCTTTCACTTGCTAAGCACCTGTGTTATGGATAGGCTGCTCGTGAAGGCACTGCCTGTTAACCCATGTGCTGCAAGACACATGGCACCTGCTCCTTGGTGGCAGCATTGCGCAGCTTTTCTTCCTGGTGCTGAGGGCAGGAGCTCTTTGTGTTTTCTTTTACGAGAGCCTTTCTCTAAGAGCCTTTAGCTCAGTTTTGTTAGATCAAAGATGAAATGCTGTTTTTGCCATTGCAGGCATTCATATGCCCTGTATAAAAGGCTGTGCTCTTTCAAAAATTGTATTTTACTTTAAATGATTTTCAAATGATCGTTGCAATGATTCACTGAAACAGCCCCGAGTGGGCCTTGTATTTTCTTCACAATTGCTGAATCGACAAGTCCAGGGAGGCTTTTCTTATACATTGCCAAATGAGGTATTCTGACTTCATATTGACACGTTTATCATTTTATTTTACTGAGTGTCATAGCATAGGCAACCTTGCTAGATCAGTGCAGAAATCCTCTAAGCAGTCACATACATTTATGGGGAATTCAGTATATAAAGATTAATCTTTTAGTCCTAAATATTTGCAGTCACAGACAGACAAACAGACAGATGTTTATCTTAGGTCAAGTTTATCCTGTCTTCTGTTTGAGAAATAGAAAGACAGTTTTCACCTTCAAGGAAAAGTGGGAATTAGATGTAATCAATATTTTCTGTAAAATGTTTTCTACCCTTAAATGGTCTCCTGCAAGGGGAAAGCACGAAGAACCTGGTACTTTTACAAGGGAAAATGCAGGGTTTGGGTTTTGTCAGGAGGGAGGGAATGAGGAGCTCAGCTCCTGTCCCTCCCCATCTAGCTCTGATGATACATCCTACACCCTTTACACCTCTTCAGATCACCTGAGTAAAGAAGTCCTGTAAACCCCACAAGCAACTTGCTTGTGGCTGAGGCATGGCAGAAAAAAAAAAGAAAAAAGAAATAAGAAAAAGAAAAAAAGAAATGAGAAAAAAGAAAAAAGTAAAAAAAAAAAAAAAAGGAAACTAAAAAAAGAAAAAAGAAACAAGAAACAATAAAAAAAAAGAAAAAAGAAACAAGAAAAAAGAAAAAAAAAGAAAAAAAAAAGAAAAAAGAAAAAAGAAAAAAAGAAAAAAGAAAAAAAGAAAAAAGAAAAGGCATTTCAAAGGTCCTTGTTAAGCTGCCCTGTGCAATACAGCAAACCCAGGGTGGTGGTGCATTTTCACTCATGGCTCAGCAGGTGGGATTTGGAGTGGGTGGTGGTGGTGTTAATGCAGATGCGTCACCCCAGAGGATGCCAGAAAGAGATGGTGTGGTTGATGTGGTCATATTCTCATAGAGCAAGCACAATTTGTTGCTTCCATCAGTGCCCTGATCTGACAATGGAGGTGCTACCTGATTTCTGTGCAGAATAGTGTGTGTGGCCATGATTTAGGCACCTGGTGAGGTGATGCTCATGGTGGGCACAGGGCTGAGAGAGAGGAGGTGCTGGGAGGGATCAGAAAAGGCTCGGGATTGTGATTGTGGTCTGGGAGGGTGTGGGGAGCAGGGGCAAGGGTAGGCAGTGAGCAGGACTTCCTGGGTGGAGGAAAAGTGAGAAGAGCATTGGCTTGTGTTTCTTCTTCCACAAAGAAGCTTTGCTACAGTGCAGGAGGACGAAGAGGGGGTGTTTTCAACTGTGAGAGGGTCCCTCCTGAGAGACCCTGGCTAAACATGGGAAGAAATATCAGGGATGTCATCTCTACTTGGTTTCACACGGCAGGTCGCCTGAGGAACAGACATCCATTAGTGAGAATTCAATCCTGTCTACTCGAACTGTTGACTGTTTTATTTTTTTAGACTTTAGCTAGGTAAGTGCAACAGTCCAAAGAGATTGGTTTGTCACCATTATAACCAAGCAGATGTTTCACAGCAGATAATTTATGAGCTGACTTTTGCCTTTGCCTCTTCATGAAGTGATTAGATGGTGCTCAAAGCATTCATTATTCAACAGATTTAAATCTATTTCCTGGGCTTGGTCCTCCCAGGAGCATCGCAATTTGGTTGTATTTCAATAAACCATTGGCTTTGTCTTCAGCTTTCTGCCCACAGGCAAGGCCTTTCAGCTGCCTGAGGTCAAAAACAGGTGAGAGCTGCCAACAATCAAGGTGCTGTGAGCCAGCAGGCCCTGGACAGCCATCACGAGACACTGGTTTCAGGCCAGTTGGGTCTTGTGGGTCATGCTGTGAATCTCCCAGGAGGATACAGGTGCCTGAAGAGACACCAAGTTGTGCAGTGAGGGGTGTGTCTTATACCTACTCTGTTTGCTAGAACGAGACCGGCATTTTTGGCACCTTCAGGCAAGAGCCTTCTGACCATGCACATGGTATGCACCCTCTTGCATGAATGTCAGCCAAGTAATAAGCAGCACGGATGCAGCCAAACTGTGTTTAGGAGCCACAGGCAGACTGTCTGAAGCAGACTTTGTTCCATCTTCTTTGTGGCTGGAGGGAAAAATTGCCATAAGCAGTTTTTTATTACGCACATAATGTGGTAGGAAAAAAAAAAAAAAAAGCCAGGAGAAGGAGCTAGGGAGCAGGAAATAAATGAGTGAGTGTTCCTAGCAGTGTTCCTTTTGGAAGCCCTTGGGTCCCAACACAGCTGGCTTGACAAGAGGACCGTACTGCAGGTGCTGGACACATGGCACAGTTTGCTTCCAGGAGCATTCAGAACAACGATGCCTTAATGATGCTCTTTTTCCCCACCGCAAGAGCTAGGTCTAGGCCGTGATTTTTTTCTTCTTTTATTGTTTATGTCTTTTCCAGTAGCTATTGGAAATCGCCTGGTGGGGTGAAATCCCCATTGCACTGGGAGTTGTGCAAACTGGTAACATGGAGGCAGTCTGTGCCAGGGAACTCTGCCATCCCACTTCAGACCACTGCATGGGTCACTACCAAACCCAAGGGCTGCTTTCTGCAGTGCAGTTTCTTGTGTGTCTTGGTGCTAAAATGGTGATTGACATGCTAATTAAGAGCTGCTCACAGAAGGCTGTTGAATAGCACGTTTAGGACAAGAAAGGTGGGCAAAGGCCTTAATTGAAAAAAAAACTATTAAAGGTATATAACGAACTTTATTTTAGGGATATTGTGTACTTCATTTCAAGACTGAAAGGGCTCTGTAGTTTGCCTGCTACATTTTCTTAATATGGTTTTTATTTGTTTTTGCAACACTCTCTTGCCTTGTTATGCCAAAATGACTTTGACTTTACTCCAGCGTAAACAGGATGTCAGCGCTTGAAGCTCTTTGCACAACGCACGGCCAGCGGTGGGGACCGACAAGGGGCAGCTCCTGCCATCAGCACACCACCGAACACCGGGGCCCACCACAGTGATGCTGGTCATGCCTAGGGCTTGGCAGGGCGCTGCTGGAAAACGCAGCGGTGTGGGCAGTGAGGCTTTGCCTGCCCATCGGTGCTGCGAGCTGTTTTGTACCTGTGTTTGCTGAAGGATGGGATGGCTCCAGGGCACCCCACCAGGCCTTTCTGTCAGAGCAGCCATGGCAGGCCTGGTGTTGGCAGCACCTCCTGTCCTGACCGATCCCCACAGGCCCCACCATGCTGTCCTCTCTCTGCAGAGCGTCCTCACTGTGCAGCTTGATTTATGGTGTGGTGGCATATGTGGGGCAGGGGGGAGGTGGTGTGAAGGGAGAGCTGGTGACTGCTGTCTGCGTGGGCTCACACCTAGGCAAAGCCTTCTTCTGAAAGCCCCCGTGTTTCCCATTCTAGAGTGGACTTGACCTCTGTGCTCTGCACCCTGCCTTACATCAGCTATATGTGTTGCTCTGTTTGAAGCACTGAGTGTCCAGGAAGGTAGTGAAATCAAAGACACTCTAGGTTTGACAAGGTGTTGAGCAACTTAAGTGGCCTGTTTCGAGCAGGAGCAGTGAGCACCCTGCCAGCCTTAGCTGCTCTGCGATGCTGCCCACCTCATGAACAGCACCTGGGTGCCTGCTTGAGGATCCCCACATCTCGGTTCAACAGGATGTATTCAGCCCAGTGTGGCTTGTGGTGGAAGTTTTGGCACCAAGACATACACCCTGAAAAAAAGGGTGATGCCTGGAAAGCCTCAGATGCCTTAAATCAAGCACTGTCAGGCTGTGCTGTGTGCACAGGCTTTGGTTCAACCTCAGGCACACCCAAGGCAGTTTTCTGGGGGGTGGCGAGGGATGTGCCTCGCTCTTTGTTCATGTGGAGCTTGTGCCCTGTTCATGTCCCCTGCGGGAGGGGCGTCCAGGTGAGGAGAGCGCAGAAGCTGTGCAGCACGAGCACATTAATCATACACTTCCCCGTGACACAGATTTAGTGGGCTGTCTTCTGGCTCACTTTAATACCAGCACCAAAATGACCGAGGTTTAACGAAGGCCTTATCTGTACCCAGGAGGGAGCTAGAAGCAAGAGATCATCGACTGTGAACCTGCTTCTCCCCCCTCCCCTGAGACCAGGAAAGGTTTTACACTGCAGGGGCAGCCAGTGTGGATTTGTTCTCTGGTGTTACTCTGTGTAAGGGAAGGACCCGATGGGGGAAGGAGTCATCAGCAAAGTGAGAGACATTCAAAGGCCACTGGACTTGCTGAGCGTGGCATTCAGGCCTCCGGTGAGAAGGGATGGACCTGAATTATTTTAAGGATCATTTTAGGAAGAGGCCTCTCCTAACTGTGGATGCCCTGGAGATGAAAGACAAACCTGAGATGGTGTTATTTTATTTGCTCCAATAAACATTTGATTTATACAAAACAAAACAAAAAATAATAAAAAACCACCACTGTTTACAAAGCAAGTTAAGTGCTTGAAACATTTGATAAACAAGAGTATATATTGTTCACATTCCTATTTCATACATGATGTACAGGTGAAGTATGCCTTAAAAGAATTAAAAAAAATCCTTTACATGTAGTAGTAAAAAAAAAAAAAAAAAGAAAGAAATGTCAGTATTGACCCTTCTTTTGGGCCTGCACAGGCACTGGCAGCACCTCGCTAGATGGCAGCGGCCCTGCAGCTCCCTCACTTCTTGTTTTTATTAAAAAAAAAAAAAGAATCACCCTTCCCCCCTAAAATTCGACACAGCATCCTCTGAATTCCACTGTAGTCGCTGAGATTTTGCCCTGCTCTGTTTAAATATTTCTGAGTAGTTTAGTTTAAATGGAACAAAAGCTAACAAAACCACTTGAAATAAAATATTTTCCATCATAAGTTTGAACTCCTATTTAAATGAGTATGATTCCTGTTGACTTATTTGGCAATGTCTTCTAGAAAAATATCAATGTTTATCTGTCAAAGGTGTTTAATAAATTGCACTGGATATAGTGCTGTACAGGACTGGTCTGTGCTGGCTGAATTTCTAGTTTCCAAGGCCTGCTTACATGCCAAGGGCAAGAAAAAAAAGTGAAAAATCACTGCAAAAGTCCTGAAGATAAAATTGTTAGCATTTATTAAACACGCTGCTGTCATTTATATAAGTCCAATGTAATGCCAACTGTCTTCCTAAACATGTCGGAGACCAGAAGCCCTGCTATCCTATATGCAAGCAGCGTGGAGGGCAGGATATGACATTAATCTGATGTTATGGATCTTTCCCTCAGCTCTGAGGTCCTTGTGCAAAAATAAAGGCACTGGGTGTTGTCTCGCTTTTTTCTAGAAAGCGTGGAACAGAGTCAGACCATGGTGTGTCAAGCAATTAGACATGCTGTACATGGAAAAAGTATTTGTTCTTACAGCAACACAATCAAGGTAAAAGGAAAGGGGAGGAAAAAAAAAAAAGAGTACTGCCTGCGCTCAGAATGCAGAGCAAATATAAAACATCTGCTTGGATTATTGCTGGTCGTGTCTTGTTTTGTATGGTTTGGGGGTGGGGAAGGGAGGAGGGGAAATCTCATCCTGCTGATATTTTGCAACCTGCTTGCAAGCAGCATGAATTGAAAGCAATAAACATGTAACGCTAATGACCTCTGTATGAAAACACACGTACGGGAGGGGGCAAACATCCTCACACTCCCATTGTGGGATGCTGTGAGGACTTTGGGGTTAAGGCGAGAGGGCAAAGACATCCCTGAACCTTCTAAAATGTGCAGCAGACAGGACTGCATAGCTACAGCTGCAAAGCCAAATCTGCCTTTCTGCTGTGAGACTGCTCCTGCAACTGTGAGCTCCCGGGCCACAGCTGGGTGCTTATTGTGTCTCCTTCGAAAGCCATCTTCTTATTGCTTATTATTCCTATCTTTTTGGCAGAGTGCTTAGTGCACAATTGCTAGTGTCCTGATGTGCCAGTCTCCCCAGGTTCTTTCCCTAAATGGGGAGGGATCTCTAATGCACAGGTAATTTCCTGGAGGCATTTTTAAAACTCTTTCCTTCAGAGCATGGCTGTTTATATATATATATATATATATATATATATATATACACATACATACACACATTTTTTATATATATATGTATATATATATATAAAAATAGCAATTTCATAGTTATATACAGGCATTAATAAAGTGCATAATGTTATTGGCTATTCTCAAATCTCATTTCCTGAGGAAGTGCTACATACATACATAGCTCCTCCCATGACACGGCACAGCCAACGCTAGGGTATGACACCTGCTCCCTGGCTTTTAACTCCCTTGAATACATCTCCTTGTCCAGAGCCACAGCTTAAAGGGAGTAGTGACAGCCTCAGTCCTCCAGGAAGCAAGTCAAGGCACTGATCGAGACTTCTTCCTTCGCCAAGGTTTAGGAGCGACTTCTCTCCATTTCGGAGCTCTTGGGGTCGCGCTACTTGGCGGTGGTCATGGAGCCGTCTTCGGGGATCTTCTCCTCCGAACAGCTCCTTCCTGAGAGCTTGTCGTGGTGCTTGAGCTCGCTGAAGCGCTCCGCGACGCACTGCGCCGTCAGCCGGGCCTCGGGGTCGTGGTCCCAGCACTCGATCAGGGTTTCACACACCATCTGGATGCCCTACAGAGAGCACAGGGAGAGCAGCTGTGATGGGGACAGTCTGAGTCACCGCCAAACCGCATCTGTGAGAGTTTGTTTTAAGGCCCTCCGAAGTGCAGGGGGTTACTTGTACGTGCTGGAGGTGACGGAACCAGTCCCCAAAGTGCTTTGTGGGCTCTGCTGTCACTGTATTGGGGGCATTGGCTTTTTTTTTTTTTTTTTTAATATATTTTTTAGAAAAACACCCTACTGCTGTACTTGCAGCAGCTTACATCACTGGTAATGTCATACTTGGATGTATATTCTGATACTTCATAATAAGAAAAATGATGCTTTGGAACAGCGTTAGGGAATCAAACAGTTTTTGTTCCAATCGATATGATCAGACTGCCTGGATAATGATGTCCTGCTCAACCCATCCATCCCTTTGCGTGCCTGAATTCTGTATGGGCTTTTCGAACAGATTCTGATTGCCTGCAGTATCAGGCCCTACATCAGCCTTTATGAATTCCCCGCAGACTAAGTAAAACTATGTGCAAATACGGGCCGCAGTCCCACAAACACTTAAACACATGTCACTCACAGATGTAACTATTTAACCTTCATTTCGATGCTGATGCACATGTTTACAGGAACAAAAACCAGTTGCATCTTTGTAATGCATTTTGTAAACATGAGGTATTTGCCAGGAAATTGTGTGCTTTGCGTTATGACACTAAAAGCCCATTAAGTAGGATTTATCTTAAACTTCTTATTTAAAAAAATAACATTTCACAACAGTGCATTAATTGCGTAATTTACCTAATTGGTGATGTTGACTGATGTCAATGTTAATAGCAGAACGTTATTGTCTGTATACAAATAGCATTAGTTTTCTGCTGGCATTGAAATTACAAGCAGTAAATTAAATTAAATATTAAACATTAACTCGAAATCAATAGTGCAACAAATCTCATTAAGGGGGAAAAAATGTAATATGTAAATCCATTCCAGAATTTTATCACGATGAATAATGAGTTCATTACAAAAACACGACTGCAGTGGAAGGAAATGAATATGGAAGAGCCATTACAGTAAGAGCAACTTCTGTGGAGTTCAAAGCAGATCCTCAGCTGCTGTAAACTGTCACAGCCCTGCTGAAGCCAATGCGTCACTGAATTTCAGACAGCGCAACGTGAAACTCTGAAGGGACTCAAGCGGAGGGAATTAAATCCACCTTCATTAAATGTCCTGTGCCTGTGTTATCAGGCATCCATTTCCTGCCTCAGAGCCTCCAATGAGCCCTGCTGGAGCCCGCTGCACATGCCCCAGAAATGTGCAAGTGCAGCACAGGGCACCCCAGTTGGCAGGATGCCCTGTACTCGGGGGCGTGGGTGGCACGAACTGGCTCCCTGAGCACCCCAAGCCCCGGTGGTTCCCTGCCCTGGCGCCCTGGCCATGCTGGCACACTGATGCTGGCCCTACAGCTGGTCAGCTGTGCCTGGAAGGTGCTCCTGAAGCCTCCCTTCCCAGGGCACAGCCAGTTTGTGCCCACAGGAGTGGCTCTGCCCCAAATTCAGTCAAGGCCCCACGCCATCTAACCCTGCCTGAGGCCTGCTTTAAGTGCCAGTGACTTTTGCTTTATAGGGGCCTTCATCAACCTCGATGACATGTGCGTCACTTGACTCTTACCAAACACACAACGGAAATATTTGCTGACAGCTTCTGCCTTTGCGTTAGCATAGGCCATATCTTTCTTTCGTATGCTGTAATGGATTGGTACTAAGTTAGATTTCCTTTTGCTGTTGAGAAAACTTATTGTCCTCAATTTGCTGACCACAGACCTTCCTGTTGTTCTTCTCTTTCCCTAATCAGTTCTCTACACTGCTCTATTTTTTTTTTCACACAGAAGACCGTGACTTTTGAGTATTCTCAGAAAGTTCTCACACTGTTCCTAATTAAGCATTTTCTTCTACTTATTTTTTTTATTTTCCCCCAAATGATCTGGCTCAGGATCTTTTCTGCTTTGTTAATTGGGATCTTCTAAAGTACCACGTGTATATTACCAGTTTGGACTTCGTTTTGCCTTTGTGGAAAAAAACAACTGCAATTAACTCGTGATCACTTTTATTAGCTCAATTACAATTACAAGAAAAATAATTCTGCAATTACTTTTCTATTCTACGCAGATGAGCACTAATACAACCTCTCCTTCCCAGCTCAACATGTTAGTTAGAAGATGGTTGTAGCTCTAGCTCCTAGAAATTTCTAGGGCCTTTCAGTCCTGCTAACATCAGATATCCAGGTGTCCCTCAAAACACAGCTCTCCTCCCCAGTTAAAGCACCCCTCCTCAATAATCCTGCTCATTACAGCTGGCTGCATAAGGAATGATACCACTGGTCCAGGAAGGGGCTGTGCTCTGCCACAGTCATCAGGCAGCAGATGTGTTGCTCCTGGTTGGAGGAGTGATTGATTACAGCCACTCACATGGCCTTTCCTAAGTAAGTGTTAGACTATGATTTTAACATCCCAACTGGAATGAAAAAGGGAGTGTTATATTGCTCCTGATGGAAATGCTAGCTGGTCTTGGTTGCCTGGGCTTTTATAAATGTCCCCTGTGCTTTCCTTTTGTCTGTAAGACCACTCAACATACCGCATTGACAAACGCAATGACCAAGCCTCACTTCTCTGACATGAGTCTCATTTTATCTCTTCTGATAAAACTGCTTAGAGCAGAATTTAAGAAATGCATGCCTTTGGCTTGTTTCCATTCAGCTTCAGCTACTCAGAAATCAGGCCGTGACTATCACACCTAGGAAGTGCAACCGTGGTGTCCGCTAACGGGGAAGGCTGATAGAGTGCCTCCCGACATGCAGGGGAAAGGGACTGCTACTACACAGAATAAAAACAAACTGGCTTGCTGACGATTCATTTCCTATTTTCTTAAACCTGTCAACAGCTGGGATTCCACTATGACCGTTCTCCATGATAAAGTGCTGAAATTTGTTTTCTCTGCTGAAGGGATGCATGTGTGAAGTTGCTCTCTTTGACCTTTCAGAGCCTGCACGCAGTGTGCTGTGAGGCCCTAATTATTCTGTGGCTGTCTAGATGGTTGTTGAGTCTCAGGTTTCCTTTTTTTTTTTTTTTTTTTTTGGTATGGTCACTTTCGGATTACACTGGTGGGCAGTAGAAATTCCAGTGCTTTCGGGGCAGGCACAATGACCCTGTGGTGTCTAAACCATGGGCAGCATCAGTGTCACCATGTGGCAGAGCTCTGATCTGTTCAAAAGAGAGATCCCTCCCACTGAGCAGGATGCTGAGCTAAGGCTCAGGCTTTGGGCAGCAGCTAAATGTGTGGCGTGGCTCCCAGCTGCTTCGATGTGGTGCTCTTACCTGATGGTTAAGCCAGGAGCTGGGGATCTCGGGTCGCCCTCTGTCTCTTAGGACGTTGTCCTTCATGCTTTCCACGCAGGGGTGTTCTCGCACTTTAGAGCCGAATGGGGGCTCGTACTCTTTCACTTCTGCCAAGAGAATAAGCAAACACAAGGGTATTCAGCTGGGCTGTGCTGGTGCCAAGTGTGAAGGGAGCTGGCTGTTCTCCGGAGGAGTAGGAGGCACTGATTAGCTGCTCAGTGCCACTGCTCTGCCTGACCAGCTCCAAACAAAGCAAAGCCAGTTGGCATGTTCAAAAATATTTCAGATGTGTTTCTCCCACATGTCCCCGCCCTCCCTCCCTCCCTTTTTGTTTCCTAGCCAACTAGACAGTTCTCATTTAAACCCTTTAGTACATAATCATATTAGCCACAGTCAGAGCAGCAGAGTCACTTGTAATGGCTTGGGAGCCTTTCACAGCCTCTGCTGAGCCAAAACACTCAGGGACTTCAAGGTGAGCTTTGCTTGAGCCAAGCTTGCAAGAAATGGTTACTTTGGTCCCCAGTAGGTCCCCCAGGATCCCCACACACTTTCCAGGTGAAATATACACTGAAATCTAGGTCATAGATATTAATGTGCCAGATTGTTAGGAGGAAAGAGTTGCTTGAAAAGGACAAAGTTACAGCAAGGAACAGTGCTGGAAGCTTCCACATTACCCTTGTTTATTACCGAGCCAGTAGTGGTCTGCTCTTATTTTAGGCCTCTTTCCCAAAATAGGTCAGTTTTGACCCATGATGCAGGGGGCACGGCTTCCTGAAGGGGCTGCTGCCATTCTGGTTTTTGTTTGCATGTTGCATATTTTCTTTGCTTTTCTTTGGAGAGAGAAAGGAAGAGGCAGACATATGGGACCTTTGGAGGAAACTCAAGAAATCTCTGAGAGCGGAAATATTATAGTAGATGCTGACACAGTGTAGAAAATGCTGTGGTTTCTTTGGGAACAGATGGAGAATTTACTCATAGGCCTAATGACTTGCTAGTATTAGATAAAGATTTATGAAGTTGGCCTGTTCTGCTGCCTCTTATTTCTTTCTAGGAATTAATTGAGGGCAAGAAAAACTGACGTGTAATCTACTAGGCAGGCTGAAGAATGCAAGTGTCTAGAAGATGTGTGAAGAGAGATGAACAAGATGGGAGACATGGTGCTGCTGTATAATGTTGCAACCAAAGTTCCAGCTTCAGTATCCAGCACTGCTCAGTCCTCTCCAGGGGCATTTTATAGTAAATAAGAACTCTGAGAAGGGCAATAACAATGATTAAGGGCCCAGAAAAAGTGTCCAGCAAAGCTTGGCTTTGAGTACTTTGAAGAGACAGGTGAGGGTACGGTAAAATATTGAAGTAATTAAGTATTGAGATAACATAGGTCAGGTCATTGACTGACATATCTCATGATAAAAACAAGGTAGTATTGAACATAACTAAAAGGTGGACTTTTCTCCAAAACCTTAAGAGTAAGGCTGTAGATCTCATTGCTTAGTGATGGCTATGAGAAGAAGACTTGACAAGCTACAGAAAAAGAGAGGGGACTTCTAAAAGAATAGCCTATGTCATAATAACAAACATTTTGGAAGAGATATTAAACCTCGTCCTTTAAATGTTTAGCATTTATAGGTCCAGCTGCAAACAACTATCGTGTAGTCCAGCAGATTACCCTACAGATGCCTCCTGCAGAGCTCTCCCTCCCTCTCCTGGATCATTTGCTGCTGGCCACTGGCCACACAACTCTCTGCTGCTTGTCTATAGTTCTGAAACACAAGCTCTGTCTTCTCATAAATAAATTACTTTCTTTTCGACTCAAGGGCCAAAGTCTGCTTTGCTTTCTTCCCTCCACAAGAAGGCATACCAGTTTCATCCACATTGATCCGAGTTTGAGATTATTCAGCCAAAGTAAATTCACAAGACTTTAGCCCAAGAAGATAACTGAGAAGTTCCCATCCTGCTGGTCAAACCCAGATTTCCATGCAGTGCAAGCCCAATGATTACCAAGCAGATGCATTTACTTACAAAGGTAATCGAAATAGTAAAGATTGCTGAGGAAACCTAAATAGCATGATCTATACACCGCCTCCATCGGGTATGGTTTGATTACAGTAGCGATCCTGGACACTAGCCAAGGCTCAGAGATCTCCTAGCAATAGCAGAGAAGATGATCCCTGTTAGGGACAATCGACCACAACACAGTGTGAGGGGCAAAACAGGCTGGAAAAGAGCATGCAGGGGGAGACAAGCATCAAGGAGAAATGTTGAGCAATGGCACATGTGTGGTGTGGTACTGTCAGCTGTTTGGAAAGTTCTCAGCACCATATAGGTTACTTTTAATGTGAACAGACCGTTTTGAGCACATATATGTCTTTTTTCAAGAAATCCCTGCAAGCTAGGCTCTGGTTTGCTCTTCTGTGCTTGCCTCAGAGGAGTCTGAGTGTGCAACAGAGGGAAGCTGGTGCTGTGGTGCTGATCTGTTCCCTCTTGCTGAGCTGAATCTGAAGGCCACTGAGGTTTATGAGATGGCTCACGTGGGGGAAGGGAAAGCCTTCCTGGGGAATTGACAGGTTTGTAATACATTTTCCAGGTACAAGAAATTCCTTCTATGCTATAAGCATTCCTCTTCTAAATATAAAAACTGTTTTTTTTGTTTGTTTGTTTTTTGTTTTTTGTTTTTTGTTTGTTTGTTTTGTTTTGTTGTTATTGTTCATTTGTAAAGGAGGAGAAATTGAGGCCAGATGGCAATTCTCTGTAATGACTTTATAGTAATACGGCCGTGCCTTCCCTCAGTTTGAAAAGCATGCAGCATCTTCTTGCTATTTATTATCTCGCTTCTCTCTCCCTTAGAAAGAAAAGCCCACTGAATCCTCTGGCAGTAAATCCTCCTTATGCTGGGGAATCTCAGGTGTCAGACACATTTTGCAGTAATAGCTAGGGTTATTCATGGATCATGTTGACGTGCTGCAGTAGATGTAACAGATGCCAGTCTGAGGTAGGTTAAGATGTTCGTTCCTAGATGCTCATGAACAGCTATACACAGATGCTGAATCTATTTTTCATGACTTATATGTTTCTGTTGATTGTTTTTTGACCAGTCAGGCACTAAAAATGACAACTGGTCGAAGTACCATAAATACCTCAGGTATCCTGAACTACAGCACCTTTAGCAGTCAATAATGGCAGGGCTCCTTCAACTTCAACCTCCAGCATTTAATCTTTATGGCTGTGAGCTACCTTGCACTAATAATCACTGCACCTCTGCTTCCCTTTAACGCTGGCATGGCCATAACTCTCGGAAAGGCTGGGACTGGATTGCAGCCTCAAACAGAGTTATTACTGAAAATCTCTATTTGTTGTGCCTGATGAATGCTTTGGAAAATTTGGCTGTGGGTTCCTCAGAGGAATAAGCCTCTCACATGTGATCTTCTGCTCTAAACTCATTGTAGTGACATTCTCTTCCTTCAGGCCAGAACTACACACCTGCAAATCCTGTCAACACTCCCGCATGTGATCTGTCTTGCTGTTTTTTTGTGGGACAGCTCCTCATGCCGGCAGATGAAGGCTTATTTGTAGAATTAAAGCAGGAGTGAGGTGAAACAAGGCTAGCAAAAATCACAGAGCAAAGTCCACAGCAGTGAGCTGGTGCTTGGGATTTTTGTGTCCTTTTGAAACACCCCTCCTTTTAGAGTTTCCAAGGGGTGAGCCACAGGAGAGAGAAATCTATCGATGGTGGGGCTACTGAGACAGCTCACATACATACGTACACACACATCTGCATGTGCATGCAGTGTGGCTTTCTTCATGCTAGAGGAATTTAGGCGGTGGATCTCTTTAGCTGTTGCACAAAGGGACTGTGCAAGGCTCCACAGCCATTTCATGGCCAAGTTCAAGGAGTTGTCAAATGCTTGCTTCACATTTTCCCTTGATTTCCCAGTTCCACTCCTTTCAAATACGAATGTCAGCTGGGAAGGGTGAGGATGAGTTGGGATGGGTGAACTCACTCTGCAGTTTCCCTTGCACAGACATGTTCTAAGTGACTTCACATCTGATGATCAAAGACACAGCCACCCTTCCAAAGGGTCAGGGGCGTGTGAGCTCTGCTCTGATTACAGGCTGCTTAGTCACTGTGTGCTGGATTCTCAGGTGGGAAAGCAGCAGAGCCCAGGAGGGAGATCTTATCTACCGCTACCTCGGCTTGTTGAAGGATGGCACCAAATACCCTACATGTAGTACTGCGGTGACACATGGGGAATTTCTGGGAGATGAGCTGCTGTTGTGGGGTGATGCTGCACTGTGTGGATGTACCATCTCAGGGCTACATGCCCCCACACGCCATCGCAATGCAGGCATGTCCCACTTGGGCTCCTCTCCGCAGCAGAAGCTTAAATCAGGCCTCAGCTACAGATGCCTCAGGGCTTAACGTGCAGGCACATCCCCACTGCACAAGGCTACCAAGATGTTCACTGCTACCACTGTCACCTCTGCATGCTCAGCACGATGAACACTGAGTGTTTCACAGGCTACAGGATACACGAATGTTTAGTTGCAATTCCTGGCTGACTCTTCCCACGTAAGCATAAGATTAAATAAAGATTTTATTCGCATTAAACAAAGCTCTGGTAAAGCAAGGCTGCCATTTCAAACAAAGCTATGCTGCTACACCAAAGCCAGCCAACACTGCAGGCTGTACAATGCTGCACAAGCAACTTTGCCATTTTCTGAGGAGTTTCTCTTCTCCCTCTTCACCAGCCCTGTGCATCCAGAGGTTCCTTTTCCTCTCCTCTCCTGCTGCCCCCAGCAGTCCCCTGGCTGCCGCAGCTCCGATACAAAGCAGATGGTTTTCTTTTCTTTCTAGGAGGCTGTCGGAGAAATTACACTTGCCTCAGTCGCCAAAGCTGTGTCGCTCTGAAAGCAAGTGGTTTAGATGAAAATTATATTTCTTGCAACGTGCAGCATCTGGTGCACAGCTGTTGCACTGAATGAAATACCAAGTTAACGGCAGTGTGGAGCAGTTGAAGTTCTCCCCAAAGCAGTATTGCTGAGTTTCTAAATATGCCTCTTAAATTATACTCCAGTGAAAAATCAGTCAAACTCGATCTTTGCCTCTGTCTCCCTTTCCCTTGTGCCCCATTTCTGCTTCTCCGTATTTAGCACAACAAAGTAACAATGAACAGCACAGCCTTTCACGAAAGCTGATCCCCACCTGCATATTTACTACGGCAGCTTCACAGTATGGATTATGCTGCTGGGTATTTTTGTTTAAACGTCTGCTAACTGCAAAGGCCTGGCATGCTGTAGAGACTGTGCTCGACAAGGCTGCTGCAGTGAAAGAGCCTGCCTCCATCACCTCCCACACTCACCCAACACCTGCACGTTGACAAACGGATCCTGAGAGATACCTTTGTAGAAGAAGTAAAGTCACCCTACCTTTACGTGGGTTGAGTGGCAATTAGCCCCCCACATGCTTCCTTCCCTAATTGTTGAAAGTTGTTAATGCCACCACCTCTGCATTCGGCTGCTCTCTGAACTTCCATGGACCTGCTCTACCGAGAAGGAGCCCACACTGCAGTCAGGCCTGTGCTGGGACGATGGCCTCTACATCTTTTCGGCTCCTTTGGAAAGGCTGGCTGCAGTGAGGACAGCCTACCCTGGCTTATACATGAGGTCATTCCTCTCAGAGCCCATCAGTTCAGAAAGACAAGAGGGGTTTATGTGAGTGGAGGGAAGGGTGCAAGGAGAGGAGGGAGTCTCACGGGTGACAGATGGAGAGGGAAGCAGAGGGGGAGCTGCAGTCACGAATCACTGTAAGCATATTTTACCAGCTGGTTGCAAAGAGTCAGCCTGCATGAACCAAGGGAAAATCTAAGAAGGAAATGAGAGAAACCATGCGATGCTGCTGCAGCTCAGCACCAATGACAAGTTAAGGGAGGTACATCCTGGGAGTTATTTTTAGCTGCTGTGGTTGAAGACACTAAACCCAAGTTCCACCCCCTACAGATCTACCCAAAGACTCCCGTGGTTCTGCTAGGGAGTTCAGCTACCTGCAAAGATGACTGAAATATAGAACCAAAATTTGAGAAGTGTATTTCTGGAGATGAGGATAACTGAAGGATGAAGTGAATAAGGAAAATCATGGGATGGGGGTTAAGCTCCACCTTGAAAGCAAAGGGTATGCTGAGCCAGAGAGATCTCTCTTTTTCCTAAAATGACTTCAGCTTTTCTTCTCAAGGTTATAACGGGTCAGTCTCTACCAGCTAAACATGCTGGTGATTTTTCCTTCCTTATGAAACTCCCTTTATATCCTCTTTTAGGCAGTTGCCTTTTGAGAACAGCAGCAATAAGGTTTGCTCTTGCTACAACCTCCATTTCACTGTGCTCAGCAAATATGACCAGGACGGGACTCAGGCATCAGCAAAGATAAAAGAGTCCACAGTGAACAGCTCATATTTATATTAATAACGTGTGTTCCTAAATGCAAGAAACAGACAGCCCAAGAAACAGGGCAAAGATCCCTTTTCTCACATTTTAAATCTCCTCAGCCACATTTACAAAGTGCTAATGAAAGGCTGAAGTTGTGCCAACGCATTTAGAAACATACATGACCACGACAGTTAAATGTGGATAGGTTTGCCTTGGAACATGCCAGACTGAATTTCAGTTCTTGAGGCACCACATGTTTTTGCCCCCAAAGATTTGCCTAGAAAAGAATGTTTTTTCATGCATTTATGCTAGCGCTAGCTGTTTGCACACATACTCGCTTTGTAGCTTTCCCGGCAGGGTGCAAATTGGGGCAAATCTGTTGCCCACAGGGCGGCCCACCCACAAAGACCAAATGCTGGTCAGACAGAGCCGGAGGCTGAGATGGAGGCATTCCTCCCTCCCGCACACAGACACCATGGTGCAGCCGCACAGCTGCTGTGCAGAGTGGCCTCAGAGACCTCGGTGGACAGTCTTGTGGTATCCCATGGTTGTGAGCAGAGAAACAAGGAGCAGCTATGTGCATCTTCCAAAGGGACACTGGTTTCCTGCTGTACACTATGTTCCCCATACTGTAGCGCTCTACCCTGCCAGTTGTCCTGTCTCTGTGGCAGCCCTTTGAGATGCAACTGTGCCAAGTCCAAGGAAAAGGGAGCCTCTGTACTTTTGGAAGTAGGGTAACAAATCAAAACATAGTCACATGTCTTCCATAATATCCACATCAGTGTTATCTGTAACAGCCTCACTCCTCAGACTGCCTGTGGGAGTCCTGGACTGTGCAGCAGGTTTTGTCAGAATGATTACTAGACAATACGAGCAGACAGAAGAATTTTATATTTAACTTAGTCTTATTTTAGTCCCTGAAGTAAGGTGAAAATTTTCAAACATAGCAATATGTAATGCAGATATCTCAACAGCAACTTTTGTGATTTCTAGCACATACCAGTGCTGCACACTGGGAATTCGGGGGCAGCTTTAGGCAAAACAGAAATGGAGATTTTGTTTCTGTGAACAAACTCTGAATATGAACAAACAAAGCAGCTCTTTTTGGAGAAATTCTGATAGTCAATTCCACTCATTTTCATTTTGTTACTGCACTTAATGCAATGAACCTCCCTTGTTTCTCAGGTGGATGATCTCTTGCAACATCACAAAAAATGATAAGTGGCAGCTGGGGATCTCAGGAAAGCAGAAAGGTTTTTGTATCTCTATGATGGCTCTTACTGAAATGATCAGTTAGTTAATGTGACACTTAACTGACCCCTCATTAGGTTTCAGAGTGAACATTCCATGAGGGCAAATGGAGGACAGTTACCACTTCTTGGTATTAATATTTCAAAGCTTCTTATATTTACAATCATTTTGGGGGAGGACAGACAGACTGAGACTCTCAATATCTACTCAAGATGCTATAGTTTAAGGAAAAACAGACATTAGTAATCTTTAAAAGTGGTCTACCTAACAGCAGTTTTATCCTTACAGCAGCTGGGGACTGATTTTCTCATGCTCTCAGGTGCTTGACCTTCAAGCCTGCTCATGTATATCTTATACTGCTGAAGGCCTGTTAGATTACAGTATCCAGACACACTAGAACAATCAGTGAGACCTAAATAGAATCACCCATGCCCACAGACAACCACAAGATCACGTCTGTCCAAACATACTTTTAGAGAGAAGAAAACTGAGGGCACTTACCTCCAACACCGTTGCAGCGAGATGTCATTTCCCAGAGGACCAAAGCCATGGAGTACACATCTGTTTGTTTGAAGGATTCCACATTTTCTAGGTTCATCCTGGACTCCAGAACCTCGGGAGCCATGTACCTTGCTGTGCCAACCTGCAGGAGAGGAGATAGGGCAGAGCTCATGAGCTGAAACTGTAATTCATGCTTTGGATTCTGCTGTGATGCGACATCAGCTTTCACAGAAGCGGTGCCATTTGACAAGCATCCAACAATTCAAGCCATACTTGGCACAGGTCATATTTTCTGCTGCCATGGGAATCTGGCATTGTCTTGACTACCAACTTGCACCTCCCTTGGTAAAGAAAAACACTAAAACAAACAAACAAACAAACAAACCCAGCAACCCTTTATAGTTCCTTAAGCCCATGATTTTGGCACTGACAGGTTTTCTCACTCTGGCTGTTTACAGAGATAAACTCTACCCTCTGGGGCTGAAGAAAATGCCACTGACCGAGCGTCTTTCAGATGAGCAAGAAACACCCTGTATTCTTTTACACTGCATATTACAGAGCAAGCAGTTTATTTTAACAGTACTCTTAAAATGAAAGTGGTAAATTCAGGCTTGGCAGAAGAAACCAGACACACAAACACTAAATGCAGAAACATACATCTGAAGTGAAACCAAAAATCAGCCCTTTTTTGTTTCCCATAAAGTTTATGCACATTGAGTAATTTTCAGCAATGATTTTATCAGCTTTGCTGAGGTCTACATTATGACCTTGATTGCAGAAGGCAAAGTTTAAACGTCTGTTTTTATCAGAAGGAAGGATTTAAGGAATAATTATTGGATCATGCACCAGTTGCTCCCTAATAACAAATTCCTCACAGGGTAGGTATCAAAAAATTACATGCACACAGACACACACATACACATGTCCTGAAAAACTCCCAAGGTAATAAGTCTTTGATCAGGCAAACACAGCTTTAAATGGGAGACTGTTTGATCACACAAATAATAAACACTCAGAAGTGGATGATGCAGTAGGACCGGAGATTCAGATGGGCTGTTTGTAGACTGCCCTACAACCATCAGTCCAGAGCCCAGTGATAAGCAGGACTGGAAAAGATCATTTCAGTTATTGGGTCTGCAGTTGTTGAGAGAGCCATTTGGCATGCTTCTGGAAACAACTCTTACAACTCCATCCCCAGGGCAAATGGGGAAAAAGTGCTGCAAGAAGTGTAATGCACCATATCCAAATGTTTGTAGGACTAAAGCCTTGATATAAACAGGGGACAGCAAACAAAACAAAACAAAACAAACAACAACAAACCTGAGCATCTGTCCCAAAGTCAAATTCCCTATCATGTGGGTTCTGTGATTAATTTAAGGCCAAGCATGTGAGCGACACCAACACATTGAACAGTTACTTGGGATAATCATGTCTCAGCACCAATGAGTTCACCAATATCTCCCTGCCTTACAGAACATGAACATATGGAAACCCTACAGAAGAGGCTCTTCCTACCTCCATCCCTTCCCCAACACACAACTTCTTCCCCAAGCAGATTCCATGCAAAGTGTTAGAAGGGATACCGGCACACTATATCCCACGGTTCCCCAGCCCCAAATCCTGCTGTTTTCAACAGACTCAAATAATACGGATTCTTAACATTGTCCCAAGTGCTGTTTTAGTTTGGCAACATTTCACACTCTCTTTGCAGCAATAAAAATGATTCCGCAGCTTAGCTGCACAATGGAGGCTCAAGCCCTGTAACTAAAAAGTGCAATGGGAAATGCAGAGAAAATTTAAAATGACATGAAGAACGATATCAAGCTAATCCCATTTCCATCCTGCTTAGAATTTATCATCTGTTCCACTCTGCTCTGTCTTTTTATCTGCATTTAGATTATGAGGTCTTTGGGTCAAAGATACTGTTCCTGCATCTTGGGAAACATGAGTCCTGGACCTCAAAGACATTTTAGGTGCCTAAACTCCAGCAATTCAGAATTGATCATTTGTCTGGAATTGGGATATGCTTTCTCTCTGCAATGACTGGTCTGCTTTCTGTTCTTCTCTTCCAAAACTCCTAGTGAGGGATCATTTTTCTTCCAGTGGTATATTATAATTTGTGTGAGTTTTGCAACTTTTATACTGCAGACCTTACATTTTTTTCAAGCTATTGGGGATGCTTTGTGCCTTGAGGTATGTCAGTCAGATGGGCAGTGGATATCCCTCTTTATCTGATTAGGAAGATCAGCTGTTACAAGGCTGCTGCTGATGCCGAGATGGGGAACGCCTGCCCTTCCTGGCACCTGCCAGTCCTTTGAACACAACGGGACAAAGGTCCAGCTTTATGAACTCACATTAAGAATGTCTGCAAATATTAATCATCATGGATGGTCAAATGGCTAGACTAAAAAGACCACAGAAACTGAGAAAAAGATGGTTTACAGTTAGTCATTCTGGGCACTGGTATTGTATAGTCAATAATGGCTAATGGCTTCATGTGGAAGGTAGGTGGGTAGATGGGAACAAAGACAGCTTTGTAACCCCAACAACTTGCCTTGAACATTACAGTCTAAGTCTGACCAGAAAAATGGTAAAATACTTAAACTCTTCTATTTATTTCATAGGAAGCTAGAGGTTTCCTTGTATTCAAATTTGGGTCAGCTCCATTATATACCTTCAAAAACTGGACCTCCTGGTGGAAAAGGTTTAAGTCAATGGGTGAAGTTTAGAAATGACCCAACAGGCCAATTCTTGTGCGAGAGCTCTTTGACAAAAGCTACAGCACTAAAATTGGCATATTGGGAAATTTGGGTGGGTGGTGCTTCTGTGCCCAGAAGAAACAAGGTGGAGGTTAACATGCAGCCACTTCATGCTACTTTACCCCTTGCCACAGAGAATAACACTAGCTCAGCCACTGATTCAGTGAAGCTAAACAAAGTAAAACATGGGGCCTCTACACGAGTGCCTGAGGGCACCAATTTCAAAGCAGTAACTTGCTGTGGACAGCACTGTGCTTTGTTGTCAGCGTTAGTGCGGACTGTGGAAGTGACAGTACCAAAGCTCTCCTCCTATTTCCAAGTGTCTGTGAGCAATGCCAGAGAAATCAGCTTGAAATATGGGCTGTCTTTAAGCAGTTGAAGTCTCTGAGGGGTGGGTGGGGTTAAGTTTCCGAGCCCCTGACATACACTGCCAAACACTGTTTTCACTTTACTCCAAATGGAACCAGTCCTATCACTGTCAATATGGGATGACTTCACCAGACTCCAAAAGGCTCTGGCATGCTGGAGAAAAATGGTATGTGATTGCGAGCTGTGTTTGTATTATTTTAAATATGCTTTCCTTGGTTATCATTCACTCCTGACTGTGGTTAATAAACCCTTTCAAAATGAGATCAGGGTAGTTTCCTCATACTAACGAGAATTTTGAAGAGAAAGATCTTCATTTGATAAACAACAGCAAAGCTCCCATGAATTCAATAGAGTACTATTGCCTGAAGAGCTGTCCCTGAAAACTCCGTAAACCAAAATATTAGTTCCATGCAAAGTAAAAGGCAGAGTAAATGGACAGGCTTTGAATGAGACCTATGTATAATTATAAATAGTAATTAATTAGGAATTAATTCACTTAACAAATGGCCTGAATTTATACTACAGGATCTTTCATCAGAAGAGCCAATATTTAGAGATATACTTGAAAAAAATCATCTTCAAAGTATTCACAAACATCCTTGTGGTATGCCTGTGAAGTAGATGTGCCTTATCCACCCTGCTTAGTTCAAAAAGCAACAACAGAGCAATTATTTTTATTTGACATTCTTACATTTTCTTGCATGTGGAGAAAGTCCCCTGATCTTAAATAGGTTTATTTTCAGCCTTTTAAAGTGATTATATATCACTGCAGTTATCTGCCTATGCCTGTTGAGGACAGAGAGGACTGACTTCACATATGCTGGGGTACATCAGCAGTCGGTCTGCTCACACAAAACCATAGTGCCGCAAGGCCTGAAAACTGTGGTTTAACCTCAAAATATGAAGCATATCCTTATCGTGTGTGTGCATTGCAGCAGCACCACAAACTGTAGCTGACAAGCTCATACTTGTTTCAATATAAATGCATAGTGGTGGCATCATATGCATATGTAGCTCTCTGATCAGAACAAAATCTTCACTGCACTTCTCTCACTGTTGCTTTAATGTTAAATTTAAAGCCTATTTGTTTATATATACATATAAAAAATAAACACACAAAAAAGCAGTTACATTTATTTTTGGTGATTTTAAGTAAATATGGCAGCATATATTTTTTAACCCTCTCTTTTCACCCCAGGAACTTATGCACCAGCTGATACAACACATACCGCACCTCTTCAAACTTTTAACTTACCTGCCCACTATTGGCCAAGTCATCCACAGAGAGAGAAGGGTCCAGCCTCAAGGATAACCCAAAGTCACAGAGACAGCAGGTTAAATCATTTTTCACCAGGATGTTGGAACTCTTTAGGTCTCTGTGCACAATAGGGGTTTTGGGGCGACCACAGGGTGTGTGATCACTATGGAGATGGGCAATCCCTCGGGCCAAGGATCCACCCAGTTTCCAGAGGTCCTCCCAGCTGATAATGTGTCGTGTGAGGTATTCCTGCAAGTTTCCTCTAGCATGGAAGGCAGTGATCAACCAATACTGTTTACCAAGATCTGTCTTACGCTCCTCTGCCGTCAAGAACTGGAGGATGTTCTCATGCTTGAGATTTACATCTGAAAAAATGTCTTTCTCAGTTTTCCAGGATGCATACTCTTCATAGGGGAAGATCTTGACTGCCACAGTTTCATACTGCTCAGATGTGTTTTGCTTCAGTTTGGCTTTATACACTTCAGCAAACCTTCCTTTGCCAACAACAATGTCCAACTCAATGGGCAGCAATTCTGTGTTGTGGTTGATGTTGTTGGCACAGGTAGAGCTGATGTCTGAACGGTCATCATCTAACATAATAGCACAAACATCACTGCAGTCCTTATGTTTCCTGGGCTTAACATTCTTCTCCCATGCCTTGTTGAGCTTCCTCTTCTTATGAGTGCGGTAGGCATAAAAGATAACAATCACAGCAACAGAAATCACCAGTAAGGGGACAAGACTTATGATTGTGACTTTGGAAATTTCATCTTTCTCCTCTGGCTTATGGGGGTCATCTGTAAAAGAGAGCAGAAGGAAGATATACATTAAATGAGAGCATAGATTTGTGTATACAGGAAGTTGTCAGTAACCTACAATTTTCATTGTGTGCAATACCTGATTTCCTCCATTAATAGTAAGTAATAAAAATGATCACTACTTTCTTACCTCAAAATGTTCTTTTGTTTATAGGCCTGCAGGACTTCCCTGTCTGCTTATTTTATATGGAGCCAGACTTGAATAAGTAAGAAACTAATGTAATTTAATAGCTTTGTTCTTCTCTAAAGCTCTTAATACATTTTGGACGAAACCTTCACACTCCTGAAGACAGTAGCCAAAGTCCCCTGCACTTACTCTGATGATGTATTCTTCTGCCCCTTTAACCAATAATTACAAGAAAACATTAATTTTTCTCCAAAGAACTTGAGGGATAAGTAAATAGACAATGAAGCACATAAATACCCAATTGTCCAGTTACCATGCCAGATCATGTATATTTCAGTAGGATCCATATAAAGTCATCTTCAGGAAGCCTATCCATAAACAAATAATGTCTGCTAATATTCAAGCACAAAATGTATGCCTGCACATGAATCTGAAAAACAAAACTCATTCTCTTTCTTTGATATATGTGAAAGTGTTGCTACAACAAATTCAAACACCTGCATGTGCACAGGTGTTTGAACCCTTTAGGCACAATCAGGCATGTATGGCACATCTGAGAACTGTCATCCCCCGTGCACTTTTTGCATGGATTTATGTAACTGAAAACTTCCTCCATGTGTCACTTCCTGGCTCTACACTGGCTGCCTTGTTGGAAAGCCATAGATAGCTCATTCCAAGCTCCTTAGTGGATGTAACCCCACTAGCATATTGTTAGGTGAAGTACATAGGGATAGGGAATAAAAGGACAATAGAGACATATTCTTGAATAAGGACATGCTCTGGGAACAGAAAGGAACATATTCCTCTCTGAGATGTCCTCACACCCCTAGAAATGACCCTACTGGTTCAATCTGGGGTATGTCTTAGGGAAAAGACATCAAGTTGGACTTAATGATCCTTATGGGTCCCTTCCAACTCCGGATATTCTATGATTCTATGAAAATAAATAGCATGAAAGGGAATAGTTTTATTCTGAAAACAGACTAAAGGGAATCAGAACTTAACTGAACCTGATTTGATTGCACAATGAAAACATACTCTGTTAGCCTATTTCTTCCTCTGAGTCACAGTAAATGCGCTGCATTACTTTTCCATGGCGGAGGTCACTAATTGGAAGAAGCCCTGAGGGTCTAACCTGAATAGACTAAAACAATTAATGCTGTAACCAAAGTTAAGCAAGTGGCTAGTGTTTGCAATACAATACTGGTGGATGCTTACAGCCATGTCACTGACTCAGGCCCTGTGCATTGAGCCAAATAAGTCAATATGAAGAAGTTTAATACATTCTGAAGGGAAATTGCCACTAACTACAGTAACTGTAAGCCTCTGATTCCCCTACATGGTGCATGAGAAAAGTCTTTCAAAATGAAGGGAAAAGCACCGAAAAGGGTAGGGAAAAAGAATTTGCTATCAGAACAAGCAATGCCTCCGACCCCCCAGTTTCACTTATAATCACTTTTACATTGTAGGCACAGATAGCTGGCAAGCAGCAGGAGCCACCGGCTATTCAAAGGTAGGTGACAGGACATCTTAAGAGTACATTCTTTTTTTGGAAGAAGGCCTGAATCCTGAACCAGGATGTGCTTCCTCTGTTTGCAAGGTTCATCAGTCAGTGTAGAGCAAGTAACTCAATCCTACCATCTCTCACAGGGCTTCACGGAAGAGGAAGTGTCTTTCTAGCACTGACATTTCCAGCTAGCACAGGTTAGTGGCATTCATTAGCAGCACCCGTGCTACGCCAACAAAGACATGAATTTATTTCATTCATGCAAACTAACCTTTTAAGCCTAACCCTTCTTTCACACCTATGCAAATCACAAATCCGTATTCTCAAACACTTTCCCCTGGCAACAAAACATTAGTAACATACCTATACTTAAACGTATAATCACAGATTACAGGCAGCCCTTCAACTTCTCAACTTGTTGAAAAGGGTAAAAAAAAAAAATACAGTTTTTTATAGCCCTTACTGGAGGATTATATTTAGAATGGCCAATGTCACTGTCAGTAAACAGAAGATTTGCATTACTTATTCCCTCGTGAATACTTTGCTCTCAGAAAATCTACTTTGTAAAGAACTAGGGAAACACCCTGGTGGAAGAGGACTGACTGCTGTACGATAGCTCTGTTTCTGAGTTTTCGTTGCGAACAGGCCGTAATTTTACAAACGCAACTGTGATCTGTAACAATCAGATAAATAGTTTTTATGAGCATTTAGAGTTCTGTTGTTGTTTTCCCTTGGTCACCAAAAAGAACACTTGAAGTTTGGACTGTGCTCTTGCAACTGAGCAATATATCATTCTCCTGCAATCTATATTATGTGGTGTACGTGCTTCTTCAGAACACTTTAAGCTCTTTTACTTTGCCACTTTGCAGTATATAGCTCAGATATTTAAAAAACAGATGTCTTTCTAAATGAGGGAAAAACAAAATAAAGCAAAACACCCCGAGATGTATTAGACTCCAAGCAGCTAGAGGTAGTTGGCACACGTGCAGATCTAATGGAGAAAAAACTCATCCAAAGTCTCAATTTCTTTACCATTATGGATACACCGAGGGTTTCTGGTCATTCCCATAATGTCTGAGTGCAGGCTGTATTACTTAGGCCTACAGCTGAGAAGTCTCCAACAGACTTCACAGATGCTTTAGCTCTTCCTCTTTCTGCATAAGGGAAAGCTCGGCTTGTGGTACTGGGGATTTCTGGGTGGAAGACAGAAACTGTTGATGTTGCAAATGTCATTTGGAAAAGAATGAAAAAAAAAAAATAAATTAATCAAAGCAGAAGCAGAAAAAACTGCTCTGAGGCTGAGCAGTTTTACCACTTCCCCTGAACACTGTATTGTCCTGCATCCCTGCTGCAAAGTGACATATCCGCTTCAGCAGCATCCTGTGGAGGAAATAGGGAGGCAGGGGGTAAAAAGCATGTGGCTGCACATCCTGCACCTAAAGCAGCAGGGATGTAAGATGTGCTCATTTTCTGTTTTTAAGACACTAGACAGTCCCATTCAAGGCTTGGAAAGAGCAAGAATGAGCACCAAACGGGGAACTGGGTGCAGGATCCTGGGCTTAGAATGAAGGGACTGAGCTGCATGCCAGCAAGATTAAAGGAGACAGCAACAGTAAAGAGATGCTGGCACCAGGGGCTGGTTAAAGCAAGGAAACCACTTCTGATTTTGACTGCTGATATGAGCAAAACAAAATCAGCCCCTCCAGCACAGGCTAAGTTTGGGGTACTTCTGAGTTGAATTTGCATTCCAACTCAGGGCAGGATCAAAATCAAGAGTGCATCTGTATGTTTGCATAGTGGCTAGCCAACATTTTCTGGCTTGATTGCAGGAATCTCAGAATAAATATATTCATTTGCTTATAATAAATGCCTATGACTCAAGCACCATAATTTCAAAAATGGGAGTGCAGCTTCCTCTTTCTGAGCACTGCTATGAGCAAAGCCTGGCTGAACAGGCAAGCAAGGAAATGGTTAAATGGAATAGCCTTTCAGGTTTTGCCAACATGCTCCTAAATAACTTTCCCCACCCAGAACTATCATTCAGGCAGATCAGTCCTTTTTCAAGCTTCAAAAGAGCCTATTAATAAAGCATAACAATAGAGAAATCTAACTAAAAGAAAGCTTCCTGTAAGTGGCTTAAACTAAGCACAAGCTATCTGCATGATCCTTAGCACTACCCAAGCCTTTAGGGAATTGGGCTCAGGTGCCAAGAAAAATGGAAACACTCTGGGCAGGAGGCTTCAAGGCACAACATTGGTTTGCTTACAAATTCTTTAGGTTGGACCTTTGATTGAACCTCGGTGTCACTGAACTTTGGAAACAATAAATAAAATGATTCCTGTGAAATTAGGAGCTGTGCTCTAATGCATAGGGCAGCATAAGCATGCAGCTGGTACTGAACTAATCCAACACTGTCTGCTGCTTGTGCTTCCTGAAGTTGCAGCCTACTCATCTGTCAGTCGAAGCTCCACAGTAGGGCAAGAATATACCCCATACCAACAGAACTCATGATAAACTTATCAATACTGATGTCTTGCAAGCTCATCTAGTGCCTTAAAATCTCCAGAAACACACAGTCACAAAATCTGGGCCCAGAACCTGGCCTGCGGTCCAGTTATTTTGCAGGCTCCTGAGACACAAAGCAGCCCTTTGAGCTGACTGAAGGACAACTCCTCTTTGCAGCAACTCTGAGGTTTCATAGTTTGGTTTCAGTTCCACGCTGGAATGAAAACTAACACTTTTTGAAGGCTTTTGCATAAACAGGATTCTGTTCAAATGTTGCAATTTGGCAAGAGATATGAGTGTCGAATCCCCACCAGTGAGGGGACTAGTCTGGGGTATGGGAGCTCCAAGTTCAAGTTCTGCTCTGTTTGATTCCAGGAAGAGCTTTCCATCTCTGACAACTCTGATTCAGGCAAAATGTGAGCTTGAACCTTACGTGCTTACTGATTTCTGGGCAAGAGACTAAGCAATAAAATATACAAAGGTCTGCCCATCTCTTTAATGCTACTTCCTGGATGAAAATTAATTCCATGAAATGTTTCATTTTCAGGGAGAAGTTTCACAGACTCTGAGCTGCTGTTCGGGGTAATTTATTTTCTAAAGGAATCCTCAAGTGATAATGAAATTCTATAGCTTATTGTATCACGCTCCCTCCTGGTTTGGGTCATTTTAGAGCTAAACTGGTTTGGGAATCTTCAGCAAAATATTTTTATTTGGGGAATGTTGATCATCAAAACAGAAACTCTATTAGACAAGACATTCCTATACTTTTCTCTGAAACCCGTGTCTTGTGAACAAAAGTGGTCTGAAAGTTGATCCAAGTTTTATGTTTAGAAACTTCTGCTAATTTTATGAGTGTTGTTGTTTGGGCTTTGCACATAGGGAATATTGCTTTTTTATTGGAAAGTGGGTGTTTTTTTCTCAGGAAAATGGTCAATGCTGACACAAAATATTTGGAAATAATCAAACTCAAATGCTGCACTTCAAACTAACCTGCATTTTTTTTTTTTTTTATCTTGACAGTTTCCTGGAAACATTTTCATTTTCCATCCCTGCTGGAGATGAAGAACTTCTAAAAAACTTATTAGTTTTGTGGGGCAGGAAATCAGTTCCAACCTTCCTTTTCTGTGCTGAACCATCTGATGGCAGAAGACATAGATTACTAGATTTTAAAACCAGACTCTATGTTGCTATCCAGTGGAAAATAAACCCTGGCATTTCTTGTAGACTTTCCTGAAAGTCAAATTCTTGCAGCCAGTTCCTGAATTTGACAAGATTTTTCTTGGACCAGGTAAACCAAGACTGTCAAGGCCAGTAACTTGTGTTTGAGCTGTATGTCTTCATATTTAGTCTAAAGAGGAGGTTGTCAGGGCATGTAAAAGCCCAGTGACGGCATCTGCTGAAGCAGCCTTCTGGAGAGGCTAGCACTAGTAGCTGGCAGGTCTACGGGGCCTCCTATCAGAGAGATAGGAACACAGAGAGAGCAGAAGTGACAGGTAAAGCCATCTCTAGAACCTGCTTCTCCAGCTGTGTTTCTAAAGCAGCCATCCTCCTGGCTCAGAATCTAATCCCCGAGGATGTTTGCCCAGTGGTGCAGGAACTCATTTCCTTAGCCTTTTGGTTATTCTCCAGCTCGAATGTTGCTCAGCAGTCAGGCAAACTGGACCCAGCCCTCAGAGCACTTTATGCAGGCCAGTGCCCAATGCAACCAGTTACCTCTTTCCTGAGAGGTTAGTAAGGCGACAGCATGAGCAGTTTTGGAGAGCTGTGGCACACTCACTACTGCTTTCCCCTTTGCTCTCAGCACATGACTACCCATGATCGGGTGATCAGGACTCAGACATCTCTGTTATGACCAAGAAGAACCTCCAGTTACACAACCAAGCTACATGTTGTAAGAGTCATGCATCTGCACCCGCCACCTGATGGGAACAGCTGCATCTCAGTCATGTCATACATCACCTCTGGATGGTCCACTTCAGTGTAAAGGCCGGGCAGGAGTGATGTAATGGATATTTTATCTACTGTAAGCAGAATTTCATTTTTCTGATTTCCAAATATGCTATTCAGCACTCAGGGGGGTTTAAGAAACACTCAAGCTCTAAGACAGAACAAATAGTTTGTTGCTGTTTCATTCCCTCACTGCTGGCTGAAAAGTGTAATTCCTTGGTTTGCTGACACAGCACCCGCTTGTTTAAAATATCCCACCCCTGGATGCATTCCCTTATCTATCCTAACAAGTCACTATCAGGTCACTCCAACTCCACTGGGCGTACATGGCAACCGTTGTGAATTTTGACTTTTGTAGCCAAGCTTTCCCACTCAGCAGTATGAAAACTGACTTGTTCTAACTTTACGCCATGTGACCGTGTTTCTGATATGTGCCTCAGTTACACAACTCAGTGTCTGCTGCTGTTTGCTGGTGGTTTTCTGGAACAAATCAATCTCTCCAGTTTCAATATGTTCCAACAGATGCCACACATTAACCACTATTTTTATTCTGAGCCTGAGTTTCACCCCTTCAACCTTTCCCAAAATATTATGTTGCCAGTGTTAGTTACAGTTTGTTTCTGTCTGTAATTATTAAAGTCTCTTCCATGACAACCTGATAAAAGGTTGGCCACATTCCCACACTTATTAAGCTCTCAAGTGATGCAAATTGTAACAAATATGCCAACCAGGCTGGAAGAGTGCTGCCTAGTTTGTTTTTACACAAATCTGTAACTGAGCTCTGCGTGGTTATTTTCCTAGGAAGCAAACAATATAAATAAACCAGAGCAAAACAAATTTTTGGCTTCTTTAGCTTCTTTCCGTTGTATTTCCTTTCTATCCCACTAAGTGAATCACACATTCAGTATTAGCAGCCTCTCCTTGGGTTACATACAGCTGCAAGCTTTGGGTGGGACTCTGTGGCTGCAAATATCTAAGAGGAAACATTGAGAACAATGCCAATATACAAGCGTTGAGAGGCTCTGTGCAATGTTATGTAATGCTACTGACCTCTTTTATGGGGCAGCTGGAAGACAGTTACCTTCTGAACATGTTAGTTGGATAACAGAAAAACAGATTAATGAAAGCCTTTGTTATAATCCACTTGGAAGCAGTCCAGCTGTAATCATGGCCCTTCTGCTGTTCCTTGAGCACTGGACAACTCATCACATGAGTATTTATGGCCTGGTTGCTCTTTGTGCACAGGTCTTAAGTCTGCTCTTAATTCTGAGATCCTCCTATGTAGTCAAGTAATATCACTAAAGCTTTGAGTCTAGTAGGGAAAGGAAGAGGAGAGAAAGAAAGGAAAAGACAGGGGCAACATGTTAGAGACAAGCGAGAGATACCAAATTAAGGAAATTCTAAAACATTAGCAATATCTTCTACCATCCAGGTGCAGGACAAGGCAGCAGCAACACCAGGTGTGGTGTCCCAGATAACAACCATATACAGCTAGCAATCACCGCACTTGACACACTGTTTATCTATAGGCTGTAATTCTGTCAGGCAAATGACTCAGCCACAATTGAATAATCAAATACTTACATCTCTTACACCCTCAATTAAGAAACTTACGGAAACTATTATCAGTGTTAAGATCGTTGTCAGCACACCTTCTGACACCTCTGACACCCTTCCCCACTTAGCTTCATTATTCTCACGAATTCTTGTTGACCCATCAGTCATCTCTACCCCTGAAGTTTTGCTATATCTAAGCAACTGTACAGCATAGCAAAACAGGTGAAGGTGAAAAATGATCACTGTGCACATTATCAGAATGAAATAACTTTAAACTGAGCAGAGTTGGGCTACAGATCTGCTGTGCCTTTCCAAAACTCTGCATTTTTGGATGTGTTTGAAATCAATGCCTGGGAAAACAATAGCATATGTAATGACAACAGTATACATGATCCTGTGATTTAAAGGATTTATGTTTCTGTCTGCAGGCTCCAGTGCTGGGGTCAACCTTTTATATACAGATGTCTGCACAATAGGAAGAAGTTGCACTGCAATACAGGTGGGTCATATATTGCATAGCATGCAGGCATCCCACTTCCTTGGCTGCAGTGAGAGTGCCTGGTCTTCTCTGCCCATGGAGATCAGATCAGTCATGAGGCTGGAAAGAGCACAAGTCCCATTCCTCTGGGTAGCCTTGACTTCAGCCAAATTACTTAGGACTGTTAATAAAGAAAAACTTTGTTAAGGATTTGTCATGCTGACACTGGCTGACGCGTAGAGGCTGGGAGATGGTGTGGTGAAGGGAACGCTGAGGAGCAAGGCTGGCCAAACACCAAGGGAGGCCTGGAACTGTGCAAACAGCTAGAGACAGACCAGCAAAAGGTGTCAGTGTAAAATTTTTGTGCAGAAGATCCACCACACACAACTAGACATCAAGGAGGAAAAAGCTGTTGTAGTTCAGTCCTGCACTCATCTTTTCCATGACAGCATGACAAGGGCCCTGTCTGCCACCTAGCCAAGTACTCCATGGCCAGCCAGGGCCTTTCCCCCTCCCCCTTTTTGGCTAATCTTTTCCAGTGTTTTTGCTCCCTGGTTTTGCCTTCCGGTAATACTGACATTAGACATTTGAATAAATAATAATTTAAACAGACTGGCATTGAGTTTTGCTGTGAGAAATGTTTTTCCACCACAGGGGTGTAAGTTGTTTGCTAGTCGCCCACAATTTTGTTTGGCAAAAAAGAAAAGGATTAAAAAATAAACACGGGGTAGTCAGATTTGCAGTGGCTACCTGTCTCCTGGATATTATTTCTCCAAGAACTACAGAATATTGTTTGGACTGATTCTGCACATGTTTTTCACCGACCGCTTGTGGCCTGAAATACCAGCGTTCAGCATCAGGGCCAGAAGCCCCCTGACACAGCAGAACTACAGGCATGTTTGGGCACATGTCTGACTGTGCCTGGTTTATTTTTCAGATTGGCAACTTAAACAAAAAGTCCATACAGGAAAGAGGCATTTGATTTGGATCTAACCACTTCAAACATTTCCAAAGCCACACTTCAGTGAGTCACAATACCGCCCACTACCCTGAAGCTTTAGATGTTTGTGCCTAAAAACAGAGTCAGTAGGTTTACCCTTCGCATTCAAGACTGATACAAGCCAACAGTGCCATAAGCCAGTTCTTCTATAAGCAATAACAGATCAGCTGTGAATCACTGGAACGTAGTGAGTAACCTCTGGTGGAAATTAGAAATCTCTGCCTTACCCACAATTTTCTTCTTTACCTCAGAAACACTGTGAAAAAAATAAATCTGTTTTTTCTTCATTCAGAAAGAAGAAGAGCTAGAACACCGATCTTTTACAGCAACATCTTGAAAGGAAAGGCTGTGATTATCAGGTGAAATATTAAAATCTTTTTTTGTTGTCTCCATTTCTGCTGATAAACAAGCACAGTCACTGCTTGAATTGTCTTCCTTAGTGTATTTTTTGTCCACTCTCTAGAACTATAAGATGTGCAAAAACACTGCAAAAATCCTTACTACCCTGATGTACAAGAAATATAGAGACAAAAAAAGGCAAGAACAATGTACAGAATAGACCTGGATGACAGTCATTCCAAAGGCAAAATTATTACAGGCTATTATCTAGTTGTCTGGAGGAGCCGTGGACCAGCTGGCTGTGATGTTCTGCTCAAAGTTAAACACAGACAGGAAACCGCATGTCTGATACTGTAAAAATCGTTTGTCTTCCTGCCATGGCTAACCAGGCAAGCAACCCAAAGGGGCTGTTTTCATTTAAAAGAAACACTAATCCACAACAATAAAAAAGGGAATGACAAGGCCTCAATTCTCCCCCCTCCCAACTGGAGTTGATGCTTGTGTTTGTGAATGAACTGGAAAAGTTACAAAATGAAGTTTTGTGTCACTGTATTTTTTATCTGTAATTATTCACTTTCTACATGTCAATGCAGGGCACAGTTTTCATGAGTCACCTAGAGTGCTTACAGCATATGACCTGGGAGGAAAAGCTCCACTCCAGAGAGTGAAAGGA
The DNA here is from genome assembly GCF_047663525.1 of Anas platyrhynchos. Lineage (NCBI taxonomy): Eukaryota > Metazoa > Chordata > Aves > Anseriformes > Anatidae > Anas > Anas platyrhynchos. The sequence goes on from NC_092588.1 coordinate 117,062,863, forward strand.
GTTAGGCTAAAAAGGCCACGTTTTCATTTACACTACAGCTCCTTTTGGGCTGCTCTGGAAGTGTGAGGGGGTCCAGAGTTGATAGGAATGAAGGCACTTGGTGTTGAATTTATGGAACGGTTCTCATAAACACACACAGAAGACACGCATTTGTCAAAGTGATTGTATTCAGCTTGTATAGCTCCAGGAGAAACAGCTATAGCATGACTAATTTTTAACAAATTAGCCAAAATCCACAAGGGTGTGGCTAGCTTTGTATAAAAACTCCAGACAGCTGACACACAGTCAGATCTTTTCACTGCAAATGCATCCTTTTTTATAAAATTAAGGCAATCTGATAGAATTAGGTCCTGGGTCTACCACCTATGATCAAACCAGTATCAGTATTTGCCCCAGCTTCTGCACACAGCCAAGAAGTCTTGGGCTCCTCTTTTCAGAAGAGACCAAAAAGTCTCTAGCAACTGTAGGTTTTCCTCTACAAACTGCAAGTCCATTGGTATGAGAGATTTAATGTTACATGTAAGGTATAGCCCAGGAATGCAGGGTAAATTATTAAACCTACCTGTAGAAAAAATAAGAACATCATTGCACTCTTCATCTGTACAGGAACACATGAACATCAATCCCCCATTGTCCTTCTTTTCTTTCATCAAACACTGCTCTGAACTGGAGTCATCCAACATGTGACCATAGAGAGGTTTCTGGGGATCATGGCATATTGTTTCTAATGTCACATTTTCATCATTTCGTCTCCTAAGAATGAAAAAGAGAAAATTGAAATCAAAGCAAGAATATTTAAGAAAGGGAGCAGACAGGCCCGTGCCTGTCCCAGATTTGCCTCTTTTGAGAACTCAAAGGTGATTTAAAGAATATCATATGTTTTTCTCTGTCTTTCCTGAATGGGATAAATTTGGCTGCATCTGGGCTGCTCCACACTGGGGCATTTGTACAATGGCACAGCTATTCCTGTATCGTATTACCACTAAGCCCAAATGAGTGCCTTTGAAAATCTCACTCGAAATTATTCAAGCTAATGCTCAATGAACTGCTGTGAACTTCAGAACATACTTTTGGTTTTTGTGGTCACTGTGAAGGCAGTAAAATTCTGTGGGAAATTATGATAAAAACTGAATTATTTCCTCAAAATCTAAGGAATTTCTATTGGGTCAGACTTTTTTGGTTTGTTCTTGAGGCCTGCAATCGGCACAATTTCTGCACCGAAAGAGTTACTCACAGAGTGTTTTTTGTAAAAACAAAGCAAAACTGGTGCAAGCCAGAGTGACCTCACTGTCAGGGAAATATTTACAGCTGATAATCTGGCCCAGATTCCTGTGTTTTGTCTTGGTCCATAGATTTTATTTCATGGACAGAAGACTTAGAGGCGAATAGTACTTCAAGTGTAATTACCAACTCACGTGTCCTTTGGATAAATTGACATGTAAAAGTCAAAGTGTATCTTCAGTTGCACTACAGTCACTTTGTATGGCAATAACAGACAATGAATACATACTTGAGGAGCACAGGACAAGTACGGAACAGCATATTGGACCGATTCTAAATTTCAAGTGTCCACATCCAATTACGCTGAACATCTCTTCAAGTCAATGGACATAACGACTACCTCAATAAATTAATTAATCATGCTTTTCTCTAAGTGGTTCTAATCATGCTTCTAAATCAGCAGCAGTGTTGCAAATACTCAGTTCTGTTTCTTTTGTCCACTTACAAACTCATTAAGGGTGTTTCTGTTTTTCTTTCTTGCTATTTAAGGAAGTTTTTAGAGCATAATACAAGTTTAATCAACAAATTCTACAAAAAATATTACATTAAATATTTTCACATGCTGCAGATCTACTTGAACTTAGGCATACACTGTATAAAAAGTGAAACACTTACATCAGAGACAGTATATACACAGAGGAATATTTTCCAATTAAGAGAAAGCTTTTCTACCTATAAGTAGTAAATAAAGCTGCTATGATACACATATATAGTCTACTTCAGTACGAAATCTGAGAGAGCATTGTTTTTCTTCAGCTAATGCCACCACAATCTTCTCTGTCTTAGACCTGATTCTACACTGAGTGCTGTGGATAGATGCAGCCCAATGGTTTGAGCAAAACCATGCCTCCTTTCCAATAACAGCACATGCTGGAACAGAACCACTTCCAAATAAATAAATAAATCCCCAGAACATTTCATATCAGCATTGTTGTTAACCTCAAGCAACTCTCAGCATGCCAAGCACAGATACGAGTTGGAAACGAGAGAGCCGAGCCCGGTGAAATAGCAGGGAGATTCTGAATATCAGAGCAATTGAGGAAAGTACTAAGTGATGATGAATGAGGCTGTGCACCCTTCCCCACTTGTATGAAGAAAAAACTTACCATACAGCGGCACAGACTTCATTATTCCTCTCACAGATAGAAGTGATGTTGCAGTTGCTCTTGCACTGATATTGGTTTGAGCAGGTTGTTACTTTAATGTCACAAAATTTGCATAGTTTGGGCAATTGCAGTCCATTTTCCTTATTTCTGTCTATAGGTGACATAGTTTCAGCTGAAGGGAGAAAAAAAAAGGGAAGGACACTTAATAATGATAGATTATCAGATTATGTTATTGCTCATTATGAAGATAAGGTTTTCATCAGCAGCAAACATTCCCTCATACCTTAAATTAGAAAAATCTCTGATCTTGTGCAACTACCAATTTTCTTTGCAACAGCACAAGCACCACACTGTCAAGACCAGGTTAATCAAAGTGAATTTGAAATGCGAAGTCAAAGTCTATTGACGTCAGAGGGTGCAAAAGTTTCTTTGCAATTTGCAGAATCAAGCTTATTCTGAGCCCAGGTTGTCCTGAAAGAACTACTCTGCAGCCATCCACTTGCATTATTCACAGGCAGCATACCTGTCCCTTATGTGCAATATATTGTATCACAGCCTGTTTGCTAAAGTAGCTGTGGAAACCACGGTGGGTATGCACCCTAGGTGGGTGACATCATTATGACATGGATCTTGATGGATTTTGCAAGTCTGTCTTCACTAACCTGAGATATCACCTGGCTGTCACCCCTAATCTGATTACTGTTCACAAAGAAGAAACACAGAACTGGAACTGACTGTCATCCTAAATTAGATGGTCTGCCAGAGGTTACGGGTGAAACTCAAGCTGGAAATGCAACAGCGCATCCATGCAGCTAGTGTAATCTGCTGCTGGAGCCTTTCTGGGCTAACTCCAGGGGACTTAACTCAAGATAACTTGCTATGACAGCCTCTGTTGTAGAATTGCACAGTGACCCAGCAGCTACATTTCTGTGCCCGAGCACTGAAGAGTTACTTGTTTACTGGTCATGAAAGAGTCTTAGCACTCTCCATCTGCTTCAGTGTAGTAGCAGTAAAGGAAGAGATGTTATTTATCCCAGTATTATGAATTTCAGGAAACCTATTTTTAGTTCAAAAGCTATTTTGAAAAGCCAGCGTGACTACAAGGAACAGAAAATGCCAACATAAACTTTTTTCTGAAGCTAAAATGAATATGCAACTATATCTGAAGTGGAGTAGACTATCTACAACAGTTTCAGTCTGACTCACTTTGTTATATATTTGGGAAAATACGTTGAACCACTTTAAGGAGATCCTAGGCTTCATTTAACACAGCCCTTCTCTTATAGCCACCTGTGTGCTAAAACCATGTTCGTATTGCTGTCTGTGGCCAAATGTTGCTAGTCAACCAATAATAGGCAACCAGGGATTTGTAATTTCTCCCTCTCTCCTCCATTAACTGAGAAATCAATTTTTTTCTTCTAGAACTTCACTATTTATTACCATTAGAATGTTTTATAACAGGAATTAAATATACATGCTTTTTCCAGAAGGAAATAAAAAGGCCTTTTGCTAACATTTCCAATGCATTTCTGAGCCATTGTGAAGGACTGGGAGCAAAATCTTCCCTCCTTACCCAAACCACACATCCTTCTTCTCATGACTAGCATGCTCTTATACTGACCTAAGGTCTCTCATCTCACTTCCCTTTGCAATCAGTAGTAAAATGCCCAATGATTTTAATGGTATAGAAGAAGCTCCTACACAGAGGTAAGGGTTATGACAAGCTCTCTGGGAGCACTTACTGGGATGGAGAGTGCTGGCAGTATGTCACAGGCTGGCTGAATTTTAAGCCTGAAGTAAACATTTATTGTCCTTCGTTATTTGTGTTGCAACAACTCCCCAAAGCTATGCAGAAGAACAAAGCCTCATTGAAGTAGGTGTGGCAGGGATTCTAAAGGTCTTGGATACAGTGCTCTATAAAATATGTATTAATGTAGCCATCGTTTTGGTAAACTGTTCCTCTCTTTGGGATGATACCTCTGATTTACCAGATGTTGAAGAGAAACTAATATCTGTATTAACTTTTCTAGGTTACAGTAATGATCAAAGCACCCTGCCAATGTTGGACTGTCCCTCTACCCAGTAAAAAGCCAATCTATGTTCCTAAAGCCTTGGATGAGCAATACAGAGAAATATTAAGGAGGCACTGCTTTTACAGATGAGCCACAGAGATTAAATGACTCAGCCAAGTTCACACAGGAAACCTGTAGCAGGGAGCTGGGCCTGTGGCTCCTGTGTTGACACCACACAACCGAGCAGCACAAGGAAAAGACATCTGCTCAAACTGCAAAGACTCAGCTGCATCTACAGTGCTTTCAGCCCTGAGTTCACAAGGCTTTGTGTTTCACAGGGCAGCTGTATTATGAAGGATGCCTGGGCTGCAGACATGACCCAGTCCTCTCAACGCTAGAGCCAAAGGCCACATGACACCAAGTCCTTAGATAAACTGGTTCAAGCACATTGTGTTTGATGAGGGACGGGGTCATTTCTGTGCTGTCCCCACCCACACCAGGTTCTGCCAAGTCTCACCCACCGGAACAAACAGATGGAAATATGTTTGGACCTCTTCCAAGGAGAGGTCTCCAACCCAAGAAACTTGATTTTAAAAAAATAATATTAAAATAAAAGTGCTAGCTGAAAAGCAGTAATCACCTGCAAAGTCACGAACACAAAGTTTCTAAGTGAGAGCAGTAGGTTTTGATTCAGTCACCAGCAAAAGGCTCGGTAGTTAGTGACAGATAATTTCTGAATGTGTTAAATTAATGGCAAAAGGTAATAGGGTTTTAGGACTTCCAGAACTGACTGGACTTGAATTTTCTCCCAGGAATACTTGTAATAGCGTCTGACAATGCAGGGCCTCTGTTTTCATTCCCCTGGCAGTTCAAGGTATTGGATAAGTTGTCCAGGTGCACAAACTTTCTTCCACATTTCAGCATCTGATTTGAAGTGAGACTGCAATTTATGCTCCCTAACACTGTCACATTGCCAGCAGGTGTTGGTGTGTTGTTCATTACTACAATTCAGCCTTGCTCACTCTGACAGCCCATCTAGTTCCAAACTAAGTGGGCTAAAAACAAGTTTGACTTTCCCCTATCAGACTGATGCTGAAATCAACCTCTGCAAACATCCTGTGTTGATATCTGGAGCCATATGTGAACCTCAGCATCAATCTCTTCTGATTACAGTCTGCAACCAGGCTTTGAGGACTTAGAAATCTAAGAAAGACTCACAGCTTCCAAGTCACATAAATTCAGACCTGTCTCCAATCAATGGTCTCCTGCCTGGAGAATGACGGATTGGTATGGCTCTTCCCCAGAAAATGTATTCGCTCACTCCCTGATGGGCCCATGAGCAAAGAGTGGTTCATGACCAGCAAGACTGCTCCTCTTCTGGTAGTTAATTGAATGTTAATTTGGAAGTTAATTTAAATCTCTAAAACTGCTTGACTACCCTGTTGCCCACTTCATACCGCACAAGCCAACTCCTCAAGGTTTTATCCCGTTCAGACATCATATGAACACTGGACAGAAGCAACCTTTCATTTTCCTTTAAAAAGCAAACAGACAAACCTCTGTGGATATAATGGGATAGTCAACAGACAAAACACACAGATTTGCACATCTGAAGGACGACATCCTAAAACGTGTGCTTGCTTCTTAAAACGTGAGTTTTGTCATCTACTCTCTAATGTTAGTTTTCTTATTTTGACTTCTGCAGGAAGCCTAATTGTAGCTTTCCTTGCTTCTCTGACCATGAAGAGGACTCAAAAAAGACAGTGTTTCTTGTCTATGAATCTTCCAGCTGACCAGTTGACCATAGGTCAGTCATTGTGGTTAAAATGCACAGCACGTGCAAGCCAACACCTGGGCTGGACATTATGGAAGAGACACTAGAGCAGCCACATAGGAAAGATCAACTCCATGGCTTCTGATGGAGCCATTGTTTTTTTGTTTTACTCTGTGGTTCACCTCTTTTTTGTGACTTCTCAAGACCTTATAAACTGTATGACCACACTGAAAGTCTATTGACTGTCTTGGAGTTGTTTGCTCTGTATCTGTTTTTTTCTTTTCCTTTCTTTTTTTTAGATGCGTAACTTTGATTGAGACCTCAGTCTACAGTTTACATTCTTCTTATTTTTCTTTTAATATTGTTACAGGCCCCTCAAAAGCCAATAACATTTAAATAAAGTCCAAAACAACATGCTGTTTTCTGGGGAATATCTACACTGGAAAATTTTATTTAGTTCTTAGTTTGCATTTCAGGAATAGACAATTTCTCTCATTCCTATCTTGTAAAATACAATTACCGCATTTCTCTTCTCTCTTCCAACGCCTTTGGCACATGTATACAAATAAGATAGCACTGCTGAGCAGATAGATCTCATTCCTTTAAAAAAAATGCTGAGGGAGATGTTGGGATAAAAACTCAGCTGCTATGAAATAATTCCACATGATGGGAGAGGTTTGGATTTAAGATTTTACTCCACTACGTTATGGAAATGCGCGAGGAGGAGGATGCCTTTATCAGGAAGACAAAAAGGAACTTGTCCTTGTTCTCCCAAAGAGCACAGCTCCATGGCCTCATGTCTCAATGGCTAAATAGCACAGCAGCAACTTTGAAGAAAATTCAATGTGTATTACCTTCTCATCTAACACAGAGACACTACGTTTTGCTAGAAACAGAACCACACTGAGCATTTTTTCTGTTTTACCAACCCCCCTCCAGCACATGATCTATAACTTTAGCAGAACTTCAGTACTGATGGAAACACTGCCAGCATCATGAAAATGAAGCGGTGCTGCAAAAACATTCTTTGCCTTCCAAAAATGCCTTCCACGTATTGATGATTGAACTGCAGGAGGGAGGGGTGGGTCAAGGGAAAGGAGAGATCTGAGCTTTGTTTTTAAGACTCGGAAATATCCTGATATCTATTCTTACTTGTACTTGTTATATACAGTGCAGTAATACAAGGAAGAAAAGACAGGATCATAATCAACCCTAAATATTCAAAAACCATGAGTCAGGAAATCACAAGATTAGCCAAAGAGATTGTAGAAATAAAAGAAGTTTAAAAAAAAAAAAAAAAGAACAACTGCTGGGTTCTCCTTTATTTACCAATGCTGTCTGGAATCTCAGAGTGCATTTCAGTAATGTTTTGAAACTTTGACCACAAGCAGGATTGGAAACTTACCAACTTACAAAATCAAAAGTTAAGAAAATAAAAACACTGGAATCCAGAAGCTTGATATTCAAGAAAATTAATGGCTATCACGCAACTCATGATAAAAATCACAGGACTTGGCAATGCTGCAAATCACCTAGGAACTCCCATAGCAACACCTTCAGGGGTAACACCGTGAAACATGTATTTTCAGATTTTCAATTACAGCTGACACTTCTGAACTTAATGCCATCATGAGTTGAACTGGAGTACCACTCTCTGACACATACTCCCACGCTCACTATGTGAGTATGAACACACATTGTTCCTGGTGTCTCGGACCATGCTGTGGGCTGCAGTCCTTTATCTCAACTATGATTTAACCCGGTGGGACTGGCATGGGCACAGGACTTTTGTGACTGTTTCTATTAAGATTAATAGCAATGATGATAAGCATGCTAAGACAGCTTCCTTAAAGCCAAGTATCAGCTATCTTTTACATACAATTAAAATATGTCAGAGGAAAGCAGGCTCCAGAAATGTTTAGCTCACCATATCTAACTCTCCCTGTAGTAAGACTCCTGAAAACCATGTTCCTAGAGAGTTATTTGAAAGTTCTTTTTTTTTTTTTTTTGCCTTGACCCACATCACGTATAGTCACAAATCACTGATGTCACCACAGTATGGCCCTAGAAACTCACTCCCTTCTTTCCTCCAGAAGGTATTTCACCTCTTGGTTTTCCTTTTGATCTTCAGTCTTCTGGCCTAACACAGCAGCTGCCTTAGTTGATGTCTAAAGGCATGGTTTTGTGTAGTAAATGCACTTCTGTTTGCAGAGTGGTTGGGACCATGGTTTTGCTTTCCTGTCTGATCAAACCTAACTGGGGCTCTGCAAAGAACAAAGACTAAAATAACTTCCTTTTGTGAACACTCTTTTTTTTTGGCAAGTTATGCCAATCAAATGGCAACAATGGAATTGTTAATGCAAAGAGATACACATTCATCCCACAGTCCTGTAACCCATCCTATCACAAGGCAGTGAGATGGGGGAAAGACTGGCCATGTAGGGCCCATAACCTTCCAACTTTTTGTTTATGTGGGCTACAGCCTGCTCTTCAACCATGTCTGAGAATCTGCTAGGAAAGACGACATCGTGAACCATCCTGATGAGCTAGATCTAGCCAGAAATAGCGTGCCCCCCCAGTTCAATGAAGGAAGGCCAAAAGAGAACTAGTTCACTATGAGAAGGCCACTGGGTGGACTGTGCTGAAATGTGGAAACCACTATTTCTAACCCACAAGCCAGGAAGGCATCTGCAGATGGGGAAGACAAAAGGAAAAGGAGCAGGAGTTAGAAAACTTCATTTAACTCACCACTGCGGTGGCAATACCTGGCTTTTAGCAGCATGTGGAACTGGCAAAACTTTGCTTTAGGGATTGCTGCAGGCACTGACACAGAAACACAATCAAATCTGGCAGGAGTGAGGGAAGAGGGGGGCACAACAGGAGAAAATAAGGGAGGGAGCAGAATATTAAGCTGGAGACCTTCAGGGTAAAAATCATTCTTGTATTTAAAACATGAAAATAATACTATTTTTATCCCCTACTTCCAAAATGAGCTAACACTGGCAGTTTTAATCATGGGCTTGGCTCTTCTCACTTGCACAGGGCATGGCAGTGAGCTGCCTGCCTCAAACATGCATGCCTAAGAACTGAGCTAGCTGTCTTCAGTGAAATTACTGCTGACTGACATTAGTGCAGGTGCGAGGAGACTCAAGCTCAGCACTTACAATGAAATGTGAACATGTTCTGAAAACAGGCAATAAAAATAACATTGTTGTGATGCTTCAGATAATGAGTTTTCACCTGCAGATTTTTAACTTGCTGCTGTCTTCCACATTTGCTGGCCACTGTTTAGCACTCCATGGTAGCCCGCAGAAGGCGGAACAAATGAACACTGTCTCCAGGCAAAAAGGCTGAAAAAGGATCTAAATGATGGCTTCCCATAGGGCACTCAAAGGGATGTTTCATCTTCTCTTGACTTTAACCCACAGCCTCCCTAACATAGCCAGTAAAGAGCACACAGCATTGGAGAACTGTATGTGATATAACATTAAGATCAATTTATTCAGCTATGACTACAGGGTCTATTTTTTTTTTTTTTTTCCTGCATAATGCATTAAATTTGGAATTTACTGGAAGCTGTTGTTGGTGGTTAACTCCTTCTGTGACTTCAGATATACAGTGAGTATCTAGTACAGCAATGCTCATCTGAATCATGAGATTAGGGAAAACAGCCTTCCTGCTTTGTTGTAATAAGCATGATTCATAGCTCAGGACTGACATTAGCATAGCTAAATCTGACCTGGCCTTTAGGAAGCATATCTTGCAACTTCACCTCCTTTGGCACTCTATTTGCACAGTAAAAACTGCCATTACTTCATCTGAAACAGGGCTGAAAGAGCATAAACACTTCAGATTCATACAAATATTTTTCCAACTTAGATGCTCTGAAAATAGACAGCAGTCATTCAAGTATTAAGTAGTTTGTTCTGTGATACAGACGGAAGAAAAGATTTTTCATGACCGAAGAGCTTGTGGGGCAAATCCCTAAATATTTAAAACAATTAAGAACACTTCTGGCTCAGAAAAACACAAATGCACCTCTGCTCTCAACTACAGGTCCTCGCCAGAACAAAAGCATGCCACTGAATCTTCTAAGTAGGTTGAAAGCAGTTTCTGAACCTGTCCTACCTCTCTCTTCAGCTAGCTAGGAAGCCTGTTTATAGAAACATGCTTCTCCCCACTCCTGCCCCCTCAACAGTCACACCGCCACCACCAACCTACTTGAAAATATAATTGGGTTTTTCATTCTTCATAATGGCTTTGGGGAAGGTGAATCACTTGTCTTGAAAAAGGCATATATTCCCTCCAAAAGCTTAGTTTCTATTCCTTCCCTTTCTCTCTTTTACTACAAGGAGACATGAGAAATGGCCACTTTCAAGTCATTCAACTCTATTTTCAAGGGCCTATTTATTAAACTTCCAGTTTCTCTCTTGGAAAGTCAAGCATTTAGGATATTTTCCACTGTTATTGCCAAGCTACCTCTATTAGCCATTACATATTTTATAGAAACAGATCCTGGCCCTTCAGTTTATTTGTAAGCCTACTGAATGTGCCACATATAAACCAAAAAATCCATTAGATGACCAAAAAAAAACAACAAAAAAAGATCATATTTCATATTCCTAAGGTATCAACATTGTTTACCTAAAGTCATCACCTCATTACTACAGGTAATGAGTGTCCAGCTTGTGACAGCTGCCTAGTGAAGAGACAAATCTTCACTGTCTTCTTTTTAGAAGCATCCTCACTGAACAGGCTACAGGTGAGAGGAAGGCGGAGAAGTTTTGGAGGGTATGTCATGGGGCATCTTCTGCTCAGCTTTTGGCTGGCAGAACATAGTAGGATCTTTGGTTGGGGTGTAGAGGAACTTATGAGTGTTGGGACTAAGAAGCTTCCTGACACACTGTATTGCCAAACCCCGTCTTCCTTCCCATGGCAAATTGAAGTTGTGGCACTTGTGATGACAGCACATGGCACAGTCCTTCTTCTCCCTCACGCAGACAGCTGCTTTGTCTGCTCACCGCTGCGGTACTAGAGCAGGCAACCCTCAGCTCCCACAGAACAATGCAGAACCAAAGCTGCACAGACATCAAAAATAGTAACGTTTGCTCAGTCAGACGCTCCCGACTGACACTCCTACAGGGTTTTACTCATATTTAGTGTGTGGCTTTGTCACGCTTAACTTTCCAAATAGCTTCAAGTAACAAAGTGCAGCCTGGTATCCTCACATCACTGCATCAGTTTAACCGATCAAGTTAATAGGGTGGAGGTTTTACAGTTTTCTCTGTCGATCTACAAATCTTTTTAAAGCATGGTTGATTTACGTCAGTTCAGGTTACAATAGAAACAAATATAGCCAGTGTCACAACTGAGAATTATCACACATAAAGTTGCTGTGGTTTATTTACTCAGTTACTTGTAAATCGACCATAAAATTCAAAAGGTGTGAAACCTGTACGTGGAAAAAGCTTTCGTAGTGTTACCTAACTACCTGCAGCATTTTTGGCAGGAACGTGGAAGGTTAGATAGGTGGCAGAAAATCATCTCCTTCAAACGCAAAATGGTAATGGCTTAAAGACTGACCTCTACACTGGCAGCATGCAGCAACTCACGTTGCAAAAAGCCAAATCTTTCCTAAAGGACCTCCTAAAACCACAGTTGACTCCTGTTGAATTTAAACTCTTGCTATATATAGAGTTTTGCTAAATGTATGCCCGATGGGCTCTAGTGTATTCGAAAGAGCAGATTAAGACAACTAAAATGCACAGGAAACTGTAAAAAAAATATTTTTACAACAGCTGCTGTACCTTATGAAGGGTCAGCACAGACCAGCAGATGTTTATTAACACTGCTCATTCACTCAAGAGACTGGCAAGCTCTTGCAAACCCTCTCTGCTCTGAGAGAAGGATGTCCAGGAAAGGTCATGACATATTTTAGTTTGGGGGGGGGGGAGAGTTTTATTTTTATTTATTTTAAAGTAGAGAAAATTAAGCATAAACATCAAGACTGTGACAAATTACACAAAACAGGAAATTCAAAGTTATGTCTCACTGCCCCAGGCTTCCTTTGATACTACTAGGTTGCTTGGAATCAGAAAAAGCATCACTCTTGTGCTCACCATTTCATACATTTATTTTTCATTTTGTTTTTAATAATATTCCCTTAATATTACTAACATGCTTTCTGGACAGTTTTTGGAAGGTATTAGGCCATCCCCATCTTTCCTGCATGTGCTGCATTTAACGATCAGAAGCACAGTCACTGCAGTTCGAGCCGCACAATCCACAGCAGTTTCTGAGGGTCAGGGCCCTTCTGAAAGGCTTTTGCCACGTGCAGCTTTCCAGAGCCCTCATGGATCACTCCTTTGGGAATCCCATTTCAAACTCACACACCATTTCTGACATCTTATTTTTAGTGCCATTTCTTTTCTTATGCAAGGAAATGCATATTTTGAGAACAACAATTGCCTGCCTCTTGGAGATGTCCTCAGACCATTTTAAGAAAAGTGACTAATTTGTTTCTTAAGCATTGTGAACACAAAAGATCTTCTCTTTTCCTTTTCTCTCTGGTGAACCCATACTGAAAATATCTGCACAAGCACTCTCAGTTTGCAAAAAAACAGTAGTCCTGTTCACCTCCTCTGGTGAGGTAAAGTAGATTTGCTCCCATCCCTCACTGAACGTTCTCCTTCCTCACACAGGACCCAGGCTGGGGGGCTGATTTGCATTAATACCTTACCAAGCCTCCCTCCCCCTCCAAAAGGCCAGTCTGAAATCAGAGCAGTTCTTCAGTCTAGACAGCTCTCCGATCACACAAACACAACAAAAAACATGGTGTGACAAGCAGGAACCTATGGCTAGGGCAATGGGAAAATGTGAATTTCAACAGGGGCACCCAGACTGATCAGCCCTGATTGCACAGCCCCACGGGCAGGATTGCACCTGAGGATTCTGCATCCCAGGCTGGGGTCAGGCTGCCAAAATGTTACTGTTACTGCTAGGGCAGGTGGGACTTGCCTAGGACTCGACTGCATTGGCTATGGTGCTTGCTTCAGGGAGAACTCTAGGGATTGATGTTTATCCCCAGAAATATTTGCAGAGATGCCTCAGGATAGGCATCAAACACTATGGTGGATCCATAGTTCACATCCACTACAATCATAGTTCAAATCTACCATGAAAGCAGGCAGGAGGTTATTTTGACTTAGAAGGGGTCGGTATAGAAAAGCACTTATGGTGTCTCAAGTCAGTTAACAAGACTTACGTGAGACATTTGAAAAGACAGGTATTGCTCTGCAACTGGTTCATCAGCAGCATACAGACCTATCAAATGTTTTTTCCTCCTAGGATGCTGAAGGATTCAGAGCAGTCTTGTTTTGAGATTACACTGTTTTTCAAGAGAAAGAGCTTTATAAAGGGGGAGTCTAGCACTAATGAAACACAGATACCCTCTATCTGAAGTGAAATGTCTGATCTTGCTGCAGATCTGTAATGTGAACACAAAACCAAAATTCAGCCAAATCACCACAACTCTGTTTTGTTTCAGGGGAAAGTCTGATGAACATTTACCTGAAACTATCACTAGTCTGGGAGAACTGTCCGTAAACCCAGACAAAGTTTTGCCTGACTTTGAGCTTTTGTTCTGAAACTTTTGCTGAGCTTTAATTCCCATCTCATGATTTCAAAGAGCCTGATTCTGAGTGCACTTCCTTTTCTGTAAGCTGAAGATCCTGCGCACCAACGAACAAGTAGCCTAGTCAAATGAAGCCAAACCTAAATAATGGATTTATTTTCAAAAAGAAAAATCAAAAGCAGTCTCAAGCTACAATGCTGTAATTGGAACAGGCTGCATCTCTGCAAATTTTGGTTAAAGAGTCACATTCACAAGTAGGAAATGCTTCGCAGTTATGAAGCACATGGGGCACAAGTGGCATAAGTAAGCCATTAAAAACAGTTTAGATACATTGGCATGGTTTGGAGTACATAAATTACAGTCCTGCTGTCCAGTGTTGTATTTCCACTATGGCAGAGGAATTCAAACCAGAGCTCCTAATCTTGTCCCATACACAGCTCCACGTTGAGCCCCGTAACAGGGTCTTCACAACTGCACCTTTTGTGTCACTGCTGGAGCACATCAAAGTCATGGGTTAAGGGCTGCTTGGTGCCTCTGACCAGGACCTGGATGTTCTTGAAGCACGATCTAAAGCAAACTAAAAAACTGGGATTGGAAGTGACTGAAAAAAATGTCTTCAGCCACAGCACGGCCACAGGCCAACTTAAACAAGCATGTGCTCAGCATGGGGACAATCTCTATCTCATACTATAGAAAACGGTATGTGTGTACACCTACTGCTACCGAATCAGGACAGAATTTCTGTATTTTATAACACAACAATAAGTGTGGGGAGAAGCTGTGTACACACAAAGACTTACAGCTGCCCATTCAAAATAAGCATTTAAATGGATTAACCAGACAACTGTGCTTTCAAACCCGCAATCTTTACACAGTTACATGATTCAGAGGGATTTATAAATATTTGTTTTTCCAGATAAAGGCAGGGTATTAGCAGGATTATTTTTTTTTTTTTTAAAGTGCTTTCACTGCCACTATCCCTTCTTCCCAGCCATAAACAAACAAATAAAATAAAAACGAGGAAACAAAAACAAGGCTTTGCTGAAGGTGCAAAATTTGTAGTCACGGTTTAAGTCTTGTGTACTTTCTTTTAAACTTAATATAAAATGACAATTTACTAATGTGGAGTGCAGACCACCTCATTTTCTTTAGCTTTTTGAAGACCTCTATAATTCAGAAATATTTGGGAGAGATGGAATTCAAGTTAAGGCACATCTCCCAACCAAACGATGTTCCCACTATGGTCCTAGTTTACAGTATCATCCATGCATTCTGATAAAACAGAATCCTGTGCAATTTCTTTCTCTAGACCTGAGCATAACCCATCCTTCCTGGTCTGTTTGAAAAACAGTTTCCAAATAAGAAGTCTCACTTAACAAATCCACATCCTTTGCACACACAGAGACTTCTCTGTCAGTCACTGATGGGCAAACATGTTTATGCAGAAGCTCTGTTCAGAGCTCCTTTTTGCTGTAAGGAGCCATTTTCCTCCAGGAAAATGTTTATGAACCATTCTGTCCTCACACAGCACGATTTGAATGACAGATTCAGGAAAACAGTGTGAAAAAGAAATTACTCTCTTTCATAATCCATCAGCTCAGCTAAAATAGTAAATCAGAGGAAAGTTAGACTCAAATGTAATCCCTTGGGAGTAGAATCACTTTGAATGGATTTGGGAAAAAACACACACATCCTTCTCAAATTCAGTAGCTTGGATGGTTATATTTGTCTCTGTCAAGTTACATGCAAAGAATCAGAATAACACGATTTAATACCCTGGGGATATGTTCTCTTGATAGATGCATCTAACTTCCACAACCGTTAATGGGAATTATATACTGAGTATTGAGAAAAGAGCACATGCATAAAAATACACACTTTTAATGACATCCAACCTTAGGAAAACTTTCTTTTGTTGACTGCTTTCACTGAAATCCTACTGCTGTCACATGCTGCTACAGAGTTATCAGATTTCTTGGTAAAGAAGTATCTCTACCAGCAAAGCAGCATCTCCTTTATCTGCTGAGTGTAAATTTGCTAGCATACCCCTCAGGTATTAGCTGTTCTTTTTAATGCCTTTGCAAATGACTCCCTGCAGTTACCTTTGGGACTGTGACTCAGCAGCTGGCAATACCATCCCACTGAAATAAGGGAAAGAGTAAGTCAGCTCCTCCATTTCTGTTTGAGGCTGAAATTTTACTGGGCTTAAAGAAAAATGAAAACCATGGGTGAAGCCTACCCATTGTGAAATAGTAAGGTGTTTTGCCCTTAAATACATCCCTTGAAAGTTCACCAAGAGGTCCTTATCATTGCCATTATTCCTAAACCACAAGTGTGAGTAAGTCATTAGGTTTATTATAAAATTGAATATTTTTACAACAATCTCTTCTGTATTTGTGCATGGTCCAGTCCCTAAGCCCTCACATTTAAAAAAAAACAGCACTAGACCCTTAAAAGTCTGCACGTAGGAATATAACAATTCTCACTACGTACAATACAACATTACCCACTCTTTGCAGCAGCCAGGCCCCAGAAGGGTTGGCATTATGGTGTATGATAAGGACATTCCTCCCTTAGACACAGCTCAGTAGGAAGGAACTTGCCAGTCTAAAATGTTTAGTCTACCTGCCTGAAGATGTGTGAGGGACTGCAGGCTCTTTGTTTATGATGAGCCAGAATAAAACTGTAAATAAACTCAGAATGTGAAGTGTACACATGGAGTTGTATTTCTAGGGTTTTCCCCTCCCAGTTGCTATTGATAGGGCCATTGTTTCCAAAATCCCGCTATTCCAGGTCCTCAAGCTACAACCTATGTCATTCTCAAGAACACAGTCTTTCAGCCGCACTCCAAGACAGCATACGTGCTTGCAAGTGGCCTCGTTTAGAAGAAACATTATAAAGAGGAAAGCAATTTAAATGTCTGCAAAACAATGACTTCTGTTGAAGGAATTGTTTCAGGGAGAAAGCTAGGAAGAGAGAAGACAAACACAAGAGCAAGTGCATCAAGCAGCAGCTCGGAAGCAAATCATCCATTTTCTCTTAATTTTCATCCAGGTATCTCACAATTTCATCCAATTACCTCAAAATTTCTTCTAACAACTGAGAACTACAGAAAGTAAAATACAGTGATAGTTCATAAAATTTTTAATGGTGCAGTTCATTTCTGGCATCAGAAACAAACATTTCTCATTCTGCTCCCACAAGACAGAAGATGTTTGCTGTCACATGCATGAGTTGAATTTAATAGGTCAGGATCTTCAGCAGATGCTAATCAATGATTTGAGCGCTGTTATGTCAAATTATACTAGCTGATGTTTAACAGTTTTGAGTCACTGAATGTTTCTGGATATTCGTCATAGCAGATAATCATCCTTTATCGGGAGGGAACTCACTCAACTATAGAAATCAGTAATAGTCTGCAGGATGTCTAAGGGTTCTTATGAAATGCCTTGATCGCTTTAATCAAATGCCAAATGGATTAATAATTTTGTCAGGAAAATACTATTTCAACAACTGCCATTGAGAAAGCTGTGCATAACACAGCCATAGTGGCTGAACTGCTCAGCATCCCTTTAAATATCACAAGCAAGTTGTGGGCTTTGTTATGGTTTCTGGTGTAGCTGTTCAGTGACGTGGGCATCTCATTCTCTAAAGCTGTCGCTTTGGCATTTTCCACAAATACTACACTCACACAGAACAAAATACGTTTTCCAAAGTGTTCTCACAAAACAGAACAATTCCAAGCTTTCCAAACAAAATAATATCTTAATTTATACCAGAGGGAAGTGCTCTGTACGAATGGAGACATTTTTTAAATTCCTTGGATACGAAATTTTATAACTCATGCATATTTGAAATATCCTTCAACTGGGTTAGCTGGCTGAGTGCCTTAACTGTTTGTTACTTCTGGAGATGCTAGTACTAATTCTGAAAGACATGAGTGAAACCAGCCTGGTGGTTACCAGCTGTATCACAGATTTTTAGGTTATAGGACCTTTATGGCAAAAAGTGCTGGGATGATTTTCCCAGTCCAACCTTCCATAAGTGAAATCATTCCACTCAGCTACTTTTGCATCAAGCCCAAACTTCTGTGTGTATATCTATAAAAAGTAAAACCCTGCCTTGACATAGTGATTCACATTGGGAAGTCCATTACTTCCCTTGACAGGGCTCTACTAATGTAATTATCCTCTTTGTTAAAAATGCACACCCTGCTTTTAGAGTGATTTAGTTCACCTAGAGTTTCCATCTGTTGGAATGGGTGCTTGTTTACATTTATAATCTCATCTCCCTGAAGAGCAAAAAAAAAAAACCAAGTTAGCCCTGCTTAACACTTTATTTCCATCAGTAACTGTGCACAAACTACTCACAGTTTACCATTCTGACAGAGCAAACTTAGCTAGGCTGCACCACCTTACATTTGCCTTGAGGCAAATGCTCCCAGTTCCTGGTGTTTATAGGTTTGTTATCTTACAAAGGCATGGCAAACTGCCTGCATACCTCACCAAATCTGTATCCAACCATAGAATAGCAGATCTACGTACTGTTCCTAATTCTTTTGTTCTTCTTATGTCCAAAACCACAAGTCTTTCATTTTCAAAAGCCAGGCAAGCATAACATTAAATCCACACCTAAAAATGCTAACAAGGCAGTATGGCTCCCTGATCAAACAATACCACCTCCTTCCTAAGCCACTGCAGGCCTAAAGACAATTGAGTGGAAATTACAGCTCTCTGCAGAGCTATCTACACCTGTGTTGCAAAAACACAAAATGGAAATTTAAAACAAAATCCACCTTTTAAAAGAAAGAGTGATGACTGTATTGGTAGCATAACTACCCATGCTAAGCAACAGCTTGGCAAGGCAGGTGTCAGTGTTTTCTATTTCTAGGTGTGTGGTTATGATAGTGGTAAGCGTGCCTTGTCATTAACTTCCAAGGGTAAGATACTTCAAATAATTAGTGGTTTGCTTCTAGCATTTGCTACCCACCTCCAACCATGAGAAGGCCAATATGTTTCTGACTTCAAACCACTAGTAGGTATGTGTTTGACAATCACACTATGTGTCACCGGAACAGAGCACCAGCCAAGTTAGGGGAAGTTCAAGTTGGCTGAAGTGTGAATAATATATACGTAGACAACTGGGGGAAGAGTTAGGCCTTAAATAGTCAAACCAAACCTTGTGCCCTCACCATTCTCTGTCAGCTGCTAATACACAGTTTCTTAAACACAGAAAAATGAGGAAAAGGGGGAAGAGCAAATTGGATCTTGTTGAAGTTGGCAGGGTATTTGAGGCTGACAAGGATTCCTGGATGCTCTGAGGGTTATCATCCAGAATTTCTGTTGAGAAAAACAGTGGTTATGACACTCTTTAAACTTAAATTTCCCAATCACAATAGACCAGTGTTGAAACTACCTCTGTTCATTTCCCACAATTTCTATAATTGTCTATAGAAACAATAATTGACACATCAATGCGTTTATTTTTTCATAGCTGTTTAGCAGAACTAGTTCAAACTGTGGAAATTCTAATACAAATAACCGTACTGAAGTTTAACAGTTGCATAAGAAATACAATGGATGACATCCTGGGAAGCTGGAGATCTGGGTTTGGGTCTCCAGAGACTAAGCGAGACTGAGCCCTGGTTTCTCGTTTCCTAGCTCACTCTTTTAACCAAAGGTCAAGATGCAAAAACTGTGTTCAGTTACAAGTCACTGTCAAGTCTTACCTCCTCCTCCCATGTAAAAGAAGGAGCCTCTAAGTCACTCCTACACACAGAAGCAGCTTTTGTACCTAAATCACATACTTTGAAATCTTCCTTCTAGCATCAAACACCTAGCTTTAAAACAATGCAAAGTTTACCCATGCTCAGGTACTCATCCTAAATCTCATCTTGCTACATCTCCATGACTTAATTTGAATCATCTTTATATCTTCCCTTCTACACATTAAAGGCAGGGGACGTATACGTATGGGAAGCTCTAGGCTGCTTCTTGTTGCACTAACATTCACAGTAACAGCATGGCTTCAGGGAGGAGTGGGAACACCAGGCAAAAATTTCAAGGCAAAAGTATAAAATGTGAGAGGTAAGGAATGTGTAAGAAGGAGTTGAAGGAAAAAAGAAGAACAACAATGAAGAAACCCTTTTTGAACTCTTTTCCCAAAGAGTTCACCAATCTTTTCCTGCTGAACATCTTCCTATTTTTTTTTTTTTTTTATCAGCCACAGGCAAACGGGGAGCAGGTATGGCTTTAGTTACAACCAGACAATGTGGTATTGCTGTTAACACGCAAACTTGGGCTACGCCAGCTTTGTAAGCCTGATGGCCTGGCATTGTACACACCAGATGAGAATAGTACAAATGAAATAAAAGCATCAGATTCCCAGATTTTTGACTTAAGGCATTCCCTTGTGGTAAAGTTGGGCAAGGAAATGGAAGAACTGACTGAGGGAAAGGGGGTATTCAATAGCTGAGAAGCACGTATTTGCTGACCTAGTTATTTTGTGAAAGCTTCAATAAAGGGGCTTACGAAGTCATGACTATTACATGGTACTCTCTGATCTTTTCATGGGGATGAGAAACGGTTGTTTCCAGTTTAAGGAAAAAAAAAGGTTCTGTATGTAAAGTCTCTCTTTGTTGTGCTATGAACTCCCTGGAGAGAATATCAGTCACCCTGCAGGGGCTGGAATAATGAATGAATCCATCAGGGAACAGCCTTTCTTCTCCTCTGACATGCTTCGGGGGACCACACGCACACACATCCACCCTTTCTCTGCAGAGTGCTGCCTCTACAGCCCCGATCAGTCTCAGCCAGCAAGGACCTTTCCTCTCAGAGCCCGTCACTGATGGAGTTTAGATACTCTCAAGCTGAGGAGTGGCATGACCGTGGACCTCCCGCTTTCAGGGCAAAGGCTCCAACCACTGTAGGAAAAGGAGGCAATGCAACCATGAAAATCAGTAATGGGAGCTGTGGGGAGGTAAAAGGTACACAGCAGGGCAGCTGGCCAACTGCCACAGCACAGTCGTTGCAGAACCATAGATCTCCCTGCATGCTGAAGACAAACGAGAAGGGTAATTGCTGCGTGCTTGCAGGCAGAACCAGCCAAGGGAAATAAAGGACCAACAACCACCTGCATACAACAGCTCTTCTCTTGAGATCCTCACAGGTTCCTGATCATAGATTGACAAATTTGTACTGTTCAAATCCTCATTAATTTCTTCCCATTAGTGAAGCATGCAAAGATTTATTTCTTCTTTCCTGTACTCCTGTGAGTTTGTCAAGGAGAAGGAGGCGTGCTGGAGTTTCTACCCAGTCACAGGAAACCCAGTTACAGGAAAGTTTAAGATAGCTGCAGAGCTAGAGGGGGTGGTGTCCTGAGAGCTGAAGGCGACCAACTACCACGTGAACTCCAGAAGCAACTCAGTGTTGGTCAGATGCTGAACTCCCCAGTGTGATTTTATCATCATTCCATCTTATCACTATTGTTAATATAATGAAAAATTACATCCTTAAAGGCATATGTCTTTATCCTAAAATAGGCTGCATTTTAAAGGTGAATAAAACAGCCTATGGAATCTCTTGCTCAGACTAACAGAGATGTGCTGCTCTACATAATTTAGTAGCCTCACAGTGACTTGAAGAGAAATAAATGAACATACAGCTACAGTCTTCCCTTCAGCAGTGGCCTGAAAATTGCATGGTGGATACTGACTATCTACTGAAAGAATATTTTAATGGACTAGAGAGTTGGAGAAAAGAACCTGTGGAAAGCAAAAAGCATAATTACATCTATCATATTTCCCTGAGCATTCATTTTAATGGGCAGAATTTATTCACAAATGCTACTCTCATGGAGCACATAGTAAATACAAAAGACATGTTAGGTCCTGATGTAACTGACTTCAGATTTGCTCCAGCCACAGCTCCCAGAAAGCATAGGGAAGTTGATCAGGGCAGCCAGATTCCACTAAACACAGGGCAGCAGTCAAAGAAAATGTTAGAAAATTTTGGCTCCCTTAGAGCACTAAGAGCTTTTTACTACATAAGTACTGCATAAGTACTGTGGCCCATTGCTGTTCTGCAGCTGTATGCAGTGAGCTGTCAGTAGTATCTGATCTGCTAATTAGACCTCGAGGATCGGAACAGATTGGCATCTCAAGACTTACAAGAATCCTGGATAGCTGCTTCTGCTTCCTTCCCTGAAAATAACCAGAAGTCATCCATTAGTAATCATCTGTGGTCTGTTTCAAAGTTCACTCTCTTGTACAGCAACATCAAAAATGTACTTACATTAGTTAGTGAGATGAAATCTACAAAATTACCACATTATCTTCCAAAAGCCCCAGGCACAAGCTAGCCATGCCAACAGGTGATGTATACAGCGCGCTTATTTCCAATTCTGTGCTGCAGAATCCATGGCAGGATTATAAACAGAGGGAGCTGGTTCACCTGCATCTCACATCTAAAATATCTAGACTCAGAAGAACCACAGGCTAACTCCTAGAAAGCCTAACTGAAGTGCCTTTTCTTTCTAAGTCTATGAAATGAGTACCAGCTCATTCAGGACACTTCTGGATGAGACCTTAAAAAATTAAAACACGTCCACATTTTGAGGAGGAGTTTGCCCCTTAGTCCTTATTTCCCACTCTCCACTTTGCTTCCTTACTAATTACACCAGCATTAGTAGCTTATCAGTGATGTGGGAGCTTTCATTTTCATACAGCTTGGGAAATGTACGTGACTGCATTTGAATTAAAAGCCTGGCCTTGATGAAAAATAATCCCTCTTGTACATTTCTCTTTTTTGGGACCACCTATCCCCCATCAATTAATCTCCATCCTCACAAACTCTCCTCCCATCATTCTTACTGGGTAAAAACCCTTAATGATATATTGCAAGAAGTTTGGAAACACTTCCTTTCCCTTGACTGCCCGAAACCTCTCCTTCCTAAAGTTGCGAGGCCTACAAAACGCTGCAGTCAAACGACTCTTTTGCTCCAAGAAAGAGAACCAGAGAACCAGATCGCTCTGGCTCCTGTAAGATTGATATCACAAAAGCCCCCCCGAGGGAATTACAGACTCATAACATACAGTTGCCTATTATTTATTCCGTGGCCAGATTCTCAGCTGGTATAAATCAGAGCAGGTTCCTTGCCTTCAACAGAGGAAAGCTGATTTATGCCAGCTGACAGTCTGGCCCTGCATGCGTTCCACTTGCACAATGCTAGTTTTTAAAAGAGGCCCATTAAAGTGCCCGAGGCATGTAAGAACCACACTTGGGTCTTTACTTGGAAAATGTTGCTCGGAGGAGTAACACTCTGAAGCCTTCCCACTGCTCTCAGAGTACGTAGTGTTCAAATCCACTTGCTTTCCTAACAGAAGGAAGTCTCTGTGCCCTGACAGAACCACCACAACCTTGGGAACACAAGATGGATTTTATAATGTCTCAGCGCAGACCGGGTTTTTAACTGAGCTTAAATGCTGAATTAAATGAAGCCCACAGGTACACCAATGCAATGTTTTGGAGGAACTGATCAAACGCACAGAGGGCAGAAGCTATCTTTCAAAAGTCGCGTTACTGGTGAGTATAAAAAGCCAGAAAGAATACGGTGTGACTTTCAAATCACTGGCTGAACTTCAAGCTTTAGCTGCTACAGAAGTCTTTCTTTTTTTCCCCTTATAAACTCAAAGATCTACTTAAGAGGGGCAACTGAGCTCTTTTGAGGATTTGGGCCAAAGTCCCTGGGTACAAATAGAATGTGTGTAGGAAATAGAAGATAGCTTTCTCATACCTCTAGCTCCAAATTATCTTTTCACAAGCACAATGTTAACCCTAGCATGTCGTGGCAGAGATGGATCTGCTGGGCTCTAAGGTGAAGGATGCTTGGGCTGTGAGGAAGCAGACTCCTCTATCCATTACTGAAATCTATTAATTTCAGGGAAATTTTTGCTAATATACTACTCTGGGTGAGTGGGGAAGAGGAATCCTGGAACCAGACTATCAGGACTGTTAGTAATAAAAATTGTGGTTCCTTTGCAGGACACAAATTTCTGAATAGTGTTAGTATGATATAAAATAAAAAGTAGAAGACACCATTCAATCTGTGCAATGCCATTCCCACCAAACAAGAAGACAAACGCATGACCACAGATCAACCTAAATAACGCTGTCAGAAAAATATTTTTCCTGTCCCACAAAATGCCATAACATTTCATACATTTTCATATTCACAACCAGAGGGAAACAAAAATAATTTGAAGTGGTGCGGGGCTGTTTGCTCATGCATGCAAGATGAAAGAAATCGACAACCATCCAATATCCTGGAGGCAGTGGACAGAGGGAGCTCCAGATTCAGATGTTGTCTGAGTCAGGGCAGGCACTTGATCCTGCTTTTCTTCCATCCTTGACCAGTGATTATTCTAATTATTGATTAATGATTTCTCTTTCTGTCACTTCCGTATCAGAAATTCCACCCTGAACTAGGAAAAAAAAAACTGTTTCCTGATGAAAGTTTAATGGAAACTGGTACATTTCCACAAATTGTTTCAGTTTTGACAAATCAGCATTTTCCCATGAAAAACAGTGTCAAAAGCTCTCAACCAGCTCTAATTCTAACCAGATTAACTCAGGGATGAATGCCAGCAGGAAGTTCCTGCTAAATACCAGTTGTTTGAGCAAAGGAAAACTACTCCTTCCCCCAGACGATCTTCCCAGAGGTGAAAAGGCTTTAAAACCCATATGAAAAAAAAAAGGACTGGCAGTTCCATCTGTAACAACTACAATGGCATTCAGAGCAAGAGGAAAAAAAAAAAAAAAAAAGCTTATTGGAAAAAAATGAACAAACACCGACAAATCAGCATTTAGTATTTCTCCCACCACTGTTAGTGTTATTGTTTCTTTAAATCTGAAACAGTTGCTGAACTTTGCAGCAAAGCAAACAAATGGACATCAGTCTCTGAATCCATACGGACTGCAGGGGCAAATCCCTTGATAAAAGTGATTGCATGTTGTCACCAACAGAAATAGAATCCAGCTAGTCCCTGTGAGATGAGTTAGTTTTAATTACTAATATGGCTAAGCTTTCATTGCTTGATGGTGTTTGAAGTGGTTTGTTCTCTCAATGTATCTTAACATCTGTATATTAACTAAACCCGTGTCCTTTCAGGCAGCAGGATGTAAGTGGTTGTATTCAACCAATGTCAGTCCTGCCAGAATGAAGCTGTACTATGAAAAAATAACAACTTAAGGCTGAGAGCCCAATCTTGTATATATATAGTACCAATCCATGGCTTAAAACAGCATTTTCCTTAACTACAGTGTCCTGCCACAGCACCCACTCCTAGCTGCAATAGCAATATATCCCTTCTTACTTAACATAGTAAGAAGCTTTAGTAGGACTCCTATCACTTCCACCTGGCATCAAAGTTAACCTTCCAAAGGGCTCCAAACTGCTCTGCCAAAAGCAAGGCATTTTTTTTTTCCTGATTTATTTTGGCCTATTTTAATCTTCTAGTTCATAAAAAAGCACAAGTATTTTGCCCCCACTTTTTTTTTTTTTTTCTCGATAATAAGTGTTTAAAAACCCATTCCCATTATTCTCTAGGAATAAACAGAACAAATGCACAAACAGAAATAAACAAAAAACGCGCCCACAAACATCTCCTTTAACCCCAACTAAATTTAAGGCTAAAGACCTATTAAGTGAAACAAACGCTCAGCTTTAAGCCTCTTAGACTAGGTCTCAAGTCCTAGTCCTAGTCCTTTCTTTTTCATGACAGGACTGGTTCTCTACTACTCTGTGTGGGGAATCTCTTGTGCTCTGCAACATCTGCACAAAACTACTTCATATCTTGGTCCATTTTATTGAATTCACAATGCTCTGGTGATATGAGCCAATTTGTGTCCATAGGACATGCCTGCCTGGCAAGAGAGCTCCTATGTAGCAAAGATGACATTGCACCACTGCTCCCACCCACCTTGGAGCACCCCTTAGTTCCTCTGCTCACCAGATGTCAGAGAAGACATGGGCATCTCCATCCTGCTGAGCTCAGGACCATGGAGCCACAAAGGTGGCTGGAAGCCCTGATTGTCACTGTGCCACCAACACTGACCTGCAGACATGCCAACAGTGTGGAGGCTGCACGGATCACTCTCACATCAAGATCTGTCATTGTGCTAGTGATAATATTTCAATCTAGCTGTCAGAAACGCATTTGGTTATGCAAAATCCAAGACATTAATAAATTGGCCCCAAAACTGGTTGTGTTCATTCTTGCTACCTTTAAGTCAGGCACATATCTTCTGAGGTCAGAGGAGAAGTGATACAAAGTGAACATGGCATAGACAAAAAACTCCCTATGCCATGAATGCAAAAATATTATCTTAAAAATATCTCTTAGAGGAAATATAACCATGGGAAACCCCAACAACTGGTGCTACCGTGACAGCTTACTCTCCCCCCTGCCAAAGTGCAACTCTTTTCTAAAAGACTAGTTCTGAGAAGGGAAAAGGAAAAAAAAAAAACAAAAAAAAAAACAACTTTTTTTTTTTCCTAAGTAAGTGTGACACCATCTTTGTTCCTGAGTTCAGAATAAGCTTTGTCACAACGACAACTTTTATCAGCCATTATTATAGCATAGTGCGCCTTTGAAACTATAACAACTCCTTCCAGAAAGGACTATTTAATTTTAAAGCAATGCTGTTTGGGTAAATGTAGGTCATATAATATTTTTATAAAATATAAGCAGAAAAACTATGAATATGAAAAAGTGATATATTCCATTGCCCATTTTTTGGAAATTGCTTTTGAAACAGTTTTAGGAAACTCATGTGCTATAGCTTTATGTAACTTCACTGACACTAATGGAACTACCTTCATTTGCAGCAGCTTAAGATCTGGCTCATCATTTTTTGATAGAAACCATTCCTATGCGGCATTCACCATCTGAATATTATATTAGTATGTTAATGCCAAAGAGCTCAGAATAGCAATTAAATAAAAGTGATTTTCAAAGTCTCAGGTATAAAGTTCTCAGAATTCAAGGATACCCCATAAATAGAAAAATTGCAATAATATCTCTGTTCTGTTCCAACTTCCCTCCTGAAATAACTGGAAATTTGCCAGAGCTTTAGTGGGGGACAGGAATGCATTTTAGATTTGATCACGTTACAAACATGTTCCACCATGTTACGAAGATGTTTGTTCTCATACTTCCCTCTTGCAACTCTCTGAAACTCTATGCTTGATTTTATTACTTTTTAATCAACTATCATAAGGCTTTTAAAAGATAAGGAGACAATAATGAAAGTAAGAGCTTGAATGAATGGAGAAATTAGGTTCCAGATATGCAGAAATAAACAACTATTACACAGATTATTGCAAAGCACAAATTTCTGTTTTTAATACCCAAAATGCAAATTACAAATTTGTATTCAGTTGGACACAGCAGCGTCAATTTCTTGTGTAGCCAACTGATGGTTTGCCCAGCCAATTATTGGTTAAACACACAATACAGCATCTTCAACCACACACACACACAAAAAAAAAGAAAACACACACAATGTCCCCTTACTCTATGGAAAAAACTGTAATCACTTGTGTCTAGCACAAGAGATTAGGGAATCTGTTTCAAAGCAGATAGTGGCAATTGGACCTGTTGGTGAATTTGTGATTTTCTCCAGATTCTTTATGGGAATGTACCATCCTCATCGAATGATTTGCTGTGAAGAGCAATCAGAAGAAATTTTAGCTAGGGCTCTATCAACCTCCTCGCCAACAAGTGCCAGGTGGTTAGCAGGCACACCTGGGAAGTGACTGATACCTCTCCTGTCTCATCCCCACTGACCTGTTGAGCTATTGATTCCTATAGTAGTCAGTCAGATTGCTATAGTAAGACAGTAGCTTTTCCCTCACCCCCCATTTTGTTTTCCCAAAATAACATTTGGCAGCTCTAGTTTTCATTTTGATGCCAAATAACAACCAATATCCAAACCCCAAACTTTCTGTCCCCAACAGAACTGTTGTTTTCTGAGCAACTTTACCTGCTATGCATGCAATAAGATACTGCAGTAGTTATTAAAACAATTTTCAACAAGTTTTGAAGCTGCAAATTACCTGACAACAGGTGAACTCAGTTTTGGTTATTATAGACTGTAGATAAAGATCTATGCAGGCTGAGTGAAAAAAAGCATAATAATAAATGACACGAGACTAACAGAATTGGAGCTTTTTCATTTAGAGATGTGTGTAATAGGATTAAAGAACAAATCTGGGGCTGGTGTCAACATAAGAGCCCTTACTAATTAAGTATGATTTATATCGATCAGCAATATCAATACGTAGCAAAATCAGTAAGAAGCCGCACACCTCAAATTTAAACTAATAACGTGATTGAGCTCTGGGACACCACCGCGCCTTATCCTTGAGTTGTTTTTAATTCATCTGACCTAAGCTCACATGAGTAACTCTGCAGGTATGCGAAACCTGTTGACTTTGACAGGATTATTAATAAAGCATGGAGTTATTCACGCCGTACGTAGCTATTGGCAGTGAGCATGCAGGAACTCTCCCCTTTACATCCTTGTGTTTTAGCAGCAGGTCTGGGACTGCTATTGACCAGGAGTGGGGACAATCGGAGGGCACAGAGCAAAGTTTGCAGGAGCTCAGGTGTGCATGCATCTGACCTGAGGGCTAAAACTGGCAATCACAGGACATCTCAGAAACACACTTACAGCTTCACAACTGCTGCAAAACCAACACCTGAAGCACTCCGAGGTTCTTTTTTTAGGTGCACCGGTGGTGCAGCACAGTGATTTAGGGCCTAGCCCTGCGGTTACCGATGCTACCTCGCACGGCACCGGCAGGACGGGGAGCAAAAAGAAGCTCCTCGGGGCAGGGACCTTGCTCTCACAGCAACCACCGAGACTCCAAACCTCCCCGCGAGGAATCCCGCAAGCCACAGGCTGCAGAGCCTCTCTCTGAGGATGTCTTCGCAAAAAAAGTGCCCGGGGGGGGGCCCCGGTGCGGCCCGGCCCCAGGTGCCGCAGCCGCAGGGCCAGCCGCCGGCTCCCCGCCTGCCCTCCCCGGGCTCCCCCGGCCGGCCACGACCGTGCCTCGTTCCCTGCCAAATTTCCCCTTTTCTCCCCATTTCTCCCCCCGGCGGGCGGACCCCGGGCTTCGCCGCGGACCCCCCGCTCCTTTCTCCCGGCGTTACTTTTTTTTCCAGCAGGGCACCAAACAACCGCGCTGCCCCCTCCCGTGGCGTTTCCAGCTTCCAAACTTTCTTAGCAACCGAGCCCTCCTCCCTCCTCCTCCTCCTCCTCCTCCT
The DNA here is from genome assembly GCF_047663525.1 of Anas platyrhynchos. Classification (NCBI taxonomy): domain Eukaryota; kingdom Metazoa; phylum Chordata; class Aves; order Anseriformes; family Anatidae; genus Anas; species Anas platyrhynchos. The sequence goes on from NC_092588.1 coordinate 117,091,997, forward strand.
TCTCCTGAGGCACTGTCAAGCGGGACTTACCCCGAAGCGCGGCGGGGAGCGAGCTGCCCAGGAGCACCCACAGGGCCAGCACCCGCAGGCGGCTCGGCAGGAGCGGAGTCATCGCGGCACGGCTCGGCACGGCTCGGCCCGGCCGGGAGGGACGGAGAGGAGGGGACGGAGGCTGGGAGGGAGGCCGGGAGGGAAGGAGGGAGGCAGGGAAGGAGGGAGGGAGGCCGCGGCTGGCAGGGCGGTGGGGGAGCGGGCTGCGCGCTTCGCCGCTCGGGACTGCGGGTGACTCACTGCAAACTTCGGTGCTGCAGGGGAAACAGGAAATCTTAAACTTCGCAAACAGCTGGGCAGGACTTTCTTACTCTCACAGTAGTTCCTTCTCTCCCCCCCTACCCCCCCACCCCTTCGCATTCACTCCCCTCCCCTGCGCTCGCTCTTTTTCTTTTTTTTTTTTCTATTTTTTTTTTAACCTCACCCCGTTTGTTGTCAATCATCTGCCAGAGGCCAGCCCCCGCAGGTCCGGCTCTCCCACCAGCAGCCCCGAAGTACAGCCCGGCTCCCCTCGCCCCCTTCCCTGCCGAGCAGGGACCGGGCACTGCCCCCAGCGAGGGGCTCAAGGGCGAGCCCGACCCGTCCTTCCTCCTCCTCCTCTCCTCCTCCTCTTCGTCCTCCCAGGGGATGGCAGGGGCCGGGACTCCTGCCGTCCGGAGCACTGGGCTCCCCTTGCATCCCCATCTCTGCGCCCAGCGATGCTGCTGCATCCCCTCTCCCCTGCGGGCGCAGAGATGGACAAAAAGCCCAGCTGAATTATGGCAGGGGGCAGGGGAGGTTGAAGTCGGGGTAATAACAGGAAATGTTCACACAGACTTGCTAGGCACTCAGCTTGCAGATGTTGAAGAAGACTGTGACAACTTGTCACCTACTTCTTTTTTTTATTATTATTTTTTCATTTTGCTCCTAAAAGGCCTGGATACACACCACTTGCTCCAAAAAGCTGCATGTGTGACACATACAAAGTTCATCACCATTCCTCACTCCATCACCGTTTAGCTTTTGCCAGAGGTTTCTCCAGAAGGAAGAAATTGTACGGGGGATTCAGTGAGTGGGAGCACAGCAGTGATGCCAGCTTTGCATGGCAAGGCAGAGACTGGGAGAACCATTAGACCCTTAGCAGGTTTAGGCTGAATTAAGCCTGAGCCTTCTGCCAATATACATCCAGCCATTGCATAAGTCTGGAGACCCACTTTTGGTCCACAAAGTCATCTTCTCTGAATTAGATGTCTGGGCATTGAATAAAAGGTAAACTGATGCCTATGGAGATAAGTTGAGAGTGTCTGTTCAAATGTTGGTGATTCATTTCTGTCTCAGTTACAGTGCTAGTTAGAGGTACAGTTTGGGGTATTTCAGAAAAAGGACTAAACCCTCTGGGGACATATACGTAATCATGCTCTGAATGTCCCAGATTAATGCGGTATGAATTTGGAAATGTTTGCATAATGCATTTAATTGGCCTATAACAGACATAAAAAATCACATTGTGATTTTATGTAAATTTAGTTTTTAAAACTCCCTAAATGCATATTTTCACAGTGCAGACCCAGTTTATGGTGCAAATTCTCATAAACCAAGAGCATTTTCCTCTTCCTCAACCCCTTAAATACAGTTAAGATTCACTCCAATACAGTTGCCACTTTCCAAAGGTCAAGAAAATGTTGGATTCAGGCTAAGGACAGACTGGGAAGTTATCAAGTCCTGTACATCAACCCTATGCTAGAAGCTGGCTGCGTTTTTAGTGATCCACTTGAATGAAAACATTTCTGAATGCCCAGCAGTATATATGGTATAACTGTATACCTTTCCCTTTCCTTGTAGCTGTCAAGCTGCAGGCCTCAAAGAGTTTCTGTTTGCTTAGAAAGTTAGCTGTGTATAATGACTGGGCTCTCCTGTTAGTCTTTGGTGACTAACTTCCAATATGGAAAGAAGCTAAACAGTCATTAAATACAGATTTAGCGTTACTGTTCAAACCTGTCACAATCCAGGTGTGACCAGGTGTGAGCTGGCCTCTGCCTCACGTGCATTTCTCTCCCTTGTGCAAGTGCTATGGCTCTCTTCCCACATCTTCTGACCAGCATCTCTCCTCCGGGGTCTGGGAGCAGGAAAGGGGCTTGCAGGAGCTGGAGACCTTGGGGAGGCCTGTGCTCAGCCCTCCAGTGGTCTCACATCCCTGACTGCAGCCTGGCAGCACAGCCCTTCTCTCTAGCACAAGAGGCAATGCAGCCCCAGCTACTCAGTAAGGAAGAGGTCTACTGCAAGTGGACTTTAGAAGTCTGATTCTTCCACCTGAGCATTGCTTTTATTTCTGGACATGCCATACAGAGACAAGATGCTACAGTCACTCTTCGGGTTTTCAGATAGCTCATGAGAGTGGTAGGTGCTACAGGAAAGGTTTTTGGTAGAAGGAATATATCTTGCCTTGATATCCACAGCAGAAGAATAACTGTCACAGAAGTCCATGCTCAAGCTGAAGTAAATCCCTCTTCTCTTCAGAGATTTGTCCCAGACTGGCCTATTAACAAAACCTTGTCCTGCCTTTTTGAATAGTATAAGCTTCCCTGTTAGGGCCCAAATGCAAACTAATCAGGATTTCCTGGACAACCAAAACATATAAAACAAGACTAAGCTGGTCACTTATTTCCATTTCCTTGTTCATAGTTCCCAGTTCCCTATTTGCAGAGTGCACTTTACTAGTTCTAGATTGGAACTGTGAATATTTAACTTCACCCTCACTGAAGTACGAAAGAACCGGCACTGGAGCGCCACAGACTGAAGCTGTAAATAATTAACTCCAGCCTGGCTGGATGAGAAAGGGTCAGCTAACTTCAGTTTGCTACTCGGAAAGGCAAAATACTGAAATACTGAATGCTGTGTGCTTTCTTTCTGAGCCTGAAAAAGAGATACCCGGAACACGGATAAACTGGTACCTCCTGCACCTCAGGGGCCTTCTACCAAAGACAACACAAAGTGCTTCATGCTGCAGTTTTAGGTACAGCTTTTTACAGCACTCCATAAAACCTACTGAATACAAATGATTTCTCTTTACTATTCCAAGCATTTCTCAGCTTGCAGTATCATATTTCTGTCAAAATTCCATGCAGACTGCAGCATTATTCTCATACGAAGAATACTTTCAGGCTTCCACAGAACTTGCATTGTTACTAAGAACCATAGTTTCACTGTACATAGCACACACTTGTAACTTAAATCATTCTGCCCAAAGCCAAGAACTGATGATGTCCCCATAAAGCTGTTATTTTGATTAGTTTATTAGGTCCAGTGTCGCTTTGCTTAAAAAGCCCACAATATGCTACTTCCCAGCTCTATTGACTCAAAATTAAATAAGGCTTCTACAGCTGCACTAACACAAGATAGTGTGCATGCCTACAATAAGCTGACATATGTGGCTTAGGGTGAGATCTCACCTTACTTTTAGCTGTCTAGAAGTTAGTCTCAGAGTGAAGTTTGACGAGATGGCGGAGGCAACTTAGAGGCTTTCGCACCATCTAAAGGAGCAGCCTCATTTTTTTAACTGTAGTGAGTTAGGCCCAGATCAGGCTCAAAGACCACAGGAGAGAAAACAAAGGCTGGATGAGCAGAATTGCCCTTATGGCAGCAGCAAGATATTAGGCCACCTAAATCCCTTCTGTCATCAGAGAATTGAGAGGATGCTAGGTATTTTAAAAACCTTTAGACACGTGAGCTGATGACACAGAATGCTGTTAGCCCAGACACCTATTTCTTAGGCATCTGAGGTTAGACAACTTGAATCCTAAAGGAAATGGTCCCGGAATTGCATACATCATATAATATAAGCTACAGAATGCTTTAGTGACTGGCAAACATTGGAATTACTGCCTGTGATGTCTGTTTGGAAAGAAAAAAAGGCGATTAGGAACACAGGATGCTTATATTGCTTTGACAAAACTATTAATTACACAACTGGAATAAGTAGTTTGGCCAAAATCAAAACATAGATGACTGATTACATTTTGTCACATTACTTTCAAAAGAAAAGGGGATTTATTTTTTTTCAAATTTGACACATCCGTTTCTGACATTTTTCATATGATATGTATATTTTTGTTTTGTTTTGAAGCAACTAATTAGTTCTGCATTTTTTGTTGTTCTCACCATTTTACATATAAAAGCAAGACATGAGAGCAACATACATAGCTTTGATTTCACTGCAGTGAAGGAAGTTTATTTTCAGGGAAATTTTGACATTTCAGTTCAAATCAGAGTCAAATCTTGTAACCTTATATTGCCTGCAAACCAAAATTTATGTTCCTTGCAGCACTCTGTTCACAAAACAGACATTTGTCTACTAATTTTCAAATTCAGGGTTTTTGGCATGGCGTATTGGCCTTTCAGCATCCTTGATATAAGCTCTACCCACTTTGTGAATCCTTTGCTGAACAACAACACACAGACCTCTACAGAGTAGCGTTACACAATTGTGCTTGTATCATTGCTTGCATCGTATTTCTCTCTTCATTTAGGTTACGAGAGCACAGAATTACAGCTACTATTAAATGCAGTTTTCTTCTTTTGCATAATCGCTGGTTTGAACTTCTTGCTAATAATTTACACTGCTAAGGAACACACACAGCCTCAAGCAAGGACATTTACAAAAGGTTACATGCAATGCAAAATGTTTTGAAAGACTAATAAAAAGTGTTTGGACTTAACACAGCATTATGCTTATCTCACAGATATAATCAAATTAAAACATCTGTTGTGTGTAATCATCCGTCAAAAGGAGGCAATCAGCTTGTTATCAACTCCTGCATACATCAGAGGAAACAAGAATAATGTTATCTTCAAGATTTATCTTAGTAATGCTTTCTGTACAAATCTCATGAATGACACTTAGCAAAATAAAGTTTTGAAATACTATTCAAATTAGCACTAGACTCTCAGGGCACTGCTGCTCACAGGATCTCTGACTTTTATCTACAAATCAACAGTTTTTAGGGTTCACTGAATTGGTTTGTTCTGTGTTTACTGTGTATGTATAAATATCTCCAATAGTGAAAGCTGAAGTACAAAAATGTCAGAAAATATATTGTTCCTTCAGTGCTTCTGGCCCTGTCAGAAGCAGGAAGCACCATTAATCTCACCACACAACATTTTACACGAAGAACTCCATTCTAATTTTCCGTAAGCAAAGGATATTTCAAGAATTTTGTACGGTTTTCTTCAGTTTCACGTACTTCTCATGATTGGTATCTGAGCTGGGGAAAAACCTTGTACATTTCTGTAAGCATGCTTTCTCATCTCAACACTTTTACATGTACAAAGAACTCATAAAATTAAATCTAGATGAAATAGCATTTTCAACATACTTGGAATCATATTATTGCAGATATACTTGGGAGTCACACTTATTTTTCTCAAAAATATTGTTACCCATGGAACTTATCTCCATTTCTCGTAATTTTGTACTATTTATCTTCATCAAAGCTTGTTATTTTAGGATCTTCCTCAGCAAGAATTTGGACATTAGATGCCAAGCCTCAGAAATTATCTGAAGCTATCAAAGAACCTAAGCACCTTAACATAGAGGCCCTTCTGTTTCATTTTTCCCACTGGAACGAAAGGGAGTTGTGAATCAATGATAGAGTATATCCCTAAATCTAATCTGAAAGAATCCAAGTACTTCAACCGCAAAGCCCCAGAAACAAGGAAAGTATCCTCCCACCCCACCGGGCAGAAGATCATGCCTGTGTTATTCAGGAATGCAGCACACTGATGATGTTAAACTGACTCATTTGACCAGGATCTTTAAATAAATCTATTTGCAATAGCACAGCTGTTCCTCTCAGGAAGGAAACTCATGGTTCCATAATTTTTATCTGCAAGGCAACTTTATGAGCTGTGGTCACAAGAGGTGGCTACTGTGCTTCAGAGGTCAGAAGCATGCAGTACAGGAGGATTCAGAATGCCTTGGGACTTGGATATTGTTGCAACAGAGCTGACCATGGAATGAAGGGGCTGATTGTGGCTTGCAATTAACTCAGATGCTATCATTCACTTTTGCTATTTTTCTTTTTCCTGTGACTTGAGACCATCATTAAGCTAACTTGTGAGCCCAGTTCTCAGACTGTGCACACAGTCTCTCCTACCTTCCAGACGGGCAGACCTTTCCCTTGACAGCTCAGGGAAGACTAGCAAGGCTGCCTTCAATAGGTTCAGTTCTTAGCTAGAGATGGCTAATGTTGGGCAGTCAAAATTACACAGCGCTCACCTGAAATTCTCAATATGTGTGAAGAATAGCAACTTCATCTGGTGGATGGGGACAAGGCCTGAGGGAATTAAGGACTTCTGCGAGATCTGGAAGAGAGTGCTAATCCACAGCCTCAGTGATATTCAAGGCTCTCTACATCACTACAGCAATATAAGGGCCATTAGAAAAAGCTTTAGTGCAATTTACACCCATTTTATTACCATTTTACTATATTAAACTGTTATAAATTGTCCTCAACGTAACTGAGAATTAGATGCTTTGCAGTTAATAAAAGAGGCATGATTGTCTCCACTGTCTAAGGAGAAATAACACCATGCATTTTCTGTCAGTTTGGCATTTCTGGAGTGTCAGATCCCCAGGGTCTATATCCAGATATTGACTGAGAGTAGGGAACAAATTAATGGCACTGGCTTTAATTCAGTCCTCAATACAGAGGCGTGTAACATTTCTTGCTCAACTCTGCCTTGTCTGTAAGAACATTTTCATGTCTCTGGTGACCTATGGCTGGAGAAAGTGATGTGGTAATTCTCCTGCCTAGTACAAATTGAGGTGCAATTGAGACTGATGAGGGATGAGAGTGCAAATGATACTTGTTGTATCTCCAAATGCTTTAAAATACAGATAAGGACGAATCTAGCCCAGGACTTCCACAGTTTGATCTATCCTGAGGGACTGCTGCCCAGGTAATATGAAAACTGCTTAGAAATTGAGGAGTTCATAGGCTTTACATTGAGGTAAATAAGGCAGCCAGACAAGGGAGTTGGATGCTGTCTGTGAGAGTGTAGTGATGCTGATTAGGAAGTGAGGAGATCCTGTTGAAGTCAGGCTGAATTTTCAGAAGGACTTTTACAGTATTTGCTATTTCATGCATGCTTTTGTTTGCCACAAATACTAGCCTGGTTTTCATCTCTAACTTTCTATGATGATTTTTTTATTGTGATTCAAAAATAAGACAAGATTGAAAAATCAACTTCAGTAATCTCCATCACAAATGAAAAGTAATTTCCTGCTGTCTGCATGGCATTATTCTTGTATGATTTTAATGTCTTTCCTTTAATGGGCATGCTGTTCTGAACTGACATATCTTTCTTTTCTTCCTCTTGTTGCCTTTTTTGCCTCCTTTCCTTGGGTCCTTTTCCTTATTTCTCCTATTCACTAATAGGTCTTTCTTTCTTACGTTCTTTTCTTTGTTTATGTAGTCTGTGTGTTTTATTCTATCCTCACTGACTTTTCCACTAGGCATCAATTACAGACTGCCATTTTAAAAATAATCCCTTTTTAACATCTTTGTAATTACCTCCACTTCAAACAGTGGCACTACTAAAAAGACTTAACAAGCTGCATCTTCAAAAGCGTCTCTCTGTTTCCGTGTGCATGTTAACATTTCATTCGGAAGAAATTCCGCACTGTTGGTTTCACAACCAACAACCACACACTCAGTTAATTTATTGGTGGTAAAACCTTTGGATCTCATATAGTGTCTTTTAGTCAAAGTACAGGGAATTATGAAATAGGAGAGACATAATATACTTTAGAGCTCTCTTTGCCCTGCTAACAATAGTGAAGAGTCGCAGCTCAGGCTGTCTCCACGCTATGACTTCCCTCAACAATTCCTTCTAGCTATTCTCAGATGTGCTGAGAAGCTGTTATGTAAAGCCCTGCAAAAAGCTGTGACACAGATCCTCTTTTTCTACCAGTGCAGTCATATGTATGTGTGTGGTGCTTGCAGGGTGTAGCTGAACGGGGGTTTGTGTTGCAGAATGAGCTTGACCTCCTTTGCAGAACCTCCTTCCACTTCTCTCTGATCTGCTCATGAAAACTGAGCTTAGTGGCATGCCTGTGAGTAGAAGCTAGATCCTATTTTCACTGCTTAATTCGCAGCAAGGACACAAATTGACTCATTTGAGTGCTGAAATTCTTCCAGTGCTCTCTCACAGTTCACCATAGGTGGGAGTTCTTCCACCCTTCCCATGGAACAAATCATTAGCTCAGATGAATGCTATTCAGACATCCTCCCAGAGTTGCTTGATGCAATCTCTGTGGGATACCCAGAGGGGCAAAAGGATAGATTAGACCAATTTACACCCTCAGATCTGGGTTACCAGAGCCTACACTGAGTTCAGTGAAGAATTATCTTCGATCTAACTAAACTGAAAGATAAAACATCTGCATACTTCTGACATAACCCAGAGCTGCAGCACGATGTTTCAGTCTCAGAGCACCTCCTTTCTGTCCTGCCTTCCCACTTGCTATCAGTGTGGTCTCTCACCTGCTCCTTCCACTGCCTGGGTCCTCTCTCTCAGCCTCCCCACTGCTATTTCTGGCTTCTCTGATTTCCTGCCAGCTGCCACTGCTTGCTCAGCCCTCTGCCCGTCTTGCTGGGCAGCAGCCCCAGCTGGAAGGACTTTGACATACTTGCTTTGGGTTGCCGTGCCCCTTGAAGGAATGCTGGGGTACGTGTCCCTGCTCATCCCACGTGGCTCATCCTCCAAGGCTCTTGCAGAAGCTTTTACATGGTATTTCTCTCACAGTTTCTTAATAACAGAACAAACAAACAAGCAAAAACAGCAATAAAAATTAGAAAAAAAAAGCAATCTAAAACACCTGTTAGGTTGTTGTTTAATTTCTTTTCTATTTAGTTGCAGTGGGCAAGAGAAATTAAAAAGTAAACATTATTTTTAATCCTGAATTGCTGTTAATACTGTGATTAAAGCCTTCTGGTGCCAGTCCTATAATCACTGACAGAAGGCTTTTCATCAGTGCTTTTCTTCACACAAAAACACGGAGTAAGTGTTGACTTGTACTCTTAAGTACTTGGATATCTAGCTGCTGTTTATTGATTAGTTTTGATGTTGTTCCTACTCTTGGGTGGTAGAGAGAACAATAAGAATCTGACAAAGAACGAATTTACACAGCTCAAGTATTGTTCCCTCCCTTCTCCATACTAAGCCAGATATGGCTGTCAGCCCAATCACTTAGTACACAGGCTTCAGAAGCCTTCAGTCACACAAACCATTCCCTAGAAGTCACAAAATTCCCTCCACGTGCCTTGAGAAATGCTGCCAGCTTTAGTCATGTTGCATGACACAGCTGGAGAGCAGAGACAAGATCTGTTGCCTTCTTGGCCCTTTTGCATACCTGCTACCCAGCTCATGGCAAAAGATGCCATACCTTTTTAGGGGCTTCATTCGCAACCAAAGGCAGGTGGCTCATGGAGGTGGTGAAGAGAGCAAGGTAACATTTTGTCTGTTCTAGGTAGGTGAGCAGACCTTCACCTCACTGAATTAGAGCCAACTAGCAGTATGTGTGACTCATAACTGGATACAATGGTTGGGTGTAACCACTAGAGGGATTAAACAAATTTTATTTTATTTTGTTTTATTTTATTATATTTTAGCCTTGGAATAGGCCTCTCCAATCTAAAAGTTATCACCGTTGCACCACTCACACAGACAGACCACAGCTCTCTCCAGGGAACCATACGAGCTTCCCAAGAATCAAAGGAAACCCAATGATTGTCATAGTCTAAGAGACACACCAATCCCAGGGAAGTGCTCAAATATTCTCAGCCAGAATGCACAGTGGAGAGAGAGCCATGGGAACAAGTAAGTTTCTTTTCTCATGAGTGAGTGGTGTTACTTAAAAAAGCATAGTCCCTTTGCTTGTAGCATTGAGCAGATTTTTAGACAAGGGTATATTTCTAGTCTTATTTCTGCGGTTGACTTTTGCATGTGGCACATGAAGGGACAAGATGGGGGATAGCACTACTCTGTGGACACCTTTTCTCATGTGTGACAGAAGAATTACTACCTGCATGTACTAGATGTACTTCATAACTCTATCTTTTCTTCTACATGGTCTTTCAGGAGGAAAGATTCTCTTTGCAGTGTTCATGTTATGACTACTAAGAAAATATCTGCAGTATCAAATGTGATTCATCTGAGGCATGCTAACATCACCACCTGCTACTTGTAACTCTGTTGGTGCCAATCATAGGCTGCAACGAGCTTCCAGGTGTGAAAGAAGTGGTGACAACTGAGAACTGGTAGGTGCTGATAGTGTGTGTAAGCCCATATGCGACAAGCAGGAATCGGTGTGAATTTTGCTTTCAAAGCTGTAACACATATTTTGCAGAAGCTGCATTTGCAGCCCTAGACAGGAATTTGAGGTTGTTTTGCAGCAGCCACAGAACAACCTTGTGCTATTGTGCTACATAGGATGCACATCGCTTTCAGCTTTTGCAAGCCAGTTTACCACAGAGACTTCCTTGTGGGCTTACCCCTGCCGTGCTGATGCTATTGTACACAGACAGCGAGGCTGCTCAGAGTATGCAGCTGGTGGGGGGCTTTCTGTCTGCTTGTACAGCAGGCAGCCTTTCCTGGCCTTCATCTATACCATTTTAGGAGTTGGGCCCCAAGTTGTAAAGTCTGAATCTGGATCCAAACACAATTTTTGTCAGCATTCACAGGAGATCTCATCCTTGGTTTGGGTTTGCTTCATCCAGATCAAAGCCCAGCTGCAAAGCTTGTCTTCCAACCAAAACTTCCTCAAAGCTTTGGGGTCTGGGGCCATAGTTCTGTTTTAGCTCCATTCCTAGATATTTTTGAAAATTCTTACATGTACAAAATTTATGGCTAGATCTTTGTCCCATTGAAGTCAGTAGAGTCTTGCTTTCTTGGCACACAGTCAAAAGAGGCATTTAGGTAAAATATAGGTAAGATCAATGTCAACTGGAATTTTCAGGCATTTTTTACATGCCTAACTTTTAGTTGCCAATCTGACACCCTAAACCTCTAGAAATTTTAATTTTCTAAACATATTTTATTTCATCAGATGCATGGCCTTTTCTGCTTAGTATCAACTCAACAAACATTTAAAAAAAAAAAGGAAAAAAAAAGTCCTGGTTTGTTTTGACCTCATGCATTCTAATAGTTGTTTCTGGGGTGGTGGGTTTCTTCCTCCAAAAGACTTAATACTGAGATAGGGAAACAAGCTGAGCCATTCCAAGGCAACAATTTTTATGTTTCTGTTGTTTTGTAAAGCCAAGTTCCAAGCTGCTGTTGTGTGGAATGGCTTTGGACATCAGTGGTCTGAAGGATAGGGCAGTAATGTATATAGTATAGCACTCCCCAGGCTCTCATGGAAGTTTTAGAATAGTTTTTTGCTCTTAGTTCTGTTTTGGAAAGGGTTTTGGAAAACATCTTGCTCTAGGAAAGAGAGCCTTTCTAAGCGTATGGTATTTGTTATCTTTTTTTGTTTGTTTGTAACAACATTAAATTGAATGGATTGTGCTCACTGAGCAGCACAGAAACAGCATTTGGCTTGAAATGAAATGAGCTCAACTTGAACATGCTCAGTTTCAGAAACATGCTAAGCCACTTCCTGGTAAAAGTGTGATAAAGACTATTTGTATAAACAGCTGTTTCTCCAGCCATGTAGAAAGAAACACTATCAGCAGCAGGAGGTGGCTGTGGTCACTGTTAAGCAGTCACAGTTACCTGTCATTACTAACCTAGCACTCCTCCACAGTGTTGTACAGTGCTCCCTGACAGCTGCCACCCTCTAAAATGCACCAGTGGTTTCTCTTCAGAGTCCGTGTGACATTTCATGGTGTTGGATGCAGTAAGTCTTCACATATCTGAGTTTCGTTTCAGAGACCTAATAAAGACAGTTGGTTTTATAAGTGCCTAGAAAAGCAAAAAGATTCTACCGAACTTCTGAGATCAGAAAAGAGGCCTAGCTAAAACTTGCATCTGCAGCAGCACCTGTCACATCAAGCTACAACACATGTAGGCTGGTCTGTGTAAGGAAGGAAAGAGGAAGAAGTTCATGTGGTTATTTTCGGTCACTTCTCAGCTCTGCTGCTGCTCTTACCATGTGAGTATAGGCAAGACATTTAAGATTTCATTACACACACACTTTTTGCCAAGGAACAAGCTACCAAGTGGCTGTGTCTCTGGGAAATAAAACACTTTGAATACTTCCACATCTATGAAAGGGGCAGCCTCACAATACATCAGCACTTTGGGGCTCATTACTTACATGGGATAATTTCCAGCAAATGGGAAGCAAGCAGAAATTTACCTGGATAAAGTGAAATCCTTTGTAATAAAGGTCATATTTTTTAACTCTTTCCACATATCAGCTTTTCTATAACCAGAAATTCCCCAGCACTGTGACATAGTAAAATGCACCAGGCTTTTGTCCAGCAAATGGATTCATTACAGCATATGCACAAGTGATGTAAATATTTATCACTGTACGAGGACTCTCCTTGTCATTCAAGGGACTAGTGTATTCACTGCCTAGCTGAAGTAATCCTTAATTAAGTGAAAAATTGAATTCTGTAAGAAAGCATGATGTTGAATTGCTCCCCTTAGAGAAACAGCAGCTGTGCACCCCTTCCAGAGTCATCAGATGAGCCCTGTGGGCAACCTCTGCAGAACAACCCCAGCCTCACAGGAGACAGGGAGAGGCGAGACCTGCCAGTCAGGGAAGTTTGTCCTTCAAACATTACCCTTTCTAGGAGAGTTAGTGTCTTTACATCTTCCACTGCAAATAGATTGTTCAAGCTGATGGAAATACTTCGGTATAAGTATGCATACTGTTCATAGAAAGATCTTACACTACCTTAAAAATAAAAGGATAAAGAAAAAAAAAAAGATTTTAAAGTTCTTATTGCTGCTGGATATTTGGAAACAAACTGGTATTTAGCTCATTTTCCCTTTCACAAACCACACCTTGTCGTGCATTTTACTTCATATTTCTTTTCTTTCCTGTTCGGTACATTCTGAATGTGCTTTAAAACTCTTGGTATGTATCATTTCTCTCAGTCAAGTAAATTCAGGCAAAATAATCTGCACTGGGATTGCTTTAATTAGGGAGAGAATTGCTGGAGAAACCACCAAGGGAAATGAGAGTAAAAGTCCCACCCCTTTTTTAACTGGGTGGAAAGATGTTCTTGGAGAATTATGTGCTGAGAATTCACTCGTAGCATAATGTCTTGGCACTGTACAATATTTTGTTTGATTGCTGTGGCAGCAGACTTACCTACAACGGTTTCACAGAGAGATTAAAGCCAGGAAAGCAATTTTTACTGGTGAGAACTAGAAAGAAATGGCTCGCCAGTGACAATAAGCAGTTCTGCAAGAACTACCAGTTTACACATGCAGCTGAGCAGAGTTAGCAAGTTTTTGCAACAGTGCCAGCTGGTCTTCCTTTGGAGGACAAGGGTATCACATGTGCTGTATGCATATGACTTGTTCAGATAGAACACTGCAAAAATGCATTGTTTAGAATGGACTGGTATTTGTAAGAAGGTTAGTGTTCAAGCTCAAGCCCTTTAGTAACTTGGTTAGTACAGTTAATTCCACCAGTGACTGGGTCTGAGCTGCTTGAAAGAATAAGATATGGGCAAATTCAAAGGTGTTCAACCTCTTTGCTTGAAAAAAACAACACCACTTGTGTTTCTCAGAGGTTTTGGAATTGTAAGCTTCAATCAGCATTTTAAAAAAGAGATCTGCAAATTCACTTAACCTTGGTCAGTCAGGATTCAGTGTGAACCTTTCTGGTAAGGGTGCAGCCATTAGCGTTCCTTTGGCTCAACAAACAAGGCATGGCTCTTAATACCAAAGCAAATACTAAACCTTTTCCCAGGGACTATAATTATTTTACTGTTATTTCCTCTGGGTGATTTTACAATTTCTAATGTCAATGATCCTAAATTACTGGAAGTCTTACTGGACAGGAAGAATTCTCAAGCCAGGAGAGTAAACAATTCATATTGATCAGCTGATCAGGAGTGTTGTTTTCCTTCAGTGTGAGCTGTGGCCATTGGATCCATGTATTCATTTGGCTGTGACCACCCTGAGAAATGACTCCTCTCTCTTACTGTTCCACAAAGAAAAGAAAACAAGGAAGTAGCAAATACAGTAGTTTTCCCTGATCTGAGGAAGTTGCAGAAGAAACATTTTTTGTGATTTCCCTAACAGGAGCTATTGAAACAACCAGTTTAGTCCCACATTTCCTGGGGAAGGTCCCTCATCCATGAGATTAGAAAGGACTGAGGTTTGGTGAAGACTTCTTTAGGAAATTTAAAGAAATATATATTTTGTATGTTTTAAAAGGTAACAATATTTAATTCCCTATGCACCTTTCCTCATTCTCAAGATTTTTTATTTTTTTTACTGCCATTTCTCTTCCCTCTGCACACCAGATTTTTCCCCTAAAATATGGAATTGATAAATAAACAGAAAAAAAAAACCTTAAAGCTTAATTTCAGAGTGCTCTGAAGAATTTTCTCCAGATTTGAATGAAAAAAAATCAAAATAACTCAACTTTCTCATGAAAGAAAATCTGCATTTTACTTTTTCATTAAGTTTTTTGGTTTTAGAAGTACTGGTAGTAACTATAGTGATAGTTATTACTATCTTGCTACAAGGAGCACAGCAGATTTTGTGGCAGAGTTCAAAAGATTAATCAGTTAGAACAGCTGGAGATAGAAAGAATGACATAGGTAACTGTAAACAACTTGCCACGTTAGTTTGTTTTCTTAACTTACTTTTCTTGTTGATGTTTTCCATATCCAATAAAAGTGATCATATGTAAATGAGAAAGTATGGCCAGTGGTTGGATTTGGAGAGTTTACAAAGCACTGGAATGGTCATATATTCCCACCAGCAGGGACTGAAGACGAGTGGCATTTTCTTATCATTAGGGCTTTCTTGTCAATTATTAGTTTTTACTGTTGCAAAGACACACAGATGAGATCAGGACATTTGTGCTAGCTTCTATACATAAGCAAATGAAAGTATGATGAAAATACAAATCCTAAAGGGTGATACAAGGCCAGATGAATGGTGAGAGA
Source organism: Anas platyrhynchos (assembly GCF_047663525.1). Lineage (NCBI taxonomy): Eukaryota > Metazoa > Chordata > Aves > Anseriformes > Anatidae > Anas > Anas platyrhynchos. The sequence goes on from NC_092588.1 coordinate 117,107,167, forward strand.
CAAACCAAAAAGTCCATGCTCATAGCAAAAGTCCAAGGTCTCTACAGAAGGATGGTGACTGTGCGTGTGTATGTGTATCTTCTATGTTAAGCAAAAGGCAAAATTTATATGAATTAATAGAATGAAACCAATGCAATGTCTCCATGGATACAACTAAATAGCTTAGAGGAACGTCACCTTCACAAGTAGTAGAGAGACACATAGAAGAATACTGAGAAGTCTCCATTATTTACCGAGAAAATACCAGGCAAAATCACTCATAACCATTGACCAGAAGCTTAAACCAGATGCCTATGAAATTAGATACTTTCTTTTAAAAGTTGTGAGGCTGACAGACAATTGGACAAACTGTTTCAGTCAGTAGAGGATTGCACATTTCTTGACATCTTCAAATTAAGATATGTTGCAACTAAACACAAGTTATTGGAGTCAGAATTAAAAAATAGAAACAAAACCAAAACAAAACCCTTGGGTCAGACTAAATCATGTAATAGCCCTTTATGGCCATAATCTCCAGCGATCTCTGAAAGAGTATGAGAATTATAGCAACAGTGTAGACAACAGCTGTATCTGTCTGTCCAGCTCTGGTGCTTCTGTCTGAGGGGTCAGGGCAGAGCAGTTCTCTAATCCATGGCTTCTAAGAGGTTCTTAAGGTTCTTTAGCTTTCTTGATTTGATTTATTCTTTCCTACCCTCTGAACTTCCCAGGCTCTTTTTACCTCTACAAATTTAGATTTCTTGTGCAAATTCCTCTATATATGGCAGAAAGGAAGACATGTGGCTTCAACCTCATGGGGTCTGCTCTGCAACAGTGCTTCAGTCTGATAGATATGTAGAAATTTAAGCTGAGGTATTTCTGTGAATCTTATTAGTTCAACTCACACCAAATACCTTGTTGAAACTCTCTGGGCTGCCCATTCTCCCTAGCAATAATCCCTGTGACTAGGAAAAAGGTTATCCCAAGTAATGCCTGTCCTGGATGTGCCTGACTACTTAGTCAACTAATCTAGAACAATGGCAGTTTTGAACAATTATTTCTCTTTTCCTTGCTATTGTGACATACAGGAAGTAGACCAAACCATACATCGAAATCATTACGGTATCTACTCTAATAACGTAGATATGCAGCTGGCAATGCTCATCTGATTGTATAAGTCAGAAAATACATAGCACCAAAGACAGGCTCTATTCCAAAAACATGGGCAGTCATACATAAATACTCATATTTTCTGCAAGACTTTACTCAGTCTACTTTGTGAACTAATTACATGTGTCAGATGTTGAGTTTAGGCTGTGAAGTTGTCTCAAACTATAACAAGGCTTTATTTTGCTAATATATGTCTCTTAGCCAGAAGTGAATGCAGACAGAATAGTGGTGTAACGGGAAACTGGAGGAGAACTTTACAGACATACAACTGCTCTCTTGGTACATGAACAAACCATGACTTGTGTGACAGAGCTTTTCATAGAATCACAGAATCATCTAGGTTGGAAGAGACCTCCAAGACCACTGAGTCCAACCTCTGACCTAATACTAACAAGTCCTCCGCTAAACCATATCACTAAGCTCTACATCTAAACATCTGCAAAAGACTTTCAGGGATGGTGACTCAACCACTTCCCTGGGCAGTCCATTCCAGTGCCTCACAACCCTTTCAGTAAAGAAGTTCTTCTTAATATCCAACCTAAAACACCCCTGGCGCAACTTTAGCCCATTCCCCCTCATCCTGTCACCATGCATGTGGGAGAATAGACCATCCCCCACCTCGCTACAGCCTCCATTAAGGTATCTATAGAATGCGATAAGGTCACCCCTGAGACATCTCTTTTCCAAGCTGAACAATCCCAGCTCCCTCAGCCGCTCCTCATAGGACTTGGTCTCCAGACCCCTTACCAGCTTTGTTGCCCTTCTCTGGACTCACTCAAGCACCTCAATGTCCTTCTTGTAGCGAGGGGCCCAAAACTGAACACAATACTCGAGGTGCGGCCTCACTACAGCTGAGTACAGGGGGACAATCACTTCCCTAGCCCTGCTGACCACACTGTTTCTTATGCAAGCCAGGATGCTGTTGGCCTTCTTGGCCACCTGAGCACACTGCTGGCTCATATTCAGTTGACTATCAACCAATACTCCCAGGTCCTTCTCTGCCAGGCAGCTTTCTCTTCTCCATAGAAGTCTGTTGGCCACTAATTTACAGTTGGCTTTCTGTCATAGGAATTCCAGTCAGGTCAATTGCTATTTTTAATTCAAAGCAGCTCCTGTTTACCAACTTGGTGCTTCACAGCTTAGACTCAAGTACACCTCCAATATCTGAAACAGTTCTATACAGCTAGGTAAAACATCTGGCCGCAGGCCTTGTGGGTGTACAAGATATTCTACAATGAAAAAGGGTGGAGGCGAGCCAGTTTACCCATGAATCTTGCTTGTGATGGGAATACTAACTCAACAGTGATTTATGCTTTGAAGACCAAAGGCATTTTTGCTATGCAATGTAGACATTCTTGCATGCATTTTGAAGTCTTTGTCTCAGTGCAGTAACACTGCACTGTGTACCCTCATTTCCATCTAAGCCTTCTGTGTCAACCATTACTGCCCTACTCTTTGAAAGAACAATGTACATTCTGATGGAGTATTCCTTTCAGTTTAATTTGCTTTTATTCACATTCTTTACTATCATATAAAGCCATCTTCTCTACAGTGGTTTGACCTGTACTCCCCTGGATTTATTCACCTGTCAAAATAACCTTAAATAACCTTAAAAATGTATAAAAAAATAACCTTAAATATTAAACTATTTCACTCATTTAGAAGCAAGTTGTAAATATTGCCTTCCACCTTCCTGTGTTTTCATTCTAAATGAGACAGTTGCCTTTCCTTGACTATTTCCAGCATTTTTGTTATCACATCAGAAACACAATATCTCTACAACCCCAAACACAGTTTGGGCAGAGAGTATCTCAGTATTTAAAACAAATTGTATTCCACAGATAGCCAAGGTAATAAAACACTTGAATTAATTTTGTCCTCAGGAGTTCTCACTTATGAACTTCAGAATTCAAATTGCTTCAAAACTCAGAGTACTTAAAAAACTATGTGACCTCCCAGAGATAAAAGTAACAGAAGCTGGAAAGAGTCTGAAGGTGAAAAAATGAGCTACCAAGGCTTAAATCATAACCAGAACAAGGCACTATCTGAGCCCCTTCGATGGGACATAGAAAAACAGTAGTAAAGTCTTTAGTTGCCTAGATGGGATTCTTTACACATGCCCTGTGTAATCAACATTCATGAAATGTTTTTTATTTTGAGGAAGGGGGAAGAAAGGAGGAAAGGATTCATGAATAAAAACAGCTGTTGAATTGTGTCACATATGGTAAAAAAAAAAAAATCCTCTCAGCCCAATCACACAGGGAAAACTGCAATATTTCAGGAACATGATCAGGTTCCAGCAAAGCATTCCACAGCAGGATTACCTTGGCAAGAGGTGCAGACAGTGCAAAGCAAAATCAGATATCAGATTCACATTGTGAATAGTTCTCACGTTTTTTTTTTTTTTAAACCTGTGATCTAAGGCACATCAGAGGTATGCAGCTGTCTCTGAAATTTCTTTACTTGCTTTGAAAATGGTGGCTAGGGCTGTAAACAGGTACTGAGAGAAAGTGGAGGCTTTCTGAGGTACCTGAATTCAGACATACTCTGCTAACAGCACATTTCACCATGGAAAAAGTCAGCAGTCACCTTCTGTATCCATTCACAGGTTTCAGATTCCACTTCAGTTACAGGGGTTCATGCTGGAGGTGACAAATGTATGAATCACTGGGGTGAGATGGACAGAGTTTCCTAGTGAGCTGAAAGTAAGCAAAAGCATTTCTAGAAATTAATGCAAATTGATCATACAAGTCTATTTAGTGAGGAGTCAGACATAACTTTGATGAATAAGGACTGTATATCTTTGAGTAAGGTGGCAAAAATGTTTTGGCCAGCTCTTCAAAGTGTTTCCCATTTCACCTAGACACATTTTGGTCTTGCCTGGATTCAACCTTACCTGAGTGCTTTTCATCTAGGTAGTTACTAGGAGGTATTTTGACATGGTAGAGGTGATGGTGGTTGCATAACTCAACAGTGGGCCTACAGGAAAACAAGATAAAGTAAGTTTAGGTGGACGCACTTTGCAGTAACAGTGTGGTAGTATTAAGGCAGAATTCCCTTCTAGGTATTTCATTAATGCCCTAGAAAAATCTATAGCCTTGCCATGTACTCTGAGCACTTAGCAAAAAGAGCCAACTCCCTTCTCTTGCCTTGGAGCTCATCTGTAAGGCTGACCTGAACCAGAAAAGTTGGGCAAATGGAGACTGGTAGAGCCTCCTAGTGGAGACCTTCTGTATGACTCCTCATGGCACAAAACACATCAGACAAAGATGCCCCTTTCTTTGGCATATCTATATCTAGCCTGTACCGTTGGTAGGTTTTTAACTGGCTGTGCTGGCTGAGAATTTTTTTCCACACTTCTATTCTGTATAAATATGAATGCAAAGCACCGAAATACAAGCTGGTCTTTTAGAAGGGCTGAACATCTCAAATGAAAGACCAGATTTTCAAAAGCCTCAGCACCCATGCAAGATCCAAAAGGAATCTTTCAGAACTGAATAAAGCAAAATCCATTTCAGCATCCATGAAAGCAAAGGGAATCTTTAAAAGTCTGTAACTTGAGTGGCCCAAAGAAACCTTGAGTGCCTCCAAGCATCTGTCTCTGCACTGGGCTGCTAAGTCCTTCCAGAAATATATCCCCTCATTGTTGAAGCCCCACACTTGGGTATGACAAAATCACTACTAGATGAGTTTAGCTGTTTGTATGATATTGACGAAACCAGTGGATTTTCAAATTGTAAATCTGAAACTGCCATCTGCTCAGTGTTTGCTGTTGACTCTGCTTAGCACACATCCTTGCTGCCATGGAAGTCAAGAGGAGTTTGTTGTTACAGGTGGCCACAGACATTGTACCTGCAGGAAATGATAAGTTGAGCACCCATAGTGCAAAGCTGAACAAAGAAGTAAAAGCTAGGCTTAAGAACAACAAGATACATGCTGGTCAGTCTTCCTCTGTATTATACTATTGCTGAAAAGATGTATGTGAAATGCATTTAATAACATTCAAGAGTGCTTAAGTAAATCCTTCTTTTGCTTTAACTGAGGATCTTCAAACTGAAAACAGAGTCCCTTTTGTGTGAGGAAAAATGCTGTAGACTGCAGATTTGCTTGAACCATTCTGTTTCTCAAACTATTCCCAAAGATACAGAGCAAATCTCTGAAAAGAAAAAATGCCCCTGAAATTACTATGCTGATTGCCTGCCTACTCCCTCATTTTCTCTTCCTGTAGTTCACCCATATTGTTCAAACTTGCAGTCACAGGACATGCTGTGTTTGCTGCTCAAGAAGCTGCTTGTTCCACAGTGTACTTAGGCAGTACTCGCTTTGTGTTTGGTGGGCTGAAAGTTAGACCATGGGAGCTGTGTGCTTCCAGACTGGAAGGTTTCAGACCTGTCTTCATTTCGTAGCACATGCTAGAATTGCTGGATTTAAATAGACACCCCAACTTTATGGCTTCCAAAAGAAAAACTTAATACATGTACTTAAAGCTGAGACATACAACTGAAGAAGACAAAGAACTCTACTTTTATTTATGGTTAGATTTTTTTCCAAATGTCAGATAATTTAAACTGGATTCCAGAACCATACTGTATCAGTATTTTCTTAGTGCTTGAGACAATGTAGGCAAGAAAGAAAGAGAAATGGGGGAATTGGACAGATGATGAGGACTTAAAAATGTTTGTTACATTTCCAGAATTCCTTTTGTGGCAAGACTTTGAAATCTCACAGCTGCTGCCCTTTTGCTCGTACGATTATTTCTCCAGCTGTGTGGAAATGCTGCAAAACCATTTTTGTGACCTGTCACAGAAAATATTTTGACTCAGCCATCAATGACATAGAAGTTCCTGCTGAACGGTATTGCCAAACTGTAGTGTTAGAGTGGATAAAAGATTATTGTTGATTCTTAGTCACTGTATTTGGAACTGTAATATCTAGGATGCTTTTTCCCAGCAAATTTGCATGCTTCATCCTTCTGAGATTTTTAAAGCTGGTTCCTTCTATTTCTTTTGTGCTTTTAAACCTCATTTAGGGAAATGGTTACAAGGGCGTTGAGGGGAGAGTCTTTTCCTTTCAGTGGAAACTGATTTCTGGCCCTGTGTTATGTGCAAGGACAAAAACCTGTATATCGGGGGAAAAAAATATTGAACAACAGACTTCAGGGTAGCTACCTGAGTACCTGAGAAAGTGGAAATCAAGGAGAGGGAAAAGTAAGCTAGGCTTTGAGGTAAGAAACAGCCTGGAAAAGTACTACAGAGAGGTGATTATGGCTTCTTTATAAAAGTTGCCCTTGGCAGTTCTGTGTTCTTTTGCAAAGTGTTATCAACCATGCCCCAAAATGTAGTTCAGTCATTTCTCAGGCAGGGTGGACTGACTGTTGGCCACTTGGCACAGTGGGGTAATAGTGATGGTGAGTTGCTGCTGAGCTGCCAAATAAGCCCAGTGGTCTGCAGTATGATGGGGAATAGAGGAAGGGGCATCCCAGTTCCCCATGATGCTGTAGGAAGACACCAGAAGTCCTGCCAAATCTAAAAAAAAAAAAAAAAAAAAAAAAGAGAAAATAGAAAATAGAAAAGAAGGAAGCTTGAATATTGTCTCTACATGCAAGTATGTGTTTTCTACTGTCTTGTGATAATGCCTCTTGTGATCAGACTGTAATCTAAAAATGTTGCTTTCTCCTCATAGTCTGCAGGCCATAAACTGATGGTTGGAGAGATCAAGAGAGAATCCTGTCTCACGTGCAAGTACAAGAACAACAGTATATACCTGGCTAAGTGCACAGCAAGATTCACTGTCAGAACGTCAATCTCAAATTGTTGGCTGTGTCTCAAGGCAGGAAGCTAGGCTGGATGGACTCTGACAGGAAATTAGGCAAAACTACTGCTGGTAACAACAGCCCACAGATTTTACAGCTTTCCTAAACAAGGATATTGAGGAAGAGATACAAAATTTGGCAAAAGAAATGATTTTCTGACAATTGTTTTCCCACCTCATACAAGCACAATTCAACCCTTTTAAAAAAATTATGTTGCCTGATTTCATTTCCCATAAGAAAGGGCTCTCAAGGGTCACTTCTTTTGACTTTTTCCAGTAATATTTGCACATACAAGAAAATCCCAGGATAATACAGTCCAGACTGATAACACACGTTCTACAGTTACACTGGATTCATTTTCTCTGAAAAAAAAAATCACATTTTCTATAACTTGTTTCACAATTTGGCATTTAAATTCAGCAGAGTGGAGCTGTGAGAAGCCAAATTCTTGGATGAATTATACTGAATTCATAGGGGTTTCTCAATATATTATTGTGTAGAGAACTAGGCTGTTGCCATGATTTTCAAAACCCTATATGCCTGAAATAGTGCTACGCTTTTATGCAGTTACTCTATAGGCTCTGTGTAGAGTTAGGATCTAAAATGCTGAAAAAAGGTACCGCAATCTGAGCTGGTGGTACTGTTGTCTAACCTTTCAGACTTGTACCTCAAACTCCTGACTGGGTTGTGTTTTCATTGGAACTATTGTCAATTTTCATGTTGTATATATATATATATATATATATATATATAACAAGAACAAAGAAACAAACAAACTAAAAACCACAAATGGGATTATCAGGGACTAGGAAGTGAAAATCACACAAATCACACACTGGGAAATTAGGATTTAGTGTTAGAAGTGGGATGAGACCCTGAATGCATTTCATTCTGTCAAGCCTCCCATGAAAAAAGACTCAAGTATTTATGATATCTTGACTCTATTTTTTCAGTATCCTGGTGGTAAATGTGGTTTATCAAGGGAAAAACACTGACGTGGCACAGTAACTTATCTTTCTGTAACTTAGTTATCAGAAGTTTATACTATGCAAAAATTTGCAAGAGGAACAATGACTGGAACTTCCCAGGAAGTCTATATGCCAGAGAAGAGCCGTTTGACAGGCTGGCATGTACCTGCACACTGTGTATTTCTCACTGAGGGAGGTGGTTTTTTTTTGTTTTGTTGTTTTTTTGGGGGGAGGGAAGGCGGGGGGAGAAGGAAGGGAAGGGAAGAGGAAGGGAGGGAAGGAAGGAGGAAGGTTTGCTCAGAATATCTAGAACAAACAGACAATCTAGAAGCAACAGGTAAAAACAGTCACTAGAGAAACATGTCCTGGAAGGGAGGTGATATGAAGAGTGAAAAACGGAGAGGGTAAATCTAATTTGGATGTACAAGTACAATCCACCAACTTCAAAACACATAAAAAATATACATTTCGTTCTATAGAACTCGTTTCAAGAACTTTCCAAACGTGCTACCTTAAAAATGAGAAATTATTAGTTTCTACAGTGATACAGAGCATGCTATGTTAAAACTTTCCCTAATTCTTCCATGAGATTTCAGAAACACCCCAATTTCTTTCCACACCACAGCTAGGATGTTCCCAGACAATGGAATTAAAAGAACATAAGCCTGGCAGCCTTCAGGATATAGGAATAAACCACATACGAAAGAAATAGACAAAAAAAAAAAAGTTTTTTGTTTTTCATTCCACTCACCCAAACTAGCAGCTAAAATTGTCCCCAGAGTTCTCTCTCTGAAGTAAAGACAATTGCAGTGTTGTAATTATACAGAAAGATTGCCACTTGCCTATAATTTAATTTTGATTTCTATTATTTTTTATGGTTCATTTTTTTCTTTGAAAGCTATGATTCACCAGAATGAGCCTGAACAGCTAAGAGCCTTTCTTGGTGATGAGGGTTAGGATGTATTATCATTTAAACTGATTAAGTGTGCACATTTCACTTGTCTTTATTTCATTAAACTGTACACTGCACACATTGGAAAACACACAGATGTATGAATCATACATGTAGTTGCAGGAGAGTAGCACTTGATAACTAGAGACATCAGGCTTGCCTGGCAGTCACCTGGGACTAATTCCCATATTGCACAGTGCACATTGGTTTCATAGAGCTCGTAAAACTGGGATTAAGATTTCAACCCTTTATTAATGTACATGACATATTTTCAGCTTGGAATTGTTTTAATAATGAAAGAAGGAGAGAGGGGAAAACTTTTTAGGGGAAAATGTGGGGTGTAATTCCTATTACAAAAACTTCCTTATCCAGGCAGTATGGTATTTTGCTCAGTGCTCTTGTGTCAGGAAGCTGCAACCTATCTGAAAATGTTGCACTGGTGTATTTTTATTCCCCTAAAGAGAGGCTAATATGTCCAGTAAAAATGCACCAGAATCCATGACACGTTGCTCTCCAAGAGAGTAAATGTTACTGACGGTGTCATCTAAATTCTTTATGAGACAGTGATTTCTGCTCCATATAAACAGAAGCAAGGAGGTGTTGACTTTTCCAGGTACCTCTGCTCTAATACTGCTCCCAACTCTAGGCCATGTAGCATTAAGAAATGCCTACATACCATCTTTGGCTTTCCTTATCTTGCTTGTTGTAGACTACTGAACTTTATAGTTCTAATCTTGGTAAACATAATGACTCAGAATAAAGTTTTATTATGCACTGCATTTTTCCTATTTGAATAAAACAAAAGGACAATCTTCTGATATATTGTGTATCCCTTTATGCTATTCTTAAGCTTGATGTGATGAAGCAATAGGGACTAGTCAAATATTAACAATCTTGAGAGCCTTTTCAAATGCCAAGACTGATTTTTGTCTGGCCAGAAGTTTTACAATAATATTTTCTTAATGAAAAAAAAATGCTTAGCCTGATTGACTGCAATATATATGGAGGTCAGACTATTCTTCAGTGAACTGCGCTAAAAAAGCTCAAAGTCTCATTTAGCAATGCCCGGCCTGCCTCTCTCAGCCAGGGTCAGTTGCTATGGCATCTGCACAGCTCTTTAAAGAGAACCAAAAGCCAATGTAAGCTACATCTGAGTCAGCTCCGTGCCTGACCTAATAAAAATACCATCGCCTAAAGCTGGGTGCTCCTGGTTGCTTTTATATGCAACGTACTAGTTTAAGCCAGATGATAACACTACCAAGGCAAGATAGTGCCTGCATCACTTATGAGTGATAAAATCGTTAATTTAGCCACTGTTCTTGTCTCAGAATTACAAGGTGTCTGCGTGGTAACACCAGGTGTCAGAGTAGCTGCCAAGTAAAGACAAAACAATACAAGACACTCAAACAAGCACCTAATGACCAGAGTAAATGCCCTTCACACCTTTTATGTAGCGGGCAAGTGTTAAAGCTTCAGTTTCATCTTTGCTCTGCTTTTTCCAAAAATGCAGAGATGGTAAATACAAGTTTACTAGGAAGGAAGGAGAGACTGTGGTGACACCATTAATGCTGATGTGGCACATTTAACTGGTCAAGCAGTGGAGTGGTGCCTGTTCAGGAGAAGGCCATGTTCACCCCCAAGGGATGCCTGAAGTCTCTTTCATTACCTACTCATTTCTCAGCATGTGGGGGATCTCATTCAGTGCCTAGGGTTATTATAGATTTTGTAATGGCTGGAAAAACAGCATGACAGAGGCCAATACTTTTGTTTCTTGAGCCTCTGATCTTCCCCTGTCAAGCACATTTTCCTGCTAATAAGAGCAAAAGAGCATGGTATTTGAGTGTCTAATAGTGATAGCCAGAATTCATAATCACACAGAGAAATTCCTCCTAACTTTTAGGAGCTACTAAAGATTTTGAACTCCACCTTATACTTCCATGCAAAATACTGGGCATGTCCTATTTTAGTGCAACATACTCTCTTCCTAAAGCAATTACTGTTAACACTTTTTTTTTTTTTTTTTTTTTTTTTTGCTGTAGATGAAAGAAAATGGGAGTTTTATCTTGTATATTGTCTTTTTTTTTTTTTTTTAAGTATTACAGGTGTTTTTAAAAATCTACTTGAATTAAAACCTATTTATTCAGTCTTTCATAACTACTACGAAAATAATAAAACATACATGGTTACAAAATGAAAGTGGTAGAGAATATCTCCGGATCATTTTCGTATGCTGCAAACTCCAGCTTTAAAGAAAAGCAGGGACTGGCTTTTAATTGAGCTTCTGTTACTATTAGGGTGTAGAGAGCTAGATATGAGTGACTATATCATACCAGGAACTTTATTTTGCCCCACAAGGCCTCCAAACAACAGCAAATGCTCTTAGCCCTACAGCCAGGGCTCAAGAGGAAAAATGTCTTGGATGCAGTCTAACAGGTTTGCAATCTGACATGTTCATAATCTAGGATGAAGACACTCAACGCTATCTGAACCAAAGAGTGCCTATTTGGCCCTGAGATGTTCAAGCCATCTGCACGGCTGCTAATGGAAAGAGCACACAGGCAGATGCACACAGGTTCCTTTGGAACATTCTGCCCACTGTAAAAGAAGAAATCCGCCTTTCACATGAAGTCATTTTGCCAGTGTTTTGAATAGTATTTTCCGCGTGTTTTTTCTATGAGATCAGCAGTCATGCCCTACTGTTCCACATTATCAGCCTTTTTTTTCCACCCTGTGTTTTACATTAGCAAATCAGCCAGCTCTGAGATCATATTACGTAAGTTTTTTGTTTTCCTTTTTTTTTCTTCTTTTTTTTTTTTTTTTCCAGTTTCTGTGTTTTTCTAATTAATAGGAAGTGGCTCTCCATTATGGCCTAGAGATGATAAACAGCTTCCTTTCCTCACTTGTGCATAGCTCAGCTACAAGCCCATTGTTCCTTGGGCTGCCCTTTCCCAGTGTTGCTAGCCTTAGGGCTGTTGTGCTTTGCAGGGCAAGAACCTCTCTAGTGACAGGACAGCCATGTCATGGATGTGTTTGGCCCTCACGAGACAGGGGCCCATGCAAAGAAGCACTGTTCGCATAATGCAAACATTTACTGAACTTACAATGAACTTTGACCTGTACCTTTGTCTCTGATGGGAAGCGAGGCCCTCCTGTAAGTAGGATTCATCTCACCTAAGATTAACCTGCTAAAAGATAGTTGTCTGAGGTTTGAACTGTTTGAACTGGTAATCAAAGCAGAGGATGATTCAACCCATCTAAAGTGTATGACTCCTCTGAAAGTGCCTGCTTGCTACTGGCTTTAGAGGGAACCTAGGCCGCTACCAAATTAAAAGTCTAATTTCCAGATGGCTGAAGTTATATGCTACGAATCCCATCTTACCTGGTTTGTCGCACCTGCAGAAGCCTGAACTGTGCACACAAATCTCTTCCTTACATCGTGGCCTAAAACGTTCAAAGCTACTTCTGTGTTGTATGGCTTTCCTTTTCTTCCCTCTCATTACTGGAAGTGAAAAACACTTTGTAATGAATCACATTCTTCAATGAAATAAACATTTTGGAAAAAGATCTGTGAGCACCTTCTGATTTTCCTCAAATGCTTATGCTTTTCAAAGTTCAGTGGCTGCATCATTTGCAGGCAGATGGGTAAGAATATTCAGAATCTAAAATTCAAAGATTTTGTGTTAGTCTGGTTTGGATACATTAACCACAGAGTATTTTTCCTGTTCTGTGACAGAATAACTACTAAAGGCTATTTACAGTAACTCATTTGATTCTGTGCAGCACTGGATTAAAAGCATAGCCATGGTCTGTTTATGTGACTCAGTTACATGAGCTGAGATGGGATTATTTAAACTGCTGAAACAAAGTTGCTTGAAATTATTTGGTCTAAAAATTTAGTTTCACGTGTTGAAAATTTGTGTCTGTAGATGATTGTTAATATGCACTTAAAATTCATAGTTTCTAAGAATGCTGTTAGTGAATTTATTCAGTAAAATATTCCTGAAAAAATACGGAGAGGAAAAGGATATATTGGAAAAACCTGTTCTACTTCTGTTCGGTTAGTTAGAAGCTGAGAATCAACACTGATCTAGTAACAGATTTTACAAAACAATAGGAAATATTGTATCAGTAATAGACATAAAATCATGCAATTCCTTAAAAAAAAAGAAAAAAAAAGTGGACAATCATTTGGCTGTATTTGGCATTTAAGATGTAATGAGGGACTGATTATTTCAAGCCCAGTGGTTCTTGTTTGCATGCAGAAGTCTGAAGCTGATTTCAGATTTTGGCTTGGGAAGCAAATTCTTGGGTCCAGCACTTATCTTGAAAAAAAAAAAAAAAAAAAAAGGTTGGAATGGCAAAAACTAGGTGGTGTCACAGAACAAAACACATCTCATTTTAACTGTTTTTATAACTGTCTTGTTAACAAAGTTCAGGAGACAACAGCCTGTAAGAAAACAGTCATGATCTTCATACATGATCTTCTCTTAGAGTCTTCACTGTCAGTCCTTTCCTGGGAGTTCTCCTGGACACAGCACCTTATGAAAGACTTTGCAATCTCTTCTTCCTTCCTAGTCCTGTCTTCATAGACACTGATTTGCCTTCAAACAGGGAGTTCTAATGCACAGCTTCTATTTGCTTTTTTGGTCTTTCCTCTGCTTAAATTTCTCTGTTCTGTATTTCTGTCCTGCATGTGCTGGGATTTCCAAGTCTCCGTCCCTTGCATTGGATCCAAGTATCATCAGCTAGCTGCTATTCTCTATCCCCTTTGTGAACCGGTCACAAAATCCAGAGCGTAGAGCTCTGGGCATATTTCACTTAGTGAGATGATTAAAGGAAATGGGATGTGTCAGAACTGATACTTAGGCCTCTGCAAGCTGAGTGCTGTACAGTACATGCTGATGTGAGATGCCAGACAGAGGAGCTGTTACATGGAGGTGCACTGGTAAGCTGATTTAGAAGCCATGCCTAGACACAGCTCCGAACAAACAGGGATATGAAAGCTGGCTCCAACTCAGCAGCCTGATGACCATTCAGCTAGACTTAGAAAACACTTTGATCTAAAGCTTTTAAAGATTTCTATTTTCTACAGGAAAATTACCATTGAATTTTTATCACGCACCTTGCACTCAGCAGAAGAAAAGATGTGGTGAATTCTTTGCAGTCTGAACAGTTGGTTTAGTACTGAATCCTTGCTGCTAATTTGGCGGTGCTACTGATAAACACTCACAAATTTTAGAAGTAACTATTCAAAGAGGATGACAAGCATTAGAGTTCTTGGAACAAAAAAACCCATGCTGATTGCTCAGCACATTCTTCTCAGTTTTCCTTGTCAGGTTCTCTGGAGGAAGCGTGCTGTAACCACACTTCCAGAAATCCCATGTTGGTTGCAAGACCTTTGCCCACTCTAGAGAAAGCTGTGCCAGCACTGGAGTAAAGTTACATCCATAACTGTAAGGGAACTAAAACATTCAAGCACATTCCTCTTTCAAAAAATATCTGTAAGAATGTCAGTCAGAGTCCCCAAAGGTTTGGAACGCTGAATTCCAAAATTTCTATGGCATTTTCCAAAGCTCCACTTCCAAGATCTCCCTGAGATCTATGAGATCATGTGTTTAAAGATTTTCCTTTAAAAACTACACCAAAAATTCATCCTCCCCAGCATGAGCACTTCCTAGCTAAAAGAAGGTTCTTCAAAACTAACAGTTTTCAGGAAAGACTAGAAGTGAAAGGCAGGTTGTATGCAAACATATGCCAAATTTTTAAGGAACACAAAATTCCTCATTCCCTTGAACAGAATGTTTCATCAGCTTGATGACTGGTCAGGTGCAGTAGGTCCACCCTCTGGTTGAGGAACTCAGAGATTTACAGGATTAATAAAGCAAATTTTAGGGGGTTTAGATCTCTAGCCTTTATCTGGCCTACTTTGGTAACGACTAGAAAGCATTATCATCACTGAAAGTTATTGCATTCACTCCATTCACACTGATATCTGTGGTGGGTTTATGCAACATGAATAGAAGTAAATTTGTTTTATGGAAAATAGTGATGGCCTTACTCTGTTATCTGGAGAATTCAGACTGTTCCAACACAAAGAAAACAAGTCAGATATGAAGTATGAACATATATCAGAGCAGAAAACCCCAGGCGTCAGAAGTATGCGTGATCTGTGGCAAGACAACATATATTCTCTAGGCTCATCACTCTAGCATCCTTCATGAGTGTAGGAAAAGTCAAAATAAAAAGGAAAAGGGGGCTAGGAAATTTTCCACCGTTACTATTGTAAACCATACACAACACCTGGAAATGCTTAGGATTCCAATAATGATTCAACGTATAGTGGTTTTTTTTTTTTTTTTTTCCTCCAGCAGTAGTACTACTACTGCTACTATTATTTTTCACTCTATTGTTAAATTGAGTGATGTAGCCTGGCAAATACTATAAACATTTCTGGAGATATTTGCTCATATTTGATTTCACCCAGGTTGAAAGCATTTTTATTTACTTCTTTGGGGTGACTTTTGACCCTAGACACAGAGCCAGCATCAGAGGGAATGTCATGTGAAATGACTGACACCTAAATTATGTCTACAAAGCAAGAGAAAAGGAGTCTTGGTTAATTTGGCTATAATACCCTACCAATCCTCAAGCATCTATGTATTGCAAAGAAAAGTTGTTTTGTAGATCAAACACCAAAACTGGGGCTTAAATACTTTACTCCCCTGGATCTATTGCACATTGTCTTTGTAACTCTGGAAATATTTATTCTTCAAAATGGGTATTAAACACAGTAATAGAGAACGATTAATACTACTTGAAAAAATATATACTTATTTGGAAAAAAAAAAAAAGTACTATACAATTTCCCCCACCAAATTTGTATTCAAGTATCTTATCTGGGCGGGACTCCCCTGAAATGAAGACTCATGCTTGTTTTTGGACAGTTGGACTTTCTTCTAAAACCTGCTCAAACATTGTTTTGCTGCAATGCTCATAATGGTTGAGTCTAACTAGAGCAGGGCTGCTCAGATCTACGATACCACCTTGTATTGTGTAGTTGTGTCCACATGCTCTCCTGTTCTTCCACCCCTTACAGTGTGACAAGGAGACCTCTGATATCGGGCTGTATGTGCTTGGATTGTGTTTGTGCGATGCCTAGTTCCATAGTGTCCCCCTCTGTATGTGCATGCCTGGACTTTCTGACTTACCTAACATATAATAATAAAAATGCCTCTACTTCTGTATAAAAGGCAAAGAAAAGTCATAGAAATAGTAACCTATAAAATGATCTAGAGAGGAGAGCTTTAAAGTTAGTTTTGAAGATGGGCAGAGGAGCAACTCCCTAGAGAAGCCTAGCTCCTAGAGAAGATCCTGCCTCTTGCTCATGACAAGGTGAATTTTGGGTTGGAAACAAAAGAGATTCAGTGAAATAGGAAGGCTGGCAGTTACGAAGGACAAGGGATGTTTCTTTCTCTTCCACACATTTTGTAGCCAGGCCAGTTGGATTTCACAGCAGCCTGGTCTGGCAACCAGAAAATTCTATGCCAGAAAATTTCAATAGTAACATGGAGATTTCTACCAAATGAAGAAGAAGAAAAAAATCACCATTCATAGTTCTTGTCTTCCTGCTGTATTTGCTCTACAATACTGTCATTTGCAACTTACAGAGTGCTGCAGCCTCCTGCACCTATGCCAACCTTCAGAAGTTATAGAAGGAAGAGCTTTAGATATTGGTAGCTCACTACATAGCAGGTGGAATAAGGTGAGTAAGGAGGTGAGGAGGCAGTATGAAGTTGAGTCACATACACAGAAACAGCTCAAGTGACATGAAATGGCACTGCGGATGCTTACACAGCCACAAAAATTCTGAAATGACTGGATGAGTTCACATCTGAAACTTTTGTGCTAGCCTGTCTGTACACCCAGGAAAATGCAAACACATTGGTTTGACCCAGGTCTTTTTCTTTATAACCAGGAGCTAGAATTGAATTTTAGATGAAAACCCTTATTTTGGTAACCAGTTTTGTGCCATAAAGCAGTCTCCTAGACCTGTGCCAAGTCTGCATAAGCATAGGTCACCTGCAGCTCAGTACTCATTTAACAACCAAACATGCTGTGACCATGTCTTTGAACAGGGTTTTATTTCAGCATAGCATTACAGTTTAGATTTTAAAACAGCATATCCCTCAGTCAGTGTTTTCCATAACCTTTGATCTCTGTTTACTGTTCCACATACCTGCTTCTATTTTCAGTCAGAGAGTGTTTGTACGTTTCTAAGAGTACACAGATCTAAGACACTGTTTCTGCATGGATAATGCAAAGGGCAGTTTTAGGTTTAGAAGGCATAGTGAGAAGTGGACAAGCTGCCAGAAGGATTATAAAACTAGTCATGTGTTCTGCAAATCTAAAGGACAGGTTTCAATTAAGCAAAGCCACGTTCAGCTGTAGGAAAAATCAGTGCCAGGTAGACAAGAATTTTCTGATCCTTCTCCTGCCTCACCCACCCTTCCCATGTTGTTCTTCTGGCCAGCTGTGAGATGAACATTTGTTCTGAACTTGCAGAAGCCCTTGCAACACGATGGTCTGTGGTAAGGACTATTAAGGTAAAGAGTTTCTATATAGCTGCAAGACTAGTTCAGTGGAAGAGGCACGTCAGAGGCTGGCCCACCATCAAGAAGATAACCTACCAGTTGGTTTTCTGGAGCTCGCTTGCATTAAACAGGCAGGAAGATGCTGTGTATTTTACTATTGTATAGGCCCTGACCCTGTGCCAAAATAAGCTCCTGAAATGGATGCACAGTGCAGCATCTGAAACACTGCACTGTCCCAACTGTGGTAAAAGGAAAACACTTTTTTTCCTGTTGCTATGTACTTTGGCAGATATCCCATCCAAAGAATTGTGCTCAAAGTACTCTGGAAACACCTGCCAGGAGACTACTTGGGAATGTTGTTTAAACAAGTGTACCTGCCAACTTTCCAACACTGTTGACTCTGCAGTACCAAAAACGCGTCCTATTTTAAAACAGGCTTGATGGATAACAGGAATTGGGCTGTAAGGATGAAGCACAGAGTGTGCTTAAAAATTTGCTTGTAATTTTTGAAGCTGCTCAGAGTAAGTATCTGTTTAATGCACAGACATTTCAATATGTAGCAGAGCACGTGGCTGGACTCAGGACAGGAACACATACGTAATAATGGTATGTGCTGGTGTTGTGTGAGGAAAGGAAGGATATGTTTTTCCTATAGTAATTTATCCTAAAAGGGCTTCCAAATTATATCATGCTAAGATATTTTTAAGCGTGTGTACATGCGTGTACACACTCATGTTTTTTATTATCATTATTTATTTATTTTTTAGCAAAGACATGATAATTTGCAGGAGAAAGCTTTGGCATACGGTGTTTGTTCTCAGGAGAGATCATGCAGAAACAGGTAAAGGCAGTAGTCATCTGCCAAATTTGTCCATTTAAGAAAAGAAATTGAGAAGAAAGATAGGGAAAAATGTCCTTTTTATATGCATGAACTTAACATGCACATATATACCAGCAGGGACAGAGTTACCAGGAAATGATGAAAATGTAGTCTGCATCATTAATATCACTCAACACATAGCATATACCAGATCTTCTGGTGGGAAAACTGAATTTCCTTCCATCCCCACCATGTGCATACTTGTTCAATCCCCATATTTACTGTGTTTATTTCCAGCCACGGGTAGCTCAGTGTCCACTTACTTAAACCTTATCTAGTCCCTCTGAGTATTTCCGAGCCCTGTTCATGCCTCTGTTCTTGGCCCACTCCTAACGTGTCTCTGTGCTGGAGAACAAAGTGGTGAGGTTCTCCCCACCCCATCCACTAGTTCTAGAAATAGCCTCACTCCGCGTATTTAATCTCTCCAGGAAACTTAAGCAAACACAGAAAATGGCTCTCTAAAGGATCCTCTCAGGCACAGGAAGGAGGCTTAGCTCTCTGAATCAATCACTCATGCTGTACAAGTCCAATCATGCAGTTAACTCCAAGAAAGGCTGCATTAGACTTCTGCTGACCCATGGATGTGCCAAAATGCTCAGATCCAAAGTTGCAGTGAATTCCCATGCACATGCAGCCATTTAGTGAATATCTGTCAACGTGGCAAGATCTCTCAACGTGTTCTAGTTTCTTACTAAACATTTCACGTTGACCCTCAGTAGTGTGGAAAGCATGCACCACTTGTGATATGATGTTTTGTTAATTTTAACTCTGCTCTAACCACTAAAAATCTAGAAGTTGCCTGCAGTGCTCTTCATGTCCAGATAAAAAGAAACCATCTTCTGTGTCAGCACAAATATATAATTCCATCCTAAAATATTTACAGCATTGTTAGACTGCTTTCTTTCCAGCTGAAGCCAAAGATATTTTGCCCATAGACTACTGACTCTGTAGATCTATCAATATCCAGCTTCTCTGGAATGTCAATAGAAAGACTCTTGTTGACTTCAGGGGGAGCTGGATCAAATGCAAAGTCATAATTCATGAGACAAAAGGCACGCAAGACTTAGATGCAGCTATTCCTGCACTAATCAAATAATGTTTTGGGTAACCTTTATTGCTACTCTTGCCACAGCGCAGGCACGTGCCTCATATCAAGGAGTCTTAACTGTTACTTAAAGATAATTTAGAAAACAGTAACAAATATTAGACGTATTTTCTTTGTGTAAGGTGCTATGGCCCTGCATCTTTATCCTTGTTGTTGCACATGCACAGATATTGCTAAAGACTAAAGCAGGTCAAGTAGTATATAACCAGCTCCATGAACAACAGTGAAATACAGAGCTCTAAGCCTGGCTTGAGGATGTTTGGCATTTCCTTTCACAAACATCCATCTTCCATGTGCAGCATAGTACCAAGGAGACGGTTTATATCCACAAGAAAGCAGCAGACCCATGAAAACGTAAAAAACTCACACATCCTTAATCAACTATTAAGATACATAGAAGCGTGGCAGGGACAAATAAAGCTACAATAGCCATACACATGCAGTCTGTTACCTTTTTTATTCTCTGCAGTGGGACTGGCTTAGCTTTAAATCTGGTTTCCCTTTCCTAATGTGGCATATGTGATTCCCTTCAGTGCCATTATGATCTTGACCTGGTTAGCTCGCTAAATCTCTCCCCATAGTGTTTTTTGTTTGTTTGTTTGCTTGCTTGCTTGCTTTTCTACTGAACACTACAGCCATTTGCTCTCTTTTTTGGCTCCTGCTTCAGAAGATTTTCTTTCCTTCTTTTGTACAATACAGAAACCAAAAACACAATTGTGTTTCCTACAAATATTTTTAGGAGGAATAGTGATCTAAGTAAGGTATTTATTTTTAAAAGCCTCTACGGTATTTTAAAATATTTAGTTTAGTGCACAGAAAATATACGCGTTACTTTGATATTCCTGCAAGGTTCAGATCTCTGACTTCATGGGAGGAAATTTTGGTTTAGTTATTATGAGCCCTTTTATCCATTGTCTAATTCGTGTTTCCTGTATTTTTAAGTACAGCAGATTGAAGAACTAAACCGATTAAAATCAGAAAAATGTTATTTTAAAAAGTTAAACAAAATTTCTGAGGTGAACTGTCCTATACACAATGTTCATAAGCATGTGATTTTTGCAGCACTCTGACACCAAAATGCTTTCTATGAGAAGGCATTGTGCTCAGAAACTCTGAAAGATGCTTGAGATACTTGTCTTAGATTTGTCTTCTGTATGTATGAAACCATTTAGGCAGCATAACAGATACTAAATTACTTCAGCAAGTACAACTGAGAGGTCAAGGGTGTATTCAGGGCTGTTTGTGGTGAAGATGAGAAACTCAGAATGCATACTGTGTCTATCAAGAACTCAAATAGCTATTGTGTTTCTCTTTGAATTTTGCATAGAAAGTTCTTTTATCTATGTCTGAACCTACAGTGTGGCAGTAATATCCAAAACCTTTCCCTTAAAAATGGAGCCTTTCCCTTTTTTCCCTGAAGAGGAACAATGTTTTGCAAGCACTCACTGAAGGCATTTGTAAATCTTTCTTGGTAATTTAGTAAATAAGACTTCCATCTCTTGCATAACAAACAGCACGCTGAATTTTCTGAATAAGGTCTTGAAACAGTAGCTTGGGAACTGACCACAGAAGCTGACTAAAATCCTTTTTAACCTTACCAGAGGTTTGGTGAGACCAGTTGAAGGATTATGAAAGGCTCCCTCACTTTATTTCTGGGGTGACTCTCCTGCTCCATCACAAATGCTTTCATTTCCTTACCCCCTTCTCTCTCTCTCTCAATACCCTTTTGTATTTGAGATTGAGCTACTGAAGATTTGGTCACTTAATTCAAGCAGCAACTGGACATTACTATTCCTTTGAGAACTGGATATGTTTCATTTTAGTCATAAACCCTAAGTCTGAAATGCTCGCCGATCTTGGTAACTTAAAAGACCCTAATAATAGGAAAAATAGATTCAGCCAGGAATTACAGAGCAAGTTGCTGGAACTTCACCAAAAAATAATGTCAGACCCGTCTGTGCTGGGCAACTGTCACAGGCAGAGACTGTCCTTTGGGGTAAATGGGTCAGGGCAGGGTGGCTGCCAGCATAGTGAAAACTAGTTCTGTGGCAATTAGCTCAGCATAGTGAGCAGGAAAGAATACAGAGTGGGGTGAGGAAGTGTGACGTGTTACTGATGCACTGGCTTTTCTAATGCTAAAACAAAAAACTTGTTAAGGTTCAGCTAATGTATGCTTCTGGTCTGTGTCTAATGTGTATCCTACATCATTTGAGAAATGTTTGAAGGACAGGAAAAATCTGTGTTGGACTTCAAATTCCTGTAGCAAAGAACTAAAACGAGTGAGTGTAAGAATCAGCTACTTTGGTCTTGTGCCTTCTGAGGACTTCTGCATATTAGACACAATATTGTCTGGGCAGCTTGAGCCAATTCCAGCCCCTTCAGTAGTAAGAAAGAAAAAGAGGAGTGGAAAAGAACTCCTTAGTATTTTTCACTAAATAATTAAAATAATAATAATGAAAAAATGGGTTGTAATATGGTACATAGAAATACAGTGATAAACAGCAGGGGACCATACATGCACAGTAAAAGTAGCTGTCTCCTCCTACACTACTGCTGACCTTGTGTTGTTCTACTGAGGTCAAAAAGCAAAGGAGCAAAGCATCAGGCCCCAAACCGAGCAGGCATCTAAAGACCATTCTGGACCTAGAGCAATATCCTCAGCCAGCCAAATCATGTGGTAAGGGCATGTAAGTGAAGCAACCACCTCTCAGCCTCCAAGTAAACTGTGCCCCTCCCCATTACCTGCCTCAGCTGCTGCTTGTGCTCATGGCAGGGTGGCTGTGGCATCTCCGAATGGCAGAAGTAGAGAGCAAAAGAGGGAGAGAGAGGAAGGGAGGTATTTCTATGTGGAGTGCCAGCCACAGATGCCTTGTGGGTCCATGACTCCCCAGATGGTATCCAGATGGGGCACCCATGCCTGTACTAGTGCTCTAGTACATGCCTGTACTAGTGCTACTAGTACTAGTGATTGTAGTGTGTAGACCAGGTGGCATTTTGGCAACTCTTAGCGTTTGGTGGTGTTGAGGAGCCTTCCTGAAGTTACCCTTTCTGTTCTTCTATTTAAAAGCAGTAATCATGTTCCTTTCCAGCAACTAACTCCAACAGCATTGCAATCGCTTTTTCATTTATGGCCACTAACCCACTTTCTTAAAGTATGTTTCATTTAGCAACCTGCTGTTTTGTAATGGTTTCTGTTCTATTCCAATACAGGTGCAGATGCAAAATGTAACAGTTTTAGTTATTTACAGATTTTACATCTTTATTGCTTCCTGTACATGCTGTACTCTGACAGACAATATTATCATAATTTGCTGGGCATAAAATACCAGTCTTAAACCAATTCTACTTTTTTTTTTTTTTTTTTTTTTTTTTTAAATGAAGATACTAATGAATGTGGAAAATGTCTCAGGTTAATTGGTTCTTCTCAGAGGGACTGGAATGGGAAAAGGAAATGACAAAGGAAATAAGTATAAAAGTAAACCATTCTTGTGCTCTAAAAGTTCTGATCTCCTGGCTTTTTCAGAAGGTGAAGTAAAGGAAAAATCTCACAGCTGGTGTATGTGCATTTAAGCATTTTAGATGCATATGAATAGAAATATTTATGCTTTAAAATACCGACACCATTTTTAAACAGCGTTTTCTAATTGCAGTTGATATATGCTTCATGTGTTTCTTGGCGGCTTCATTTGGAAAAGACACAAGGATGTCAAAAAGTGTAGGATTTCATTAGGAAGAAAAAAAAAAAGGCAGTGTAGACTGCTGTATATATCGAGGAGCCTGCCAAAGCTATGGGAAATCAGAGCAGCAGATAGGCTAGCCTCCCTCCCCCTAAGCTCCACCTCTATGAACTAAAACCAGGAACGTTTGCTGCCTGGGACAGGACTACTTTATTGAAGAAAGCCGTATGTGACTAGGTAAAAAAGAACAGTATGTGCTTGGGCTAAGCCAATAGCCCAAACTCGTTTTCCATAAACAAGGCTCTGCTACAGAGACATAACTCTGTTTAATCCTGTCTGGATGACTTCATTTGCTAAGCACTCCAGAGCTTGCCATAGCCCATGTGATTCACCCAGCTCCATTCACTCTGCAAAGTGGCTCTCCCTTTGACTCTGAAGCAGCAAAAAAAGGTCATTTATCAAAGCATTAGCAATACTTGTCCCACTGGATCACAAATACCCTAAAAGGTATATCTCTCTTCCAGGAAATGTCTTTCCAAACCATTATATTTCATTGATTTTTTTTTTATTCTTTTGCCTTTGTTTTAAAATAACACCAGACACTTCCAACATGTCTTTGCAGTTATTTAATGATTCTAGCTACTGGATAGCTGCTGGTGGAGAGTTTCATTCTGAATATAAAATCTAAGTTCAGATATCTTGCCAATATTATATTTTAGGCACCTATTATATAACTTATTCATGCAAAATATGATTTTTAATAAACTTTTATGCATTTTTTTCTTCACTCCTTTTCTGCACCCCCTTACAACATAATTTTTTTTCCCCTCTGTAGAAGAAATATTTAAACACTTTTGGAATGAATGTAATGTTTGCAAATGGAGCTGGGTTGGCAGAACTACAGACCAAAAGCCTTTTTCTATACCAAATGCTGGGTTCTGGCGGCACTGCAGCAAGTTTTCCCAACACTATTCCTCAACCTTTCTTAGAGGCATTGCAGCTGAGGGCACACTGGGAAGTTGAACTGCAGCATTTTGAGGATGCGGCCGGGAAGCAGTGGCTTCTCCATACTACCTCCCAAGGTAGCTCTTTGCTTTTGATGCTACACATCAAGAAGCTTACTTCAACAGCACAGCAGAATAAGCTGTATTTTGAGTGCCTTTTTGACTTATGTCCTAACTCTATGTAAGCTAGCTCTAACATGAAGACAGCAACTCAGCTGAGAGGACAGGGCTGGCTCTAGGATAGCTCTTATTCTGGCTTCGAAGGTGAGGCTTTCAAAGCTGTCACCAAATGGCAGCTCGTGGGTTTCTCAGGCTGAACTTCTTTCATTGCGTTCTTGAGCTACAAAAGCAGTCTTGGGACTAACAATCCCATGATCCTAGTTAAAGGATTCCAGCTTGCAGTGTGGGAAATGCCTTGGTTTTATTTAATCATTAAAGGCATTTCAATGCACCGAACAATATGTTTTTAAAATACAAACTGGATGCACTGATTTGGAATTGTGGATTTATTTTTGTATTATTCTTACCGAACTAAGAAGCTTGGCTATATGATTAACAATAGGAACTGGGCAAGTCATTAGAAGTATTAAAGAGTGGATTCTAGCAGTAATCAGAGGACAGTGATTAATAATGTAAAAATCAGTCTGAACTGGGATATCACTGACAAGAAACTCTACGAAATCATCAAAGACTGAATTTGTCATATCTCTGCTGTACATGTAGGGGCCCCAGAGCTGGAACAGAATAAAGTAATTCAGAAATATCCAATATGGTCCTCCCACCAAATACTGTTTTGGATGGCTTGCCTCTGCTTTACTAATGTGAATTCATTCACGTTCACAGTTTACACCAAGTTTTCTTTTAGTCTTAGTATATTTTCAGTTTCTTTTAGGAGATCAGGAAACCAACACAAATATCATACCTTAAATCTGGATCAACCTGTGCTCTCAGTCAAATAGGAGACACTGCAACCTAGACTGAAACTGCAATTTTTTTACACTCAAGATTTGACCACAAATTTCTGGAACTGAAAAACATTTTCCAATTAAAATTTTGTCAGAAATGATGCATTATCCTTAATAGTTTAGGTTTGGATATTTTTTTGACCAAAATCAAAACAAAAAAAACAAAAGGTGGAAGATTTCAAACAACCTTCCCAGAGCTGATTGTGTGGATTTGGGGGCCAAGTTTCTTGGGAAGGTATGAGGATGGAGAGCAAATAAAGGCATTGACTATTAGAAAAAGCAGAACAGAAACTAGGTTCAACCTGTAAGGTGCTTTGCAAAATACAAAGATATGATCAGTCTGTGCTAAAGAAGTCTTATAACATAATGTGCATTCATATTGGGTATCTTGGACGGGGGGAGAAGGGCAGTTTTCTCACCAGGCACAAATATACCGTAGCTGACTCAAACTTTTTTTTGTTTCTGCTGTTGGCTTTGTATTGAAGTGACCTTCAGAATGGTTTTAAATTCTTTATGATCTCAACTATTGTAAGCTTTACTGTTTTTTGTTTGTTTGTTTATTGCTGCTCAGCTAAGCTGATCCCAAATTCTGGAACAGTGTCTCTTGCAGAGAGATCAGTATCTCATTTCTGCATTGCCTACATTTTTAGACTTGGCTTTTATTCCATTTGCAAATCTCACTGAGATTGACTGTAAATCATTCCCATCAGGGCTGTTTTTCTCATTTTCTTCTTTTGTTTCTAGGGTATTTTACTGGCTGCCTTCCTCTAAGGAACAATTCCTGCAGCCAGGCCAAACAGCTTCTTCAAAAGTGACTTATTTAAAGGCCTCTAAAAATTGAAAGGAAAATGACAAAATATTCAAACATGAAGTTGTCTTATTCAAAATAGGAAGAAGGAAAGGGAGTAAGAGCTGGAAATAATTTAGGAGCTAATGCAGCACCACCACAGGCCCTGCTCAGTCTCACAGAATACAAGCCCTACTGCCCTTAAACAGACTGGCATGCAAGGAAGTACTTATGCTCTGTTGCCAGCTCTCCCTTGATGATACAAAAGTTTCTTCTCAGATTTTACAAAGCACGTATCTGTACCTTCAGATTGTATATACGGTCCAAGTAAGTCAATAAATCACTGTGGCCTCTCACACACAAGAGTTCCATGCATATACATACATGTATGTGTATACATCTGCATAGATGTGATGCATATTTCTTTTGATGACAAATATCTCAAGTGGCTTAAAAATTCTACAGCTTGAAAAGAAAAATATGTTACATACTAAAATGTGAATTATATGCTGAATCTACCTCCTGCTACCTGACGACTCACAGTAGTTCCCAACCCACAGTATCACAAGCTGGCCATGCAGAAAGAAGGCTTTTAACCAGGTTCTGCAGGTAAAAGCATACAAACAAGCAAACAAATCAGCAACAAGAAGTTCGTCTTTTTCATGTCTCAAAGAATTAAATCTGTTAAAAAAGTAATAACAGATGGAAAAATAAAGAAACATATTTCGGAAGCTAATAAAAAAAAAATACAATTCCTGCTTAATCCTGCATTTCAGTGGCAAGAGGTATTAGACTTGCCTAGGAATTTTGAAATCCCTAACTAAAAATGTTACCAAAAATACAATCAAACCAACATCACAAACTGGATATTAGAAAGAGAGGAAAGAGAAACTGTTGTTTTTCAGATGAAATGTTCAGATATAAAGTGTGTGAGTCAAGCCCACTCCTCACTAGATACCGAGACGGGGGCTCTCTAGTCGTGACTAACTGCTCTTCAGAACAACTTAAACAACGTTACTGGGCTGGACCTTGAATGATTCACACGAAAAAACTTGTGAACCTTCAACTTGTGGACCCTGAGCGATTCACAAGAAAAAATTTTAATAGTTTACTTCCCAATCAACATCATCTCAAATATGTTGTCCAAAATCCAAATTGTAAGAACTTGGCCTATTTAATAGTTTGTTTCTCCCATCCAGCTTTTCTTGCTGCTTCAATATGAAAAAGAAAGCAAAAGTCACTTTTTGACCCGATGTTGTGTGTTTAGGACAAATAAGACCTGCATAAGAAATAAATAAGAGAAAGACCTGCATCTTGGTTAAAATTTACTTGTCACTGGGGGGTTGTCTCTCTGGGACTCTTGTGAATCTACCACAAATCAGCCTAGTTAAAAGATCACACCATTCGTCTTGCTCCTGGCTGGTGCCATGACATTTTGATCTTAAGAAGAGCAATGTCAGCTCATCTCAGCTGGGTTTGCTTGGTAATTTCTTTTTTCCTTTTTGGTTTGTTTGTCTCTCACTTTCCCAGTGTCTTGCTGATGGAAACTCTTGTACTTTTCCCCCCTAATATTTCTTGTAAATCTCTTTTATAATGACATTTGATGTTGCAAAATAAATGAGAAAAGGATATACTGTAAATACCACATTTTTGTTAAAATTACGTGCCTGGGAAGAATTAAGAGCATTTCATATGAAAAGTGAAACTGTCCCAGTCCCACAGCTGGAATGAACACTGATGAGAAGCAGAGCTATTAGCAACTTCTGGGGTAGGACAGGGTACAATCCCCCAGTATTTTCCTAGATAACTAAAATGGACAGTGTTTTAAGTCAGAGATCCCCATCTTTCCTTCTCCAGTTTGCTTCCTTCATCTAAATCTAATCTCTATTGCCAACAGCACAGAGCTTTTATCAAAAGGGTTGAGTAGAGACAGGGTGGGGATCCTGTTATGGCAGGGTGTGGTTTTTATGTAATTGAAAAGACTCATCCCTCCATTGTATTTACAGGAAAAGAAAAATCAATCTCTGCAGCATGTCCTCATCCTAACCCAGTTACTGCACACAAAGATAAGAATGAAATCCAAACTCCTCTCCCCCCCTAGGCTTCATCTAATTTCTGTAAACCTCTAGGTCTGCCGTATATTGTAACACTGTGATATTGCATGTAGTTTGGGAAGAGAATCCTCAAGAAAGCAAAACCTTTGATCTAGATTTACACAGGATTTTATGAAGTATCACAACAGATTTTTAAACAGGCATCTCGAGATGGGAAATAATAGAAATCTATTTTGCTCCTAGGCACTACTGTAGGCCAATAAGTTTTTTTTTTTTTATTTTTTAAATCACAGTAAGTTTTATTCTAACAAAATTCAAAGCAATCCCTATTAGAAACACAGAAAGTGGTATTCTCTCCAGAGCTGCTCCTCTCTTTTAGCTCTGACACAGGGTTCATGCCCAGACCTTTCCTGTTGCTGACACTTGCCCAGCTTCCTGCTATAGATTTAAAGGAAAGGACTACAGAGCCTCACAGCAGAATGGAGCAGGGAAAGAGGAAGAACCTACTAGTAAGGAGCACACACTGGGACTCAGATGCATGGGGTATTCAAGCCAATATTCAGGTTCGCCCTCTGGTTAAAGGAGATGCCTAATAAATAGAGGTCTTTTTGTACGCCCCCACCCTTCTTTTTCATTGTCAAAGTGAGTGATGTTGACCAAACTATGCTTTTTCACGGAAAATAAATAAATAAATAATTTGGTCAAAAAGACAACAACAAAAAGTTGTTGAAAAAATGTTTCACAACTACCTTCAGAATAGCTCTAGTCAAGAACTTGGTTTCACTCTCACAGTTACACTACCGCATTTTTCCCCTCACATGCAAGTACGACCTTTAAGAGCATGATTATCAGTACTGAAGATACAGTTTCATGTGGTTTTACAGCAGCTTTCCTTACACCTGAACCTCACTACCCAAAATGTTCCAAACTCAGGCAAGATAAGGTAGAAATGGCCAGGAACATTTCACAGAGCCAGGGAACAAAACCAGGAGGACCCTCTTCCTGGGCCACTATGCAGACAAGGAGAGGCTTGGCAGAAATGCAATGGTCACATTTTTTAAAGTGCTGGAGGAAGCTGAAGTAAAGGTACACAGCCAAAGGGGGTGAGAAGATGGAGGGAGTTGTCCTGGGGAACAAACATGACTTAAAGCTTTCAGTAGCACCGCCTGACTTGCAAACTCAGCAGCCCACTGTGTAGCCTACCTATAGTGCATCTAACAGCAGTGCTGTATACAGCAGTGACAGCCCCCAGAATACAGTCCTTTACTGTTAGGCCATCGTGTTCAGCCACTGGGTGGACATGTTTGTATAAAAACATTAAAATATAGCATTGAAAACATGCAGTATTTATCAGCAACTGTCAGCTCTGTATCTCCTACAGCCTTTTCGCTTCCTCACATATACATATATTTACATCATTTTCAAAATGTGCATTATTAAGCTGACTGTTATGGCTCCTCTGGAGTGGTTACCGTCTATTATGTAAACATATCAGCGCTACGATTTATAACACTCCCGTTATTTACCCAACAGAACGTGTAACTGTTCCAAGCAAGCCATTACCGTCTGCCACGTAAAGTAAATCTATCTTCAGCTGCTTTTGCAAGCATGAGTTATAACGACACTTAACGTTTCAATAGTGCCATACACATTGGAAGATCTCAGCGCGCCTTATAAACATTAATGAATGAATTTAGATTTAAAAACAGTCCCATGTGGCAAGAATTAGAGCTAAGCCAATATTTCACAACCAGGTCCCGATTCAGGAAGAAGCTTAATATGGGCACCAACTTCAACACAGCTGCTTATGTGCTGGAAGCTTCCCATGTACCCAAGTTCCCAGGTGACTACAAGCCTACGGGGCCTACAAAATTTATTTTTCATCTCTTTCTGTTTGCAGAACATGATCAGCTTACAATCTTAACACAGGAGGGCTCTTTGCAAACCAGTCTCTTAATTCTGTAAGACATTTGGTTTGAATTTCACGCACACACACACCCATATACCACATAGTGAGTTCATTCTTTCCTTGAATTCTGTGCAAACCCTCTGCAGAAGAACCTTTCATCCATTAGTAACCCCACTGCACTGTGCTCTTTGAAGGGTTGGGGGAGGCAGACAGTAAAGTCAACCAGAGTTTCCCCCAGCTGGGCAGCAAGGACAGAGCTCTGCAATCGGACACTTCTGCATGCTGGAGGTTTGGAGTTTTGAAAGCTGTTAACAGAGAGAGGAGCTGCAGGTGTCCAGACCAGAAGGTTAAAACCCCATAAGTATCCACTGCAGGACAGTGTGAGGAGAGAGACATGGTAGCAAACAGTAAACAAAAAACATCACTTTTGCTGATAGTTTTCATCTGAAATCCAAGATTTTGGATTTCTCAGTTATGCCACAACCTCATGTCATTGCTCTGAACTTAACTTCTAATGATAGCTCAGCTGGGAATAAGGGAAATGGAAATGAAATTTTATATTAACCTCATTATGAACATAAATACAAAAAGTCAAATCATCCTCCAATTACAACAGCTGCTAGGACACTGAAAGCAATGGAGTAATAGTAGCACATATGAGAAAAATATTGTATCTTTTAATCTGATTTAACTAAAAACTCCCAAACTCTCAGATAAAACATCTTAGTAAATACTGTCCCTATAAAAATAGTAATTAACTCATTTAAAAGAGCTCATAAGGGGCATCAGTTTTTCAAGGAAAATGTTGATGTATGTCTATTCATGTTCCTGTAGCTGTGAGCTGATGTAGGATACCTGTGCCTGATAGCATTTCTCCATGATAAGGCACAGTGAAGTGAGCCAAGAAGTTGCATTTTAAGAAAGGAATGAAGCATTAAAGCTCTAAAAATTAATCAGGTTGCTAGTGCTGAGTCATATTGGATTACATTTGGTTCTGACCATCTGTTTCTGAACTGCATCAAAAGTATGTAAATGCTTTTTAGAGCTTATACACCGTACCACTACTCTAAGTAGCAGGCATGGTTCATAGCTTTCTTCTTCTTCTTCTCAACACAAGTTAGATAAAACTGTAGCTCTGGTACCAAAAGGGTTTTCAGGAGAAAATTCCTACACAATTCTGTGCACAGATATCAGATTTACTGTGTTTGCAAAGGTAGCAGCCCACTGAAAAGTCATGCATATATATATATATATTTACATATGCCTTTTTAGATGGTATGTGGAAGCCAGGCTGCATGTATACAAGATGTTCAAGTAAACACTGGTTGAAGAATGGACAAATGTACTAAAACAGTGCATCTTGCAGCAGCTTGACATTCTGTGCTGCCAAACCAACTGCAGGGGAAAGCAATACATAGCAGGAAAACAACTTACAGGAAGGTTACAGCTAGACTCTCCCCTAACTTTATCATATCCTCTTCTGTTATTTATTGCTGCTTATAGCTTCCCATTCACCCTGCAATGATACAGGAAAATGCGATGTCTGGAAAATTGGTGGAAGTCACTCCCTTAGCACTTAATGAACCTGGTTCTTATCTGGCAGCTGATCAACCTTGCTGCACCTTCATTTAAATCCATGGAGTTTAGTGTTGATTAACACTTGCATAGCTAAGGTAGGCATCATTTCCATAGTCTCTCATATCTGATACTAAATTTTCTGCAGTGACTGAGCAGACTTCCATACAAGTCTCTCCTCACATTAAAAATTAAAATCTGGGCTCTGTGAAGCTAATGACAAAATGCCCCCTGATTCTGACTGTTTTCTGGCTTTTCAAGAATATCTAAGCAATTTAGAATGGACAGGACAAGTGCACAGTACAGAGAGACATTGACATGACAGATGAAGATGAATGATATAAAAATAGAGAACTTTGAATTTCCCTTCTATGGATTTAATTTAAGTCAGATCCTTCAACATTGTATGGATGTGGTTTATACTGAAGAGATTGAGAACAACCCCTAAGCAGTGAATTGAACACTTTATCATTCAAAAATGTAATACAAAAGTGAGTTAAAAATACAAGATATGAAAGACCTGGGAAAAAAAATAATGGTCATGCTGTCATAGTTCCTAATGATAAATGATGTCTCGCATGTAGATTGAAATTCACTTGCTTTTCTGCTTATGATGAGTTTTTCCATTTTAGATTACTGAGTAGAGGACTTGAAATATTTCTAATTACAGGGAAATTCTGAATTGGAAAATATATCTCATTTCTTTACAAGCCTCTTATTGGCTTTCCAAGAGATACACAAGGTGCCGATTTGAAAACCAGCAGACGTGGATGGATTCCAGCTCTGCAGATAGCAGAGGTTAGTATGCAGCTGGGCCCTGTACATTAGCAAACATGGTTATTTGAAACCTAAATGTATGGGTCCTTTGTACTATTTCTTTTAGTACAACATAAGACATAAGAATACATTTGATCTTTCAGCATGAAAGGTACTGTGGGGCCACACAAAGGAGCCTCCCGCATCAGCACAGGTTGTGGGAATGACCCTATTCCAGCTCCTCTCTCAGCTTCCACTGTAATAGCACTCCTCTATAATAGGAACAAAACACACAGGCAGAGTAGGGAATGCTAAAACTATTTTCTTTCTCATGGCCCATTAACAAAACATACTTTAGAGAGGTCTCAATTTACAGAGGGAGCCAAGCCATCCTAAGAGCACAAAAGTACAGGAAAATCAGAGGTGGTTTAAATTCCTTCACTCTCTTTCTCTCTTCCCCCAATCCCTACGCTGGCCACAGTGACTGAAATCAAAGCACGTGGTTTATGCCACTGCCAGCTAGGATTTTGAATTTAGAAATTTTGAACTTTTAAGCTCCTTTGAGTAGTAGTTTAACCAGACAACTTCCAAGGGACTCTTCCAAATCTATTTTTTTTGCATGTTTCTATGAGGATTAATTAAAAACAAATCTACCGGTGAAACTAATCAAGTGACATCATCTTTTCTGAGCTTTTAATCCATCTTCAGTTTAGGAAACTAATGTCATACATTTCAGGAAGCAAAGGGGAAGTGAAATTCAAATAAGAAGATACAAATCAGAGTGACTTCTGAATGACCAGCATCCAAAAAACTGACCTCCTCTTACATGTGTTCCCATAATAACATGGAGATTTAGAGTATTTTCCTTCCTCTTGCAATCATAAAACTTCAAACTTAACACTAAGGCATCCCTAAGTGGTGCCTTTCCTCTTATTTTTTTCCCAAATGACTTTCAAACTACACTGCACTTTTGTACCTTGACTAAAAGCAAATGGCTTCTGATATCCTCTGGAAAAGACTATGACTGGCATGATTTTTGTGTAAATCCAGGCTTTTAAGCGAAGACCCTAAATGAAGAGTATAGTCTCCTCCTCTATTCAATGTATGGTCTTTTGGAAATCCTTTGCCAATAGAGGCATGCAGGACCTTAATTAGGTATAGAGTATCCAACACTAAGAAACAACCATAAAAACGCCACAAATTTAGATTAGATTACCCATTTGAAGAAAATGCAATGGAGTTAATAATTTCATGGGATTACTCAGATGCTTCCAATAAGGTTTATTTGCCCATATTTCATGAGATCAAAGAGCTTGAAATTTAATGAGACTAATAGTGATCTTGGTAGATTATAACATTTCTACTTCTGTTGCCATGTAACTACTGGGTGTAACAAATATCAGGGTTTATTTACCAGAATTTTGTTTTCTTATTCCTACTAATCATACTATGCCAGAAGGCACTTTTGTTTGTACTAAACCATGCATACACACTAACCCGCTAATCTTGCTCACATAAGCACACTACATTTTTTTCTTCCAAGACATTGACTTCATCAGTATACGTTAAATCAACTTTACATGCTTTGGATCTGCTGCCTTTAGTCTTGACTGAAAGCATGGGTTGAATGTTCCTGTCAGTTCCATCTCTTTTCACGTCAAGTCCATTAGAGTGAATAGACTGCTGTGAGGTAATCACTGAAGATGACATTTGGCCCCAAACTGATAAGTGATCCAATCACTTTACCCAGCTGCATGGTATTTTATATGAGAGTTTTGTTTTGAGCTGGCTGGAGATGGCTGTAAGGAGGAGTGACTTCCTGGTAAAATCTGAAGCAAAGGCCAAAGCCTGATGTCTTCATTTTTGTACAAGTGACTGCAGGTAAATTTATTCTTAAAACTATTAATAATTGTAAGTAGCCTTTTCTAAGGAAAAGTGAAATACAAAAGGTATAGGAGAATAATCAATGAGAAATTGTAGTTTTAATATTTGGGGAAAAACATCTGTTTCAAAATACCCAGGTTATGGTTTACCCAGAAATTACTTGTGTGGGTTTTGGGATTCCTAGAAAGTGGTTAGATGCCTGTGAGAGGCACAGTAGGCTCTGCTATCAATACTGAAATGAGTCACTCCCCAGTTCTGACAAATGTTCAAGGACAAGATCTTTGCATGGGATATGCAAGACTGTATTTTTCTCCAGTAAAGATTGTTGCTGTTTATTGCCTAGCTACAATTTGGCAGAGACCCATGGCTAGGTAGGAATGCAATCTGCACTGGGGAGACCACTTACCAGTGCCTGTACACACCTTCATGTGGTGGCCCTGTTTGGGGGAGGTGTCTCCGT
Source organism: Anas platyrhynchos (assembly GCF_047663525.1). Taxonomy (NCBI): domain Eukaryota; kingdom Metazoa; phylum Chordata; class Aves; order Anseriformes; family Anatidae; genus Anas; species Anas platyrhynchos. The sequence goes on from NC_092588.1 coordinate 117,141,692, forward strand.
AATATCTGAAGAGCTACTACTCCCCAGGTCACTTAAGGATCAGTCTGCACCACAGCAAATAACCCTGGGATCTTAAATACCCCTCAAAGTGGAGTGTTTTGGTCCTATTTTCCTTGCCTTAAAAGGGAAGTTTCTCTTCTATCATTTCCTTTATAAACCAGAACTGCAAATAAGGGCTGATTCTGCAAAATACAAGCCTCCCTGTGCCCTGCTGGTTCTGTCTGCATGGAGGAAGCTCAGTGCTTTCCAGGCTTTCAATCAAATATAGATCACTCCAGCAGTACTGCCTCTACCACTAGGATTCTCAGGATTAACCTACGCAATCCTCCTCGGGGAATGATGACTCCCATTTTCCCTTTTTTATAAAAGTTACCAAAGACATGGTGTTATATAGCCACTGAATTTGGCTCTGCTTTACAGCATGTCTCCTACAATGCCACTCTGGCAATATAAAGTGTTGATTAGTGCAGCTCTAAAGTCCTTTGAAATACAGTAATAAATGCTTTGCATTTCTGCCAAACTTTATAGATATATAATATCACTGCAGCTTTCTTTAAAAAAGATAAAAAGAGAGGCATCATCCTGCAGGGATCCTGCCAACTGATTCTCTATCCACTGTAGGACTTTTATCCTTTAGTGCTTCTAGGAAAAACAGGTGAATTAATGGAAAGGGGGGACAGGGAGAATCCTAGGGATTTCACTTCAGAAAATGGGGTTCACCTCACCTAACTTCAGCTATCTTGAAGAACTAAAATAATTCATGTGGATTAAAGGGCAAGCCTTAAAATGGCTGCAGTTAAGATGTGATTAATATGACCCATGTATTGAAGCCTACTTCTTACTTATGAGAGAAAATTTGTAAGTTCCAGTGAATAGATGACAGGGTCCATTTTCCTTCTAACACAGGTTAGAGTTTCAAGCAACTTTTTATACCCACTGTTTCTAATCTATGATTCAAATGATGAATTCTTGCTTCTTTGCTCACCTAATGGCTTTTGCTCTTATTTACAAACTGAAAAGTGTCATGCTTGGTCCTAATATTTGGTAAACATAAAGGCATTATTACTAACATGAATAGATACCAGAGAACCAGCCTTCAGGCTGGAAGGAAAATGAAGCTCTGTAGGACTGAGGGAATATGGCCTGGAAACTGAAACCAGGAGAAAAAGAGGAAGGCAATTTTAAAGATGCCTGCTGATAAATGCTTTTGTGGCCCTGTTAAATGATCACATTCACTCTGGAGTCAGATTTGTGCAAGAACAAATCTAGGAAAAACGCCAAACAAAATTATTTCAGTTTGGGGAACTGTTTCTCATGCCGAATACTAAAAATTTAAAGTCCCCCTCCACAGTTTTCCCTTTTCTATTTCTCTGGCATTATTTCAGAATACATTACAACACAATAGTAGTGGCATTTTGTAGCCATGATGGTTGAGCAATGTTAGCTAGTGTGAGCCTGCCTGCTGCTTCTCCTTCAGACCTGAAGAGAGAGAGGTTTGCATGCGTGAAGACTTGTCTGTGTTCTCCAAGTGCTTCAGCTGGTCTGATGCAAACATTGGCCTCTATTTTCAAACTGGTAGGTGCTTCAAAAAGAACACGCAGACACCTTTAGTGTCATAGGTTACTGAACAAGATGAGGATCAATGCTTCCCTACAACAGACTGAGCAAGAATTGAATGAATGTTTCTGTCTTGCAAGCAAAGAGGCAGGAGCAGTGCTGGGGGAGCACAACAGCAAATAAGGAATGTAAAAGAGGACTTTGGGAATAACATCCGACACCTGCAGCCTCACTAGCAGGCAGATATTCAGCTCTCTGCAAAAATGACTCATACTAATTTGAAAGTGTAGAAAAAAAAAAAGAAAAGCTTTGGCAGTACAGGAAAAGAGGCAGCTCTCATTCCACGGAACCAAAATGCTGTTCTTTAGAAAATAGCATATTCAATATAATTTTAATCTCACCAAAATCATTTCCCAAGATCGAGAAAAGAAAGAAATGGTGGGTGATCAGCTAGTCAACATCCTCCTGCTAACAAGCACTATTGAAGAGTTGTAGAGTCACTCACAGATAAACAGATAATTACAGATTTGTTAAATAGTTGTAGTTATTCTAAGTCATTTATGGAAAGAAAAGGTGACATTAGGATGTTGGGGAGGGTGAGGCAGAGAAAAGATTTGAAAAAAAAGTGTTCTGCTTTTTACCTCCACACTCTTCTCCTTAATTCCTGAGAGCAACACTACTTAATAGAAATAACAGCTGAAAAATCCCAGTATGAGAACAGCACAACCTGTGGGCAATGGTTGGCAGCAGAAATGATGGTGTCCAAAACTCACACCTCCTATGATTTACAGGCAAGTCTACATCCCTACACTCATTACAGCTAGAGCTTATTGTGACTGTTTTGGCTGTCAAGGCATCAGCACTCTGCTGTTTCTAGATAAAAGTAAAATGACATCATAGAAAATGGACACTTCAAACTGCCTCCAGCTGTTCTACCCAGTTCCTATCATTCCTAAGGCTGCAGTGCTGTGGCCTTTAGCAAGGATATCTGAGAACACAATAAAGATGGCATTTCTCCTCTGCAGAAAATTAGATTTATTTTTTTCTTCACTTATTTGAATAAAAAAAAATAAATAAAAAATTCAAGAATTTCTCATGAAAATGAAAAACACCCAAATATTCTGTTTGGAAAAACAAAACAAAACACACACACACAAAACCACTTCTCAACTTTTCATTCTCCCAGATCTGGAGGGAAGACTATTCTGGGTAGTTTAGGTCAATTTAAGAAAGAAATACATGGACTCTTTTTCACTCAGTGTCTGTAAATGACATCTACAGATAAAAATAGATATTTTTCAGAAAGAAAAAAAAAATTCTACAGTTTGTATCTGGAAAACTTCAACAGTGTCTACATGAAAGCCCTAAGAGAGGCCCACAGCACGAGCTCTCAGCTGCATGACACTGGGCCAAACTCCACGTGGACCAAGGACTCCTTGGGTTTCTGGGATCCAAATGCTTGGGAGAGCTCCTGGCAACTATAAAAACCCATAGCAGTCCCTTGGTGCTGTAGAATTGAGTGTTGCTGGGGTCTACAACCTCCTGCCAGGCAAAAAGTGTGAAATGACGAAAACCTCATTATGGTTCGTTGTCAGTTTGCTAAAACTGACAGAGATCCACAAATCATTCCAGATGTGATGAGTCACCCTTTTCTGACCAAAAAAGAAAAGAAAAAAAAAAGGTTTTACTGGAGAACATCCAACACATTCTATTCTTGGGATGCTTAGAAATTCTCCCGTACTAGACTTCCTCTTGTTCTTTGACCTACAACAAAACACAACCACAACTAATGGAGCTCAGAGCAGCACGCTTCAGTCTGCCGGGCCTCCGAGTGCATTTCCCACGAGTATCTCATTTCAAGGAGTACCACTACTTTCAAGCTAAAAGCACCTACAGCACTGCCTTACCAATGTGCTATCCTTTTCACTGTGATTGCTGAAAATCTTTGGCCTCAGAAACAGAGTTAAAGAGCAGACAAAACAGAAAGACCATTTAGTTAAGAGAATTAAGCCAAATGAAAAGTTTACTTTCCAGAAGAACTAATATCTTAAGCATCCCCAAATCTGCCTTAAAACTGAATTTTGCCAGATGAAAAGGCATGTATTCATCTTATGGTAAACTGGAAAAAAGTCAATGATTCCCCACAAATCAAGGAATAATTATGTCTTGAAATGTGAATTTTGACTAGCCTCGCCAGAAGCAACACCATTTTCAAGCACTTGTTAGTAAAGAACTGAGCCTGATGCGATGGTGTGCTTGTTAAGTGCTGCACTTATCTGTCCATCCAGTTCCCAATAACACGCTTAACCAAGCATGGCAGCTCAATGGTAGTCTCAGACACATTAAGCTTCTAGCAGCTCCGTGAAGCTAGACAGCTAGGTAGACATAGGCTATTAGTGTTTCTTGTGAGGGAAAAAAGTGTGGTAATTAGTAGATACCAGAAAGCCTGCAGTATCAAAGGCTCCATAAATGACCCCTTGTTAAAAAGGCTTCAGCAAGACCTTTCATCTTAGATTGTGAAGTCAGTCAGTCACCAAAAAAATTCATAGGAAAGTAAGTTTCCTTCACTTCAATAATTATGGAAAAAATGGATTTTTTATATATATATATATATATATATATATATATATATATATATATATTTAATGGAAGAAACCACAAGAATGTTATTAGGAAGTATAATTTCTTGATAATTTCTACCATGCTGGTCTTCACCATTTGCTAATACTTCTCTGTACAAGGATTAATATAACTAGGAGTTTTTTATGCCAGTTTTAGATAGTCACAGAGCTGGGAGTCAATCTGGCTGTGATAGTGTGTGTGAGACAAGGTGAAAACAGCTTGTGTGGGCAAAAAATTAGCTATCTTTTAATAACTCTATCAGTCAGTCTAACAAAATATTTAGCTTCTCCTTACAGAGAATGCTTCATCTGTTGTTAGATAAGCATAGCTTGCAGAGATTTTCACTGCAGCTTTGCAAAATCAATAGATGGCAGAAGAGAAGTAAGATGGCAGAAGAGCAGTAGGAACAGCAACATTGTCACCTATGTTGACTCTGGTTTTAGTAAAACAACAAATTATATGAAAAAATACTATTTTGTCAATAAAAAAATAGACTGTTGGCCCACAGTCCCCTCCATGTTTTAGATTAAATGACAGGCACACTCTTACTTTATGTAAAGAAGAAACAGAGAAACCTGGGACCTCCTGCAGCAAGTGAGAAGAGAGCCAGTGAGTATATTAAAAAGATCCATTACAACTTAAATCATTTTATCAATTTTTGAGAACAGAATGTTTAAATTGCTAAATGTTAAGAAAGAAAGCAAACCATTCCAAGATATTTAAGCAAATTATTGACACGTAGTTTAAAAGCTGCAAGGACTCAGCAGCAGTGTAAATTTGCATTTCCATAGTCATGCCTGCTGAGATGATCTCAGATGAAACAGTGGGATCCACATATGTAATTTAGTGCAGGAACTATTCAAGCCTGCTCTAGTGAAATGTATAGTATATCCAATTATTTTTATGCATCCTTATTTGCAAAATGCTAATGTTCCTCAAAAAAAAATCTAACCAATTTAGTTTCAATCCTGTCTGGAAATTAGTACAAAATGACAACTGGCTTTTTTGAAAAGTGTTGTCTTGACTGTTCTGACGTGCTTAGCAGGATGATGCAGTGCAACAGATGTTGTTAGGGCCAAAACAAAGCGAAGAAAAGGGGAACCCCGACCTAATGGTCTTGCTTAAATTCATTCTTATTTAGCAGAACATTTAAATACCGGCCTTGCTGATTCAAAGTCTAGCAGGTATCCAGTGGGTATCTAGCGCTTTTTTTATTCAAATTTATTTTATAATCTCCAAGTGCCTCTGAATTTGAATTATTTACTTCACAACACGCTGGTGATAGTGAAATATTGTTTATTCTATCGCTGTAGAACTGAAGCCTAGTTTCCCCTTTTCGTGGTTTTTATCTGAGTGGGCCCATTGCCTTGACTAGGGTGTCCAGAACAGCTCGCGTTGTCACTGCTCTTGCTTAGCCACACCTAACATCAGACAGTCAATTTCGCATACCACCTAATGCAAATCCTAGATCCCCAGCTGTCCCACAGACCTACATTTTTCCTCATTTAAAGGCATTTCTAGCATACAGCTCATGCCATGTACAACACTTGTCTGCCCTGTGCTTGAAGTGGCTGTTTCCTTCCTTGGAACTAAGTACAGATCACATTTAATTTCAATGTTGTTTTTAAACTCTTCTGGATAAAGACACCCCACATACCTGTAGACAGTCAACTTTCCTATTTCATGTAGGATAGCTTAAGGAACATTAGCATAAAGGTCTCAGCTCTCCTCCAGGCCCCATGTGATCCCTCATTTGTGCTGAGACATCTTTAAAACCTTTTAAAGGTTCTCTCACCAGTGGAACAACCTTTGTTCAAAACCTCTGTAAATGTTAATTTCATCCAGGTAGATATCTAGTTATTCTACCCCAGAAAAAAATCTAAGGACTGGTCCATCAAGCAGCATGCATAACCAGGAAAACAAGATGCTGAAAGAGAGCCACACTAGTAAATGCAGTGGAACAAAAAGCAGGTCCAAGTGTTCATACTGAGGATTCTGTACAAGTCATTTTGTCCTTTTCACCTCACACTTGAGTTAGCCCAATTCCCTGGACTGATGTTCTTACATTTCAAGGTCGATCTCTCAAAGTAAGGTGTTCCATAAACTCAGCTAGACCCGCTAAGTCTGCAAAAGCCAGACACCATCACAAAAGATCTAAGCATTGCAGCATTTACTCCCTTTTGTTTGTATATGACAATAAAGACTTTGGTCACCAGGTAGGTCCATAGAAGAGCTGCTCATCACATTTAAATTTCATTCTAACTACTGGATTATCCTTTCACCTGAAGATGAGGACTTAAAACTTTATCAGTGTTCAAGTGGCAAATGGAAGAAGGGGTTATCTAGACACACAGAGCAAAGGTAGAAAATAGGCTTAAAATGTCATTGCTAACCATTTCTGTGAAATGATTCATTACTAAATATACTTTTTCCTTTACATACCATATCTGAAAGGGGGATTATGATCCAAATGTCATTTTTAATTGTATTTTATGTTCTTGACTTTGCAACATTCAGAATGAACTCTCTTCCTCTCAAGGAGAGACTGTACTCTTCTGAGCCATGTAACATAAAATGAATTATTTACAGCTCCAAAAGAGAGGTTTCTTGTTAATTGGTAGCCACGTAAATCTGAAGAAAAATTAGCTGTTTCACAAGACAGAGACAGAATGCAGAATGAATGAATATACAAACTTCAGTTACGGTTTGGTTCATGTGGTCCCACATTGAATTTAGAACACAAATCAAAAGCTATTTAAGATACTTCCTTTACCAACGCACATATGAACCAGAGAGAACACGAACAGGAAGAGAAGTATGTGCTACACAGCAGACAGTGTGAACAGAAGGTGAATTCCAAAAAAAAAAAAAAAAACTAAAACAAACAAACAAACAAAAAAAACTTTTAAAGGAAATGTGTCACTTTCTGTCATTCAAGTATGTTTATTTTGACACTAGGAAACTTATAACTGTTGTAATTTTATCAGATTTTTTTTGACTAACTTGAAAACTAGAATCCCTAATTTGAGCACTAATTTTACTGTAACTGAACAGATTTAGAGACAGAAAGAGCAGAATATTTTTATCTTCTGACGTAAGGTCAGAAGCTGCAGATGTTTCAAAGGTACTAAAGCTTTCACATCTCTAATCAAGGGCAATGGGGTAAGAGATTAAGAACTCAAAACCAGAAGCAACCATTAGATGCATTTGGACTGCTTATATTAAAAGGGCATTCTGGTGGGTTCATTAGCATTTTGGACTTCTTGATTAATTTTAGGACCATCTGATTTTGTAGAACATTTTGAGGCAGGTTTCTGGCCCTCTTGAAACCATGGCACAGCTGCATCTATACTCCTGGCACAGAACAGCCTCGTAGCAGGCTGTTCTGTATATTGTGGCATAAAAGCAGGGAAGGGAGCTGCTGGTGTTACTTGTGCTCCTAAATACATTAGAAATTAGGAAATTTTGCAAATATTCCTTTCAGTAATTTATAATGTGAAAAGCAATCAAATTATTTCTTTTAGCACTGAGACCGAATTGAAAGGGAATTGGAAATCTCATAAAACTGTTTATATTGACACTGATGTGACTTTGGATTTGCTAAAAAGCCTGACTGAAAACCATCACTAAGGCTACAGACGCTGTCTGCCCTCCTTTGCCAGTGGCAGGAAATCTGGGATAATGAAGCATTTAAAATTTCAAATCTTACCATTTTCATGAGCAGGGAATATGCCACAACATTAAGGAGAAAGCATTTCATAGAACAGCAAAAGCAGCGTATGTGGCAGAGGAATGACTATTAGAAGCCTGAAGTTAATCCTTTCAAGACATGGAACTATCTCCAACTAGAGTATCTTTCTTAGGTTTATGCTGTCCTAAATATCAATCAGGCACAGTAAAACATGCATGGCCTGCCACAAGGTATCAGAAGGAGAAAAGTTTTCAGGAAAGAGAGAAAACAGCAAACATACAAGGGTCCAATCTTTGAGGCTCCTAAGGGATGAGGATATAACTTTTTTTTCTAATCTATCAAAAATGGACAAGTGTTTTAGACTGCCCTCCGAGTCAGCAGGAGATTTGGTGTTCACTTCCAGAAGATAAGCAACTCAGAAACCCATCACATTAATTCTGGTTCTTCAGATCCAAACTTCTGTTTTGATTTTTTTTGCATGGTATTTACAGGCAAATTCTGTTTCAAGTCCAGACAATACTATTAAGGTAGTGCAAAAGCAATGTTACACTAAGGTTATATATTTTTCAAGTTTTCACATAGAGCTGACAGCCCATTCTACTGATCCCAAACGTGAAAACACACAGAAAACTAGCTTTTATAATTGTATGTTACTTACAATTTTATGTGATGTCAACTATTATTAAGGAAGTACTACTCCTTACTGCTTTGACCATAAATAGCTACATAAAGAATCAAGATCTAATTCACAAATTCCGTTGAGGTGGGTAAATATTTATTTCCTTATACAGAAAAGGTAATGATTTGCATAAGCTGAGTGACTGTCCCTTAAAGGCACAACACTACAACTCAAGAATTCCTGTATTTAATTTTTGTTTATTTTTCTACTGTGTTGTATTTCAAATCAGAATTCTTTGACTCTGAGGATTTACACTAGGTCACATATGGACAATGAGACTGTAAGGGTGAATTCTTCTGGATTTTCTTTATCACCTCCCCCTCCCTCCCACCCCCCTCCCAGTCTCAAGTGAGTGGCTTTCATAATTTTCTAAAAATAAATAAATAAATAAATTCAAGATTTCAGCACCATTTGAAATTGAATTTTCTCAAGTTATCACGCCTTTGGTACCTAATTTTCTTTAAGTATCTACAGTTGCTCTTTTCCTTTCCCTCTTCATCTTAGACTTCTTGTCCTCTCAGACTTCTGTAATTTATGTGACAGGGAAAGAAAAGAATACACTGATGCTTAAGGTCATTTTAAAAATTTTATACTTTGACAACATTTTGATCTACTTTCCCCTTTACAGAACTGACTGAGAACAATACGCCTGGTTTAGACCAACCAAGAATATGCCATGTTCAGGATCACACCAGCTGTCTGTGACAAAAGCCAGTTTTCATCCTTAGTGCAATGCTGAATCCATTGCTACTGACTGCAGAGCTGAAGTAACTGCACAGTTTTTATTAAATCGAAGTGGTTAATCAGTTCCTCAAAACTAAATAGTTATTTTCTATCGAGGTATAGGATTATATATAAGCTCTTCATTCATTTCAAGACTCTCATGTATTTTCCCCATTCCAGTAATAAAAGTATCTAAGAAAACAACACAGGAAAAACTAGCCACTAACTGGAGACTGCCCTGTGTCCTGAGGTGTCCTTGTATTCTTTCCTCCCCTTGGCCACATATATGCAGCTCTAGGTGCCTGGCTCCTCACTTTCATCTGAAGGAGAGAGAATAAAAAAGAAAACAAACAAACAAACAAACAGATAGATAGAAGCTGTTTCAACATGCCTTTTAAGAGTTTCTTGCCCTTTGCTGGCCACTTTCTTCCATTTTGAAATGGAGGAATGTGGCAAATGACATAAACGCTGGTCAGTTATGCTTTGGATACTCCTCAGCTGTCTTTGAATTTTATTTTCTTAATGCTTACAGAATTTTTATCTCTGAAAGCTACAGCCTATTTGAATATGTTAAGCACTTGGTTATTTCCACTGCCATGATCATTTTGGTACCAAAATAGATACTGTCAAACCTTCTGTAGTTTGAATAAAATGAGTGTTAAAGAGAAAGAATTTGTATTTGTTGAACTCAAACTACAAGACTTTTCTAAACTTCAGTTAACATTTCTGAGCTCACTGTCTCACTCAGATTACCATCAAACATTATGGGTCAGATTTTGAACTTGTTCAACAAGAAAAGAATCTCAATAGAATTTTCCATAATGCAAAACTTGTGTGTGAAACTTCAAGCTCCTCCCTTAGAAGACTCTAGCATGGAAGAGAGGTTAAAGAAGCTGTAAAATTTCAACTGCTCTGGGTTTCAGAGTTGTTTCTAAACACCAAGTTAGCATAAGCTACTGTCCCCCGTGGGCTGCTCTAACTTCCAGTGCTGGTAACATTATGAGTAGGCCAGGCATGGAACTTGTGTTCCAAGTTAGAACATCAGTAAAAAGGAAAAACAGAGATAGAAAGTGAATAATTAGTTAACTAAGAATGTATCTAAATACAACAGAAAAAAGTCAGATGCTTTTAGTGAAGCATGGTTTTTCTTTAAGATAAAGTTTTCTTAAATCTTTTCTCTTAGGTAACATGATCTCCCATCCTTTGAGGATATTTTGGGACAATTAACCCCAATATTTTTGTGCTCAAGTCAATATTTATCAAGAAAAAGGAATTCTGACCAACTGTACATAAAGTATAACCCTGCTCCCAAGAGGTTAAGTGAGATAAGGATCTTATACTGATTTTTAGCCAATGCATATCCTGTATCTTTTAGCACAATCAAACAAGTACAACTCATGTTTTTTTATCAGTCTGATTCGGCTGACTATTTATGTAGCAATGCTGTAAAGAATGTGCCCACATCCTCAAGAGTCTTGGGTTTTAACATCATTCAATTTCTGAGGAGGTATAGCTGAGACAGATGTAAATTGCACTACTGAGGGATTTCTGCAAAATAGGTTCTCATGCCTTTTGACTTCAACCCGGATTTTTCTTTAGGAATGGGTCTTGTTCAAAGGTACTGAGAATTTTCAGTTCTTTTGAAAGTTAGTGAGGTAGCACTTTTTTGTTTTATTATTATTATTTTTAAAAAATCACTACAGGAGGCTAACATTTTGGATTCTGCTTCAAAGCATACCTATCTCAGCTGACCGTGTTTTCTGCTCTGTTTTGGGCAGAGAGCAAAACTACACACTAGTCCTATCTTGACATCAACAGTTACTTATGTTTCTCCATTTTTCCACTTTTACCAGCTGCCTCATTGTACTATAACACGTCACCAGAGACTGTATCAATTACATGAGGTTATGCTACATCTGTGAGTGTAATGTAAAACTAAGGTTGAGAGAATGGCGTTTTCTCAAAACTGTGGGTAAGAAAAATAGAAGCCTTGCAAAAACGGGTACTAATCAGTAAATCAGAAACCTACAGATCTCCTGATTTATGAATTACTGTTACTGAATGAGTTATGTTACCACAAATATATACCAAGCAAATATGCAGTTAAACTGCTTGAGCAAGTCAAAGGCTCTCTTTGCTTATGTATCCAGAGGCATTTTGGAAACTTATGCTTTATGTATGAAGTTAAAAAAACATATTTAAAAGCATTTCAAACATTTCAAATACTTTATTGTGTAAACCACAGTGAAACGAAGTGTGAAAGTGCTTCTGAATGAAAGCACTCAGATGGGGCATTTTTGCACTGACTTCATAACATGGAAGATGCTGTCGGATTCTCCAGGTAGTTGAATCCTGAGCCATGAAAGACTGAATGGGCCAGAACATTTCCCTTAAACCGTATGGTTGATAAATAAAAATATGACAAACAAACAAACAGACCAAACAAACAACAAAAAAACACCAAAAACAACACCAAAAACAAACAAAAAAACACCCTTCAACAAACTTCAGTTAATGAAATTAACTCCCAGCTGGGAGTTTGCCACAAAATCACTATTTTCCTTCTGTTTTACAAATCACAACTCTGTATTCACTTTCTGTGAATGTGTACTTCATGCAGTAATAGTTTTATGCCCATGGATATTAAGAAATATTATAAACCTGGTGAGAGAAATCAACACCTGCATCTTCCATGTCCATGAGCACCAAAAAAAAAAAAATGGTACAACTCATGGCACTGTACAGTGGCATTTAGTCTACCACTATTCAACTAGTGCTATGAAGAGAGCTTTTGAGAAACTAATACAATTATGTTATTATTGTTGCCAAACAATACTGCTCAAAGAATCAGTGCTATATATAAACTCCTAAGAATGTTTTCATCAGGTTGGGAAGCCAAGTCTTTGTGAGGCTGAAAAGAAGTTTTAGTAACAGAACAAGTGTCCATTCTATGCTGCATTCCCCAAGGGTTAGAAAAATGGCAAAAGGCTACATAGTTTATGGCATATCAGCATTTCTTTCACATGCAGAACTAGAAAAATGAAAATATATCTTTGTCTTATGTGGATTTTCTTTAGCCCTCAGACTACGGAGCTATTCTTCAAATGCATTTCACTAACAAAGACTTAAACATTTACCAGAGGATCAGGCAAATTCCTCAGGCATTAGAAGCATGGTTGATTAAAAAAGCCTGTATTTAGTAATTAAAACAGTGCAACGAATCCACAACATGAAATATTTTGGAAGCATATCATAGAGTGAATAATGCAGCTGTCAAGTAAAGAAGAGCTTTTCTCATAAAGGATCACTTCACAATATGAGCATCTCCAGATCCCCTTGAGCTATAGTGCACTTTTGCATAGCTGGAGATTTTTAATATTTCTTAATAGCCAATATAAATCACAAAATTTCATAACAGTTCAAGATTTCCTAGGGTTGGTTTAACACTTACAGGAAATCGCTTCTCTCTGTATTGTCTAGCTAATGTCTACATGTAAGAGCATTTGGTTCAAGCAATGTAATTAAGATTGTTTTTTGTCTATTTCTGGGCATCCTTTTGTAACTGATTTGCCATTCCCTATACTAAGTGGCTGAAAACTTTAGACTATGCAGTTAGTCACATCAAACACATCAGGAAGACCAGGAAACCTCCAAATTTATGACAAACAAGTCTCAAGGAATCAAACGTTGTGAACTTAACAGTGAGAAGATCCACTTTCCTTTCCTGTTACCCTACTGATGGACATGGCCTGCTTTCCTCCCATCTGCACCGCTGGATCAGAGCATGCAAGTTTCACAAAACTTTTGTAGAAGCCTTAGTAAAGGCATCTGTTATTTTCCAAGCCTGAACAAAGTCAAGGCACTTTCTTAAGTAAATTTATACCCTCAATTTCCAGTTAAGAAATCGATAAGGGAATGTTATTCACAGCTTTTATTTTTCCTAAATTTTTGTTACTTCATTCAACAAAGAGGTTCCTCTATCTCCGTTATGTTCCTCTCAGTTACAGAGAAAAAATAATCTTGTTACAGGAAAATAACAAGGGTAAGTCTTCCGTCAGGTATTTCAGAAACCATGACTGGGACCATGGGCACCAGAAAAGTCACTTTACTTGTGGCTACCATCGCCATAGCTGCCTCCCTTCATACTCATTGACACTCTTCATCACAGGAAGCCAAACCTGACAAGTTGGAGGCAGTGAAACATGAGAAGCAGCCATTATTCCTAACTGCAAGGGCTTTGGGAACTCTCTCAGTAAAACACAAAGGGATCAAAGGAAGGGAGTTTCTGGGCATAGTACTCAATAGCAACACCTTACTCAGCAGTTTACTCAGTTTACTCAGCAGCACCTTACCAAGCTACCAGGAGGTATTAGTTTGTCAGTTCTTCAAGTTGCATCAGTCTTTACAGCCCCTCAGTCACAGGAGGAAAAATGACAAAATGGCATTAAGACTCATGTGGGATTCAGTCCAAGATACAAATAAATAATGCTTAACTAGGGAGCTTGTCTAGGTTTGGCTGGGAGGAGAACAAAATGTTCAGTCATGATGAGGAAAAAATTATGTTGTATTTTGAGGGGATTTTACTTTTTCTTTATGCCTAAAGGTATTGCAATATGGGAGATTTCATTTCTGTTATCTTTGTACTACATATATTTATGTAACACCTACATCTGACAGGTAGTATCTGCTACCACCATCTTGTTTAAACACACAGAAATGGATCCATTTAAATTACACAGCCTCTTACAAAGAACTTCTTACTCCTTACCTCCTACAAAAATATTCATGCAGACATTCTCAAATCACGCAGAATACAAATGCACATAATCAAATTAGATCCCACTAAGATCATTATTTCTGCTTTGGTTGATTACATTAAAACTGGAGTTTTAAAAATAAGAAAAATGATCTCTTCATCAATATTACTTCTGATCAATTCATAGCCTTCTCTGTTATAGTATCACAGGAGAAATATGCATTGTATTGCAATATAACATCAATAGAAAAGTCTACATGGCAGGTCCTAGCTAGTATTACACAGTGAAAATCCTTAATTGGTATGGTTAACAGAATTAGAAGATAATTGTTGATTTTGGATATTACAGCGTACAAAATAAGTACTGCCTTCCTCTGCATATACTAAATAATGCATATGTATGTTTCTGTATACGTGGTTTTGATGACATTAAATTAGAAATCTTTGTTTTAGAAGGAAAAAAAAAAAAAGGTTACATAGACACATCTGGAAGACAACCTTCAGAGCTCAGTAGTTGTAGGTCATCTTAGCTTGAATGCATTCTCTCACAGCCAAAAGAACTGCCTCATGATGTGCCTGCATTCACTTCACTGCGGAGGCTACACAGCTAAACATTGAGATCAGCCTTTCCTTTTCCTCAGAATGGGTGGCATGGGAGAAGGCTATGTTGGCTTTAATCCAGGTAAGAACTGCTTACCTCCAGTTGGCTAGTTGGCCAGGGTCAGAAGTTGACTCTTTGTTCTTAGTGACTTGAACCAGGACTTTGTTATTACACAAACCTTATGTTCTCTCCCTTGTCTTTTCATGGTATTTGTTTCTGAAGGCTGAGTCCTTCACGTACATGAAGTCACAGCAAGATTTGCTTTTGGCTTTGGTGGGAGAGGTATCCTGTGTGAGCACACGGTGAGCTCTATCTCCTTTTAAATTACAACATGTCAACACATTTTTGCAGCTCTATAGAAAGCACTGTAATCTTAAAACAGATGCTTGTTGTAGATAAGCAGAGAATGGCATACTTTCTGCTGATTCTAAATCAAAACAGTGTGATCTCTGCAAGCTATTAAAAACACTCTGGTCTTCTTCACCAGACAACAGCAGTGTAAGGAATACTCTGCTGCCAGTTTGGAGAGCTGTCAGACATTTTTTTCCTAGAGCCAATATTACCTGTAATTCTTGTAAAATAGCGTTTGCAATACACATGAAGGGAGAACAGAAAATCTAGACTTCTCCAACTATTTCCACTGTTTGACTGCTCATTTTAATCCCTTTGAGAACCATCAAATAAAAAGAGAAGATTTTATTTTTTGCTGATTACCAACTTGCTTTAAAAAAACAACAACAACAACAAAAAAAAAACACAAAAACAACACAATAACAAACAACACCATCACCACAATAACAACAAAAACAAAGCAAGTCATTACCTTTTCACTCTATTCAAATCTAGTGACAGCTTTCAGTGCATTAATTTAATTAAGCTTCCAAATTTGTTCATAAGCTGTCCAGGTCACAAGAAGAATTAAAAACAAACACTGGTAATGTATTTCTGCATTACTTCTACAGGCAGCTACATTTGCTTGTATGCAGAAGCAAAGCTATCAGGATCCACATGACTGGAAAGGGCATCAGTGAAGTTTGACATTGTTTAAGCTTCTGGAAGCTCTGGTCTGAACTCTGCAGTGCCTGTGCTACTTTAGAATTGGTATGAGAGACACAGGCTTAGTAACTCAAACAACACACGGGTATTAGACATGAAAAACTCATCACTAAATGTCATTGATGATTTATGCAACAATAATAGTTATATTTTCAATACACATAATAGTTCGTAATTCGTGTGTATCCCTGGAGACCACAGATTAATAATATCTCATCCACAATTTTCTTATTTATCAATTATTTTGCCCTCATTCTAAAATTTGTCCCTCCACTTCCCAGCCCCAGTCAAGCAGCAAAACAAGGGCTAAAATTTAAAATCTCCTAAACCTGTTTGTTCTACATAACTACAATTTCTATTCATTCCAGAAATTCAAAGAAAGGCAGTTTTTCAGCATTTATAAGATGAAGCAGAAAATCTACATTCTTTCCTCAGTTTTTGCCATCTCACAGCAAAAGCATGACAAGAGAGACACATCATGATTCATTAAATATATCAGTCAGTGCCAAATGTACAGAAACACAGTTTATCAGTGATTAGTTCCCAACAACCCATCCTGACGTTCTAATTTTAGCTCAGCAGAGGCTCAGAGACAGAGAAGAGCCAGCCAGAAATATACACATACATACATACTTTGATCCCTTCCTTGATTTTCTGTGAAAGTACAAGTGCAGTGACATTTTTAAATGTGCTGACTTCTTAAAGTAATTTAAAAGTGCTTAATCAAAAATACCATTTACTACAACATAGATAAGTACGAATTCAATGGGGCTGCTATCAACTATGGGAGAGAGACAAGTGAGTTTGTAGACCTTGACTATGAGTTTCCAAATTTTCAAGAGTTTGATGGCTTTTGAATTTAATCTTAACTCTGAATTCCCTGGGCCTTAAAAATCCATGTGTAAACACCTTTCTGCTAACTACAACATTCTTGCAGGAATCTTAATCTGAATTTTAGTACCATTCATACCAAAACTAAATTGTTACCACTTAATAAGTAGGGCTGTTGAGGCATATGCTGTTTCTGGTACCTTTTCCTTTAGTTCTTTGCTCTACTTCTACACACAATGAAGATTTTTACACAAAGGTGACTATCAATACCTTTAATCCGAGCAGTGCTGCAGGCAGAGACACTAGGTTCTTCCTCCTGCTCCCTGCAGGTTGCTCTGTAGGATTCATGTGTGCAGAAACCTTACATCAGCTGTTGCACATTTTCTGTAAATCAATTAACAGGAGAATTCATTGCACAGAGCTGTCAATCTAGATATTTTCACAAGTGCTGCAATAAGCTTCTGACAATGAATATCCAAGCTAAGTCATTATAGTAACAAATACTGCACAAAGTCTTGTAAATATTAACAGAGTAACAGACCATGGATCAGGATAGTAGTTCTCAAGTGAGCCTGAAGGGCAATTATTTGAACCAGCAAACAAGCTGTTCTATGTTTGTTACTCACCTTAAAAGTAACATTGCTATTCAAATTGCCATAATATCCCTATATGTGAACAGGGAAAAATCTATTCCTTCATGAGACAAATAGTATTTTTTTTTTCATGCTTTCAGGCCACCAAAATAAGGGTGGAATTCCTGCATTTCCAAATTATATACAGATATAGTTTTTATATACAGTCTGTATATACAGTACTCTTTCACAGTACTGACTGCGAAACAGTAACCACAAGACCCAATTTTAAAAACAGAAATATTTCAAAATGTATTCAGACTCATCCTTTCACTAGTGAAGCATTCCTGCATTGACTTATCATTTGTCTGCATGATTTCTCATTTCCTACAGTGGTATTTCCTTTTGCAGTGAAATAATATTGCTATTATTTTCTCACTGTAACCTAGAGAACCATTTTACATATAACCCCCTGAAACAATTTGGATCTTTATATCCCCTTGTTAATGGACATCCAGTAGCACCAAGTTCACCAAAATCATTCTCTGCATTTCAGTAATATTATCTACAAAGTAGTCTTTGTGAAGAACTCAGGAAACATCGTGTGTGTGTGTGTGTGTGTGTATGTATGTGAGAGAGATGAATTTCTCAGCGGAAAATAATGATGCAACTGAAAGTATTCTATTCATGTAAAGTTTGGCAAATACTTTTCATTAAAAACTTGCACAACAGTCAAAATTCTTTAAAAGTTTCATTTAAATCTTTTTGTTAAAAATAAGAAAAAAGACCAAGTAAAAGGCTAAAAGGGGTCAAGAAACAGTAAAAACACTAGAAGACTTGTATACCTACCCTATCAACATAGGAAATACTAATATAAGAATGTATATTATATAATATTATTAATTAATATAAGAACAAGTCCATTAATATAAGAAAAAGTCCATAAAAGGAATCAACATAAGTAGTCCAAGATTGCTACTTAAAATACAATTAAGTAGAAGATGAAATCCATTGCTGGATACCATAAACTGCTTAAATAAATCACTCTTTTATATCTAACAACCCACAGCTGCTAAGAAAACTATAGTGCCATTTGTTTTGCACAATTATGAGAAGTTTTTAGTTTTTCATCTTCTAAAAATGGTTTTTATTTTTTATTGTTTTAGTTTGAGACAACAGAAATGACTAAACACCACTAGCTGAAGGAGCTATGGGATTTTCAGGTTTTATTAGACAAAGATTCAAAGGAAATAATATAGATTTGGAAATTCAGAGAAGGGAATTAGAAAGGTAAGGTTAATAATTTTTTACCTTTAGCACTATCAGGAAGAAATAAAAAATTAATTTTCACAAAACTGCATGTTGCCTTTCCATTTTGAGATCTTATTTGTCTTTTAATCTTCACCATCTTTGAAAAATTAGTATAATAGCTGGTGTAGGAACAGAGCATTTTGAGCAGCAGGGGTTTTGACAGTCATACCTGTTCACTACATTCATTTGCAGAGCATGTTAAAAGATGATTAGGTCTTAGCAGCCAATACACCAGCTGTTCCTGGGATACTCAGAGCCTGATGGTGTTACTGTGTATTTAGATGTGTATTAACTTACAAGGCCCACTAAGAGTTTCATACTGCAATAACAAATGCCTTAAAAATGACTCTTGTTCTTTCTACTTCCATGTTAGATGTCATAATGATGAAAAGAGTGGAATGAAAAAGGTATCTTTTTACAGCAGAAATCTATTGGGAGATAGTTGCATATATTATCTCTCTCAGCAGGCGGCCAGGTCATTAAGTCTGCATAGAGCTCTTTCCTGTTGGAAAGAAATTGGTGCAAAGAAATCTATCCTGTTTGCATTTTGACTCAATTCTTCGGATAAGCAAAGGCAGCCTGAAGATTTGCCTCTGCCAATGTTTCCCTCCAAGATAAGAAATCTTCCGTGATGGCACCTTTTTAGGTGACAGGGTGAAAGTGTCGTGGATCATTTCAGACAGGTGTTACCCTTCAGTCAAGGCAGGTTTCAGTGTTGCAACTGAACAGTGCAAGGCAGCTTAAAGAACCAGCAGACAGGGCTCAGACTTGCTCCTCTGTGATGCTGTATCACTGCAGACATGCTCAATAAAAGAAAGGAGAAAATGCTGTCCAGAAACATAGGGAGAAAGGCAGCCATCTGTACAGAAACACCTCATCACCTGTAAACAGTCATTTGGGACCTGATGACCCTCACAGACATTACACTTTCTTAAGAGAAGCGCTGTCATTCTGCCAACATACCAATCCAAGGGCTGCAGCTAGCTCCAGAAGATGCTAAGAAAAGTGAAACAGATCTTCAGCTTCTCTTTGCAAAGTTGGTATCAAGAGCTTCAATCAGCTTTCCTAGAAGAGTCATTATCTGTGGACTGGATTGGAGGTGCAGTTTAATGGAAAAGATGGAGCGGGAACCTTGTACAAGAAACAACTATAGCTACAGAGAAGCTAGATTCTAGCTTAGAGGTCTTCTACCCTTTTCCCCAAGCAGCAGCAGGCACAATCAGTGTTAGGAAATCTGATTTATTTCACGTTCTTCAAGTTTCACTTCCTTGGGCTCAGTAGGTTTACAAACATCAACAGCAATATTTAAAATGAAAAGGCAGATACAGCAAGAGTGTCAGATTGCATAGAAGCAGTTAATGTCCAGTCCCAGAAAGTCTCCCTCCTTCACACCAAATTAAATCAATAAGATTGAATAGTAATGTCAAATCAGTCAAAAGTAAAGTCAATTCACTTTCATTATTTCAAAGCAACAAATAAATCCATGTCAACCTGTGAAACACAAAATAGGGAAGGAAGAAGCGAAACTGTGGTTTAAACACTACTATGCTATTACAAATGAATACCTGTCTTCAACAAATGACCATGAGAAATCTGCTGTCCTGACTTTGTAATGTGCTTAGCTACATGAACACTGACTTAGATGTTAGCAATCATTTTCTCACACTGCTAATTAGTTTCAGCTTGTTTTAAAGCAAAGCATGCAATGTTTGAACAGCAGACCTTAGAACCATTTTTCAGGAGAAAGGGGTGACTATCTCTTACAGCTAGACTACACAGATAATATGTTTTCCATAGGTGCTTCAAATAGGAATCAACAGGTGAACAAATTAAGATATTTAGCCAATACTAAGGCATGTGAATTTGGGTCAAGAAGCGTGTTACATTTTTAAACTCTACCCGTAAAAGTCCTGAACTACATCTTTCTAATCTCCTAGAGTTGCTGGTGACTCAGAACAAACTTCTTCTGAATGACTGGCTCAGTGTCTTATCAAAGCAGAGGTTATAACAGTCTCAGGAATAAATTAAATAGCACTTTCACTTCTGTGAAAGCTTGAGTGCTTTGTGTTTGTTGCTAGATCTGCAAACTGTATGGATAAGCTTGGTTGATACGTCACACAAGCAGGGTAGCATTATTTTCACAGAAGAAAAGACCACTCAATTTTTTCTTCACAGAAAAAAAAAAAAAGGAAAAAAAAATACTATTTTACTTTTGACAATTATCTTGTTTTCCTCTTATCAGAACCTGGAATCTCTACAACAAGACATGAAAGTCCTAGTTTGAGAAATCCTGTTTCCTCTAACTTCTCTAACTCTCACAGGATGTGTACATCCTGCATGGAGACTTAAGGACACTTTCTGTATAAATACAGGAATGGTGACCTGGGTGAGGATTTTATGCCCTTGTTTCAAGACAAAATTCTAACCCATCCCCCCTGCAGCTAAGCAAACTAATTGAGGAAAAATGTATTGCAGACTTATAGGTTCTCCCAAGGCTGTAGAAAACCTCATATAGCTTTTCCAGCTGACTTTGCAGTTGATTTACATGCTCTTACCAAATCAGCGGTCAGAATCTGACACAAAATGTCTTCTGCAAGCTTTGATTCCTTATTCATAATGTTTTCTTCATTTATATTCTGTTGAACCAAGCAACCCAGGATTTCCTCTCCCTTTGTTGGATAGCTTCCTGTTGTGCAGCTGCCTTCTGTAATGACAAAACATATGAGTCAGGTGTTGCCCAAAGATTATGTTGCCCAAGTCCACCAAAATTAATCAGATTTGGGTGTTTAATACTTTTAGCATCTCTGAATACCTCAGCTTAAACATCAAAACCTTCTGTAATGATCCAACTCTTCCTCTTCCCCAGACAACTTCTTGCCAAGTAAAGATTCAGTATGACTTGCTTTGCATCTTACACGCTGCAATATATTGAAAGATTTATTTTTTCTTCTTTAGTGTATCAGGAAAAGACTTTACTGCATCAGTCTTATATGAACAGGTTTCACTCTATGTATAATTACATATCTTTCTTGCCTTCCCATCTGAGCTAAATCAATTCTTGTGATGGCAGAGTCTGTACTCTGACTCTGCATTTGAATAAAGCATCAGTTGTATTGAATGTGCTGGAATTGGCAGATGGTTGGTCAGTCTTTCAGTTTGATATTAATTGCTTCATTGAGATCCCTTTCAGAGAACTGAGGACAAAATGCATAGTGTCTTATTACATTAAGAAAAAAATCACATCTGAAATTCTTTGATGGAAGCCTCATCTGCTTGGCAGACAATGGACTTTCTCCCTAAGAGTTAAAAACTGACCAGAAAATTCCATGATTTAAAGACCACTTTGTTTCCTTCCAGTCAGTAACCAAAGTTACACATCATTTTGCCTGGAGGAAAAAGTAAAATAAAATTTGCTATTACTGTTTGAACAATTCTTTATTATTATTATTATTATTATTATTATTATTATTATTATTATTATTATTATTATTATTGTCTTCTTTTTTTCTCCTGGAAAATAAATATATAGTTTATCATCATCATCATTATTATTGAAATACATCACTACTCGTTTATGATCATGTCCAGCCCTGTTCACATGTGCCTTGCAATGGCTCCTGTTGGAGAACACTGTAGTTGACAGTAACAGGATTAGGTAAAATCAGGAATATTCTGCACTTGTCTAATGACTGGACATCTAGAAGAATGAGGGCTATAGTTCTGCTCTTTATGTATTATGGTGGGTCTGCTGTTGGAGCTAAAGAGTTTTCAAGTATAAAAGGTATTCTCAGGAACAATCCAACATACTTGTAGTTATATGCATGCTTCACATCAAACGCAATTTTTCCTTCAGTATATTAAACATGTGTCTAGCACCTCAAAATCATTATGTATGATTTAATCTCAAATTCATTACTTCACAGATATGTAAAATGTATGTCGCATCATTTATTCATTGGTCATTAAAAATACATAAAATAGCTCTAAGCTTTTTTAGAGTGCGGCGCCCTTTCTTCTGATAGTTACGTATTGCTATTTCCATCATAGCAATTACAGCAGGTGCCAAATGGCACCTATTTCTTTTTGATATCTTATGCAGTATTTAAGCAAGTAGTGTGTCTGCTCACCCTAAATATTTTTTGAGAAGAGATAATCAGTTAATACTGGAAACTCTACTTCTGCCCCTGCAGAAACGTACTGGATAACTGAGCTAAATATCTTGTCATCAGAGTGAGTCTCTTTGACATCAAAGGACTCAACTTCCTATTCTGTTCCAATGTTCTCCCTTCTGCACTTCTCTCTGGGTCTTCTCCACAGTAATTTCTTTTCCATAAGCAGATGACAGTACAGTGGACACTCCAGTTTTCTCCTCCTCCTATCCCACTTTATACAGTGCATAGTATCTGAACCTCACGCTCAGCCTGTCCAAATCATGAATGTCTTAACTTCTGGTGCTTGTTTACAAAAAACTTGGAGGTACAGCAGTAACACACATGGTGTTTTTGAGTGAAATTCCTTGCTCAGTCTCAGGGCCAGATCCTGTCTTAGCAAGAGTCACTCTAGCTCCATTAATTTTGAATGGACAATGTAAATTTACACCAGCCAAATCTTTGGCTTCAGAAAGTCAAGAGGCTTCTTGGCACCTCACATGCTTCACATGGAAAGATTGATACACCTGGGACCAACACAGATTTAAAAAAGGTTTTTCCTCTAAGCTGAGCTTTCTTAGGTAAACAATAAAAATGTCTTAGTCGTATGTTGTTACATTTTGTTCCGTAACTGAGAATGTCGGATAAAATGTTAATGTCGAATATTATTGACATTGGCTAAGGTTCTTCATTGCAGTAAAACACTAAGTCCACAAGGAAGAACCACCAGAACAGCACTGATGGCCACTTGGATACTGTGGGCTCACACAGCTGTATGGGAGATGGGCCAGTCAGGTCCAGGGCTTCTTGGCCCCCTTGAGCTACCTCTGCACTGGAGGATACGACCATCAGTAATCCTTTTGCCTGTCATCCGCCCACTCCCAAATTAATTCCACCCACAGTTGTCCTATTATATGAAACCAGGTGGTGCAAAACATGGCAACAACCATCTCCAAAACAGCAAAACCAAGGCAGAAATATCAGCCATCCTTGCATCTGGCTTTTAAAAGTTAGCTCGGCTCAGTGATCGTTATTATGCTTGCAGACTGAATGTACAAGATGAAAATGTTGTGATGATATCACCTTCAATAAATCCTGTGTTGTTATGTGGTATTGAAACAAGACTCTTTGGGAAAGGTAGTTTTGCTACTCTCTGTGTAGTAGTGCTCTCTGTAAAAGGTCTCATACCATTTCAATTTGGATCTACAAACAACAGAGACATTCTTGTTGCCTTTGACAATAGCTTCAGTATGCCTCTCTCCTGCTACCTAAGTTTGTACTGCAATAACAAGCCAAAACCAAAGTAGTTTTAAGAATGGGCATTTTATTACAAATGTCAAGAAGGTGTTTGGGGGTTGGAGTTAGATGACCTCTAAGGTCCCTTCCAACCCAAGCCATTCTATGATTCTATCTAACAATCAATGGGGACACGGAGGAGGGATGGCAAGAATGTTGCTTGGACATCAAGCAGCCATAGCAAGTATTTCCAGAAAGAAAAACAAGGTGTGACCAAAGATGCTGAAAAGCTTTAGGTAGTGCAGTGGGCTTCTCAGGGGAGCTAATTAGCCTGGGGTACTGCAGCTTTGCTGCCTCCATTTTTGAAGGTAGTTTTGGTGCAGTTTAGTTATGTATACAGACCCAATCATGCAAGGTACCTGGGTACACAGCATTTTATCCCATGGTATTCCAGCCCAGAGAGCTGCACTGAAGCTGACAGACAGCCAAGTAAGATTAGTAGGACACAATCACAAAATTCTGCCTGGAGTTATTAAGAAAGGAGAAACAATCATATGAGCTAAATGTTTAATCATGCAGATAAGATGGCAAATAAAACTACAGAGGAGCTAAGAGGAAGGATTATTTTCTTAGCAAGATTACCTGTCCCATCCTTACAGCAAAACCAAGCCAACAAGTGAACAAAAAGCTTATTGTCAGAAAGAAGTTCTGTAAGAAATATTCCTAAAACAGGAGAAAGCATGTTTGGCCACAGAAGCGAATGAGGAGGTTGACACACTCAGCAGAATTTCTAAGCTTATGAATAAAGATGACAACTGAGTGAGAAGAGAGCCAAAACTTGGAGTAAAAACTACATAGCAATATTCACACCTCTAATGAAGCCAGGGAATTTCTGGCTCCACATCTTTTGTCTTTTAAATATGACACTTTTGGCATTTTGCCTTTTTGTGCATGTGTGTTTTGGTAGCGAAAAGAAATCCTACCTTTAAAGAATGTTTCAGCTTGCTATTTCCAATGAAACATCCTGCTAACAAACTCTGAGGCCAGGGCAACCTGCACATCAAAGAGCTGGGCCCAAAGTGAAGCAAAACCAAAATTAGACCAGAGTGAATTGTATCTTCCTGAACAGCATCCTGCTGTACACACAGGTTATTCTTTTCAATATACAGGTCTCCAATTCACTCTTGGGCATACTGATGCTCCTATATATTTCTTTCTTGATGTACTTGGGAATTAAGTTGTAACTGAAGTCTAAGACATTTCTCATCAGGCCCATAAATTCATTAGATAGGAAATGGTAAAGGATAACAGGAGAACTTACTCTATTGATTCCTGCTTCCTTATAAAACACCTTGGCAACCCAAATCTATTTTCTTCAGACTATTGTGCAACAATCTTGCCGGAATCATCATGTTTGGTCAGATGTGCTCTTAAAAGTTTTTCTAATACAACACTTGCAACAATTTTAGCATTCAATAAACAGAAAAATGTTGTAACAAACACAAATATTTGTAAATGGTTACAGGTGGATTGCCTCAGGGGTCTTTCCTGGGTTTGGAGAAAGAGATAGATTTACATGTATGCTCACCAAGTCTGCAGATGACCTGAAATGGATGGGAGGGGATGAATCTGATAATGCTCAAGGACAGGGCTACCATGCAGAAGCTTGACAGGAGAAATGAGCTGACGAGAAACTCCTGAAATTCATCTGGGACAGACGCCATGCCCTGTGTCTGGAACAGACTAAGACCCAGCAGGGGACAGACTGGGACTGCCTGGCTGGGAAGCAACCCTGTGGAGAAGGACACAAGGGTCCTGGGGGCCAGCTGGGGACAGTTAGAGATGAGGGCTAATGGCACCCTGGGCTTTGCCAGCAGGCAAACAGCCAGAAAATCAAGGGAAGCAGTTATTTCTCTCTGGTCAGCAATTGCTCCACTGTATCTGGAATACAGGCTTCAGCTTTTGGCCTCCCAGTACTAGAAAGATGTCAATAACCTGCAGGCAAGTTCAGCAGAGTGCTCCCAAGACAGGAAAGGCTGAAGCACTTGCCCTGTGAGGAGAGGCTGAGGGAACAAGGGTTGTTCAACCCTAAAAAGGGGTGGCTGGCTTCAAGGAGATCTGCTGTCCCCAGAACCTATGAGAGGTTATTGAGAGCACAGTGGTGAACAGTCTTTACTGAGGTCAACAGTGGTAGAATGGGAGACAGTGACTGTGAGTTGGAATTAGGAGATTTTGCCTGGATAAAAATAAATAATAAAAAAATACTATATGGAAAATTAAGCACTAGATCATGGACCTAGAGGGATTTTACATTCTTGGAGGTTTTCAGACCCAGTAGGATGAAGCCCTGAGCAATGTGGTTCTGTCAATATAGGCCCCTCATAGGTTGCAATGTGTTCTCTTCCTCTGGCACTATTGCTCATCCTACTACCCCAGCTTCTCTAGCTGCGTATGAATTCCTTTTGAGGGGATCTAGCTGATGAAACATATTAGTTTAAAACAGAATTTGTTATTAGCAAGAACAAAAGAAGCGAGTTTGGGGAGGAGGTGTACTAACTATGCTGCAGTGCTGAGGCAGCAGAAAATAACCACTGTATGCCCACACGGTTAACAACTGAAGCGATTTAAACTCTGGGATTGGACTCATAGACATCAACTTTGATGTATGCTGGGAATTTCATTTTATAGAATTAATTTTCATGACAGAATATGTTTGCCCACTCTATGTTCACCAGTGCTGATTGTTTTGCTCATTTCCTTCAGAAACCCTTCCCCTTTACAGACAATCCTCCCACTGACAAATGAGAAAATTGACCCACATCCTTCAGCTTGGTACTGACATTAAAGGGGATTGTTTGTAATAAGCTGTAATAAAATAGGGGAATAGTTTGTAATATGGTCTGCTTTGCAAAGAGGCCATGAAGTTACAAATATACATGTCTCCCTATCAACGTACGTTACTAGAGACTATTTCCCAGATACCTTCTTGATTCTCTAAGGAGATTATGTTTGACTATAAAGGAAAGGAGACACTTAACACATTTTGAATTTTGAGAACTTATACTGTGGTCAGAATGAAAAGTTAGATTATCTTGCTGTGGCAACAAATAAGCTTTCACTTTATCAGTTTAAAACTCTATTTCTTCTGCAGCCCACATCTGGAAAATGCCAGTATACTTGCTTGATATTCTGAAAAATAGCAGTGTGCCATATTGTCCCATGGGAGCCCATTTCATTCACTGACTTTGCAGATGTTTTCCATGTGGAACTTTAAGGCTGAGCTGTTAAATGTTCTCTGTCAGTTCATGAGGACCTTCTCTCTCTCCTTAAGCAGAGGACAGCTTTGGGATTTCCCCGCCTTGTGGTACAGTGGGTGTAGGCTCCTTGGTTGAAAGTGGGATGTATGGTGAGTGTAGCAAACATCTTGGCGGCAGAGCTGTCCCTACAGCACACGCTGCTGAAGAGAGTTTCCTGTTTGAGTCAGCCAGAATTCTCCCCGGGGCTTTTCCTGTGGTACAACTCCTCAGTAAGCACAGACCTCAGAGTTACAGCTGGGCCCTATTGGATGCTATTCTTATCTCTGCTGTAGGCTATGAGATACAACGACAATATGCAAATGGAAAATCCTTGTGGTAGCTACCAATACTTTCCAGACTAAAACTTGAACCACTAACATTCAAACCATAAAGGACCCTATTTCAGTCTGAGTATATCAGTTAACTTCTAGGGAATTATATTGCCCAGAAAGAATTTTTCCCCTAATCCTGAAAGCAGCTAACACAAACAGCCACACAGAAGCTGTGTAGGTCATCAATTTTTTAGCTTATTTTGCATCTAGACCAACTTCATCTACTGGATTTAATGAGTGTTGATTTAATTTCACGGACTGTTATTTCCTCAGTGACCCTGAACCACAGAAAAATCTCATAAGGAAAGAGTTCTCTGTTTCCACGTGGTAAAAATTAGGTGTACGATCATTCTCCACCTGCCTTTCTTTTTGTCAGGATCATGCACTTTGTTGTGGTTTCATCAAAAAAAGAAAAAAAGTGAAATACAATTTAGTAGTTATGATTTAAGTAAGAAAGGGTTTGTGGGTTTGGATGTAGTAACCAGGACTGTCTGTAAAAGTGGAGGTTTGTGGGAACTGCTTTAGTATATGCAGCGAGGTTGAGCATTCCAATTCTCAGAGTTATTTAGTCTAACTTGGAAAAAATAAACCTTGTTTTTCTTAATGGGGCTTGCTTCTTACTAAAATGTCCATAATAAGTGACATGGGCTATTAGCAGCTACTGGCTACCAGTCTCTGCAATCCCCAAACTCTCTGATAGCAAAATATATTTTTTTAATTGTGTTGAAATGAAATAGCATTCTAAAACCCCACCAATTTTGTAAGTGTTGATTGTAAGATTGTAAATAGAGCTGAGAAGAAAGATTTGACTGTCCTTCCTCACACAGCTCTGTAATGAAGAACATAAAGTCTTTCCATATATTCTTCCTGGTGAAAAAGACCTCTAGAAGATATAGCATGGATGTTCAGTGATGAAGTTTGGAAGACTAAGTAAGAGACAGCAATATGATGTGGAAGCTATGCATTAAACAGCCTTATGGCACAGCATGCTTTAAACAAAACAAACAAAAAACATTGTGTGGTGTAAAATTCCCTTTGTAATGGGGCTGCTTACGCTAAATGTAAATCGATACAAGATGAACTCCAGCACAGAACCACCAAAAGAGTGCTGTCCTACTTAGTAAAAGCCAATATGATATTTGAGAAACTGAAAACTCCTTCTCAGAGTGTTTCCAAAGCTGTACTGTTGGCTGCAACACAGATAGAGTAATGCAGCTACATGGGATGCTGCTTGCAAACTGAAGAACCCACAAAGTCTTTATTCTTTTCTTTTCGTGCCTGAAGGTATTCACAGAGATATAATACTGTTACAATCTACACTTGACCATGCCTTTATCCTATGCCACTACACTACACACAGCTTTAGTGAGACCTACACTGAAAAAAAAAAAACAAACAAAAAAAAACCAACTTAATGGAGAGGATGAGTTTCATTTGTGGTCCAGTAATTAAGAAAAATATTTTTCTTTTGAATAGAAAACAAAATAAAACTGTGCATTCTTGAGGTTACGGTTACATTTCTGTTAAGTTGCATTTAGTTGTTTCTGAACCCACCTGAGGTAGGGTGACAGAAGCTGTGTTTTTTGATTATTTTGGTACTGAAACCTCTGTGTTAGCCACTTTGCTAAACAGTGCAGGCAGACTTTCAGATACTTTGGTGGTAAGCATGATATACAGAACGACCTTATCCACAACTGTGCTCTCATAATGCCTATGCCCAGACACTGGTAGAAACCACAAAGCATTTTGTGCCAGTAACAGCAAGAAAGATCTGGTCCTTAAGTACCATTCAGAGTAAGTCACAGAAAAAAGTCTGACGTTTTAGAAAGAGATTTATTTTTAAAATGTTTCTTTTCTATTCCTTTTTGATGGAGTTCGGTTGAGTAGTCCTTGCCTTTGTTGGAATCAAAGAAAAATATAGTAATCTCTCACTAGCTATGAAGTATTTGCAATACATGATGCCAGTTTTAATAAAAAGACATTAATAAATTTAAGATTTCTCCAAATAAAAATAAATAAAAATCAGAAAGTTCTGGCCTTTACTTCTTTTCCTGAACTATTCTGCAACACCTCAATATAACATTCTACCCTCCATGTTACTGCTGATGGGAATTATGGCCTCCTGTACTATGAGCCATCCATCCCCTCCTTCTTGGGGCTGAACAGACAAATAGCTCTATCCTCAGTTAGGTCCAGAGCTAGAATAAAAGTTGTTTATGAAGTTTATTTTTTTCCTTCCTAGGAACTTGTTATGGAACAAGGTATAAAAATAACAGAATAATGGATGAAGTAGGTTTGAGTTTCCCTTTGAATACAAATGAGAATTATTTGCACAGCATTGGTTCTTAAATTCGGTTAAAAAGCTGAGTCATCTGATTGAGGATAAAATTGTGGTGAAGCAGATTAATCATTTTTCAATGAATCCCCCTTTCTTTGGGGGAGCTGTCTTCATTGCAGATTGGGTGTTTGATTGTAGAATCATTACCAAGGAAATGTCCTCCCCCTGACACCTGTGAAACTAGTGAAAGATTCATAGACTGAAGACTGACTGAAGGATTGAACTGAAGTTTATTACCATCCTCTAGTAGGATCTGATTCTGGTTTACAACAGCAGCGAGATTTTTCTGATTAACCCGAGGAGAAGCTGGATAGAACCCAAAATTGATGATGTGATTAATATTCCTATCACAGTGATGCTCCAGTGAGTTTCATTAAAATGGATCCTGAAATTGTAGCTATAGAGCTGCTCTTCCTCACTTCATCTATGTCCAAGTCCAGGTCTCATGAAGATTCAGTACCTGAGAAGTAAGTAGAAGCTAAAGGCCACCAGGTCTCTTGCTGGTATACACTGCCTCAGCTCCACTGCAGGGCAACCGAGCTCCAACAATTTACACTGACTGAAGCTCAGGACCTTCCAGATTGTGGCAAATTCAAAGACAAGGCAGTGCCCATGCACCACAGAGTAGCCTCAGAATCTTCAATTTCTTTTGTACTCAGGGGATGTGCAGGTACTAAGGGGAAAGGAGGAATGAGTTAAGAAACAGGAACTACATCATGATGATTGTGCTGAAGGAAGAAATAGCTGAGAAGAATTGAGTCATAAAGAAATATCATCTGGGGCAGCTGGGGTGGGGGGAATCCCATCATGTTAGGTGCCTCAGTAAGGTTAGTGAACAGTGAAAAATGTGAAACAGGATGCAAAAAGCAATGCATGGCAAACACCAGTGACATAACTATGGCCCTTTTGTACATTTCCTATCAAAATTCAAACATGTGAAAATAGAACTGCAACAATCCATTTCAGAGCACATAGTTTTTTATAAATTTTGTTTTATGCCTACTGGAAATTACCAAAGTGCTTTTTGCACAAAAGAAACTTTAAAGGTCAGCTTGAAAACACTCTGAAACCTGTTAGCTGAAGGGGAGGTGTAAGTTTCACATTGCTCCAAACCTCACTCACTGAGCTGTAGGACTGTGAACTATTTTCTCACAGAGGTGAGCATTTCTTCCATGGAGGAACCCAGAGAATTTCATTGCCATCCACTTTTTGTGGGGATCCTATAGCAACATCATCTGTTGGGGGTGCCCAGGGTCATTGTGGGCCCTGATTTCTTAGCTATCTTTCATATTTGCAAGCAGCTATGCTGCTTGGGAACTCACTGCAAATATATTTGTGAGTGTGTACTTGTGTGTGTTTGTGCATTTGCCAATACTCTTGGCACAGACAGAATGCATCTGGCTCAAAGAAACTACAGGATATCTACTCTGACAGCATTCCAGTATTAGTAATGACATTCAACTGAGGCAGACATATCTATGGAACAATCATGCATTTGTCTCGTCTTTTGAATCAGGGATGCTAACTTGAATTGGAAAGGGCAAGGCCTTTCATAGCACCCATGAAGCAGTTGGGAGTAGGAGATCTAGAAGGCTAAGTTTTTTTCCATCTTGTTCTTTGGAGCCTAAATATGCAAGAAAGGAGTATAGCCTGAGGGAGACTTTGCTCATTCCTAAGCCTCTAACCTCAAAATAGAGAGTCTGGAGTCAGCTAAGTCTCCCTGACAACAGAGGTAAAAAATAAAAATAAAAATAAATGGAACTGGCATTCCAAATTATTTGTATTTTGGATTATAATTTTGCTCTCAAGTGGGGAATAAATTGAATCTACAATCAGTGATAAAGAAATGATCTCTTGTCCACTGCAAAAACAACATATATATAACGGAAGAACTTGTAGACAAAGCCTTCTGACCCTGGGGGGCATGGCAGAAAGTGTTGGGTGTGCCAGGGCAGGAAACAGCACTTATCCTGTGGCATTCTGGGGTCCTCTCTGAGCCAGGAAATGCCATCACAACCTGCAGCAGATAAGATAAAGAGCTCTAAAGAGGGCTGCAGAATCTTTATGGGAAATCAGTTGTTCAAGTAACTGCTTATGTTCTGTGTATTTAGAGAAGCTAGTACCCTTTTCCTCACGAAGTCCCTACATGCTAGCAACACTGCTGCCATTTCCTCACACCTCTCCCAAGCCTCCACATCTTTGTGTTATGGAAAAAAAAAAAAAAAAAAAAAGGAAGTGAAGAATCCATCATCTAAACACAAGCTCTCTCCCCCACTCTAGTGCAGTTTCACTAACTGATAAAAGGAAGAGTTAAAGTGAAAGGAAATGGAGTATGACATCAGAGCTGAGGCCAAGTCCTTTATTTGTTTTCTTGCTGAGGCTAAACTCAAGGAAGTCAACTGGATCCTTGCCTGAGTAAGTACTGAACAGAATTAAGGAAGGGTTTGAAGACTGGGTCTCTGATGATTAGGTCAATGCCTTCCACATAATCCCAAGTGCTTAAATGAGCACAGAGGAAAAAAAAGGAAACTGAATCCCTTAACGTTTCCCATCGCTGACTCAGGCAGGAGGACTTCAATACTTCTGTGAGAAGCACTGCTGTTCTCATCAGAAGGATGCTACAAAGAGAGCTGATACAAGCCCACCAACATGAGAACAAGACTGGGGGTTGGCAGCTGCAGCCAGGTGACCGAGAAACTTAAAATACAACCAATTGCAGTTTTGTCTGACACCCCTCCCTTCAAAATCACTATGAAGCATGAGGCTGTATGCATACATCTCCTCTGCAATGCTGAGAGCACAGCAGGGTTTCAGGTCTGCACAGTAACTGCCTAAGGACACAAGCTAAGTGCCTATACCACCTCTTTTGGTAAGTTCTTTGCCTGATTCAGTGAAGGCCAAGACTGGGTTTGCCAAGCCTTCACTGAACCTTGTGTACACCAAGCAAATTATACAGTTACAATTAAACAAGCGACTGCTTTTGCCCACATATATGAAACCTGTACAAAGCAGACTGGCTCTGCTAACCATACCAAAAGTTCCCCCAAAGAAGCCATCAAAAGTATTGGAATAGAACAATTACAATGAGGAAAATTAAGCAGTAAGTGACCCTGGTCAGTCTCCACAGAACTAGAGAGCATTTTTGTTGGATTTAAATATTATAGCCAAATTTTGTATTGATTCATCACCCAGAGAGTCTTATTGACTCCAATACAGTTGTACTAATCCCAAACAGCCCCGACTGTCCAACGTCCTTCCCTTGGCTCCCTATTTCTTCCCTTCCAGTTGTTTTCTTCCCACCTCATCAAGCATGCCTTGAGCTAATTCAATGGCAGGAGTACAAACGCAACACCGCAGGACTGACCAGCTTTATGTATTCATAGCCACAGAAGCCAGAGAGAGTCAGTAATCCTGGAATCAACTGATTAGACTGCACATAAAGCCAAACTTAATTCCATTGTTTTGCTGCCTGCAGCAGCGGTTGGGAAATGAAAGCTATTAGTAATCCCCTTCTGTGTTGCTACCACTGTAAATAAGTGTTTTCAGTGGATTACCCAAGGATGTAAATTTCATATTTTGAAACTTCCTTATTGCTGTATAAGCTATGAGTTTATATTAAGCTGTAAGAGGTAACGGATATATAACCAAGAGCTCTCAGTGTGTAAGTTCTGCTTCAAAGGGCTTCATTAAAGACTCAGATTATAGCATCAGTGAGCAGATTTATATTTATACTGTCAGGTTGATCTGAAACAAACAAGATCTTTCTAAACAAGAAAGGAACTTAAATGGATTAAATCAGCTATCCTTGCTTTGTACAAATATACTAACAGTTCTGCTTCACCCTGTTTCCTCCCATGCACGTCACTTGTTAGCATGATTTATTTATTATATTAAGTCTAGGAAAAATATTCATTTGCTTAGGACTCAACTCATAGGAACAGAAAGTGCCGAGGTAGGCGCTTGATGGTTTGGCTGGCAGCTGGACTGCATCTTCATTGCAGGCTGTCAGGAACTGGCGTGTGACTCCACTTAGCGTGACGGGGAACCTCACACCCACAGCTCCTGGTGCTGAGAGACTTTGCATGCTGAGCGTGTCTGTCACTGAGCTTTTCTCACCTTGAGGAAGATTGGAGCCAAGTGCTCTGGGATGCCTTTGTGTGCCATCGACTGATGCAGGTGAGCAAGTTGTCAGCCAAATGGGTCCAGTCTGGGAACTCTGCCAGAAGGAGGAGGAGGCAGAGAAGAGCCCCTTTCTGATAGCTGTAACTAAAGAAGCTGTTCCTACAGGGCTCATAAAGGATTGTTGGCATTACCACAGGGAGCTGCTAACAGAAGGTGAGACTTTTGCTTTATCAGGTTTTTAAAAAAAATGCTATTTCACTATGCAGCTGTTTATGTTTGAACAAGGCAGAGCCCTCTGCAGACGTTTCTGCTTTCCACCGCTCACCTCATGAACATTTAGCAACATCTTTCCTTTTGCTCACATAAAAATTTCCCACCAGTCCCTCCCTCCCATGCTCTCAGGAGATGGCTTCATGAATCATTTTCTCCATAACAGTTGCTACATGCTAACACACGTAGCTTAACCTCAAGCTGGAAAAGGACATGTGTCTAAAACATATGAATTCCCTTGGTGTCTGGCTGATCAAGCATGAGCTCTGTACCACGTAAGACAGGCAGAAAGATTTTAGGAACATCAAAACTTGCAGAGGCAAAAAAAAAATAAAAAAATATGTATGCCCATTTGGCCTCATGCTGTTTTTGAGTTTCCAGCAATAAGATGACAGTGTTCGTACCCTTATCCTTTATGCACCCCTTCATGTCAGCTGCTGCGATATGGTTATCCAGCTCTCAGATCTCTGGCATGCTGTAACTTGATGCAGAAATCAGTATTTCTTTACAGGAAACCAACGTGTGTGCATGCGTGCAAGTACGTGCAAGGACTCCGCACTACATGGCACAAGGCTCATGATTCATCCGAGAAGCACGTAAGATGAAAATAGTTCATTTTGCCTTAGCACAAGTACATTCAGCTTCGGACACATTTCATGCTGGATTAGAATAAGAAAAAGCATCTGGTGCAAACACTTCAGGTTTAAAAGTTCAAAAGTCACTTTGAGACTACTCCCCCTTGCGTGTATGCAATTTGATGGCAGATATATTTGCTGTTTTCACTTACATATTCATTACCAAAGTGAAGAGAGCAGGCTGAAAGGCATACTAATACAGAAAGCACGAAGGTATTTCTTAAAAGAAGTGTGGTCTTAGGTAAGGGGAAGAGAGATGTCTCTTTGCTTAAACCAAGAACACTGATACAGACCTCATTATAAATGCACGTTCTGCTATCAGATTCACTACAAGTTGAACATCTATTGTATACAAAGGAACATAAGTCTAGGATTTTATTCAGAGACACCTCTGCACCTCTGTAACATCCAAATTTCAATGGCAAACAAAGAAAAAAAATAGAAAAAAAAAAAGGTTTTCTTCTACCTTCTGCCACATATCAAATAAATTGTAGATAATTACAGAATTTCTAGTGTTAAAATCAGCATATACTAGGCAGGGTCTGAAAGCCTCATGCAAGGAAAGCAAACTACAGTCAAGATGCAATAAAACAGTATGCTAAAAACCCTTTAAACCAGTCTGTTATTTTATCTCGATCTTTTCTGAAGCTGCTGGACCAACTTCTTTAGTGCTTTGCAGGCTCCTATCACATACTGGCAGCCTTTTTTGACCACAGAGCATATCAACCAGGGCTCACAGCAAATCCAGCTGCAAAGCCCAGAGCAGGCTGAAGCAGAGCAGGCACAAGGGTCTGGCATAGCTTGTCTGCTCCCACCTGACACCTCATAGATAAAAAGAGTGACCATCTGCAAATTTTGTAATCCCTGCATGATACTGGGGGCTCACAGAGAGGCTGGCAGAAATCAAAGTACTCAGTAAAATGGTGCAGTAAGATCTTGAGAGTTTAAACAGGTAGTCAGAAGCTGTAGCTTTTATCCTGACTTCATATTAAAAGCGCACCGAAGAGCATAGCTCACAACAGTCTTGGGAAGGGAAGGGAAGGGAAGGGAAGGGAAGGGAAGGGAAGGGAAGGGAAGGGAAGGGAAGGGAAGGGAAGGGAAGGGAAGGGAAGGGAAGGGAAGGGAAGGGAAGGGAAGGGAAGGGAAGGGAAGGGAAGGGAAGGGAAGGGAAGGGAAGGGAAGGGAAGGGAAGGGAAGGGAAGGGAAGGGAAGGGAAGGGAAGGGAAGGGAAGGGAGCAAAAGCAAATCCCAGTTTATGTTGAAAGCAGCAATTTTGTTTTATAAAGACTCCC
This sequence comes from Anas platyrhynchos, assembly GCF_047663525.1. Lineage (NCBI taxonomy): Eukaryota > Metazoa > Chordata > Aves > Anseriformes > Anatidae > Anas > Anas platyrhynchos. The sequence continues at coordinate 117,177,760 of NC_092588.1, forward strand.
TCAGCTTTTTCACCCTTCCCTTTGGCTTCAAATATTATTTGCATCTAAAAAGCTTCACATCAGTTCCTTCATTTTGTTGAAGCAAATTTCTGCTCTGCAGAGAAAATGGAAGGTAAATCCAATAAAAAGCAGAAACTTCATAAACAGCAAAAATAGTTTATGTATTCCAAAAGGACACGGCCCTTTCAAAATAAATAAATAAATAAATAAAGGAATTCAATTGGAAGTGTGCAACTGATAAAAAAATCCTGTAATATTTTGACTTGGAAGCATTCAAACTGTTGAACAATAACATTGTAGGGCTGATGAAAAATCGAAGTTTGTTGGCCAAATTCTGCTCTCAGAGAAGAACAGCTGAGATCAGAATCTCTCCCAATTGCTATCTGGTCTCCTTTTTTATAATTAAATCTTGCGATCTTTCCTCAGACAAAATCATCCTCTGGGATTGCTGGCATTTTTGTATGACTTCAAAACTTGGCACTCAGCATTCTCAGGAGGAAAATCTTGAAGAGTTAAAAGAATACAGCTGAATTGCAAAGAGGGAACTGGCCAGAAGTGGCACGACCTCATCCCCTAGCAACAGAAATCAATAACAGCAAAGATAACATAATTACACCACAGAAAGGATCCAGAGGGCAGATTATGTCAAGTATTATGTTGTTAAGAAAGAATGACATGTGAAAGAGACAGCGTGCTTTAAACATGGACGAAAACACGGAAAATGTAGAAGGTAGATAGGGAAAAGTGAAATACGAACACAGAATAAATTAGCCGGCAGAGTCTTAAAAGGGAAAGAAAATTATTCGTGTTCCTGCTTTCAATCTTTTATTTATTCAGTACACAGAATTAGATTCCCAAGGGAGAAGAGGAAGGCATTTTATTTCACAAGGAGCATCGTGGCACGGGGAAAATAGACTACCCTATGATGACAGCCTTGTGCTGGGGCTCCGGAGACCCAGCTCATTTCCTGCTTAGGTACAGATGGTCCACGCTGCTTAAGCAAACCATGGGTTTTCTGTCCCTCAGTCTCCCATCTGGAAAAGAATGCCAGCAGAAGAGTAAGGATTCAGAACTGAGATGGATCAGATACTGCTGTAGTATGGGAATAACACAGAATTGTCTGCAATAGAGAGATCTCCCCGCTGACATGGGTCTCGTGTTTGCCTCAGACAACACCCTCTTCTTTTGCTGCTCAAGTTGCTCCTATGCTTAGAAGAGGCTGGATGTTGTGACTGGGCACTTCTCTGCTTCTCTGCAATATTCCAAGTTCCAGCACCACACAGCTGCCAGCACAGAGATTATCTAGGAATGTGTTCACTGACACAACTCTCTGCTAACACTCTCACATAGCTTTGAAACACTACCTACCCGGGGGGTAATTTTTCAAGGAAGCTCTCATTTTGAGCAAAGCAGACAAGTGCCAATAAAAGCTCATATGCCTATTGCTTTACATCATGCTGCCACAACACCTGATCCCCCACGCACTTCCACCAGTTTCTTCCCTGTAGTTGCTCAAATTTACTGTCACAACACTTTTTCTCCCTCTACTGCACAGAGCAGTAAAATGTGGACTCCATCGCTCAATATTTGGCTGTGTAATACATGATCGAAACAACCACCAATTCATCTAATTATTTCATTAACTGTTTCAGCCAGTTTTACTCGTACATAGCCAGACAAACCTACTGTATTTCACCCGACCCAAAAATATACATATGCTCAAGAAGTCTTAAGAGCTCAGCTAATAAAAAAGGAAAAATGCAAGTTAGAAAGATATATATATAGTATTAAGATATACATGGAGTATTACTCACACTGTAGTGTTTGCCTCAAACACTCTTTATTCTACCTGCTTTTATTATCCCTGTAGCACTCTGTGTGATCGATATTTCTTCCTCTATGTCAAATTATAAATTGATTGGGTTCAAATGTCATGCATGGAGGACACACAAGCAGAAATGTACCTGGACACAGAGACTACATGTCTATCAGTAAATGAAGCAGTCTAGGGAAAGTTCTGGACTCTGCGTCTGTCTTCAACACGGTTAAATTTTTATGAAGTTTCCAGGCAGAGTTTTGGTCCAAGGCTGTCAGCCGCTCTTGCAAACAATTCCTGGACCCTGGTCAGAAGCTGGTACTGGCCAGGGGTTATTCCCAATGGGAATTTGAATTCCAGCACCCTGATCTGGAGTCAGAGTTTAACAGTATGAACAGCCGCTTCCATGACACTTGGCCTCAAAGTCAGAGAACAATCCCAGAGCAAATTTAATTTACTCATATGTATATAATCTGTGACTGCATATGCCTTCTTACCACAGGAAACAAACTCCAAATGCATTGTTATTCTCCAAGTCTTCCTAATTCTTTTGATTCTGAGCTAGTTCTTAGAGAGCATTGCCTCATGCCGCCAATCTGTGAAGAGTCCTACTGCATTTTTTGGAAGCTTTGCAGAAGCAAGCCCTTTGCAGAAGTGAGCCAGTGCAGACTGGGCACCCATCCAGACCTGCTTTGCGGCGGTACCCATCTTCGCAGTCTCTTCTGAGTAGCAGGAGCCGAAAACAGGCCAATTATGGTCATAAGACGTAAAGCTCAGCACAGATGGTATCTTATTCAACCTCAACGTGATGCAAACAAAAGAACAATTTTAACACACTGTACAGCATCGGGGGACTTTCCACACTCTTTCCCGGGAGTGCCGATTTAGCTATCTTGGCACCTATCCTAGATCCACCAGCCAAACTAGTCTATTTTTCCTTCAGAACAATACATTTTGCAGATATTACTAAATCCTGTTTTTTTCCCCAGCTTCATATGGAACTGTGTTAATCACAGCTCAGTGGATGGGAGAATCAAAGCAGTGGATCCAGTTTGATAAGCTCTTCTCAAAGCCTACAGTCAGTCTCCTTTAATACTGGCTGTTACAGTTCCCCCACTTGAGCTGCTGTTTAACTTAACTGCATTCCCTTTCTGTCATCCTAGTTATCTGTTCTAAATCCTAAAAAGCTTTATGAAGGACTAATCAAGTCACTGATGGCATCTCCATATGGGGTCAGGTTAAAAAAAAAAAACAAACAGGCTGAAATGAGTTAACCCTTTTCTTTCTGTCTGGTAATCTTGCATCTGCAGGGACACTGAATTTACTCACATTAGTTTCATTTACCGATGTGTATTCACATGAAGTAAGAAGATTTTCCACATGAAGTAAGAATACTTTGATTTCCTTGTGACGAGTACTGTGTTTTCAAAAGGATCAAATGACCATAAATGCTACTTTGAATTAACACAGAACAAAGAAGTACTTGGTAAACAGGTAGAAAATATAGGTTGTTTAAAGAACACATATAGATTTTGTCCTGTTAAAAATTAATTTATATAGAAAATATATCATCCTGTCAGTAGTGCCATTCATTATTTTCTCTTGTATGCAACATTGGCATTTCTTAAGGGTAGTGCAGTCACTCCAGAGGTTGTTAAGTGGTATGTGGTATCCAACTGGAGGAAAATTAAACTGCTATTGGTCTAGATGGAGCAGTGAAAAATAGAAAGTTTTTACTATTTAGTAATTCAAGCAATATATTTGTGTCTGAAATGAGGACACTGAGTTTGTGAACGTCAGTTGCTAAAAATGATTGGTTTTATATTTTTGTTTAGAAGTCATTGCAAACAACAAATCTCTCACTAATATTGGTCCTTTCTTTTAGAAGGACCACACACACCACATTCTACTGCTTCTAAAAAACTTCCAGTTCGCCCTGGAAGCATTTAAAAATGGGCCACTGCAGTACTGAATAAGTGTTTACGTAAATGAGCATATGATCAACAATGATCCAATAAATCACTCATTTCAAGAGCTCTAATTTACCAAAGGCTGTGGGAGCCCATGGAAGTCCCTGCTGCCTAGAAGCTAGCCAGTGTTATACCTACGTACAAAAAGGGCATGAGAGAAGCCCTGTGGAACTACAGACCTGTTGGTCTAACTTCAATCCTTGGAGAAGTTCTGGGGAAGACTAACTTGGGGGATGCTGAAAGCCATTTAGTGAACAAAGCTATTATCAGGCATAGTCAACATGGATGGGTTCATCAAGGGAAAGTCCTGCCTTAGTAATTTGTTCTCCTTCTATAATACGTTCACCCAGTTGGTGGATGAAGAGAAGGCAGCAGATGTAATCTTTCTGTATTTTAGTAAGGCCTTTGATACTGTCCCTCATGTCCAGAAGGTCTGGAAAATTCATCCAACTGTCAGATAAACAGGTTAATGCTGTGCTGGGTGATGAACAGCCTCAATTGTACTGCTCGAAGTAAAGGGAGCTACATCTGGCTGGTGGCTGGTCACTGGCAGTGTTCCCCAGGGCTCAATTCTAGGGTCAGTCCTGTTCAACATTTTTATCAGTGACCTGGATGCACAACTGGAGTGAATCCTCAGCAAGTACTAAACTGGCAGCTTCTGTTGACTCCCTGGAGTGAAAAGAGGCCTGGAGGAATCTTGACAGATTGAACCACTGGGCAATTAGGACAGCATGAAATTCAGCAAAGGAAATGCCATGCTCTGCACGTGGGACAGAGTAATACCTGACACAGGAACAGATGGGGAGACAAATGGCTGGAGAGCAGCTCAGCAGGAAGCGATCTGGGGGTGCTGTCAACAGCAGGCTCAACATGAGCCAGCAGTGTGCCCTGGCAGCCAGGAGGGCAAACTGTCTTTTGGGGTGCATGAAACACAGCACAGCCAGCTGGTTAGGAGAGGCGATTCTCCCACTACATTTCGCGTTGCTGTGGCCTCACCTTGAATATTGTATGCAGTTCTGGGCTCCACAATATAAAAAGTATGTCAACATGCTTGAAAGCATCCAGAGGAAGGCAACAAAGCTGATAAAAGGGCTGGCAGGCACATCCTGTGAGGAGAGGCTGAGGGCACTTGGGCTGTCCAGTCTGGAGAAGAGGAGGCCAAGAGGTGATCTCATGGTTCTCTGCAGCTTCTTGAGGAGAGGAAGTGGAGGCAGGTGCCTCTGCTTGTTGAGGACAGGACATGAGGGAATGGATCAAAGCCATTCAGACGAGAGAGGTTCAGACAGGACATGAGGAAACATTAATTTACCACGAGGGTGGTCAAATGCTTGAACAGGCTGCCTAGCCAGGTGGTTGATGCCCTGTGCCTGTCAGTGTTCAAGAGGCATTTGGATAACACCCTTAATAATATGCTTTAACTTTTGGTTAGCCCTGAAGTTGTCAGGCAGTTGGACTTGAAGATCTTTGAAGGTCCCTTCCAAATGAACCACTCCGTTCTCTTTGAAAAGAATCACCAAGAGTTCAAAATGAAAACCACCTTTAGGTGTGGAAGATGAGAAGTGAAACGCTACTAAGAGCTTCAGGTTAATAGGCACGTGATCTTGGAAGAAAAAACATTTTGTTTTGTGGGCTATAGAAATAATATAATATTGGTAACTTGATTTCAAGTGAGATCTGGACTTGCTAAAACAGATAATGTCAAAGGTAATCTGTTGGTCTTCTCAAGCGTGTTTCCCAGAAAACCATCAGAGCACTGTGCTGTGAGGAAAAATATCCTGGTGACGACATTCACTTCTGCTGCACAAGGTCCTGAAGAAAGCAAGAAGAGTCATGCAGAACTGCAGCTAAATTTGCCCTCAGCTTCTATTTCTCAGCAGACCATTCCTAAACCTGAAGTAATACGAGAGACTAACTACATTAGTAATCTAAATGTAGAGATGGCCCTTGACCCTGCTGACCCATCTCGGTTCCAAAATGAATATTTCTTAAATAAAAAAAAGTACATTTAGAATATAACTACACTTTGTTACATCTGCTTCTTCCTCACTGGGAAGCTGAACAGAAGAGGCTTGCACATATTCTACCCCTGGTGGAATGGGCCTGTTCTTCCTTGCCTCTTAAAAACACAGGATGTGATTCTTCCATCTGCAAATGAATAGCAGAAATAACTGCTGAACTTAGCGAAGCTAAACAGCAAGAAAAATGCGAACTACATCCTAAATGTCAGCACTGTCCCTCTAGATTTTCAGTACTGCTTGGCACTTCAACAGCACTTTTTATCTGAGGAACTCAAAAGGCCAGTTCTTAGTTCAATCTTATAATACCCTTCTGAGGTTGGTAAAATGCCCAGATAAGGGAATTCGAGTACAGAGATGTTAAGTAATTAACTAACAGTCACAAACGGTCAGTAGCAGAAACCAAAGGCCTGAATGCCCAGAACTGCGCTGTAAATGTAACAAGCAATAAGCAAAATCTGGACATTGTTAGGAGATTTGTGTATTTATTCTTTAATGGAATGCATTGACTATGCATCCTTTGGGGCTTAAATGCTCAGTAAATCAAACTGAGCTGAGACTTGTTTTAAATGGACGTAGATTTTTAAAACAAATAATAGCATACACTGAGAAAAGTGGATCATAACTCATGGAAAGGCTGTTGATTTGGAAAGAATAATCAGCACAATGCAAGAATTTTGACTTTGTTTTCTAGAAACATTTATCACTCCCGTACCATAGTACATTTAATAGTAAAGTCCCTGCTTAAACTACAGCACCACAAACCCTTACAATGCTTCTTTGTGGAGGCTAGGAATTACTAAATTTAGCTTCCATGCAGAGAAGCTGGTGTCCATTTGGGAACTGGAAAATGTTCCCAATATGTTATCAACTTCAGTACAGAACTGTTTAAATTTTGAATGCCTCAAGTAATGACACCAGAAGGAAAATGGAACTAAAATGCTACCCTGTTTGAGAATCTTGTCATACAGGACTTACTTTCACAAAAAGTTGGTACAAAATCTGGACTTGCAGATTTTGTAACTCTAGAATTCTGGACTTCTAGAATGATGTACAACCCACATGAAATCCTGTTTAGTAGCATTCTCATAATTACTGAATCCTGAAAAGTTCACTAACTAAAAAGCAAACAACAAAAAAACAACATTCATATGAATACTTAAGTCAGCAATAATTTACAATTATGGAACTTTTTTTTCTTTATATATATATGTATATAACTGATAAGTATTATAGAAATGTTCTTATTAAATTTGCAAGCATCACAGAGTTGGGAAGAATTGTGAGTACCTTGGAGGACAGGATTAGAATTCAAAATGATCCTGTCAAATTGGAGAAATGACCTGAAAAAATAGGATGCAACTCTCTGAGAATAAATTTGAGGATCTGCAGTTAGGCAAGAATAATTAACTGCATAACTTTTCAATTGCAATATGAAGGGCAGCTCATTAAATGGAGAAACTTTAGCAATGATTTGGGCTTTGTAGTGGCTCAGAAGCTATTGTACTAATGATGTCATGCTGTCGGGAAGAAAAAGGCAAATATAATAGTGAGATTCCCATGTAAATCAGTTTTCAATATATAGAAAGCTATCTTTCAGTTTCATTCAGCTGACGCTATACGAATGCTGGGTTAAGCGAGCCCTGTGTCCAAACTGGTACTCTGTTCTTCAATAACCATGAACAACGAGAGGGAGGAGAATGAACAGAATTTTTAGAAAGAAAACCTTTAAGCAGAGATTAAATGATCTGTGGTGGGTTGGGGGTGTTAATAGGCTTTCAAACATACAGAAGGTGGCAGCTGGAACAAAAAAAAAAAAAAAAAAAAAAAAAAAAAAGAAAAAAAAGATTATTCTCTGTGACTAGTACAGCCTAAAGTGCCATAAGAAAGACTCAGGATGAGCTTTCCAATAGCAAGAAAGTACACCACTGAAGGAAGCTGCAAGAAACTCCAAAATCTCTCCATCAGTGGAGAGACATACATCTATCAGGAATGACACTGACAAAACTAAATGGCTACATCATTTCCAGAGGACACTCTGATTCAATTCTGCTAACATAACAGTTACATTTAAAAAAATACATATTTTACATAAAAATCTGCAGGATTCGTTTTTCCTGATGCAGGGTGAAACTGTGCATGGTCACATCACTTGATCCAACTCTTCACTCGGGCGGAAGGGAAGGATTTCGCAGAATCACAGAATTTCTAGGTTGGAAGAGACCTCAAGATCATCGAGTCCAACCTCTAACCAAACACAAACAATCCCCACTAAACCATATCCCTAAGCTCTACATTTACCTGGACCAAAATCCTCTGTCAGATGTACAATCCACGAGACTCTTACTTACCACAATGACAACATGCTATGGGGAACCTGAAGCAGAAATTACTCTCAGAAAAGCTGTAAATTAAAGTTGTGGATGTTACAAGCAAAATCTGTGAGATTAAACTTGATCAAGATGACACTGTCTTGCTTAAAGCTAGCTAGGGTGATAAAAAAACGATGACCTAGAGCCATCTCATATGTAAGTAGATCAAACATAGTAAGTTCTGTAGACAGGAACACCAAAATACAGTCAAAGTCTATTTTAACATGAAATCTATCTTCGATCATCAAAAACATTTTGATTGGAGAAAGCTGGATGGACATACATGGTGTACACACAACCCTATATTCCTTCAAAATTATTTTTGTTTTGCTCCTTCTTACAACTTAATCTGACAAGTCTTTACACCAAGAGTTTAAACTAAGATGATATTGCAAATCTTCCTCCAGCTATTCCTCACCCTTTCGATGGCTTATAGGACTTAATGTCTATACTGGCCCTGTAGAAGCAGGCATGCATCAGTTGACCCTGACACCGATTACCCAAAATTATTAAAAAAAAAAGATTCGACTGAAAAGACATTTCTCAGTTACTAACAAACAACACTGTTTTGAAGATTCGAATTATGTTTGCTGTTTCAGATTGTCTTCTTACTTTTGCATACCTCTACTTGTACTGATAGGAGACAAGGAGAGGTAGAGAAGGGACAAAGAACAGGGGAGAGAAAAAGAGGGGAGGGAAAGGGTAAAGAACACTCCTAATCCCATTACCATGTTATTGTTTTCAGGGGACTCTGAATTTTCTACTGGGGACCTAGGAGGTTCCAGTAAGATCTAATCACATTGAAAAAAAAACACCATGGCAAAAACAACCACCACTGTCTCATAATTGTATTTGATCTGAATTCAGTAAATTTGTATTACTGTTAATGACAGAAGAATTTGGACCCTGAAGTTTTAGATGCTTATTTGAATTTTCTCACATTAAAGCACTTAAACAAAAACCTCTTTTTGTTAGATTTGTGTAGCATTTGCCATCTTAAAGAGGAACAGACCTCCCCCTGCATTCTTCATAGAATTCCTGAGTTAATTGCTTGATAAAATTATATTTATTGTAGCCTAAGGGCTCCTAGAATTAGGTGCTTAATAGTAAAACACGTAGATGCTTGGTCTCATAGGTATGTTGAATGAATCAAGGCCAGAGTGTGTATGTCTTCCATTGTGCAAAACTGAATGCGTAGTTAAATTAAGAACAATAGGTATTCATAAATCAGCATGAGTGCCCATGAGAAACAAGTCTTCTAATTAAATAAGAAGAGAATCAGTGTTCCTTGTTCCGGGAATTGTTTGGTATTGAGGCAGAATATATTGATAGTTAGTAGAGACACATTATTTGTTAGAAGAATTATTGGATTTATTTATCAAAAACAACCCCTTTCCTACACATTAGTAGAGTTAATTTACAAAAATAACTGATTTGGACTGAAATCATTTGTGTGCTTTTTTAAGAGAAGCTTTTAGTGCTCCTACTGAAAAAAAGAAACCTTTGTAATCAGAATAGCACAAAATTAAATGCAGTATTTGCACGGAAACTGACATAGTGCTTTACCTTATTACAATTTTAAGCTACAATAAATAAATAAGTGTTCTTCCACTGAGAGGAAATTATTGGAGAATTCTACAACAATTTAAAAAGAAAAAAAAGATTTAGATTATTGTTTGTCTTGATGATACTTCAGAATTTTGGTGGAAAACATTCAAAGTATTCTCCATTCAGTGACTAAATGTGGCTTTGGGATGACTTCATAATTTTTTGATCCTAAAACTTGATGCCTACAGCCTTACCAGTGCAGTGAGTTACAGGTTTTCCCATTTTCTTATCAGGAGGGAACAGAAAGCAGTGTATTAAAGTTTTCTAACTTGAGCCCTGCAAACCCTACTTTTTACCCACCCATTATGATGCCATGCAGCTCTTCAAATACAAAGAAAAGCCTGAGTAGTCTATACTTGGCATTAAAGCCGAGAACATTTCAAATGATGGGGGCAGCAAACACTGCATTTGTCTTAACCCCTTCAAAAATGACACAAATTCTAAAGAAACTCTCAGAAATGTGTCTACAAGTCTTATGTTAAAAAATGTTAGCAGTTACAGAAATAATTATAGCTGAGCATGCTATTGGACAGATTGAACCACATTAATCACAGATTGAAAGAAGCAACTACTTGTTTCCTGTACAAATTGTGAGTGGTTAGGTCACCAGTCTAGGAATCAGTTTCTGTTCTCACATTTACTCTGAATTCCCTTTTAAGGAGCACTAATCTCTTGTGTAGACATACTTAAACAGAATTAAGTTGGCTTTAAAATTCTGTGTCTTCATTTTTTTCTTGAAGTGTCTGCACAAAAGTTAGCTAATATGCTTAAATCCAAGTTAATTTTCCTGTACGTCCCTCGATATACAAGTTCAAAGCAGTGAAATTCCACAAAGGCCTCACATTAGATGAAGCTAAAACAGGATTTTGAGACTGTCCCTTACAGTATTTAATGTTAATGAACATTAAGCTGCCAGGACATTCTTGTCTAACCAAGAAAGCACACCACACAAATCTGAATCTGTTATGTATCTACACAATACATTTGAATGCTTCTATATCTTCAAAGAGGATAATTTGAATGTCTTTTGTCATGAGTAACATTTTAGGAGATGAGGCACCTTTCTGCTATATGTGTTTTTTTTATTTGTTTGTTTAAAGACTGATTGTGTTTTGGGTTAGTAATTTTTTCCACTGAAAGCAAAAGAGCTTCTAGACATACATTCGATCCTGCAAATTATAGATCAAAATATGACATTTGGTTAGTATTTCAGAGTCCTCAATGGAAGAAAGTTAGTACTTGAATGGTGAGGAAATCCCCAAAGGAATAAAAAGTTTTTTAAAGTCCTGGGTTCCAGCTGCTGTCTTCTAGTGAAGCTTTATATGCCCCCCTAGACACACTGCATCCCTGTTTTTTTGTCCATTAATAGTATTCTTCAACTCTAGTTTCAGTAAATCGGAAATGAGGTCACTTGAACTTTACCAACTCTGTCATTTAACCAAAAATAATAATTAAGGAAATGTTCTGGACACTTTTTATTATTATTATTATTCCAATTTTTATATGATTTCAGTGACCCACAAAGAAGACAAGAACTAAGTTCTGTGTTCCTGAAGCACAAGGAGAAAAAAGCACAATATTATAAGGTCTTGTTTTGTAGTATTAATAAAAACCTTTGTGAAATCTGCCCATCCAGGACATTCTGTTCCCCCTTGAGCTTCCAGTAACCCAGGACATTAACAGACAACACAATAGTGACCATCGAGGGCATTCTTGTCCTTTGAAATCTTTGATCATCAGCTCTATAAACGACATTATTTTCATGGCCATTGTAAGGTGGTGTTTTTTTCTCAGCCTGAAGCATTTTCTACAGAATAAACTCATAGTCCATGTGTGAGAATTTAGGGAACAATTCATATAGCATTTTGACATCAAGTCACAGAGGACACACATTGTCACTGCCATTGTACCCAATTCCAAACACAGGATGTTGGTCCCCCTGAGTGTATAGAACTAATGAACAACACTTTAGAAGACTTCAGAAAATAAAGCTTAAACAAACTGATTTTAATGTGAAAAAAATAAAATAAAATAAAATAAAATACCACCCACGCAAACATTGCTAAACTGAAAACCATTAAAAATAAAAGATTAGGATGACATGACTATTTTTTCCCCCAATTGTTAAATGTAAACTAAGCTAGTGGTCAAAAAGTCATGGAGGACGAGGGAGGGAAGTTGTAGATGATTGCTGCATTCTTTATTACGTCCCCTCTCCATCCTGGAGAGCTGGAACATCGGTGCAGTTCTCATGCCAGCTTCCAAGTAAACAACACGCACTTCCTGGCTATCTCTAATCTGGGCAGCAATGTGTGTGAAGAGAGAGTGCTGAGTGATGTGTGGTTCTGACCAGGTATCCTGTTTTGACAAGGGTGTTTGTCCTTTACCCAACATACTGCAGAAGTAATTCTCGACATTTGTGTAATGTTTTCTTTTCTTTGGGGAGAGGAGGGGGAGGGAAAGGCCTAATTTGGTCTTTTGGGAAAGATTTAATTTGAATTACTGAGAAGGTTAGACGGCCAGAGGTAACAATTAAAAAATAACCAAAAAAGTAGTGCTGATAAAGTTTTTGTGTTTTTTTTTTTTTTTCCACTCAACATTTTAAGCTACAGTTAATTAAAAGACACCGTTACCTCTAATTAATACTTAAACTGTATATTACTTGCCAGAGTGTGATTCAAAATCCAGTTTAAAATTGGCCTCTAAAAGTTTTTGAGGAGCTAATGGAACTGTTTTAGTATCTAGCATACCATTCTAAAGAATAAGATTTCGTTGTTTTTATTTTTTTTTGTGTAATTTTTTTTTCCCTCTACAAAACCCTTTTCCTTTGGAAAAAAGCCCATTAAGCAAGCCCTCCACCTCTCCTCCAATGGTAAACAATGTTTCAAGTGAAGATTTTACTGGCAACAGCTCACAATTTCAGAATAAAATTCTGAAACAAATTTAAAAAATGAACGATGCCCAGATTAATTTAATTATCTGGTATTTGGATGAGATGTGGTTTGAAGAAAATGTTTTAAAGAAGGACCTGCTGTCTCACAAGATCTGTTCCTCTTCTGTGTACAGCAAAGACTTGAACGTGCATTTTCTACATCCCACAGCCACCTGGATTTTGGCTTTTTCCATAGGAAAATAAGATCTTATGGTCTTAGTGTAAAACATTCATAACATTGGATTTGTGTTTCCCAGGTGGCTTTAATAAAATGTTTTATAATATGGATGAGGAAAAGAAATCAATAAAGATTACATCACCTCTATTGTTTAAATGGTCTAGTCCTTGGCACACTAATGACTTGCTGTAGTTTATCTTCCTCTCTGATCATTTACAATTTTGGGCTAATATAACAGGTGATTTATTTGGAATCCAGTTCACAGAAAAAGATGGATATAACCATCCCAGTTTTGGCCCCACTCCTAAACCAGTGAAAAGCAAAGGTTGGGTTGTCACTGTCTTCTGTGAGAGAGAAACCAGGGCCTGTATTCCCTCTCAAAGCAAATCACTTGTCATTTATGAACCTCAATTTTCTGACTTAAGTCCAACATAGGTACAGATTTTACTTATGGTAAATAACACTGGTATCATGTCAGAGAAAGAGGATACTGCAAGAAAGTAGGTTATTTATGTTAGAGACATTTGAAGGATTTAGACATGCTATGGGATGAAGGACATTTAGAAGCTAACAATTCTGACCAATCTACAGTGTCCAGCAGTCATGGAATTTAATCTTTCTCCATCTAGCTTTCTCCATTTACTACATCTGCTGTCCAAAAAATAAATAAATAAAAATAAAAATGTCAGGGCTTTCAGTCAGCTGCATAACTCATTAAAATGCCCAACATTCAGAAAAAAATTAAGTTCTTAAAACTGACCTGTCTAAAACAGCTAAATATTGCTAAGAATCCCCATGATGTTGCCATAAAGAAAATAAAAACATAAAACTTGCATTTCCTGTTTTCTTTTGAAGGCAAACCATACCTCTGTTTTAGAATTGTCAAACCTTTCTATTGCACTCAAAGGAAGGAAAAACAGAGCCGTACATTACTCTCAAATTCCATATGATTGCAAAGCGGTGACCCATAGATTACTTTGCCCAAATATTTGATTATTCCAGAGTTTTGACAGATAATTCTTCTTGTATTTGGAAGCCCAGAAATCCAACAGTCTGAAAATTATATAAATGTTAGAAATTTGCTCTTAGGTCCTAAATTATTATTATTATTATTTGAAAATCAAATACCCGCATACCTGCAGTGCACCTATTTTCTATGAGTTCATTTTCTTATTTGAGTAAAAGTAACTCATAGGCACAAATTCTTACTACATGATAACAAACAGGATTTTTCATGGAGGAATATGCAGTAAATATAGGCACTGTAGACAGTGATCTTACATTGTTGTGAACTCAGGTAGTCCATGATCTTAGAGCAGACATCCTTAAATATCATTATTTTTCTTTTTAAATCAAAATTTGAGTTCCCCAAGATGTTGTATGGGATAGCGATTCCAGGAGTGCTTCTTAGCACAATGCTGAAATAAGGACCACTGAGGAGAACTAGTTAAAAGGATTTACTTTGAAATTATCTGGTACGAACTGAATATATTAGAAATAATGAATCATTACAAGCTTATGCCTTCGAATGCTAAATCCTCATTTTAGTTAAATATACGGGAGCTGCACAGGAATGATCTTGGAGGGTAATGAAAAGCAAAATAATGACAGATTAGCCAGTTCACTAACTTCACTGATTAAAATCTTTCTCCATAATGAGCAAGCCAAATTAAATGGAGGCATGAGGTAAAAATATAAAACATGCTTTTCTGTTGAAGTTTCAAGTACTTCAGTTAATTTTGTGAACACATTTCAGATCCAAAGACCAGAAATGTAACCTGATGTCTCTGTCTACATTTTACTTGGGATATGATAATGTTCCGGATTTGTAAAACTTGTGAACCCAGTGCATTCTTCATTATTCTACAGCCCCAAACCAGCCGTATTTTAATTTCATTTACACTGCTGTCAGTCTGAATAAATTCATTGCATAGCATCCTGACATTTCTTAAGTCAAGGACAAATCTCCTATTTACTTCACAGAGATTAGGAGGTCTCTCTAAATTCAGTGGAGTTACTCCAACTCATCTCAATGCCATCAGCTCAGTGTCTAGTCTTTTATATCCTCGGGTTACAGCATAAATAAGGCAACAATTAGAGATGCAAAACAAGTTTCAGTATCAATCTTCCAAGCAGAATGTGTCACCCTAGGAAAATAGAAATGTGAATCCCAAATGACTTAAGCAGAGCTGCCAAAGGGAATATCTAACATTTCACTAATGGAAAAATTGAATGTTAGATGGTAAGCATAATTGGAAAAGTACAACAACACTTGAAGCCATATCACTGATTTATATACAGTACAACTTCAAATACATTTAACTGTTATTTCCTTTTTCAGATCTTTGGCAGGAAAGCATTGGTCATTTTTTTTCCAGGTATCTCTCAGATAATAGATATATGGAGATGTTTCTCTAGGTACTGTTTTTGAAAATTGTTTTGCCACAATCTTTTCTTAAAAGTGAAAGTCTGAAAAAATGACACACATTTTTATTTTCCCACACCTGTTTTAGCTGTAGCAATTATCTAAGGCTATTTTAGGACTCAGAGTCAATAGAGAACAAATTATTTTAAAAAGGGAACTAAAGCAACCCAGTACATTTTTGTTAGCAAAACTGAGAAGTCTACCTATCTCATTCAAGCCTAGCCTAAAAGAATACAAGAATGCTTGTTTAAAGAGCACTGGCTTTCCCTGAGTTGCAAAAGGGTTGTGACTCCAAAATTTTCATTATCTAGGAAAATTTCACTCCATGGCAAGATTGTTCTAGGCTATTATCTAAAAGGTCAATTTTTAAGCCCAGGACACCTACCAAGACTTTACTTTTTACTTCATTTATTTAGTTCAAACTTTTACTGTGGTATTTTAGATGATGAGTTGGGCTGCTTTCATGAACCATGGAGTAAGATTTCCCCCAGCCCTCAACACTGCATAGATTTACTCTGCCCAGGCAGCGTGGTTGTATTCGTCTCCTATACCATGGAGTTTATGGGCAAGAAAGGCAAGGAACCTTACTAGTTTGCTGTCATATTTGAGCTGGGCTGTAACCTTCATTAAAGTTAATTGTTATTACAGACCAACCAAGAAAAACTCTGAGTCAAGAAACATAACAAGGGTTGGTATTTCTGAGACATAGTGCAATTCCAAGACCTCTTTGCTCAGAACTGACCTTAAAGGCCACAATCTGTTCCATTTTTTCAACTTGTTAAGGAAATACTGTTATATATGTTACAAAGAAACACTATATTTTCTTCATTCTGCCAAACAACAACAACAAAAATAGAAACTAGAATCCTACTTCTAATGAAGAAATAAATCCTGGAGATGAATCAACCAAGATTTTGGCAAGGCCTGTTCATATAACCATTGTCACTGAAATGCATTGTGAAAGAGAGTAATTAGGAGGAAAAAGAACTGTAAACAAAAGTTTACATCACCTTCAAGATCCTAATTACATTTCTGATTAGGAAGCGGCTCAAAAAAAAAAACACAAAAAGAAACCTCAATCAACTTAGGAAGACTTATTCCATGCCACAGAACACAGCGGTTATAAATTACTGAAGGTAATTCAGAGAGGAAACAGTATGAGCTTTACAGTTAGACTGGTAAGGAACTAAAAATCCTTAAGTGTAGATAAAATAAAGAAGCTTCTCTACTGCTTTCTTTAAAACAACGGAAAAATCTGTCTTATGGTTTTAAAGCAAAAATATATTGAAATTTCTTTCCTTCTTTTTTTTTTTTTTTTTTTTTAGGTAGGAAATCAGTGCCTTCTACTTTTTACTCACTTCTATTACGCCTTCCTTTTCTCCTGTATATCTTTATATATATATATATATATATATATACAGCTTGATAGCTTGATGCATCAGAGGTTATATTTATGTGCCCAGTCTGCACTCTCACAGAGCTTGGTGTGTATTTTCACCTTCTACTGGATGGTACATGTGATAACCGTTCAAGTGCCCTCTAGTGACTGAAAGTCGCAGTAAATTTCTCACCCTCTACAGCACCCTTTGAAAGGCTCAGCAACAATATGGACATGATGTGTTGAGGACATCAAGCTTTTCCATTCTAACCTTTGATTTTCCTGTTACCACGATCAATACTGGAACACCTCACTAACATCAGACTGCCTGGAAACTACCACCAGCCTGATGTAGGGTAGAAGACAGATGCTAAACTGACAGGAAGTCAGGTAAGTTTGTTAGTTAGTCCACTTTAGGACTACATAAAAACTACAAGAAACAAAAACCAATGAACTATTTTGTAGTTATTTGCATTCTTCATTAAGTCATTTCAGCTACATTCATTACCCTGTTTAATCAAACAATGGTAGAAAAGTGATGTAGTAGACAAAGTTTCTATTTGACAACCCAGTCTAGCAAATCAATGGATCATAAAAATTATGCCCTTTGAATGAGATCAAATTTTGTACACTTGAATTATGTAACTGAGCCACAGGCTAACAACTTATTCACAGATATGTACCATTTATTTATCAATTTACAGGCTCATTAACCTGGAATGTTAGCCACTGGAAACAGAGAAACATATAACAATACATATAAGTTTTCAAGTCAACAGAGCCTGATGAAATGAATACAAATTTTAAGCAAAAAAAAAAAAAAAAAAAAAAAAAAAAAAAAAAAGGAATAAAAATATACATCTAGTTTTAAAGTTCAACTATTTGCAAGAACAGCTACCACAATAACAAAAAAAAACAAAACAAAACAAAAAAAAAACAACATGGAAATACATTTTCCGCTTTAGGTCCTAAGTAGCTCTTCTAATCTAACAACAACTAGGAAAATAGGGGCAACAAGTGATATCATGGAGACTTTTTGGATCACTAGAAGATACCCCGGTACGTGGGTTAGTACTACAGAAGCACACTGACCTAACAGGAATAAAGAAGACCTTCGACTCTATTTAATGTACAAATCTCAAGGAAATAGCAAAAGGAAAAAAAAAAGCCCATTCGAGCATGAGCAAACCTATTTTTTCTCTCCTGCCTTCCGGGTGTACACACTATCATTCAAAAACAAAAAGCCATATTACATTGCATTGTCCAATAAAAACATGCTTCTTTGTGGCTGTCTGGCTGTTGATTTTTACCAGATTAAGTTTAATTAAGACTTCATATTTGGAGATAAAAAACAACTCAAATTCTGTGTAGTTTTGAGGAATAGAGAATATATTAAAGATTCAACAAAGAGGGCAATTCTGGGTTTTTCGTATTGATATCCATGTATTTTGCTTGATATTCTTGGAGGGCCCAGTAATGTCATAGGCTGAATGCTGCTAATAAAGGCATAGTGCTTTAATCAAGGTATCCCACTTTTAAAGCTCCTTCTGAAGGGGAGTAGTTCAGGAGTAATTTGTGAGGCAGAATAATCACTTTGACAACATATTTTGCAAAACATCTGCCTTCTTTACATACTTCAATTTTCACGAGTTACAGCAATAAATACCTATCTTCATGTGGATGACCTTGAAATTTTCTTTAGTGTATGCTTCAGTAAACAAAGAAAACTCAGCAAAAAAAAAGCAAGCAGCCTCAGCTGTATGCTTAAAATTATACTGAAAAAAAGTTTTAATTTGTTTTATGAGAAAATAAATCTGTTCAAAGCCAAAACACAACACGCAAACACATTCTCTACAGGTGTGACGGTTTTGTGGTTTACTGCTCTGAAGTGCTGTGACTTCTCTTTTTACCTCAAAATTTTTTACCCTGCAAACAACTCAACATATAACATTTTAAGCCATATTCTCCTTTTTTAATCTCTCTCCCATTTTTCCATTTTCACTGTCCCCCTTCAAACATTACCTGCAATATCATTTTCTCATTTTTCTTTTCTTGCCCTTCCTTCTCACAGCATGTAAGACAAAACGTTATATTGCTCTCCTCTTACAGCCTGAACATTCCTCAAAACAAACTCAAATTTAAGGCTGCAGAATAACCCCTAAAACCACACCAAAATTCCACCGGCATTCAAAGACCTCTCCATTTCAAAACAAACAAACAAACAAAAAAAACAGCAACATCCAAGAGTGGGCTTTAATAGGAATGTTTTATTGTTGCTGCAATGGAGCAGGATTTTTTATTGTTTTGTTTTTCAAGTTTGCTTTAGAGAAACTCTATCATTCTTGAAGGTGTCTCAAAAGCAATCTTTTAGCATTACCAATTTCCCCTTAGCAGCAGGACAAGTTTGCCTGCCAGCAAGCCAGTTCTTTGTCAAAATGAAGAGCTTCTCATCAGTAAATGCAACATCTCTAACACCGCATTTCAGTCTTTGTAGTAATAACATAGCCCTAACACTGACTTGAAATAATTAGCCAGCACTGTCATTGGTATTTTCTTCATTGCCAGCACAGCTCTTCAAAGCAATAATTCGTCTCTCTTCAGGAGCATCAAGCTCTACAATTGAATAATGATGGACTTGACCAAATACCAGTCTAGCTCTCAGCAGCAAGATTCCTAGTGCAGGAACCTGTAATCCAGTTTTACTACGTAGTAATCTATCGTTTTTAGAACTACAATCAAACCCTGCATAAATGTAACACAATTGCGTGCAATTAAAGCAAAGTACCTGGGATCTAAGGTTCTGAGATTTTTTTCTTTCAATACATGCTCTTCAAACCAGTCAGCAATTCCCAAACTTCCTCCATGTTACCACACTCTGAAGATGACAGTTTGCTTATTCCAAACAAACTCTGAAACTTTTTTGCTCTTGCAGCAATGACAACACGCAACAGTCTCATCCAAATCAGCATGGCGATCCTCTGAGCACCTCTGATGCATATTTCATTCTTCTGGACAACCCATTCAACCCCCTACCCACATGAAAGAATGGTGCTTAAATATGTTGTGATCCCATTTCAACATTTAGTTTTATATTTCTTTCAAAAAATAGAGTTCATACACACACACACAAACAGCCATTTCTAATGTGCACTCTGGAAATACCTAACCTTTGTTCTCAGAAGTTATTTCTTTTCCTGTGCACCTATTTTTGCACACAGGCATAGGGCTGATATGGTGTATTGATACTTTAGCAGGAATAAATAAGGTGCTATTCAGCTTCCTCCAAAACTGCAGTAGTAGTCTGATAATTTAGAAATGAGTAGTAAGAAATAAACCCCATTTATTTAAGCCAAAAAATATAGATTTAATTAAAAAAAAAAAGTGAAAAACAACACTTGGAAGATACTGGACCTTACTGGATTTGCTATTTCCATGGTCAGATTGCTCAGCTAGATGGATGTCTTAATCCAAATAGTAGAAAAATCTCAACCTAGCAGAAGAAGTGGGTCATGTAGGCAACGTATAAAATAAGTATGAAAACAATAATAGTCATTCAGTGAAAAGGCAGTTTAAGTGAAGCATGAAAATTAAAGTTTTTTCTATGTTTGTTGGTGTTATGACCAGAAATAACGTTTTTTAGTGAGTTAGCCGAAGTCTACTTTCAGTTTGCAGAGAGTAATTTTCATTTGGGAAGGTTAATCAAAAACTCCAGACAAAGTAGCTAGATATTTTCCTGACATCTTTTTCTAAAAATCAATCAAGGCTGTGTGTTTATGTATGCAAATGTATTTGGAATATTAACTGTGTAAATCAACAGTTGATTTCTCAATTAAGCTAACTGGTAGCAGCAATTAAGATAGCAATTGGAAGGCTGTAACAGTGTAGTGAAGAGGCTATCTCCGTTTTCAAATTAAATAGACTTGTGTGTAACCTTCTTCGTAAGTAAGCAAATTGTGGTTTCTATTACTACAAGGTCTGTTTTGGCTTGATTTGAAAATAAACCTCTTTTTCCTCTGCGTCGATAAGAATGTCTTTTAAAGCTAGAAGTGAAAACAGCAGAAAACTTCTGCACCCTTTCTAATCATTAAAGAGCTCCTAAGTACTGACACACTGAACGTACATGTATTCCTATAGGGCTATTTCTAGCTATGCCTTCATGAAGAATATCTAGGTAAGAAATCCACTCTTGCATGGAATGCAAATAGTGTTGCCATGTTGCTAGCAAAAATGTTGAACAGCACCAGTCCCAAGAACAGTCCCTGAGGAACGTAACTCATCACTGATCTTCACTTGGACATTAAGCTGTTTACCCCAGCACTTTAAGTGTTACCATCCAGCCAATTCCTTACCCACTGAGTGGTCCATCCATCAAATCCATGTCTCCCAATTGCTCTCATACTTTTGTATTTTGCACTTAAGCTTTTGCTTAATCTAAAACAGTGAAGAGAATTCTACATCTTAAAAAAATGTTAACTGAAACCATAGAGCAGTCCTTTCCTCAAACTGTCCTTAATTTCTGTCAAAGCATACAAATCTTGAAACATAATTAAAACCTCATCAAAATGACTCTCAAATATACTTCAAACATACTAAAAATGGAAGAACTTTACAAATAAATTCACAAACAACTCAGAAGTTTAGGACTATGCACACTTGCTGCAAGCAAAACAAATAAACAGACAAGAGTGTCATAACAACAGGAAAATATGATGAAAATGCCTCCAACCACCACAAGCTAAACAATGTGATACAATCATTCCACCCACAACTCAGTAAAACCAGTGCTGAATAAATACAGAAATGGCAGATTCACTTTGACTGAAGTCACTTGACGATTCTGAGTTGAGTGACAAAAAGTGTGTGGAACTCTAAATTCACAAAACCCAAGTTGCCATTCATTTTCTCACAGTTGTGACTAATGAGGAGGTGGGTGGTGGAGAGTATGGGAAATATTAACAAGAAAAAAGACAAGGGATTGCTAAAAATATCAGAAGCTCCAATTCCAAATTTAATTATTTTATGGCAAATTGAGAAAAAAAAAAAAGGCAAACTATAGGATAAGCCCAACTACACAGGACACACAACAAATCTTTCTTACTTGCTCTGTAACTCTCTGTAATTCAAAGCTTACTTTCTACTTGATCAATCTGCTGTCCCTTCCCTTACATACTCCTTCTTCCATTAACATTGTTTTACTAATGTCTATTTAACTTGAAGTTTTCCTTTCAAGAAATCAGAAGCAGAAACTAAGGTTTCTGAAATAAATTTTTATCAGCCTCTCTGCAAAACACTTCACACTTCAGTAGCAAGAACCATAAGCTCCCATTTTGTTTGCTTCTAAGACTAAAGGAGGATTATTCCCTATTCTAACTGAACCTTCTCTTTCTTAAATATTATCAGAATAATCTTGCGCATAACCAGTCCTTGTAATTGCTTTATACTTGCTTCAGAAAATATACACAAACGAGAACTAAATGTCTACTAACAGGCAGCCTTTGAAGAGCAAGCATTTATAGCCACAACAATTCATGTAACTGGAACATGACTTTTGTGTCTTTGAATACCTGTCCAACTCACCTATCTTAGCTTAATACTCTCTCCCTCAGTTACTTTTGCTACTTTTTCAGTGTTTACAATGCAGTACACTATTTTTTCGGTGCAACTGTTCAGTATTGCCACAACTGACATTTAATTGTATTATTTATAAATGTGTTGTAAAACAATCAAGATTCTGTCTAAACCTTACATGACAGCTACAGGATGGTTTACATGACACCTGTTCAGATTAGGCTTCAGTTCAGATGTAGGGCTTTTATCTATCACTGCGTACCAAAACTAAAACATGGTTAAAGGGAGTAGAAGCTTTGCCAGCAAGATTTACACTCCCATTTTGTTTCAACCGTGCGGATTAAATTCTATTCTGAGAAAATGATCTCTTCAAAGCACAGACAGTAGAAATTACAGACGGAACTGAGAGAACAATGGAAAACAGATTCATTAGTCTGAAAAAAATAGGGTTATTCTGGACAAAATTAGAGTATCTGGGAAGCAAGAAGAATTAATCTCCCCTCTATTCCTACAGAGACATCCAGAACACAGTGGGAAAATTAAGAAAATCTGCAACAAGATGTTAAGTCTAAAAGACACTGGGGAATTGGAAAAACTAAATAGTTAATATCCTTACCATGCAAACAGCAGAGAAGAATATTTTAAACTATTTAATTTCAGATAGCCTTATGATTTATTTATTTATTTATTTTTAAACAGGGTAGAACAAAGCAACCTGACTACAAAGAAAGCAGTAAAAATTCAGTTTAACCACTGCACAAATTCCAAGGAGTGTGTTCTGCAGTTGCTTATTTTGCACAGACAAACCCACACTAATCCCTCAGAGAAAGAATAAGGTGATCATTTCTGAGATGAGGTAACTGGGTCTCAGTTGTAGGGTGTGCTGTAGTCATGCCTTTCTGACTCACATTAAGGTGGACCCTAGAAACTCATCTTAAGTAGTTGCACTCGTGTATGACTCACTTACTAATCACTGTAAACCTTGATGCTAATCAGGAGAGCAAATACAAAAATTCTGTAAAATACCCTGAGGTTGTAGTTAGTCAGAAGAAGGTGAAAACAAAATCTTGACAGCTTTTTCTTGGAATGGTGCTGAGGTTATCATTGGTGATGCATCACCAGCTCTTTAAAGCTATGACTGCAGAGAAAGTGCAGCAGCCGGACTGACTTGCTACATAAAATGACAAGCAATCAAGGAGAGGCACCAAGACTGCAGTGTGCTGTGCTGCATTTGCATATATGAACCAGAACGGGGACAAGAGCCTTTGTAAAACAGTTGGCAACAAGAAATTCCAGCTATTTCTCAGCCAACACTTAATTTTTAAGACTGATTTGTATCCTAGAAAAGGAATTGGTTCTTTTAGGAAGCAGAGTGCTTTCAGTCCCTATTACACAAAATTTTAAAGGCAAATGACCTGAACCCCAGAACCTTTGTGATTCTTTTTCTTTTTTTCTTTCTGCTACTAGTTATAGATTTGAAGGCAGAACTTCGCTGTGTAACAAGCATAAGACGACCAAAAAAGATGGTCCTTGTCTAAAACAGCTTGCAATCCAAACTGAAAAATTTAAGATGGGAGCCAAGTATGATAAACAGCAGGGTTTCCAAGCAAACAGATGATAGGCTGAGATACTGAAAGGATTTAAGTCACACATTCTGGAAGGCACACATGAAATCATTGGGCAAAAGTCCCATCTCCGACTTAACTCTCTAAACATATATTTCAAGCTACCTATGATAGATCAGATCAGGAACATAGGGGCATCTAAGGAAAGTGCTGCAGCACTCCATGCTTAGATGCCTGTCAAACTCAACTCGTGCCTGAGTACAGAGACCCCTATAAAAGACCAGCAATCAGGATGATAACCTAGCGGTACCAAGATGCAAGATGAGTTTTCTAGAGGTAGCCAGCATGAAAAAATAAACACAGGGTCTATTTGAAAGCTTTCACCTCTTTGGGACATAAAGAACTGAACCAGAGCTCGGACAGAGACCCACACTCCACCAGGATTAAATCCTCCCCTGAGAGTGGGTGCTTACACCAGGTATTTTTTTTAAAGTGAGTGAATAGGGCTTGTTTTTGAGGATTCAGCTGCTTTTCAATGCATTTTCAATTGGTGGCCTAATCCAGTAATTATGGCACTCAGACAAAATGCCTGGGCTCCTAGAAAAGCACCTAGCTATGCGAAGCATGTGTGAGATAGGGAAGCATACTTCACTGTTTTAGTGGTTACCATTGTCTGAGCATAGAGGTTTGTGACAATCCCAGGGCCAGGAGAAAAGCCGAAAGATCTGACAGGTTGTTGTCCTGCCTCCCAGAACTGTATGTATGTTTCAGCTGTGAAAAAATGTAGTCCTGGAGGCAGAGTCCAAGACTCAGGACTGCCCATGCCCAGATGAATGCCCTTGTCATGGATGCAGAGCTTCAAACCCCTCCAAGTGCAGCTCAGTGACTGCTTTGCAGTAGCGTTGCTTCCAAAGAAGTGGACAAGGGCTCTGTGTTCGTGTTCTACGTACAAAGTAGAAGTCAAGGTATATTTACAGAAATCAAGATCAAGTTCAATTTCCTACTCATTCCTCAAGTCTCTCTCATGCCTGCATGAGTTGTGACCATCAAGAAAAAGCTGCCTTTTTCTCTGGCCCAAATGTTCTAATTAAAAATACTAAGTGGGACTAATAAGGCGGACACTGCAAAGTCATACTGGAGCTCCAGATTCTAGTCCATGCTCTAAAATCAGAATAGAGAATTAAATCCAAATTTCTTATGTTTCAGATTGATCTACAAGTACTATCATTCATATACTTTCCTTTGGGAATAGCCAGTAGTTTTCTTTCAAAAACAAAAACACCCCACCACCAATAACAACAAACAGACAAACAAACAAAAAAGGCAACAGGTATAACAGGTATTTAAAAAAAAATCTTAAACAGCAAATTGGCATTCTCTGTTGAACTGTTCCTTAACTGATGTGTCTCTAGTGCTGATTAATGCTGATGGAATCTTCTGGGAAAGCACAAAGGGGACCCAAGGGCAATACCTGGAATTGTAGGATTCCTGTTTCCTGACATTCTTTTCTGCTGCAGGAAACAGTGTGACTGTCTCAGTAGAAAGACCTGAGTCAGTATTGAGTAATTGACGCACGTGATGTGAGGCGGGAAGACAGCACGTACCGATTTTGGTTTGTCGTTTTTTTTTTTTTTTTTTTTTTAAATGATGGTATCTTTTGATAGCAGGAATTAAATTAAGACCACAATTATTTTAAAGATCAGACACTCCAAGGTGCTTTTCACACAATTATCTGTGGTGGCCGCATTTCTAAAGCCATTTCAAATGATACAACATTGTGCCTTCTGTATATCATTGCCTTAACAGCTAAAAAGCTCCATATCTCACTGGGGAGATAACATATTTCAGCAGTGGATAGGAACAGCAGGAGAGGAAGAGTGACCTACTGCTTCAGTGCGAGTCAGAGGCTTGAAAGATCTGGATCCAAGTTCTGAAGCAAGAAGATCAGACTTTGGTGAAGTTGGATCAGTTGCCTAGATACACATTCAAACTGGGTATTCCTTGAAACTAATCCTTAAAACCATGATCTCCATCAGGCCCATCTGCCAAGCTTCCTGGAAAAGCTAATTCTCAGAAGACACAATTTTGATGTTGCCCATGGAGGAAAAGTAGATAATTTTGTTTCTTTAGTTAATGGCTACAACAAACACAAGAAAACAAAGTTATAAATTCCAGGTCTTGCTCCAAAATCAGCATAGGTACTTCATCCAAGTGCTGCTCTATGTAAATCACAAACCCTTTCCAAGGCAGTAACTTAAACCCAGTGCTCTCCTTTTCCTGCTAAGCATCCAAAAATATACACCAAGAGTCATGCTCCCCTTCAGTTGGCCAGTGAATTTGCAACAAATTCCTGTTAAGTGGAACAATTTCAGCAGAAAGGAGAATAGAATCAATAGCCAGAATAACTGCTCACTCTTGGAAGATGTGGTGTCTTCACTGGTCACGTAAAGACAAGAACCAACTGCATCTCCTCCATCTCAGTTCCCTCCACCAAGATTGCACTACTGAAAGATTTACTTTCCTACAGTGAAAAGAAAATGACGACTCTCTTTTTTTTGGCAGGTAGTTTGCAGACAATCTAATTTAAGAAAAGGTTGTTGGGGGCTACAACTTCCAAAGGAGGAAGTATTTTTTCTTTGTAGGTTTTACGGATAGGAAAGGAAGGATTTAGGAATTAACAGGGTAGTGTTTTGCGCTGTGCTGTTACACAGAACATGCAGATCCCTGTTGACCATTCTGTTCCTAAATGTCTGTTGATGTATCCATTATCCCCCCAGGCATTTTTTACTGGGTGCAAGAAGGAACCTTAAAGCCAGCTCATAATTTATTGGGCTGACACGTGTTGGAAAAATAAACAACAATGTTGTTTGCCCAAGGCCTGCAGCAAAATCTTGACAGAATTTAGTTTGCAAAATGCTCAAAGGCTCTTTGAGAACAAAAAGTTTTATAAAATGCAAGATACTGCTGGACTGATTTCTACAACAGAAAGGAATAAAACTGTCTCCCATGTATGCTACTAGCAAAATTCCTTCTTGTCAGTGACACCAGGAGGAGGTTCTAGATTACTGGAAAGACAATACAATGAGAGACAAAGTAAGCAATATTATTCCTAGCATCTTTGCATCATGATTTCTTACATTATTTGTACCTCATGTTAAAGACTTCTCCTGTTTTGTAGCCCATATCTAGAGAGCAGAGGGTGATCCAGGCATTGTCTCTATTTATTAGGAATGCTTTTAAACTGGCAGCAGCACTCTGGTGAGTCCTCTGGCACAGGAAGACAGGGTGCCAAGAAATGAGAATCTAGGAGTAGTAGGGAGAGAAAAAAAAGAGAGTTGCCTCAAGTTTTGCAGTGGTCAAGTGACCGCTTTTTAAATTGAAGCAGATAGCTCATTTGCCAGTCCCATCTCTTTCATATATTTATGTTACATCCTTTTAAAAACAAACTTTCCCCTGATGGAAATAGGCTGTTCAAACTAGAAATGATTAGTAAGTGGGCCCTGGATACCAGTTTGTGTGCCCAGAACATCTATCATTATATCATTCTACATGAAACATATCCAAAGTTTGTGGATATACAGAATCTCTAATGCTGTAATTTGAACAGTGGTCTGTGTATTGAACTGAAAATGGACTGGACAGGCTGTGCTACCATCAAAACAGATCATTCCTCCTCCCCCCTAGCAGTGGGATATCAAAAATCAGAAATAATATTGCCGAGGCAAGAATTACGTTCTGAATCCCCTAAAAGTTAGTCACTGACAGTAACGTATTAGGAATACACTGGGTACTATTTAAGAGATGGAACATACACTGAAATAGGAATTGAAAGAATGATAATGATGGCTTAAAACTGAATGTGTCAAATTCCTAAAAGATCCCTAAATGATATCCTCAAGTCTTAATGACTTTATGCATTACTGCAGATAATAAAAGCTACTGTAAACTATAAATATGCACGTCTACAATAAATGATTGTTATGTTAGTGCTATTCTATAAAACAACTTTAATTGTTTGGGAAAGCAGAGAGATTTAAACACTTCAGAGAAACAAGAAAGCTCTTCGTAAAAAGATCCTAGAATGAAAATTCATGCAAATTTTCCAACTTCAAATGTGAGTGCATCTAGCAAGACACTAAAGAAGATTATTAAAACAAACTTCTATTTTTGACAAAATTCATTTTGCTACCTAGCTTGAATGGAGGCTGTAAATCCTCAATGCCAACTGAACCTAAGAGGCTTTGCAAATAAATTATGAGATCAGCAGCAGGGCAGTGCAAAGGCAAAGGCTTAGACCGATTGAGTCAAGCTTTGGACTGATGTGAGTCCTTACATGGATGAACTACAAATCCCTGAAAACAGAATTTATAAGGCCCATGTTGACAGGCTCATTACTACAAAAGAGATGATACTCTTAAAAAAAAAAAAAAAAAAAAAACAAAAACAAAAAAAAAACCTCTGGAAGAAAGAGAACCAGAACAGCTAAAGAAGACCTGAGTAAAGTCTTGCCCATCAGTCAGAAAGTAAAGGAAATATTTAGGGTTTTGAATAGGCTCTCTGTCTCAGGACAATTTCACACTAATAGAACTTCATGAACAGCAGTATGTGTTTGTTTTGTCACAGAATAGATTAAGCTGTGTTTTTAGAAAGCTTGGCATGTGTATTCCTGGTTTGAAGCATACATTGAGCTGAAGGGCACTAAAAAGCATAGTAAAAATTGGAGGGGTATGTTCATCACCATTCTCCTTTCTAGTCCAGTGTTCTTCTGGGATTCTATTTTTTTTTTTTTCCTTAACACTTTTAAATTAGGACATTTTATTCATGAATTCAGATATGCAGAACAGAAGTCTGACACATGACTTGAACATGTCACGTAGGCAAAGTCTGACCCTTTGCATGGCATTTTATTTACTGATTTTTTGCTCTATCAGTTTGTTTTGCTTAAAGATAACCAGATAAATTATTTTCCACTTATTTTTCACTGTTGACTCTACTTGCCTGTCCCTTTAATAAAGTTGCAGTTTTCTTTTAATAAGCATTGAAGTCACTTACGAAAGCAGTTTTGCCCACTCTGCTAAATAAGAGTTGTCAATTTATCAATTCCACCTAATTCACAAAATGTTTTTGGCATTTTTAAGTGCTTACAGCTATAATTCACTTTTTCTGTTACAACTGTGTGACAAGGCTCTTGCTTCATTAATCACAAGAAGGGTATACAGCACCATCTACATTTTCTGCATTATCTGTTGCTTTGAAAGACACCATGATCAGATGCCATGGCCCAGAATAGGGAGGGCTCTGGCTGGACAGACAGCAAGATAAAAGCACTAGGAAGCTGTAATGTTTCAGTGTATATTTTCAGGACCATGGATCATCATCATCTACGCTTCTGAAAGCACCATGCTAAAAGAGTTACTTGACCTAGCCCTCCAAAATCTAACCACCCCAAGCCACGTATATTGTGCAGGGTAGACAGGCTCCTTTGAGATCCTAGGTATAAGTAAATCAGTAAGAAAAAAAAAATAAATATATATATATACAATATATAAATAAAATAAATAAAAGAAGAAGAAGAAAAAGGCTGTCCTCCTCTTCTGGCAAAAAGTTATTTCCCAGAGGAGAATCCTGAAATGTCCTCCCCCCCGCCAATGAGCTACCATAGTGGACTTGGAGTTACATTAGCATGTAGTGTTATCTAAGATTGTTTCAAAGGTCTTAATTAAGGTCTTAAACAGAAGCCAACAATCACAAAAAGTGTGATGTGGATGCATGCAATACAGCTTGCATCCTAGCCTTTATAAAAAAGTATAGTTTGCTTCTGGAAAACATTTAGTTCCATGTGAGATACCAGAATCCTAACATTTATAGAGTGGAGAATTTCTTCCCTGAAGCTGGTATTACAGTTCCAATTACCACAGATCACCATGCCATCTGTGAGCAATTACCTTTCACTTCCTGCTTTCAAATGCAGTCAACATGCTAAGCAAAGTCAGACCTCAGTTCTTTCACGAGGTTTGGATGCATTAACAAAGGCATTAAAAATAGGATGAAGTCCAGCCCAAGCCTTGTCCTCCATGTTGGCTATATCAAGAAATATTACTAAAAATTGCTCATTCTGCACTCTAAATTCTCCCTGCTTTTCTGTCGGTACCCCAGACATCTCTTAAATCTCCATAACAGCAATAGCAACTCTTGGATGGTACTTCTCTCTTTTTATGAACCATATAAAAGGTTGTTCCTCTAGGGGAATGAATGCTGCAAAGCTAGAGTGATTTCTGCCCCTTTTTTCCAGGACAGACTATTAACTTCTCCAACTTTATATGTTACCAAGTTTGTCCTTACACCATCACATTAGGGAGAATAGTAACCCTGGAGACATGAGTGACATTGTAGATTGGAAGAG
Source organism: Anas platyrhynchos (assembly GCF_047663525.1). Taxonomy (NCBI): domain Eukaryota; kingdom Metazoa; phylum Chordata; class Aves; order Anseriformes; family Anatidae; genus Anas; species Anas platyrhynchos. Next base: position 117,207,990 of record NC_092588.1, read on the forward strand.
AAGAAAGTACTTTATTTTTTCTGTAGCAGTTGAACCACATCTTAGAAAAGATTAAAAGTGGCTGTCAATACATGGTCAGTGCTGTCCAGGTTCTGTTGTAAATAACGCAACAAAAAAACGCCATGTTACACTACACCATTGCATAAGAAAGGTTCTTTTTCAAGTCTTTACCTATTTCTTCAATCCAGCCAATCACTTTTCCCATATTTTTAAGTGTTCAGAGGATTGTTTCTTTATCACTATCTACAGCAAGGATCAGCAGAGCTGCAAGCAATTATAACACATGCTAGCTACCTGTATTTGTATAGCACCTCCATTAAATACGGATCCTCAAAAAGATTACCAAAAATATCTAACAGATCTATATGTTCTGAACAGCTCAGATAAGCTTTAAATCTTTATCGAAAGTTCACCCAGGTATACATTTTCTGAAATTTCTGACTCCCATAACCCGTGGGATTGGTGTTAATACTCACTCATTTTTAATCACCAACAGTTAGTAGTATTGACACTATTAGCATCAGTAGGCACTGTTGCCATGTGGAAATGTTCTCTATAGAGATGTTCAAGCCCTGAATGGGATTACAAAATTTCTAAATGGAACTGATTTACATTGATGGAGCGCTGAAATGTAACTATGTTCATCACTCTTTTTGCTGCTCTGTGGAGAAATTTTAATTCTAATTGCTGTAGTCCTCAGTCCACTACACACCTCATTTAAGGAAAACAAATGCATAATATATAAAGGTGGATAATATTATTATGGCAGTGTTATGGCTGTCTATGGGACAACCTGAATTGCCAATACTGTATTTCTAGAATGATCTCAAAAATGCCATTGAAGATTTTCAAACAAAATATTAGAAACTTTTCTTCCCATTACTCATACAGCAATTATATTAACTGTATTTGTTCTTCATTATTTTTCTAGATCCATGCCATATTTCTACTACTGGTGCATACTAGAGCCTTTAGGCTAGGAGAATACATGATATAGGCCTCCCATTCAAAGACAGACACTTTCCACAGTCAAGGGAAAAGCAGTTATGATAACTAAATTAAGCAGATAGCAGGTGGTCTGTTTACAGCCCCACGAGCCTTGTTTAATTCAAATATATATATATATGATACCATTTCTGCTGTACACTGTAATTTTAAAAGAAATAAGGCTATTCACCATTCTACTATAAAGGAAGACAAAATCTCTGCCTCAAGACACATAAAGGATAATTCTTATTGCTTCAATGGCACTCTAATTGACAGAGTACAAACTCCTCTAGAAAAAATATCATTATCTCAGCTGTGATGATAGAGTTTCCCATAGTGCCAATGTGAGAAATTTCACTTTTGCAACTCCTTTGGTGAGAAATTAGCGTGACTTGAACTGCAAAGTGATAGATATAGGTGTCCTAATGTAAATTCTTGTGCTTGCAGTACTAGCTTTCCTTTAATTCTCTGTGATGCATAGCACCCATCTAATTTTACTCACAGGATTTGATAGTGACGGTAGATAATCTTTGCCATTATGAAACATCAGAACAAAAAATAACCTTTAGATGTGACATTCTTAATGGGTAATGAAACTAAAACACACTGAAAAGATGCAACTGCCCTAAAGACACATCAGAGAGTGATATAAAAAAAAACACCAACCAACCAACCAAAAAAAACAAACCAGCAGTAAAGTCCAGTCATGGCACTATGCATCCTCACAAATTCTACCACCCCCAACAACTCATAAAATCATTTCAGTTGGAAAAGACCCATAAGATCATCCAGTCCAAACATCACCTAACATTACCAAGTCCACTACTACACCATGTCCCTAAGTGTCACATCCACAAATCTCTTAAATACCTCCAGGGTTGGGGACTCCACCACTTCCCTAGAAAGCCTGCTCCAATAGTAAAAGTGAAACAAAAAGTACAATATACTTCTTGCATACTCTCACTCTCCCATACACACACAAGCTGTCCATTTCAGTCCTACATTAACTGTTCCAGTACGCTCTGCCTGTTTCTAAGAGGAACATTCACACACCCATTTCTCAGTTTTTACACAGACAAGTTTCTGATGCGTATGAAAACTATCCTGAAATCTCACCACACTTTGTCATTAGGTGTTTGTTCTAGTTATCTCAAGAAAAAAAGAGATCTCATTGAAGACTTGGAAATAGTGAGGTAACAGTTTTAGAAACTGTTTAGATAAATACCTGAAAACGTAAAATAAGAAAACAGGTAAATGACTCATTTGCTGTGTCAATTTTATCAAACAAGGTTTATAAGTTTAACACTGCTGAGTTTCTAACGTGTTTTTGATTGCAGAAGGTGAAGTGCTTTGTTATACTTCCTAAACACATTCTTTTGTTCTCCTTTGATACTCATAATTCCCATACAGCCTTATAATTTCTTCAGCACCAGTATATTTCTTCAAGGATTTCATATTTAGCCTTAGGCAACCGTGACGCTAGATTCCATAGTAATACTGTCTGTGGTTTCTTCTTTGCAACTCCCAAAGTAATTTCGCTTGTTGATCTTTGTACATTGCAAAACTCCCTTTCAAACTGTGCATGACATTTTTCAGCATGTTTTTAGTGCGTGCTTGGAAAAGGAGTTACTGCATTTTTACTTAAGTTTCAGAGTTTAAAGTAACTCCTGACAAGAAACCATGATGCAAAGAGACAGTTCTGCCAGTGAGCATCAGTACTCAGTGGCTAGAAAGCTATACTCATGGTTAGGGTTTGAAGAAGCCTGAGGTGCTACTCTACAAAAACGAACATACTAGACTTTAAAAATAAATAAATAAATAAAATCATAATAGAACACAAACAAAACCAGAGCAGGTCTGTGAAACGAGACTTCTCAGAAGTCAGAAGTGTGAAAATAAGTAGGCCGTACGAGCTCTTCTACATTCAAAGCATACAGAGCTCACTGTAAGACAGGCACAGAAAGTGCCTGTACATTTTGTACACTAAAGTACAATGATGTGTTGGAAGCGAGGTATGTCTGTAAAAGGATTTTGCTCAGCACCACTGTTTTTGATCATCATGGGACCAGCTCACGTGTGCTGCCATTACAGAGTAAAGCACTTTTGCAGCTGACAGGAACCCTGTCATCTCTCCAAGAGGACCAGCACAAGCCTTGTCTGAGCTTTCCATGCCCATTGAGCCTCTTGTTGGCAGTCCAACCTATGAACGCCCATACATCTTATAAGTCCTTCCAGTAGACTATGTCTGGGCTCTTTGAGAGAGGCCTTTGGCCATACTGTCAGCCTGCAGTTGCTTTTGAGGGAAAATTGAGGGCTAGCCTTATCACAGTGCATTAAACTATATGATATACAGGCTCGGGATGAAGAAAACAGTGTCATAAGACAAAGTTTTCTTTGGAATTTCCTGATGCTGCCTCAGCTAGGACCTGAGCAAAAGCATAGTAGGGACAAAGCTATTGCCCTTGAATGAAGCATCATGTTTCTGCATCCCTTTGAGGGCTGTGTAGAGCTGATGGCCTCTGATAGAGAATAGCAGCATCAATGTCAAAACGTACATTAAAGTTGATCCTACTTAAGAGATCTCAGAACAGTTGAATGATTTACAGTATCTAATGGGGGTGGGGGGAGGGGTGTAGGAGCTTTATTTGAACTAATCTTCCTTACAATGTTTTTTTTCTCTCATTATTTCACCATTTTTGTCCTGATAGTCACTAATGCTCTTACCCAGTCTTATTCATTTCATCCACATGAAACAAATTTTTGAAGTTTACATGTTCATTTACTGTCAACAGACACACAAAATTTGTGTAATTCATTTTAAAAACCTGCACAACGAAAATAAAGCTTTCAAATAGGTTTACATGGCTTATTACGCTACTGGAAACAATGTCAGAGAAGCAATTTCACTCTTTCTGTACCATGCAGCAATCTCCACTTTTAGCTTTATCAGCCATGTCTTATTGTGTTGCCAACATGTGCGTGTATAAAAGAACTCCCTTTACCTGCCTTTTTCTTTACCTTTTTTTTTTTTCTTTTTAATTAGAGAAAAAAAGAAGGTAGAACATACAGGAAATGTGTTTCTTTGGAGTTCTATTTAATTTATTTTTACCCAGTCAACCACTACATTTTGCATATGGATAAATAAAATTTCAAACCCAACTAGTGACATGGACTGAGAGAGACAGTCTATTTCTACAGTGAAAGACACAGACGAAATACATCAATAAAACCTCTTGTCAACTTCAGATAGTATTACAGGGAGATTTTTGCTGCCTTGCCATTTAATGTATGAGTTTATAATGTTCGTTCTTCAAAGTGGGCCGAATCTTTTTGGTTAGCTCTTACTACACAAAGACAGACACATGAAGGCCTTCCCTTAAATGAATGATGGATGGGGTGCAGATTCTCTTGCTTATAGCATTATGTATTTGCAATCCTTATCTCCCGATCTTCTGATTTGGGGAGAAGAGGGGATACATATAAATCACACAAAATGCTGTAGGACTAAATTACAGCTGAAGCTTTGTACGTGTGGTTATATCCCACTATTCCCACTTCATGCAAAGATGCAAAGAATCTTTATAATGTTATCTGCTGATGATTCTCAGGTTTCTATCACGGATAACAAGACACAGCATTTTAGTTATTTTGCCCTGTAATCTATTCAGAGGTACTTTTGATCTAGTTACATATCAGTAATCATTGCTTTGAAGAACTTCTAAGAAAATTTACAAAGAATTTACTTAAAACTATAATGTTTTGCTAGGCTTTCATAGTACAAATTTCCATTTTTTTTAATCAAATAATGATACTAAAAGAACCAAAGAAAACTATTACAAGATTTATTGAAAAAGTTCATTATATGCAAGTTAATTAGTCTTGTTTTGAAAAGGAGTAGTTGGCTAACAAGCAAAAGCAACAGTTCAAAAAGGGGAGGATTTTCTAAGTAGAGAGAAAACACACCAAAGAACAGCACCAATAAGAAAATAAAAGAGCTAATTATTATCAGGAGCAAGCATCGATTAAGGAAATTTCTCAGGTGGCTAGAATTATAGTGCAAGAGAACGAACAAAGAATTGAACTTTCACTATATGAACTGCAAACTCAGACACACACAAGGTGACAAAGAAGACTTGGTAGTGGATCCACTTGACAAGTCATAGTTAAAAGACTTTTATGAAACATTTTGAAAAAGCCAATAATCACACTTTCTTGTGTGATAGTCACAAAAGACTATCAAATGAGTGCTAAATTATTAAAAATATATTATCATCCGGGAAACCAAACCACATGTGTTTCTGTTTATGCACAGAAGCCTAAAATTCTAAAAAACTGCACGCAGCACATATTTTCAGGTTTAATGTTGTTGAATGTTCCTACCCCTTTTACAGAGTTTTTGCTCAACTATTACTAAAATAGGAAAGGTTTTCTCAAACCATTCTAACAACTATTTTTATTGCAGTTCTTGTAGAAAGATGATGATGACTGTATCATAGCAAACAGTTTTCCTGAATATATACTATTTCTTATACCAGAAATATACCATTTCTGGTATATTTATTTATACCAGAAATATACCATTTCTGGTATAAGAGCAAGCAGTAAGTCCAAAAGAGGGGGGTCCAGGAAGGAAGGCATCTCTTAGGAAGGAAAACATTTTTGCAGGTAAGATCTCATGGATGTTGAGATGCGTCAATGTCTAAAAAATGAGAATTGATTTCTTCCCTCTCTAAGATACAGAAAAACTTCAACATCCATGTGAAAACACCTACTAGCTAGAATGAAACATCAGAGCTAGTATGCAGAATATACAATCATACTTTACGGCATCCCTTGAAAGTTAATTAGATTCAAATGATAATATTCAAACCCAATATTTATTGGCTGGTTTCTTTCATTCCTTTCACCTATGTGCTTTTTGGAGCACTGGATTAGAAACAGCTCTGACTTACATGGAATTTTAATTGGAGAACTTTAAAATAAAGTGACATTGTGGGAATGGTAATGTTATGCTAATAGTTAATAATCTAACTGTGCCTCTTCCCAAGGCAATGAAATAAGAGGATTTAGTGTCCTCTTTGAATTACAAATCTCCAGTCCATCTGGTAGGACTAAAACATGAAGAACACAAAAACCCCAAATCCCTGTTTTATTTTAAAGGGGTCAAAATTTTCAGTATATAACTTACACTTACTGACTTTGACAACAACAACAAAAAAAAGTATCAATACAAAGTGAGTTATATCATTCCATGAAATGATATAAATGCAGATGTACTTAAGTATTAAAACACCATACAGCCATTTTACTTTCCTCCTTACCTTTCCATTCCAGTCCCACTATTTACTGTGATCTAGTAAGAAAGAACAGTTAAAGTTCTTGGCAATTAATAGGAGACACATCTGGATAGTAATGGATTCCCAGGGAGGAGCACTTCCAAACCCTATCATGGAATCTATGAGTAAGCCAGCGTGCTACATACTAACTTAGTGTATTATCTTTCCTTGTGCTGGTTGTCTAAATGGGAAAGAAGAATATTTTCATTAATTCCCAAATGTTCTTAACTGGGAAAAACACACCATAAAAATCAGACAACTATACAATTCACTACCAGACTTACTGTCTGGTATACTTCAATGTGACCTGCTAGGAGGAGCAGAGAATAGAAAAGAAAAGAGAGGGTACAATCTCAGTGGAGAAATTCCAGAAATACATTTGGTCAACTACATTCACAATTAAAGAGGAAATTAATTTCTCCAACCACCTACACACTCTGATGCAAATCCCATCCCACCCCCCTGAATATTTTGCAACAGTTTAATTAAAGTAGCTTTTTAAGTTTCTAGGAAAAATGACAGCACTATGCCTGAAAGAATAACCCATAGTTTCTGCCAAATTGTAACCAATAAGGAAATCTCTATTGATATCAGAGGACAAATAGTTCTCAGAACAAAGCCACCATATCTCCAACTGTGCCAAATGCTAGCGTAAGTTTATTTTCCAAGGAAGGACATCCAAGAAAAGACACTTTTCCTAGGAAAAATGACATTCTATGAACTTACATCAAACAAAAAAGAAAAATAGCAAACAAGTATTGCAAATAGCAAACTTGAATACCAGGCCATAAAACACAAAGGAAGAGAATGCTTTCCTTAAAACCAGAAGAAACTGTATCAGACTTCCTTTACTTTCTGTAGTGGGAGCCTGTGTGTACAAAACATGCTTGTACAAAACATGCTTGTACAATATGGTTAAGAAGCAGGAATAAGAAAGGGAAAGCATTGACTCAAGGGAACCCATTGTAGAAAATGTCTGCTTTCTTCACAGTTCAACAAGGGACCCAGTTCTTTAGGAGAGCCGTGACAAAGAACTGCAGCAGCACTAGATCAGATGTGTTTTTTTTTTTTTTTTTTTAAATACACACCTGAGCATTCAGAAGTGTATTCCGTGTGCTTCTCTGCATACTAATACATTTTAGTTTACAGTCAAAACTAAAGAAACTTCAGTATCTCATCCCAGCACATTTCAGTACAGTACGTAAACACAAGTGATGTGTTTTAATTGGCAGTCACGAGTGACCTGTGTTATGACAGTACAGGATGCAGGTGGACGTGTCATGAATACAGAGCAACAAATTCAACACACATGCCATTGTGTGGAGACCCCATGCACACACACAGAAATTTAAAATACCCTTGGATGTTTTGAAGCCAGGCAGAACAGAATCTGGTCTTTGCTTACAGAAGTGAACTTAGACGAGAATGAATAGAATATACTTTTTCCCCTCTGCTCCCATCCCAGAAGCCATCAAAAAGGATTCCAGCTTGATATGCCCTAAGTGCCAGGAAGGGATTCTGAGCTGGAAATTACATTTGGAGGTCTGTCAGATTTTGACTTCTGTCTTCAATGCCATGAATTATCACTAAGAAATACATGCTAGCCTATTGTTTGTTGTAGAAGAGGGAGAACCTTTTGTTTTCCATGTTTCCTTCATCAAATGTACATTGCACCATTCCATCACTCCCACACCTTCAATCAACAAAGAACTGCAAGATTCTGAAAATGTTTGTTTGTTTTCCTTTAACTATATCCACTCTCCTGTGATTAATAGCAATCTGCCATGACAATTTATCTGTAAGTACAGTACTTTCAAAACTAAAACAAAAATTATCATTTAACTCAATGGAGCACAGCCTGGCTTGCATAGATCTACTCAAAATCAGAATTGTGTGTCTGTTTTCAAAACATGCTCCTGCTACTGAGATGTATTCATGCCTTCGCTATATTTGTTTTTACCATTCTTTACATATAAAAGCAAAGAAAATGGGTGAAAGAAGGAGTAGTTATAAGTTCCATCTATATGGTATATAAAGTACTGAGTTTACAGGTGGTTTTCTTGAAATGCAAGGGCTTTCTTCCATTTTTGGTAGTGATTTTACTTCACAGTTTTCAAGACAGCAGAAACACTAACTGGGAAACAAGAAATCTTTATTTTTGGATTATGATGGGAAAAAAATTTTTTGTACAAAACTTTTTTAAACTTATTTTTTCACTTGTAAAATAATAAAAAAATGAAGAAAATCACCACAGTTTTCTTGATGAGCTAGTACTTGCAAATTTGCTATTATATTGTCAAAGAAACCAAATAACTTCAGAAGGAATAAATTTTATTGAAGGTGTTCTTTTTCCATTGAAATATATGTTTTACCTTTCTGAACTAATGTAATGAAATTTTCAAACTCTGGCTGAACAAGGCCATAGGCAAACTGAAGTTAGCTCTGTTATGAGCAAGACATCTAAACCTGATTTTCAGAAGACCCTTACAGCCCAAATTTTACTGTGATTCTAAGTAGCACAACATTTTCTGTTTGTTTTTCTATACAAATTAATTAGTTAAAAGTATCCAGTTGGGCCACGTTCAGAGTAAGGCTGAAACAGCCACTTACTCCAGTATCAGTACAGCTATAACCTTCACATGATGCTATGCTGCATACTGAGGTCATATCCTCGTTTTCTTTCTTGCCTCACATTTATGTTTTAAATTAACACCTGTTTAATTCAAATTCCTGGCAAGTCCTGGTAGAAAAGCTTTCATTGTGAAATATTCATTATTCATATCTTCTCAGCTGAGAACTGAAAAATGATCAGTGTAAGCTTTTTGTTTCTTTCAACAAATTATCATGATGTTAACAACTGCAATGGCTAATATTGGTTACATTTATAAGATTAGTATTTGTTTCTACATTCTTTATCGATTTATTAGACTAAGATTTTTCTACCTCATTTTAAAGTATCTAGGTTGTAAGAAATACCAGCATCCTAAAAGTAGGAACATAGATTTAACACAAAGCTAATTAAAGTATTGCATTTTAAACTTACAGATCTGACAACTAGAGTGTGCTTATGCTTTTACTGGTATACAATGGATATATGCCAGCATAGCTTTCTTTCTTTTTTTTTTTTTTTTTCCTATAAACACAGCTGTTTGCAATGAATCAGTTCTCATAATTTCCCAGTCGACCCATAATGAAAGTGAGCAGCCAGCTTTAAAGCACCAGTTAATATCCTTTCTTAATCCAGGTTTGTAAAACTACCTTTGCAATAAGTGTGTTTTGTGAAGGTGAAACTAGAAATGCATGTATGTACCTGCACACCTGTATGTGCATTCTTTCTGCAGAGAAAAAGGAAATGCATAACGCCATTGGAAACAGCTGGAAAATACATGATAATTACCAGATGAACAGCCTTAGAGAGTGAGGTCCCACCTAGGTCACTGAATCACACCCATCCAGGCAATGGTATGATGAACATGTCATTGTACTATAACATGTTCCACTAATTATTCGGGGGGGGATAAAAAAAAAAAAAAAAAAAAAAAAAAAAAAAAGGCCTTGCCTTATTTCTCATTGAGAATAACCAGGAAACTCCAGATGCCACCAGCATGGATAGTAACAGGATTGTTTTGTTGTTACTTGGGAAAAAAATTGCCTGTGTAGTGCATACCTATTTGTGAGATCCTATGTGTAAGCATATCTGCATTCCCTAAGATCCCACTAACAATCATGGGAACTGAAGACCTGAGTGCCAGGGAAGAGAATTCCTAAGTCTCAGTTTTACCACTTCCAGTTGTTTTAGTACTAACCATTGATGTGTAGGCAATAGCATTCAGCTGCAGACCTCTGACAGGTTTTTCTGCTGTGAAAAGTGAAGGTACAACAGACACATCTGCCATGTATAATAGATAAAGCCAAAGGTTGAGACTCCTGAGTAGATTAAGCAACAGTAACAATACAACATTTTCTGAAGGACAATATTTTTCCTGTGATTAAAGAAAGCTTTACTAAGGTCATATATATATACTGTCATGTGCTATGTGTTATAACAGCTTAAATAAATACATTTACAAAATAGATACAGATACCACATTCTTTCTGAAGTATTAAAAATGGTACATCAGTCAAAAGACATGTATGTAGCATGATCTTCATAGTAAAGTAAGAACACAAAGGAGTTGTCCAGTCTTGGACTGATCTTTTTGCCTGGGTTTTCTTTGGATGATTGGCAACTGAACATATTTCTTAAAGAGCTACATAGCAGCTCCCTTGAGAAACTCCATGAATCACATGCAGCAAGTTGTAAATGCTGCTGCTTTGAAGCAGCCAGAATTCCTCTGAGAGTCTCTCTTCTGACAAAGTTTGGATGCCTGTCAATCAGTTGCTTTGGTGTGTAACAATACAAGGACCAGACAAGCAAAAAATCCTCAGGAAAATATAAGCCATAAAGAGCTATCAGTCTTAATCCACACTGCCAGTCCAGAGCACAGCACGTAATTAATCTGTTATAGGTAATTATGTTCTTTCTCTGCTCTACTCAGGTTACTGTTGTGGAAGCAAGGATAACTAGCTTTGAACTCAACAACTTTTGAAAGTCTAGGTAAGGAGTTCATATTTCCAAGAGTTAAGTGCACTATATTCTATAAGGTCATATTTTTAATTGCCCCAGAAATAGAAATTCATTGCTAGCATTAGAGGTGTTATAAAAAGGAGTGATACTGTGGAGATTTTAATATATTTAGCTAATAACTGTTTTTAATATATTAATATTTTTTGTTTAGCTCTGTGAGAATCAGGTAACGTGTTTTCCAAAGAAAGCCGATATGTCTCAAGGGGTAAGCAGGCCTCTATAAAGAAAAAGATTTACTGACACCAGTTGTGTTTTTATCTGCATGAATTGGGACATAATATTGAAACACAGCCATGTAAAGAAGACCTGTCAGTCAGGGCCCAGTGTTCTCATGAAAAGACAAGCCTTGACAGTGACAAAAACATCCCAGATGCGTTACACACACAAACAAAACTGGGATGGATTGTTCTAGTACCCTTATGGAAATAATATTTTGTTCACTAGCTCTCAACTGAGTAAAAAATGCTTTATTGGGTAAGACTTCCACAGATGAATTGGCACAGAAAGGGAGAGGTATGAGTCACAGGCAGGTCCCTTCTCTCAAGATAATTTTGACAGAACTAAGTGGTGAGAAATTACTTCATTAACTTCACATATTTTAAGTCTAAGGTAATTTAGGCAATAGCCTATTAACAGGTGACCTGAGCTGTAACTCAGCATAAATAAGTGAATAAATAAAATAGAAAGGATATAAAAGAAAGCACATTCCAGCATTTTCTTTTTGATGCTATAAAATAGCACACGAGCTATATAAAGTTCCCTTTACAACCTCAGCTATTTTCCAGGAGACCAAGAAGGTGAAAAGTAGCCTCAAGGTAAAAAGTGGTTTTTAACAGGCAATAATAACTCATTATCTCAATGTTATGATAATATACATTGTCACAGGAAATAACATATTTCTTCATGCAAAGACATAGCCATACACACCTTGTAGGGAGGGGCAGGTGGCAGGGTTCACAGTCATAAAATAGTTGTACAAAACCATAGATGTCTCCATAGATGCTTGCTTATATTAGAATCGCTTTCTGATATTTTAAGAGGGACTACCAGGGAGACTGTAGCTGGAAAGGGGATGGAAAGATAACAAAAAAAATTAGAAGAACTTATCCTTTATCCTGAAGGGGAAATCTGTAAGAGAGGGCGTATCATATAAAGAAAAGCTATTATTCCCAAATCAACAAGAATCAATTAGCTGTGAATTATTTAGTTGCTTTGGTCATCAGCTGTTGTATCTGCATTATACATATTTTTATTTTTTTTATTATTATTATTATCATTTTTTCTTCCACAGTAAGGTTTACTTTAGGGCAGAAAAAAAAAAAAAAAGGAAAAGAGAAAAAAAGAGATGAGAATGCAGTCCAAATTTTAGGACTTTGGAAATACAAGGGTGAGACCTAAATTTCAGAAGAATCACCTTTCTATGAGACTGGGGGAGAATAAACTCAGGAAATTGGCATCACCAAAAAGAGCATAAACTATTCATTTCAGTCCTGCAGGATTCCATTTAACTTCCCTTTCTGAACATATAAATGTGTGACTGACTGAATAATAACTTAGTTCTGTTCTCAGCAGTCACACAGTGACAAAAACACAGAAATTGCACTTAGTAATATTTTATATAGGCAATATTGTGGACATTTAAAGGGAATGAGTGTTTCACAGTGATTTGATCTGCTTCACTCACATCCTGTGCCCTGGGAAGCTGCAGGTTGCTTCTGTCAGTAGGTGGGTTTTTAAATCCTGCTTTCAAGAGCATTTCCATTGCTTGCACTTACAAACCTGCTGCAAGGATTTTTGCAACTCTATAGCTACATGAGCAAAACCATAATCTCAGATACTCCTACTGGACATAAGGCACTTGCTGACAGAGTTTTGTTCTCTACAATGCTAGCATACCCCCTACAAACTACATTAAAAAAGAAAAAAAAGTAAAAAGAAGAAAAAAAAAAAAAACCTCCTCTGTAGCCACAGGTGCATCCATGATTTTTTTGGGTGATGCATGATTTTTCCTCGCTCCTGGCTAAGGACACAATGCCAGAAGAAATTTACTTTATTCTGGTACTTTTCCATCGCCTCCACAAGCTAGTGCAATTGGTGGAGGAGGACATAGGGAACAGAAACAACAGGCTTCTGTCTTCCCTTGACCCTTCAGAGGACTAGGCTTTCATATACTACCAGTGTTAACCAAGTTAATTCTTAAATTTCCAACAGAAAAGGATGTATGCAAAGAGCAAGACTGAAAAATTAGATGAAGTTTAATCAGATTAAAACATTTATGAACCAGGTTCACATGAAGTATCCCGAACCATGTTATCCTATTATTATTGTGAAACCTTACTCTTCCCACTTAGTGGTGAGAAATTTTATCAGACTGGGTGCTATGTTAATGGAATATGGGATGTGGAGAGCATTAGGAAGCATTCTTTTTTGAGGTTTGTTATGACAGTGGGGATAAAGAATAACAATTTCAATAGGTCTGGCTTTAAAATGCTATATTTTGTGTCAATTACAGTGATTTGTGAGACAAACCCACATATTAAAAGCTACAGTTCCACCAAACAAGTACTTTTCTATGTCTAGTAATAATTCAAACCATATAACCAAAATGTTTTAGTCCATTCTGATCTAGTTCTGTCAGACATTCCTAAACCATACTGTGTAAAAAAAAAAAAAAAAAAAAAAAAAAAAAGATAAAAACCACTATTAAAAAAAAAACAAACAAACAAACAACACGAGGAACCTGAAGTTAATCATTTTACAAGCCTTATTTTTTCTGTTATAAAGTCAGGCTTTTGGAAAGCTTTCAAGATAATGCTTACTTCTGAATAAATGCCGTTACAAACTTCACAAACATATAGGATCGGCCAATCTGAAAAAAATAAAAATAAAAATCTGAAGACAGAATTACAGCAAGCATCTAGCTGACCAAACCACAGTGCCCCACTGCCCCATTCACATTCCTTGGTCCACACAAAAACTGGGAAATAAATTTCTTCTAGATAAAGTGAATACTGATTTATTGCCCCCTCACACACCATTTTTTTTTTTTTCCTGATTTTTTCACCTTGACAAAACCTGTCTGTTTGCTCTATTCTTGCATGCATCCAAGACTGTTTTCTTGAAATACTTTCAAAGTACACTTACTGCCAGGATAACTGAATGCTTTGTCTATTAGGCTTGAATCCCCCTAGCCATGACATTATTCAAATACTGCTGATACAATGGTTTCGTATACAGCTGCTTCTGCTAACATGTACCAGGAAGAATTTTATTGTGACAGCTTAGGAAAAAATTTACATAATCAGAGGAAATGTTACTGGACACTTTAAGTGTCCAGTAACCAGTACTTCATCACAGCACAACACCTACAGGAAGTGCATATGACATCCACATGAGTACTAAATGAATCCATTAGGATTAGTGGTATTAAAATGAATACCAGATGCATTAACAAGGGACTGTGTAAAACAAAATGTTGCACAAATGTTTGCATCCCGATCCCAGCTTTCAAATAACATCAGCATATTACCCTAAAATCATTACTTTGCTATTCTAGTTCCTTTCCTAGGGAGCTCTAATGATAGTTCTTGCCCTACAGTGAATTCATATTGCATCTGGCACAGGAAATTTGGCATTTCAATTTACATAACTGTTTTCAATTGCACAAATTTGCTGTTCCCTAATTCTCAGCGTACTTTGGACAACAGTTTTCAATGCTTGACTGAGAAAGAGCAGAACTCTGAGCCAAACAACATTTCTTTCCCTCCCTCCTCCTCTGTTGGAGAGTTCTCATGCTTTTTTCAAATGAAGATAAAAGAAGGTTAAATGTCAGATTTCAAACACCACAAGTTGTCCATCATTTTGCCTAGTTTAATTCAGATATCTGGGACTGATTGACAGAGACTGGATTGTGTATTGCAAGCAAGAACTGCAATCTGGGTGAAAATCCAGACACCAAGCACTATGACATTTCCCAGGAAATAGCATTCTCGTTTATGTCAGATCAAAACAGACAAAGATAGAGGACAGTACTTCTATGAGGCCAAACAAAACCTGTACAACTTTATTATCAACTGTGCTCCAACTTCTCTAGAATACGTACAACTCCAGGCTCTATTGTGCTGGATGCTGAAGGAATGAACTATGAGCAAACAGTGATATACACCACACAATCTGCGTGAAATATCAGAATGAAGACAAGGGACAAGAGGCACAGATGGACTGAAGGGGAGGGAATGTGTCACAGAATCAAGTCAAAACAAGCTCCAACAGGCTGTAGACCTTCCGGCTTAATCTACTGGTAAGGAAAGCCCTAGGAGTGTTTGTAAATCTAGGCAAACGCCATTATAGTCTGAAACACGGTTTCAACTCCCACACTGAGGCTATTTACATTTCTTGAAAGAAACTAAAAGCTGATAGGATAAATTATAGAGAACTACAGCTACAGGGCAGCTGTTGAGAATGAGAGGCAGCCTGAGACTGGTGAATTTTGTTGATAGTCTATGCCATCAGAAGCAATAGTGATAAAATTATCTCTGTCCTTGCCATTGACATCCCATGGCTTGCAGATATTTTGCTCATGTTTCCAGCATTAGCTGCTGAGGTATTTTCCATGCCTGCCATTACCTGCCTGTAGAAAGACATCTAGTTTGTTGTGATTGCCCATTCTCCATGACCGAGTTTGGGGTCTGAGGTGTGAAAATTGACAACTTGGGCTTTTGAACAGGGCATGTGCAGCACTATCCTCATCCAGTACAAGAGAGGATTCTAACAGGAAAGATAAAGCCACAGAGAAGGGTCTCAGTTAGCAGCTCTCAGTGAGATATGTGGTTCTCCTTGCTGAGGCAACAACACTGAATTGATAAGCAACAGAGCTCAAGGGAATAATTTACCAGAAGTTCATGGTCTCAGTGTGGACCCATGTCTGGTTCCTCCTGTCCTTTTTGAAGATAGCAGTGGCAGCAGACAAGGAGATAGCTGGAATTCTCAAGTGGAAGAGAGAGGTGGAGCTGAGCTCAGTGAAGTGAAACACAATGCCAAATTTCTCAAGAACATCTCAGCAACAGAAAAGACAGGAACCACTGGTCTATGCAAATCCCTTCTGTCATGCTGAAACCTTCTTGGCAGCCTGGTCCTTCCTTTTTATTTATTTAAAATGAGGTTTCCATTAAGCATTCCACCCACGGCAGCTGTTCTGCCATCTCCTGCTGCCCACTCCTACTACTGTGTCCCTTCCTTCTCCTGGCCTTTTTAGCTAACTCCAGAAAGAAAATATGCCAGTCTCGGGGTCAAAAGATTAGGTAAGAAATTAAAAAGGCAGATTTAACTTCTTGGCCATACAATTTCTGTGACAGAATTAGATAGAAAGCTAAGGAAGTACAAACTACAACTATATGTAGTACAATTATGGATCTTCTGGATTTTCTTACTTCATTTTCCATGTTTGTTCACAAATTCATTTCACAGAATAAATGACCAATACCATCACGAAGTTGAACCAAAGGAAACAGTTATAAGAGATTCTGAGGCAGCAATTCCATAGAGAAAATGTTGTTTTATTTAAGCACTCTCCAAAAGGGAGGTGCAGTATAAACATATATAGGATTCTGAAGTTCCTAATAACTTAAGGTAGAGAGTATGCTCTGTAATACGTATATACGTGTTTGTATGCATATACAGTGCTGTGGACTTACTGTACTCTCTTGGAATAAGTACAAGTTCCAGTTTACATCAGAGAGGTCTTTCAATTATGAGGCAAGAGCATAAAATTCCACCATTAAAGCAAAATACCACAGAAGACGAAGGAATTGAAACTATATTAGTTGCTTTATCCCTGTAGTTAAAAACAAGAAAAATATATCCAAATCCCAGAGTCTGTGTTGAGTCTATTAATGTCACTGCCAATGAGAGTTAAAATTTCAGTTCCTATGTTTGTCTTCTTTGGATACAGTTCAGACTACTTTTACAATATGTGCTCTGACAGGGAGGTCTAAAAGAGAGCTGCCAAACTCCTCTAAACTTCTCTTCCCCCAATATTCACAAAAATATGCACAATCAAATCTTCTATAACTCTCCCACTTTTTTTTTTTTTTTTTAATGTTGTGGAAGAACAAAAGTTAATTAAGCTTTTCTTTTCTTTTTTTAAGAGAAGGAATAATACAGAAAAATGGGAGCACTTTCCAAGTGTTATCATTTTCACTACTACAAACATGTTATTAAAACCAATGAATGCTTAAAATGGTTGCAACAATTTAAGGTGTGGTTCTATAACTGAAATTCAGTTCCAAAGGCTTTTGTTACTTCAGTGAAGTCAGTAAGAGTTGGATGAACGTGACACAATAAATTTATAAAACATATGGGCAATCATACTACTATCTGTTTTTTATTTTACTTTAGCTTAAAAGAAGCTTTGGGCTTTTAAAACTGGAAAAAATGTGATTTATGTTATTTCATTACTTTATAGATGATTTAGAAAATTGGGATTATGCAAGTGCTTGTCACTTCATAAGCAGTAAACAATTCTATACTCAATCAAATCCCGATTCAGAAATGGAATATGGAGAATCTGCTTTGAAATACTAAAGAAAATAAATAAATAAATAAAATTTCAAAGAGAGCTTGATGAAGTAACCTGTTGTTTAAACCAGTATTTCAGGGAAGAGATAAACTTAAAAAATCCATCATTTTGTAGACTAAAAAGACTGTATATTTGAAGTACTTGTGTAATGTGGTCATAAAAGAACTACTTAAATTCACATCTAAAGACAGACTAGTTCACATCAGCTTCAATGTAAGCTGTGTGCAGGCATATACGGATTTGCAGGGGAGAATGGCCTGTTTCCCTTTCTATGATTTCTGAAGACCAGGTACAAATCACAAAAAAAAAAAAAAAAAAAAAAAAAAGCATTTGAGTCCTTACATGGGCCTCACTCTGAGATCTAAAAGCTGAATGTCAAGAAGAGCATTACACAAATCCCTGTTGCGGTGCTTGTTGCTTTCACTGTAGAAAACAGCTGCTAATAGTTACTCCATTTTAGTAGTATTGTGCTGTCTTTTCTGCAACTGTCGTAAGGGCAGCATTTTCAAGATGCTTAAATAAATTGTTGAGTTTAGTAGGAAAAAAGAGGTATGGTTTGAAGGACACTGAACAAATACCACAAGCCAGTGACAGACTGCTTTCTAGTCCAGTCTAAAGCAGACACTATCAAATACTCATGGTTTCTGGTTTTGTAATACAGGATAATTATGGGTTGAATTCTCCAAATGGGAACAACATCAAACATTCAATCCTACCTTTAAAAGGTTCCTGTACTGCCTAGCAAAACCACTGCATTGTGTAACACCTCAGTAGAGCCTCATAAAAAAGTTAAAGAAACAGAAACAAAATCCATGTTTCTCTATAAGAATATCAATTTTGCTTCTAATTTATTGGTCTATCATTCTAGTGATTAATATTTTGTCATTTCTCATGTAATAATTGTCTTCTGTACTTCTAGCCATAAACAGATTGTTGTAACGAAGTGTTGGCTGAGTGTTGGAGATTTCCAAAATTTACCCTAAACAGACATCAATACGTGACTCTGGAAAACCTTTTCAGCAGGCACCCTCAGATCTTGGAGAAATCATAACAAAAAGGAATTCTGATCTCTTTTGGCTAGGTTAGTCAAAGTGCTTTAAGCAAATTTCAAAATATTATCATTTACTGGAGAATGGTAGAATCCTGAAGGACTATGCAAGTAGAGAGCTCTAAGTCATAATCTTCATTAATTTCAAGCTAAGCATTTCATTAAAGGAATGCTTAAAGAGAAGGTGTCATTCAAACAGGAGCAAAACAACCAGCCAGCTGGGACTGCTCATTCTGGCTTCTGTTGGCCATATCAGTGCTGCCATTTTGGAAAGTATAATGGATAAGGAGATTGAGGTCAGCTGCAGAGCAGGTCACAGGGAAAAAAAAAAAAGTGTCAAGTTGGACAGGCTTGTAAGACTGAACTGTACAAATAAAGAAACAAATAAATCATGCAAAAGAAAGGACCTGGTCCAAGGGCGCCAATTAACATGTCTGAGAAATTTCCATTCTTGAATACATAACCAACAATCAAAACACTCAACCCAAGGTACATTCAAGACAAACCAAAGTTTGAGAGAGCTACTTGTAGAGAAGACTCTTCCAAGGAACATAGTGTATGGGAATTTGCAGCCTTGTTTTCTTAGAGCTGTTTCTTCTTCTTCCTTTTTTTTTTTTTTTTTCCCCCTTGATTGTTCAGCTACAGCTCCTCTTCCCCTAAGAGATCAATGACAACCTTCATCTGTGGTGCCTGACACAGATCCAACTGAAGTCTACTATAGTAGCTAGCTCTCACAGTCATGCCTGACTGGGAACTTCATCCCAGTTAAGGATTCACACAACAGAAGCAGCTTCATTACCCACTTCCACATCATTCATCACCTATTAATTGCAGCTCATTGACTCCTACACATTGCTATTGACAGACCATCAAGAACAGGAAAGGATGAACATGAACACAACTGAGGAATAATGAAAAAAACCTCAGGTTTTTATCTGGAGCCAACTACATCAGCAGATACAATGACTTCAGTGTCAGTCTACAACATTCAATGTATTTCTATTAGCACATTTTTCAACTTTTTTTTTTTTCTTTTTTACGCTAAGCAGGCTATATTGCTGCAATAGTTCCTCCTGACATACTGTCAGTGGCTCAGCACAATGCTAGAACTTGAAACAGTAAAAAGAACAGCATAAACTTCAAGTTTCAGCAATGGTTTTGCAAAAGGAAGCTGGAAAATATTTAGAAAATTCCACGTACCATAATCCCTCCAAGTCCTAATATTATATTTACACGACTAAATGATTCAAAACAAATCTTGTGACATTTCTTGAGGTATAAGAATGACATAGCAGCTAATAGATGTGAGAACCAAACATTGTTCATTTTGCTTAGCACCACAAAGACATTCACATACTAACAGAACTCAACATCAAGGTCAACAGAACTGAAGTTCTAGTGCTAAAACTGTCAGGACTATAGCAATGCATCTACCAGTAGCAAATTGCTATCTACATAGCCATGTAAGCTCTCAGCATAATATCTCATGTTTTTCCAGTCTACACCATCTACGACTTCCACTTCCCAAGAAATTTCAAGGACATGGAAAAAAAGAGTGATAGCTCACATCAGGGTAAACAGTCATTAGATACCCTATCAGAAGTGATTCTAGCTCATTACCTTAGATATGTTTGTGATTACAGAGAGGGCTTGACTTCTCAACCTGTTCTGTTTACAACTGGTTCTAGAGGCTTTTACTGGGCAATAAACAACAATAAAACCTGTGCAGCAGGATTAACCTTGTAACAACTTGCTGCTTGATTTTATCCTCAATAAGAAGAGACAGTGATCCACTACAGAGAATGCCTTTAAGATTTACCTGTGGTTCTTAGTAAACTGTGTTTTAAAGGATTGTCTATGTTTTTTTCCAACAGTAAAACACAATTGCCTCATGACTTGCACCTTGATATTTACGTTAATCCTCGATACTCCAATTCACTAAGAACAGATAGGAATTCTCTCTGTTCTTCACATTTCCAAATCTTCTTTAAATGTTAAAATGCGTCTTTGCTATTTTCTAACGCCTTTTACCATACAGTCATGTTCAAATATTGAATATCCTTCTGAGATTTTTTTGTCACTTGTGGTTTTCTACTCTGCCTTGTGAACAGTTTTGCAGATGGTTTTCATTTGGAAACTTAAGTGAGGTGATCTCTTATACTATTATTGTTCATACTTGTTCATGACTGGCTTTCTTTCAACAAAACACAGTATTTGTATTCTCTGTTCCACGAGTACATAATGTACAAGAATTTTTCTTCATAAGAGTCAGGAATCTTGGCCAACTTCAATCTCTTTATATAAACATTTGTCTGCACTGCTCTGTTGTTTATTCCACTTAAAGAGAGATGAGGTGTAACTGAGTGGGGAGAATATAAAAGACTATTGCATATAAATTAATTAATCAAAACAGATGGGAGTGGGTCATAGGGAGGGTGATGGTCAAGTGAACACCTCTTCTCATAGAAACATTGAAAAAACCTACCTGTTCAAAGCAGAGCACTTAGACTACCAAACTGCATAGGTGTTGGTGTGAGCAAATCAATTGAAAATTCAGTGAATCTGGCCATGTATGCAAAATCAGTACGAGATAACCAACTGTATCCCACTTTAGACCAACCTAAGAGGAGAAGGGGGGGAAAAAAAACATCTCAACTACAGTTGTGGTCAAACTTAAACCACAGTACTCTCTACCTTAGGCTCCTTAGCCTTGTTTTTTTTTTCCTTTACCAATATGAAATACACGTACTAGAAAATATAATGCTCCCCAAATTATTTGTCTTTTCTATAATATACTAATCCCTAGAGGTGTAGAGGTGCAGATGGTGAGAAAGATGGTTTTATATCACATCTGTAAGAAACCACGCTGCTATTTTTACCTTTTAAAGACAGAATCTGAGAAGTGTGATAACTGGTTTCTGATTTAATGCTGAAGACATAAGATGTCATTTTAAGGGCTGGAATGATGTTATACCAAGGTAACACTGTCTACAAAACAAGTTGATCTTTCCACAGACTCACGGACCAAGCAGATAATTTCATGAGAGTCACAGTCAAGCTTTTCTGAATGAGTTTATAAAAGTTATCAGATAATTCTAAACATAGAACAATTCCAGGCAGAAGCTGTTCAAGCCCAATTCCCATGAGAGAATACCTCTAAAAAAAATTGAACTTCATATTGGAGCAGATATACACACTCATGACAGACAAGGCAATTGACTGCATAGAAAATAGTGATTCCCTGTTAGAGACCTTGATGGACCAAAACCATCCGCTTCTCTTCAGTTATCCTATGCAACATCTTCAGCATCCACTCTTGAGTCATGTAGGCAGATCAGCTTTCCAGCTATTTCACAAAACAGTTAAACTTTGTAATGAGCCAGAAAATACAAGGCAGAACGCATCCATACATTGATATGCATCTGAGTATAGAGGTGTCAATAGACTCATCAGTCCCAATGCAAACCTTTGGATATGTTATACCTAGCATCAGAGTACAGTGACATACCTAGGCCTTTAAATTCTCATGGTCCCATTTGAGAAACACAGTGACATAGCAAAAGATCATTTCCAGAACATGGTCATGCTTTGTCTATAAATGGAGGACTCTAGCCTTTGAACAACAGCTTTTTCAGCATTCATTCATTGGAAAAATTAGTTTGCTAAAGGTTAATTTGTCAGTCAAAATAAATTTGCAAATGAAGGTTTCTTGTTCATAGTTTGTTTCATGAATGCTTTAAAGGTGGCATGGTATTTAATACTACCTCCAACCATGGGGCAATAACTGTGTTTCCTCGTCACACACCAACAACTAAATTATTATGTTTTGTTTTTTTTTTTTTTTTTGTAAGACTGCTTTTTGGTAAGACATTGAAAGTCAGATTTTCAGTGGAAACAAATCTAATTATCTTTAGTGGGCTTTGAGACACCTACTGTCACAATACATCACTGCTTGAAACTTACAACTCCTACCATATCATATTTCACAAGTGTACAAAAACAACAGTTCTTGGAACAGAAAATACATATCAGCAGGTGAACTTAGACAAGACTCATTTTCCAATGGAAATTTCTAAATCGTTAGCATCTCAGTACAGTGGTGTAGCCACGATGGCTTACAGGTTAGCATTTTATAGTTCAAATAATGCTAAGCTGATGCAAATCCATATCTAGCTTTTTGTGTACTATTGTCACTACCTTATGGGGCACATCTACTTGCTGAGTTGGAAATCTGTTTCTTTGTTTTGATTTTTGTTTGATATAATTGTCTGTCATATGGTCAGTCAAGCAGATTCTCATAAAAATCACTATCTTCTGCCTCACTCATTGTAGAGTGAAACTGTAAGCCTAGCACCTAAAATGAGAAATGCTCGTGTTTTGCTTCTGTCCAAAGAAAGGCACGGTAGGGAAACAACATAGAAGTCAGGCTCTAAAAATACCTATTTAGGTCTTTGGTGCAGTGCCTGATTTCTGAGGAGACATGAATATCACCTGGGAATTCTTAGGAGTAAAGAAACACAAAAAAATGTTGCTACAGTGGTCACTCAGGGGTGTATGCCCCTCCTTTCCAGGAGTCATCTGCATAAAATGTTGGGAAATTAACTGGTCACTGAGTGCTTGGGTGTTTGCTGAAGTGGGACACAAAATGCACAGTGATGCAACTAAACTATTTTAGGTTTACATTCTTTCTGGCTCCAACCTCAGAATATTAGTATAGCCAACACAAATAGTGACAATTATACAACGTCAGTCAATATTTTTGCTGTTGTTATTCAGGACCAGACTTCAATTATCAAGAAACACTGAGCATGTGGAAATAATGCTGTGACAACTCTCTGAAGATCTGAGCATAGAGAATAGTTATCCTTCTATTTAATATTCTTTGTTTGTTTGTTTGTTTTCCAGTTGGAAGAGATGTTTTCATCTTCATGTTGCAAACTAACTGTTGTGCTCTATGCATATTTCGGTAGGTGTACCCAGGTGAAATATGAAAATAAATTCCTGATAGGGTCCTATTATTCAACAGTAATAACCAACACGCAAAGAAGAACAGCATACTAAATTCTTCTCTTAATGAGCTTCAGAAACAACTGGAGGAGAGCAATCTCCTGGGGGAGAACATTCAATTAACCTCATACAGTGTGGCAAAAGCCATGTCAATTTTTAATCCCTAACACCCAAGAAGTAAGAAGTGTGGCTACATGAGAGCAGTAAATAGTTTTAATTTTGGATACAATCAAAGAAATCTCAATGAGGTTCAAGACATTGCAATTTCTACTTCATATTAGCCTGGCTGGCTGGTGAGGAGGGTAGTCTGATAAAATCACAAGCATGTTTGCTGTGGTTTAAGTAAACTTTTCCTATTATTTTCTGGGTTAGCAAACCAGCATGTTGATGGTCCCACGTTCTATTTGAAATAAAGAAGGATTTGTTCATCACTTTTGTCTTTTTGCATCTGATTCTGCTCAGAATTTAAGTCATTCATGTCTGTTCACACTCCTGAATCCCTGTAGGTTTTCTTATGTAGAGCTGGATACTTCACTGCCCTGTCATCAAAACAATTTGCGTATCATTTGCACCATTTTTATTTTTTCTTAAATGGAGATTGAGTTGGTGCACAAAAAGCATAAAAATACCAAAGAGAATGATGCACTAAGACAATCTATTAGAAGAAAAGTTCAAGATGTAAGTTCAAGCTCCCGTTGCTTTGTTGGTGGGTTACACCACCATCTTAGACATCTTTGAAATAGGTGCTAA
The DNA here is from genome assembly GCF_047663525.1 of Anas platyrhynchos. NCBI lineage: Eukaryota > Metazoa > Chordata > Aves > Anseriformes > Anatidae > Anas > Anas platyrhynchos. The sequence goes on from NC_092588.1 coordinate 117,232,322, forward strand.
TAGGTCCTAGGAAGCATACTGAAGTACAACACTCATTCGTGCATCGGTTCATCATACTTGCCATGATAGAAGAAGGTGTGAAGGGTATGGTTTGTTCATTTAAACATTAAAAAAAATAAAAATACATAGGAGATTTCACTTTGAAATTTTATATTTCAAGGTCATTTAATGCATTTCTTGTGTTATACTTGATGTCTCTCATTTCTTCATCTTGATTGTGACTCTCCATAGCCAGCAGTCTCTCTCATCACAGGGTCATACTGTGAAGGGAACTGTCAAACTTGATTCCACCCAAGAGATGGGATGCAATTCATGATATTACAGACATCATTGTTGGTGTCAACAGAGTCATTGCTAAGATAAAGCTGGCAGATGGAACCCAGACAAATCAAATTGGAAAACACTACAGTTGGCTGGCAATGTGAATTACTTTCAGGTGGTCAGGTTCATCCCTAATTAAGATGGCACCCTCAGTACGCAATCCTAATGAGCCCTCAGTAAAGGCGTAATGAGTCCTAATTCTCAGCTTGTACGGTTGCATTTCTCAAAGTGGGTTGGTTACAATGCAGTAAGTGAAGCATATCAAGTAACTTGCATTTGCTAAGTGAAGTAGGAGTCAGGTGAGATTAAAAATCTGATTATTATGTGTGTGCATGCCTGTTTAAAAAAGTATTAGAGAAAAAGTTTTGAAGTTTACCCTACTAGTAACCTAGGGAATTTTTTTAATTTATTATTTTTGTGAGCAGTCTGGAAGATGAAAGTTTACATTAATGGCATATGAGCAGGTATACAACACACAAGATGCACAAAACTTCAAGCCTTTATACTATTCAAAAGCAGATCTCAAAGCCTAGAGTGAAAATAGACTTCCAGCATGGCTGTCTTGTGGTTAAGAGAACTTTGTAATGAAGTTTTGATACATAAAGTTAGAAAAGTAGTATAATGGTTAAGTGTTTTATAAGATTGCATAGCGAAAAGGTTATATAACTAGTTAGCAGAAGACCTGTACTTTATTCCTGGTTGAACTATAGAACTGTTCTATCACCTTTAGAAAAGCTGTTTTCTCTGCTGCAAAGAGAATCAACTCAGTAAAAATAAATACAGTCTCAGCTGCTTTTTTCTCCCATCTATAACGTCAATATGCTATTCCTTCTCTCATGGGCATTTTATGACAGCTGTTGTTTACAATGTCCTTGAACAAAGTAGACTTCAAAGGTGTTAGTTAACGTGATATGGTTAACCACTGACAATTCTAAGGCACAAATGTTCATCCAAAACCTATTCAACCTATTGTCTTCAAAACAAAGAGCAATTCTAACTTTGAAATCTGTTTGAGACAGGTAAATGCAAAAGCACATGAATAAAAAGTAATATATATATTTTAACTCCATGGGAATGAAGAACAATAGAAAGCTTACCTTTTGTGACAGTAAGTCACATAATTGTGCATATATCCAGTTTATCACATAACAGAAGTGGTCATGCAACACTAAATAGAATGTCTTTCAAATGGAGAGTTCTCTAAAGTGATTGTTCATAAGACAACAATAAGTTTTAGCAAGTAACCAGAGTATTATCTACACAAGTCAATTTATTTGTGAGTACCTAGTGGCCCACCAATGCCTCAAGAAGCTGTCAATGCAAGATATCAATGCCCCAGAGTTTCTGGTATTCACACTATTCTGATCTAACACAGGTATGCTAAATAGAGTTTTAAGAAACCCTTGTATAGACAAAAGGTTATAGAAGTTTAAGAAACTTCTTGTGCAACTGACTTCTCATGCCACAGACCAATCTGACAACTGTTTCCTCTTCATCTCTCACTAGAGATGAGAATTTTTATCTTCCCTTACATTCTTTTTCTTTAATGTTAGGAATTGCTAGATATTAGCCAGACACTAGGAATTTATATCACTGTTAGAGCTGGCTGGGAATATTCTGTGATTTTATTATTGGGAAATACTATCAAATATAAACAGATTGTGCGAAAGTCAGTTTTGTAATGGAAGATCAAGTTTAGAGCATGTTACGCAGCTGCAGGAACCATTTTGTTTTCAAATTTTTTTTGAAAAAAATATTTTCAAATTGAAATATTTCCTTGGTCAAAATTACTCTTGATTTTGAAATTAAACTGATGTATGTCTCAGCTAAAGGGTTACTAAACACATTGACAACAGCACAAAGAAATAAACTCTCAATTTGTTTTGAAATGCCAAAATATATGGCATGGATTACTTTTTCTTTTCCTTTTTCTTCTTGTCAGGAGTTGAAACGTGTGCTGCAACACTGAAGAACACCTTTGTGTGTCAACCATGACACTTACACAGTCTTCAATCAGTGCACAAGAAAAACAAAAGCAGACAGGAAAAACAAAGCCAAGTTGATCAGAAAAATTTTGCATGGTCACTTAGCCAAGAACTCAATTCTGTGACTCCAGCTAGAGCTGAAAGGCTTCTCACAGGGATCTTATCATATTGTAAAGGCTAGATTGGGTATGCTTAACTAGGTCTGAGAGGTGTTTCCTACTTTGTTCCTAAGAGCTGTCAATGAATGTCAGTTCTCCAGTGATTCTCTTTCACTCTTCAAATGCCTCCAGCTCTGCAGATGTGGCTACCAACAGAACCATGTAGCTTTCCTGGGCCTTGAACTTAAAAAAAATTAGTTTCAGAAACATGGAAAGCCTGTGAATTCATGTCAAATGTCTTCTGAATCTGCACTCAAATCTTGCAGTGTGTCAGGTCTTAGAGCCATGCAATAGCTGCCAGAACAGGTCACGCATTGTTTTAGCACTGTTTATAAAAACAGCTAGACCAAAAGGATTTTGTTGTTGCTAGGAACAGACAGCCTTTAGCTGAATTACACTAAAGGAAAATATCCATGGAATAAGATGGCACAAGACCATACTTTCCTGTTACAACTGACTTGTGATGGAGGATTACTACCCTGATCAAATCATAAAGACTTCTCTTTAGGACTGCACTGTTTCCCTCTTGATTGACACCCTATTCTGCCTGCACCTCTTCAGGATGGTTCCATAAATAAATGGTTCCACATAAATAACTGTCTAAGCAACAGGACTGTGCCTTGCTACACAGTGAGGCTGGAGAAGGGTTGAAAGGATTAGGTTAGGATACACAAGCAGCACAATAGAAAAAGCCTTGTCCTCTTCCTTGCCTAGATGGGATCACAAAAAACCCTCTTCAGGCTGTTGCTTTTGCTGGGAGATTCTAGAATAAGTGAAGTAGCAGCTCTCGCATAGAGATGATATCCCACTCTAACAGCAGCAACTGTCACTTGTGAGATTTCCTTAAAAACAGCTGGAACAAAAGATCTATTTTTTTCCAGAACTATCTGTATCTTGAGTTCATCTTGATTTCCCTGTCCCTGACTGGAAGGGCTTTTTTGCCCTTTGTCTTTAGAGCAACTAAGTTCAATTTTGCCTATACTGCTGAGATGCTTTGAGAAAGATCTGCTTTGGAAGTAAAGGAGAAACATGGTCAGTATAACAATAGAGAATTTAATTTCCGTTTCAAATACATGTAAAAGACAAGCTGTAACAGCAACACTTCGTAAGCGAATAAGTTACTGAATCACACCTCAAAATTAAGATTATGTAGGTAATTATACAGGTTACTCAAATAAATACTTCTAGTTTTCAACGTTAGATACGTTGTTGAAAATAATTACCTATGTTACCAAGGTTAAATGTGTTTCTGCATGGATAGGGTTCTAGACCAAGGTAGACCTGAATGTCACTGAATGACTATGGATGATGCGGAAAAAGACTCCAGAATCCTTAGTATCCCAAAGCTTATAACAGAAAGTATTTATTAGCATCCAAAAAATAGCTTTTTTTTCCCAGCTGCAGGTTATAAAACCATTTTGTGAGTCACATAATTATAATTTCAGTTATTCTCTGCAATTAACTGCTTGGTTAAAAGGTTATTTACTGTTGGAATGATAGGATTTTATTATCGGCTGGTAATATACTTATTTACACAAAGGGAAAAAAGAAAAGCTATAGGGGTTTTCAGTTTCAGAAACCACACAGTTGTTCTTATCATTGTTTTGCCATCATGGATCCCAAGCTATTCATGAACAGATTAAAAAAGGTTCTACTGGTTCCAGTTTTTGCTTATTGACCTGTAATTATTCTTTCCCTATTAAAATTGGTCTTTTTTTTTCCTTCCTCCTTTTAGGACTATACAAGATCAAGAAGTAAGATTCCAGCCCTTGCATTATAGCAATGCAAGTTAGAGGATTCAGAAAGAAGTTGAGTATTGCAGAAATGTATATACAGAGAATGGAGAGAGTTTTAATAGTGCATATGGCAAGTGCTCTCATCGATATTTCATTAGTTCCAGACTAGGAGAAATCAAGCAAGAGATAACTTGAATACACAATAGAAATATTAAATGCACACAGGATCCATTGTCCCACTGCAACTCCTCAGTTTTTATCAGAATAATTGGACCAGTTACTCACCTCATAAGACTCAAGAGAGTAAAAACAGCTGTTAAATTCCCCTGCCAAGGATCATAAACATCCTTCTCATACGTCCATGGAAGTGGTTGTTTGAGAGAGAATAAATGCCTTCTCAGATGGCACACAAGCACTAAGAGCCTTAACCAATTAGCATCATAAACATCAAACATCATCTAAGGCTAAATCCACAAACCAATTAGCAGGGCACAAGGAGCAACAGTCCTCTGTGCCTCCGAATCTCTTGTCCTCTGATAAGAACAGCTTAACTGATGGGAAAGGACAGAACAACTAATATAGGTGGATCTTTCCTACCCAACTGTGTCCTTAAAGTAAAGCAAAGCAGACAGGACATGCGGTACTGGCCAGGCTGGAAGAACGTGTAATGCCCAGAGTAATGACTGTAATGTGTGCTCTGCATTTCACTGCAGGAAAACATCCAGGATATTTACTTCCACGTAACCTTAAATGGTTTGAAATTCAATTTATGCATCTATACTATACAAGCAATTCACCTCGAGACTGTATCACTCCAATACATTCACCTTGCAGCAGCCCCGATAGCAGTGAAGTTTCTGCTGTAGCTTCTCCTCAAGATGAGCAAACTTTCAAAGGTTCTAAAGCTACTGTCACAGCAGGAGAGATCAAAAGCTTTGTAGCAGGTGTTGCAGCAGCTGTTCCTGTCCAATTCCTGCCCAAACAATTCACAACTGGCTATGAAAGGATGCAGAGGTAGCTCTGAGAGGTACTCAGAGTTCAGGGAAGTCTTGTTTCTCTGACTCTGGCACTTGGGTTTGTTACGGAGGAAGTAGATTATTATTTCATGACATTTTCAACGTAACAGCAAGCAGAAGAATTCTTCTGCTCAGCACATGGTTAACTAAGGGCTGACTTCAATTCAACACGTGTTCAGTCCTTCTGAAGAGCATTTTTCTGACTGGCCAAAACACACAGGCAATGGAGATAAACATGGAAGAAAGGGGAAGGGCTAAATGCTTTACACAGTGCAGGGCATTACAGCTCAGTTCCAATCAGGAGGTCCATTGACTTCCTGATGCTATTGTGATGGGGTGCTACAGCAATAAGTAAACATACGCTGAGTACCAAATTTTGCCTGCTGCTTGCTAATGGCTGTTAGCAAATTGGAAACAGTCCAGAAAGCAGCCATACAGAATTGAAAATGAACTGTACAATGAAAGAACAAAACTAAGCTTTTCAGAGTAAAGGGATTTATTTAAACATGGTTTATACCACATGGGAAAAAAAAAAATATCTGATGAAGAGGCACAAAATCCAAAGTGTGATAACTGAAGCCAGACAGCTTGTGTTGGAAATATCACCATCACTAGTAAAACGTGTTTCACTAATGCAAAGAAAGCCAAAGCCTTATTTAACAGTGAGGAGAATTTCCCATCGTCTGACATCCTGAAACAAATTTGAGAGGTGGTTTAAGTTGTGTTCCTACTCCAGCAGAAGGGTTGGGATGGGGGAAAGAATTATTGTGTTAAACCTTATAGTGATGTATAAAAAAAGTCTCTAATATGGATACACCGCTCACTGCCATCTTTGAAAGCTTTGTGTTGTCATAAGAACACATGATTGGAAGATATCTGCAGTGCACACCTGGAGTCAAACCCATCCCTGACAGACTCAAAAGACTGCCTCTACTTCCTGTGGTCATCCTAACAGCATTGTTTTTGAAGTAATTGTTACCCCAATGCACAATAGACTTGATGGTCAGTACACACCATTGTGATTAACAACCATTTTTCTGCTAGAACTATACAAAATTTCTATTATGGAAACTATCTTCATAGTTAAAATATTTGCTTATATTTCCTGATGGGAAAACTTTTTTTCCTAGCAGGGTTTTTATTTATTTATTTATATTAAGGTGCTGACCAAATATTCCTTTCCTATTCAAGAATTTCCCCTTTGGCATAAACTTAGAGATACTTATATTAAAAACTGAAACGTTTAAAATGAAATATTAAATTATAAATTTAATTATAAGTATAAATTATTTTGTTTCCAGTAATGTCAGTGCCATTGAGAGTGCTCTATAAAGATTTTCCAAAATGAAATGTCATTAAGAGCTTTGACAGAAGGTTCTGATTTGACAAAGTTGCTTTTTCCAACAGGAGACAAAAGCATTAGAAAAATGATTAACACCCCTTTGTGACCTTTGAATTTAAGTGGTGTTGCATAGTCTTTGACTGCAAAAGAGGAAATTAAATACAGTCTACACTCTTTAAAAAGCAGCATTCTAAAAAGTACATTTAGTGTTTCCCTTTCAACTTTTATTTAGGCCTCTCTAGTGCACCTGCAATGAGTCAAGAGGACCTAGAAGCTGACCTTTTTTCTCTAGAGAATAGTTTGAAAGCAAGGAAAAAAAGGGTTTGCTTCCTTTTCATTACCTTGCCAGAGCAAATAAGCCCTTACCCAAGTAGGCCATCCTTTAAAAAAAAATAAAAAAATGGTTCAGTGCCTACCCCTTTCAACTTCTTGGTATACTTCCTGATACACACAGTCAGTTTTCCACTTGCTTCAAATGCAGAAAATTAAGTGGGAACTAATTCAGGCAGTTCAAAGCAAACAAAACTAGTTGGAAAAAAAAATTAACAGAACAGTAACAAAAGAGGTTTACTGACCTGAGCAAGCCTAAATTCAGGAACAACAGCAAGGGAGCCACCAAAATCCAAGAGACAGACTAGGTTCAGGGATGTGGATTCTATCCAAAATACCACAATTTCCTAACTGCCTTACCATAGCGTTCCACTTAACCTCTGTGATTGAAATAATTCAACCACTTTTATAATATTGAGACTTACAGATTAAAGTAACTTTTCATGTTGTTTATTACTACTATATCCTAGCCTGAGTTTTGCATGATATATTGGTAGTTTTACTCTTGGTTTGTAAGGCACCTACTCAGTAAGTAGCTAACCAAGCCCAGGCCAAAATAAATAAATAAATCAGGGAATTCGCTCTACATTAAAGTGTTTAAAAAAAACAAAACAAAACAAAAAAACACCCACCCACAACTATAGCACAAAAGAATAGCTATGATACCTACTTCATACACTGTAGAAAAAATACCTTTGGATTTAAGCCATGAGTGCAAGGAATTTATATAAAGGTGTATATAAATACATAAGTTCCTGGCAAATTTCTGTATTTGGAAGCGCTCACAGGGTTTTAGAGGAGTTTTATACTTGCACAGCAGAGTGTTTCAGGGTTTATTTTGTGCTCTGCAGACAAGATTAATTATTATCCTTGAATTGTTTTGTGAACCATATATAAATATATAATTCAAATATTTCAAAACCTAAATTGTACTGCATTAACGATGGTGTGGAATATACTCTTTCATAGGTACATGCCAATTTTCCAGAGGAATAAATGGGACTGTAGTCTCTGCTCCTGCTTTTCTAGTTAGCGTTGCTGAATGCACTATATAGTACATGACAATAGACAGTTTAAAAAAAAAAAAAAAAAAAAAAAAGTACAAGGCAACTAACCTCTTCCTTCTCTATTTTTAAAATTTACTTTCACCATTATAACCAGCCCTCCTCAAAGTAGTGCAGACTTCCTTTCTAGACGGATAGAGACAGGACTGAAACAGGTCCACACTGGTAACCGTACCCTCATATTGAAGGTAACAGAACCAGGCAGCGGCAGAGTTTGTTGGATGACAAAGCTGTACACTTTATCTCCCTCTCTCAGTGGCTGGTGAAAGTGAGTTTATCTGTTTTCTTCCAGCTGTTTGGCCACCTCACACCTAGTGAGTTATTCATACTTAAGAAGCTATTCAATGAATATTTCAAGAGCTTCTTCTCCACCCCCTCCCCTAAAGTCAATTCACTCTGTGCTTTAAATTATTTCTTCTACATTGGCTTCGCAGTTAAAGAGTAATGTAAGGGGTAAACATGGCTAAATTATGAGCATATACACAAGGGCTGCAGCTGTAATTCAACCAGTCACTCTTCTGATGTTGACCAACAAGTCAATACACTCATTCATCACTTTCCCATTGGGCTGGAAAAATGATCCACATAGTTTTGCATCAGGTGCATCAGCACAAAGATCTTGAACATTCTAGACCTTATCTCTGGAAATGCATGGCTTCATAGGGTCAGGAGACTCATTACATTATAAAGCCCTTTGAGATCCTTAAAGGAATGACCAAAAGCTGTGACAGCATCATTATCATCAAATTTTAAAAACTACTAGCTGGTAGCTAGCTTCACCTCATGCTGAAGTCAATTTTTGCAACTTGACTCCATTTGTAAGGAGAATGGGACTTTTAGGGTTGAGCAATGGGAACAGGCTCAAATGAGACTGAGGCAGGAAATCAGAGCAGTGTGCAGGGAAACACAGAGCACTGTGGATCTGTACAGACATCTTTAACAACCATTTTGTATAAACCCTGCTTAGGGCCCGCTTTGTTACAACTCTCAGGGAGTACATATCTGCACCGCTACTGTAGCTGGCACTAGCTGCCATAAAATGAGTTATTTTTGTAATGAAGATGCCTTGTCTCAGCCTATACAAAAGAAACATGATGATGCATAAAACAGACATTTGACATTAGAAATAGTACCTGATTTAAAACTCAGTCTTGCAACTGGATCTAGCCAGCCAGAAAGGCCCCTTGCAGAATCCAACCACAGGATCAGAGTCTTCCTTCGTAACCAGCCCTCCCCTAACCAACCCCCCCAGGACATCTGCTATCAATAGTAGAGAACAGCTTCGTACCAGTTAGTTAAACTCACTTGAATAAGACAATGTGAAAGCAGACAATCTGTAACCGGCTATTTAACTCTCAAGTTCAATCCCCCTGGAGTTTCATCCTAAGGGAACTGTTCCCAGGCTAATCCAGCTTTGCTTCCTACATACCTCCCAGCAAGCTAATGGACTCCTAGCTGACTTGACTGCTCAAAGAAAAGAATTGGAGGAATGAAGGTAGGGCAGCAGCTTCAGCTTCTGTAAAGAAGCTGCCAGTGCTCTGCAAGTGATCTTGATGCCTCAAGACAAAATGATCAAGCAGGAGGCTGCTGGGTATGACGACTTTTGCAGAGATCTTGGTGCAGTAGAAGATTTCACTGAACTCCTTGTCATCACCTGTGTTGAAATAGGAGCACATGCTGGGTGCAGTCTTATAGTTTTAGATTAACTTTCACGACCATTCATGTTGTCATACTGAAACTCTTCTTGATATCCTAGTTCTTTATATAATATATAGGTTTTTTGGTTTTGCATTTGGTCCCACCCTTGCTTAGGAGATAAAATACAAAGCCCAGCTCCACGTGTCAGAAAAAAATAATTTCTCCAAGGTGACTATGATACTTCCTTTGTCCCAAAGTAATTATCACACTCCTTTGAACCTAGAAAAACTTGTCATTTTTACCAGATCTGTCAGTGCTGTTCTTGTTCTAAACTGAGGCTGCACACCAGTCCCTACAAGACAATCTTCCCCAGGCATTCAATTTTTGTCTCATACTCAATACTTTGAAGTCATCCAAAGTCACCATCATCTGCTGCAGCAAGGATGAGGGCAGCATTATAAGATTCAACTTTACTGCATCTGGATTTTAAAATACCATACACAATTATTAACTGCCTCCCCTGGCCATTTCCTTCATTTATTTTGCTCAGGCAAGCAGGCCTTGCAGACCTCAGGTTGAGTAGCCTCAGCAGCACCAAATGGTCAATGATTTATTAAGTCAAGCTGTAGGTGCAGTAATGCTCACCAGGTGGCTAATAAACAGGATTTGTGAAATAAAACTGGGAAAGAAAAAAATAAAAATCAGTGGTCTTTTCTTGGGATAGTTTTAAAAAGTTTAAGTACGCACCAGAGCAAACACACACTTTTTTTTTTTTTTTTTAAGAACAGCTTGACATGTGCATTGAATGTTAAACAGACATAAACTTGGCATTTTCTAAGTCAGTATAAATCCACAATGAAGGAAGGGGAATATATTACTATAGAAATAGTCTCCCTTCTGTGTGGAACATAGTTTAAGTCCATACTGGAATGGTCTTACCTAATGATCTGCAAGCATAATCCAAAAGCCAAAGAGGGCTTCAATCATGCTTCAGTGCAATTCCCAAACTGGTGACACGAGGAAGCTGTGAGGCTGAATAATGCTGAAAGAAGTTGAATCAAGAATATGCCCTTTTTTTCTGCAGTAAACATGGCAGAAGCTGCCACAAAAATGCACACAACTTTAGATCAGGAGTAAAGCTAAGAAAACTTGCTCTGGAGCAAACAAAATATGTCTTATTTTAGCAATAAGAAAATGGCCTTTACAGGTCAGCTAACTTGGGTGTATAGAAAGCTTTGACATGGTAGCCCTCATAGCTTGGCAAGACTATGGTGGATCACAAACTTTCAAGTTTGATGATTCCATATGTATATAAATTAATGACAATTAATTTTGATTTTATATAGATAGAATGGAACAAACTTTTCCAGAAAGCAAAAAAAAAGAAAAAAGTCTTGCATTAATCTCTTGCTCATATTTATCAACATCTATAAATTTGAGGAAAAAATCCTTTTTTAGAAAGTCCATTGATTACATGAATAGTTAAAGAAATGGAAGGAAAAGCTATTAAAGAAAAAAAGAACATATTGACAATGAAACAACAGACATTGAAAACTGATACAAATCATGATCCCAGAAATGTATCTGATTGCATATACTCAATAAAGAAGTAAGACAATTTGTTTTTAAAGACACAACTTTTTCCTTTCTTGTATGTCTCATTTTAGTGGTACCTGACTTTGTCACTCATATTAGCTGGTAGTCAGGTTGAAGTGGATGGGTCATTTGAGAACAGACAGCACCCTCTTTAGATGGCATCTAGCTTTACAGTTCTGTCTTTGTCCAGAGGCCAGGCTTCAGCATACTGTGAAGCTCAAGAAAGCATTTGCACAAATACCACTACTTCAGTGTATTCAATCACAGCATATTTCCATTATCAACTATCCAACTTCCCCTCTTTAAAAAAAAGATGTTGCTTGATAATCAGTGCTGAGACAAAGACTATCCTGTGATCATCTGTATATTACACGATGTACAATCTGCACAAGGCATTTCCCACAGATCAGGACCCAGCAGTATTACAGCATTTCAGAGTAACATGTGCAGCAAGCATGTTTGATTATCACAGAAGAGTCTTTTCCTACCAGTAGGCCACTGGATTTGCTGCTCTATGACACAGGCAAGCTTTATATTAAAAATTTAAACATTTTGGATCCACCATAGTCTTGCTAGACCACACGCGTTGTCGCACCCTGATATCCTTCTATTACCTTTTTAGCACAAAAGATCCTGCTTTTCTCTTGCTGCCACTGGGATTACGTCAATGAACTTCCCACACTTACGTAGTTTTTTTTGCAAGGAGCAAAACCTGAGCTCAAAGATAAACAAGATCTCTTGGCCTGAGAAGCCTACAGTCCAAGGCTCCAGTCCAGGAACATGTGGTCAGGACTACCTATGTTCAGGAAAGTACTTAAGCATGTGCTGAAGCCTGATTGATCTCAATTAGATTTAAATACATTTAAAATGCCCCCCTGAATAGAAACAAGAGGAACTCCAAATAAGCGTATCCCTCAGCCTGCTGGGAGACCTACATACATCAGAGAGGACTCAGATGTGTGCTAGGATCACCTCGCTTGATGATCCTTCTGGGAAATATCTTAATGCAAGTATTGTCAAAAACTGTTTTTATTACCAGCTTCCTTTCTGTCTTAAGTAATAACAGTGATATCATATTAGTCAATGTGAATATGTTATGAAAGGTAACATACACACACATTTGTAAAGAGTAGGAGTGGCTCTTCAGCAAGGATTTGCAAATCTGTGGGTACATCTACAGCAGAAACTCCAATACACAGTTTGATAATGTGATATATATGTATATATCACACTATATATACACGAATACAGTCCACATCAGAATGACTTTTTCCTGTCCTCCACCGTCAGCTGTCAGAGGAATGACACCTCACTGATGTACCAAGCAATGATCCCCTCCCCATTCCAATTTCAAATAAGCAATATTATCATGTAATTTGTTTACCTTCTCAAATTTATGATGCACAGTGAAACAGTGCTGCCTTCTGTCCCTACTAGTCAAATTTCACAGAAATGGGTTGTCACAGCTGACTAAATTTCTTTTGAGAAATGGCCTCTTTTCTACTGAAACACCCAAATTACCAGTCCCAAAGGAGACCAAAGCATCACCCCAGAGATGTGAGACCATCAGGATAAATAACCAGACAGAAGGACACTCATCTTAATTCTCAGGCAGTGCTCTGTCATCTTCTCAAGCTTCCTAGTCTTGGGAGATTTAAAGTACTAACTAGATAAACTATAAAAGATGGCAAGGAATGATCTACTGTGACTTGTGCATCTTTCTCTAACCATAAATAACTTTATATTTCATTTCTGGCAGCATGACAAAGCAAGGAGGTAATGAGCCATTATGGAAAACCCATCTGTTGCTCATAAGGGGAAAGGCTTTGTGCTGGTAGATTTATAGAGGAAAATTTCCAGTGCGAGTCCCGTTATCGTTAATGAGAATTGCACATCTAATTGCCCGTGCTGAAAGTGTACCCCATTATGTTCCTTCAATGTCTAGATTGCAATTGTGTTTCAGCAACAAGAAAAAAAATATTACCAAAAGAAAACCCAGTGCTCGACTAACAGTGACATTCAGATGATAGGGAAGGGAATATGAAAGAGAAGAAAGGCTGGGAGAGGTAAAGTGAGAATACACAAGTTCAGATTTTTGATAATGCAACAAAAGCAAAGTATTTTTGAAATGCAAATAGAGAAACTATTTAAAATAAAAAACAAACCAAGGAAATGTAGTGTAGTTGATCTTTTAAACTACAAAACAAACCAGGGAAATATAGTACAGTTGATCTACTCTAAAATCTGTGTTGTTTTTTTTTTTTTTTCCTCTTGAGAATTTTGCATATTAACTCTCACGTCGGAATTCCCTTTTCTGTATTGCTTTCTAAGATCACTCTTGAGAACTGCTCTAGAGAGGGTTCTGGTGCCCCAGGCTAAAATATCCTGCCTATGTTTAATCAACAGGGTTTTCACACTTTTCTAGAATACTGGAGTCTACTTTTGGGACTTGAACACCCTGGCAATGCATTTAGCTTCAGTTTTGTCCACAATTTGGCCTATGCATGCATTGGACCCCACCTACCAGTTCTGTACTATACAGAATTATTAGATTTATTTTTTTTATATATATATTGAATTATCTTTATCCCATAGTACCTTAAGCCAAGAAGCCTGATGTGGGAGTTCAACAAAACCAAGAAACAGGTGAAAAAATATTAATGAAGAACTGGTAACTAATTCCTTCTTAGTATATTTGTGGGAATAACTGGTAAGCACCACTGGAAGAAGGAACCTGAGTGATAGCCCTCCCACAGTGAAGTGAATAAAAGATACAAGATTTACGTTATGAAGTATCACAGTTTTTACCCCTAGAAACAGTAAAAAAAAAAAAAAAAAAAAAAACAAACTTCTGTAACTCAGGACAAAATACTGTCACCCTTCTCATTTACATAGTGTGCAAGGAACAGCACCACATTACCTCATGGACATCCAGAAATAAAGATTTCATGCAAGACAAGGTAGCTTTAAGGAAAGCTTCTCCGAAAGACACTCAACCTCTAAAACCCTTTTCCATCTTTGCATCAAAAACCCTGAGCCTTAAACAAGGCTCACCTCCTACTTCACCTCTCCAAAAATTCAAAGGATGATCCACCACTGCAGCAGTTACCAAAGTTTTCTCCACTAATACAGTAAAGCTTAGGACACCCCAGGCATGTTCTGAGTATGGTTCTCATGGCTTGATGACTGTCAGAAAATTTATTCTGTTGCAACCAAACAGTGCAGACAATTGAATTTATCACTGAACTTAGAAGGTATCTAAGTAACAAAAACTAAATGACAAATTCTATGATGAACAATATTTCCTGAAACAGTTTTTCTTTGCCTCAAATAATGTATAAACACGCCTTTCTTTTCATCAGCTTAGTGAGGTAGAGGTGACATTCCATATACTTTCCCTGAAACAGCCACATCTGGAATATACAAAATAGTCTGTGAATAAAGTTTCCTGAATCTAACAAACTGCAGAAGAACTGTAAGTAATCAGCAAATAGTCAAAGTTTATGCAGATGACTGCATTTGACATGAAATACCCTGCAGGTCTGTAGATTCCATTTGTGGCAATACTATCTGTATTAACTTCCTCACCAGGAACCATTATAGATTTAGCTCTAGTATGGGTGGATGATTGCAGCATCATCTTTAAAGGTCCTCTGTCAAAGTACTAAGTCTGACTGCTCTTTTCAGAGCTGGTGCTAAACAGTTCAAGTGAGGTACGCTACCACCAGTGATTTTAGAAGGATTGATAGCTCCTAAATAGATGAGGAACTAATAATCACCAGAGGAGAGGGACTCTTCTTGATGCAAGGATTCTCCAGTTAAAGAAACTTTTTAAATACTCTTTGCTACCCTGTGAAAACCAACATGAAATGTCACAAAACTGTATCTGCAAGCTGCAGCCTTGTGACAGAGTTTTGAAAGAAATGTCACAAAGAATGAGTTATTCTAATGTCTCAACCTATATGTATGAATTTATACAGGCAAGTATAAACAAACTCTGAATTTATAAAAGTTGGATTTCATCTCTGAGCCCTTTCACCAGGGTATGGTTTAGAAGCGACAAAGAAGGGGTGAGTAAAGTTCAGAACAGCATAAAAAGAAACAAAGGAAAAGTAAGTAAGGTTAGCAAACTCACCGATACCAACACTATATAATTTAATAGAAAACACAAAGCTAAAAACAGGAAAGAAGGAAATAATGTCTTAAAAGCATAGGTATAACAAAGAACAACAACAAAATAATCCTATGAGAGAAAGACAGGAGAATAGAACAATAAAACTCACAGGCTGAGCTGTGATATGGTACATCTCCATGTCAGCAGATTTCAAACTGCACCAGTAGCAAACCTGGTACACAGCACCTTGTAGATCTCCCATGAATGGGGACAAAGTACACCTTCTCCTAAAGTACAAAGTATGCATTTACTATGCTACTGTAAAAGAAAGGATGGAGAAAATGTGCATTTAGGTAACTAACTAGTTGCAGGGTACTACCATGACCGTAAAGTGCAATGCTCGTCCTTCATCTGACCAGGGTACAAAGCTGTGTGAAATTTTCCTTTTCCTCTGGAGTTTGTGTACCTACCCAATCTCTCCATGCTGGTTGGTCCTACAAAAGACAGTGTGAAGAAGCACTGCCTGGAAAATTCTGCATTTACAGATAGCATATTCATAGCACATCCATTTCTTTACTTGGGCTTACACCAAATCTAAATTTATGTGCCAGAACACCTACCTAGCTCAGCAAATTCTTTTGAATACAGTTTTAGGAACATAAAAGGACAGATAACTCCATTTAAGAACTACTTTAAGAGTTCCATGTAGTACAAGCTATAACATCAGTAGCAGGATTTGCCGTTGCAGCTCTGCCCATATAACCATACCAGCAAACCCCTTTAAATTAGACAAGACCTTACTATATCGGTAGAAGGCCCAAAAGTGTTTTTCTTGGAAGACCTCCTCTTTTTCGTCGCACATTTCTGACTAGGTTCAATTGCTGTCTCCCTGGGGACCTGCCATGTGTGCAGAGGTTTTTTTGATCTCTACAGGGCTTGAAAGCAGTGTGATCAAATGGATGATTGAGGAGACTTGACAGGTACGCAGCTGTGCTGCAACTCCACTGCCCCCTGACTTCCGAGCTCATCTGTCTCTCTTGTCTCACAGTACACAGACAGGAGGGAACAGGAGATTAAAGCCACATTACGTGTTACTGAATTACATAGGAAAGAAAGCAGATATCAGCAGAGGGTAGAGATAATGCTCCAAGTAATAAAATAGACAACAAATACTGTAAGTCCCTGTTCTCTGATTGAAAGGAAACTTCCTTTCATTATCCTCTGTTCAGGTATTCTTGTTCAGATTTTGGTAATTTTTTATTCTTTAGGGCCAAACATTAGTTAATTCCTTATTTAAAAAAAAAAAAAAAAAAATAGAAAAGCTTTTTTTCCCCCCAAAGAGCTACTTAAACTACATTTATACTGAAGAACACAGTGCAAGCTAAAAAGATTTCTCCTGAATTTAAAATGGCTTACCTAATACCAGATGCAATCTAACCCTATCAACATAAAGCTCAGTACAGGCTAACTTACCATATAGCAGATCATCCACAAAGGCCTTTTATAACTGCTAAGTGTTCAAAACCTATTTGCTTTGAAAAATTTAGAGAAGACACTGCAACTCTCCATCTGCATGAAAAGAAGGCATAACAAATTGTACATACCTCTTCAGGAGATTCACATGAAGCTAATATTCAAGGCAATCTAAAGCCTACATCTTCACCTCCAGGATTTTTGTGTATGTTGTATTTCAGCTTCTATTTCTGAATGCACTCACTGCAGGGTTTAACATTACCTTGGACTTAGGAGATCTAGACTGAAATTTAACGTACAAAGGAGAAGATGAACATTTGTACTATGAGAGTGACTCTAAAAGATACAGATTTCCTGAGGAAACAGAGGAATTTACAAGACTGGTTATTTTATTTATCTGGTTGAATACAACATACATGACCTGAGTTGCATATCGTGGTTGTGCCTTTACAGACCAATGGAGAACTGTACACAGCATGGCCACGCACATGTATCTGGCTGTAATGTTCAAGGGCTCCCCAGAATGGATCTTGAATGAAACAGGTGCACATTCTTGCAGTCACTTTGGAACAGGCAGAATTCTGGTTCCAAAAATCTTCTGTTTCTTCTATCAAAAGCATACCCTTGATGCCTACTAGAAACACAACTGGTGTGCCAGTTCATAAAACCCCTCATATTCACAGCAACACCTTCAGCAGCTTTCACTTTAAGAGGAAAAAACACACAACCAAACAAAACCTATGTATCTCCTTTTGAAAACACACAGTAAAAGGGCCCCCAATTTAATTTCATTTTGTGATAGTGTGGCTATGACCATAAACTGACAAAGTGTGAATACTGAAAGTGGCAGTAGCACTTGCACACAGTGACAAGAATGGCATGCTCACATTCCTGGTCAAAGTTAAGAAAAAAGGAAGTTTCATTAAGTACTTCATCTTGTTTTACTCAATGAAAATGAGGAAAAAGCTTATCTTCGCATAACCTGATAAATTTGGATTAGTCTTCTGGTTTAAAACCCCTTCTCTACCACAAAACATTAGAACAAAAATCTCATAGCATGGTTGATGATCATTTGGTAGCATAAAGATCAAATTCCTTAGGCTAGAAACAAATCCTTAGAGAAAGCTCAAAATAGTTTGGACTTGACTGCACAAGTCTGGTTATTGTACAGCGCACTCCAGTAATGGAAGATACACCCCTTAACATGCACTTGTCTTCTGTTCATTCATTTGCCTAAGCATTCTAAAGGCCAGAACTAGTCAGCATACATAACACTGGATTATGTGTCATGCAGTCGTATTTACTGGCTTGAGAGAAACTTCTTCATTAGACCTTCCTGCTTTTGATATCCAAAGATTTTAATTAAGCAGTGTCACAACAGGGTGTGCATTAACAGACTATTGGCACATGCCTTCAGTGCATTGTGAAGCACTGGACCAGAGACCAATTACCTTCTACCACCCAAGCAGCACAACAGCAGCCCATTAATGCACACCCTGGTGTGGCCTGTTTCAATTAAAGTATATTTGTAAAACTACAAAAGGGCGGGCAGTGTCGAACCACTGAGGAAATCAGATGTTTTTAGGCTGGGATCCTGCTGATTATTCAAACTTTTACAAACACACACTGAAATTCAGTAAACAAATTACCCAGCTTACTTTGTTACGCTGCATGGTAAGAAATTGGGCTATTAAGAGTACAGAATGTGATTTCTATCTGAACTTGGAGAAAGCAAGAAGTAACCTGTGGTGTCAGCAGTTCTGCTGCCTCCATTCCCCCAAAGGAGGTTCAGTTTCAAGAATTTGGCAGAGACAACACTGAGGAGAGATAGGCTCTGCTCACCACCCCTCTACAGGGTTTATGCATGAAAGCAATGGATTGAGTTCATCCAATTACGTAGCACAGTTAAATTCACTAGGAACTTAATATCTGCCTTTTTTTTTTTTTTTTTTGGTTGGTTGGGGGGTTCTTCTTTTGTTTCTACTACAAAATGAATATTTTTACTTCCATGAAATCCACACGCATGACTTCAGAAAAGGACATACCCGCACTTCACAAAATATACTCACCACGCTTGGTAAAATACATTTTAAATATAACTACAAATCCCCAAATGCCCATCAAGAAAGTCTCATTTCCTCAATGGCTTTCATTTCCCAGTTCTTTTCCCACATATATGTCAGAAGCCGTTTAAGGGAATCATGATCCCTTCTCAGACATTCATACAGCCCCAAATAGAATGCCTGCGACTTTTAATGGGGGTACTTACAACTACTCTCATCCAAGTCAGAAGTAGATATGAAACACAGATCTGTTGCCAATCACAGTATAACTGCATGTTACAGAAGAGCACAGAGCTACATTTTTTGACCACTTCCTTTCAGTCTAATTCAACTGAGCAACATCAATAAAGGCCATAACAACCTGAGTTGCAGAAAGCACAAAAAAAAGTGGTAAAATTTCTTTTCATATAAGCCTCATATGAAATCAATTAATCCTAACAGGTTGGGATCAAACACCTTCTAACTATGGTGAAAGCATTCTCAAAATATAGGGCTGAATGAAACCAGCAGAAGAATTAAACATGTACTGAGATGCATCCTACGTTACTATATACCTACAAGGGCAGGCTGAGAAATGATGGGCTGGATAGTAGCTTGCAAATAGTTGGCAAGTAGAAGCAACAGAAAAAGAACTAGCTAAGTTGCAAAAGAGCATTACAACTCAAGCAAATAGGAATGAAGCAAAGCAATGTCTTGGCTGAGTATGAAAATGTTTTTAGAGAACAACTGTGGAGACACACCCTGTAGAAAATTACTACAGCTTAGAAATGGGTCAAAACTCCAAGTTCTGTAGTGGAAAGCTGATGTTCATAGAAGAACGGAATGGATGGCACAGAGCTGCTTTTCCTTCTCCATTTTCCAGTGCTTCTAAATGACTCATAGCCCAGACAAGTAATGAAGTGAAGTCATATACATCAGCTACCTTATTCTGAGTCTCAAAGGTATAGCTCGATAAATCTGCAGTACAGCTAGTTAGTTACACAGACAGCACCACAGCCTCTAGAGATTTTAACTGCATTATTGCATGTAGCAATTGAATTTGCCTCCGCATTTCAGGATCTACCTGATCCAAGTTCAAAATGAAAAATGAGCAGTGTGATGAAGTCACATGGCAAAATGATGAGATACTGTCCCTCCTAGTTTGTTTTCTTTCCTCGGGGTATGGTCTAATAACTCTAAAAGCAGATGTCATCTCACGTCAAATACTCTTCTTTCTCTCTTGCTGTAACAATGTTTTTTTGCCAGTTAAAATGTCAAAGAAACTGCAACATCTAGTCCTGAGTCAGTATTTAAGTCCTGAGACGATGTAAATTTTCTTCTGCAGTTGCCTGTTGAGATGAGCACTGTTCACTCTCAATTCTGTATTAAACTCCCAACAGAGGCAACTCATGGCCAGAGTGATCAACACGACTGAAATATTGACAATTAAATATTGAGTTCTAATCAAAACTATGCACATCAAATGAACTTCAAACACATTTGAGCTGATGACACTATTTCTCCAGCTTTCATTTCTCCTATTCTCAGTTTTTGGGTTTGTCAATCCCAGAATAGATTTCCATAACATACCTCCCATCTTTATACTTGATTTCAAAGAAAAGGTCAGTCTTTCTGTTCCAATCAAAGTAGCCAGAGGAGATTGCAAAGAAAGCATCTAAACCTTTCACCAGAGGCAGTAAGATGGATTTCTTTCATTGTTTCTCTATCATGTTAAACAATACCTTGTAGGACTTTCAGGATCACTTAAGAATCAAGTTCTTCTCCTTCCCAGATGAAATGATCCTAATCATCCGCATTTTCTCTCCTGATAAATATCCTATCAAATAAAGTATGCAGCTATAAAAGAGTCTAAAGGAAATATAAAAATACAACATTACATATTATACACATAAGTATAGATATGAAGTCTATATCAACTATATATATATATACACATACACATTACAGTGTACTGTAATTTCCTAACTCAATTTCTCTAAAAAGATGAGTCTTACTGAGACCATCATATTACAGATCTGGTAAAGAGAAATCTGTAGATAGTCTTGCCTCAGAATATACACTTCAGATTTTACCATTGTGTAAGTGTCTGCTGTTCTGGGGATAAAGAATAGAGAATGAGCACCAACAAAGCTGCAGATATTTCAGCCAGGTCCCAAACTATAATTCACTGCAGGAATCTCCTCGTTTGTGTTAGCCACACTGAGGTTGTGAAAGCTCAAAATGAGCCCTCTTGCTTGTAAGTCTCCATGTTTCAGATACATTTCATAAAGTTGTTGTTTCTTTATTGCTGTTGTCTATTTGTCCTGCCTTTATCTAGACCATGGAAAACGGGGGGGGGGTGGGGGGGTGGGGGGGAAGAGAGAATAAATCCTCACTCATGAAAGTAACATAGTTATGTGAATGATCCTGATACTGTATGAACCAATATAATTGCTCCAATTTGCATCATCTGAAGCCCTTGCCCAGGAAACCAGAGGTTTGCATGAGACAATTTCTTTCTATTTGGATTAGGAGGCACAGCATGAATGTCACTTTATTGAACCAATTCTGAAGAATCAAGTTATTCCAAATTTCAGAACACTAACTGACAAAGCATTAGTGTGGGCTTGAAATTAGACTAATACCTAGATAAAACAAGGTGTAGAGCATTAAAAATAGAACTCAATAATCTACATTGGAGCTTAATATATATCTGATCTTTTTCTGTTTTATTTATAATACCTTGTTATGGTTAAGATGCAAAGCTTTGCAATTCTTTTTCAAGGTTAATAATATCACACCCCTTATCTACCTTCAAAGAACCTTTGAATAAATTTGTTTGCTTTCACAATAGGTTTCTATTCAGGATGAAGCAAGGTATTAGCATCAGGCTTGCAGTAAACATATCTGATTAAGCACTGCATGTACAACTTCCTATGAATATTCAATTGAACATTTGAGGATAACTGCTCCATTCATAATTGTCTATTTTCTTTCTGTGAAGTTTCCTATGATCGAGAGCCGTTACCACAGGGAAAGGAAGTAAAATATTCCTAAGAATAGAACTAAATGTGCTTTCCATAAGCATTTGTGTTAATAACATGAAGAAAGATACTAAAATTTGCATCAAGTCATACCATATTTAAAATACTGCAGTTATCTTACAGATGGAAAAACTGCTGGAGTGATTCCATTTGTAACATTTATTAAAACTTTCAAAACCAGACCAGAGAAATAAAGCATAAATTAATCTCCTAAACAACATTTTCCAAGTTGACCTAGTTTAACCCCTCCCCCCAAATATCTCCTACCAAAAGTCAATTGTTAACAACCAAAATGATTGGGTGTTAATCTTTCTTGCTAATAATCTTCTTTTCAAAACAATGCAAGATAAAAGTTGAATTTGATCTTCATGGCTGAAAGAATATCCAGCAGAATTTAATATCACAAAGTGATATAGTGACCTTCCTGGAAACAGAGGGGCATTAGGGCCTTCTTGGTACAATGGTATTACTTTACCAGCCCAACACAAGAAAATTATTCTTCCATTAGGAATGTCTGTTCTCAGCTGCTAATAACTGATCACTTGCTTCAAATCAGCAGTTTGCTGCGCCACAGCCATACAATGTTGAAACTATTATGCCAACAAATACGGGAAGTTTTTTAAGTTCAAGTATTAACTATTGTTAAAAGTTCATTTAAAGTATATGGAAAAATAAAGAGTTCCTCTATTATTTTCCATGTATTGTGTTGACAGCACTCTTACAGCTCATGAAAGATTTGTAGGTTTCAACTACTAGTTCATGATTTTATTTTGTCCTGATGCTTCACTACTTTTTTGCACATCCTACTAAAAAGGCAGGGAGCGCTAGCTTTCCATGTGTGTATTTAAACAGCAGCTCATGGGGCTGATCACTAGTTGGATTGATTTATGTTTTAATTTTATGGATGATATCACACAATTATCTCCAGATGGAATAATCGGGATGAAGCATTGCCAAAGAACATTAGACACTAAAAAAGTCAGCCAATGCAATCCATTCAGTACTGTAATTATTTTTGTTTTGGCTTCAGACACTTGTACAGAGGCACAAACTCATTCTTGTCTGGCCTTGTTCAGTATCTATTTAAGACAATGGAAAGACTTTCATAGATTTCAGAAGACATGGACTCAATGCCCCACAACCCTCCATTCCTTCCAGACTTTCACCTATGGAGTATCTTATACACTGAAAGACCTCATTTCTGTATTTTTTGTTGTCTTCTCTTTTGGTTTCAGTCCCTGCTCCCTATCTCCTACCCTTCCCCCCCACCCTTCATTTTTTCCCTCCCTTTGCAAGCACTTAGCAGCTGCTGTTTGGACCCATCACTTGTGGCTTATTAAACACAGACAGATTAAATTAAAGTTGTTTAGCCTAGGTAAAACAGAAAAAATACTAATTCCTGTGACAGTCTATATAGCTCTGATATTTATTAATTTAATGGATGAGTGAATGATAACAATACTAATCACTTCAGGCTACTCAGTGTTGAACCAAATATTTTTCTTAGGTTAAATCTGATCAGCTAAAGGGATAGACAATTTTCTCTTTTTCCTGGCAAAAAGAAACAGTGTCTTCCTGAACAGGTGCCTACTTTACTGAGCACCCAGCATTTCAAGGCATACAATTAGTTCTCCAGAAGTGAATTTTCAGAAGTACTTGCCTCATGTAAGTGCACAGACCCCATTCCAAGCCTTCAAACTACATTTTGAGATTTAAATAAAAGCTAAAATTTGCTTTTGAAATATGTATTCAGGTCTTCAGGTTGTGACTCTTGGCTGTAACCCCTACTGCATAAACCAAACAAGCACCATAAAGAAACACAGCAGATGGTCCTCTTAGGACACGTCTACATTGCTGAATGCACTGCCATCAAGCTAATCAGCTAACTCAAGAACTGGAAGCAGTGTCATGACACCAGTGCAGCTTGCTGAAAGACAAAGATAATTACTGTGGACTCAGAGCTGTTGCAGTGCATTTATCATGCTTCCAGCACACAAGTGTTTCATCACAGATCTGTAATTCTTCCTATAGACTCACCTGGAAGTCAAACATCATCTACAATAAATGTGACCTGCCCACTGGCGTAAATGTATCACTTGCTCTTCATTATTTGTTTGTCCTATATTAATTATGTTTATTATTAAATGTTTATATCTGGCTGAACGAGTCATGACAATCTATACAGCATGATAACATGTAGGGTTCTACTTTCTTTTGCTCCAGGGTCAATGAATGAAACTTTTAGGCTTCAAGAGCAGGAGCAAGAAGTCCAGAGTTCCTCAGCATTCTACTGGCTTTTCGATCAACTGCACAGGTCACAAATAACATCAATTGTTAGTTTTATGTATTTGTAGGAAGAAAGAGAACATGCTAAACACAAAGGTTTTGCAGTAGGATAGCATGCCTGCTTATTTCAACTAACTCTTGAAAACACAAATGGAATGCTACTTTGATGGTCTTGTGGCATGTCTGGGAGCCCCTTAATAACAATTCATTAAGCTCCATTAAGGCCCATTGAGTGATTTTCCCTTAACTTTTTCTGAGAAAATTCTTTGCAGAACATCATTAATCTAAATACAATTAAGAAGCATGTGGGGTGGGGTGGAGGAGACAAGACAACTAACACTTCTGAGAGGAGCTGTTTTGCTCTTTCTCTTCTTACACCAAGCATTCAATTCTTCAACCATCTGAACTGAATTCTGAAGATGTTCTGTCAATGACAGTCAAAAATGACAAAAACTCATGTCATTCCCCCCTTTCCCCCCCTTTTTCATAGAAAAGTTTATTTATATACATATACACACACACAAACACACACTATATTTATTTGACCATAACATTAGAATCTAGAACATAAGTGTACAGCTTATGAGCTACTCCATGATAAGTGCACCTATATGATCTACAGGAAGTAGGAGGCTTATCCTTTAAGGCAACAGCAACAAGCTAGCTCAGAGGGTATAACCTTCCTCTAAAGCAGTTGCTGCAGATTAAGCAATACTTTGTAAATCCCCTGAGCTTGCACCAAACAAGTTGCCTCCAGAGGTTATTCAGCCTCTTGGTAACTTGCTTTATTTCACCATACCACATGGCTGGATTCTCAACAGCTACAAGTAACTTGGTAGGATAAATCCCACTTAAGCACCTCCTGTGTCCAGTTGCAGAATACAGTGTAAAACATGAAAACAGGAAGCTGGGAACTGAAGCACAGAGATACCATAGACAAAGATGGGATACCTTTTTCACCAGAAACCACATCCTGAGCTCAGAAAGCTCTTGCTAAATAAGGTACTTGCTCTAGCCACAATACAAGCAGGCATATGGACAAGACAAGTGAAAGTATTAGACTGGCACTGGACTTGAGCTAAGAATTTTTGGAATCTCTCATGTGGCATAAAGATGTTCAGGTGGCACTTAATAAGCTTGGCTGGCTCTATACCATCCCAGTCACCCAGTGAAACAGGAATGCAGTACTGAAGTCTTCGTGGTGGCTTGATAAAATAAACCTGGGTCTTTAGGGCTATTAGCTTGTGTTCTGCGGACACAGTGTAGCTAAACTGCTCACAGACCCGAGCTGGCTGGCAAGCCAGTGCAGCTGTCTCTTTCTGGCGTTGGGCCTAAACTAATAAGCCTGGGCAGCCCAGTGCTGGCTCGGTAATGGGGAAAGCTCAAGTTGATTGCACTAAGTTCAAAACCATGCAGAAAATGTGCAGCAGAGCCAAGAGGTGTATCTAGGCCTTCGCATCTCAACCCTGTGCCTACAAGAAACAGTGTACAACTCTGTTACTCCTCACCAGAAAAAGGCAGGTTTTCAGTACTGTCAGGATACAAAAAGATTCCTGATGCATATTTTCTAGTGGATAATAAAATCATAATTAACTGAGACATCTGACTGTATCTAAGTTGTTAAATTAAAAAAAAAAAAAAGTATACACAACTTAAAATTAAAAATTGTTGAAATACATGTAAGAGGAGCCAGCGACCATTCCCTCCACCATAAATGGAACACAGCCATCCTGCTTTATGATTAGTCCCTCTGTAGCCAACTGCTTATGTGCAAACTATAACATTTATTTCCAAGTTCCCTCTAGTGCCTCCATGGCCCTTGGACATAGCTACCAGGTACTGGTTTTCTATCAGATTCTTCAAACTGACCAATGTGTTGTAAGCTATCAGAGATCACAGCATGAAGCTGAGGATGCGTTGTACAAGTACATTATGAGGATTCTTGAAGATGTAAAACCTAATGGCATCACTTTGACAGATTGTGTGGGAAAAACACAGCCAGACCTACAGCAGCCTTACTTATGGAGCTTCTGGTGACACTTAAGTGGGTTTTCACAGAGCTGTAACCTGCGCAATACAACAGAACACCAAGTTTCACAACCCCGAGAAGAGCTGGGGTGGTGAGGGAGTGTGGGAAGTATGCTAATAATGATGAAATGCTATAGACAATCCAGGATCCAGTGCTTGACATCCTCTGTTTTCAGTATACAAAGCAGTATCCAAGAATCCTGATGTTCCCAAATTCAACTGGTTTCAAAACAGGTATTCATATTTAGAAGGTATTTATGTTGTCTGTGAGCAATAATGGCCAGAACTTGTACGTGTCTATTCACTACACTTTTTTTCCCCCATGTAAATAAAATAGCCTTTCATTGAAGAGCTTGCTAAAGTTGATTTCCTTTTCTTTTCTAGGTGTGTTCTCGCTATTAAGAGTACACTGTGCACTACCTAACTATGCCAGGAAGAGATCATGAATATTTTCTTCACTTGTCCCCTCACATTCAATTATTAAAACAAAAGACAACATTTTATGGTGAAAAGGAAAGGAAAAAGAAAAAGAGGGGAAAAAAAAACAAAACAAAACAAAAAACCACCAGAACATTCTGCATATGAGCTTTGTTAGAAAAAAAAAAAGATATATACAACATTGTGTTGTGACAAGAGATCCCATTGTGTTTGACAAAATGAGTTTCTACTATATGACAACTGATGATGAGAGAAGTCACCTTTGTTTCCTCTTAATACTTACCAAAGATTGTGCAATGAGTTTGAAAAATCCCATTACTGGCTTGTGACTTTATTTGTATTAAAAAGGCACTAAGAAATAACAAAAGGTAAAGGAAATGTAAAAACATTCAGCATGCATGGATAACAGGGTTGGAAATCAAAATGCAGCACCAGGGGTAACAACAACTTCAAGTCCTGTCTGACCTCTCAGTGAAGGCCAGTGGCATTTTTCTCCACTTTTACAGATTTTCATTTCAGAGGAACACAACTGTAGAAGGAATACGCGTAGTGTAAATAAGTTCAGCTATCCCCTTTAATACCCAAGTGAATGTAGAATTCGCTACACTGATTCATTCCGAGAATTTTGAGTTCCATCTTGTGCCACAGTTGATGGAGGACTAGACATTCTTAAGCACTAAAAATAAATGCTACAATTAGTAAATAGGAATATCTGTGGCAAAAAACATAGGGTTGACATGTCCAGTACTCAGAAGGAGAGGGGTAATGCCTGAAACTGTTTCATCACCAGTATTTTGCTCCATTACCCAAAGCAATGCTTCACTTTTCCCTCTATAAAGAGACACTGTAAACAACAGCTTGTTGATAATGTTAGTTCATAAAAAAAAACAAGAGGGATCTTTTGTATTTAACACCTCCTTTGGTGTTATTTCATTTTCTGTCTTTCTGTTAAAGTCAATACCAATTGCTTAAGACAGCACAACTAAATATAGATTCAGTCTGGAAAAACACTTTGAAGTGTTTCTGGAACTCAAATCTGCAGCAGACCCAATGGTGCAGCCAAGTACTCACCATTAAAGGACTTACAGACTAATACTGTTGGTTTGATTATTGGCAGTCTGCTCCCATCTAACTTAACACGCTCAAGCCCTTAAAATAAGGTATGTGCATCGTAGCAGTTTGCTATATATTGGTCACAGAAAACTGAAGTATCAATCTATGAGGCTTCTGCCCTACTTTATCTCAATCACTGAGCATGAGCTCCTGAATTTAGAAGTCTATGGAAACATGCTTACAAAAGAAATGTAATTAAGAAAATCTCATTGAAGAAAATCTTCTGCATCATGTTGTTTTCACTCTGTCATGACCACTTTTCTGGTTCTTGAAATTGTAGAACTAGCTGTATTATAGGGGAAAAAAAAAAAAAAAAGTGCCTTTAAATGATGTATAACTATTTGGAGGACCTAGACGTTTTCAGTCACAAAGTGTCCTATCACCTGCGTTTACTCCTATGCTAGAGTGACTGGCTTGGAGCTCAGGGGCATGTGAGGGTTAAAAAATATCAGATGTAATATACCTTGATTTTGGCTTAGCATTCTCATCAGCAATCTAAAAAATAAAGTATAGATTAAATTATCATACAGTGGATGGAGAAGTGATTGATTTGGCTTCCAACTTAGTTAACAGAAGGATCTGTTCTAGGCCTGATTCCACTCAACACTTTCTTGATAACCTGGATGAGACATGAGAGAATATGCTTTATTTTATATGTATATATATATGTATATATATATATATTCATAGACAGCAATAACCATGAGGACTGCAAAGGATAAGATCCATCATGGTGTGAAAGCTGGGTATGGTTGAAATAACACAAGTAAATAAACAAATATAAAGTACCACATGCTGGAAAGAGAGATCAAAAATAAGATGGTGAATAAAATAAATACACTGTTCTACAGTAAAAGGGAAGTCAGGGAATTATAGTAGGTAATAAATATATTTTGCAGCCAGAACATGGCATCGCTCTTCTGGTATTTACCAGCAGTGCCATATTTGAAACTCTGTATACAGTTCTACTGATGTTTATCTGGTATGGTTTATTCAGTTTCAGGCATAGCAAATTGAAGAAAAGCAGGAAGTATTGACAGGAATAATATGAATTCTATAAAGCTAACCCATGAGGTTAACAAATGACAGGTGAAGAAGTCTTCTCTGGAGAGAAGACAATAAGATTATGTACAGTTGAAAATAGACTTTACAACAGTCATATGGTATGTAAAAGGGAAAAAAATCAAAAGCTACTGCTAGTAAAGAAAATATATGAGCTGCTGAGCACAATCAAGAACTTCAACATTATTTAAGGAAAGGGGAGGATTAAGAAATCTCTTCTGTTACAGGTTCTTTTTAAGATAGTTTCAAGAAGGTCTGCTAAACAATAATCCTGCATCAGGTCACAGGATTGATCATATACTCCCTGAAGTTCCTCCAGGCCCTATGACTAAATTAATCCAAAAAACAGTTGTGCATTTACAAAGAAGGTTTTGGTACAGTGCTCTTACCTGAATTTGCTCAAAGCTGAACAGCCCTACACTGACTCTTATGAGATTTCTGGCTGTTTGCGACAGCACTCCACCTGAGTATAGGCACGCAAATGTTTCTGCTTCAAATCAAAGTGGTTTGACACTCCAAAGCAAACACCAGCAAAGGCCAAAACTTAGTTAAGTTACATTAATGAAGGAAAACCTCATTTTTGAATGACTTTTTTTTTTTATAAAGACAGTTTGTCCAATTCCTGTACATTAGAGTTACTCCTTAACAAGTCTGCAACTGGGATATCCATGTATCATGGATAGGAGTAACTATGGATATGCAGGAACATGCATAAACCATTGTGACACCACTTATGCATGGCTAGTCAAATCATTACTTGCCTACATTACATGCCTAGTTCTAGGAAACCTCCCACTGAATAGCGAAACAAAGGTGGGCAAAGGTTGAAGTGAAAACGGCATTTACCATGCACTTCTTCACCTTGACTTGAACTCCACAGACACTGAATCATTCTTCAGTGTGTATGTACGAACTGTATACAACAAATGACTTCCTAGAAAGTAACCCCTAATATTTGCATCTTCTAAAGCTCAGTTCCAGGTCCCTTTATCACCCTAGGGTACACTATTGTTGCATGGTCTGCACTGACTTGACTATTGTCACCCAGTCAGATGAGCTGGCAAGGTAAACTCATGAAACAAAAGCAAACAACATGCACACTGCTGGTACCTACAACAATCCCTGAATTTACCAAACTACTCAATTTTTCAGCTTTACTACTAACAGAGTTTCTTCTAAAAAATTAAACCCTACCCTGGAACTTTGCTGAATATAAAAATTTGCCTTTATAAAAGTTAACGGGACCTGACAAATGGGTAGAACGCAAATTCTGTCTGGAGTGGTATATTAGCAATAGGTATAAAACCTAAGAGCTACATGTACCTCATTAAATATCCTCAAACCTAACTTCGCTGTTTGAGGAGCCTTGGTATCAAGTCTGTGTAAAAGTATTGGTGACACATACAGAATTATTCAGCCATAAGAGCACAGAGATAATTGGAGCAACTGGCTTGAATTTTATAGAGCTAGTGTTCTTACTTTGAGTATTCTCACATGGAACGGCAAAGGACTTTCACTTAAAGGAATGAGAAACATCCTCTTCCCACAGACATCTTTAAGTTCAGCTAATTATTGAGAGGACATGTACAAGAAACAAAAGGTTGGACATAAAATGTTCTGACATAGGGTTTTTAA
This sequence comes from Anas platyrhynchos, assembly GCF_047663525.1. NCBI lineage: Eukaryota > Metazoa > Chordata > Aves > Anseriformes > Anatidae > Anas > Anas platyrhynchos. The sequence continues at coordinate 117,262,743 of NC_092588.1, forward strand.
TTTACATATACTTCCTCCTTAAATTAAACAATTTCATCACTAATGCCAACTTCAAAAATGGAGTAAAATACTTTACAGGGCCCAAAGCAGGTAAGTACTTAAAATAATAATAATAAAAAAAACAACCCTCAGAAAGAAGGATCTTGTGAACAGAACAATGAGCTGATGTTGGCTGCTGCAAGGCAAGCCTTGAGGCATCTGCTTGTTGTGAGGAGAAATTTCATCTAAGGAATCAATCTCTCCTTAGAGTTAAACCTTATTCCAAGTGAACACAGAGGCAAAATTTGAAACAAATTCACTCCTGCTAGAATTTTACAGCCTTCTCTCCGGAATGAAGCCTGGCCTGCTCTGCAGTGGCATTGCCCCAGTAACTGCAGCAGTACAAAACATACAGCCTTCTACCCTAGTTCACCCTGATGATGCATGCAGAATAGGAAATACTTGCAAGGGTAATTTAATCTATCTGGCCTGTGTAAGGCTCTCTTGATAATCTTGGATGCCATGCCATGTTTCTGAATAAATGAGAAGTATGTGTCTGTGTTTTCTAATTGAAACAGATTTTGGCGCACAGACTTCCATTACCAGGCCGTTCCCCTGAGATCCTGTTGAATCCAGGTGATGACAGCATTGCCAGTGCTGAAGTTTATTTCCGTGCAATCTTGCATAACATTGTCCTGTTGGGAAAGAGCCCCCTGAAAGGGCTTGAAAAAGTAGCCCGTCTGGATAAAGACAGAAAGCAGGTTTTAAAATCTGAATTCTGACCGCCTGCTGCCAGCCAGTCTGAAACACTGCCCGATTGTCCAGGGAAGCCTGCAATCATGTGGGAATACAAAGCTACACTTGTAATCTGGACAAGTGAAATGGCTGCTATTTCCCACACAATGATACGGATTTAGCTGGAATGCTCTCCGCCACAAACACAACTGAGGTAGAAACCCTTAACACTATTAATCAATAGCCTGGATTTTGTGTTTCTTTTGTCAATTTAAATGGACAAGCATCAAAAGACTGAACTAAAATGCAGACATTTCAAATTAGGCACGTGCTTATTAATATTCAAAGTACATCTGTTTGAAACTCATTTTGAAAAGGATGACCAATAATGAGTTTCTCTCCACAGAATCTAAGATGTGGTAGTCCCTGTTCTGACCACCTACTTAAAATGCTGGCTAAGTTCCTCTTGCATCCCATCACACTTTCTGCAACAAGTATTCCTCCAAACTCAATAAACACAATCTTGACCTCTTATGAATGCATTTTCTTAGCTCATTGTTCTGTTCATCTCGCGTTCTGTATCTCCTTTAATCCCTCCCCTGATTTTCTTACTCCAAAGAAACAAATCCAAGCTATTTATCTTCATTTTTTTAAGCAAATCACAGATTAACTTCAGCTTAGCTGTCTCTCAGAAGGAAATATTGCTTTACACTTTATTGTCCATATTTGTCTTCACCTGTCTTCCTAGTTTGCATTTTTATTTGCTATGGGTTATCTAAGATGTAACACTAAAATTGGTGCTTTTAACATTTGGAAGTATGTGATTTTATTCTGTAACAACATTTCAGACACTACAGTGATATCTAAGAGTTAGCATTAGTATGGCACACTGACTAAACCCAGTGAGCAGTAGAAGACTATTAGAAGTTTTTTTAGTTCGTAAATAGGAATGACCTTACTGAGGTCAGTAATATATTTAATATTTATTGTTTTCAGCCAGTTCTTCTCAGCTAACCTCACTGTTGGCATATATATAGTCATTAGCAATGTAGCACATAAGTCTGGCAGAAACATATTCCTGGAAAAGTTTGGAGTTGTCTGTTTTGTTTTTAAACTAGGCAAGATCAAGAAGACAGTTCTGAAAGCAATATACATCCGTCATTGGTTAAATTTTAAATTTACTCTTCATACGCAATTTTAAGGCCTGCCATCATATTATTTCATCGTTTATATTTAGGGAGAATGAGATCTTTGAGATCTTGTAGATAGCATTCTTGTTTCTAAAAAGTATGGTAGCATAACAGTCAAGTGACTGATTAGTCTGTCTCTTTTTGGAAGAAGTACTCAGAATATTTGGGCTCTTGGAAATTCTACCCCTTTTCCCCCTGGGTACTCATGAGTAGCATGTGCCTGAAACATGGGTTTGCAAAAGACTAAGTTACAAGAGCTAACATTACATTCATCTGATACATTCAGATCTGAGTACTCTTCTTCAGGTATTTCAGGTCTCCAGTTGCAGAGACCAGTAAATAGACAGAATGTCTAATATTTAAATTAAGCCATTCCCACCAAATACCTCTTGAGCCCATAGTCAAAAACACATTTTCCCATAGCTAGTCCCAGTTCTCACCTACTCTTGAAGTCAGCATTCTGCCCTGTTGAAAAAGGATTCACTTGCATAGAAGTCTAAGCCCACTACTTCTCGTCTTGCCTGCCACTGAGATGGAAAACAAAGCAGACTCCTTTCCTTTCTACAGAGCTTCTTTATATAACCGAAATTACTTATTACCACTGTAATCTGCTGATAAGGCTTAACATTTATCAGTACAGTATTTGCTATGGTAGAAAGAAATAATTTATAGTTTACAAAAAAAAAAAAAAAAGTTAGCAACTTGATTTAAAGAGTTTAAATTGAGTGAAATACCAGCATTTTGTCCTTTTTTTTTTTTCCTGTTGTGTAAGAAAATATGTGAAAGCCAAAAAGACCAAAGATCAGACACAGACAGGATGACTAAAGGAAAAAAGTGGAACTCAGCTTTAACCTTGATCACGTACATAAAAATCAAACTCATCCTTTTAACTGTATAGAGGCCAATTAAAAAAAAAATCCTCAAATAAATTTAATGAAAGTCATTTGAAAGTGACCATGAATGAAAACCTGAAGCCAAACAGTTTGCAGACATCACTTGATGAGCTACATGAATGAACATCTTAGAATAAGATCCTTATGGTTTTAAATGTTTTTATGCAACTCTGTAGTGGAAAGATTTAATTGGGATGGAAACCAGCAAATAACTGCAATGATCAATGAAGCTGACATCTAAAGAGGTCCTTTTCTTAGCTTTAAAGCTGTTTATAAACATAGCACCAGTTAATTTATTTTACTCTCTATATAGATTTCATTATCTTAATGTTGTCTTTCACCTGCAGGAATTCATCATACTACATGCTGTGAAATGAGTTACCCATGCTGCATCTTAGACAGGAAAGTTCTCATTTCATCCAAAGTGCAAGATCAAAATAGATGGAAAGACTGTAAAAGAATTGGAAAAATAGTTCTGACTACTACTTCACTGGTCAAGTTGCACCATTCCTGAATTCATTTTAGGACAACTTACATGAAGAATTTTACTATATGGGACAGGGCTACTCTTCAGAAATTGATTGTAGTTGTTGCTGAGCCTAGTCTAATATTAAAAGCAGGTATATTTTCATGATTCAATGTGCAAGGTGCTGTAGCCGTATCTACAGTTTAGGAAGCCAATTAGCTGCAGATATTACCTGCAGAAGCCGACACAAACTAAAACGCTACCTTATTATGAGAAAACAAGCATCAAAAGAATAGATTTAAAAAAAAAAAAAAAAAAAGGATCTAAAGTCCCTTCCTCTGGAAGAGATGATGCTATAAGACAGTCAACTCATTCCCCAAAACAGGCAGCATGACTGTGGTGTGATTAGGAAGGGGTAGGGGAAGCCAATGATTTGTCATGTTTTTCCAGTGGTTATGGTTGGAAAATAATTCTGTCGATCCTCCAGAACAGGAAAAAAAAAATGTGCTCCCCACAGGAGGATTTCAGGATGTTCAGTGGCAGAAATGCCTACTTTATGTGTTCCCCTTTAATGGGAACACATGCTGAGGAAAAAGTTATAGATGCTGCCTCAGGAACACTCAAAATACATTCATAATTAGACCACGAAAAGTCTCTGTAATGAAAGCAAGCAAAACAGTTGCCATGTATTGGGGTGGCAGGGCAGGTTAGAAGGATATTATCCAAATCTGGATAAAATTCAGGATCATACAAAGGAAAGAATGCTGCAGTGATTCTATTTGACAGTTACAAACCAGCAATATTTTAATTCCTTCAGACCTCATTTGCAATATTTGCAGCCCCATCATTCCTCTTAACACATTTATAGAGTCAAGAAAATGCACTGAAAGACAAGAGAACCAGAGTCGACGTTGACCCATGACAAATTGGAGCACGGAATCAGCAGCCTCTATTCACTGAGCTGTGCTGCAGTGAATCTCTTCCAACCCTCCCAGCTGAGACTGGAACACTCCATGCATGTGCTCTGAAGTGTTGAAATAATGACTCCAATCTCACTCCCAAATAAAAGTGCCATCTCAGGCTGTCTGTAGAGATCCATCCTTTTCCTTTCTATCCTGATGAAGATGCAACAAGCGATCACATCTCCAAGGGAACATGCCCTCTGTGTGCAACCTTCTCACAGTGGTGGCCCAACTCCTTACTCCTGGTAAGGCAGGCATCAGAAGCAAATGAATTACATTTCAGATGACTAACTGAGGCTGGATGTGGCACACTTTTATATTTAAAGTTGATCTTCTATTATATTTTCTTAAAATTCATTCCAGTGAGGTTTCAGCTAGTCACTCTCCACTGCTACTCTATCCTCTGAAGTACTGCAGAGAAGAAGGAACTTTTCTACTCCAAAATATGTTTGGAATTTAGGTCAGAATAGCATTCTCCTATTAATGCTATTAAATTACAGTAGAAGGCTTGCTTTCTCCACCTAGTGGCTAAAATGCAAAGCTAATAACCAGTGCTATGTGTGCCCTAAAGGGGGAAAAAAATAATTTCCCCCAATGAAAGAAAAAGGACAACCTCAGTTCCCTGATATTTTGTGGGGCTTCATTTTATGAAGAACTGACAGGCTTTTTCCTACCCTCACGCCTTCAATAAGAAGGATTTTGCCTTTTGAGGCAAATCAAGGGATAAGGATTTTGCCCTCAGTGAAAGCTGTTAGACCCCTGGAGACCCAAACCATTTGTTTGCTCATGGAAGTGGCACTGTACAAACAAATCATCCCGCTATTACAACGCTGAGATCTGCCCAGATACACGCTGAGCAACACGAGAGGAGGAAATGCAAAGGTGAAGTTTTCTTACATGTGTACTCTTAAGCTCACTGTAGGTAACTTTTGCTGACTGGCAGAAAGCAGAGAAGCCTAATGATCATGGTGTGGTTTGATCCCAGACAGGCAGGCACGAGGTTGTGGAGTCTTGGGAAGGCCACAGCCACATCTTCTCATTTATGTCCTTCAGGCTTAGAACAATAGGAGCAAGTTCTACAGCTGCGCTTAGTAAGTACTTCCAACAGGATTGCCCTTCATTCAGATGACCCTCCTGCTTAAATTGGCTTTATGGGAATATTATATGCTTGATCTGGTCCACAGGATTCAAATGGGTTGTTTCATAATTGTAGCTAAAGTCTACTGTGCATGCAATTCTTTTCCAAGGCCAAATCAAAATGATACAAGGAAACAAGTGCACTGATGGATCACTAACTACAACCCAAAGCAATGACAAAAGGTAACCAAGCTGCTGCAAAGTTGTTCTCACCAGCCTGCCCCTTCTTCCCCTCTTCAAAGTAGGGGTAAATACCACTTTCTGGGGACAGTTTACAGGAGGAAAAAAAGTGGAAGCTAAACACAAATAGAATAGAAAACCATTTGTGGTTCCACAACTAATTTATTCTTCCAAGACGCCAAAAGGAAACAGTCCTTCCTCCGATTACTTTAAGGTAGGATCTGACTCAAATTTAGGTACCTCAACCCTGACTTCCAAATGCACTGTAGTTTCCCAAGGCCCTCTTTGTAATCAAAGGAGATCAATAGGTGCCTCTGCACCTGCCAGGTAAGTCAACTCTGATTTGGGATGCTAAAGGAGAACACATGACTTGTACCATAGCATACTAGGGCTGAAGTTTTTAAATGCTATGCACTTTAATTTTTTAACCTAAGAAACTAGCAGCCTCTCAAAGTGAGCACAGCGGGTGCTTCATTTTTGAGACCAAAAGTCCAGTCAGAGTATTTTTACCATTTCAAAAGGAGAGGGAAGGGGACAAAGAGAAGAAAATATTCTATCCATATCTGCCCCCCTCTATCAGCTAATAATCTAATCAGCTCTAAGTTTCATAAAAATGAGGCAGACAAGAGGCTGATGAAGTGCTCTGAGGTGCATTTTTCCACTTCCTAATGGCCCAGCCCACTGACTTCTAAGGTAACATAGAAGTGGCTTGGCTCAGCAACTACACCCTACTCACATGCAGATTTGGATGGAGATACACGAGTGCCTTGCCTCCTGCGTCATAAGGGGTGTGCTGTGGAAGAGGCATCTCCATCATATCTTTGGCAACGAGCTATGACAGGAAAAGCTTTCGTGGCTTGTAACTCCTAATAAACCCAGTCCCATTCAAAGGTATCTGTTTGTGCTCATTCTTAAATCCCAGGGAATTCAATATGCTAATGTTTACAAGGAAGAGAACCAGAGGAATCCCAAACTCTCCAAGCAGAATGATCTTTGCAGAATAACTGCAATTATTAAAAGCATGTTTTTAGTTGTGGAGAACATGTAAGATTGGTTTGAGGTAAATGGAATTGATGGTTTTACTTGTAACTAAGCATATGTTTAAGTGCTTTCCTGAATCAAGATTGATTTAAACATGTATTTAATATTTCACAGGTCTGGATCATTAGTACATCAATGACATTCACAAACACAACCTAGGAAGTGTTCTTATTTCAGGAATTTCAACATTATAGGAGTTATGAAATAAAATGAAAACAACCACCATACAAAAAAAGCAAAGACCACAGCATATGGGGGAAAACGTGTTAATTTTAATTTTAAAGGTACTAGGCACATTGGAAAGAAGAGTTGTGTTTTTTTTTTTTATTTTTTTTTTTTTTTTATAAACTTTATACTCAGAACATCTAGCCTATATACCATTATCTTAATAATTACATCACCTGCATCTTAAAGCAAGAAAAACTGAACTACTTCATAGTCAGGAAGATATTATAATTTACGTTACGTAAGGTATGTCTGAGAGTCTGAGATAGACTGCTTGTTAACTGGCAGCATGTCCTTTCAGAGCTACAATACTAAGTCTCTCAATGTCAGAAGAAGGTGCTTCCTTAACAGTATTTTTGTAAGAAGAAATATTACTGACCTACTTGCACTCTTTTCTTTAAGCAGTGGAAAGTATCGAACAAATACTTGTACTGTTACTAAAAACAACAGTTTAATGTAACTTAGTTAGCTGAATCACCCAATGTCTTCGAACTTAGCTTAGAAGTAACAGGCTCTTCTGTTTCTTATCAGTAATGTTAATTAGTAATGTATATTAATAACTGTATATGATAGCAGCATATATTACACATTAGTAGCATGTCCTCTGCACTTGGAGAAGACTGCGTCTTTGAATGTTTGGTGTGATTTGTTTTCATGCCAAATCAAAGTGAGAACAACACACCCTTCATGTTCCAATAAACCAGTACAGGGTCACAGCATCCTCTTCAGCCCAAACAGGTCAAGTTATTACTTCACCTCATTCCTGAGTTGTAACTGCTGGGCAGTGCAGTACCAAGCCATAGATCCCCAAACTGGAAAGAGACCCAGAGGACAACACACTACAGTGCAAATCCATCAGCTTGCTGAAGCTTGATGCAAAGATAGCAGGAAGAATCTGGCCATGACTGTGCAGTCCTATACCTTTTCTTTTATCTAGGTAAACACATACTCTTACAGTTTAACTCAGTTTCCCAGGATAAACAATATAAACAGCCCTGCACGTACGTGACCAAAGCACATTAGCTCAGAATCTTGGCTATATAAAAAAAAGTAAAAAGTCTCTGTTGACAGTGTATTCAAAGACTCAGAAGTTCAAGCATCATATTAACAACAATATTTTTCTACAGCATGTGTAAGATTACTGTAGCTTGCTAAACACGATAAAGTTGCTAGTCACACTGCCTTTCCCTCTAAAATCTAGCATAACATCTACCTCCTCAGTGAAGGATAGCACCAACCCAATGATGTATAATAGCTGACATTGCTGGGTTAAATCTCCTTTTCTGTACTATCTAGACCCACGGTGGAAATCTTGAAGTAGCTCTTTTGTTAATTCCCTTACTAGCAATCTTCAATTTAAGTTCCCTCTATCTGACCAAATGGATAGAAACACAGATCAATAGTACAGAGAGATAGAGCAGGATGACTCTTTCAAGAAATTCATAGCGCTGTAGGAAGAATTTGCACTTCTTTTTTAAGCAGGGTCTAGAAGTACCTGTGCAGTGACTCTGCTTTGTGAATTGTCTTAATAGCATAATTTCAGCACAAAATGGATTCTTTTGCCTATCACTCTGAACAATTTTGTTTTCAGCCAAGTCTATTAGATCCTGGGCCACTGCTGCCCCCACAGAAAAACATACCAAATAATATAAGCAAGGGTACTCACACTTCCATCTGAGGAATTACCCAAATATTTGGAATCTAATACAGGTTGACAGAAGTCTCACAGGCAGGCTGCAAGAACAGAGCTGTATGCATTTCCCACTCAGACACAGGCTATTTTTAGATGATATTGGCTCACTAGCCAAGCAAGATTTACTGCTATCCTAAAGGTGAGATGGAAGGGCAATGCAACTCGTCAGTAATTCAGTAAAATGAACGTTAGTGTTGCAAGCATCTGAGGGATTTTTGCCTTTTTTCTTTTCTTTTTTTTTTTTTTTTTAAAAAAAAAAGAGGTTGTTAATATTATTCAAGTTGCTTAAAGGAGAAGAAACATTTCTGTTTTGGTTTTCTTTTTTCCAGGATTGCTTAAAATCCTAATTAGATATGCAAGTTACACATGCGTGCATGCTACACAGCCAGCAAAGGCAATCATGCATTCATCTCCCACATTTCCACCAGGAAAGACAATATGTTGGTGGTATAAATGACAGCTATTTGCATTGCTTAGTCTTCAGAACTAGCAAAGGTTATTAATAGTCCATATGCACTGAAGAACTTTTTTTTTTCCCCCTTGTGCTTTTCTGCAGCACTTAGGGGACTGAAATACTGAAGCTATTGGCAACACCTTTTTAAACGGTAACTGCAGGTAAAAATATACCCAGAAATAACAAAAAAGCTCCGGCTATAATCAGCGAATTACCTGGCAAGGGGGTGCTTACCACCACAGGCTCTGAACCTCACCGACTCTGCTCCCTCCCACACTGTCCCAGGCTATCTCATTCTGCTGAACCAATTTCATGTTGGAGTGATTGAGACTTTCAAACGCTGCTTCCCTATCACCACACACCTTGTATTTCTGCAGCAGTGCAATTTCATTGTACAATGTTTTACTTTAATTGCCTGCTCAAGCAGACAATTAGAAAGAGTACCACATTAAGCTTATGTACTACGACCCACTAGAAGGAAATCCAGAAGAATGAAGATCCACTTCGAATCAGAGCTGCTTCTGCAAATGAAGAAGAGTTTGTGACAGCAGGACCTTGAGACAGAAACAAGTAGCTTCTATAAACCTTTTTTTTTTTTATCCCTAAACCACATATTTCAGCTTTCTGACCCTCCAAGAAATTTGGAAGTCTGATTTAAATTGGTATAAGACAGAAGCCATACTTCAGCTTCAATATGGTCTTGTGTCCATTTCCGATTGCCTCATTATTCACACGCTAAAAGCTACATGCACAGAGTGCATTACTAGGCTGGGTCTTAATGCAGTCAAAACACACCATCTCCACCTCCTTTTTTTGTCACAATTGGGGTAGTTTGAACTATTAATTTTTATCCATAGAAACTATTTGTCCTTCAGCTCCTGCCTAGCCCAATACCAGTTGTAATTTCCAGATAAATCCCAGGAGACAAACTGATAGCTGAAAGAGAAGGCTGCAGTTACACAGCCTGCGAGACACACCTAGCTCTCATCTACAAACTGCTCCTAAGAGTGACTTGGAGTCATAATACACGCTGACCTGATGGAAGGCCTTGCTTTTGTTTTGTTTTAAATCACGCCCCCCAGAGTTCAGCTAGCTGTAGTTGAGTGGTGTTTTAAGCAACACCATGGCATGCTTTTCTGATGAGTATCATTCCTCAGACTTCAATCTGACACGTGGGTGCTTTTTCAGCCTGTCTCAGTTTTCCTGCTTCAGGTATAACACTAAAGCATCATTCAAGGTCTGCTTTCATAGCCCCAACTCTCTTTAAGGTTACTTCAAATTCTGTGAGTTCCTGCCTTATCTCTTTCCTCCCTTAATAACTGCCTAAAGTTCCAGTGTGTACAGCCCACACTTAAGTGGCAAAGTTTATTGTGGATGCTCAATAGTCCTGGTCACCAGTGAATTGGTTCAGGAAACAAGCATCTAGTACCATCCTATTCAACCTAGGTACCCAGGAAAATCCAGAAAACGCTCCTATGCTTTACACATTAAACAGTCTCAGTTGCCCCAAATTAAAAAGATGTGCCAGATTTATGCAGGGTATTTCCTGCTACTTCTCTAACATTAACTATGTTGCTGCAATAAGGCCCATAGGTTTAAATTATAATTTCAAAGATGTAGAGACCTGCCTCCTCCCATGACCTGAGAACAAAGCTCCAGCAAGTTCCTGATGCCTCACATCTTCCTTCTCTCCTCCTGTGAAGCACAATTCTGGTATCTTTGCCTCAGTAGTACCTCTGAGGGTGAAAGAGTGCCTCAGTTGTTTCAGCATCTTTAAAATCCCATGTTTCAACAAAGAAAAACAAGAAAACAACAACAACAAAAAAACCACTAAAGCCTACAAATCAACAACAAAAACAAGGAAAATGATCATATGTCTTTTTCAACTAAAGAAAATTTTATTTTTATCTGATATCCTGCCCCTCCCACCACCTTTTTTGTTTTTTAAGGAAACAAGGTATTTCTGTTTAACAGGGTACAGCTAATGATTTCTGAGCCTCTTAGCTGTCCTTACCAAGTCTGAGAGTGAGACAGAGGGCTCAAAGTAATGATACTTTTAAAAACCACGCTTTTCCATTAAATGTGAGTAAGTTTGATCAGACAGGCAGATACCACAGTATGACTTTCGTCCCACTGAATGGCTATTTAGTATAGATAGGTTTGCCTTTTGGTACCCATCTACCAGGTAGACGGCAAGGCTACACAGAACTCTGATTCAGCCATAGTATGATGGTCTTCCAGAGCTGAAGGGCTCAAGCAGAGAGATTGGAGTGATTTTACAAGGAAGCAGTAAAAGTGCAACTGGGAAAATGGGAAGGCATGCAAGCACTGCAACAGAGAACGTAGGGAAATGAAGAGGATGCAGGATCTATAGCGATAAGAACTCAGGTTACATTAACTCAGCCACAACTAATTTCTATTCTCATTATTGTTTTTTGGAGTTACAAAAGACAACTTCATTCTTACGGCTTTGTTTTTTATTTCTGTGTGAAAGACTCCCATAAAAACAACAATAACACCAAAACAAATGTTTTTCACAATCACGTACATGTCTAACATCCCCTTTCCATCTTCTCCCATACAGTAACCAGAAATGCATGCTACGATAAATGGATGGGCAGAGAGCTTACGTTTATTATTTCACATTGGTCTGTGAAAATGAGATATCTAGTATGATGCCACACAGACTTGTATGGTGGCACCCATAAGGAAAAAAAAGAGGATGGCTGAAAATTAATTTTAGTGGGAAGTGTTCTAGGTACGAGTAAAGAGGATAAATCTTAATATGCTCCTCTTCTTAATAGCTCTAAAATAGGCAGGCAAATGTGTGCTATTTGTTTTGTATAGAAATTGATTCTATATTAAATTGACAGTCCTATAAAAATACTGCAGGATCCTTGGGATTCATAGGCAGTCATATATCATAATTTCATCTCAGAAGACATACCAACCACATTTTACCTTGTGTTTTATTTCTAGGAACCATATCTTATTGAATATGTTGACACTGTGAAGTAACGTGTATATGAAGTAACCATAGAGAATTATTTATCTTCAGACATGGTTGGACATCCCCCTCTCACTTCACTGAGAAGGATAAGGGCAGTCCTGAACCCTTATTTTCAATGGAAGTCCAGTTGAAGCATTAAAAGCCTACAAGCAGGAAAGCAAATAAGAAAACACTACTCTGAAGAAAGAAAGGAAGAAATAAATTAATGGTATATCCATATACACTGTGCTACTACTACATGTGTATATGTATACATGTATATGTGTGTGTGTGTATTTAGTTGTCAGTTCATCCATTAAGAAATAGTCAAGTATAATCATGCAAATACTAGTTCAGTTAACTACAGGCCATATTCTCAACTGATTATTTGGCTACTTCCACTATTGCTAATGAAATTGGTGTGACTTCTATGAGTTAGAACTACAATTTCTGTTGTTATGAAACCAGCCTTGCCCTACGCAGTTACAGAATAATTCATGGAGACACACTGTTATATTATCAGTTAGTTCCAAGAAAGTTAGCCTCTAAATTGCATTTGTAAAAGTTAAGAAAAAATTCTAGATGATCAATCACAATTCAGAAGTTTCCTTCATTGCATTTTAAGTTTTTGATGTAGGAGTAGGGTGGCCTTTTCTGCCAGACTTTTGTAATGCATTGGGGGTCATACTTGGGTTGAAATACACTGCCTTTGCAGGATTTCATTTCCAGATTAGAGAAAATAACACAGGGGGGACAAAATAACATGTTATTCTAGCCCCAGAAACAGTTCCCTGAGGTATTGAAAAATATAAATACTAATACAGTAATACTACTTTTTACAGTTAACCTACTACATCCCTTTTGACTTTATCCAAAATCAAATCACCTGCTGCATACTCATCTTTAACAAATTCACCTGTCAAAGCAAGCTTTCTAGTCATTAAACCCTCCCCCAAAACTACAATAACAAACACATACAAAACAAATAAAACCTCGTAACACTGGCTGTCACCGTTGAATTACATATCAAGGAGAAGATTTTTATTTCCATAGTTTTGTTTGCTTTGGCAATTGATGTCTCTTCTTCTTGTGTTTTAAAAGCTGGCTTTAACAAAATGACAACTTAAAAGCCCTCCTTATTCACAGCTTGATGTTGAAATGGATTCAAGCCAGAGCTGGAATGGCTTTCCAAATTAGCAAGGGAACCTACTGTTGAAGTAGACTATTACCCTGCATGTGTTTGTGCATACAGGCTTATTTCCTCATGCCCACAACTGGGCTAGCTATCATTTACTCACCTCACAAAGATGCCTCCTTCCTGTTTCTCTTCTCAAAGAATTTAGTTAAAACAAAAGAAAAATCAACATCATATTTTGTGCTTGAAAGCACTTTGCCACTTCAAATGGCCGAGCAGCATCATATCATTTAGGAAACAACAACGAAAGAGTCTTGAAGCATTCAAGGAAAGCACAGTAGGATACATTTTCAAAGGGGCTGTGCCCAAGCTCTGAATCTTGCACGTCCAGCAAATGTTTATATGGCATGAACAGTTGCATGCAAAAACCAGGGCTGCAGTTGCACCAATACACAGCACAAATTGCACAGATCTGCTGGCTTCGAGCAGAGCTAAGGAAACTCTTCATAAATATGTAAATTCCAAGCTCTCTTTATTGAAAGTACCTTATACCATACCTTCTGGGGAGACCAACAAACACAACCAGCTAATAAATAGGTACTATAAGTCACAGAAAGGCATATAAACATAACAGGGATCCCCACAAACAGTTAATGACAGAAACAGAACATGTCCTTTCTGTCTTAAGTTTCATGGCTTTGCACAGAGGGATCCAGAATTGTAACACAGGTTAATAGAAATTACCTAGTTACCAGGCTGACTTGCTTACAGGTATTAGCATTCACAGTGCAGCCTACTCACAAGGTGACAGGCAGTGATTTCCCAGATGTCTCTAGCTCATTTTGTCACCGATTTTAGCTCAAACTGAAATTCACACACCTCTTGGCTCCTTACAGAGAGGCTCCAGAGCTCAGGAGCAATGAGAAAAGACACAGAAGAGCAGCAGAACTATCCTACAGCTCTGGAGACACAAAGGGAAAGTGTCACACACAATCAACTGTGTATGTCTACAGGCTGCCTTAGAGTACGGTTCTGCTTTGCAACACAAGGGCTGAACAATGACAAAACTTAAAACAAAAATAGAAAGAAGCAGAAGTTTTGTAACAAAGTAAAGGGCACACATAGAGCCTGAAATCACCACTAAAGTTGCAGTAACAGCAACCACGAAACCACAAATCAAAGATACTAAAGAAACTGCTGACTACAATAATGAACTACATTTGAAGAAATACAACCTAATTCCAGCCTGCCAAATGAACTGGCTCATATATTAACTGCCCCCCCCCCCCCCAAAAAAAAAAAAAAAAAAAAAAAAAAAAAAATAAAATAAAAGAAGCTGCTACTCACAGTTTCTTTTCCAAGCCACCTTACTGCACTCCTTGGGCATGAACAACAACCCTGGGAAGGAGCACTATACAACCTGGGCCTCCTACATAAAGGTACCTAAATAACCTTGCGTGCCTAGCAGCTCTCCTCATCACATGCATGCACTTCTAATTAGACCTCTGGAAACAGCATTCAGCTGGAGCTGACTCGCTTTTCTTTCTGTATGAACTAATCCCCCAAACCTGTGTGAAATTCAATCTAGCCCCGGTGATTACCTTCTCCTGGTGAGAGATAGAGGCCACCAGAGGCTGCCCTGGTGGCAGAAGATGGCCGTGCATTTCTCCACACGCCTGAGGGGATACAGTCAGCATGCTGCTTGGCTTCCTGGCATGTTTGTCTGCCACTGACCATGTGGTGGCAAGCATGCCTTGAAAGAGAGAAGTGGAGGCTGTGGCTGGGATCAGCTGGAAGCTTCTGGAAAGGGCAGGGTTGGCGCCATGCTAAGTGTGTGTGGTGCTGCTCTGTAAAACAGTTTCCAAAGGCACATAGGAAAGAGGAAAACATGAGACTATTCTCTTTCTCTTTTTTTCAGTCCTAAATCAAAAAAAGCCCTGCTCCAAAATCCAAAAACATGAAGGGCAACAAACTGCAGTCCAGTGGATACAGACATCAAAGTTTCTTTGTCCCATTTTTTTCTGAATAGCTGCTCAATCTTGGGAGGTAATTTAGTGCTTGAAAATTTGACATACCGCAAATCAAATTTGTTTATAAAATCTCCCTTTTTAAAGGAGATTTCTTTTTGAAGCCGATTCTCTTTCAGTAAAGCATCTCCATTTACCTTGGAGGTCAGTGGGCCAAGACAGAGGAGCCCCCAAGCAGCAAGGACTGGAGCTGCTGCCGTCCAGCCAACCTCACCTTGGCAAGGGGAGAAGGTGATGGTGTTGGTGTCATGAAAGGCCAAGGCTACTGAAACCAAGGTGAAAAAGAGTTATGGTCCCCTCTGGCCAAAAAGGGCGATGCAGTACATTGTGACAATCCTCATGCTAACTGGCTGTGTGCCAGCCAGCCCCTGGTGGCACAGGAATTTCGGTGGAAACATTCTTCACAAAAAAACAAACAAACAAACAAACAAACAAAAGATATGCACAAGTGCAAAGTAGCAGTGCTTTCAGGGGCCTATTTTCACAAGAGAGTGCTGGCATGAGCAAGTCTGCTTGGTCTGTTTTATCTGTCTGAAAGGACCTGCTGTGTTTCAGGTGCTCCATCACCATACGAAAAATGTTAATATTCATAGCTTTCTAGCCTTCATTCTCTAAACTAAGCCTCTCCCCTGTTTCTTCTGTTTCTCTCCTCAGTCTGCTTTCCAGCCTCTCTCGCTTGCACCTCCCTTCTTTTGTTCCTTTTATGCATATCACAGCCCTTGAATCACACCCCTGTTGCCAGACAGTTTGTCCTCTGCTGCGCTGAACGGGCACTTCAGAAGGCAGCGCGTCTCCTCTCAGGAAGCGACTGCTTATTTCACACGCGGAGAGGAGCATCAATTCAGCACAGCGGGAGAAATTACAGAGCACAGCCTGGAGGGGAGGTCGATGAGACACAGCACTGTTCTGGAGCATTCTGGCTTCATTTAACCTCTTAATAAAAGTAGGTTAGAGCATCCTGATATTAAAGAGCCATGTGAAAAGAGAAAAGGGAAAACATTCAGGGGGGAAGAAGGAGGAGTCAGGAGTCCTCATCTAGGAAACGTGCTTGCAGGTAATGCACAGACAAATCCTTTCTGATATATAGTATATAGGATGGTATTGTCATATGCTCTGCTCAGCATTTTGCAGGTATGTATCTTTTTGTCAGTGGCAGATCTGGGCAGTTACACCTCTACCCGTGCTTCTTCTGCATAGTCACTTACAGTCATCCAGACAAATCTAGAAAATAATCTGTATTGTACCCTTAAAAAATAATCAAAGGTAAAGGTGTTCTTTTTTTTTTTTTCTTCCCTAAAAACAAGTTCCTGAAGATCCAAAATATTTTGCAAACATCATCTATTATCTTTTCAAGCAGATGTGAGAAAAGACTCTGATTTCCATTTTTTTTTTTTTTTCAGATGGGGAAACTAATGATTCCTTCCCAAAAGTTAGCTCAAGACAGAGATCTGAACTGACCAGACACGGGAAAAGGGATGAGGAGGATCACTGCTAAGCTCAAATGTAAAATCGCATGTTATTAGAAAATATCCAGAGAACTATGAGGATGCTGCTGTTGCTAACTTCTTCAGCCTTGTTAATGTGGAGTAATAGAGAAGGAAAAAAATAGACCAGGAAGACATGACAGTTTTTAACTCTGAGTTGTGATGGATAGCCGTGATCCAATAAGGGCATTTGAGTAGGATTTCATAATACATTATTTCTGTTCTAATCAGGCACTATAAAGCTGAAACAGGACTTATATACTTCACAGCCACTTTGGATTATTGAATGCTCACAGTAGGCTAAAAGAGCACTTACAGCTCATCAAATTAAGTAAAAATGTACAAATTAAGTACCATCAAGCCTACAAGCCACTGCATTTACAGGGAGTGAAGAAGGCGAAACAGGAGAGAATTAAAGGATGAGACATTAAAATGTACTTTACAGTATGCTTTTAAGAAATGACATTAATGACTGAAGAAAATAATTAGGAAGCATCTCAATCCATCCCTTGTACCAAGCTAAGATCTATTTGCACACACCTCCCTGGACACCTATCTATCATTCCTGGTCATTGATTATTGCAGTATTCCCAAACAGCATGATTTATTGTCTTCCACACACGCTGCAACTTATACAGCATGCCCATCATTTGAGGCAGGCTAAGCCTGGAGGTAACAACTGCTATGTTGAGCTCCAGGCTGAGCTCAGGGTCTAGCATCCAGAGCTCATTCTGCAGGATACTGCTTTGCTATGAGCCAAATCTGCAGTCTTCTGTGTGCTTAGCCACTTTCCTACTGTACAAAGACTTTTTCCAGGTTTAGTGATCCTAGGAATTATGCTTCTCTGTCTCACTCAGTTACCATTGAGGGTGCCCAAATGGAGTCACTCGGCTTCATGGCATCTTGAGTTGCACAGTAAGCTCATCACTATTCCTTGCTTTGCTGCAGGTTCCTGGAGTCCACAGCCATCGTAAAACAGCAAGCCATTTTTATTCCTGGTGGCTCCCAGTGCTTGTTTTTGATACACTCAAGATTGCTTAGGTTTCAGGCTAAGACAGATAAGATGTCTTGAGCAGGAACTAGAGGGCAGCAGGTGTCTACCCATTTTGGAAAGGGTGAGAAATTAATGCTTTAAAAAAGTAGGGTTAGGAGAGGGCAGTTTCACCATTGTGACACCTAATCAGGAAGGAGGGAAGGAACAGCTAGAAACTGAAAGATAACAAACAAACAAATAAATAAATAAATAAAAATAAAAATGGCAACCAATGCTATTTTTATTTCTCATATACACTACCTAGCACTGTATCATTTGTGTTGCACCTCTTATTGTTGTGATAGCTTACAGGAATTCCCCAAAGGAGTGATAATAACACAAGCTAAAATATCTCTTAAAAGCATGGAGAGAATAACAATAGAAAATATGAAAACATAAGAAGTTAAAATAACCTGGATATGAATCACAAACAAAAATTTTATAGATCTGATAAACTGTTTGCAATAGGATAGCCATATGACTTCAGTCTATAGTGCAGCATGAGAGAGCACCTTTCCAGCAAGGATCTAACATTAACAATTAAATACTGTTGTCCTTAAAGATATTAATACGATTTTGATTGTCTATGCACACAAGACCTCAGACATTAAGCAGTCAGTTGACAAATCTCACTAAAGACTTTTCAGATCAGGGGGAGGTTTTGTTTCTAGAGTATACAAATGAAACAATGAGAATGAAACTGAGAAGTAATTAAGGTGGGGAAAAAAAAGTGATACCAAATAACATTCATATTTGTCAAGTGTTTTTTAAAAACATATAGCCCACAATGTAATCTACATTTTATAAATGCTATTTGGCAGCTTCTTTTAAAATAATTTTTCTGCATATCATACATACCAGTATTCATTTCTACCTGTCTTTCAGATCTCTACACTGTTCTCTCAGTGAAGGCATTTGATCGAACTATCAAAGAGGCAAATTAAGACAAGGAAAGCAACCAATTAGGATAGAAAAGACATCCCTTTCCATTTCCTATTAAAGCATTAGGTAGGCAGCCCTTAATGTAATGTGGAACGGTTGGGCTGAAAAGATTTCAAAACTGAATTCCAAGGAATAATCTTTCAATGATAGAACTGTACTTAAGAAGGAACATGTAGCTGGTATTGAAGTTTAGAAAAAATGAAAAAAAAAAAAAAAAGTGGTTACCATAAATTGTACTACAAAGTAAGAGTTCATAATATGCACTCTCTCTTTAATCATGTGTATTTTAAATAGTACTGACTGCTGGTACCATGAATGTGTCATATGTGAAGGCACTGTTTCTGGTGTGGTCTCCATACAAGGTGTCAATTGGATGGTTTTTCTTCACCTTATGTGATAGGAAAAGAGATGAGTGATGTTGGTAAAGTTTGTAGCTGTCTAGCACTTCATACCAGTAAATACATACCTATTATTATGTTTATGTACACATATATTTATACAAATAATATATATACACATACACATATAGATGGTGGATATGGATTACAGTCTGTGGTGCCATCTGGTGGAAAGAAGTCAGCAGCAGCGTTGCTGCGATATTAAAAACTACAAATGCAGGTACCTTAAAATAAGAAAGGAATGAATAAAATCCCCAAAGAAGAAGGCCCTAATCCATATGATTTATAGGGGACACAGCGTGCATCAAAATAAATAAATAAATAAATAAATAAATAAATAAATAAAAGTTCCAGGCTGCAAAAGACTCAAAAACTAAAGCTATTTTCCCTGACTATCTGAGACTGTTTGACTCATTGACGTTGATCAGTAGTCGTTGAGAAGTCATTAAAATCACCCACAAAAAAAATTTAAATAGATTACTGGAAAATGTAAAGGATCTGTACTATTTATAACTGTTCCCATCCCTGATTCTCTCTGAGATAGATGGGCTGAAGTCTTGCAGATTTAACAGAAGAGTCAATGTCTCCAGATGTAGTGCATCTTATAGTCAGCAAATACTTACTTGAATACAAGCTTTTTTTTTTTTTCCTTTTTTTTTTTTCCCCCCTTTCTTTCTGATGGCATGTCAACTTCATCTGGCATGAATTGTCTCCATTTCTTTCAGTAAATGAAGTTCTTGAGACAGAAAAGTGTCTCCAGACAATAATAAACAATCTATTTTAGAGAATACTTGGGAGTAACACTGGCCACATAGACAGAGAAAGGCAGTTGTCATATTTTATTTGGAGAATTTGGGTTAGCTTTCTCAAAATTCCCTTTAGATTTTTAAGAAAGAAAAAAAAAAAAAAAAGGTCTAGTTTCTTCCTAAGAGAAAGCTATTGTCTTCAAGGACAGCACTCAAATCAGAACAGACCAAAGCCTGAGGGAGTCTGCCCAAGAAGAATAAGGACTAATTCTGCACCAGGTTATGTAAAACTGGGTCATTTGGGAAAAATTCTTCCCAATATATAATAGAAAATACAGAATTCATGAAATTATTATATGCTTATATCTGTGTATTTACAGTTATACTAAGGACTAAGAATCGGGGATAACATGGTTAAGGTTTCCATGGCAGAAGTAAAAGCAGCAAAAACAGAGAGTGCTGCAGAGAAACAAAGAAAAAGTTGAAATCTTTATCAGTGAGGGTGGTAACATTATATATTGTTTATATTTTTTTAAAGGTAGCTTGACTTATTTCAGCTTTCTTATATTCAGATTCATTTCAGATATTCCTGAAATGAGTCAGGAATCTGACATCAATAAAATGATTATTTGGGATGCTTCAGAAAAGGCTGCAAAGTTTGTCAGTGGTTCTGTGTGTCACAAAGAAAATACTCTGGAAAGCAGAGAATGCAAGCATATAGGTGAACAAGATCAAATATGTGCCCATGTATGAGCTGATAATTAGATTCTGCAGCTGAGGCACATGTGCCACCTACACTTGCTTTTCCTTCCTTTTCTTTCCCCATGCTCTCTTTACCCTTTGCCCATCGAGCAGCTGCCTCCCACTTCCCTCCTTTCTCACTCAGGCTCTCACAAGGCTCCATCCACCTTTCTGAGAGCCAGGAGCCCCCCTCAGTAAAGCAGATGGAAAGGCAGCAGGGAAGACATGTGATATAACTAAACAATAATCCCATCCTTGTTGAGATAACATCCTAATCCAATGGCAGTTCTTCTCGAGAAAGAGAGAGTAGTCTTGGATAAGATTTTAGGACTTAAGTTGTGGTTAAACCATCTTTATAGCCAGCAAATTATTATTATTATTATTTTTTATTGCTTGCCCTCCAATAGGGCAATAGGGAATACACTGTCAAAATGTATTCTCAAAAAAAAAAAAAAAAAAAAAAAAAAAACAACTAAGATGTAAGATTTATTTCTACTATTGCCTTATTACTGTTATTCTCGCTTCTTACTCATGTTCCATTGCTTCTCATTGCTTATATTATGATGTCTGAATCACAGGCTTCTCCTTGTAGCCAATGAATTCAGCAGAAAAATTCTTATTGACTTTACTGGGAATGGAATTGGATTTATTGCCCATTGCTCTAATCTGTTAGATTGCTTTTCTCCCGCTATTTCTTTCTTTTATGTAAATAAACTGTGAATAGAAGGCTGTTGTGCTTATTGGCTAATGTAGTTGTTGGAAGAAATGAAGCTGGACAAAAACAATGATTACCTTTGAGAACAATCTTTGTACATTTTTAACAAAACAAACAAACAAACAAAACTTTGCCTATAGTTTTGACTGACTAGGAGTTGTTGAAAAAACAATTTTTCTTTTTCTACAGAAATGAAACCATTTTCCAAAAACTGTATTTCCCCTTAATTGCTCTCTTGTATCTGTGATTCTCCCTGCTCACCAGCACCATCATTAAAGTCCACTGGGAGAAAATTTTGTTTTTCGGCAGTTTTTCTAACCAAGCTCATTGTTTTCTGTCTCAGCCCAGAAATAATTACTGACAGTGGGGTGTTCATTTGTAGGACAGTTCAACAAGTTCAGTGGTGAATGCCTGGGAGACCCTGTGATGTGTATTGTTATTATGATTAATGGCTCTTATTACTGATGCAAAACCATAAATTTATACAGAATCTGTCGAGTAAGTAAGAGAGCAGTGTCTTCTGATATGAAGAGTTACAGCAGCAAAATAGAAAACATTTATAAAATCAAATCTTACCAGATAAACAAGCACATTACAAAACTTTGAACATGCTTGTGTCTTCTTTGTAGTTCTTGGGAGCATTGTCTTTTTGCTATGGTGGGAGGGGCACTGAGCTTGTAGTGGCTGTAAGAAACCAGAACATAGAACTGGAAATTAACAAGGTAGCTGGTTCATCTCCTCGAAAAACCTTGGAAAAGTCATTTGAGGACGGTTTGTTTATGAAAACCACCTGAAGTGAAGTCAGGCTGAGGAAGCCAGCTGATAGTAAATGGGGAGGCACCACAATTTTGGAAGGAGGGAAAGGGAATTTAGCTTCAATGATTTCTTTGCAGGTTAGCAAAGGAGTGTTGTGGCATGCACTTACAGCACGATCTGTTTTTGCTGGGGTGTTGCTGCACATCCTCATCAACAATAAACTCCCTGCTCAAAGATTGTGGCACAAACTTGGAGCATGGAAAGTAGAGGCAGGTGGCTTCTGTTAATCTGGAAAGTATTTAGGCAATAAACAGCAAAGCATGTACACCTGGGGATATGATAATATCCGTCTTGCTAGTTCAGATCTCCACCTCTGCCTGGGGGCTAGCTGAGGGGAACTACTGTAATTTCACTTGGGTCCTGAAGGGCAGAGATACATAGAAAAACAAACAAACAAAACAACAACAACAAAACCTTCTACCTTTAGGTGTTTTGAGCATTCCTTATTAAAAATATACATATCCCATGGACCAAGCTGACTCCGCTTTTTGTGGCTTTCTATTGCAAAAATGCAGGAATGTCATCTGATTTTGTGCATAGTAGATGGTATCTCTAATATCCTTGTGAATTATAATTTAGAAGAAGGAAGATGCAAAAAAATCTCTAGAAACCCTCCAAATGTTATAACTGGATGTAGAATTGAAATCTAATATAATGAAAGAGTACAAAATTAGAAAATAGTAAAAATAAATCTCTGCATATGAACGCCCTCTTAGCTGACAGGGAAGGAAGGGATGGGATCAGAAGTGTTTCAGGCTGAGACCAGAGAAGATATAGAGCAAAATTTCTTCCTCAGCACCTCAAAGCCATAAGAATAGGTTTTATATGTACTTCCACACATAACACACTTCTGAAATTACAACTGTATTTGCTGGGTCCTTGTGCCATACTCAAAGATGCAAATGAGGCTCCTCCATGCTTGATTCTCCTGGGCTGCTGTTTACTCCTTCCCTCTGCAGTTCCTCGAGGTTTCCCATTACGTGTAGCAGCCAGTGTAGGGACTCTTTCAGCTGGCACCTCTCACATGTTGCTTCTGGCTTCATTCTTAACACACCTCGTAGGTCTTTCCATTGCTTTTTCTGAGCCTTAATTACTGAAAATGCGCCTGTGCAGTATCAACTAACACTAAAATGATTTCCTCTTTAATGTCAATTGAAAAATGAGTTCCGTTTCTCGGGCCAAACGTCACTTTCATGTCGGTTATTTCACGAGCCCCGGAGAGTTTTACTACAGCAGCCAGCTGCCACGGGTGGAGCCGGGCGTCTTACAGCCTGGCCCTCAGCGCACAGCCTCAGCTGTTCCTGGAGGTCTGCACTTGCCGGGACAGTGCCCAATACCTATGGGCACACCGAGTATTTTACATAGGTCTGCATTTGGTGGGAAGTGGAGACGTTGCTGCAGGGTGCCCCTGTGCAGACAAAAGGAATACTGAAGCCTGTGGTGAGGAAAGAAAGTTCAGAGGCTTCTTAAGTAAAGCTAAGGGCGAAGGCAAAGGTGCTTTTTTTGTTGCCCATTACCATGAATTCCCCTACTAAAGAAGAAGGTGGGATTACAGTAATACTTATGTCTTTCTCTTACCTCTGTACAGAGGTCATTTTTCATATCTAGCGACTTGAATTCAGATACGTTTTATTCCCCACAGACCACATCTCCCTGCTGTGTCTGTTGTGCCGCGTGGCACCTGCAGCCATTACAAACCAGGGCAGCAAAGCCCAAATTCGCACTGGCAGGAACAGAGGTGGATCAAACGTACAGGAAAGTGCTGTTCATGTGTCTCGCTACCAGGCAGCTTTTATTGCTAAAAGTGTCACAGCAAGACAGAAGCAGGCTGTTCAGTTTGCCTTTTCGTTCAAGTACTGAAGGAAGAGACCTTGCTGATTGTTAGGAGGAGCTGATGACATTTGTCGCAGCAATCCTGTTTTCCAGCACGATAGCTTTCTAAAATTTGGGGTAGATCAGGCCCAGATGGTTCCGTAGCTGAGACCGGCATTTCAGACTTGGCTCGGTCCCCAGTTACACCTTCCCTCTCACATCCACACCTCACCACACAGCCGCAGAGGCTGTGCCACTTCGCCAGGGCCCAGAGGAAAGATTTCTGAAGGACTTTTACAGCGCTGCAATGGATATGGCAGAAAGCACACTTCTCATGATGAAAATGGTTGAAGGCCTGGCATATGGTTTAGAGAAATTAAGGATGGGTGTGTGTATACAGATGTGTATGCACTGATATCCACAGCACAAGGAATTTTTTGACAGGACTTTTATAAATGAGCAAAATCAGGAAGACCTTTGTAGAATACCAAAAGCAGCAATCTTTCTTGCTGCTGGGTATTACCCTAGTCTGCAAACAAACATACCACACAAGTGAGGATCTCTTTAAGGGTGCATAATTTATTTATTTATTTTTAGGGTGTAATTCTACCTTGCCCTCTTTAATAATTCAGTTTATTTATTCTTTATACATATATATATGTTTTTATTACCTTAAACAAGTTACCCCTACATAGTCTTTCTTGGAAAAAGAAAACCAACAATCTAAAATATGAATGATACCAAGAAAGTAAAGAGAAAAAAAGCCTGAAACACTTTTAGCCACAGCATTCTTTCTCACTGCATTGCTACTGATAACCACAGCCAGGTAAAACTGTGCTGATTAAATGTCTTGCTGCCTGTGCTTAGGGGAGGCAGGCAGAGCTGCTGAAGGAGGAAAGGGACTGGGGCTTTATTTTGTAAATAATTTATATTGGATCATTGTAGATATCACTACCAGGAAAAGTAATCCTGCTATAAAATTTATCATCCCGTGTTTCTGAGCCTTCTTACTGATAAAGTGAATGCTTTTCTGTGCCACACTGGGAAGGAAACAATTTTCTGGGCTGGGTGTTGATGCCCTGCTATCTGACATTCAAGTTTCCTCGTTCCCTCACTGTCTGCGTGCACCTCAGCCATCCATCCTGCTTCAGTCCTTTCCCTTTTATCTGAGTGTGGAATTAATCAAAATTATTTGCTAATTCACTCACCTGGACAGCTCACGCTCAGCCTATCTCAGCCTTCCTAAACTGTAGCTGCCTCCAAGGTGAAGCAAAATGGGGCAGACCCTCACTAGCTTGGAAAGTCTCTCTTCTGAGTTAGGAAAGATCATTTCCTGCCTCTTCTTTTTTAGGAAGTTTGCCTCTTTTACACTCCTTTTTGTCCATTTAGCAACAGCCTTTAATACTCCTGCCCAGCTGACAAACAGCTTCTCTCAGGTAAACAGTCTCCACTACCACAGTGTGCTTTGATGCTGAAATCCCAATTTCTTTATGATAATTCTTTCCAAGCCTAATAAAAAATAATGTGTTTTGGGAAGAAATAACCATCCCAGCAGAGAATCCAGTGTGGTTATAGCTTAGCATTCATGCCTTGGGTACTTTTGAAAGTGTCTCCTAGGTACTGTATAAGCAACTGATGGAACTCACCTCAAAAAGCTCACTCTCTACATGCCAGACAGGATGCTACGTGCGGGTGGGACAGATAAATGAGCTGGAAGTGGACTGGGAGGAGGAGGAAGTTACAATAAAATAAACCAGAATTTAGCTGCAGAGCAGAGGTTTTTGCTTTGCAGTTCCATGATCCTGGGTCATCACAGCTGTAGGAAGTTTCTGACACCTTTTAGGATTTTTTGGTAGAGAGGGTAAGAGGAAGTCTTGTTCTCTTGTATTTTCTGTCAAGAGGAGCTGGCTACAAGAGCTGCAGCATATTACAGTAATAAGCATGTTTCATGCAGATAAAAGTGGCAAATTTGAAGGATTAATGCTGAAACGCAGAGAAATCCTTGATGTGGGAAGAATTCTTTCTTGTCCAGTGGCACCTCATGGTCCTTGCAGAGGGCAGGTTCCTCATTAGGAGTGCAGACGCTGTCACCGGTTTGCAGTGAGCACCAGGAGAGTCAAGTACAAATGGAAAGCAAGGAGAAAATGTGAGTTGCAGAAAACATCTCCAACTCCAACAATGCACAAGTAAGACATAAGAAGGGACAGTTTTATGGCTAGCTCACCGAAGAAGTCCTTAAAGACTGCTGTTCATTTTATGTTTAGGTGATGCCCTCTTCTACAAAGGCAATTCAGTTGTCATACATAGTAGAAACAACTCTATCACGAGCAGCTAATGTCACTATAGATAACTTTCATCAATATTCAGAGAAAGTTCTGGGCTTTAGCACTATTTAAAGGTCATTATGGCCTCCAACATAAGTTCTTTTATTTTGAAGAAATTTCTCATCTAAGCTCTACCACAGTATGCAAGTCTGCATCATGCACCTCAAGATGATTTTGGTGGCAGCAATTCCACCAGCTGGAATGACTGGGTAACTCTTCCTCAACAGCAGGATACGTTACCCACAAGTTCCTTCTGAACTTTTTTTTTTTTCTTTTCTTTTCTGGGAAGAAAAAGGAATTGGATATTCTCCAACAACTGTCATTTGCAAACAGCTGTTTACATCCCAAAGCCCTCGTAGTAGAATCAATATGTGAAAAGGGAAATGGATTTTGGAAAGCAGTCCATGAACTCTGTGCTACAGCCAACTATTGCTGTGAAAAGTAACCAGTAATGCTGAAGCCTGCTGCATTCAGCTGTGTCTGAGGGTCCAACAGAAATATAAATCACTTAATGGATTAAGAGGATCATTTTTCCTTCACCTCATAAGCTTTGCAGAGTGTGTCTTTTTTCTCTGTTAGCACAGTGCCCAGTGGAGACTGGGGCCTCTGTGTGTTACTTTAACAAATATTTATTTGCTCATTTGGAGGCGTACATAGGACGTAATACCTAAGAGACATGACTGAGAAGCAGGGAAGAGATGCTACAAAAATGAAACAATTTTTTTTAAGGAGTGGTAACTTTCTAGGCCTTTTGGACGCTCACCTCTACAGCAAGCAAGCCAGACTGCCAAGATGCTTGTTAATAAGACAACTGCTCACAGCTGGACCTTGCAGCACAAACTGAGAAGGCAGCACTGGACCAGACCTCCACTTCTCCTGATGGCTTATTCAGTTCTTTTCACTGCTAAGGCTCAGGTGAGTGAGGGGCTGTGAACAGGACAACATGCAGGTGTGTAGCTATACCAAAGGCCACATCTGCACCTGAGAATGGATATATGCAATTTTAATCCTGTTGGGTGGATGTGCATGTCTGCCAAGCAAGAGAAAGAGAGAGGGAAGCTTAAAAGAACTTTGATTTCTTCATTGTTTTACGTTCCTCAAATGAACAACTTTGTTCTTGCTTTTCTCCAGTTAATGATTGCTGTGCCTTGGTATTAAATGATGAGCTCTGTCTGTTCTGCTTCTGCCTCCTCTTCTGCACTAAAAATGGAGTTAATGGTGGCCAAGCAACTCTTCCTCATGTCAACAAGATTAACTAGAAAATAAGCAGATCGTGGGTGGGAAGTTTAGGGGAGACCGTGTTACGCTATGTGTTTCATTTGAGAGTGGCACTGGATAGAAACTGCTCTACTTGAGGAAAAGAACACCCAGTAGGTTTCTGGGTGGTGCAGCACAATTGTTAAAAAGGAAGAAATGATGCCTGAGTGAAAAATGCGGGATTAGATCCCACAGGAATGATGTTCAAGGGCCTTTCACAGTTTTCATTTGATGGTGTATCAGTAGCTGAATGCCATGCAAGATAGAGAATATATTATCTGGTAAAAAATGCTGGGATAAGTCAAATAATAGGTGTAAACCATGCTTTCTATCTTTTTCTTGGACATTTCCATTTTTTTCAGCAGTATTTCAGTGAAGCAGAACTTAGGTCCTCAGCTAGCCACACTATAAGCCCAAGCCTGATCTGCTTTAAAAAATAGATACCTCATTTTAAATAGATCGACTGTCAATCTCTCCATTTAAAGTGGTGCACATATCTAGTAGATTATTTACTTATCATTTATGTCCCTCCAAGTAAGTTCAGTGATGTCTCAGTGAAAAGCAAGCTGATAAAGGTGAGCATGCCTTTAGCAGAGATGTGTAACTGCTTTTTTTTTTTTTTTTTAAAGGAAGGAACGTCTTGTTATCAGCATCTTTCTCAGACCAGAACTGGAATTTTTACAGAAACATCAGTAAACAAGCTTTGCTGACCACATCTGTGTTTCTGTGAACCAGCAGGCTCTGGAAGAGCTTAAGCAGAAATCTGTGCATCTCCTGCCTGCTTCCCCTCACCATGACTGCCCTGCATGCAGCAGAGGGCTGCTGCAGCCTGCCTGTCTGGATGTGCTGGGCAGCATGTCACCCACCAGGCAGGCTTACTATTTGCCTGGAAAAATCATCCCACACTGAGGGCAGCCTCAGGACCACTCCTGGCAGCCATTAGTTCTCACGGTGACTTGTGCTCTGCTAAATAAATGGAGACTTTTGCACAGAGTAGTCCTCTTGAAGACAAGACTGGCAACAACGGGACAAGGAGCAGAGGCACAGAGACTGAAGGGAACGAGAAGCTCACCTGTGGATGCTCTGTTGGGCAGAACGAATGGAAGGGGAAGTGTGTAGACAATCCCACAAGCCATGAAGGAGAGAGACAGCCAGGCTCCTGCTAGGCTGGGAGAAGAGGAACACATTGTGGTTCCCAACGTGTGAATAAAGCTCCTCGGTGAGGAAGCAGAGTTACTGGAAACCTGCCTGCCCTCACCTTCAGCACAGAAAGGCCCTTGTGGGAAGGCGCACGCATGGCAATGCAAGAGCCGCTCACTCAAGTTCCCTGTGAGATGTGGCCGAGGAAGCGATTTATTTCCAGCTCCCCTTCAAGATGAAATATGGCTTGCACTACCACGGCCTAGGTTGTAGTTATTCTGTAAATAAAGATTTTCTGTCTTCCACGTGGCCACTTTTGCCCTGAAGTCACTCTTTAAAGTAAGCCTCAGAAACAGAGGCAGGTGAGCACAGCCGAGAGCCCGGACAGCAGGTACCCATTAGCGCTAAACACTCGGTGTGAGAGAAACTTTCTTCCGTATTTCACCTTCTAACACGCAGGAGGTTGTGCTGGTGACAGGGCAGCAGAGCTGTCCTGTATCTCCGATGCTTTACTTCTGCTCGGTGAAGGCACGGAGGAGGCAGACTTTGCTGCAAAGCCTTTCTGCTCCCTCTGTGCTCGGTGCACGCACTGCGGCCTCGGGAAGCCTCCGCATCACAGTTCCACAAGAACACAGAGTCACCCAGCTCTTTTCTTTCTTTATTTTTTTATTGAAAGCTTCATCAAAGAAAACAGAAGTTTAAACCTAACATCCACTGATCTACAGAAAGCCCCAGGAGTGGGAAAATGGCAGCTATTAGGATTGTGGTACAAATGGAAAACATCAAAAAAAAAAAAAATCATAGCAGTACAGATCTTTCAAAGACATTCTGAGACATCAGCACACAGATGCCCATATAAATAAGATTCATAATTTAATGTATCACAGAGGTTCTGTATTCTACATTTTGGCTACAATGAGGTCTGTAAGGGCTTTAAAGAACCTCTGTCCCACTTTTGTGATGCACGTTTTCTTGATAGGAAGTTCATCTGCTTTCAAAGCTGCTTTGATTTTTCTTACAGACAGAATCTGTTCATTCTCCTTTAAAAAGGAAAACAAATAAATGTTCCTATATTAATTCTGTATGCTTCCTGGTTTTTACATACAGTTGTTTTGCCTCCAAAAGATAGTAGAATTTTCCTCCACTCTGGAATACAGAATATTTAATAATACTTCAGTTACATAAACATCATGTTCTCTTCTCTAGGCTGTATTTTTGGGCCTTTAAAAATATAACTGACTGTAAATTCCACCAGATTCATAAAATTTTTATCCAAGAGAAAGACACTTATAGGCAGAAATTAAAGTTGGGCAGATACTCTCTTAAGGACAGCAGATCCAGATCTTGGAAGGTGCTTAGACCTTGCAGGGTTTGGCCCTGCAAGGAGACATGTATTTGTGAACCTGTCAAAGGCTGATATTTTTCTCTTCATTACACATTTTTATTGACTCGAAAGAATGCAACTGTCACTGTTGGGGAGTGAAATCCTGAACAACTGAAATAAAGACAAACATTTTTCTCATCATGAAAAGCTAAAGCAACACTTTTACTTTTTAAACAACTTTTCTCTCATAGTTTTCTGTTAATTTTAACAAAGAACATGTTAATAAAGCGGAGAAAAAAGGGTCTCTTCTGCCTGCTTTGAGGCACAAAGGTGAATAAATCTCTGGGGTACATACAGAGCTCTAGCCTATTTAGGTGACAGGAGCAATATAGAAAAAAAACGGTGCTCTTTTTGAGGGCTAACTTTCCTTACACTGCAACTTTGCTGCTTGCTGAGATTCTAGAAATCTGCTCCAGTGAGGGACAGGAGTCTGCCGGTCACTCAGCCCTCCTCTGGGAAAGTGGGCGGGCATGACTGTGTGTATGTGCATCAGAAATGAAAGGAATCGTCATTATTAGAGCCAATTGCCATTCAACTGAAAAGACTAATACACCAAACGTCAGTGTCTTTGTTGTTTTCTGTTTTGCATTTCCATCACACCGTGACTGTTTTCTCAGTTCACATGGGCTAACCTAGAAAGACCTGTAAAATCCCTTACCCTAGGGCACTTCTTTGTATAAGGACCAATTTCATGTTAAATAAAGTTTTGAAAGGAAATGTTGACCATGTGTGTATCAAACGTTACTATCTTCAACTACCACATTTGGTCTCACCACTAAAAATAGATTGCTTTATTACTTTAAGCACATTATCACTCTTTAGCATGACTCTTACTGTAGGTGGAGTTCAGCTAGTCTGCCTAAAACAGTTTTTCTCATGTCAACCTCAGCATTAAAATGAAGTGGCATGAGGAGCACCATCAAGCTTAAAATCATGAAGCATGGCAATTTCTTAAACACTTATTATCAGTCTCACCCTTCAGTACCATAAACAACATAATATAGATCCAAATACTATGACATATTAAAAATAAACTTTATTACAATGCAGGCTTCCTCAAATTTGCTGAGTTTTGGTACACATACATACATAAATAATACCCTTCATTTGATTTTTACTTGTGTAAAAATCCATTTGAATGCTTCAGCCCATTGCCCATTGAAAGTTTAAGCCCTCAACTTCCCTAATAACCAGCCTTTATCTTCTACAGTTGGGCATGCATCCATAGCAGAAGACAATACAATGTGATGCAATTGCTCTCAGATATGCCTCATTCTGCATTACAGTGGATTTCTTGACCAACACAACCAAGGCAGTCTCTTGGTAAACAGAACTATACAAGTAAGCACAAGCTAAGGACATTTCAAGAGTCTGTTTCACTGGAAGGCAATAGGAGGACATTCACAATTTGAGGCCTGACTGTCACAGGTGAAAAGTGCTTACAAAACCAGCAGTAGAGCCAGATAGGAAGAAGAGTCCCTCAACAATCTCACTGGAAAAAGTGAGACTTTTCAGTGCCCTGATCTACACTCTGGTCAGCACCTGCAAATATAATACTCTCTTCAGTTCCACTGTATCAATTTTTTCTCAGTGTTAAGTGACGAGCCCAGGTATTCAGAATTTTCTAGCCATAATTCATATTTTTCTGACACCCATCCCGTATTTATCTTTTAAAGTAAAAACAAAAATACCAAACCTGAACATCCAGATTTGACTATTTACAAGAATTCAGGTGTGATGGAAAGTACATACGCAGTTCAGCTTATGGATTTGATGTTGCTTCTAGACCGCTGGGCCAGGCACCATTGCCTTAGACTTCTAGAGTTGTTTCTGCAATCTTTCAGGAACCCTCGTGATATTTAAAGCTAATTGGCAAGACATAGATACTGACTTTATGAATTCTGATCTTCAAAAAAAAAACAGAAAAAAAAAGTCAAAAAAGATAATTATAATAAACCTCCCAATAAATCTCATTAGCCAGAACATAAAGAAAACCAGTTTTAGAGTTCAGAAGCCACCAAGTATTCCTGTGCTGTGATGACAACCATGCAGCAAGTGTGTTGCTTTTCATTATCTTTTATCTCATCTTAAAATTTTTACAAACAATTTACCACTTTCTGAGCATTTTATACGTTCCATTTTTTTTTCTTACCTTACGATCTATGTCTATTTATACTCAAAGCTCACACTGCTTATAGAACATAGACTTCCAAGTACCATTTCACTGATTTTTGGGAACAGTAAGATGATCAATTGTATTTAGGGGATCCATTTTCTTTCCTCTTCTTCTTCCTCTATTTCTTTGTTTCTTTTGATTTCAAACACTATTAAACATTGCAGCATGGAAAAAAAGAAAAGGAACAGTTCTAACACAGAATGCACTTGAAACACTTTAAAGTGACAGGCATTGTGATATCGTGCTGCCTGTCTGACTTAATAAAAAACACTGAGATTGCTTAAATTTGTTTGCTGAAAAAAATAACAAAAATGTTTCTGAATGTATAAATAAAGCAGCAGAGTTCTGAATAGAAACAAGAAGGTACCTCAGCATATTCATCAGCCACATGGTAGCTACCTTGTAGCCTCATTGTTGATAGTAAATGAGACTTTTTGTATGTCACATTAGAACTAACACAGAAACAAATATGTTTATTTCATATTTAACTGAATTGTGCCCGGGGTTATCACTATTTGTACAAAGAATTCAGAGAGAGACAGAAAGAGAGTACGTGTAGAAAGGAAGAAAATAAGGCTAGATTGATTTTTCCCCCCTATGCCCTCCAAAGAAAGAGGGAACCTTTATCCAAGGACAAAATTCAAGTGCCACTCTCAAAAAGCAACATGTAATGAGACAGTATGTGGAACAGAAAGAGATGTGATTTATTTATTTATTTATTTTCCTGAATTAATAATGTCAATATTGTTGTTCTTTTACTTTGGCATCATCTGGTTTTCAGAAGTGTCAAGTATCAACAACTACTCTGGAGAAAGCAGAAGTTTTATCACTTCTGAAAATCAGGCCCTCTTCCTATGGTGAAGAACCACATGAACTCCCATTCCTCTCTTTTATATGTTGCATATCTAGCAGCCATTTACTTGGGAAACCCCCTCCCACCCCACACTACATTAAAATATATGATCTTGTTTTATCAATTTAAAAAAATAATTGTGTACTTTTTCCCCCTAAAAGTCAGGTTAGGGAAACAGAGATCTCTTTTTAGATTTGGGTGGCTGAATCAGATTGATCCAATATAAATGTTTGAATTTAATTATTTTTAATGGATACCCTGTCTCTATTGCACCACAATAAATGTGATGAAGCTTCCCCTCTCTTCTGAATGGAGGAAAGTTTAAAAATGTTTGGTTTAAATTTACATATAGAAATATGTTTATGTATGTATATATTTAAATGCTGCTTCTCTTCTGCCTCCTTAAGGAAAAAAAAAATCATCTTTTGACTTGCTTTTCACCTTTTTTGGTTGCTTGGAAAAATCAAGGGCCATAATCAAGATTTCTCTGTGGAAAATAACTGTCATTCCTGAAACAGGTTTCAGTGGATTCAATTTAGTTGGTGTCTTTTCTGCCTAATCATACTAATTAGTGATTGTCAGCCAACATATTAAGACAACGGAAATCATAGCAGAGAAGAATAATTTTTAACTTCCTGCCTGCATGACAATGCTAGCGTAAGTCATTTTCAACATTTCTGCTTGTATGGGAGAGCTAAAATGAGAACAAAGATCGAGTTTGCTTTCTGTTGCATCTAACTGGCAATTCGAATGCATCACCGAAAAACGCAGAATTAAGGTGGCTATGCATGCTGGACGATGACAAAGACTGAGGTGAAGAAATGAGTCTGTGGTATGTCGGAATTGAGAAGGAAGACTGTTGTTTCAGAAGAAATACCAAGGATCAGGCAATTCAACAGAAAAACTCATCAAAATTAAGCCCACCTGGACAGATTAGTTGGTGACCCGCTCCCCTGCTTTGTGATGTTCTCCAAAGCACACCATCAATAAGCTTCTCATACCAACTATTCTGAAATTTCCACTATAAACATATGCAGTATGTAAAACACCAGTGGAAGATAGTTTAAACAAACAAGAAAGTAAGAACTGGTCCGGCCATGTAGGTCAAATAAAGATAAAAAAAGAAAAAAACCTCTATCTTCTGGACTGCGTTAGGGTGTCACTTCATCTTTGGTATAAAATAGGCCATCCATAGGCTGCATTTGTTCACAACTAGGAAAGACTACAGAAATTGTCAACAATTTCTTCTATCTATTGCTTTTTTTGCACTTTTTTGACCATAAGCTCCTATCTACTTAAGTTTTTTTAATGCTCTTAAGCTAGGTTTTTGCAATGTGACAAGCAAAGCAGACTAAAAACTTCTTAAAGCTCATAAAAAAGACTGCAGATAAAAAGCACTAATGCTTTTGCTAGCGATCACGCTTTGTAAATAAAAAAATCTGCATTCTGCAAGAAAAAAACCCTGCATTCTCTACAATGCAGCAAGTTTTTTTCTCAATTCAATAACTTTACTGTAAAATGCTTTAGCCTTCTAGAATTTTTTTCTGTCAACACTTAAGACAAAGTTCATAAAAGTCCCAGCATTTTTCCAATCCTTTCAGTTGCCACAGTTCCTTTATCATCAACTTTTCTTCAAAAGAAGAAAATCATTTTCTTTTAAACTGTACAGTTTATTTTTGTTCACCCCAAAAACTCAGTCTATTAAACTTCTGCACCAGCACCGGTGTGAGCAGTTTCAATTCATTCTCGGGTTTTCTAACAAGACGTTGACAGCTTGCCTTGAGAGCCTTTGACGTCCTTAAAATTAAGGCAATTAAGATTCAAGATAAACCTTACCTAAACATTTCTTTAAAACAAACAATTGAACAACAACAACAAAAAAGAAAACAACAAAAAAGAACAAAAAAACACTCTAAATTTAAAACAAGAAGAAAAATAAAATGAGAGAAAAAGAGTAGCTTAATTTTTGAGGAAGACAATTGGTTTTCATCTCAACTTGCTCCCTCTTGACATCATCAGTTTTTTCTGTTAAAAAAGAAAATCTAGCTACACCTCCAGGTAAATTCTGAATTCGAATGTTCGTCCAGATGAAATGTCAACCCAGCATTTCTCCTCTGGGTTTTTTCTTTAGTTAAGAAAAAAAAAATAGCAAAAATAAAATTGTCAGACTACATGACGGAACCATTTGCACAGCACATAAAAACACTGTTTTGTTTTCGTTGGGAAAGGTAGAAAAAAAAAGCATTCATTTGACGCCTGTGCAAACTGGAAGCCAACTTCTTGTTCAGTGAAGTTTCTCCATTCAAGGCAAAGATTTCAGACCGACATTCTTCAGTCCTGTTTATTGTCTGTAAAAACAATTGAATTAAAGTGGTCATTAAGTCAAAACAACTTTGAAATAGGCTCCTCTCCTTTTTTTCCACCCAATTCCCTTTAAAAGTTATCCAAGCTAAACTAACTTTGCAGCTGTTTAAATATGATACCACCACCAAGCTGAAAATAGTCAGGCAGAAATAGGGAACTCCTGCTTTGAGGACGTTAACACATCCTAAGCAGATGACTTTACTTTTGTTAATGCTATGCTTAATGGGCAGTCCAACTACAATGAAATCAGATGAATACGTGGCTTAGCACTGTGTAAATATTTCAGGAGTAATACAATAAGAGAGAGAATATTTTCATAATATTAACTGGCACTATTTATTTTGGATACTAATGATAAAACAAGGGATAAAATTACAATAAAAGGATACATCCAATTTGCTAATAAGAACACATTTTCTGATGGCAAGAACAGTTAGACTGTGGAACAGTCTGCTTAATGAGCCAGCTATTTCTAACTTAGAAACTTTTGAGATAATATTAGAAAAGTATCTTTTTTTTTTCTTTTTTTTTTTTTTTTAACATATAGTTTGAAGTCTTGCTAAAATTAGCATGGAGAACAAGCTAAACTACCTTTTTTTTTCTTAAGAAGATAACACATGCTTTGTGTTTTTGAGGTTTCACAAAATTTTAAGATACGTTTAATAAAACTTATCTTGGCAAGATGATACGAGATCCTGGGGGGAGATGTAGATCCTACTTACAAACACTAGTAAATATATCAGTAAGCCATCAGTAAGAGTTATTGCTTCTCCTACAGTCCTCAAACCTTGCACGGAATAAAATCCTTTTACAACTCAAGTTCAACTCAAGAGAAGCTAGCACCTTTCCTTTCTAGGCATTAAAGCATTTGCCTTGCTTAGTTTTAAATTAATTTTATTATTATGAGTTAATATTTGCCACATAACTATTTCTCCAGTATGGTAAACATAGAATGAACTTTGATTTTAAATATTAAATTTGCCAAAGATTTTTTTTCCATTGCACAAAGCCTTGAAATTAATATTTTGAATGTAACAACAGATACATGTGGAAAATAAGAATTAACTATTTACTTAGGATTTTTAAAGCAGTTCTCTATGCATAACTTCCAGTAGGAGTACTCAATTTGGACTGCTCAGTGCCTAAGATTTTACAGCCTCTCTGAGTAGAGTGGGCACTAAGGGGCTGCAGCACACATTCTCTAACAACCTGGCATTGAGGTTGCCCAGAAAAGGCTTCAGAAAAACTGAACTCTTCCCACACTTAAAATCAGAGTACTTTGCTCAACAGGCAGAGTTTTGTTTAGGGGTAAGAGAGTACAATTTCCAAGGGGAAGGATCGCCATTTAAAGCCACTTCATAGATTTCACACTCTTATGTGGAAAATTAAAGATTTATGAGGAGAAGAAAAGAGGCATTGCAGGTCTAAAATAATTAAGGTGATTTCCTCATAGAGTTGAGCTGTCTGCTCAGAAACAGAAGGCTGCTTCTCCTATATTTCTCCACTTCTAGAAGTCAGGTTTTTGACATGAAGTCATCATTTCTGAACATCCCTGTGTGGGATGCTCAAATAGAGCAGCCAGCATATTAAATGAAAGAATGTGTATGCTGATGAAAAAAAGGGAAAAAGAATGTGTATGCTGATGAAAAAAAGGGAAACTTAATTTTTAAATTTTACGGTTTATTTTTTCACAAAGAGAGTACTAGATCCTTGTAACACCCTGAGTACCTTTCCCCTCCTGTTAGAACTTTCCCCTCACTGTTAGAACTTTTCTCCTGACTGATCAGTTCCTATGCAACTATTTTTTAATGTCTGCCTTTTCCTTTACCTGTATTTGACAAAATCTTTATGCAGTCATGTTAATTATTTCCTCTCTATTGCTTTGAAAACAGGTGTGTATTGGGCATGGTACTTCTTACTAATAAATGTGCCCTTCGAAGAGTGGATTAAAAACACTAAATCTTAATTGCTAAATAACTTCATTTAATATTATGTTAAAGATTACTGACATATTCTGGTAGGAATTGTTTTAAGACAGAGATTGCATACATATTTGTTTCTCTCTACAGCTTCCCACACTTTAGATTTATGCCCACAACTGGCAGACACAAATAGAGGGCACTTTTCATGGAAAAAAAAAAAATCATAGTAAAAAATATGTGGTGGATATCTCTATGTTTTATTTTAAAGGAAAGAATTTCCTCTGAATATAAATGCCAGTGCCATTAAAACCGTAGCCATCACTTCAACAAGGCAGGAAAGATGAAGGATCTCATTCTCAGTGAAGGTGGGAATTCACCACGTGAGAAAGAACACAGAACTCACTTCAATAAAGAATCGTAGTGTAGTTTCCTCCTCTGTGGGAAAAATCCCAGAAGCAACTGCTTACAACTACCTTATGAACATATCTAAACTTAAGTTCTTTTGCTTGGAGACTTAACTGAAAGCGAACTGGAACATGGGAATGATCAAATCCAAGTACCTTCAGAACACAGTCATCGAAGCCAGTGAACAGGATGGCACTGTCATGTGTATTTCTCTCTTGGTTAACTATATTCTTTAAGTACTTTGCCATTACAGGTACTAGAGAGGTTGATGGCTAGGAGGGGTACACATGCATAGATTGTGTCTCCAAAATAGAGTACTGGACGAATCAACAAAATGCATGTGATCAACTGCTTTTGTATTTACATCTGAACAAATATGGGAGTGACATATGAAAAAGCCAGGTATTACAAAGTACGGCAGTCAAAAAGGGCCATTGTGTGATCTGACGCCATTGTTTGTTCATGTGTTAGACAAAAAAAAGCATCTTCCACTTTCTGAGGTTGCAAATGAAGTAAAACAACTGACAGATTGGTATAATTCCTATCTTTTCTATACCAGCTCATATATTATGCCTCTTGTACCATAAGTACTATGTCATGATGCATTAGCTGATATACCAAACATTTTTCTTATCTGATGATTTGTCTACTTCCTTCCACAAGATAAAAACTGCATAATTGTTTTTACAGTGATGCTGATTTTCAATGTACATGTATTAATAAATGACTGTGTTTGGAGTACGGCAAAATTCTTAGAATTGGTCCAAATTCCTAGAACCTGTCTATGGATCAGTACCTGTGACTAAGTCTCTGACTTGTCTTCAAGAGGACTGATTCCGTTATCTCAAAGGGAAGGAGTGTAAGAGGATAATTCAGAAAATGATGGGGTTCTAGGTCGAGCTATCAGTGTATAGATCTCAAATATTGCAAGGTATTCCACGGGAAGCAAATAAAGTGAGCAGAGGATGAGAGAAAGACAATGTAGTCTTTTCCTCATCAGTCTTTTCCATTCTGTTTCTAGCTTCTGCCCTCTTGGTATCTGCATGGCACCAGTTTAGGATGCTCACAAATACCCATTTGGGGCAATTTACACTGTTTAACTAGCTGGAATTTCAGAAATGAACCTTTATGTTAATACCATGCCGATTTTTGCCACTGCAAAATTTAAGTCCTGTTTATAACCTCTGATGCTAGATGGTGGTTTAACCTGGTATGGTGACTGTTAATGCAGTTATTGAGATCCTTTTGAGTCCAGAACAAGCAGAAGCCTGCTAGAGAGCATGGAACTCAATTTCATCTCAATTTTCAACTCAAAAGAAAAATACAATTTGCTTAGGTGAGACCATCAGGCAAAACCCCCTCCTAATTACATTACTATATACACTATTCATCTGAACTTAATGAAGCTATGCTGAATTTGTATTGCTGAAATGGGAAGGAGA
The DNA here is from genome assembly GCF_047663525.1 of Anas platyrhynchos. Taxonomy (NCBI): domain Eukaryota; kingdom Metazoa; phylum Chordata; class Aves; order Anseriformes; family Anatidae; genus Anas; species Anas platyrhynchos. Next base: position 117,301,803 of record NC_092588.1, read on the forward strand.
ATTTGGGCCACTATACGGAGGAGACAAAACCCTCAGTCTACAAAGTATACGCCTACTTACTTAGACTGTTGGTAAGAATATGCAGGTGCATGTTCACTGGATGTTTCCACTGTCATCTGTTGCTGTTGACCACTGGCTTCCTGTGATGATGATGCTACTGTCTGTGGAGAAGTATCAGCAACAACACCCTACGGAGTCAAATGAGAACATAAAAAACTTACTATTTTTAGTCACTTTACTGAATTACATAAAGGAACTCAGCACCAGCTCACATTCCTGTATTTCTCTACAAGTACTGTATGGTTGAGAGAGTTTGAGATAGGAGAACCACATGCTAACCCAACAAACTATATTAGTTTACAGAGATAATCCAGCAATGAGAATCTTCCTTAGTGTACTAACATCTCTAGTACTTTGTTCTCACAAGCTGCCATGGCAAATACCTACACATTTGGGAAAGGTTTTCTGTCCATTCAAAGCCAAAGGCAAAACTTCTGACTTCAGTGGCGTCTTGATTTTACCTCTTGTCTTTTCTTTAGCAAGTGCATGGCTCTTCTGACTTTCACTTACCTACCCCAACTTCACAGTGACTTCACTTTTATTTTGCTCATTTTACAGTGAGATAGAAACAAAGCCTAGGTCCACCATCCTCTGCTTTATTACATGCCCATCAGAATTCTAGCTGCCTTAAGAAAAACATGCACTCCAGTACACAGTGTACTTATGCATGTTTCATTTCAACAATAAATTTCACTTGCACTAAATATTTTTACCTGTTAAGTCAAAGCTCCAGTTTTATTTACAAATTTGTAAACAAAACAGTCAAACAAAAAAGTTAAGTAGATATACAAAAGTTGATATATATGGATTTAACATTATATTCTATTTTTTAGCCTATTTGGACAGCCTGAATTTGACTACTTTTGCATGCTTTCAAGGTGAACTACATTTTCTTTCCTTTACTCTCATGTTCGGTGTCGTGGCCACACTAATAACACTAGCAGGTCTCTCCAGGGAACATGCATTATTACCATATTGCACACAACAGAGCCAGAAGAGGGAGCACAAAGCACTTGCTTTGTTTTCATTTGAGTCCTATGTAAACAAAAGGTAGTTTATTTTATATTATCTGTGGACAAAAAAGTGTTTAATTTCTCATAAATTCTACATATCTGTTGCTTAACAGACTATCATTATTATCTTTTTCTGTCTATTTCTTTGTCTTTATGCTTTTACTATTGTCCATCTCATCTTGAGAATGTAAGCTCTCTGGGGCAGAGACCATATTTTTTGGTCTCTGCTTGTGGGGAGCATCCAGCATAGCAGGGTCCTGATTCATGATGCTACATGAATACAGAGAAACAGTAACAATAATATTCATCACTGGATCAGAGCAAAACAGGCTATGTATTCAGATAATATTTACTTACTACATCAAAGGACTTTATCAGGCATGAATATACCAGTGGGTGATGGTGAGGAGGGCTCAGGAAAAATTAACTTAATTTTTCATTGGTACTGGCCAGTACTGCTGCATGAGCCACTCTCATCTCCATCCCATGGTTTCCTTTTGATTCAGATTTGTATCTGTCCAGTTTATTACCTAAGAATGGCAATTAAAAAGAGGTACTCGTAGCCCATTAGTAAGTAAACAAGGCCTACGAGAGAATTATCCTCTAGCAAAAAAAAAAGACTAAAAATATGATCAGCACAGTATGACAAAACAGTAGCAGCCTTTTCTGTGGGCCCTCATTTAGAAATTTCAGAGAACTGAGAGAAACCAGGGTGAGTACTTGACTGCTGGTGGGGCCATGCCAACAGTACAACTAACACAGCATCCTCAAAGCACAAAGCAGCAATAGCAGCAACTCCAAAGTCCACACAGCTGAAGACAGAAGTATGGAGACCCTGGCACCCCTCACATTACCCCAGTGTAGGGGAGAAGATATTAATAAAAGGGGATAGCACCAAAGAGAAGTACACACTGAAGGGAATGCCAAGGCTCCCTCCCCTCGCTGTGCTTGGTGGCCCTTATAACGCTGCACAGAAGTGGAGGCCGAGCTGATGCTCTCCCAGCAGCTTGTGGTCTACAGGGTTGAGTAAATACTTACTCATTAGACTGTCATCAGCATGACTCAGCCCCAAGGAGGGAGGGAGCGAATCCTTCCTCAAGGATGAAAAAGCACTCAGTCAGTGCAGCATCCTCCACGTCTGTATATACAAGAGGAAGGTTTCCATTGCTCAATCACTTTTTCTGGTGGCTAAATGTTTCAGCAATTACCTATACTTGCTAAGGACCGCATCAAACCCTCTTGCAATCTTCTCTTCTTGGAATCTCTTTTGGGTTCGTGGTCTGCCTGCTGGGTTTGTTTTCCTGTCTCTTCCCATCTCCCTCCCAAGTACATGGGGAAAAAATAGTAATAATCACTGATATTTCATTCCATATCTTGCTGTACAGCAAAACAAATGCAAAACAAGAGCCCTTGCAAATAATCAGTCAATCAATAAATAAATATAAAGGGAAGGAAAAAGAAACAAAAGAAAAAGAGAAGGAATGTGCAGTCTTAATTTTAATATGTGGAAGATGTACCATTCCATAAAGTGATTTTAGGCCCCTCTCAAAAAACAGGTGCAATGAGGCATAATAGATAGAAGACTTCTGTTACCCCTTTACTCTGCTTTCCTGGATGGAGATAAACTTACTTCAATAGGGACAGCTGTTGGAGGCACAGGAGTGTACTGGGGAATGTAGGTCCCTTGCATAGGTGCAGCAGCAGTCATGTACTAGAATAAATAAATTGAAGGCAAATTAACATTAGAAAACCACAATCAAGCTGAAAAAAAAAAAAAGAAAAGAAAAAAAAAAACACATTAGAAGCATGACGCTCTTTCAATTTTCTGTAGAGAGTTTGTTCGTTAATGTATAGTCTATTATTTCCTTAATTAAGGATTTTAGTGAATGGTAGGAATTACCTTCTAGCTATTAAAAATCAGTCTCAAACTTCAATGTCAGGTCACATTTGAATACAGGCAATAGTAAACATATTGCTGATAGATTCAGATTGTATTTTATTTTTTCACATGCTTTTTGAAACGGAGAGACTCCTATTTGTACTTATAAATAAAACAGTAAAGAGACATGGTAACAGCCCGTATATATATATATGTAGTGTTTACAGATACAGAAACAATCTAAACAGTATTTTGGAATCTTATTTATCTTATCTTAATGACACCTACAAAACATGAAGCACAAAATTTGACAGTTTTATTCCTGTCTAAATTTAGCCATATCATTAAGAACATTTCAGTTTACAGGGAGTGGAGGGGTGATCCAAGCCAGGAAAAATAAAGGAAGAGGAAGACATGTCTGGGAGCCTTTTGTACATAGAAGCCTTAACTAAATTCTTAAGAATCATTTTTAATATCCATGGATCTTTTCTATGCATTTTGAAGCTTCTCCCAATTATTATTACAGAAACACTTGCTATTAGCTTTTCCAAAATACTTTGTCTCCCAAGTACTACAAGATAGTCCTTTTTTGTCTTTTTTTTTTTTTTTTTTTTTTAATTTATGAGCATATGTGAATTTTGCCATCGGTATGGCACTAATCTCTTTATATACAGCAATTCTTTAAAAGCTCTTGAACTGAATGCAACAGATTTTTCAAGGCTTCAAATAAAGTATCAATATTAAGATGTCAGATCCGGATGTACTTTTCTTTCTACAATCCAGTCCTAACTACATGTCTTCACTGACAAGAATCTCAGAATGTGCCCAATCCCACAACTGACTGTATGACACTTCCACTACATGTTATCTTCAAAGACACACTGAAGATCTGAATCAGCCCAGAATGTATTTGATGAATTTTAAAATGCGTTAAATATAGATTTGCTTCCTGGCAGAGCTAGGAAGTGCTTGCAAGATTTTATTCTGCTGTTTATAGTAAAATTTACATTTAAAGCACTCTCTCACCTCAGTTCTAAACTAACTGGATGGTTTGATATGCCTGTCACAAACATGCATTACAAAATTGCAGAGTGGGGTACAGACTGGAGAAAGGCCTGAGGGAATGAGAACGTCATGTTTGAGAATCCAAGAGCTAAATTCTGAAGTAAGAATCATTTACTTTTCATTCAAGTAATGAAAAAGTAAAGTAAAAGAAAAAAAAAGTTATTTCAATGAAATTGTTTTCTATAGAACAAATAATCAATAAGAAACATAGGTGACAGAAGTTACACTTGTAATAGGAGCAGAATGTTGTGTTGAAAATCATTACAATATTTGTGAATACAAATCCACAGCATTTTCTTTCTCATAAGACAAAGAGAGACAGGAGCATCTCCCATGTACATGTGCCTGTAACAGGCCATGATTTTCTGCAGCTCCTTTCTCTTCTCCTTCAGAAATAGAACTGAATTCAGTACTTTTTTAATGAATGCTAACCCACCAAAGACATTAGGCCAACTATCCCTATTGTACTCAGTACAGTTGGGCTATTCTCCTGCCTTAAGGATTAGGAACTAATGAGAATGCTACAACGGGGTGTTCCAGAGCAGCTTCCGCTCCATTCATTCTGCTTTGTCGTGTTGCCATCACATGCATGTATGTTGGGGTGACATCCGCTGTGTGGCATTGTTCTAAACACGTCAATATTTAACCTGAAGCTCTCACTCTTTCAGTTTTGCAATGACCCATAGGGGCTTTGAATACCTACCCAGGCTAGTTTCACTCAAATGTATAAATATTTTAATTACCAGTGTTAATTTAAAACTAAAGTGGCCTTATTTAGCTTAGACTTCCTCAGAGTTCTTCCCTGAACCCAAAAGATAACTGCTGAGACTCATAAGGTGCAGTTGTCTTCCATCCTCTTACCTTACACACAACCACATATGAACTCTAATACAAAGACATCAAATTATTCAACTGCCTTTTAATTTAGACCGCTCCATTTTTTGCAAAACCTTTTGGCATTGAGTTCTGTAGCACAACTGAAACTGGGAATCACTTGGTGTTTTTGCTGGCAAGCACTGCTCTTGGTGGTAGTGCAAGAGCATGGATTGCCCCAGTTGTGCCAGACTCCATGAAGAACTCCAAGAACGTGACTTCTTCCCTGTATATAACGTATTCTGCTCATATAAATGCCCACTGTAACGGTGGTTCAACCTTTTGGTTAAATTGCTTGGGGCCCTAAAACAATGTTAAAAACAGTTAAAAAAAATAAGTCTGTGAGCAAAATTAGTTGCAACAATGGCATAAATGAAATAATTCTACCCAGCTGGGGAGCTAAGCTCCACCACAACTGCTCTCTCACTCCCCATCCTTGACGGGAAAGGGGAGAGAAAATACAATGAAAAGGGCTCAAGGGTTGAGATAAACACAGGGAAATCACTCAACAATTATTGTTATGGGCAAAACAGACTCAGCATAGGGAGATTAATAGAATGTATTACCTATTACTAACAAGCTAGAGCAGTGGAAAACAAACAAACAAACAAAAACAAACTAAAGACACCTTCTCCCCACCTACCCTCCTCCACCTCCTCCCCCCAGGCGGCACAAGGGAAGGGGGGCTGCAGTCAGTCCCTAACGCTTTGTCTCTGCCGCTCCTTTTGCCAGTTTCTTCCACTGCTCCACATGGGGACCTAAGGGATGTTGCCCTTATCGAAGTGATCCTGTGGGGGCTTCCCACAGGCAGCAGCTCTTCAAGAACTGCTCCCACATGGCTCCATACCACAGGGTACATTGCCCAGGAGCAAACTGCTCCAGCACGGGTCCCCCACGGGTGGGTGGCAGCTCCCCCCAGACCACTGCTCCTGCATGGGCTCCTCTCCGCGGGCTGCAGCTCTGGCCCGGGGCCTGCTCCTGGGGGGGCTCTCCATGGGCCGCAGCCTCCTCCAGGCCACATCCACCTCCTCAGGACCACACATGATGAAGATTCTCCTTGATGGGCATCCCTTAATTAAGGGTCTCTGTTGTGATGGGGCTCCATGGTGAGCACAGGTCCTGTACTCATGCATATAATCTGCATATAGCTTCCCACCTATCTCAAGAAATTATTGTAACTTGTAAGTAGGCAAATGGAAAAAATAGACTTCTCCGTCATAACATTACTGAGATTTATCTTCTCCATAAACCACACACGAGTTCTTTGTCCCTATATACATCTGAAAGGGAGGCAGCACGTCTCACATGATTGGCTTAAGAGCACCCAGTTAATTCCACTAAATATTAGTATTGTAAACACTGAAATAAGAGAATCTGAAAAATCCAAGCCCATTCTTTCTTTGTCATATTCTTCCATCAGGATTAAAGATTATTGAGCTAGAAAGTGATCGGTCATTCAACAAAGTATTCAGAAAGCAGAAGAAAGCATTGTTCATTCTTCTTCAACTGTACAGGCTTTGTGGGTCTAAAAGTAGAAGCTGTTTATTTATGACAGTAAAATGAATAATGACTCTATGCACAGGTGACAAATCTGGAGGGTATCAGAGAGCTTGTTTGGCACTCTGATACTTTAAAAGCTGGTAATTTCTATATCGGGGAAAAAAAAAAAAAAGGAAAAAAAAAAAAAGAGACATTGCTGATGGTACCTGTTCTCTTAATTTCTTTGTACTCTAGGATAAGGAATAATGGTTTAAAACTATAAAAAGGTAGATTTAGATTGATAATATGTAGAAATTCTTTACTATGAGAGCATTGAGGCACTGGGACAGGCTGCCCAGAGAAGCTGTGGATGCCCCATCCCTGGAGGTGTTCAAGGCCAGGCTGGATGGGGCTTTGGGTAACCTGGTCTGGTGGGAGGTGTCCCTGCCCATGGCAGGGGAGTTGAAATGGGATGATCTTTAAGGTCCCGTTCAATCCAGTCCAAACCATTCTGTGATTTTGTGATTCTATTAGCTTCTTCAAGCAACACACAGAGTCCAGGTTCTCCGCACCGAAGATGCGCAGTATTATAATATAATGCACACTTCACAATGCCTGTCTGCTTAATTCAGGCTGCGCTCATCAGAGCAGCAGTTTACCCTACATGCTACATTAGCAATTCTGTTCACACCTTGTTCTAATGGGATTTTTGTCTTTAACTTTTCGAAACTGCTTAAGCATGTGAAAAAATATATAAGGTGGAAAATGAGGGAGTACTGATACACACACATCTGCTCTCCTTTTAGAGTCCCTGAATGACTACAAAGAGTTAATCAAAAGGAGGTAGGTAACAAATAAGGAGGGGTGAGGGACAAAATGAAACTGTGGGAAGGATCATGATTAATTCAGAGGGCAACATCAGTTCTTACAGATCTGCAAACAGTGGGGTATCGCAGCCTGGCTCCAGCAAGACTCCTTGAGCCTGCAGTAAACACTAAGCCCATAAAGGCAGCAGGCACTGAGAAGAAAAAAACAGGAGGAAAGCAGCTGCCTGCACAGCAAGGGAGCACATTGAGGGAGGACAATGTGTTTCTCCCATCACAGGTGGAGTTGAGTGACCTGGGAGTAAGGTGCAGACAATGTCCAGTTATTTATTTGCCCTAGTCAGCCTTTCTTGGGCACAAGTTAATGCAGAGTCAGGCAAGCGCCTAGCAGGTGAGATGCACTGCAGACACCTCTTATTCCAGTCATTAGATGCTGAGCTTCAGCTGAGACAGTGCCTGAAAGACAGAGTGCCTCTTGCAAGACTCCATTTATACCACCAGTAGACTTTGACCACACACTATTTAAATTCTGAAGGTTATCATTAACAGAAACCATACGAAACCACCCTAAAGTACAATTCTATTTTTAAGCCTAGTTGCCTGTGAAATAACACAGCTGTGATTACAGGAAGGCCACTGGTTGTATGTTAATTCTCTCGGCCACTCTGAGCATTAGGAGATTTTACAGAGTGACAGCAGTTGATAACCTGATCAACAACGAATTTGTTTCTCGGTAGATAGAAAATCAGAATTTACAAAATAAGATATTAGCATTTAAGTTTGCAGTAGATTCAGAAACCCTGAGCACTTAGGATTAGTAGGCTTATTAAGGACAAGGAAGAAGGAGCTTTTATAAAATTAGTGTGAAAACGCTGCTTTGTTTTGCTTTTATTTTTATAAAAATGTCTACCTGTTGCAAGAATCAAAGATTGCTTTCCCAATTTCATTGACCCACATGACCCTGAGAAGGCACAGAGCTTTTTCAGCCAAGGACAGAGCCAAACCGCAGAATCCCTGCACCAGCATATGCTGTTAAGCATTGTACCACATCAGCCTGCTGAAGGAAGATTAAATGGGTCTTCTTATGTGAGAAAATGCTAACCCATGTATCTTAAATGAGCAGAGATTCCGGAGTCTGGTCTTCAGTGACTTTGTGTGGTTCCATATCGCTGCATGAGCCACAGTACAGTGACAATGACTTAGCTTTTTAGGATTCTCAGAATTAATGCCAGGGGTTTATTTGTGTGTATGTGTTGTGTTTTTTTTTTAAACCATCTGAGAAGTCTAGACACTGCATCACTAACAGAATTATGTGAAAACATTTGCATTGCTGGAAAACTGAAGGAAATGAGCCTGTTGGCTGGATTTATTTTTATCACCTCTTTTATTTTCTTATGAAGGAAACCTGCCTTCCCACTTTCAAATCTCTTTCCCTGCAAAGAAAAACTGCATCTCTCATTGACCCTTGTGAAATGGTCATAACTTTAATGAAACACAGAATAAAACTGCACTTTTTTTTTGTCCTTGGTTCCACCTTCTCATTTGAAAATACCCTGTTCTCCACCAGAAAAGAACATTGTCTTGCTGCGTCCTCTTATCCCATAGTCCGGCATGGAGATGCAGGAACTCAGGAAGAGAAAAGGACCATCTAGTTCATCAGCACCACTGGTGGTTCAATGAAATACAATATCCAGCAGTCACGTTTTTACTTTAAACTTCAAATATCTTTTACTACCCAGAAGCATTCTCATCTTCCAGCTCAATCCTGTAATTATTCTATGGCTGTTATTAATCTTAGTTTTTCCCAATTAATGAACACGAGAATAAAAGCTATGGAGTTTTTGCATATATTACAATATTTTTGCTAATAATTATCTGCCTGGCCTAAAATCTAATGCTGTTTTACCACACAATTACCAAAGCCCTATCAAGTATAGCACTGTCATTCAACAGAATCCCATCACTGGGCCACTGCACTCATTGTTCAGGCAGAGAATAGAAATCTTTACAAGATTTAATCTTCCTTCCCTGCTGCTCAGTAATACAAATGTATTTAGGAACACCGGCTATCACTTCCCTTTCAACCTTCCTAATGAGATGTTACCTAATTCTCCGAGCAAGTTAAATGAAGGTAGAGAGAATAATAACTTCAAGAACTATATTTACTAACTAATCTCCTTTTCTCTTCAGGAGTTCTAAGTATCCTTCACAAATCCCTACCTTTGGAAATCAGAGTAATACAAAGGTATTGAAGAAACGGTGCAGAAGAACGAAACCCCCCACAGTTAACAGGTCTTTATTTCTGAATTCAGGTCTGCTACTAAAATAGAGTGATCAGGACTAATCAGATAAAGACCGTTTAGAGTAAACAAATGTGAGAACAGTCAGATCACCGCATACAGCAATGCACTAGCATACAAAAGCCTGTGTTGGTAAAATCTGTAGTTAATGTAAACAGCAATCCAGGAATGTCTACAGAAACAGATAAACCAAAAACTGGCACATTCGTCTTAAGCAGGCTTTAGAGCCCGAAGTCTGCTATTACAAAGGAACCTAGTGAAAGTCTCAAATTGCTTTCAGGTATCTTACCATGTATGAAAAGGCAGAAAATGGAAGAAAACCCATTAGGCTGTGAAAATTAAGTTCCCATTTTAACTGTATCTTTCACTAAAGGCAAGTTTCTTTCAGGAACACTTCTTTACAGCAAGTTTTTTGCATTGTGTTTATCAGTCTGTACACAGCTATGAAACTCAACCTCAGACTACCAATGATCCTGGTTGTCAATGTCAGTGCACCTAGCCCCATGATATTTTCACTCTTGCCTTCCTTGTGACAAAACCTCTACTGTAGGCAGAGATCTAAGGAGGCTGTACAGAACTGTAGACTGAGTCTCCATATGTGACAGCGCGTATGAATAGCTTCAAGATGTGAAAACTACTTTTTTTGCATAATTCTTAGTATCTCATGGGTCTGATGGATACATTTGCAAGAGAGCAAGAATACTCCTATGATTAAAAAAGCAAAGACCAAGACTCTGGTGTTCAGAGTTTCAGTTCTTGATTCTTCAGTTCTTTCAGTTCTTATTCATTTCTCTATAAAAGGGGCATTTTTTATCTTTTTCTAATACACTCTATGAACTTGTTCTATCAATATACATTATGAGATCTCTGGGGCAAGTTTTTGAGCATGGGTTAGTGCACAATTTATTAGACTGTCTTGACTGAAGCACCCTATATAAAAACAGGGTACAGTGACTATATCTTAACAAACGAGTGTAATGTATCAGTCATGGCCAGCCAAGGTCAGTAATCACAGAGATTCTGTCACAGTTATATTTTTTTCAGATTCCGTATACTGAGGAATAAAGGTTTGATGCAGTAGAATTATATCAGTTTCTTCTAACATAAAAATTCTCCGGGCACCCTTTTGGTTGGAAATTCTTATGAATTTCCATCTGAATACAATTTCTTCAATTAATCCTTGATGAATGGCTGCTAGTAAGAAGCAGGAAGCCTGATCTGTACATTACATTTTCACAATAAGTAAATAAATAACTGTGTCAGTGGAACTCTCAACACATGAGCATGTTAAGCTATTATTAATAACAGGTCCATTTATATGAACAAATAATTGCTTTGTAGAGGTAAACGTGTCTTCCAGAGGCTATTACATCGTCATGAATTTGAAGAGTCTAAAAAGAAGCAGGCTAGTTGTCTGCAAACATCCATACAGTATGCATGAATCTTTTATTAAAACAACACGACAACCACTTAGGCTTCTTAAATAACAGTTGCTCATCAATCACATACACCTTCCATTTGCTCTTTCAGAAGAGACTTAAGAGTAGGCCAACTGTCCAAAAAATGAAACAGATGGAAGCAAGGACAATTACAAGCTTAAAAATAATCAAAACAAACAAGCAAAACCAGCACACCACATAAAGGCACAAGAAGTCACCTGAATATTAGTAGTTCTAATTATCCTGGGAACAGGAGGAATTTCATCACCTCCTGCATGAAAAAGCAGTCACGCCTGACAGAAATATATTAGCAAAAATGTATTAGCAAAATATATTAGTTTGATGGCATTACAGCATCAAACTACACCTTGGACATTCTTAAAAGCAGCTGAAACAAGCTATTGCTTTGTCTGTAGAAGATCCCTAGAATTCAAATATATATATATATATATAAAACGTAAAAGAAAAAAGAAATTATCTCAAAGCTTCATAACAAACAGCTGTCCACAGGCACACTGTATCTAGAGATGGGGAAGACCTTAGCAATTCAGTGATCACAAAATACCTTCCAGATATAGCCTGTGTTTCCTTTTGGTGCTAACAGTGGCAGTAGGGATACCTTAAAAGCTGGCCTTCCTGTATTTATGCTGGACGTGCAAGGGTTAGGCAGGGGGAAATGCAATCCCTTTGGGAAATGCTGGGCCCTTATGCCCAAGCATGCAAGCAGAATCATCCTGCTGCCAGGTGTGTGTAGCTGAATGTCCTGCAAAACATGCACCTGGGGCTTCCAGGCTGCTAAATGTGGCATTGGGATGGTTGAACATGGAGTCTGCAAGCCCCCAGAGCCCAGTTCTACCTTGTCTTGGGTGAAGCTCTGAAATATCTTTGTCTCCTCCTGCACACCTGGGAACCGGCAGTCCTCACGCATGCTTTGAGCTGGTACCCTGCTTTTCTTGCAGGATAATCCCACAATGTCACCTGCCCAAAGCAACATTTCTGGTGTTTTCCAACTTGTCGGTCGCATGGCTCCCAGGACTGATTGCTTCCTCAGTAAGCAAACCTGTAAGCGACTCATTAGGAGATCTGGAAACCTGCCCAAAGCATTGGACATGGTGGGGCTGCTCTGGAACACAAAATCCTGGGAGCTCTTTGCAGCTGCTGCCTGAAAGCTGACATGGAGCAAGGCAGCAACCAAGAGGGATGTTTATACCAGTTGGCAGCTGTCAGGATCTTGCAGAGTATATTTTGTGTTGGAAACACCGTGAGCCATTGTTTCCAAAAATTAATTTTTGTTTGGAATTTCTGGTTCATGGGAGAATCTTTCTGTTTTGAGTTTTTAAAAGATGATTCAGAACGAAAGCAAATTTCGTAAGATGAATTTCCCACAAACTGGAAATCATGAATGTTGCTCAGCTAGCTCCTCTTCTGTCTGTTACTTGTTCATATGTGGTCAGGGCAGGAAAAAGAGAATATTAACCTTTAATGCCCGATAGTAACTTCAATACATCTAAAGTACTATATTTTAAAGTAACGCAGTACAAAACATTGTTTCTCATTAGCATACGAATAGGTCTGTTAAAATCTTTACATGCATTACATGATCATTAGCTCTGCTTAGATGGCAGGGCTGTGGAAGGTGGCTATAGAATTTTTGTGAGGGCTTCTTTTTTCTTGCCCTCCGCAAAATCCTTAAATTATGTTGGGATAAAGGTCCCCTTAAAATTAATGTCAATGCCCTACAGATGGAGCGTGACTGAGTTAGAATATTGCAGAGCCTGTCCTTAAGCCGGTTAATCAGCTGTGGGAGGATCTCTGAAACATCAGAGCACATCAGCTCCAGGGCTGCATAACCAAAGCAGAAACCTTGCCTTTTATCAGGGTGCTGGCTAAGGGGGCTGAACTATATGGCCATGTCATGAGCTTGTCTACAATTTAATGAGTCGCTTACAGTGTTGAACTCCTGAACTGATTTTGTGGTAAAAACACAGAAGCTCTCCCACTTTATCATTGCTTCATCCAAGGGGAGGAGGAGGGAGAAAAATACTGAAAAGTAAAATAAAAGAAAAAGAACAAAATGGAAAATGAAAGAAGGGGAAAAAATGCCTGATACTTCAAAGAGCAGTCATCCTTCCTTGCCTTAACCTTTCCTTTTTTGTCGTCTAAGCAGTTTCCCCACTTAAATTCCCTAATTCCCTAAATTCCCCTTTAGAATATCGCTCATTTTGAGTACTGCATGTCTTTCACACTATTTCCATGCACTATTTTCTTTACCTTGTGCTGAGATACTTTATTTTGTTGGGAGAATGTGATCAGCACAGCTGATGAACCATAAGTGAAGCAATCAAGAATACTACCTGAATGCTTCAGCTCGGATTCCCACTTTGTACAGGAGAGCAACTTAAGACCTAGGAAACCTGAGTTGTTTTTATTTTTTAAGAAAAAGCGAGCACCCTTTCAACATAACACATTATCTAAAATACAGCTTTATGGGTGTTCTTAGCGCCCTTTTTTTCCCTCGAATCACATTAGCAATGCTTGAAGGGGCCAGTAAAACAGATGTGCTTCAGTGCTGGCAAAATTGCAGCATTCCAAGGCTGTTCTTTGAATTCCTTCAGTTCTGGCTTTCCGAAGAAGACCGTGTCAGCTCACATACATTCAAATTCTGTGCAATTACCAATCTGTACAGACCTGTGCTTAAACACCTCCTTAGAATTCTGGATAACATAAGCACAAATACTAGGGTATGAATTTACATAGCTTTTTTCTTTGGGCTAATAAAGTCCAGGCCAAGTGAAAAGCAATCCATTTCAGTGGAAAACAAACAAACAAAAAAAACACCTCTTTTCCTCACTCTTGGTGTACTGATTGTAAACAGTTTCAGGCAGGGCTTAAAAAAAAAAAAGAGCAAAAAAAAAAAAAAAAAGCATAGTATTTAGTATTCTCAGGAAAATGGCTGGTAGACAAGTAAGCCATTATGGTTCTTATTTCATAGAATGTGAAAAATTCAAAACAAAGCAAAACATAACAAAATCTCCCCAACTTCCTTCCCCCCCCTCAAATTCTGATAAGAGATGGAATATGAGAAAGATAATCCATGGAGGGAATCAACATTGGGGAAGACATAAATACAAGTACAAACACCCATATTTCCTCTTTATGAATGCCCTTTATATGACAGAGCTGTCCAAACAGCACTTAAGGAGTAACAGCAAAATGCCTGACAGGCAGGTGTGATAAGTTATGGCTCAAAACGTTCGCTTGCCAGGCATAAAGGGTGACTTTTTTTTTTTTTTAATTCTTCTGAAAATCCTTTAAGGTAAACTCACTCCATGTCCGCTGGCATGCAGCCATTTTTCTATAAGCTCATATTACAATGCTGTATTTCTAATGGATTGGGTATGGTGCTTTTCCATTTTGCTAATGAGAAAAGCTAAAGGCCATTACTTGTTCTGATTAAGATCCCGAGGGAAGAAATGTGATGTGTATATTACCAGGCCATACGTAAAGGAAGTATGTGGCATTTCTAATCAATCAGATGAACAGTAGACAGAAGAAGTTTTATCCTAGGACGGCAGAGGAAGAAGATATAGGGGGGAAAGAAACCATAGAAAGTGTCTTTAAAAGGTGACTTACAGGAATCAGTTATAATGATATTAGTATGATCAATGACTCCAGCTATGATCTGGGAAGGATGTAATTACCAAAATGAAAACTTTCAAATGGGAAGCCTGATCAAGGGCAGAGGTACTGTCATATTTCTCAGAGCGTTGTCAGCTCCCATCCAGGCAATGCATTACTGTGTCCCTCACGAGCGTGACAATGCTGCCTGGTTGAGCTGTGCTTCCATGGGGTGGCAGCAGACTGAGGGAGAAAGGGAGGTGTTCTCAGACCTTGCACTCAGCTCAAAACCATGGTGAAGTCTTGGCCAAAGGGCAAATTCAAGATAAGGAAAAGCAAGGCTGGGAAAAGGGAAAATGGAAAAGAGAAAAGTCTCAGTCACAACTGGCTTTACAGATTCTTTTTTTTTTTTAACCTAGGTGAAATACAAAGTTTAGAGACATTTTTCCATTCCTTTGCAAATGGCTGCATAGTTACAGCTTGAAAATGCTACACGATACATACTCCAAATGGCAAATGAAATGAATAGATGGGTGTTCTAAGAGAGGACAAGATCCTTCAAATGTGTCATAACACACAGTTAGAGCTCCAGACATTATTTGTAATAAATTAATTTCATTGAATATCATAAATCATTGCTCAATATTAAAACTGACAAAAATTTTAACATACTACATCCTCCCAAGTGGAATGTGATGTGACAGGTGAATGAAGTATTACTGTCAATGATGGGAAAACTATAACAAATGATAAGGACAACAGAGAGACGAGACGGTCTCTTGTACTCTCCCGAATTGCTATTAGGACACCTGGCTTTCCTCTATGCTTCTTCGCAGACACTTGGGAATGCTTCAAATAGATCCACCTGGCAACAGAAGAAAAGGTAGTAACACTACTTTAACAGAATAGTCACAAGCAACACCGGGACTGAGAATCTGAAAAACAACTCTCACCCTTCCTTGCATCAGGAGGCAATGCTGAGAGACTCCCTTAAATGTCATCAGTGACGAGGCACGGATGCTACACACAGTCATGGAAAAAAATAAGCATCACAGGTGAGAAAGCCCATCTACAGCTATCAAACCAAAATCCAACAACCTCTAGCATTTGTTAAAGGCATACATTTAAAACATTTGACGTGAGTCCTAACAGGAGTTATCAGTGAACTTTTCTGATCTCTCTGCTCCATCCATGTGGAAAGGAACAAGTGCTGCACAACTGCACCTCAGCCTGTACATGCAAGCAAGCAGGATGGGTGAAAACAGCCTGCCTGCCCTCTTCTAAAAGCTACAGAGCATTTAGAGAATTGTTCTCCCCAAGAGGTCCTGGTAGTATGTATTTCTAGACTAGGTTGTCTTTTCAGGTTCTTTGATACACTACTGGCTTTGGAACACGGCCTGACATCCATGACAGCCTGGACATCTTCATTTTGCATCGCCTCTCGTGGATCTGCAAAACCTTCCCTTTCTGTTTTCCTTCTACTCAAATTAAAAAAAAAAAAAAAAAAAAAAAGATATGAAGTGATGAAGTGCTGTGCAAATATTTGCAATGGAGAAAGTCCTAACTGCATGGCAGATTTTCTGTTCCAATAATATGACAAAGATGACGAAGTGGCCATTTTTCTATCAAATAAATTTATACCAGCACCTTTAAAACCATAGGACTTTGCATGATTTACTTTACATAGAAGGATCACTGCTGACATATAAGGGTTACACTGAGCTCCCAAGCCTCACTTTAAAATATATATTAGCATTGTTAACATTTAGAAAGTGCAAAATTGGCTATTCATGAAGCTGTAGAAGGGCATTTGCAGATTTCTCTCACTTAGTGGCTGATTTCAGGGGCAATGAATTTAATCTCAGGATGGGGGTGGGTGGGTAGAGGGGATTCAGTGAGCCTGCCCAGTGGTAATAGCCCCCAATGGCCTTGAAGGAATTGTCACTGTGAACTGAAACAGCATCTGCTTAACTGTTATCCTAGCCTCAGGACTGGAACTTTTTGCTTGTTGTGACGGATCATGAGAAAGACTACACAGAGCGTGAAGATGAAAACAGAGCGAGATTAAAGCCATAAAATACAACCACCAAGACACAGCTGTCCATACTGTGACTGAACTCAAGGAAATAAAAATGTCAAAATATATTTGACATTCATGATGCATTTTGGCACAGGAATTTAGAACGTTCGGTTGACAGCAAATTTTTAGTTTATGATCTTTTCCATTATTATTATAGGGGATTTCCTGATACTGTCAGTTAACGAGTCAAATCTCAAATGAGATTATTTGGTAAGAATCAAATGAATTTCAATGCTAGGCACACTGAAGAGGTAGGAAGTAAAACCAAAGCTAACCAAAATTGGTAGAATGTATGCTTTTCTTAACGAGAAAAAGGTGCCAGTTAGTTCAGCTGCCATAACCAGAACAGCTTAGAGTAGTCCATCATGATGAGAATCTGGACTTTGCCCTGAACACCCTGTCTGCATTAGCAATGCCACTGAGCCATCCAAGAGACGTTTGGCCGAAATCTGGACACTATGTGGAGATGGGGTTAAAGTGGTTCCATAGGAACTCCACAGCTACACGAGCTGAACTGGTTACAAAAGAAGTCCTTCAAACTAATGGCCAGTGTCGCAATTTCTTCGTTTGCAAAAGGCCTAACTGTCCGCAAAACTCTCGGTGGAATAATTACAGGCCAGAGGCACTAATCCTTCACACTTCTGGGCCAGACTTGTAACTGCAATCATATATTACCACTCCTTGGAATACATATCCAAGAATGTATGCAAGAACATAAAAATCCTAATATTAAAAATAAGCTCAAGACAATGTCATGATACCTAAGCCATATTCTTCTTTTTGGAAAACGTGAAAATGGAAGGCTGGTCATGACATCTGTATGAAAATTAATGACAAGAAAAGGTGGATTTATAATCCTTGAAATGTATCACTCTTTTCTTTGCCTTCTGTTGCAGTTAATTACTCTAAACTTTTCCATCAATCATTTCTGATTTCCAACTCTTTTACATTCAGTTTGAAACAAAGGACAGAAATTTTGGGAAGGTCAGTGGTCTTCTGCTTTCCATAGTTCAGGCACAAGCTATGCAAATAAAGCAAGGAAACCTCCTTTTTACACCAATATCCATACAGGGAGTGGGATTTGTTTCTACTATATTTATTTCTATTCCCTCTGCCCTGTAACACATCAAGGAAATTTGAAGTTGTTGCCAATTGCATTGTTTTCTAGTTATTAATAAATTCCGTTGAATATGCAATATGACTAATCTTCTAGAAAGCATAAATGAAAAGAGATACTCTTTTTCTTATATCAAAGTAGAACACCTCCATTAAAATAAAATAAATCAAATTATGTGCAACTTGGCAAAGCAGCCATTTATTAGCAAAAAACTTATTACTTTTTTTCTTTTTTTTTTTTTTTTTTTTTAGAAAAGTCTGTTATCTTTAAAGGAAATCAGCCCAACTAATAGCTAGTCAGGAACAACTGCACATTACAAGAAAGGCAGCAGAATAGTTTTTACTATAAAATTGGGCTACTAAATTTTTGAGCACCAATTTGGACTCCATGGCTAGACCAGGCAATAACATCTGTGGGAGTGGCATCATAGCCAAATACTCAGTTTAGCTCGTTATTACATTTTTATCACTCTAATTAGCACTGTCAAAAATGGTCATTGAAGTAAGACCAAATACATTCATTTTTGAGCCCAGTGCAGGTGTTTTAGGTGGGAAGGGTTGGTAGCAGAGCAGAATCATGGTAAACAATGTGAGAGCAGAGGAATAGTTAGGTGCTTTAGTGGCTGAGACAAAAAAAAAAAGCGGTTGTAAAATCAGTTGGGGAATCATAACATATCTGGCCTATTCTGCAAACCCTGCGCACAGCATTGGTTGGCAGGCAAGAAAACACAGGATGAAATCTTTGCATCAGTGAAATCAGTTTACTTCTTAGAAATATTATACTCGTTTGAGGGAAATCCTCAAGAGAAACACGTTCAGCATAGGAAAACGGGGAACTGAGACGGGCCAACGCTCAGTAAGTTGGACATTTACAAACTAGGCTCTCAGGAAACTGGCTGTTGCAATATAAAACCTGCGCAAATTAAAAAGGCAAAATTGGGTGCACACAGGTGTGCCTATCACATTCAAAAGCCTTAATGAATCCCAGAGGATAGAGCAGTCCTCTGTGGGACTGGAAAAGGATTGTGCCTCTTTGAGATACGACTGCTCCCCTGGACCCATCCCAACATGGTGCAGCTCTCATCTGCCACACAGTAGAAATCTGCCGTGCTCAACAGTTCATTTACCTTGCTAGAAAAACAACTCAATTCAGCAAACTCCCAAATTCACTCGATGCAGCTGCTCTCAAACCCCTTGTTACAGTTTAATGAAATGTGCTGACTGAGCTGTTTCATAGTAAATATTAGTTATAGCAGAGCTCGCCTCCCAAATTGAGTCTTTTAGGAGCAAGAGGATTCTGCAGTGCCGTAGCACTGACACAGAATCGCCCATAACTCACAAATAATAAAATACCATCTGAGGGCATA
Organism: Anas platyrhynchos; assembly: GCF_047663525.1. Classification (NCBI taxonomy): domain Eukaryota; kingdom Metazoa; phylum Chordata; class Aves; order Anseriformes; family Anatidae; genus Anas; species Anas platyrhynchos. The sequence continues at coordinate 117,320,916 of NC_092588.1, forward strand.
GAGGTTATTGCCATCAGCAGCTCCCTATGGAATTGTAAATCATTTGAACAAAGCTTACCCTTTTTTGAGAACTTCAGGCTATATATACAGGACACCAGTGTCTTACACAGTGTATGAAGACTGTACCTTTAGCTCCTTCATTTAACCTTGCTTCACAAATGAATGAACCCTGTACAGGCTGCTCTTTCCGGATGAAAATAAGAAAGATACCTCGAAACACTGGCAATTTGTCTTAGAGGAAGTTTAAACCTTTGGGCTATCAGCTTGCCAACCACCTGATAAGTCATGTGGATTAACTGTAAAATGCACTGTGCACTGAAGTTCAATGGGATACACTGCAGGAAAAGCCAGTGAAATTCAATGGGACGTTATTTTTGTGAGCATCTGCAGATCCAGGCCTTTGCCCAACAGACAGGTTATGTTATTTATGCCACTGCCATTAAAATATAAAAAGCACTGAAAATCATTCAAATTAAACCCACTTTCAACTCCACTGTATGGAATGGCATTGTGTCACCTTCAGAAACACTGCAGCACTCCTAATCTAGTGTTTCCATGAAGTCTTAGTGCTCCTGGAAGTGAAACTTTCCTTACGAAAAAAAAACCAAAAACAAACAAACAAAAAAAAACAACAAAACAAAAACAAAAAAAAGAAAAACAACACTGAGAATGTAATACAAAGGTTGCTGCTCAAGTGTTTTATTTTATTTTTTTATTAAGTGAATAGTGTGAATGGTTACTTGCAGCATGTTTACTTCTCTACTGTGCAAACTTCAGACATTGAAAATAAAATGATATTTTGATGCACAGCTCATGTCTGAGTCTTGGTACATGTATCATACTAAATAAATATTTTCTGAAGTTTTCAAAACTTCCTGAATTCTTCACACTTAAATGAATAAAAATAAGAGTTATGTTATTCTCATTACTTTGAACTGAAATGACGATGTTTCATTGCAAAGATAAACAGAGGTTAGAGATAAAAATGTCTGTTGGGCCACTGCTTTTTGTATCAGCCCCTGAAAATCCCACCAGTACGCTTTAAGGTGTCTGTCACAGGTGAATTCTAGATGTCCCAAATGATGACCTCTGCCAAATTCATTTCAATGGCTAGCCCTTGATATATCACAAATTTCTTCAAGATATTGAAGTTACATTTTCTCAATTTTACTTTCAGCTCCGTATTTATATTGTTAGTGTCATTCAAACCATCTCCTTCCCATATATGCCCTTCACATACCTACCTGTGCTGTGTTGTATGCCACTGTTGCCTATCACCTTCATGCCCTTTTTTTTTCTTTCTAGAGTTTACAGTGTTTGTGATTGATGTTGCTATAATTCAAGTACCTCATCTCAGACAGAACTGGTATTATATGAAGGACTGCAACAGTGCTAAGCAAACGGTAGTCACTCTTCCATGTAATTTGTCATGTTGCTCTTTCTAGTTGAGGATGTAACCCTTTCAAGGATTCAGGACTTGCAGTTGTTCTTACAGCTCAATTGTCATGTACCTGGACTTTGCAGAGGCACAATCACAGGAGTGTTTCCCAGCTCTTGGCAGAGTAGAACTGTGGAAGCACCACCTCTGGGAGACACAACTTGCCTTTCACATTATCACACTTTAGCAGAACAAACCTCACCTCTCTAAGATCTTCAAACTTTTCTTGGACTACAGAGGTCCCATAGGATTTTCTTGCACTACCGATAAATTGGATTTACCACTTCTCTGGAAAGTCATATTCATTGTTTCTACCAGACTTACCTGAGTCTACTTTAAACACGGACAAGGAAACAAAAAGAACTTTCATCCTAATAAGGCAAAGAGTTATGTCCTTGATTACAAAACTGAAAACATGTTTACAAAAGAGAAACACATCAAGAAAATACAGATGACAGACCTGACACTTAGAGTACTTTTGTTTTCCACCTTTTGTTAAGTTTGTCAGTCGCAGGTGTGGCAGGATGTTACAAACCTAGAATTACTGTCTTTTTTTTTTTTTTTTATCATTTTTTGTTCTTTTCTACTTTCTGTTCTGTTAATAAATAGCCTCTTTCAGCTAAATATTATCCAAATTACTAAAATCAAATAAGATTTAACTAAATAAACCTTCTCTCCCTCAGACCTCCCATATTATTTATGGTATCAATGCAATTTCACATGAACATACATCGTTTATACACTTTCATTTTCTTTTTAACATTCAAAGCATTTAGGAAATGACCTACTAGGAGCTAGCAAAATGAGTTCACATTTTTGATTCAGCCTGAGAAGACATATGAACAGGTTTTGGGAGTATGACTAAAGGTGAATCTTCTGGTGATATGCTGCATACCACCCCCTTGTAACAACAGATACCATAGGTTTTATGCCTTTCAGTTTCTATTTACTATTGCAGAATAAGAAAATTCACTTTATACACAGTGCATGGCTATCACTAAATAACAAAATGCTTTGGAAGAGGCAGCTTTGAGCTACGTAATCATCGCCCTCTCAAAGTATCACCAGGTGGCACTTGTGGAAATCACAGAAGAGAAAGCAATTGCCATGCATAAGAAACAGTGGTGAAACCAGCCTCTAAATATTCTAGTTCACAGACATGAAGTCGTCTGCAAATTAATTCTATGAATTGCATTTGTCTGATGATGAAAATGAAGTAATATTAGTTATGGCCCTTTTGGTTGATACTTCTTGCTTTGCTATTTCACCACTGCTCCTTTGTTTTAACTTTTATCACCCTAATCAGGGAGCTGGGATCCTTCTCCAAAAGGGAATCTGGGCTAACATTGTTTTGAGCAAGCAGACGACACCCCACAGAGAGGCGAGGAGTCCTCAGCAAAAGCACTTGTTCATTTGTGGAAACTTTATGTGGAGGTAAAATTTAACAGAACACAACCTACTAAACCACTAGGCTCATAGGAAGTGCTGCTTGAACAGAAAATGGAATTCGCTGCATCTGTGCTTATTCCACTTCTGCATTTTCCTTCTCTGCATGTGGCATCACAGGTAGGCACACTTGCATATAATGGCAAACACAAAGCCACTACTGACAAATGGTGGGAAAATAAAGCAGTGCTCAGAAGAGAAGTAGGAACACTAGAGAAAAAGCATTTAATAAACTCTACTTATTGAAAAATACCATCTGAGCACAACTATGGTCAAATGCTGACTGTGGAATCCATGCTGAGACAGCTGCTTAGGAAGACGTGAGGGCTGATGGGCTCAGTTCTCAAAGGGGCCTGGACAAGCTTCAGAAGTCAGCTTACATGAACCTAAATGAGGTTCAGCAAGTCCAAGTGCAAGGTGCTGCACCTGGGTCAGGGCAATCCCAGACATGAGGACAGACTGGGAGAAGAACTCACTGAGAGCAGCTCTGTGGTGAAGGACTTCGGGGTTCTGGTGGATGAAAAGCTTGACATGAGCCAGTAGTGCATGCTTTTAGTCCCAAATGCCAACTGCGTCCTGGGTTGCATCAACAGAGGACTGGAGGGGTAGGGCAAGGTAGGGGATTGTCCTCCTCTGCTCTGTCCTTGTGAGGCCTCAACTGGGGTGCTGCATGCAGGTGTGGGGCCCCCAACACAAGAAGGATGTGGGTAAGATGGACTGAGTCCAGAGGAAGGCCATGAAGATGATCAGAGGGCTGGAACACCTCTTCTAAGAAAACAGACTGTGGGACCTGGGGATGTACAGCCTGGAGAAGAGAGGGCTCCAGGGAGACCTCATTGAGGCTTTCCAATACTTAAAGGACGATTATTGAAAAGATAGAGAGCAATTTTCTGTTCAGGCAGATAGTGATAGGACATGGGGTAACGGTTTTAAACTAACAGAGGTGACAGATGTTAGGAGGAAAATTGTTATTCAGAGGGTGGTGAGGTTGCCCAGAGAAGTTGTGGATGCCCCATCTCTGGAGGTGTTCAAGGTCAGGCTGGGTAAGTCCCTAAGCAACCTGACGTAGTGGGAAGCGTCCCTGTCCATGGCAGGGAGGTTGGAACTGGGTGATCTTTAAGGTCCCTTCCAACCCAAGCCATTCTGTGATTCTATGTATCAGGCAAATGGAGACTGCCTTTAAAGATGGAGGGGGAAGAGGGGGAAGAAGGAGGTATTGTTTTTTCTAAACCTCAACAATGCTTTTGTTGTTCTCTCCTTCCCAATAATTCCCAGAATAATTCCTTCTTAAATGAATCTCCTGCCACAGATTGCTCAACTGTGTTAATCGCTTGCACTTGACCTAGACCTTGGCTGAGTAAATGGTCAGGGATTCAGTTCAAGCAGTTTGAACTATGCTAACTGCAGTTGCAATGGGTTCAGTCCAATATTTTCCACACAGTCAATAAGTAAAATAAAAGAGCTTCAAGATTAACACCTGATAATGTGAAAGGCACAAGACTGCAAAGAAACTTTCCCCCCGTAACTCCCTGGGGACCCTGCGACAGACGGTTAGAATAACAGACAGTGCTTTTTGTAACAAGGCTCGGAACATCAAGGGAATGCAATGGTGTTTCAGCTCCATGTAGCTGCAGTACGTGCAAATAGAATTGCAGATTAAAACCAAACCAAAACAAAAAACCCACACAAGCCTATCTAACAAAGCAGTTATTCTGCTGAGGCCTTTAGGTGACATTTTAAACCACTGGTGACCGTGGAGTATCCAAAGGAAATAGGAGATAAAAAACTTATAACAAGCTTGTTGTTCCATTGAAGGGTTCTGGAGATATCATCAAGCTCCACTGGCAACAAAAAGAACTAACAAAGTGAAAGATAAGACTGATGTACTAGCATAACAAGCCTGTTATTCCACTGAGAGATTTCTGTTGATACTATAGACCAGGAAAGCTGAGTTACCGTGCTTTGCAGTTTCAGCAGAATCCCACATTGCATCACTGCAGTTCTTCTACCTGAACTGTATTTTTTAATACAGAAGTATCCAGAAAAAAAAAATAAACTTTTTTTTTATTGTTGATGATATTTAAGAAGTGCAATGAAGAGCCCATTTTATAAGTTGCCTATTATATTTCTAAATTAGAAACTGAAAACTTAGTGAACTGTCTGCAAGTGTAAAGAACAATTAGGCAGCACAGTTGAGCTAGCAGTTTTACTAAAAGAAACTGGCTTCAACCCATTCTCCCACTGGTGTGGGCCTCAAAGCTTGAAGATGAAACATGACTACACTGAGGCAGTTCTGAAAGAGAGAGTGAAAAAGCTGGAATTACACCTCTGCCAAGGAGGACTAACAAAGGCTGCCTCAATCTGTTGGAGGAAACTGGAAGCAAAGCGGTATCTGAAATGGATGCTAACAGCAGGGATGGGAGAGAAACCTATACCGGGCAAGTGCAGAACAGAAAACTTCCTTCAGGAATGCACAGCGGAGGAGAAAGAATACAGCAAATCTCTTTTCCATTGAAGAGGTGGATTATTGCTGTTGATGGCCAAATGTGTATGTGCCGCAGTAAAAAGGAGCTGAGCAACAGGGACTGAAAGCAGTGATCAGATGGCTCAGTTTTTATATTTCTAAAGGTTTTTGTATTATATCCACTCAAGCCATCAATCACAACTTTATTAAACTACGAAACAGATGTCAGATCAATGGCTGTATCGGAAACATTTTGAATGACAAGCTGATGATGGAACAATTCCAGCCTCCATACATTATTAAACACATACTAATGCTGCTCTTTCAAAGCTACCCATACTGGCTCACTCAGCCTATCCTCCCTGTATGGTACCTTTTTTTAATAGTTGAACTAATTGTAGATGAATATTACATAGGAAAAGCAAGCCTTACAGTAATACATAATAATAAACTAGTAAACAAAAGAAAAATTTCAAGGTTAAAACTGGTTATCTGTCTTTGCATTATGCCCCTGGGCATTAAAATTTCATTTTAGTACAATTGTAGGAGCTGAGGCTGGATTGTCAGCCTTAATCAGAATATTCAGAGTTATTGCCTTTTTGATGCAATCTTGACATAATTTAAGTTTAGCTTTTCTTTACTTATTTGCCCACAGCCAGCCCACCAGTGTAAATGCTTTCTGCTCTTTTTGAGTGAAGAGGTATGTATGAAAAATACATATAAATAAGGCAGAAATTGCCCCTCTGGCAGATTTCCTGCTTAACTCCAGATTTCAGGCAGATTTGGGGAGGTGATCAGAGCAGCACGCTTGCCTCCCAATTCATCAGTAATGCAAACTGTATTTTCACTGGCAGAAATCAATTTGATTTTCATATAGGCAGAAAGGAATAATGTTCTTGGTGGATGAAGCACAAAGCACAGTAACTGGGAGATGCAATAGGAATAGGGGGAGGAGCTGCCATGAACTGCAGTTCATTACCTCCTCCCTTATCCCTGCACTGTACAGCATCTTTTGGGCTGGAATATCTACCACAGATGTGCATTTTTGTGAGGTGGATGGTGAGATCAAGTAAAGACGGATTTGCAATTTTTCTCTTGGTCTGACATCTTGATAGCTTAGTACATCCTCCTGATTAGAAGTGCTCAGTGTAGCAGCAATGCCTGATTTTACACAGGCAATTCAATAACAGATAATTAGATGGGAAAAAAATGTTCAAATAGATAATAAAATAAAATAAATATGCATTCTTTGGGGTTTTAGAGAGGAAGAAAACTTTTTATTTCTGCTCATGGCAAATGGTTTCCTAAACAAAATTCTTTGTGCTTTTTGGGGCCAGTGACCGAAGGCTTCCCATAACACAAGGCTGTGAGCGGGGCTGCAGGAAATCTATTCTATTTCGGCTGCTGAAATGGACATTCCCTGATGTAAGTTAGCAGCCTTGCCAGCATTTAGCCAGAAATGTCCCCTCTGGCCTACTATTTAAATAATCAAGTGCATGAGAGATGAAGGTGACTGCCCCCTGAATTCCCGTGGAGTTTTAGCATGCGATTCAGGGCTGAGAGATCAAGACTTAAATCCAAGTCTTGGTGTCAAGTCTGAAATTGGCAGAGCCTGCTCTTACTCAGGTAACTCTCCTCACCAAAGGCCTAAAAAATGCTTCACTGTGAAGGGTCTCCCCCCTCTGGAATGCCTCCAACCTGGACTTGAATCTTTCAGAGCATCAAAGGCCAGAGTAATTCCCACAAGATATGAGGTAAGCAAAGGCCTCTATGCTGTTTCTCTAGCTTACTCACCAGAGAATGAATTTTCTGTTGAAGCAATATTTTAGAAACCCAGCACTCATCCTGAAATGGGCAAGTTTGGACGCGGGTTTGAAGTCAATTCTCACTTAAGTGACCACAGAGGTCTGTTTTGGCTGAAAAAATATGATATGTTAATTAGCAGAATGGCTTTTCTAAGGAAGTAAATGTGTGAAAGCTTTTTAATAAAAACCGCTTTGCATACTGCAAAGCTTTTAAATTAAATTGGGACAGAGTTACAGCTGACACTGAGCAAAATTGTTTGAGACTTTTTGGCTTGTTTGTTGAAAAAAATCTGGCTGGCTTCTTGAAAGATAGCTGGTGGCTCTTTATGGTGCCCTGTTGCACAGTTTTAAAGAATAAAATTAAAAAATACGCTCATAACAGAAATGTATAGTCTATGTCTTATATCTCCCATAAAACTTAGTCCTGCTGAGGTACTCACAGTAGCATTTTTTGGACTTGGCTCAATTTGTCATGGCGTTATGCTCTCATTGCTCCTCTCCCTGGATCGAAATTCAGGCTTCAGAATAAATGAAGTAAAAATATCTCTAAATCAATCATATGTCTAAATAGGTTGTCTATTTGTTCCACACATTTTAATTTTATTTTTTTCCTGGAACAGGCCATGCTAGTAAGATTCAATTTCAAGTCAGGATAAATATATTCAACAAAATTGCTATTGGCAGCCCAAATCCTGAAGTTCTCCTTTTAATTCCTGACAGGAGGAATTCCTGAGGAGCTCCACGATTATATTGCTTGCACGAGGACTTTAACTGAATATGGTGCTCTTGGTGTTTATACCAAAGAGAAATCCTGTATGCAACAAAACAGGGTGTCAATTGAGATTTATGAAAAGCCTGTGGATATTGTAACACCCATCAATCATTAACTCTTGAAGTTTTCCATAAAAGACTTAAGATTTTTAAAGATAACAAACATAGGCTTACATGGTATACCTCTGCATGTATTTCAAGAAGTTGTCAGGGAATGCTGTGACCTTGAAAGATAGGATGGTGTAAAGAGCTAGGAAAATAAAGGACTTTCTTTACTTTCAGTTACAGTAAAATAAATCCGGGACCTTTTTATCACTCACTAGATCAGTCATGCCTTTGAGAGTCCTTCTTGTGCCTCCCTAAATAAGAAACATCTACATTTACAATGGCTTTGTTATGAGTATAGTAACAGTGGTTTCAAGTCTGAAGAGAACATTAGCGAGGAATTTCCTAGCTCACATTAAGATTGTGAGAAAACAAGACCGGGAGACTTAATGTCTGCAAGAGTCATGGAAATGAAAATGTCAAACAGAAGGAAAAATTCATAGGAACTGCCCAGCAGCACCACCAGAATTCATTTTCCATTTCCTTGTCTTAATTTTTAAACATACGTCTGAATGACGGTAATTACGCAGAAATTCTCACTAGTCATAGTATTTCCTACAATTTAATCTGCTCAGAGGGGAAAAATGCTGATATTAACTTTTAGATGTAATTCCTACTTCTTTTGATTACTGAATGAAACATTCAAAATAACAGGAATAAACAACAAAGCACCATATTAAAGATTTCTCAGAAATAAATAAAGAAGTCTCAGATCTCAACAGCTGCTTTTTTTTTTTTTTAAGGGGGAAGACATTAGAGTTAGAATTAAATTCAACAGATAAGAAAGAGGGAAAGGAGAGGGAGAAGGAGAACATAGGAACAGGAAGAGAAGACTTAACAGAGTTGATTATGTCTTTGTTAAGATGTAGCTTTATACAGTACCTTATTCAGCAACAAAAATACTTGGAAACTGTTCCTATAGATGAGCATCACGTAGAACACCAAAAAAAGGAATGCCTGAACACTTCAGGGCTAACCAATAATAAGCATGTTATTAAGGACATTATACAAATGCCTCTTGAACACTGACAGGCATGAGGCATCAACCACCTGGCTAGGCAGCCTGTTTCCATGCTTGACCACCCTCATGGGAAAGAAATTTTTCCTCATGCCCAGTCTGAACCTCCCCTGATGCAGCTTTGAGACGTTCTCTCACAGTCCATTCTCAGAGACCAGGGAACAGAGATCGGCAGTGCCTCAGAAAGTTGCAGAGGGACATGAATAAGTTCGTCTCTTGGCCTCCTCTTCTCCAGGCTGACAACTCTTATGTCCACAGGACATGCCTTCCAGCCCTTGTACCAGCTTTGTTGCCCTCCTCTGGATTCATTCAAGCACCCTGACATCCTTTTTATGGAGCCCAGAACTGTGTACAATATTAAAAGATGAGGTCACAACACTAAATATAGCAGGAGAATCACCTCTCCTGACTAGCTGGCTGTGCTGTGTTTCATGCACCCCAAAATGCAGTTTGCCTCTTGGCTGCCAGGGCACCCTGCAGGCTCACATTGAACCTGCTGTCGACCTGCACCCCCAGAGCCCTTTCTGTTGAGTTGCTCTCCAGCCACTCATCGCCCAGTCTGTGCCTGTGTAAGCCGTTACGCTATCTATCTAGATCCCCCTGCAAGGCCTCTTGTCCCTCCAGGGAGACAACAGCACCTCCCAGTTTACTATCATTGGCAAACTTGCTGAGGATGCACTCCAGTCACGCATCCAGGTCACTGACAAAAATGTTGAACAGGACTGGCCCTAGGCTTGAGCCCTGGGGAACACCTTAGTGACCATCCGCCAGCCAGATGTAGCCCCAATTACTGCAACCCTTTGAGCAGCACAGTGGTGAAATAGACGAAACAAATTTTTAGTACATAATAAACCTTTCATATAATTATTACACAGAATGTGCTTAAAGACGTGTAAGTATAATGTTTATGCCAGTGTTTTTCTGAAAATATATATGTACACACAGTATGCACACATTCACTTAGTAAATAACTGTATATTGTATATAGACTGCTGGTATTACTAAAATATTTTAGTAAAGTTTCAGAGAGTTTTAATAATTTTTATTAAGACTATTTTTTGCCTTTCTCTGACTCTGGAGTAGTTAATTGAGTCTGACTTACACAGCTTAAAGAGAAAATAACTGTTGAAATATGCATGTTTAAATATAATTTACTGGAAACACAGCTGACCTTGACCCAAAATCACATTTTGGAGCCTCGAGCAAACTACGTATTGCTGTCTGCTACGGGTTAAAAATGAGTGCCAGATCCTATCAAAGACAGAACTCCCATTTTCCAGCAGTATAAAACTTTCTTGATGCACAAGCAAGGAATTTTGCATTAAAAACAAACAAACAATTTTTTAGAGGAGTACTTCCATATTCAGATACAATTTAGTACAGATAATTCCTGCTAAGTACAGAGAAACTTTTGTTGACCTACTGTTTTACTACTTAATCAGTTCTGTTCCTTATAATACCTAATGGTGACTGTATGATGGTTGTAGAAATGTATCTGTAGATACACGTTTGCGTGAGGTAGCAATATGGGATATTGTTTGTGTAGGACATCGTGTTTGAGTCATGATAAAAGAAACTGATATGTTCACTTGAACAGGGCCAGACATCTTTGGAAACAGAGAAAATAAATAAACACATAAATAAAACACAGCAATATTAAACTACCAAGCATTGACGGACTGAAATCTCAAGAATAAGAAAAGGCCTTGAGAAACTCAGTAGTCAATTAACACTTTGAAAAATATAGAGTAAATAGTATAATGTATTATCTTACCGTTCCTGTTGTGCCCAAGGAAAGGTGGTTCATCTGTTGGGTCAGAGGGCCCATCATGCTTGCTGGCTGCATTGACATAGTGTGGTCCATTGTTGGTGTTATCACAGCACCCTGCAAACACATATCATTTACACTTCAACATTTTCCCTTAAAAGAAAAAGCAGCATTCTCTTACTGAGTGAACCTGGCTGAAAACTTGACATGAATCTTAAAAGAGACTAATATATCTGTCATAGAAAATATGTTTTGTTCCTATTGACAACCAAGCTACACACATATATTATTTGTACTACTAATGAGGCCATTTTATGTCAGTTCCAATTAAGTGTCATTTTTTACCTCATTACTTCTGACAAACAAATACATATGTTCTTTCTATGATGAATGCTACTGTACATTGCAAAATGCCTGTCGTTTATATTTTTCCATATCCTATATAGACCAATCTTACAGACAGAACACATATGTCCCCAGTTTTCTCTGACTTCTAAAACGTTCAGTCTCTGAGATCTTCAACCTATTATGGTAATTGTCTTGGATTTTTCCAGTCTCAATTAAGAACCCTTACTCATAACATTTTATAGCTGATTGAGTAAGACTAGCTATTGACAGCGAGTGTGGTAGTGACACCCATTTAAAACACATACACAGCATTTAAAAGCATTTTTCTTCTCCTCATGAAAAACAAAGACATTAATAACAAACAGCATATGAACTAAAGCAAGAACAAGACTTTAAACAAAAATTAAACAAAAGGCATGCCAGAGCTTTGGAGAAAGCTTCTTTGTCATTCATATTCCTCATTTTTTGCTCTCCCATTCCCCAGGGTCCCATATTGGTAAACTCATGCCTTAGTGACGAGCTGATTTTCCTCATTTCTAAGGTGTAAATGCTATTTTCTCTATTGGTTGGAAAAAGTCAGTCAGAAAGAGGGTGGTCTGCTCCTTCTCTTGCAGACAGAGAAATAAGGAGGTAATTTCAGCTATTTCATCATATGGAATAGCTCTACTTTGTGCATACATTAGAAATTCGTACACAGAATCACCGCATTAAAAAGCATGGGAAAAGGTGGATGAATCCATTTTTCACAAGGAAAGTTAACACTTTTTCTTTGAGATCGCTGATAAAACCCCCTTGTAAACAGGAATCTAAAATAAACCGGTTCCAAAAAAAAACATAACAGACCTCTTAAGTATATATCTCACATTTATGTAGACCTATGTGGCTGCCATGCCAAGCACCAGATGAACCCAAAGCTTTCCAATTTTCAGTTGCACATTAAAAATAAACAATGATAACAACAACCACCAATGCTGGGGGAAGTACCAATTGATTTTTTTTTCTCACCTCCCAGTATTATTTTGTCTATGCACATCCTATCTGAGAAACTGAGATTTTGCAGTCTCTGTGAACTTGTTACTTGCATGCAAAGATGAAGAGGAGGTAGGTGCAGCTTGGTCAGTCCTCTTTGTAATGCCTCAGCATACAAAATACATACATGCTTGTTTCATATCACATACTGGATTACACTTCTTGCACTGACAACAGTCCCTAGGGAAATTTGGCAAATTACTACAAATATCTTAAATGGAGGCTGTATCTGTCATGTTTCCAATTAAACACTTATCAAACTAGCCAATCAATGTGCAAGTATCAAACTTGCAACACTTGTGAATACTTCTGCATCTTTCTTCACCATACTCATTTGTACTGGTTTGCAGCAATTACAATGATTAACCCGTAGATTAACTCATTCTAATGAGCTACCACTGTGCTGACCTCCTTTGCTAGCAGGGGTCCTTGCAAATCAAGATAGTCACAAACTTCCACTTGCAAATTTCTTTCAGCATAGTGGGGTTAATATACTATTAAAAATGTTCTCTCTTCATCACATGTCATTCTTTTCTTTTATGTTGCTCCTCTCTTTTTGGTGAAAAAGTCTGCCCTTTTCCTGGAAATCTTATATCTGTTCTGCGGGACATACACTCACTCAGTCCATTCTGCATTCACCACATTGTCAGTGCAAGTGCCTGAATTAGCACCATGCCCAAGGAAAGATACGTTAAAAATTCAGTGATCTGAGACACCAGGGCTGCACCTGTAGAGGAACACACAGCCTGACAGGGCCCTGGGACTTGGGCATCCACCTGAACTTCAGTTACAATAAGAAATCATGAGCATTATGCCTAGAACGACCCACACCACAAAACATTTTTACTGTACCAAACCATAAATGCTTAAACCAAGTTTGTCAACTGAAAAAAAGTTTTCAGTTCCCTCTATGAGCAGTTTTCTCCTTTGGCTTAGGGATGGACAATTGCCTCAGAGGTTTCAGTACAGACCACGCTGTGTTGTGTCATGGGATAAGCAAAAAGTCACAGCCACACCACAGCTTCATGTAGCCCTGCACTGTTGGCAGTAGTGGCTGTAATTAATTTAGGATCTCCCAAAGCCTTAAAATACCTACTATTCGTTTTAGAGATGGTTATTGCAAAGGTATGGTTGGAGAAACTTGCTTTGATTACAAATGTGTCAGACTGAAAACTATGTATAAATTCAGGAAATCTGAAAATGAAGGAAGGGCAGTAGTGAAGAAAGTCTTACGGTTTAGGGTAGCAAACAACATGACCAGACACACAAAGGAAAAATCTGAGAGAAAATGTTTTTCACTAACTAGTAAGCAAGAGAGTTTTGCAAATAAACTACTCACTAAAATAGGGACTGGAGAGAAAATACAAGGACAAAAAATTACTCAAATATACTATATATACACTACTTTTAAATAGAAAATGCATATATTCTGGTTTCTAAATATACGCTGTTTAAGATGTTAGGAAAAAGGGTTGGGACAACAAATCAGGGATTTGCAGCTTTCATGAGACAGCTTAATGTGTTTGAAACTGACAGTTACCTAGAGCAGAGAATTACATGCATTTGCCAGTCCATTAATTCAACAGAGTTTGCAGAATCCTCTTGTGATCACGTAGGGAAAAAATTATACTTAATTAAGGAAATATCGTCTGGTTGTTAGGGCGACACCCAGTCTCCAGACCATAATGCGTTTCATAATACATGTTGTCATGTCCGTCCATATTCAACTTATTTATCTGAAGAAGACAATGATGTCTTGCATCAGATATTACCATCATATTAAAAGTAATTTGATTCGTTGCAGTTTATAATAGGTAGCTGCTGATAAAAGTCTGCTTGGTTACTGGCAAAGGCTGCAGCAAACATACTTTTCATCTTCATCTGCTTGGATGTCTGATTTTACTGAGTCTGTGAGCTTTATAAAGAGACATATGAGCATGGCATAATACTACTGAAGGCCAAGCTTAGCTGAAAAACCTGCAGGAAAAATTATGATGAAGTTTTTGCCACTCTCATTGCCAAAGCAAGTAGTTGGCCTGCCAGTTCCTTAGGTCTGCCCCTGTTGCCTCAGAATGATTACATTTTTCACAATTCCTGCAAGAAACCGGTTACTATAATGCCTTTGAAATTTGGCAAGATATTCTTGGCATATGATTTGTCAAACAATTCTGTCAGTGCTATGCTGGCTTAAAAAGAAATGAAGATTAATAGGTCAAATGGTAATGAACCAATGACACAGAAGAAAACGTATGATTTTTGCAACACTGCAATAAACCCAAGATCATTTCAGTGACATATAGACTTAGATTCCCTTGCACTTCATTTGAAAGGACTTGCTGTTTTAAAATGTTCTAAGCTCTGTGGACATGCCTTTCATTAAAAAGAAAAAAAAAAAGTATATTTATTTCTGTGTATTTCCTAGTTTATCACTTGCAAAGAAAGATGCCTGCTTTTACCAACTACAAGCAGTGTACTCTTCCTGTATGGCAACAAACTGAAACCACAGGAAGAAAACTAAATACAGCATGTTTATTATATTAAGTGAACTATCCTGAAGTACTTGCCAATGCCAAAAGACATCAGTTGTAATAAAGTTTATATTGATGCAGTGACACATGCCACCTTCTGAGCCTTGAAGGCTGGGAAAGGGACATCAGATATAAAAAGTGTATTAGGGGCTTTAGCCAGAGCGAGTTCACTAACTGAGTGATGCACTTGGGGGCCGGTGGGAGGAAGGATTAGTTAGTCCCAGCTTTCTGGAATAATGAACTGTATTAAAGGCTTCTGTTTCACTCCAGTGTTCTCAAACTGATACTGGATTAAGGCACAAATACCAGCTGAATAAATAGTTTTTGAAGCTTACAGTAAGCATCAGCTTATTTTAAAATTTACTTTTTCTTTATTTAGGAAGTTTTAACAAGATAAACATACTCAAAAATTCTACCTTGTAAATACTGGACAATGTGAAGCCAATAAACATTACAGCAGCAAACTTACTTTTCAAATAATTTCAGAGACACACTGTGCAGTCATATAACCACTGGGTCATTCCATTTGAAAAAGTTATTACCATACTACCAAGTGAATGTCTTTGTTATCAAGAACATGTTGTTTCTTGGGGTTTTATTAAACTGACTGAAAGGATGACTTTCCTCATACTTATCAGATCAGACTTGTCTATCAAGAATTAATATGGAAAAATCCAACATGCATACTTTTTTTTTTTTTTCAGATAGATGTACTCTCTCTGCATGCAGAATAAATGACAGCCATATTTCTATTGGTTTACTGCTCAGTCTAGACTGGGCTTCTCTTACAGGCAGCAGAAAACATACAGTCATTGCAGCAAGCCATGAAGTCCTCCGAACAGGCTGTTAAATGACCAGCCTTTCATGACTACAGTAGGGACACCAAAGGTAGCTGTGAAATCCTCTGCCCTTTATTGTCACCTTTGCTGTGGATACTTGTTGATATGCCATAAATACCTATTCTATTTAAAAATCAAATAAAACTTATTTTTATACTTTTTCCTCTTTCTCAATGAAAAGTTACCAATTCCTTTGGCATTTACTGGATGATCAGAGATTAAATTATTATCTGAGTATAATGACGAAGATTGGCCAACAATCTATATTCTGCAAAGCTTAGGATTTGGTTTCATTGCACTGCATTGTTGAATTTAAAGGCTTGCTAAAATGGGGAAACGAACAAGGAAGCACAAATGCTGCATTGAATTCAAAGCAGCTTTAACTTTAGAATGGCAAAATGTTCCTATAGACCTTCACCAACTCTGAGTACTGTTTCTGTGACAAATAATAAACTACAACCTTGTAATATTTCTAATTTCAGGCTTAAATTCAAATTCTTATCTTAAATTCAAATTAAAATCACCTTCATATTTTAGCCAAATTTCTTTGGGAAAATGGACAAATTTGCTTCTCCACGCTTATTTTTTTTCTTCTCTGTATATTTGAGAACTTCTTTCTTCAGCTGGAATTACGTGTCATAAGTAAAAGAGAATTACTTCCAAGAAGTAACTTGTCCTAAAGGATTAAGTATCGTAAGTTCTGTAAATAAAGAACAAAGATGACCCTTTCATATGCTTCATCTTTCCTACAACAATAGTCAATGTTCTCAAGTGTTTTTCCCCACTGATTTTCTTGCTTGTAGCTATCTGTTCTGTCTCTTACTTTGAAACACAGATTTTGATAATACACAGATACTAGCATGCCCACATCTCTCAGTGTCTAAAGTGACTTTCACGTGGTGACTTAAATCTTTCTACCCAAAATAAGATCTCAAGAGAAAGTCCGTTGAAGAAAAGTACAGTATTTATGAAGGGAAAATATAATTGAATGACTGCAGGGTCTCTGATGCACAATTTGATAGCCCTGTGCTATACCTTTGCTCTTATCATCTACGCACACAGGCTGGACCACAAGCTCAAGTGTTCCCTTTATACTGTGAGGGAAACAGCAGTTTTAACACCCTTCTCCAATTTGCCACAGGAATAAAATAAAGTTACTGATGCTACTTGCCTGAAAAAAAAAAAAAAGCCCCCCCCCATAACATGAAGGGGCCTGTTGCAGGTAGGACATGACCTGCTGCATTGGGCATTTGCTCCAGCAAGAGCTGGAACAGGCAGAAAGGCTACAGACAGCTCTCAGCCACTCTTCTGATCCACTCTAATGGGAAACACATTTCTTTTGCTTTCTTCCTATCCTTCGGTTTATAAGTGCAGGTAGCTGTATGCTGGTTTTGTATAACACTGCAATAGTGCTTTTGCTCTTTCAAGAACAGTTATCGTTAACAAAAATATCCTCACAACGCTCATGTAAGGCTTAGCATCCCCTGCCGACAGAGGAAACACAGAGGCTGTGATTTACCCTAACCACTGGAGCATGGAGAACAAATCTTCTCTCCTTCCCACTGTCAGATTTCACACACACAAAAGTATCATTTTATTCCATGTCAAAATAAGTACAGATTTCAAAACCTCAGTGCTATTAACAAAAACAAGTCTTTATTTCCTGCACAGACCTCCTGATCTATACCTAATTAATGTGTGACACATGCCCAAGCATTGTGCTTGGCCATTCCATCCTGTTTATGCTTTTAAGCATATTTTCTGATGCGGACTAATTCCTTCAACCACTGTTTTCCAGTAGCTGACATGCCATCCTAAGAAGTGGGAATCAGGAGTCACTTTGCTGTAGACTAGCTTTTCTCTGGATTAGAATGGAGTTTCATCTATTAAAGTGAAATCGCAATAAATTTCCTCTGAGCTGTTCTGCTGTGTTCTAACCCTTCAAGCCTATAACCATGTGAGAAAATTGACTAGATGGCACATCTTTTTCTAACAAGGTGCAAAATGGAAATTATTAAACAGCACAATTAAAGCACAAGTCAGCATTGGTGTTTAGCCGAAATTTTCAATTTCTTGTCTTAATGGGTTAAAAAAAAATATCTTTCAAAAAGAATGCTATATTTGCATTTTCAATAATCTAGTATTTTATCTACATGCACATCTGTGTATGTATATACACCATATAATTTTGTATACGAAAAAAAATGGTATCGCCATTTGTATTACACTCACTGAGGCTATTGGGTGAGTTATTTGACACTGGTTTTTGAATCACAAAATCATATAATCACTTAGTTTGGAAAGACCTGTAAGATCATCTAGTCCAACCTTTAACCTAGCACTGCAAAGCACCATTAAGCCACGTCACTAAGCTCTATATCTAGATGTTTTTTGAAGACCTCCAGGGATGGTGACTCAACCACTTCCCTAGGCAGCCTGTTCCAATACTTCACAACCCTTTCAGTGAAGAAATTTTTCCTAACATCTGACCTAAACCTTTCGTGGCACAACTTAATGCCATTTCCTCTTGTCTTATCACTTGGTGTTTGGGAGAAGAGAATGATCCTCACCTCACTACAGCCTCTTTTAAGGTAACTGTAGAGCATGATAAGGTCTCTAAGCCTCCTTTTCTCCAGACTACATCCACAGCCTCACTCTCATCCACCAAGCAGATCACGTTGTAAGAGACCAGGTGCATCAAGTAGGACCCGCCTTTCATAAACCCATGCTGACTAGGCCTGATCACCTGATTGCCCTTCAGGTGCTCCATGTTGGCACTCAAGATAATCTGCTCCATGAGTTACCCTGGCACTGAAGTCAGAGGCCTGTAGTTTCCCAGATCCTCCTTGCAGCCTTTCTTGTAGATGGGCATCACATCTGCTAGCTGCCACTTGACAGGGACCTCCCCTGCTAGCCAGGACTGCTGATAAATGATACAAAGCAGCTTGATGAGCACTTCCACCAGCTCCCTCAGTACCCCCAGGTGGATCCCATCTGGCCCCTTAGACTTGCATATCTCTAAGTGGAGTTGCAGATCACTAACCATCTCCTTGTGGATTATGAGGGCTTTATTCTGCTCCCTGTCCCTATCTGCCTGCTCTCCATGAGTATTTGGAGAACAACTGGTTTTGCTGCTAAAAACTGAGGCAAAGAAAGCATTAAGTACCCCAGCCTTTTCCTCATCTCTTTTCACTATGTTGCCCCTAACATCCAACAAAAGATGGAGATTCTCCTTAGTCTTCCTTTTCTTGTTTACGTATTTATAAAAACATTTTTATTGTCTTTAACAGCAATAGTCAGACTGAGCTCAATTGAGGCCTTGACCCTTCTTGTTTTGTTCCTGAACGGCCTCACATCTTTGCAGTCCTCTTGAGTTGCCCGCTCCTTCTTCCAAAGGTCACAAACCCTCTTTTTCTTCCTGAGCTACAGCCACAGCCTCTCTGTTCAGCCAGACCAGTCTTCTTCTGCGCTGGCTCGTCTTTCAGCATGCAGGGATGGCCTCCTCCTGCACCTTTAGTATTTCCTTCTTGAAGAATACCCAGCCTTCCTGGACTTCTCTGCCCTTTAGGACTGCCTCCCATGGGACTCCACCAAGCAGTCCCCTTAACAGGCCAAAGTCTGCCCCCTGGAATTCGTGGGTGGCAGTTCTGCTAACCACTTTTCCAATTACTTTTCCAAAAATTGCAAACTCCGTTAATTCATGATTGCTATGTTCAAGATGGCCTCCAACTTTCACCTCACCCACAAGTCCTCTGTTAACAAGTAAAAGATCCATCAGGGCGCCATCCCCAGTTGGCTCACTCACCAGCTGTATCAGGAAGTTATCTTCCACACACTCTAGAAACCTCCTAGACTAGTTCCTCTCTGCTGTGTTGAATTTCCTGCAAACATGAAACTCTCAGTCCAGGATTTATGACGACACTAGAAACTAAACCCAATAGTGATTGTTTCAATTTCCTATTTCTGAGTAACATTCAATAAATATTGAATAAGACCTGCTACTGGCTAAGAACATTTACTTACTTTATTTTACTCAAGGAAATATGCTTGAAATACATGAAGAAATGCCTAAAAGAAAGACTTGTCTTTGGAGCTTGAGCTTGGATGCAGAGTTTGTTGGTGGCATCAGAGCATGTTTAATGTGGTAGGACCTTGGCCTTCCCTGGAATTGAAGTGTTCCAGGCAAGGTGAGGCAGCCCTGCCTGTCTGTGCATCTCTGTGAAGTCATGACAACAGACATTTGATCAGACCAAATATCCGAGACACTGTGCTGTTGATCTCTGCTTTTTTTGGCGAGATTTAGTACGTAGGTCATTTGCCAGGCACCAAGAATGGCTAACTGGGTTTGGAGAGGAAATGTCTGTAACATTTCTTCTATGTTCACTTCTAGCCTCAATACTGCAGCGGCCAGTGACAGGAGATCATCTGCGATATCTAGCAGATGTGCTGTGTTTCATTTCCTGCCTGAAACCAGGAGGGATTTGTTTTGTGTGAGCTGCAATCTACCGGCTGTGCTGGAAGAAAAGATTCACTCATTAGAAGGACAAACACTGACACTGGGAGACATCAGAAATGCTAAGGAACTGGCTAACAAGAGAAGGGAAAGAAAAAAAAAAGAAAAAAAAAAAAAAGGAGAGAAGACTAAGTAGTTAATATAGCCCTATGTATCAACCAGAGGTAAGATGACAAAATGACATCCTACAGAACTGGAGCCAGAGGAAAATGGTACAGCTGTGCAGGGTATTAACTCGATAACACTAGAAGGACCTGATTAGAATCACAACCAATCTCAGATGGAAATGTCTGAAATATAACCAGCTTTCCGAAGAGTGAGGCACTAGTACTTGACAAAGCCCCAAGGAGATGTGCCAATGTGGCAGACAGTAGAGTTCTCCTCTGTGAGATCCCTAATCCCTGAGAGGACAACAGGAAGAATGGTCAAGGGGTAGGTGGATATCAAGGTGTTTCCCTGGAATTCCAAGGACAGGCTCTTTACAGGCATAGATGGTCAAAACAAATGAGAAGAAGCTCATCGTTCTCACACAGTTGCTCACAGACTGCATCGTGACCCTTGTGATGTTGAGCCAAATGTAATTCTTAAGCAGTTGAGAGTTAAATCCCAGGCCAGGCTCAAATCTGAGTTGTACCCTTAAAGCCATGCTGATGCAGGTGCTGCCAGGTTATCCAGCTATCCAGCTACAGGAGAGGACAGAGCCACCTGGATCTGCTGAGGCTGATACTGTTGCTCTGGAGTTCAGCTACAAATTCAACCTCCATCCTTCATGACAGCATGATGTGGAGCACTGTCATCTCTTGCCTATAAATTATGTCTGAACTCCTTTTTATGCAGCTCCTACACAAAGGAAGAATAAAGGTATGAGGGATGAGAAAATCATGTTCTTTCCCTCTCCATCCCAGTTTCCCAATTTTAATGATTTTAAGTTCTGGAAGGCTGATGAGGGGCAGAAATATCCACACCATCTTACCAGGAACCCTTCCTATCCTACCTGTTAGGAATGACAGAAAGTAGAGAATGCTGGAAATGAAACCATGAATGAGTCATGTATTTTTCTGAAGACTTGCTTCCGATCAATAATAGTGTTCAGACAGAAGTTGATAGGTGGAAATTCTGTACTAAGTCACAGTTCATATTATATATCAATTAAATTCCAGAACACAGTGGTTCATTCTGATCTGGAAATCCAGAAAAGCCTCCTTATTAGAGAGGACAAATAAATCGGTATCTCTGTTATGTTCTGTTAGATTCATAATCTGTTATGTTAGATTTAGACACAGCCCTCTCTGACACAATAACCAAAACTATCCCAGCCCTGTCTCTACTCTCATTAAAAAGAACAAGTTTTCAGAGCTTAAACACCCTGCCCCAGGTCCCAAATTGTGTTTAATTTTCTGGACTCTTCACCACAAAAGTAACCCCTCAGGGAAGGGCATGGTGAAATGCACTCCATTCAGTATTGGGATTTGCCCTGTGATTGATTAAGCCTGGCTACCCAGCGGAGCCAGCTTGGTGACAGACTTCGAAAACAAGACTGAGGTATGAATCTTCAATAGTGAAGATTGTGAATTCCTATGCTTCCCTTGTGCCTTTACAAATTTTAATCACGGTTTACCTGCTGTTAGCACTCATTTTACAAGCCAATTGCTACCAACATGTGGCTTTTGCTGCACATGGACAACTCCACCATCTTCAGATGATGCCCTCTGTGACGTCTGTGCAGCTTCCCATCATTTTGAACGACCAATAATACAATTGCACAATCTGGGCAAACTGGGGCTTCAAAAATGTCCTTAGCTAAAAATTTTACAACAATCACAGAATGGCTGAGGTTGGAAGGGACCTCTGAAGATCATCTAGTCCAATGTCCCTGCCGAGCAGGATCACCTAGAGCACACTGCGCAGGATGACATCCAGGTGGGTTTCGAATATCTCCAGAGAAGGAGACTCCACAACCTCT
The DNA here is from genome assembly GCF_047663525.1 of Anas platyrhynchos. Classification (NCBI taxonomy): domain Eukaryota; kingdom Metazoa; phylum Chordata; class Aves; order Anseriformes; family Anatidae; genus Anas; species Anas platyrhynchos. The sequence continues at coordinate 117,342,951 of NC_092588.1, forward strand.
CCGGGCAACCTGTTCCAGTGCTCTGTCACCCTCACAATAAAGAAATGCCCTCTCTTATTCAGCTAGAACTTCCTATGCTTTTGTCTCTAACGCATGAGAGCAAAAGAAGCCAGTAAAGCTGGTGGCAGGCAGCACAGGGAGCAAGCAATTCAAAAGTAAACACATTTAAATCAGTGAGGTAAAACTGATGTAAATGGAATCAAACCCAAGCCATCACTTTTGTATCAGCAGTCAAAAAATGGAGGGTGAATACATTTTCTAAGTAAAAATGGGATATTTTAGTCCTCATTTGCTTTAAGGTACCTCCAGTGAAATCAGATTGTGTATAAGCCTTCCTTCTACCAAGGACCTCTAAGTGCTTTACAAACAGGGTGATATACATAGATCTCAGGAGCTGGCCTATTATGGGATGGGTGTGGATCAACATTTGAATTTTCCCAAGTCCATGAGTGTTCAGACTAGGGGTACAACCTGGGTCATTGCAATTTCTGGCCCTAAGGAAACAGGTGGTTTTGATCACATACTCCAGTTCAAATTAATTAATAAGAGGAATCATTTAATCTCTCAATTTATACTGTGAAGAGTTGAAATAATTAATAGAAATGTTTAGCCTAAGTCTACTTTGCTCCACACTTCATTTATTTTCTTTCCAAGGAGGACAAAAATACTGAGGAAACGCACTTAGATCTGACCCTTGTGAATAAAACTTCATTGTGCAAAGTGGTCCAGTCAAGTTAAAAAATAGACATGAAAAGTTCAAAAATGATAGATTTTGGATATTACTAAGCTAAAATGAATAAAAAGTAAATAACTGATCCTACAAGGATTACTTATTTTCTTTTTAATACATCTGTACTGATTAAGAATGACTAAATTGAAATATTTCCCCCTTTTTTTGTCCAGATAAAGTCACTCTTGGGCTGAGATCTTCCTTATAAAGTTTCAGCCCGGAGCACATTTTTACAGCTGAGTTATTATCCTTAAAATATGAGTTCATACTGGAAATGCTGGCAGCCCTCTTAACTATTGTATAGCAGCGAGCACAGCTGTAACATGTTAAATATGTTGAAAGTACATGGGGGGAACAGAGTGGCTCAGAGGGCTGGTAATAGAATAAGGAGTCCCAATGCTGGGTCACCGGGTTCGGTTGTTGCTGAAGTTTGCTGGGACTGAAAGTCATTATCAAGCTACAGCTGTTCAGTTCTGTCCAGGCATCAGCTACCCGGAGAGAGACACTCTCCATCACAAAGAGACATCACTGCAACTGGTGTTGTCCAACAGCCTCCCCTAGGGCAGGAGTTAGCTCCATGTAGGAGAGCACTGATGATACGGAGGGGAGAGGCTTGCATGGTCACTGCCAGATCGATGGAGAATGTTTACCTGTCACTGCTGTGTCTTTTCAGGATGTTCTTCTTTATCAAAAACTTGTTAATTACCAATGACTGGTCCCAAAACAGCCCGTTTTCTACGTTACTGGATGGAGCACATCCATCCCATCACACTGCCAGTTTCAGAGGAATTCTGGTGATACTGGTTAAATGAAGACAGAAAGCAGATGACAAGGTACTTTGTCAGCTTCCCAGTTATTGGAATGCCTAGAATGACCAAATACTTTATTATTACGTCTCTCTACACTGACAGCTGGTAATCTCTCGCAATTTGCCTCACATTACAATCCATTTCAACCTACCTCAAAACAGTCACCAATTTTTGCATAAGCAGATAAATACAGAAAGATCTGCATATTTCAGATTCAGGCTACCTCCTCAAAAGCAGCCTTTTGTTCATCAATGAAAGGACCCACCAAAGCAACGTGGACAAATGAAGTCTGGTTTGGCTGCTTCATTTTTCTAATGTGAATGGATTTATTGGAATAAATTAGGCAAGTCTCTTTGGCACCCGTTATTTATATGTGCTGCAGTAATATCTTTAAAAAGTTTTCATTTGTTATAGCTTTTTGGAGCACCATTTCCTAAGAGCCACTATGTCCAAGCCCATGTGAACACACAGCAGCCTGACCCTGATGGTGATGTTCTCCACACGCAGTCTGTCTTGGAGAATTTTAGGTTGAAGTCAGAAATGCTTCTCTGAGATTCTTTTCTGATTATTTTTCAGCTATCTGAATATTTCAGAGGTGCACTGTTTTTTTTATGTGAGAAAAATACCAAAGGGTCTGTTTTATTTTCTCTAACATCTAGAAATCAAACTACCATTGTGGTCAAAAGGATGACACAATGACAAAAAATTCATAGTTCCTAAGGACTATCAAAAAAGAGCAGGTCAAGAATTGTCAAGGTCTTTTTCTGAACTCTGCTCTTGCCCAACAGAAGTCAATTCTTCAGGCTAGCAGGCAGCTGACTAGAAACTGTCTACTACAAAATACTGTTGTCAAAATGTCTCGGGCAATACAGAGAACCTTGCACTGCTGCTAGAGAATAATAAGCTGGCTGCCACTACTGTGGTGAACGTACTAGAATGAATCTTTGACCCAAACTGAATGATCAGCCTTTTGGGTGGCACAGATTGGGCAGTTGAGTCAGATGTGAGTTCAGGGAGAAGTTTTTTACACAAAGATAAAAAAGTGCTTTGGAGGAATAATCTATACTATAAAGCTAGAGAAGAAAAAAAAATAAAATAAAAGCCAGCCGGACAGTACATGAATATTGCTGAGATGAACTGTAAGTTATTTAGAAAAGACACCTTGAGGGAGAATAAAATATCCTGTGAATTCAGGTCACACTTGGCATATAATTGTGACCAAAAGAATGAAAAAAAAAAATAGAGCTGTCAAAATGCAGTGTTTCCACCACATTTCAAATGACATGTCATTTCAGAATTTATCTAAATTCGAAGGAAAAAAAAGCCTAAAATTAGTTCAACAGCCCAGAAATGAAAATAAAGATTATAGCTATTTTGTCTTTGTTCTTCTTCTCACCCTCTCCCCATTGCCTCAGTTTTCTCCTGGAGTTGAGTCAAAACAACATTTTCACAACTTTTTCCATGTCACTACCCTCTCCCTCTGCACATTTTCACTTCAGGACAAGTTTTAGCATTATTATTTGATTCTATCCACAAAGCCAAATTTCATTATTCACAAAGTACTATATATGTAATAGTCTTGTCAGTCCTAGCCAGAGGCAAAGGGTAGCCTCAGAGGAAAAGGAAACAAGAAACATCTAAAGGAAGATAAATAGGAGTGAGATGATAGGCAAATGGGTAATACTCCCATCTTTTCCTGAGAGTTGTGTGGATAGAAAAAAAGAGGGCTCTAATTAATTCCAGAGTGATGGGGACTCAAGGGCTGGACTCTGTGCGCTGCATGGTTGTGAATCTTCATTCCATTTGAACCCCCTTCCTCCAAAAACCAAACAAACCCTTGTTCTGTCTTTGACATCAAAAGACACAACATAACTAACAGCAGATGTTCCGATAAACTCCAGTAGAGACCAACATCTTGGCAGCCATATTTCTGTTCTGTAGTGGCTTTTCCAGGCACACAGAAAATCCATTTGTGGGCCTAAAAAGTACACAAAATGGTTCTCTTGTAGTATTTATTGTGGTATTTTCTTGTTCTGTTTCTACTATCTAGGAACTGCTGTATCATGAAAGACCCTGTTCAGTGGTTTTTCAGCCCTGTGTCACTGTAAGGGATTATAAATCCAGAGTAGTGCATGAATGTGAATGCTTGAAATTGGAGTTAGATGAAGACAAAGTTTTAGCAGGAGCCATTTACAATTTCAAGGGTTAAAACCTCCATAGGCCAAGAATCACAACAACATACAGATTTTAGCTTAGCGAATTTGAAAAATTTGGCTTAAAATTCTGGGCCCATTGAAATCAATTAGAGTTTTGTCACTGACTTGAATGCTACCAGGATTCCCCACTCTTTTAATCCTCAAAGATGAAGCTGAATGGTACATTACTATGCAGATATCCAATAGATTTTTATACTACAGACACTCTGTCATTAATTAATTATTCAGGCAGAGATGATTTTGCTCTCATTTTCAGGTTTAGACCTCAATTCAGTGATATTTTTTTCAACAACTCAAATTTAAATTTGGGGTGGTTTTTATTTTCTGCAGCGCTTGCCATACAGGCAACCTATGGCTGCCTGCAGACTTGTTTAACCAAGAAAGACAATCTTATTTTATGGCACGACAGTCATCTTGTCTAGAAGCTGAAGTAATTAATAAAGATAAAGCCAACCAACCTGGGAACAGGAAGGCAGCAAGTCTAATAACAACTTCCACTATAAAACCATCTAATAAATACTTGTTATGCAACTTGAGAACAATCCTTAGGCTGAAATGTTGCCATAAATTATTCATATGAAAGTTTTGGACAGTAAACAAATTTATGAAGATAATGATCTCTTTGCAATTCATGAACAAAAAAGGGGGGAGGGGTCAATCCCCAGCATAAATTGCAAAGTGTAAATCCGCCAGCTGTAGGCATAAAGTACTGATGCAGATTCACTGCAGAAATTGTAAAATAATCCCTGTGCATTTTCTCCTTCCAGAAAGACGGCTTTGAAGAGCAACTGCAATCCAAATAATTTAGCATATTTGCTGTTCTTGACCAGGGCACTAATCACAAGTTGGGAATCAGAGCCTTTGGACTATAATGGTTGAATCAAATCAGAACTGTGCACAGCATTAGCCCCGGTCTGCATAAAACTAACAGCAAGCAAGCGTGAAACCTTTGTTGATACAGACTGCAAGGGGGTTGTTGCAAGTTTGGGAAACATTGATGTACGTTTTTGTTTGATGTACCAAACTGCTTTTCCTCAATTGAGGATCCATACTGAGTGACTAGGTGGTTTAGAAAGCTGAATGAATTTCACAATGGCAAAGTTTACTTCCAGTACATTTATTTAATGGCTCAGGCAACTGATGAAAGGGAAATAAAAATCTGATGAGGAGAAAAAAAAATTAGACTAGAATCTAGACTCCCCCAGGACAATTTCTTGTGCTTTGTATCCTCTGTACTGACAGACAACATATTTGCTTTCTAGCTAATTACCAACAAGACTAAAATTTTACATCTTTGATGTGTATGAGATCAAAGAATATTAGGAAATAAAAGTAAGATTAACATAATTGTCTTGTACAGCTATAATAAACTATGACGATGTACACAATCAGACACCCTGCTCATCAGGAAAGCATAAACTAGAATCAACTGAACTGAACAAAAATCTTAACTTTGCTTCCTCAGCAGCTTCCCACCTCTCCTGACACCCACCACTTGATCGCAGATGTACAGCAAGAGAAAGATGCATTCTCCCAACAGGCTCGTCCGACACCCCAAGACCCTCGGGATCTCCTGTTTCATACATTGAGCTTTACAAAAATGTGCTGCCTCGTGCAGACACAGAAGGCCAGCAGCTGGGAGAGAACTAAAGGACTTCCAGGTCCAAAATCACATATCTCTACTACTCGATCTAAAGGACTAATTTCTATTTGTTTCTTTTACTACTATTGCCTACCTTATATGCATACAGACTGAGCACAAACGCTCTTTGGGATCACAGTTTGGCAGTGCAGGCTTTTCTTAATGTGTGTATAGGATATGGTCCCCATCCATCAACCCTGTGTCTTAGTTAGTATATTTGCTTTAGAAAAGAAAAGGAGGAAGGGGTGTTTTGGTATATGCTTGCAACCAATTCATGCTTACCATGGTTAAAATACCATGTTAGCACTACTATATTTTCTTTAAACCATCCACAAAAACAACACTGACCTGTGAAAACCAATAAACAGCTGGTTTTGACTGATCTGTCTTCAATGTTTATACATACATTGTGCTCGTTTAGTCCAAAAATACCTAGTATTCCTACTTTCTTATCAGCTCAGATGTGAGAAAAAATAAAAGGCAGCCAAAACTAACTGCCTCTTAAGAGTAAAATGAGGTGGGAATGTTTGGACCACTTCTGCTCATTAAGGTGACATGAAAGGTCCACAGCTAGGAGCTGTGAGCTACTCCTCGGAGCAAAAACATTTTGAAGGTTTTATTTGTCATCAGGTGGCAGTGACAATGAAAAACGTCTATTGCACTTCAAGACAGCTGGTAATAAAACAGTGTGGGGAACGACTGACAGAATAACAGTTATTGTACCAATGTAGCTTCTACGTTTTACAGCCACTCAGCTGGAATTATACCATTGTATTAAAAGCGGTTTAGGGTATAAAAAACATTTGGTACAGAAGGACTCTCCCCCTCCCTATTGCTGTATCAGGAATCAGACTAACAACATTTGGGAAAAGCACGTCTTTTGCTTTTTTGAATGTAGGTATTTTTACTGTACAGTTTTGCTTTAGTTCATGCAAGGGCAAGCCTGAAAATGTTTCCTTGCTGACAACTGCCTCATTCAGCACCCTTGCAAGCAGCTCCCAACAAATCGCAGTCTTCAAAGGCACATTGTTTTTGTTTGTTCTCATTGTAACAGATGTTTTGTATCATGTACTTCAACGAACTAATTCATCTGCAGAGGACCGCCTACTCTGGCTGGTGTGCATCCAGCTGTGGAAATAGCTCAAGTGTCATCTGTGGCCACTTTCATTCCATTCTTCTGATCTCACAGGATCTCAGTGACCGCATCCAAGCCCATAAAAAATAAACAGACCTGAGAACATCCTTTTAAAAAATTTCCAGCGGAGGAGTAATGCTACTCCAGGCAGGAAGCCTTTCTGGAAAGAATGTAACTGATGCTGAAGGAAGGTTCACTCAGCTCTGGAAGTCTCCTCCACAACATGCTGTTTTTATCATATGAACTACCCAGTCAATATTAAGAAGCACTGGAGCGATGTCATGTGTGATTTTGATGGTGCTGAGAGCTTCTGACTAACTCAGTGCCATATCAATTAGCCCGAGCACCAGGCAATCAATCACCACTTCTCTAAATGTACTGAGCTCCCATTAGAAGCTGCATATACTGTGAGGCCAGCTCATCTCAGCACACTGAGCACTTTTATATACTGTGGGTCTACCATAATATATTTCTGAAGTAGAAACAAAATCAATCTGAATTGCTCTGGAGTGGAAGCATATCCCATTAATAGCTGTGCACCAGGATTAAAATGTATTAATGGATAAAAAATAGTCTGTGTCCTAAGAAGTCAATTACTGCTTTCTTGAAAGTGACCAAATAAAATATCCAATACTAATAAAGAATAGACTTTCTGAAAATGCCTTTAAAGTCAGCTGGGATCACTTCATCACAAATCAAAACATGTCTGGGATGGTGCAACCATTCCCTGATTAACTTCTTTAGAAGAAACAACAACAAGTTGTGCTCTCAATTTATTGAGAAGTCGACCACAGCTTCCCACAGGAAATAAGTAGTTCCTGATAAGATGATGATCGTACACTTCAATATCAGATCCACTGGGTTTGCTAATTACTTTCAAACCACTTAGTCAAGTCACCCATTAAGAGGAAATGATTCAATTGCAGACCCACTGAACTGAGAAACTAGGTGACCAAAACACCTTGTAGAGCTTGAATTATCCACCTGTATAAGAGGGCTCACAATATGTCAAACCAAGGAGTTAATTTCGGTTCTGAGTAGCAACTGTGGCTGCATTTAATTAGACAGCTTGGCAGGATTTTTAATACTGTACAACACCAATTATTGGAATATTTCAGAATCATTTCAAAAAACTTCGAAAACCTTCAGGAAAATTAGAGCTTTGTATCAATCATCAGAACTGATTCATCACTTTTAGGAAGTTGCACCCCAACTCTCTTAACTCTGCAGATGAGATTTTAAAACCTGCCGGCAACCATGCTACATTTTAGAGATGATGATTCATCTTTTCACTTCTGATCAGCTATACCTGCTTCAGATTTGCCATCCAGGTGTACCTATGGGGCAGCTGCTTCAAGGTCTAACCAAATCACAGCAAAAGGCTCAAAAAAAGCTCACTGCAACCCCTGATGTTTACTGTAGTTCCTAAGTCAGAGGTTGGCAAATTGACTCACTCACAGGGAAGCTAAACAATTTCACATTAATGTGCAATTAATCTAATTAATCACTGCACTAATTAACCATTAATACCTCGAGTTAAAATGGGTGCCTGTCAGAAGACTCTTTTGGGACTTCTAAGTCTTTGTCTGCCACACATTCTAACCTTCTGACTGTTCTGTTGTTGCCTGGCTTGGGCTCCCACTTTGGAACATGTCATAATGATAGATATCATTCTTTGAAATAGAGAAAATACTTCTCAGAGGGAAACCACTATATTTGAGCAAAATTACTGTCCTTTAGAACATATAACATACAAAAGCAATGCCTGTGTGCCTGCGACATGCCTAGGACTTATCCTGGATATTAGAATTATTAACTTCAAAGAGTTTCACCATTTCTATTTATCCACAAGGATTTTACCAGCACAAAAGAGTTAACATAGCCTTTTCTTCCATGGAAAGAATTAATGTGGCATAATACCAGGTTACACGTAGTCCCAGCTTGGCTGAGAAATTGAAAAGAAAGAGCAAGGCACAATCTTATACCACTTGACACAACAGCACTCACGGCATTCCCCTACTTCCTCCTTTACTTCTCTGTTGAACAAAATGATGAAAGGACGCTCAAAGAGAATGCGAGTACATTGGCATACCAGGGAGACAAGCCCATATCATCATCGCAGAAATGGCAGCTACAGAGACACTTACTCCCTATTGCTTCTCTCAGCACGGTACAAGACTGGACGATGCTAACTACAGATCATGGCTAAGCACTGGAGCCCATACCCTCAAAGCTATGACCTATACTGGTAATTAACTGGAAGAGAGATATGGGTGGCATGTAAAACACCAAGAAGAATGATAAACAATGACCACGATACATCTAGTCCTCATGATAGTAAGTTCTTTCAGATTATGATACCTAAAACTCTCCAAGCTCTATTGTACAATCTTTACAACAAGCTCATTTGGCTTCTAGCAAAATCACCCCCAATGTTCAGAATGAGTGTCATTTATATACATTATTTTCTTTATATTATCCTAGGGGAAACATCCATGGTTACTATTCACTGACCTACAAAGCTCAGCTCAAAGATGTGCACACCATGCACAAAGTCCTGCAAAAGGCTTCTTGGTTTAATATCTGAAACTGAATTTTGTCACCAACTGAAAAATGGTCTGGATTTACTAGCTTAGAAAGTGGAGGCAAAACAACGAAAGGCATAAAACTAGTACGGAGGGCCTGAGAGCTATCCCTAGAGAATTGCACTTGCTTGTACCATGAACAGTGGTACAGATCAGAAGTAGGTTTGCTGTTGTGAGTCCAAATCTGGGCACGAAGCCCTAACTCCCGCGTGGTAGCAGCAACAGCACCAAGACTACCTTTCCAGAACAATTTCTTTCCCCCTCATCTCCCTGCCCTAAGCACTGACTAAAATTGGCCCCATAGTCACCTTCCATTTAAATCAATGTCACTGAGGTGTTGAGCACCTGTGAAGATTTAGGCTGAAATGTTATCAAATCGGATATCAAGTGAAGGCTCAGGCATGTGAACTGGGTGCTACTGTCTGCAGAAGGCAGCATGAAAGCAGGGGGACTGCACAAGTCTTTCCCTTCAAATTCTTATTATTCCTGTGCTGTTTCTGAGGGGAAGATGTGGCCTGTCGCAGCTTTATCTATCATGCCGAGAGGCTTTGCGGGTTGAACTTGGAGTGGGAGTTAGCGAGGGAGCTAATACAGCTTTGCTACTTCCACAGACATGAATCAGGGAGAATTGGCACTGCGTCTACCTGTCTATCAGAAACACTCAAACTCCTCCTGACAAATGTCCACCCCCTCCTCTCCCTGAAGTGAGACCTGTGACAAGCACCAGGAAACTCTCATTGCCTCCAACACTTGATCCCCATTCAAAATGAGTACACCTCGAGCAATTCTCCCCTTTCCACAGGGAAAATTTCTTCCAGCAGGAAGAAATGTCAGTGACGCAGTGCATATAATCACGCTCATTCCAAAACACTGCTGGCATTCCCTGGCCACTGGAGCCAGGGCTAGCCAGGAGCAGTCCCAGCAGCATAGATGGACCAGCTTTACCACAGCAGGTTTCTCCCACTACCTGCCACTGGGAAATATGCCTCGAGCCCCAGCCCTGTCAGATGTGGGACATCTGCAAATGTGACGCCCACCCTCTTGGCTAGAGGCTGGCAATAGACTAGCAATTTCCAAAGCTGCAAGCAGGAGTCTTTTATTGATCGCACTAAAGAGGAAGGCTATCAAGCTGGGAGCTGACACAGACTCACATCCTGTGTGGATTGGGCAAAGAGGGGGTGCATAATGATTTACAGATTGTCGTACTGGAAAAGTACAAAGGCTGTTTGAAAGCAGCCTGTTTGTTGTGTGAATCATACGCAACCCTTTTGTCCCACCACTGAGATCAGTAGCAGGGTGTCAAACCTGTGACCCTCAGCTTTGAGCTAAGAAATCATCCAAGTTATCCTGGACCAAGCCCTGGATGAGGACTCCACACACGTTTTTTCTAAGTGTTACAGATTTCTAGGAGGCAGAAGTAGACATCTGATAATGAGGGACCCATTTTTCTTCCCGATTTGAGATGTGTGTGTGGTGCATAGAAAAAAATACATCTTCCACACATTTGCCCACTCTGAAAAGCACAATAGTGAAGGGCCACACCTACGATTTTGGAAGTTAGAGACAGGGTTTCTCCTGGACAACAAAGTGATGTTGAAAAAACTCTCTGGTAGCTTATTTAAAAGGCAGGGAGTGGGAAAGCTGTCAGCAGACATCCTTAACTAGGTACATTCAAGGCTGTAGTCAGTAATAAAGAATAACAAATTGCATTTAAACCACAGTTAGAAGAAGTGAAATTTCAACCGGTGATTTCCACTTTTCTTTCAGCAATGGGTGATTTGATAAGAAAGCCTACCGTGCTATAAGTGCACCTCTCCTTGGCAGGTAGTCCAAAAAATGATCATTCAGTGGTTTCACTAAATAACAACTCAGCACTCTTTCAGAATTCCTCTGACTCTGTTGATATATCACTGTGTTGCACAACTCATTTCCATCAACCTACTATGAAGCAGTCAAGGAATGTTCTGTGTTTATACTATTGCATTTCACTGTTTGCTTTTTCAATCATGTAAGAAAAAGAGGTTGAAACCATACTCTCAACAATGTTGCAGACACCACTGATTCTTAACAAGAAGCTTTTTGACACACACTGTTGAATGCATGGACTTATAACAGTCTTATTCCTAATTTATACTGGTTTGAGAAGAAAACAAGGCCATGAGGTTACAACCTGAAAACTGTAATTCAATGATCAGTCTGCTTAACCTCTTTAGGAGTGAAATCAGTTTAGGAAAGATACACATGACTGGATCTAGATTTGTCTCTGTACTGAAAAGCTTAGGTCAATATTACATTCTTTATAAAGACATTTGATCTGAAAAGAAAGCATTACGTCTAATAGAATAAAAAATGAATGGCAAATACTGTTAGAGTGTATTCAATAATGAGCTATTACTTACGATAGCTTGGAAGTTTCTAACTTCCAGGATGTCAAATCTTAGTGTACATTTATACACTGATACATAAAAAAATAATAATAATAATAATAAAAAAGTTTTAACTTTCTCTGCAAAATTTAATTTAAAAATAATTATGTTATTAAGATGCTTCACCAGTTACAGTCGAGGAGGTGTTAATTAGTCAACCACTTACTCAGACACCTCAGTAAGTATATCAGGAATGAATATGGGAAAAGAAAAAAAAAAAAAGAAAAAAAATAGGACAAAAAATGCTACATCTCACAGACCAGAAGTAAGAGTCACTAAAAATCTCCAGAGAGCTGGCAAATGATATTCAAACACCTAACAAAAGACTTCTCAAACAGATTCATGAAAAACAAGGACAGAGCTCAGAGACAGGCTCCTATTCAGTGAGGATGCAGTACAGATTAAAGGTAATTCAGAAGCAGCTCCAACAGGACAAGGACTTTGCCTCCATTTCCTGCATGAGTCATCAGACAGCAGTGGCAAAGGCAGCTTTCTGGGAATGAAAGTTTGGGCAGAGGGTTGAATGCAGTCAAAGGAGATGAAAAACCCAAAGAAGTCAATGAACTCGTGGTGTGGGTGCGAGAGAAACAAGGAACCAGGACTGGATTTTCTCTACTGGAGAGTAATGGCAGAATGGCACATGTAATCACCGGTCCAGAGGCCAGGACTAAAGGGTATTAATGAAGATGGAACATAGATAAACCAAAGATAGAGCTAGCTAACCTCATTTTTTAAAATAAAATGACCTATTTTCTAGACAAAGGACACGTAGCAGATCTAAGCTCTCTGAAGGTCAATAAAATATTTCTGTTAGTGCTACACCAGCAATTACTAAACTTTGGGGATGATAAAGAATTAAGGTAGGGTCACTAAAATCTCCATAATATATATTTTTTTCTCATCCAATATATAATGCCCTTGAATAAGAAAACTTTGAGAAATGACGAGGTTGCAATGCACTGTCAGCACAGTGGCAGATTGAACTATCATACAGGAAGAACTGGATTAAACCGAGTAAGGTGCAATTTCATGAAGATAATTAGGCTAATAAATGCTTTCCTTTATAATACAGGAGCATTTGCTGGAAAACTACAGGAAGAAGAAAACCTGGGTATAGCACTGAATTACAGGATGTCTGCATTACCAGAGTCATGTGCACAAGGGAAAAAGTTGTTATTTTATAATTTAGCAAAGTACTCCCAGCAAAGAGAAGAAAGTATGAATGCTGTTGTACAAAGAGTTGGAATACTATAAGCACTGGCCCAGAAAAATTAATTCAAAGTGGAACAGATCCAAAGTAGGGTCAATGTGACAGCCAGAAGTACAAAATTGCTAAGTTACTGCAAATGCACAGCAATGTTGGCATAATTAGCTCAGCAAATGAAGATGCAGGTAAGATTTTTGTCTATAAATTCATGTGGTGAACATTCAGAAGAGAGAAGATTTACTGAAGGTAAGGGAGAATGTTTGATCGAGAACAGATGGATGTAAAATGAACAAAAGTACCTTCAGGTTGGAAATTAAAAATGCAGTTCTAAGCCTCAGAGCAAAGGTGTTCTGAAACAAGCCTCCTGATAGGATTAGCAGGAGGCAAAAAATCAAACTAATTAATCAGGTTTGGGAAGGGATTATATAGCATGCTTCCTGGATAGAGCAGAAATCCTGACTCATAAACTGGTCACTAATTCCTTAAAGGACAATATTATAATTTTTTACACAACTCCTGTGCTAGAAAATCATGATGTAATCGAAAGTAATATATACATTAGCTAATTTCCCTTACTTATGTAAATTGGTCCTTGAATACTCTTGCATAACATAACGGTAATTTATGGTCTCACTTTGTTGTAAGAATTAGGAGTGTGCCAGAGTCTCCTTCATCAACTTTTTGCTGCAGGCACGATTCTCTTCTCAGTCTCACTGTTTCACACCTATGTAACTCAATTTTCTTATGCGAAGTTAACTCTTGATTTGTACCAGGGAAAATTAGACCTGACGTTTCTTTTTGTAGCTAGGACAGCTTTATTTTACTATTTAACACGACAACCCTAAATGTTAATAATATAATTGTGAGGCTGTGTTTAGATGCTCTTGTTCCACCAGGCATTTCAGAAGCATTCAGTAAAAACTATTTAGTGGCATGACAGCTTTATAATCTAAACAGATGGGATTAAAAAAAAAAAAAAAAAAGAGAAATGAGAAACTGAGGCTGAGAAAAAAAGATGTTTTCTCCAAGGTCATGCACCTGATCAGTGGCAGAAAAAAAAGTATTTATTACTAAGTGCTCTAACTATGTATATCCTCTGAAACCAGTGCAAAGAAAAGCTGGCTCAAGTCAAAAAGGAGCTCTGGAAAGAATGATTATTGCTATAAATAATATACACATATTAAATTGCTATAAATAATATTTTTATATTTTATATTTATTATAAATATATATAAAATATAGAATAAAATATAATAAATGTATAAATATATAATAATTTATATAATATATAAACATATGAAATATAAAATTAAATTTATATTTAATTTTATAATATAATATATTGCTATAAATAATACACACATATAAATGAATAAATATTCATGATTTCTATTTGGATTTTGCTTCTAATGATAGTGGAATCCTCTGGGATAAAAACCTGTATGAATAACATACTTAAAATAATTGCAATAATTTGCACTTTACACCTTGATTCTTACATTACACCTTCCTCTCCAGCTATGTCTAAAAAGACATTTTGTTGTAAGCCTACAAATTGACTTGATCTAGCAGGAATTCACATATACAATAGTGAGAGGTTGTGTCTGTCCTTACAGTTCTTTGGAGAAGGGATGCCCTCTTCTCCAAAGCTGCCCAGTGCCTCATCTGTAATGGCAATGCAGATTTTCTGCAGTGCAGGGATGGGATTTGGGAAGCCCAAAGGGATCCAGGTCTCTTTCTGCTGGAGAACTGTTCTGCAGCAATATCCTCTATCCTATATTATCCACACTATGGAAACAAGAACCGTGTCTCCATCATGGGAACGAGACCCACCACCGCGTGCAGCAGGCACCAACAGTAGATTACTCCCAGCCTTGTCACCAAGTAGTGTGAAACCTCTGCGCTGCCAGAGCACAGAGCTCTTTCAAAGCTTTTCACTGCCTGTGGCAGATGAAAATGCTGCCTTTCCTTTCTACCCTCACAGAACATGCATATTCGGCAATTGCAGTACACAGCCATCTGTGTTGCAAGTGGGCTTGTGTCCTGCTTATGACATGAATATCAGACAGACCTACATTTGCTTAAACAGGAGTAGCAAAGCTGTCACTGCAGAAGCTGAAATATTAGCATCAACTTCCAGACAATGGACATTACTGGAAAAAAAATAAGAGATGGTCCATGATGGAGGATAAATTTGAGAAGACTGTAGTATACATGTATCACATGCCTCTCTAGTTCACAGCACACATGTATGAATAACCATAATGCAATACACATGGCAAAATATTTGATGGTGAGCTAAACTGAGAAATCATCTGACAAATTTATATCACATGCTTACCTAACTTACCACTCTGCTGAGCCCATTGCTTTCTGCACACTCATTAATCTAACTCTTGGACTATAATTAATACCATGTGCTTACGTAGTCCATCACTCTTTACTGATTTACAAATGCTGCCTACTTATTAATTTACTACCTGGACAATAACTAACATGGTGAGTGCTCACCAAATGAGGATTTTTTGCTCAAAATGCCAAACACTATATATGAACCTTTCAGTCTATGTTCAAGTTTTTGACTTAGTGTAAACTCAAAACCTTGTGTAAATGCAAATGTACATGCAACCAGAGACATACACAGTATATGTGTTATATGAAATAAACATATTATTAGTGATTTCCAGTCTTAGCAAATGCGCATGAAGTTGGAAAAGTTAAAATAGATGGCAGGTTTTGTACAAAATTAGAAATCGATTTTTTTAAAAAATGCACTACATTCTTCCACAGAAGGTACTCTAATGTCTATTGATTAATATCTATCTTTTAAAAAATAGCCCCCTTTGATAAACCTTACTGCTTTTAAACAGTTGTCATGTTGAGATTTTTCTTGACAATGAGGGTTGACAGTTAAGGTTGCATCTTTTCTGTTAAAAAGAAATCAATATTCCGTAACCACTACATATCTCAACCAGAAATTCCCAACTTCAAACTCTCTGGAGTACCTTTCAGATTTAGTGTCAGCCTTCTTTTCCAAATATCTTTTCCATTTACATTTATAGATTCATATTAAATATAGATATACATGTTTTTTTCCAGTAATGTCTTTTAAAAAAATTTAGACTGATGGTTTATCCATTTAGTGTTCATATTATCCATAGAATACTTGAAGGAAGATAAATTTTTACTAGAACTCTTACGACTTTTTAAGGTAAAACAGCAATGTATGAGTTCCTAAAATGCAAGGGCTTGTCTACTGGAAACACTTGTGGTTCTCCTGTGCATGTTTTCTAAGTGAATCCATATGTGGTGTGTTTTTCTGCCATCATAAAACAACCCAATTTCACTAGGGGGCTCTAGCAGAGTGTCAAAAAGGGTTGGAAATCTAACTTGGATAAGGCTTTTTCTGCCATTCATATTAATTCATTTTAATTTCTACAACAGCAGAACAAATGACTGCAGCAATACTTCAATGGGATTCCAGAAGAGCTGAATAACCAGACATACGAGCCCCTACACTTGACCACAGTGTGTGACTTGGGTGAATTGTTTGCACCCAGTTCCTTTTACAGAGCTGTGAGCTTGGGTTACAGGCACTGCTTTTTTGTCCTCTCCAGGTAGATGCCCGAGTACCTTCCTTAACACCACAGCACCTGGAGCTGAAGAGGGTCGGTAAGTGAGTGCTCAGCTGAGTTTGAAATTACCCATTTAGTAGCAGAGACAACTTCTATATAAGGCCAGTGCTGGGCGAGAGCTGGGCGAGAGGCAGGCAGAAATGACCTCATGCGAGCCTGCCTGTCCCAAAGGAACATTGCCAATTACTGTCTTGATTATCAGAGTTATAGAATTGGCAGTCCTTGATTTTCTGCCTCGGGAAACACTGGAATTAAAATTGTTCAGCAGAACTTTGGCAGTGGTATTTGGTTAGTTATTTCAACCTCTAAACTCTTTAGCCTTAAAAGTTCAACTAAGTTCACGTTCAAAGGATCTCTTAAAAATACACAGCTAAAAGTTAAAAGAATAGCTGGAGATTCCAATTTCCAAGGATTATTTCCTGTTTACTTTTCATACCATCTATCTGAACTCTCACATTTCATCTTGGATGCAGGACTCAGCTGTCTGCAGAGGACATACTTTGTTCCCTTACGCTCGTACACCGAAATGCAAGATGGACTCCTGGCTCGGTTTGCTGAAAAGGTAGAGCAACAAACGCGAGGTAAAGAAAGCAGCCTTGGGAGAGGGACACCAAAGGGAGCACAAGGAACTTCTTTGTTCAAGAGCGTAGGAATCAAAACACTGAAACTGCTCTGGTATTTTGGGTACTATCCAAAACAACAGAGTCGCTAGTGAGAAAATGAAAACTGATATATTTCAGTTGGACAGTTTGTACTTTTTATGCTACATTCATGCACAACAATCAAAAGGCAAGATTCTGGAGTCGTTACTCAGCCTAGCTTCTCACTAAAGCAGGGGTTTTACGCTGCTTATGAAATAAGGAACGTTTTTGTTGGTGCTTTTAAAGACAGACAGACTACATTCAGCCATGGGCTAGAGGAAGGAAGACAGGAAAAAAAAAAATAAGGACGTTTGTTAAGCCATTGACCTTTCGAAAAGGGCCGTAAGGCCTTGAGAAATGTCCAGAAGAGAAGTTCTCCCAAATGCACTTTTATCAATAGTAGGTTTTTCCATATGCTGCCCTGCTTGCACCTTTCATGGCATATTCTTTCTCCAGCTATTACGCAGAAACTGTTCAAGACTGACAAGAACATGTGGGGGCATAGTTTTACTGGAAAATAAAAGAGGATAAGTGTAAATCCAGTATGCAGTGTTAGGGAAGAGCATTTCTGTTGGTTCACTAAAAAAAAATACTTGCCTCTGGAGAGCAAGAGTACGCATGATTTGAAATAAAGATTTGAATCAAAAAAGTTTTACACAAATGTCACTGTTAATAAAAATGAAGATTATCTGTACATGAATTGAGTTTAAACAACATGTTTTTCAAAGTTTTCGCTGAACCATAAGATGGCCTTCGGGGACTGTAGGAAGAACACACTAATATGGCAAATATTATAAATCCCCAGAATAACTCTTATCCCATTTATGTTTTGATTCTGTCATCGCTATCCATCTACCCTTATCCTAAGGCAGTAATGAAATACAAGACTTCTTTCAAGTAGGGATGAGTTCACACTGTACTTTGAAAGCCATAGTTAACTAAACGGAGCCCAGACTGTTATCAGTGGATTAAATGTTATGCCAGTATGAGTCCAACTCCACATAGCCATATTTCTTCTGCAGCTCGTCTTCTATTAAAGCTAGCAAGAGGGACTGTGGCACGTGGAAAAGCAACAAAACTGGCAAAAGTGAGTCATTCTTATTTGGACAGAGTGAAGTCAACATGGTTATAAAGAGGTTAAGGCTCCATTGACAAAAGATGCATTTTCAAAACTGAGTCACACAGGAGCCTAAAGGTAAATTTTTCATCATGTTCACGTGATTCTGGAATTCTCATTTCTAAAACCCTGAAGGTTGTGCAAGCACTAAGATGTGGGAGGTGTGACCCTTCTATTCCAGCATACTACTACTTATTCTGAAACAGCAATGCAACCTCAATGTATTTGTTACTAACTTTGCATGGCTCTTAGTAAAAAGCTAGCAAAATTCATGGAAAAAAAATCTTTTTAAATTGCAGCTGCTCTTTCACATTAAGCTAGTATATCAAGTTTAAAAGTTACAGGGAAAATCATGAGTAAATTATCCTGTATTTTCAGAGTCCTTGACTGCCCCATCTGACCTGGGAAAATTTTTCCCATATTTCTGAACATTGTTTTCTCATTTAATGTCATTTTGGTTATTGTCTGTTTTTAAGAAGATCACAAAAGTAAGACAAATGAGGCTGGGGAAGGGAAAGCAATATCTGCACATACTTTCCAGGTAATATATATGTTATTGCTATCTATTAGGGCCAGAGGTTTATCTGGTCATAGCTGAAAAGCTACAGAAGAAATCAGAAATATAATCTTTTACCATAGTGTTGTTTTTTGGATTCACCAAGTAAATGAATACAGAATGCACACATCAGGAAGATGTGACTGAAATTGATATACGAAGGGAAATAAATGAGCAACATTTCTGGCAGGCCACCTAACTGTGGGGGGATATCCGTGAAGGAGGAGCAAGGTGTTTAAATGACAATGAACACAGAGGTGACAAACGAGCAGGGACAGGCAGCCAGGGAAGAGGCAGGCAGAGGCAGGGTTGTGATGCTGTGCAGCACAGCTCTTTCCCTCCTGTTGGCAAGCTTGCCAGCCCAGGAGCAAGCTGTCCTGTCTGTGCATGGCTCTCTGAATGAAAAACCTCCTTTGTCTCCTCTGCAGCATGGGCCCGACTCTTTTTCTGTCACAAGGGAAACTATGTGGTGTTAAATTATACATAAGTATCAAGTAGGAGCTTCCTTCTGAAATGAAAAACTAATCATCCAGTAACATAATTTAGTGGATATTTATAATCAAAACGAAAAACTAACTGTCGGCATTTGTGCAATTCATACTGTGCTTGCTGTAAGAGTTCATCTTTATTCAGAAAGAATAATACAGGCTTAACAAAATGTTCTGGTTCCTAGGGCAAGGGGAATGTAATTTTTATCTACACTGGTTTCCAATGGGACATCATGCACTGCAATCAATCATCACATAAAATACTGTGAAGTAAAGTGCTAGCAATTTAGATAATAATATGGCAAACTAAGTTACGAGAAGAAACAAAAAGCTAACCAAATTAGAAATTTCCCAGTTTCATCAATTCATTGGGTCTTACATTCTGACAACTTTGTCATAATATTTTCTTCATACTTTTTTAAGCTATGGAGCTGTCTAGAGTAGAGTCTATAGTTAGGCATGAAACTAAAGTAAACTTGGAATAGATACTTTCTTCATTTCCTTTCAAAAGATAGTCTGTTGTGTAGTAATTCTCTGACATTTTTTCAGACATTTCTAATAAAGAATTCAGATCTGAATGAAATCTCAGGAATAGTAGTTCTGCCTTTCTGCTTTTATACTTTTCCAGTACTAAAGCCCTCGTGTCCATTTATTTAAGAACGTAATCTTGGGAAACTGAATGGAAAAAAATTTCCGTGAAAAGACTGGAATACCTACAGACAATACATGGAGGTAACCCATAACGTCAATGACACTAAAACTGAAGAGTTAAACTTCTTATCCACTCTCCCTCTGCTTTTCCACATAAAAGCACATATCCTTTCACTGATACAACTCTCTGACTGGCAATGAACACCAATTTAATTTGGCACGTTGAGGATGCCACTCAATATAGAAACCATTTTTCTCTTCACAGCCCTTTAGGAAGGGGTAAATACATTCAATTACCACACCAAAATACTCACTGCTTCTAGTACAGAACATAAATGCTTTGCTGAACATGGTCAAACAATATTCAAACATACATTTAAACAAAAACTGGAATCGGTAAAGTGCTTAGGTTCTTCCTGTTAGAAAGGGAATATTTCTGCAAGGATCAGAGATCCTTTGGCTTCCACAGGTCTGATGACACATTATATCCACACCTCTAAGATATCTTGTGGTCTGCAGTTAAATCCAAATATTAGCAAACAAAATTGATTGTTTGATACATCTTGGTCTCCCTACAAGGAGCATAGCAGTAGCTTTACTCCACTGAGACGGAAACTTCCACCAGGGTCTGCAGAGAGGTGCAGCACCACAGTGGTGGTTATTGGGCTTCCTGCAGATGGTCAGTCACACACTATGGTCATTGCATGGTTAGAGAAAACTGAAAAAATTCAGACAGATGTGGAAGAGCAGTTCAAAGTGGGATGAGAATCCTGAGCTACTAAACTAAATATGTAGGATAATTATATCTATGCTTTTGTATAGCTAACTCCCAACAGAAAATAATAGATGTTAATCTATTATGAGGTCAAAATATTTGAACACAAATGAATGTAATGAACATCCTAACTAACACTTAATGAGCAATCATAAACAATACACCTTCATTTTAGTTTTACCAACCTCACATAAATCAATGTATCAGTGCTTAGGTGGAATATACATTTGAATTTTGATTAATGGCACTGTTGAGTGGATCCATGCCTGAGAAACTAATCAAATGTAGGAAACAAAATGAAAACAATCTGTAGGCAGAGGGGTTCAGTATGTTCTTTCCTTCAAGTATATCACTAACATTAGGGAAAGTGCATCAAAACTCTTCTCTGAGGTAAACAAAAAATCAACTACACTGCTTCTAATAAATGGTGCTAAGAGTTTAATGCTGCTTTAAGTAGTAGTTATAAATTGATGAAAGATGAAAATTTACTCAGAAAAAAAAATAAGACAGAAAAAAGAGTTGACTGGTCAAATCATAAAGCAGATTCAGATTTGGCAGAGATTCTGTAAGACAGCTGTGCTTCACCCTTTTCCAGTACTTGAAATGCATTACTGAGACATTGAGGATCCTTTAAAGTATATAC
The DNA here is from genome assembly GCF_047663525.1 of Anas platyrhynchos. NCBI lineage: Eukaryota > Metazoa > Chordata > Aves > Anseriformes > Anatidae > Anas > Anas platyrhynchos. The sequence goes on from NC_092588.1 coordinate 117,364,207, forward strand.
AACTACAAAGGACTTTTTTGATGGATAAGCATATAAGGGAGGGCTAACATGTGTTGATCCTGACAATTCAAAGTATGCAGGAATGTAGCTGTCTTGCAGTCCTTGAAGCAAAACTTCAGAAACTATACTTTAGAGATAGTTATTTTCTTATAATCAATGTAATTAGATAATATATCACCCGTTCCCCTCTTTTCACTAAATCAAATCATGTTCCTTAAAGAAGCAGAATCTTTACAGCATAGAGCTCTTGTCAAAGGGAGCAGCTGGCTGCTCTTAAATGACCTAGGACTTTAATGTGGCTGACAAGCAGAGTGAGGCTACGGTGTAAGCACTTTTATCTGGATATTAGCACATATCCACTTACTGTTGGTTGCATAACATATGGCGGATGAGGCATCCATGAAGTACTCTGGACCTGCATATCAAATACTTTCAATTAGAACAGAAAAGTTTAAAACAGAACTCCAATGATTTACATGAAAACGTTATTTATATTGCAACTACAGAGCTCATTTTGGTAAAAGACTTAAGGTATGTAACTCCATGCAAAAATCATTTATGTTTCATAAAGTTATTGACTTTGGAAAAAGCTTTCAAATTTAATTTGATAATGCTCCACCAAAGTCAGGAGTCTGAGAGATTGCACCACCAATATGATGCACAGTTTTATCTCTTAAAGTAGTCTTCAATATTCCATGTTGTCCTACTTTTTCATTTGTATTGTTTGCTTTCATCCATCAATATAATCATGAATATGTCATCCAACTGACAGTGCAGCAGACATAAAATGTTCAAAGTTTATTTTTGAAGTACCCATATAAACTTTCAAAGGTATAACATTTTCAGAGATCCCAGAATGATTTATCCCGTTTTCAGTAAGAATTGCAGATCTAATTCAGAGTTTTTGAAGCTTACTCTGATGGAAAGCTTCCATTGCAAAGCTGGCTTAAGATGTCCTATCCCCAGAAGCAGCTCTTACCTTTGGCATCATGGGGTCCATTCTCATCCGAACTCTGTGCCTCACTGAAGTCTTTCTTTATTGTGTTGCCTGACTACTGACATGTAACAGATTCCATGGATATATCAGTTCTACTGACAATTAAATGTTTACAAAGTTCTTGTGCATTTGTGGTGCCATCTCTGAGCTGTAGCTGCCTCTTTTGCTAAGTGTGGACAGCCCATCTGCTAGCATAACTCAGAACTAACCCCAAGAACTGTGTATCCTAGTTTTCTTTTGCATCAGTCTGGGCAACACAACAAACAGAAGTACACAAAAATATACCTGTGCTACAGCCATCAGTGGGCATCTCACTGGCTATCTCCAAGCTCACAGAGATGGGTGTATGGCATCTCAGACTGAGCATGAACAAGGAGGAGCAGGAGAAAGCCACAGGGTCCCCATTCTCCAGTTACGAAAGTCAAAGAAAATGACAAGAATCCTTTATCTTTGAAGATCAAGTTTAAAACATATTAAGTGTACAGCATTACCTGTAGATAATAAAATACTACCTCAAAACAAAACAAAACAATCTTAACATTAAGAGCAGCCCACCACACAGCTTTGCAAATTTGTGCAGCTTTTCTCACACAGGACTCAGGACTGGAAGGGTACTGATGGACAGAAAAAAATGGAATATAAGTTTAGACTGGGGGATGAGAGGCTGGAGAGCAGCCCCACAGAAAGGGATATGGGCTTTCTGATCAACAGCAAGTTGAATATAAGTCAACAGTGTGCCCTGGAAAGCAAAAAAGGCCAACCATACCCTGGGGTGTGTCAGGCATGGAATTGATAGCTGGCCAAGGGAAGTGATTGTCCTGCTCTTATCTGTGCTGGTGCACCTTGAGTACTATATGCCGTTTTGGGCATTAAAATGTAAGAAGGACACACAACTACTAGAGAATGTCCAAAGGAGGGCAACAAAGGTGGTGAAAGGTGTGGAGGGCAAGGCATGTGAGGAATGGCCTTGGTTTGTTCAGCCCGGAGCAGAGCAGGCTGAGGGGAGGCCTCATGGCGGCCTGCAGCTCCCTCACGAGGGGAGCGGAGGGGCAGGCGCTGAGCTCTGCTCTCTGGGGACAGCGACAGGACCCGAGGGGATGGCATGGAGCTGGGACAGGGGAGGGTCAGGCTGGGTGTTAGGAAAAGTTTCTTCACTGAGAGGGTGGTCGGGCACTGCAACAGACCCCCCAGGGAAGTGGTCATGGCACAAAGCCTGCCAGAGTTTGAGAAGCATTTGGACAATCCTCTCAGACACATAGTCTGATTTTTGGGTGGTCTTGTGTAGAGCCAGGAGTTGGACTCAGTGATCCTTGTGGGTCCCTTCCAACTTGGGATATTCTCTGATTCTATGATTCTAACTGAAATGGGAAAATGTATGGCCACTGATCAGCTTCACATATGTTTCCAGAGAATGGCTAATAATAAAACTATACAACCCGGTTTTGACTTCCATCTCAGAAAGCCAGAACATGGCAATAATTTCCCAGTAGAGATCTGTGAGGGATATGTTGAAAAGAGAAATTCTGAAAGACAAAATGTGTGGGAGACTAAAGAAGAATATGAGAGTTATCCTAAAATATCTTGCTTTGTCAGGGATTATTGGATAAAAATGAGTGCTGTTAAAGGATGCTGTTACTGGAACAAATACAGCTGAGGTCAAAAGGTCAAAATACAATGTAGTCAACATAAATTATAAAATAAAAGCATTTGAAAAAAAATTGGCTCATGAAGGGAAGCCAAAATGACAAAACATTTCAATAAGAATGACAAGCATCTGCTGTTGTCAACTGGAAATGAAGCAAAATGCTGTTTACTAGAGAAGCTGATTGAAATAAGAAAAAATTACAGTGGCTTTCATTGCTAGTTTTAAGAATGCAGGAAACACTCAAAACCCTAAACCAAATGATACCTGAATACTACTAAAAAGCCTTTTGTTTAAAGTGTGACTCAAGAGTGCAAGCACTTACACAGTTTTCTGTGGTATCCACTCTGCCTTCATCCAACATCCAAAACATAATTAAATGGGAAACATAGTAGACAAGCACAAATCTGACGTACCTGATATGTAGAGACAGGGGAAGCAGCAATGAATGGTGTGATTGATGTCTGTGGAATCATGCGGTTTGTTGGAATACTGTACGGTGAGGAATAAAATCTGCAAACAAAGAACAAAAGCGAGATTTTTGAACCTTTTGACTGCTAGGCTCTGACTGACTAATTCCCTGCCTCCCAGGCAAGGACAAAAAGAGTCTGCACAGGTAATTATGTCCATCTATTTCCAAAACCACAATAAAGACAATGTGATGGCTCCACAGAGTAGATCTTGAAAATGGAAAGGAGGAGGAATATTTACACAAAGCATATTTTTTTCACTTCAACTAGCACAAATATAGAACTTCACAACACAAGAAGTAATTATCTGAAATGCAAAGACAGCTGATTTTCCAGAGTGCTATCTAGTGAAAGGAAATTTCTTACACGATATTGAAGACAATGATAACTGATTTCATTTTTACATGCAGTACTGTTTTCTTTTAATATCTTAATGCTTCAGTGCTGAGAATAACACATTCCATGTATATGCCTGATTTATTTTATTAAGGGATGATTACAGAAACTCTGGCTGAAATTTTCATATTCATCTAGATAGAGAGCTAAAAACCTACCTTCTGGTGAAATTTATCAAAAATTATGAGTATAAATGCCCCAGGCAGCACTGAAAATCTCAGATTTAGTTGTTTTTATTTCCACTGTTGCATGCTATAAACAAAAGTTTCACTATCTCTTGCTTGACGATAATAAATGTTATATTCATTCTATTTCCCTGTGGGTAAATGATTATTGATAAAATTATCACTTGGAAAATATCACTGCTGGTGTATTGTGTAAGTACTTAATATCTGTGTGCTCATAAAGATTTTTTTATTTTCCTTTTTTTTTTTTTTTCAGTTTTAACTGTAAAACAAAACAAAAAAAAGTGCTTTTTTGACTCCTCAAGAGAGAGAGAAACTATACTTCTGTGCAATGTCCTCTGGGTCTGATACAAATCCCATGCAGATATAGCATGCACCAACCTTTACAAGTACCAGAAGATTTTGCACATATGCTCTCTGTAACAGTGAAGTGGATTACACTCTCTGCCTTTTTATGTTCCTTCTCCCCGCACTGAGGCAATCAACAGTAGCTTTCTATGAGAGCCATGCAACAACAAAAAAATCATTACTGGTGTTTAAACAAGTGCTCTATTTCCTGATCGCCCTGGCATCCCGGATTTAGTACTAATCATTCTAGTTCAGACTGGATGCATTCATTCTGCATGCAGGCTCAAATAATCACCGAGTTCATCCAACCAATAGGCTTGGGAAAACAGGCTGCCATCTCTGAAGGTTGGGTGGAAACATTTGAAGTTAGAAGGGGAGAGGGAGACGGAGAAGCAATCATTTGTTCTCTCTATTCCAAGTAAGATTTTAAAATGCCAAAAGCAGCAGGTGGCGTCTGAGTGATTTTTTGTTTAATAGAAATATATTGCTATTTTAGGAACATTTATCTGCCCTTACAATGCTCACACAGAGACTATTTTAAAACTGTGCCTTTGCCCAGTTTTGTGTATATTCTATTATGAGAACTTAGAAACATTTATATCCCTCTGCTTGTATCAACTACACTCTATTATGTTCACACAAATTTGGTGGGGGAAGGATTTTTGCAGTGCTAGCCAAGTTTATCTATGGCATTAGGATGATGTGCATGTTGTCTCAGTCCTGTTACAGGGGAGTTCTTCCCGGATGAAGGTTAACCAAAAGTCACTTTGGCTATGCTGTTGCTAAGTGGATGAACTAAGAAGCGCTTTGTGCGGCAAATGAAAATGTTCGGCAGAAGACTGACAGAATTTACTCTGTAGGTTAAATGTATAATAGAATACATACATGTATAAGCCTCTTGAACCAGAGGACAGTGTAAAAGCAAAACTCTTTAGAAAAAACAACACGTTTTTCTTCAGTCTGTTCTAATTCCATCCATCAGCCTGGCACTGATGCTCGGCTCACACCTTGCATGAACCACCAAAAACAAAAGGTGGGTGCAGGGGACAAAAACCTTTGCATTCAAAAGTAATGCTGACTCTTTGGAATAAATTCTTCAATAAATCCAAGCAAATACTACCAAATTTACAGAAAATGCGTGCTAAGCCAAGAACTTGACAGACAGCTAACCATTTCATTTTCAGCTTAGAGATGCAGTTATCTGAATAGTACATAAGTTTGTAGAATATACACTCTGGTAATGTGAAAAATACAACCCTTCCAACACCCCTGCCAATACCATTTATCTGTCGCAGTTTGGAATGCTCTCAAATAGGCATCAAATAAAACATACTATCAGGACACTCAGCTTTATTGTGAAAATGCATGCACCAGAGCATCAAAGAAGAGAAAGGAACGAAATTTGACACAGCAAATGACAATGTGAGAAAATCCAGTTCATATATTTCAATTTAAATAATAATAAATCAAGTTTAATAATCCAAGTCACTGTGGCAGGCTATAGGTCAAACATTTTGCAATCATGAATCCTTTATATGTGGAGACAAAGGTTTTTCTTCCTGTCACAGTATCACTGATGCCGGAAGGGATGTAAGAAAAGGATTTGGATATTCCCTAAAGGAATTCAACAGAGCAAGAAATGAAGAAGTATATTCTGGAGCCCTCTTCGCCACACGTGAAGTACAGAGGTATGGTGTGGATAGGTTCAAGCAGAGTATCCCCCACAACAGGATGCTCAACCTGCCACAGAGATGCAATCACACATGGCTCCAGCAAGGCTGGCTCACAAAGAGGGTTCAACACGGTCTCACCCCGGGGACATGGAGGCATCTCCCTGTATTCTCTTTACATACAAATAGGCTAATTATCCTGCTATGCAGAGTGGTCTGTATGCTGTAAACAGTAAAGCACCCCAACAAGATCTTCAGCTGCTGACCTTACTATATTTGATTTTATCCTTCCAGAGCTTGGGATTGCATTAGCAATCCTTCAGACTCAGGAAGAAGTGACATGAGGTGGAAGAGGGATGTTTTAAGAAGTCCAAGGGAATGTAAGGTTCTCAGTCATTGGAACATGCACATCAGAATAAGGAGTAGAAAGAGATATGGATTATACTAGCTGTGACTCATTTTAGATATGCCGTTCACTTATGGCCCAATGTTTCCTTGCACTGAAATGTACAGGATCTGGTACTGACTGTACTTTGAGAGCTGTAGGCCTTATGGTAGTTGACCTGTGAGCCCTAAGGAGAGTTCTCCAGAAGGCTCAGATGCATTTTCTGCAACTGCAGTTTGCATCCTTATATTGGCCCATGCAGCTCTTTTTTGCAGGTGCTATCCAGCATCCCTGCTCCTCGACTGCAATTCTGTTGCTAGAAGCACAAGCCTAGAAAGGCAGGTGGGAGGGAAGAGGCAAAATGGTCATTGCACTTGCATTTAAAATAGTCCTTTTCGCACACCTGGATTCTGTACACACAGGAAAAATTGATTACTAGGAGGCAAGAAGATGTTCCTGGACGGTCATGAGGAGGGGTTTAAAAAGGGCTCAAAAGAAAATATTTTTATGAGATGTTAGAAGAACCACATTCCCAGTATATCATCAGGCACACATAGGCAATGCTTTAGGAACAGTCTGTTGCTTAACAGACAAAGCACACATTCCCCTCCTACATCAACCCTCCCTCTGCATTTGGGGACTGCATTATCTGGAGCGTCTGGTCGCTATTTTGCTGCCAAAAAAATAGAAAAAAAAATCCATATGGTTCCCATCCTATGGGGGAATGTGCAAGCTTCCACACAGAATCTGTACAAGAGCAAGACCCTATTTGCACTGCAATAAACACCATTTGCTCATGCCTCGTGCCTGCAGGCAGTACTGAAAAAGTTAGATTCATAAATAGTATCCTGGGGCTCACATAATGTAAGAGTATTACTGAGCGTTATCAGAGCAGCAATTTTCTGTTGCAATAAGCCACAGAGTCAGATGTTTGAGATGAAAAAGACCTATCTGAATATTGAGCCCATTGGCCTGCAAATGCACAGTATAGTCCCCCAGATATCAGATATTAAACTGATACAGTACATCGCAATCTTAGTCAAATAGCCAGGAGGACTCAAGCCTCAGCAACATTTTAAATGAGCATCTTTACAGTGCAAGTACAAGAGCTCTACTTTGTTCTTTGTATGAGTGCATTAAACTACTAAAACAATATTAATACCGCAAATTGAAAAATCAATAGCATATTACAACAGGCACACAGCTCCCCCAAATAAAACCTGAATACCTTTGTAAGTGCAATTCAGAAAAGGCTGATTATAGAAGAAAAAAAAGGCATGGAGCAATTGGCAGGGGAAAAGAGCTTATCTACTGAAGTGTGTGGTTACCATGTCTTTGGTAATGCATACTGCAATGCTATGGTACACTATGGGCCAGACTCTCCACTCCATTACACCAGTTTTATGCTGATGTAACTCCACTGGATCCTTAAACAGAGTTACATGGGCATAAAAACAATATAATGAAATGGAGAATCAAGCCTTACAACATAATAGACTCAGAAGAAAATTATCTATTCCTTTGTGGGGAAAAAGCCTTTGCTATTTTTAGTGAAAGCCTCCATCTCACTCTTTTGTTTTATTTCTGCCATAGATTTTCAAGGCAAATATGCATTTATACTATAATAAAAGTGATAGTACTACACTGTGAGCTATGAGAACCTGCTTTTACATTTGGAAAACATGTAAGAACCCAAATTCTTCCCTAAGGCTTGGGTATGCCCCTAACCAAAATCCAGTATAATCTGAACCTCTTAAGGAGCTGGAAATTTTAAATATCATCTTGTGACACCTGCAGATGCATCTCCCCAATAGGCTTCCATTCTCTCTATACCCTGCAAGGACTTAGCAACTTACATCAGAATGCAAAGACATCTATCAACCTTATACAGGATTCTAATAAATGCTAGCATGTGCAGTCATTCTTTTGCTTTTTAGTTTTATTGGCAACTCATAACTCACCTCAATCTTTTCCTATCCTTAGGTATGCTTATGTTTCCCATCTCCACAGTCTACTAAACTCTTTGTTGGTGAGCACCTGAAGGACTGAGAAAGATGTGCTTATCACAGCCCATCAAGTCCTGAGCTGGGCGAAGGGACAACACATGCATAACCTGACTGCACCGTTAGCCCTGTTATAGGGAAGTTGTCTCCATGTTACAGATTGCTCTGTGCAAACCTTATCTATTTGGTCCACCTTACTGCTAAGTATTACATGTGGGTGGGTAAAAATGGGCACACTATCAAGACAAGGGGGCTGAAAGCATCAGCTTTGTGTTCACTTCCAGATTGTCCTCGTGAAGACCAATGTGTTTGCCTTTCACACCTTCACTGATGTTTAAATTGACCTGTTTCACTTCATAGCATGTAAGAACTTTTAACTCTCTTTCACCATGGCCACACACCTGCTATGATCCCATCTGCTGTGTTGCAAGCAACAACCCACATTTGCACATTTTACAAGCAACGCATCAAGTTGCTCCCAGACTTAGGTAAAATAAAACCCACAAGCTAGATTTTTATTGTACTTGCAAGTAAAGCAGCTTATGAAAAGTAGTAAAAGTTTATCACTACAGGATATGTAGTGACTGCTAAGGGAATGCCTGGGGAGCCAAAAAGAAACTGTAACCAAAAGGTCCTGGTGATCCTCAGGGGACAGAATTTTAAAGATGTAGCCAAAGGATGGATCAACAGCTGTGTTACTTTTGGTGGACAAATCAACACATAGTAAGAGCTACTCCTCATGACACCGTGTGCAATCAAATCTCACCAGAAGAACATTTGGAATTACATGGTTTTGTCCTGCTGAAACTGAAAATATTTTGACACTGTAGAAAGAAGAAATATTTCAAAGCAGTAATTAATAGTCGCTCTTACAGTGATATCCAATGATGCAGTTTCATGCTTTACAAATAAAAGAACTTAAAAAAAAGAAAAAACAACTATGAGATTGAATTTCCACTGGGTACTATTTCTTTTTCCAATGATCAGTGATGGTCATTCAAACAATTGAGAACAAGTGAGTGACCAAACCGCTGAGCATGCTGAACTCCTAAGCATATACAAACCTAAAATAACTTTCATATTTTAAGAAAAAATATTCTTTAAGTAAAATTATATTCATATCAAAGGATCATCCAAATTACAGTTTCCGAAACATTAATGTAAACAACATACAGGAATTCCTTTGAAATAAAAGCTATTTGTCTGGATGAAACACTAGTGGATTATGAACTACTGATGGTTTTATTTATAGCCTATAATGAGTTACCAGCTGAAAAGAATGATGATAGAAAAGAAAGACTTGTTTGGGGGGTCAGAACAGAGAAGCAAAACCAGAGGATTCTGAAATCACAGCTCTGAAAAAAAAAAAAAAAGGTAAGAAAAAACAAAACAAAACAAAAAACTTCTTTTTCTGAGTTGTTCCATCTTGGTTGTTTCATCCGCAACATGAGAACATCACGTTCTCATTCTCATGAGAACATCCTACAATGATACTGCTTTTAGAGGGCAATTATGCAAAATATGCAAACTATTAATACTGATTTTTTTTTAAAGCTACTGTGAATGTTAGTGTTGTTTTGTTTTTGCGGTTGTTGCTGTTGCTTTTTGATGCTTCACTTAGTAGTGCCCTAACAAACATTGAACAAAGAAAACCATCCTCAATATCAATGCATTCTCCCCTTAGCTGGAGAATGTAGATGGGAGTATGCATGGAATTTGATAATCATATCAAACATCCCTTTGGTCAAGGAGTGGTTGTCAAAGAGTTCAGGGCTAAACTTCCTGCTTCTCTTCAAGTTATTGTTCATCTATCTGAAAGGATAGCCAATCTCAAGGATCTGTTTTTCTGCTTCATGAAATAATTGAAAATGTAATCATGCAGATAGATAATATGATGATGCAACCTCTCTGCTAAATGTGAAAAAAGTTTCAATTCTTTGCATTGGCAGTTGAGAAACGAAGAGTGTTATTCAACATTCTGTGTAAGTCTCATCTGCTTACACACTAATTTAAGGATTTCTCCCCATTTGGCATTTCCAGTCAGACAATGCCATGGAAGCCATCCAGGCAGCAGAGAGGACCCAGATTAAGTAACAGCTTTATTATCCAAAATATGCTCGAATTTTCAATGATCTTTTTAACAAAAGCCAGTAACTTTACTGGTTTCCATTTCATGACAGAGATAGATTAAAAAGACAACCGCTGGGATTTGCCAAATAGAGATGGAAACTATTAGGAAAAACAACTTCCCATTCAAATGGATATTACAAACAAGAGGGTATAAAAACAAAAGGGAAACTAAAAGAAGAACTTGACAATATAGCATTACATGCTTCAGTCAAAATACGACTGAGTGAATTTGCTTCTGAATAAGTTTCACCACAGAAAGAGAAAACAGAAGATGGCATTCAAAATAATTTTTAAAAAGGCATAAGAAAACATGCATTTCTTACCCATTCTGTATAGCAGCTGTTGGATCGTAAGTCAAAGCCATGCCAGCCTGCACATAGTTAGGGGAGAAAAACAGATTTTTACTATTACTGCAGGAAAAAAAAAATATATGAAAAAAAGACATTAAGCACAGTCTTCGACAGAAATCGAAAACTCTCCAGGGAAGCTCAGATGGCCCAAAGCAGCACAGACACTTTGGCTCCCTCCCCTGCCTGCCAGATCCCTGAGAAACAGATCCCCTCAATGTCACTTCCCCATAACATTTAGGCCAAACGGTGTTTTTGTTGCCCCAGTATCAGTCAATGACTCCACCAAGCTCAATGCATTTACAGTACAACATGACAGGGCCAAATCCTGCTGTTCTGGGTCAGGCAGGTAGTTTGTAAATACCCTAAAGCCATCTTCCCAAGAGCTTCTCAGGCAGGAGTCTCATCTTTCCTACCAAGGCCATTCCCTGGGTGACCCCAGGCCTCTGTCATTTCCCTGGGCTGTCACTACCGCTTACGGTTAATTCATTACCATGAGACAAGAAACAAAAAGTAGGCTGCGAAGCAGAAAAAAAAAAATCAAAACAAGGAGGCATCTGAGCTTTTAATATACTTGAGAGGTCTGGACAGGCAAAGAATTTCTTAATGGCCTGGGCAGAGCCTTTTGACTGCTGTTCACCACCAGGCAGATGGTGACCTGTGCAAAAAGATTTGGCAATGTCAAAAAAAACATTCAGTTAACAACTACCACCACCACCACCATTAAGCAAATGTATCCACAGGTGCAGCAGGAAAGGCAGGGACTGGGCAGGGCTGCAGCTTGGATTTCCTGCTCTACCCCAGGCTCAAACACAGCAGCTGGGGCCACGTGGGAAGATGAGAGGAGAGAGCAAACACTCCTCAGGATGCTCCTCTCCCTTTGGGGGGAAGCTGAAGATGTTTGTGGCACCCTCCCACCCCAAGGCATGCCACTGCTCTCCACTTGGCATGCTACATGAGACAGTAGTGTTCACTTTGCACAGCAGGATCTGTGCGCCTGGTGGGAGCATTTAACACTCCTGGATCCATCTACATCTGAATAACAGCATCTGCCCTCTTCCAGATGGCTGCTCAGCCAGGTCAGGAAAGTGTCTGGGCTTGGCTGGCTCCCATGCATGCAGGTGAGCTGCCAGGGCAAGGGACCTGGTGAAGGGCCAGAAGCGAGCCGGCCGCACTCCTGGAGGAGCCAGGTTAGCCCAGCAGCTGCTCACCAGCCTACAAGGAGATGGCCCCAGTTTTCAGAGGCCAAAAATCATTTCTGATTTGAAAGTGTAGGCTTCGCCATACCTGACATAGCCAGTAAATAAATAAATAAATGTTTGTGTCATTAAGAAATTTATATTTCTCATTATTTTTAAGCAGATGCTAGGGCAAATGCTTCACTTACTGAAAATGCTGTTGGTTTAAGAAAGTACGTGCTAGCTCCCAAGCAAAAGATAATTCAGGAGACTAAGGCCAAAGACACACAACTAGTGTTTAAAAATGCATTAATTTCATAAAAAGAAAAAGAATAATGGCTATTTATGCAAGCTTGAAATGCCAAAGCATCACATTTAGGATGAGCACAACCATTGCTAATTTTGACTTAAAAATAAAATAGCTCTGAAAATCATCAGGTATGGTCTACATATATTGTTTTTTGTGGTTGTTTTTGTTTTCTTATGTCTTAAATATTCTCATAAATATTATTCATTTATAAATAAATATTATTTTTTTTGTCTGTTTGTTTTTAATTGTGTTACTAATGGAAAAGTATAGAGTTCATCCCCCAAAAACAGCCAATAAAACGTTAACATCAGAATTTCTTTTTCAATGCATTTTACAGAAAAAAATACTCTCTATTTTCCTTTCTGTTTTGAACATTTGTAAAATTTACTATTGCTCTCTTTTTCTATTACTGTGGTAGTAAAGACAACTTAAATAGTATGTACACGCTCTACAGGGAGAGAAAAATTAGTTCTAACAACTTAAAAAGAAATAAAAATAACTTAAGGGATTCTTTATAAATCAATGTGTTGACATTTTAACATCTCATCTACTTAGAAAAAACACAAAACCCAACAATTTCAAAGCCCCTAAGAAAGGAGGATCTGAACTTTCTCAGTCAGGGAGTTTCTAGACTTAACGGTCCTCAGGATGGCCTGGATCAGAGCTCACTACACCCACCCTGCAGTTTGGACCAGTGTGACCTGAGAACAAAGCCTCAGCAAAGGAGAGAGGGCTGGGAGGAAAGGAGAATGTGAACAACTGCTTTTATTTTAATTTCTTTAACATAAGTAAATATAATGCTGCAGAAAGGATAAATTGAAGCATTTCTTTCACTGGAGCCGTAACAATGCTCACTGCACACACGAGAGCAGCAAACACATTTACACTACTTTCAGCTACATTTTTCATGAACATTTGAGCACATGTTCATGACAAAGACCCTCACCTTGGCCTCCAACACCATCATGCCCCAAATCTGGGTGTGTGCAAACAAACTGCACATGATGACGCTTAGATGTAGAGTTTAGGAACATGGTTTAGTGGGGACTGTTAGTGTTAGGTTAGAGGTTGGACTCGATGATCTTGAGGTCTCTTCCAACCTAGAAATTCTGTGTGTATGATCTGCTCTCTTGACATGAGCTTCACGTCTGTTACTTACTATATGGGACATGGTGAATAAGGGGCATGGTGACCGTTATGGGCTTGATGAGTCCAAATTATTAAAGGCTAAACTGTCGTCTCCTTACCCACACTCCACATCCATACTGCATAGTGACAGGTTACCAGAATCCGTCCAAATACTTTGCAGCTACCGCTATAAATATCGCTATCATGTTTTCCAGTAAATGAGAGTTTTGCATTAGACAAATAGGGCACAGCATGTGGCAGTACGTGCATATGGTACACCACCTACAGTTTCCCCAGTAATATTGCTAATATCTGCCATTGCTGAATAGCCTTAAACAGCTGCTATTTCGAATAGCTGCTAAGAGAGGACTATTTACTTCTTTCTCATCAAGTTGTGTAATTCCTCCCTACAAAATTACGCTGGCTGGAAGCCCAGGAGAGGCAACAGTTAGCCTAGACCAGTGAAAGATTTATGGTCTGAAGCATCCTCATTCATGAGGAATAAAAACTGATGAGCAGTAAAAACTTACTGGAAAATTGTCTGCACTTCCCTCCATAACACACAAACAGGAATTCCAAAAATACCAAATACAGAATATTAGGGCTGGCCTCAGACTTCCACGCAACAGAGGTCCAGCTTTTTCTCTCCAAAACACAGCACTGAATGTTGCTGTCACTGGGCTTACTATGGTATTAACTATGGTATTAACTATGTCGAGGCACTGGCCGATGCCTCTGTAGCAGTCCTCATTTGTGCTGAAGTGCATTTTCTTCCAGGTCTTTTCATCCACTGTTTTGCTTATGTTTCAGTGGAAGGACAGGGTCTTATTCCTTCTTCTGATAGTGACACTTCCTGATGAAATGCCACCCGAGAGTGTGGCATTGATGATGAAATGCTGCTTCAGGAAAATATTTGTCAGAAAAATCTATTAAGGAATGACTGAACTACAGAATTTTTATGCCGCTCAGCCAGATAATGGACACATATCTCACCTACTGAATGAAAATTCTGCATCCCAACATTTCAGTATGCAATTCCTTAGAGCAATTAATTAAAAGGCATATCTGCTGCTATCAGTTCTGCACATAATGATAAAGACCATTCTCAATGATTACTCATCTGCTATATTTAGAATGTCACAATTGGTAGACATAAAACCAACTTGCTTAAAATACTGATTTTTAAAAATATTATTTAAACCACGTGTATTTATTTATCTCTCCTTTTTATTTGAGTGTCTGAATCTAGGACAAAGGAATGAAAAAAATGTTATTTTGTTACTGCAGTTTTGTAATTATTGACACCATTGAACAAACAAGTTCAGATAAGTGAATAAAAGGTATTGTTTCTGCTTTTCCTCCCCTCTTTGTTATGATTTGAACATAAATGAGCACATTTGCCTCATTAAAGAGACTCTCAGACCATCACATTTGCATTGCTTATGTAAATTGGATTTGTATAGCTCTCAAATAAATGATTAAGGTGTGGAGTGATTATTAAAAAAAACAATCACATCTTCATGTGAAGATCATCATGTGGAATAAGATCAGTTTGTTATTTCTCTTCCAGATTTCTCTGACTGCTTCCCAAGAACAACCTTCATCAGCCCACTCTCCATCTTTGAACAAACACCAGTGCCTATAAATGACCAAGCTTTGGGTTGCACGATACCTTCTGTGTTGCTGGGAGGCAGCTCTCCTGAACAACTTTACCAACACGTCATCACATACTTTCAGTGTAGAGGCCTTACTGTGTGTGTAGCTCACCATAGTATCTGCCTGCTGCAGAGATGTCCTATGTCTCTTGCTTGGAAGCCAATCTTCCACATATCTTCCTGACCCTGCTCTGGCTAGCCCATGGCCCATGCTAGAGCTCCAGGAGCTGCGGGGAGGGCTGGGGACTAGCTCTGAGGAGCCTGTGAAAGGCAAAGCAAGGCTGCTGCCACTGTAGGGCTGCTTACTGTGCAGGAGGCCACTCTCAGTGGAAACACTGAGAGACCAACAAATTGAAAAGGGGTGAAATCCACTGATGTGGCGGGCTTTCCATTAGACTCCCTGGATTTTTCCTCTTTAGGGAGAGATTAGGAAAAACAATATTGTTCTGTAGCACTCACGGGGTTTCTGTGGCGAACTGAGGTGGGAGTCGGACCAGAGGATAAGCCTCTCTGCTCCATCTCCTCTGACTCATCCCCTCATCCTATCATGCCAGAAGACTGCAAGCTGCCATCCCAGGGGGATGGGTGTGCTCTTGGATACTCCAGTGGAATCAACTGAAATTTCAACACTGACATTCTTGTACTTGTTTTGTTACCGCCACTAAGATCTACCAGGCATCAATAGCACAAGGATCTCTTGTGCCCTGCCAGCAGATACTCCAACTAAAACACTTTGAAGAAGGAAGGGAGAGGAGGGGGAAGGAACCAACAAGCCAAATGAGATCTGTTTAAAATACTGATTAAATAAATAAACTCAGTCAGCAGCAAAGTTAACTTGGCACGGTTCCTTCCTTTGATTATTTAAAACAGGTCTGTCAGAAATACTCCACGTTATTAGAAAGATTTCTGAACTTAATCCTGAATAAAAAACACCTTTCCCTTTCAGAGAAGGAGAATTCTCAATAGTCACTGTGACACTTTAATATATAGACACATAAGAAAGAAATGGGGCATTTCCCAGTGATGTTCCCCAGAGGGAAACATTTGTTTTTACATGCATGGGCTCCTTAAGCAACTGCAACTTCTGAGAAGAAAGGAGTTGTGGAGAGCAAAATATATTATATTGAGGTCAAACTGGTCAAGTGATTCATGAACCTCGGTAGGTCAGAGGTTGAGCTGACAGACACAATCACACGTTCAGAAACCCAAATGAATGACTAAAACAGTTTGTACTAGAGAACTTGACTGGAAGTCCACACAGCTTCTGTTCCTGGTGTTGAGTTACTTTGTTCTCACTTCAATTTATCTGATGAATTAAACGAGGAGTGCTGCAGTTTACAAATTCCTATGCAGACCTGCCAATTGTCTCCAACCAGAAAGAGAAACTAATTTGTCCAGGTATAAAACAGATCAGCCCCAGACACTGAGGATTATCGAGAACAACTAAATAGTACCTATCTCCTTGGAAGCATAAAAAAAATCCATGCCCGACTTATCTCTCAAATTACCTACTATATGTTTTTTTCTCTCTAAATTACTGTTTGCATTAGACAAAATTGTAACAAGCAGCAGACAAAAAGAGAAACGGTTAACAAAAGCAACTTTCCAAAACTAGTAGGTCTTCTTATTTTTTAAGGTGCAATTAAAAGAATGTTTAATTGTTTAGAAGCTTCACCGGGTGATCTTGAAAGAAAACAAAAAAAGACTGGGGGAAAAGAGGAAGAGAGGGAAGGGGAGGAAATGGGAGGTTAATCTTTTGCATAGTGAGAAACAAAAATGCAACCCAAATCACAGAAGAAAGAAAACCATCAATACGAGAATTATTATGGCACTAAATATCATTATAGACAGCAGACTAAGTTCAATGACCAGGGAGTCACATTCAATGGTGTATGTCACTGTTGTGATATATACACTCATACTTTAAAGGTGATTGCAAGAAAGACAATGCAAATATGTAAATAGTCTGCATTTTACAAAAGATTGCAAATGAAGTGTCAAATGTTTCAAAATACTGTGACGTAAAACTAATAAATCACTGTGGACTGATACAAAGCATTTCATTTATTTTCAAATTATGTGAGATTTCCGCTTTTCTACCAGATAAATTACAAACTCTCACTTAAATGCATATTAAAAAAATTAAAAATCAAAATAATCAAAGTTTAAAAAAATCTGCAATGAAAGATTCAGCTGTAAAATTTAAGTTGCAGTTCTTAATTCAATCTGATCTCAATTTGCAACTACCCTCGATTCCCTGGATGCATTTTCAGCTAATGAACTTTTTTTTGAGAAATGTCATCTACCTCTAGACATGTCAATTGCAATTCAGAGGTAAATTAAATCAAATCTTTTACAGACAGAATTTAAATATGATTACTCCCCATCACCATTTCCTCAACATGATCTTGTCAGGGAAAGTTTCAAAACAGAAACTAAAACAGTGCGACTACATGAAAATAGTGCAACTCAGAAAAGTATAACCTGAAATCAAAGAATTTAAACTTTGGGCAGAAATTGTGTCAGTTATTAGGTTAGAATTTCTCTGCAAATATTTCCAACATCTGTAGGCTTCACTGTACTTTTATGGCACCTGTACGTTAGATGCATTATTTAACACCCTTTCAAAAAGCCGTCAGTAATCTAAACTCTTGGATCCTTAGTCTGAAATTGGTCAGCATGCACAAATCCTCAGTCAAATGTCGTACTTAATCTGCTGAATGCTTCCTGAGGCTTTAACCAAGAGTGGAAGGATAAGGACAAAATGTGCTGTTCAAGGTGAGGTATGCTTTACTGATTGCAACTAGTTTCTGGATAAAAACCCCACGTAAAAAAAGAAACAACAGAAACAAATCTGAAAAACCCTGGAGAAATTCAGTATATTCCTAAACACTTGACTTTAAATGGTATAGATCCATACATGCTTAAATTCTGAAGTAAGATTAGATGATTATACAGAGCACCAGAGCTGTAGGTTTTGTGATGTGCTACCTATAGGTACTCAGACCACACCATTGCCTTCCTAAGAGCTGCACAAACCATACATAGGATAAGAAATTTGTCATCGTTCCCCCTCCAAGCAAAGGACTGTTTCCACAATGAAGTGAAAATTTCAAGCCAAATTATATTGCTGCTGGGATTTCAGTGGCTGTGTTCTGCAAGAGGACAAGGCTGTTAGAATTTAACAGCCAGCTAAAGTATTTCTGTATGGTTATGAAGCAATCTACAAAAATGTATGGCAGGAATAAGATTTTCTATTGTATTCTGCAGTATGGCCTGAAAACTTTACCAAAAAGTAATCCTCTCTTATTAAGTTCCACAGAAGCTCTCTATAAAAGAGAGCAAAACCTCTGAGAACAGCATAGCCAGAGAGGTACCACTGCAGCAATCTGTTCCTCCCCACTGAATTTCCTGCCATTTCCCCCCTAAAACAGAGTATTCTGCACAGCTGTCTCTCTACTCTGCATACTAAAATCTGAGGCCAATGATAAAACTGTTAGTGTCATTTGTCTGGAGTCTGCCCTTCTGAGCAATAATCCTCACATGCATTCAGCGTTAATGCTGGTCAAATCTCTGAAGCTTTAGAAATGCCCTTCACGTAAGTATTTAAGAATGCAAATGCTTAACTGAACAATAGCCAAATACATCTTGGTGTAGACTTCATGGGATTTGGTCTACGTGGAAATACTGAGGGAATAACCTCTTGGATGCTGTTTCGTTTTTTTCCCCTTTGGAGAAGAAACCAAGAAAGAGCAGAGGTGCAGGGAATATTTTCAGGTTCCACTTGTAATCAGAAGTATGACACTTGTCATATATCAATTATTTCTCACTACCTGTTCTTTTTTAGATAAATTAAAGTTGACAGGAATAATTGTAAGAAAGTTAACTAAGCACTGCTACACACAGAACAACTGAATGATACATGTTGCTTAGAGTAAGATCATTAAAGGACAAAGCTAGAAAAACTAATGCTTATAAAAGATTAATTCAATAGAAATATTTCACATTGGAAATAAGAAAATTATATGACCTTGTGGAGGAAATCCAACAGCTTGCATTATCGTCTTTGATGCTTTGAGTGGTAAAAGTCCAGTGTTTAGAAAGGTATTAATCAGAGGTTAGTAAATCTAAGAAAGACCATTTCATTAATACATCAGCCACACCCTGCCTCTATGTCCCAGGGATATCGCTATCCTTAATATGAGCCACACTGTTAGCAAAAAATGAACTACGCATGATGTAAGAAGCTGATGCCCTGTGGCCACAGACATAATGGTGGCTTGTTGGCTTTGACTTTAAATTCTTTTGTTTATGAATTTGAACTAAAAAAGTATAGAACAGTGGAAATAATAGCTGCAATGACATTTGCTATTTGAAGAGAGATTTAGCTGTTGACCTTAATCAGGGGTTGTTACTCCCACCTATAGGCATACATATATATATATATATGGCTTTCTTTTTAGAGCCCTGCACACAACGACCTGAGTCTACCACTTAAAGTAATTCCTGAGTGCTTGTTTCTCAGTAGCTCCTTAACTTGACAAACCATAATGGCTTCTAAGAAGACATCTCCATTTTTTGGACCAACAACATAAGAGACTGCAATGAACCTTTGGAGACTTCTGCAATCTCTTGTAGCAAATGTGGCTGCCACGTTGCCACTTTCAGCCCACAAAGCTAAAAATATTGTGGAACATTTTTGTTGAAGCAGTATGCAACGACTACCTTGCTGGAGGGAGAAATTTCCATACTTTAAAGAGGCCCTTCTGTTTCTTTTAAGAGCTCACCAATTGTGCTGGAATATATATATGTCATACGCTAATGGTCTGAAAAGTACCAGCTAGGAAAAGCAAGTCGTTATCAAAAAGCAGAAACCCTCTTGAAACAACTAAATCAGAAATACCAAATAGTTTTCTTGTTTATTTGCACTGTAATGTTGAAGTAAACATAGTAAATCTGGGGAGGGGAAGGGGAAGGGGAAGGGGAAAGGGAAATGGAAGTAAGAAGGAAAGGAAGACGGAAAGAAGGGGAAGGGGAACGTGAAGGGGAAGAGGAAGGGGAAAGGGGAAGGAGAAGGCTTTGATTCTAGCAGCTCGCGTTTGAGCAATTTTGTTTGAATTCTCAATCATAAACCCAAACAAGAGGTGTTTAGGATGGAAATACTTCTAAGTCCTTCTGCCTTTGCAGCTATAATTATGCATAAGAAGGTACTATGACCAGATTCACCTCCTTTATTCAAGTGTCTTTATCCTATAATAACATTCAAGGAGAGTAAACAAACTCTCGAAGAGTCAAATAAATTTCTTTCTTATTTAACCCACATTGGGAATCACTTCATGTACAAGTACACAGAAAGGAAATTCCAGTAACAGACTATTTACAGCAGAGCAGAAAGCAACTGATATTTATTTAATTTGTATACATGATGGAGCTGAAGCTACTGTAAACTGTTTTGTCTTGGACAGAATGAAGATCCCAGCTCAGACAAGCTTTTGGGAAACTTTGATATGCATATATTTGCATTTGCAAGTACATCTTTCCCTTTTGTAGAAGTCCGCCTTGATAATAATTTATTACCAGGAACTACACAGAAAAAAATAATGTTGGTTGCTTAGGTGTAAATAAATGCTAAGAGGTATATTGCAGGTGCTGACGGTACACCAGTAAGAAAATAATAGGTTCAAATCTGGCTGCAGACAGAGGGCTCACAGTGGGACAAGGCTGTGCGCAGTCCCACACCCAGCTCTGAAATTCTCTTTTCCTGTAACTTTACATTCCACGAACTATTATAAACCTCCCGCTTCCCCCCACGTATACACTACTGCTCATTTTTTCTGTGTGAAACTATTGCATTTTGTGCTCAACCTGATTTCTTCATAGCCCTGAAAGGCAGACCTCCAGCTCTGCAGCTGACTTCTCCCAACCCCCTGGAAAATAATTGCCGCGTGGCACTTACCTCTCCTTCTCTGGGCCACGGCCTTCCATTCTGTGTGTATTTGCTTTGATTCTGGCGCTTCTTTTGCCCTCCATCAGCAAATTTGCACAGCAAAGGCTCAGTGGGGGCTGTGAAGACAAGAAACCCAGTCTATATTAGCATCCCCCCCAAAGAAAGTGATTATACCAGCAACAGTAGTGCTTTGTAATACTGATCTTTTGAAGTAAAATCTTGCCTTCTGCAGATATTTTTTGCCTCTTTTAGCCTTGACTCCACTGGCAGCTGTTCTTACTAACTAAGCTTCAAAAAATATATACTGGCAGCCCTTAAAAGAATTTAGCAAATATTGTTGAAAAAATAATCAGCCTACGCAGAATGTTAAGTTGCTGTAGTGGAATAGTAGAGTCAGGCATTAGTTCCAGCTAAGTTAGACACGTATTCATGACTAGCATTAGTGTAAGGATAAACAGTGTTTTACTAAAGCAGCTTTCTGTTCTTATTGTAAAAACTTTGCAAGGATCTGTTTAAGGAGTAAGTGTTCTCGCTATTTTTGTGTTTCTCGGCACCCAATCCTTTAAAATCCGAATAAACAGAATAAAAAAAGAGACTTTTGCCAAGCACAGTCCAATTAGCTTTCTTTTCCTCTTAACTCCTCTTTTAAGCAAGTTGGCAGCTGAGAAAACTCCTTTCCTCTCCAGCTGAACTCAGTGTGTAAGAATACAATAGTCAGGGAGGCTGGAGCCACAGAAACGATGGATATTCCTGGAGCTGCACACCCAAAACCCCAGCTCACAATAAGGCCTGCTAGTGAAGAAATTACCATACATCAAATGGGTGCCACAGGAAGGGAACTTTGTGTCTTGCGATCTTCCCCCACCTACCCAGTTTTTCAATATTAGTTTGGGTGAAAGAAATATAAATATGATGTTTTTGGGAAAAAAAAAAAAAAAAGTTTTGGGGAGCTTTTGTTTTTCCAGGCATGACAAGTAATCAATTAACCAGCGGTTTAATGGGAAATGGCAAGAAACATAGTTTTTCTCTTCTTTTCCCCTTTCTGGAGGCTAGAAATGTTGAAAGAATAAAAAGACAGGGATAAAAGGGAAACTTTACAGTAAGGGGGTTAGTCACGTTGCCGGCATTTATTTGTAATAAAAACAATTATTTGGTTACAGGATTAAATAAGCTCGTATAATATTAGAAGAAGCTCACCTCCCTCAACCTCTTAGTTACAGCCAGCTCAAAATGTGTCACAAAGTTTAGAGCAAAACTGTGATCACTTGAAAACAGCAACCAACAAGCAAGGCACATAGAGAATCTCACATCAGAAACACAGTTTCTCATTGGGACAGCATCACTTTGGCTACTTTGGAAGCTTTAACAGCTTTGTTTTTTCATTACCATTTTACCAGGCTAGTAATTTCCAAGGTCACTAGAAACTGAACTGCAGGGAACAATCCATTATTGGCAGAAAGCTAGACTGTGTGACCCCAGAGGTCTTTCCCCACCTCTGACTTCGATTATTGTATCAGATTTTGGTAGAAGCAATGTTCAGCCAACCATATGAAATTTTAAATAATGAAGGTTTAAAAGCATCCAGGTGGCTGTGGAGATTCTTTCTACAGATGGAGAAATGTTATGGGGCTGATTGCCCTGTGCTTCTACCAGTTTTACTCCACAGTGCAATGCAGCATAATTTCAGAGCGGTTACTTACAATTCACTTTGATGTGATTGTGAGGGAGGAGCAGGTGCTAAGACAGCATTAGAGAAAGACCTATTAAGTGTCACATCTGATGCTTCAAAAGCTTTTAGTTTTAAGCACTGAACAACTATCAATCAACATATGATATCATTAGGAGAAGCATGCGAAAGCAATCTGAATGCTGCAAATTTACACGTGCCATGATCATCTGCTAATGTACACATGTGGTATTAGCCTATATACTATGATGTGGTACAGCAAGCAAGGGAATCATATGGTTTGCTACATATCCTTGCTATATATTAGCCAACCACAAATGGGAAGCTTTTGCCATTTCTGGACTTCCCAATATTCAGCGTTACCATATGACAAACTTTTATTGCTAACTTGGGCCTTTCTAAAGTTGACAGAGATTGGCAGACATCATTGAACAGATGTTTCAAACAACTTTACCCCACAACTAGAAAAAAATGTGGAGAAATACATTGTACTGACTTTTTTGGGTTAGGGAAGAGGATGGAAAAGGATGAAGGAACCATGCCCTGCACAGACAGATTTCTGCAATAGGAGGCTTTATTTACAGCAAACCAAGAGGAATTCTGAGGAAAAGATCGACACATGCCAATCAACATATGCATAAAGACATAAAAAAATGTTCTGGCAGGAAGACAGATTTTATTTTTGAAAAAAAAAAAAAACAATCCCCCCCCCCCCAAAAAAAAAACCAAAAAACAACACACACACTGGCACATAGCACATCACATGCAGCAAGACAAAAAAATGGTCTGATTATCCCTGAAGTGATTTACATCTTAAAGGTTTATACCTGGGAACAACTATGGCAACTAATCTCAAAATACACAGAAATCAACATTTATTATTTCAGAAGATAAGGCTGAGTATAAAAGAATCTCAAGAGGTCAAATATGTTGCTCTAAGTACATAAAAGAACTCAAATATCTGGTTTACTTCAGCCCTCTTGAAATCCCTTGTAAGAAAAGCTCTTCTAACCTTTTCAAGATCAGATGCACATGAATATTTGACATTACTACAGTCATTCTTACTAAACAAATACATACCAATAACTGGAAAAAAAATCATATTCTATATATCAGGAAAAATATTTCTAAGTAAAATTCTTTTTGGTTTCATGAAATGTCAAAAGTGCTTTAAAAATAGACAATTTACTTCTGCCAAAGAAGTAAAAAAAACATAATCAGGTAGTAATGTTGTCAATTCAAAAAGAAAGTACTTCAAAAGTATACAAACTATATCAACACACTGTGACTAACATCAAAGTATTGCTGTAGATGTGGGATATTTTATTATATGCCCCCAAATACTTCAGAAGGGAAGGAAGGAAAGAAGGGACATCTTTTAAACTGTTTCTGCTTTTGCTCTCATTCATTCCAGACAGACACTCCCGAATTTATGTACTGAGTTTTAACCTTCCACTTTTTCCTCTGTATGAATACACTAACTGGAAATAAATGCCTCTTCCCTCACCTTTTGCACTGCTGACATACTAGAAAACATAATTTGTGTATCTTTAAACATTCATATTTTCAACTGATAAGCACATCTCTTTTCGGCTCCTGACATCATCAAAGTTTTGAGCATGTGTGATATTTTGAAGTATATCTGGAAAATCTGCTGTTGGTATTTTCCTGTCAGAAAAGTGAGAATTGATTCACTCAAGACAAATTTCAGGCTATTCAATTCTGATAAAATCTTCAAGATAGAAGGAACTGCTCTTTCTTTGACTTCTACCTGGCAGTAACAAATACAAATATCAAGGATAAATAGGCTTAACCTGAACAAGGTTCATTAAGCCATAGCCGATTTTTCAAGGAAAAGATTTAAATGCTTGCTGCAGTTCCCATCCACAGCCTTATGTTAATAAGACATAAATAGCCCTGAACTTGGCTTTCAGTCCTGAGAAGGAAGTGGGATCAAACTGATAGTGCTTCTAAACAGCATCTGCCAAGATATTCAGGACTGCTTTAGGAGAGGGCAGCAGTTGCTAGTGTTCAAATTCTGTTCCCATGGAACTCAATGGCTAAGGTCCTATCTCTCTTCAATCAGGCCCTGAATTTACTCTGAGAGTTCAGTGAAGGTGAAAGTGAGAGACTGTTTTTTTGTCAATTGAGGCTGTCAATATTGTTGGAGCTCCCTTAGGAGCTCAGTTTCTCGTGCTCTGCTACTTTAGATGGACAGACTGTGCAGACACACAGCACCAAACTGCCAAAAGGCTGTTAAATCACCAAAGGCAACGCTGGTATTTTAAATAGGACTAAAGCTTTATATGGAAAGAAATGGGGACAACAGTGCTCCCTTCTCAAATTTGGCAGCCTCTCAGGGAATCTTCCATGTCAGGAAAGCAACTTCAATTAAATTGGAGAATTCAACAAAAAAAAGCAAACTTCCAACTACTTCTGAATACGTAATTTCCTTATTTCATTCATCGGAAGGCTGATACACTCGAGCTTCTACATATGCAAAAATGTGTATATTCATGAACATGTGCTTCATAAAGGAATGGGGAAGATGAAAGCTGTCATTTGCATTCAGTGAATCCTTTTCATTATTTCAGGTGCTCGGTAACTTTTTCTATCATCAGAGTTACTTAGAAAAGATTGTCCGCCACAATTTCCAATTCATAGTCATACGGCATCATCTCTCCAGCAATGGCAAGAATTAGAATATATAGAGAAGTAATAACAGGAACATATTTATGTATTTTAACTTGTTTCACTATGAATATTTTTGAGGACAGAATATTTTTCAGAATGTCAGGAAGCAGATAACATTTCTAGTACAGAGGTTTGCAACAAGTACAGAGGTTTGTGTGTTATGAACATTCATGTGGATCTTTAAACTCCTTCATTTTGCTAATGTGATGAAAAATGATGAGAAAGTCATTGCTATTATCAATGAATGGTCAGTGCACAGTCAATGATTTTTTTCAAAGTATGTTATAAAGAGAAAATAGGATTAATTTATTTTTCAGCCTCGGCAAATCCTTCTCCACAATAAAAAAGGAGCAGAGCAATAATTGAGTTCACAATTACAGTAAGCATTCAAATTGATCAAGTTTTGATAACTATTTTCCTTCACTCCCTTTCAAATTTTGAGTATTTTGATAACACTTTCATGTACAAATCACATTGAGTATCAGACTGAAACATCCATGTAAGAATCAACCCCTTTGTCTGCCACAGATCAAACATCTTTAGTCGTTAAGAAAAACTTCATCCTACAGTAACATCAAAGCCACTTTGTAAGTAGACCTGTTTACTCATACACTATATGAGAGGGAGATGTGAGAGACATAAAACCTTTAGAAGGAAGGCTGGACAGAGCAAACTGAGGTGCTGATATGGACGTTCCCAGCAGGACTACAGTCTCTTCAAAGCCCACAAAGTTTATTTACAAAATGAATTTTGCAGTTTTAAGTTTTAAAATTGTGTTTCAGGACCCAAGCAATAGAGCAACTATTTTCTCTAGTGATTCTACTGGTTGCTATGAAAGTTCTGTCACACAGTACTTATTCATTCTCAAGTAATAAACAAACAAAACTCTAAATCCAAGGAAAATTGTAGAACACAACCATAGCTATTCTGCTCTTGGAAAATTAGGATGAAAAATTATCAAAGGTGGTACGTGACAAGAAAGGACAAAAGGACACGTAAGGACAAATCATTGGGTGAGTAAGAAAACCTTTAAGTAGTGAAGCAAATAAATGTATTATCCTATCCCACACAGAGTGCTTGATTTGTTGAAGAACAGAGTTGATCATTTTATGGAGTAACAGATTTTGTCCCAGAAGTTCATAAAGCTGGATATGAGGTCACAGGACAGATCCTAACATACATGTATATACATAAATGTATAATGAAAGTGCACTATTACTTGTCCAAATCATTCCTTGCTACTCAGTGTTTTTGTATGAGCCAGTGCTTTTACATACACAAGAATCCATAAATAGTGCAGAATGAGAGCTGATGCCTTTTGATTTATAGAAATACACAGAAGCAATATACAGAATATTTATCTTCTAGTAGGCTTACAGTTGAATTTAACTAGATGATATTAATTGCACTTACACAGCTGATTATGAAAGCAAAACAAGGAGTTAACATTGTGTTGGGTTTCCAGCACGTACCACTTTCACGATATAAACATGGAAATTGGGGAAACATCTTTACATAACAGAAAAGTACCCCAAAGCAACAATTAAAAAGCAAACATCTGCTTGGCTAGAAATAAAAATAATTAAAAAAAAAAAAAAAGTGATTTACTTTTGATAAACTCTATTATAGCTGAAGTAATTATCTCTAGTTCACCTCTTTGTCTTAAGAAATGGGAAGCAATCCTTTCATCTTTTTGTACAATAATTATTTCTAAAAAGCAAGAATATATTAGAAAAGGAAAATAAATCCCAGGGGAGAAGTAGCATGTCAAGCACAGAGTTAGCATTTCCACTCTGTGAAATTACATAGAACAGGTAGAACAGCTAACTGTTTGCATACGTTGGAGAAATAGCATGCCGACTGTGAAGCGTAGTCCAGGTCTTGTTGCAATCAATCGAAACACTCCATGTACCACACAGAAAAACTATACTTAATCATATAATTGCAGAAGCCCCCACAAAGACTTGTTAGAGCTGATCAAAAATGACAGTCTGCTCTCTGTGAGAAATTGCACCATTTATTTTACAGTTTGTTTCTGTTTAAAAATCTATTTTCATTGTTAAATTTTCAACAGAACAGCAGATTGAGAGCATCTGGTTCAGGCCTATTAAAATGTTCCTTTCTAATGTTGCTGATAAGGGGAATCCGTTTTAACAGAGACCATTAACTAGATACATTATTTTATGGAGACAACATATAGAAACAGATGCTTCAGTATAGTATTGAAACTTAAATAAAAATACAAAATCAATCCAAATAGCTAAGCTGAAATGAAATATTAAAGCAACAATGAAATGTAGTAACCTAACAGCATATTTTTATTTTAACAAACTGCATTTCTCAACCAACTCTAGTGCTGGCCTCTGTAGAAGGGCATGAACAGATTAGGAACAAATCCAGTATAGAATTAAGAAGCTCATTAATTAACTTTATTATCTAGTAACTATTTAATTAGTACAGTCTTCTTTAATGTTGCATTTTGCCTTTATTTTAAACAGAAGGCCTGAATCAGAGCTCCAAGTATTTAGGGAGAGCCTCCCGGCAACTTCAGTGGAAGTTGGAGTGCAGATGCAATGAGCTGAACGTAAAAAATCTTTACTGTTAAGTACTTGTATTGAAAGTACTTGTATAGATTTTGGCATCAGCCTAAGTACCATTTGACCGAAGAGATTTCTGAGTGTGGCAGCTCTTTTTTTAGTCACTTTGTTACTGTGTTTGATGTAATTCTCAAATTAACAGTACATCCAGTGCATTTATACCTGTTGTCCTCACAGCTACTGGGTTAAGTTGCCATTTTTAGGGGCTAGAAGCTCGGCTCCTGCTAATATGAGTATGAATCCAAGGCTGTTCTACTGAAGCCAAAAGTAAATTTGAAGTAACCGTGAGCAAGAGCAGATTCAGGACTATGATTTCTGCCAGAGAAAGTGCATTCGTCAAACTTGATGCCACAGAAAATTTCTGCCCAATTGTGTGTCCCCTGGTATGAAGCTGAAAAATACTAGTTGTAGTTCATCCTTTGCACCCAGTGCTACGACAGCTCTTTGCAACTTTGCACTACTAGATGAAAGGGAAACAGGATCTTTGAGGAGTGATTTGTTTTGCAGTTTTAAAATTTCTCAAAGAGCCTTTACAACAAGAGAGGATGCCATTTTATCAAAGCAACGAAACCAAACAAGCACGTGCATCAGATTGCAGAAAATATTTAATGCACCTGTGTTTAGACCCCTATTTTCCATAACTTTAGAACAGATCCACAACCAACTGAAATTCTGGATGCTTTGTTTTAATGTGCCAATTCTTATTGCAAACCCTAGAATATAGATTAATACCTCCTGCAAAAACACTATGATAGACTCCCTTGGATTCCTGACTGACTGGAAGAGCCATGCACCAAAAATTGAAACAGTATTGTAGTTTGGAAAGGAGTATTGGCTACAAGCTGTTCAAAGCACTTCACACATTATCTTTCAAGTAGATCATAAACAAATATTGAAACGATTAGGTATAAAAGGGTTCTTGGTTAAATTCGAAAAGTCCCATACTGTTCAATGGCATTGTTAAAAAGTGGCTGCTTAAGAAACCAACTCACCCTCCTCCTGTGTCGGATGAATTTTTGTGTGGAATTTACATGCCACAGCTCCTCTGTACTTCTCTGATGCCAGGCTAACTAAGGAACATGCTGCAGAAAGACAGGCCTACATGGCCCTTTTGTAAACTACACAAGTGATTAGTAGAATACAGATATAATTATTACTGAGTGCAACAGTCCCACATCAGGATTTTCTCCATTGACAATAGCTAGCAGGTGTGACAGTTTTCAAAAAAACAGTATGTTTTTTAAAAAAGTTTTTGTATATATTTTGCAAATACTGATTACTATCTGGGATTCTGACTTTTATGACTTTTTTTTCCCCAATGTCTTTAGTTTGCTTGTACCACTTTCATGCCGCTGCCTTCTTGCACCATTATTGCCACAGAGGCTCATTAGACTACATACATTTGGGCAGGAGTTGATTTCTCCAAGTGAAATGAAAAAATGCCACACTTCAAAAATATTCCTGAAAGCATTTCAAAACATTTTACTGTTTTCGTTGTGAATTCCTAAACCATAACTGGCTACACAGACAGTTCTGCCATGTGTGATGAAGAACTGAGAGAGATGCGGTGAACAATATCCAACTATCCCAAGACCCAGTGAAGCTGATGTAAATGTACTTCCAACACTTTCAATGGGCATTGAAGGTATTGAGCACAGGTTGCTAGCCTATGACCTGAACTGGAAGTATATACTACAGCAGTTATGTTGAAGTTCCTCTTTACTAAACTTATTTTCTCTTCCCTTCTACCCTCCAGGGTTTCTCTTTCAATACCACCACTAGAAAATTAAGGTACTAGTGTTTTATTGTGTCTTTAAACTTAGAGCTGCAATCCCCTCACATTAATAACAGGTAGTAACAAGAAAATCAAGCCAACTGCTAGCTTGTCAGTGGAAACCAGTTTTCAGCAAAAAAACAAAACTACACAGAGAAGTTCTGCTGCTTTTCAGTGTTGGCTCTTACCCCAAATAAGCATTAAAGCTATAAGTTCATATACTGCAGTAGTGAAGCACAGGAAAGGTTTGAGTTGGCTCATCTTTTTAAGCATGGAGCACTGTGACTTTAGCACATTGACTTCATACCGAGTATCACTTGAATGATCCTGTACCAGCACGCACGCACTAGCTCTACCTGTGATCCCAGAACCATTATGTGAAGGCAGAAGTTGACTGAAAAAACACCCTCTAAACGTGAACCCCAAATCATTCTTTAAATCCCATCTGAGATTGCCCTATGAGCTTTTAGGAAGATTATATTTCAAATACCTTTTTGCCCTCTCCCATAATCTCAGAAGTTATTTTGCTTGGATGAAAATGGAGACCTTGTGTTTCTTACTGTTCAATTATTAAGGAACAGCAACGAAGTCAGCTTCATTTGAAAGGCTCAGCAATTTTTAAATGATCTCATGTACCGTAATTTATAATGGAAAATCAGGTACAAATAGTGTGAGATGCTTTCTGGTTCCCCTCTAATGGAAATAAAATGAATCTCTGGTAATGGGTGACCCTACTTGCTTCTGTGGTCACCCATTTTACTTTTTAGTGTTCTCTTTAGTACTCTCAGGAGAAAAGAGCAAATGCAAAGCTTTTATCCGATGCTGCTTCTCAAAACAATAGCTCTGCGCTTCTGCTATAAAATCTATTTTTACTATTCTCATAAACTAACGTTATTGATCACAAAGACTTCGCTATTATCCCACTAAGAAAAACTTACTTGTGCTGACAGTCCAGAGACAAAATGGTTGGGATTTATGCAGTACAAAGAATTAATTCTGGCTCTGCAATACAAGGTTACTTCTTGTACCTGTTTAACTGTTTATTTATTATTTCACATTGAATGTATTCACAGTTTTAAATTAAATTATGTATTACTTTTTATTTAGCATTTATTTCTATAAACCAGAAAATTACCAGCACATTATCCCTTGTCTGTGTGACACTGCTAACTAACCCTAACTAACACCATGAAGAAAAGAAAATTCATTTCAAGCATATGTTTTCAATATAAAGAAGGAAACCTGGCCAAATGTCTTATGTCAATACAATGATTTCTTTCCACCAGCATAATGATAATTGCTGTACACAGACATTTATTTTTGACTAATTAAGGTTGAGTCTTGGCATTCTCTGCTCACACTCTAACATATGTATACCATTAATGTCCAGAACAGCATATGCAACCCAGTGTTAAACTGCACAAGGAAAAATGCCTCAGTTATGACCATTAGCTTATTTAATTCAGACGTGCATGCTTTAATACTACATTTTGTTTACAAACTGTGGGGAAAGAAACATCTGCTGTGTCTTTGTGAATGGTCCTTGCAATAAAGAAGCGGACACATACATACCATGAATGTTTTCATTATTTGTAGCTCTACTCACAGCCTGCTAAAAAGTAGCAATAGAAAATTTTTATGATAGGAAAAAAGGCTTGGTTTGGGTAAACACACCCTGTGCATGGTCAAAGTAGTAACACCTTGCCAGTATCAGAACTGGAACAGCGTATTCCTAAAAGCTCTGTTAGTGTCGACGCATGATGTATTCCTATGTAAATGAAAGCTTAATCCCAATTTTTAATCTGTTCAACAGTTTAAAAATACTCAGGAATATTAAGATTTTATTTTATACTTTTTTTTCAGACTGCCTAATGAAAATCTTTTTATTTAAATCAGTTCTAATTAACACAACACATTCCAACAATGACTACTGGGTGCAGAAGCAAAAACTCCAACCACTTCTAATCTAAAACATAGCCAAGCAATATAATTTTGCCACTACTGTGAGAAAGAAGGAAAAGCTGAAGGGAAAATTCATTTTATTGTTATTGCCCTTCCTTTATTTTATTCTTCTGCATTCACTGAAAAACATTATGTGTATGCCTTAAAATGAGCTAGTTTGCTAGAAGTTAACACACAGCATTGCCAGCTTCCTCGCATAAATGCAGGATCACCTTTAAAAAGTGGATTTGACCCTGACTGTGTCAGAAGCGTAGCAAGGTATAGGCTGTACAGCCAAAAGCATTTATAAGATGGGTGACTGACTGATTCTTAGAGGCAGGAGTTCATTTTACTGTGGTGGAGAATATCCAAATCACACTAAGCACCTTGGACAGTATAATTACTGCATGCCGCAAAACCTCCCTGTGTGCTCTACCATCTTCTCCTGTAAATAGGCCCTAGGGAAGGGAGAGAATATATTGGAAACAACATATAAGTAAGGACACTGATGCCCCTTCCCTGTTTCTCCCAAGGCAGAAGGGGCAAGCAGCAGCTTTGAGCACAGTCAGCAGAGCCAAGGGACATGCTGCTCCTCAAGCCAACTTGCAAGCCCCAAGCCCACAAGCCAGGCTTTTCTGCTACTGACCTGAACCTCATCACTGCCCTTGTCAGGTACCTGTGAGTGGGAATGCGGTGCTGTTGTGCATGTGCTGGGAGAAGAAGGAAGGGCCTTGGAAAAAATTGCTCAGCAACTCCATTTCCTCAAATGGCAAAGTGGCAACGTGAGGTATTCCTGAGACATACCATCACCTGGAGCTCCTGCCAGGACATGGGGGCTTTGTCCTGCCTAAAGCAAGTGTCTGCCTTCAAGGCACAATTGTACCTGTGATTTCCAGGACAGAAAGCTGCACAGTGGTTTCACTGGGGAATTTTCCAGTAAGTCACCTATTTATAAAGATACTTTATGCAAAAGGAAAGACAAAAAAGTGAAAATATATTATTTTCCCAAGGCAACAGAATATCTTACTCATACTTCTTAGCTCTTTGCAAAATGTGTTGATGATACCAATGCTAAATCTAATGTGCTACAGCATAAGGCAAATTCTAACCCTTACAACTTAAAAAAGCTTTATTGCCACCTGAGACAACATTCTAGAATATTAAATAGATAACTCTAAACCCTTCTGAAATTGTCAAGTGTGGAACTCTCAGCTAAGGGTAGACAAGGAAGCAAGCTTACATATCAGAGGCTGAGTGATGGCCTAATCTCCTTTAACTCTGTGCAGTTCATGTCTCAGGGTTCTGTGAAGGTCATGCTACAGCTTGCTGTGCCATCGGTCCAAAAATTAGGAAAAGAATGTGATCTTTGTACTGAGATAGGTAAAGTAAAAATCAATCCTCTACTCTTTCAGTTAAAAATTTAGGAATAATAAGAACAGGAGTGAACCGAGCACAACAAAGAAGAATAAAGAATAAAGGGAAGGGGAGGAGGGAAGGTATAGAAATAGGCAAAGAAAAAACCATTAAGGAAATGAAGGGAAAAACAGGTAAAGATGGGTAATTAATACTTCAGAATCACCCTTGAAAATGTTCTAACTTCACACAAAAATGAATGCAATTGATATAATTTCTGGATGGCAATACGGCTGTGATGACATTGTGGGCTTTCATAGGTACATAGACTGCAGACAGAAAACACTAAAACTGAAGAAGTAAATGGATAGGCTAAATGTTACTGCCTATAGCAAACAGAAAAACAAGTCTATAAGAGCTGTTTGTTTTTGTCTGAAAACACAGACTGAAGACTTACTCTGTTGCACTGTGAAGAATTCACTAAGACTTTGGATAGTCTTGGAGTAACTGTATGGCACCAAAACATAAATGAAACAGAAAACAGAAAACAGTAAAATCTCCTTCACAAAAAAAAAAAAAAAAAAAAAAAAAAAAGTCCTGTTATCAAAGATGGTTTGAAAGTTTATCTCTAAACTCTGTAGATGATTCAAACACTTCTGTGCCACAAGAGAAAATTAGAGATTACAACATGACAGATGAAAAATCACAGTCTTTGCTTACAGATAAATTTTGTTATGAGAAACAAAATCTCAGGAGCCTCTGACACTAAAATCCAAACATTCTTTAAGGCTTGGGTCCCCATTTGGGTGGGACCCTTCCTTGGTTTACAGGCACATGGACACAGCCACGCTGGCACTATGTGAGCACTCTGTGCAACTCTGCTCCAAGCATGATTACAGCCAAACAGCAACATCAGAGCCTGACAAAAGCCCTCTCCAGCTGACGTGAAGCAGCAATTTTCTTCTGAGCAAATGATTTCATGAATCAGCCAGCAGGGAGTGACAACATTCTCCTGCCAGTGACTAAATGTATGACCTCTGGGTTGCAATTTCCATCAGTTTAATAAGAGCCCAATGCAAACGTGATCATATTTTTCACTCTGCTGTTAATAGGAATGCTAATCTTTCCTTTCTTTTTCCTTTCCCTTTCCTTTCCTTCCCTTCCCTTTTTTGCCAGCTTTATTGCTTACAATGTAAGTATTTCCCTGGAGACAGAGAGCAAAGTCCTGCCTGTGTTGCTAATAAAACTTGAAAACAACACAGTAGAGTAAGAATTAAAGAGCAACAACTTTTCTGTTCTGAAGAATGTGGCAGGCCTAGCAGAGATGTCCTGGCTTTGTTCTGCCATGAGAAGGCCAGCTCGGTACAGTCCCTGCTGAACCTGGCAGCCTGGTGAGAGACAAATAGACCCAAGTGAGAAGGAGAGAACCTTTCTTTCTAGAATGTTTTCTGGTACAGATCCAGAGCTGATAGAAAAATCCCACAGTCCTGAGGATTAGAAAAGGAACAAGGAAGTTTAAATCAGGGACAAAGTAGAGACTGAATATCAAAAGCATGAACATTCCTAAAGTTTAAAATATTCTCCAAAAACTTCAGCTGGAGACTGTGCACACAAAAAATATCTCTGGATAACAAACCACAGTGCATTGCTGTTAGTATTAATGCCACCATGTTAAACACAATAGTAAAATACCGTACTGCCTTATGAGGTTACATTACAACCCTAAAACATGGTAGAAAGTCATTTATTTATAGCTTTAATAGCAGGGCTGAGGAGGGGAATAATGGAAACCTAGATTTTATTCAGCATCAGGATTCCAGCTGATTGTTGCTCCTAAAAGGAGCAGAAACAAACATTAGAAATGCTGTTTTAGAGCCACGTTTGTTATTCCTATGTTATTCCTAAATACCAGCACGTGACATCTGATGCAATCATACTGAGACAGGGCTCAGCACAGTCTGCTCACACCAGACTGCATTTGCCCCTAGATTAGTGAAGATGAAAGTACATTTGGGCAATTTTTTTTTCTTTTAGGGTGCTTTTGTGCCAAGCCAGAATAATAGAGCATGTTTGCTCCAAGAAGGCTTGTTTTACAGTATTAGAATAAAAAAAAAAATATTAATTTGAAATGGTCAACTTGGACCAAACAGGCTTGCTTTTATTATCAGTTTTTATTGCATTTACACAACATAAAAAATGAACACGAGAGTTATTTCAGGTTTAATCCAACATCTCTTATTCCTGCTTTATAATTCCTTTGTAGGACAGTCTATCATACTAACTGAAATATTCATACTTACACTATGCAACTATACTAGCTTTGCAGGATTAATGTACATGCATGTTTATGTTGTTCTCAAGCTGTCTCATGCCATGCTCCTTCAAGGTAACTTCTGCTGCCACATTCTGCACACTTAATACTAATACAATATATTTTAATAATATACTTTTTTTTCTTTTTTAATGGTGCTTATCACACCTTTTGTTTGCAAACATCTCACAAGCACTAATTAATTCATTCTCCCAGTAGGCAGTGAAGAATTCTCTTTGTTTCACAGAGATGAGCTGCAACACAGGGATATTGCAAATTGTCCAGTGTCATACAGGCTCTGAGTACAGATCTCCTGGGTTCTTGTGTAGTTCTCGTGTATTCACAAGAGTAACCCTCCTGAAAGAGCTCTGTCTAGGTGCTTCATTTTCTCAGTCTCCTTTCCAGCCCCAATCTGACGGAATATCTTTCACCAATCCACAAGCCATAACCAACTCACTAAAACGCTTCATCAGAAGACAGCTCCATCTACAGTGTCCGTGAAAATTGAGCTTGTAACGATGATACGGATTGGATGTCACTACAGGTATACATACATACATTTCTCTGTGTCTTTTTGTCTGTGCACACAACACATACATACATACACATATCTATATAAGTTCATGGCACCAGGCATGTATGGCAAGTTATCAAATATACAGTATCAGAAAAATCAAAGTGAAGTGATCTAAATCTGCAAACAGACCCATGCTATTTACTGTAATATTTAGCTATTCCTAGCTGGCACTGCTATATCTCTGAACGGCAATGTCACCTCATAGTTTGTACACACGTACCTGTCATCTTCATACAAAGCCAAAGATGATGCTATTGCAAAGACAGGTATAAGTACTTTATAAAATTTAATTTAGCTAAGTATAGATGTCTTTATTTACTTTCAAGAAGTTTTACAGCCTGATTTCAAGAACAGCTAAGTACAGCTGATTATCCAAAATTTACCTACCTTTGCAAACCTCCGGGATTTTCCTATCACATCCCTACATTGAACAGTCTTAGGCACAAGTGAAGAGACGGTTCAAGACACCGAGGCCTTTGCGAAGAGCACATACAAATCAGAATGCATGCGTAGGAGAAAAGTGAAGGTAAAATATGATGACCATTTTCTTCCCTACATTTATTGCCTCACTGCTTCTCAATCAATATCCTTTTTTTTTGTGAAGCCCTGTCTCCTGTTGGCAAGGCCCACTGCCAGCGCCAGAACTCCCTCCACATTTACGCTCAACGTTGCTCAGCTTGCATGCTATGGCTCCGACAACTCTGCTGAGTGCTGTTTCAGTGACCTTCTCTCCTCCAAATGTGAAACGAAAACCATCGCTTCAACAGCAATGTGCTACCGCTGGACAGAAAACCAGCTTTGGGGGGGTTAAATCCTTCAGCAAAGAGACCACAGTGGAACCTGTGACCACTCAACGTCTTTTTAAATGAGAATAATCCCATGTAGTTGCTGTACTGATGGATTTAGCAACCAGGATTTAGCCCCTGAAATATAAAAATGTAGGCTTCTGTTGTTTGCTTCCTTTTTTGTTTTAAATGATTGATAATTATTTCACAAACGTCTTCCCCTGACATTTGATTTGCTAGATAATACATAAACATACAGTTTCTAATAGGTTTTCCGGCCTTTTAACCTAATTTATTTTCTCATTACTTTTCATTTCATTTCCAATTCTGATATAAAATCTGTTTTCCAGATATTTTTTTTGCATGATCTGAAGCTCCCTCACTTTTACAATGTAAGGAATATTTTAAAATAACAACAAATCAAGATCAATGGTAGCAGAGAAGCAAAATCAACACACATTTTCAACTCCTTAATTTCATGTTGAACACACATTTTTTCCAAGATGATTCCAAAATTACGCTTGAAACTAATAATTGTGTTGTGTATGTGAGTCTTTAAAATAGCTGCCTATCTGCTACATAAGAACAGTTGGGTGGGGACAAAAATGACAGTTCAGCATAAGAATACATCTATTTTTCTGTCAAATACTGACTGATAAATGCTACTCTATTGCAAGGATTTATTAGCTAATTAACGATTAAGCAGATCATGGAGATAATCATCAAGAAATGCAAATTACATCCGTCAAGTTTTTGTAACACAGTGAGAGGAAATAATAACTAGAATTTGGAGGACATATACAAGTTTGCTTAAAACAATGAAAAAAAATCTGAATTTTAAGACAAGAGAAATCGTAAGTATTCCAGCACACTCACTAATCTCAGAGGCAGTGACTAACAAAGTTTATTAGTTAATTTTTTGTCTGAGAATTTACCCTTTTCAGAGTGGTAGTATCAGTTGTTCCGAGTGTATCTTTGGGATTATATTAATTTACTCAAATTCCTTCTGAATGAAGAATTAAACTGCTTCTTTTTCAGTCTTTCTTAGCCAGCATAAATCTGTTGAAGTCGGTGAGATCACGTGATTATCTGTCTGATGGAGCTCAGTGTCCAGCTGCTATTCCATTCATAAACGCATAAAAATGCAGGTCAGCTTTCTAAAGAAAACTACTTAAAAGTTTAAAGGATCATTCACCACCTGCCCCACCTTTTCATTTCTTTGACAAAGGTCTACCAGACTAGGAGTAAGACCAAGACATGTTTTTTTCTAGTGAAGACACTGAATATGCCATCATTCTTTATACAGAGGCCTACCACGATTTTTTAGCGCTACATTAAATAAATTAAGCATGTTTTTATATCCCTACATTATTCAAAGCACTGGTTCCATGCTCTAAGACTCAGAACAGGGTAAGTTTTCTGAAAGGGAAGTCTGAAGAGAATACTTCCAATCTGCTGTTCAACCTATTTTTCTCTTCCTAAGTCCCTTCTCTTTTTTCGAAGGTGTGGTTGTGGGTAGAAAGGATAAGGCAATAATGATCTTCAAGCAACAATACCTGTATTGTAAAATTGCAATTTATTCAGATGTCCTTTCCAGTGTAGCCTAAAGAAATAACCTGACATGCTAACAGACAGGTTTCTATTTAAACAAAAAAAGAAAAAAAGAAAAGTCCTTCAGAAATAGCCTCTAAAAAACATGTTTTTGACTTTCCTCCTTGAATTCCCCTGACAAAAGTAATGAGTGAGGTGACAGGAAACCTGATATTAATTCTGCGAGTTCTAACTAGATGTGCAGGAGATCTAAGCCCAAGGAATAGAGCTGGAATGCAGAGCAAATAGGCAATTATTCTGAGCAGAAGAATTCTGTGCCTGATGATGACTTGCCTGTCTCCGTTCTCCGGTGTCGGTTCTACAGAGACTGTAATCTTCTATGTTGATGCCTATATTCAATCTTAATGCCTGATATTGAGTGATGGGAAGCTGTAGGGATTCTTGCAAGATTCATCGTTAATGGGTTTAACTCAATTGGCATGTCTGCCTGGGATATTTCATAAATACATAACCTCCACTACGTGATTGGAATAATTGCTTAGAACCATGCAGAGCACCCATCTCAACATAGTACTTTCCGTTCTACAGCTTTCGCCACCTTTGGCTTTACCTTTAGCTACTAACTTATCTTCTAAAAATAATAAATGCTGGTAGGAGGATATGCAATCATTTCCCCCTGCTTTGCACTCACTCATCCATGCTCATGCAGCTCCTGCCTTTGCAACGTGAGGTCTGAAGGAATACAGCTCTCAGAAAGCACAAGCTAGGGACGGGGTTGGGGAGTAAGGAACAGTACAGTAACTGCACACCAGTAGCAAACAGGCTGAAAATACAATTCTACTGTAATTTCAGTGCAGACCTGTGGGCCATTCTAGACTGATGTAAGATACACTCAGAAAAAGAAAACTGTTAGAAACAAAACAAAAGATATTGCATGAAAACAAATTCTTTGAGAAAGGAAAAAAAAATCCTGCTGCAAATATGCTTTTCAAATTGTTTAAACATTTATCCAGCTGTTTTATTATTTTTTCCCATTATTAATTTTCTGCCTTTTGGCCCTCTCTTTTACAAATCCAACATCTGCTACCTTTGTTAGCGCATGATGTGCAGCAGATTTATATGTCCATAAGGCCTTTCCGCACGTAACGCAACTGGTATGGTTTCTGACTTATCTGAAGGCTGTCACTGGCAGTGGACTGCATTCATTTGTAAGAATGGGTTCTTGTGACAAGGATCTCCATGACCTACCGGCAGAAACATTCTTAGTATTGGCCCTCTTACAAACAAAAAGTTTGTGAAAACAACAAGAAGAGGAAAACGATGTAGGGTCCACCCCAGGGGAGGGTGTTCTACCTCACTGTGCCAAGCCTCTGCCCGATGATTCAGGCGTGGTGATACCATGCATGGCTCCCTCTTCTGCACCTGCCTTTTGTTTTCCACTGCTCATCCCATTGACTTCAAAATTAAGGAGGCATACCAAATAAACAACACATTTGGATCAACGGGATTATCACATGATGCAAAGTGTTCCTACTCAGTCAATACAATGGAATCCCATGGCTTTATTCATTTTTTTTTTAAGAGCAAGCATGCTGTAAAATCACTATAATGCAATCTTCATTTCATATCCCATCCTAACACAAAATGGACAAATGGACAAAAATTATTTTCCAAATCTCATCAGATCTTCCTATTTTTGTGTGGCTTTTCTGAAGATCAATATGAACAGAAAAACTTTGGCCACAGGAATCAAATGAGGCAAGTCTGCCAAGTGAGAAGCCAGCAAAGCTAAACAAGGAAAATCATGATTTCAGTTTTAAAATCAGATTGACAATGGGTTGTGTTTGTTTTTAATAGTCATGCCTAGTTAATTCCCTTCAATTAGTAACTGTAGAAACTTTAGTCTGAATTAAAAAAAATCAAATTACAAAGTAATTTAACAATGGTTATTACCACTTAAGTCTTTCAGACGTGCAATTATGCAAATCCACCAAGCTCAGTTCTGACTATATTTTCTTTACTTGGTTGAAATCATTGTTAGAAGAATGAATTTACATAATGGCATCTGCTATTCCTGTTACAAGTTGTATTTTAAAAATAAAGTGTGTGTAAGGTAACACGTACAACAGATTCACTATTCCTGATGTTAAGTAGTTGCCATTTCAATTTCTTCCTCATTGTTTAGTAAGAATGTAAATGCAGGACTGAGAATGAGCAAGGAATCAAGAATACAGATTAGGATATTTGCCAGTACTGGTCTCATTTCCAAAGCATACAATCTCTGAAATGTGCATACTTCATTTTCATACAGCTGGAAAGTATGTGCAGAACTGTATAGAGTAAAATTTCCCATTTTTGGAGCACCGTGAAAATATGTATGTTTTACAAAATTCAAAGCATAAAAACAAAGATTAAAATATTCAGCTTGATACTCCCTGCAGGTTCATTCCTCCAGTTCTCCTGAGAGGGGTATTTGAAGATTCTGTGCTCTACAGTACTTTATCGCATGACAAGTGAACAGAATGGTACTTCATCTTTACAAGCTAGCACATCTCACATCAGCTCTCCCTCTGTAACCTACTTCTGATACAATTTCCTACCAATCTGGTTTTCCCTATTGCACTAAATGATTGAATATTTGGTGACATCTTGTTTTTCATTATACTTATTTCTTCACTTCTTAATTGGTTGACTTGAGTCTAACAGCGCTCAATAAATCAAAAGTAAAAATCCTGACTAAAAATAGCTTCAAGTTTCAATAACCTTATGATTTCACTTACAGAATAATGCAAAGCAAAACCAAACAAAAAATAATTAAAGGCGTAAATGGATCATTTTATTCCTATAATACCATGACACTAAGGGACAAACATCCTATCATCACTCTCACCATTAGTATGGCTTTGAGTTACTGGAACATGAGAGAGTCTATTGTGTTAGGTTCCCTACAACCAAAGAACAAAGCTTTTACCACTGAAGTACAGAAGAAGAGAGAACAGAAACATTAGACAATATTTGGCACCATTCTTCACACACAAATAATGTTCTATGTTCATTTTCTGGTAGTGTTATTGCAGAGTTTCAAAGATGAACTAGGAGAACTGTGATCATGACTTAGGGATAATTGT
Source organism: Anas platyrhynchos (assembly GCF_047663525.1). NCBI lineage: Eukaryota > Metazoa > Chordata > Aves > Anseriformes > Anatidae > Anas > Anas platyrhynchos. Next base: position 117,405,396 of record NC_092588.1, read on the forward strand.
ATGTATTCCAGGTATAAACAACACAGAAAAATAAATAGATTGTATATTTTACAGTAGAAATGGATCAAGAAAAGGTGTTACACCCCCAAGCGAAAGTTAGATCAAACTCATGTTTAGGAACACTGAAATATCTGAGGTGTTTGGTCATAACGCAGGAACTTTTTGTGACTTTCTCTGAGGACAGAAATGCTATGAAAATCACATCACTTTGGGCAGAAAAAAATAAATACTTAGGAACAAAATAAAACACTGTGCTTTTGTCTTCTTCCAAGTTTTGTTTGTTTTAAAATTTTCTGTCCTTGTTCTCAGCTTACGTTATTTCAACTCAAGAGTTTTCTTCTCAATTTTAATTGGGAAAAAATCAGCACTTCTTTTACAGGTTGTCAACTTCTCCTGAGTTCTGGAGCGTATGTCCTTGTCTGGAGATATCTAACTGTCTCTAACTTCTGCTTTGAGTGACAAAATGAAAATTAGATCAAAGAAGTTGAAGTTCAGTATTGCTGCTGTTGACACTTTCCTTGTGAGTACTTTTTCTCACCATTTTCACTTAAAATATTTCTTCTAGTTATTCTTAATGTTCTCATTAAAAGATTTCACTGTTATGTATCTGACGTATATTGTGCTTTAGAGTTTCTTGGATATGAAAATACTGAAACTGTGTTTTAATGCACTTTTGGAAAAAAAAAATCGAGTTATGAAACATTTCATAGAATGGTGTTCCCATTTTTTTTTTTTTTGGAATTTTGGAACTTTAACATTAAACCCGAACAAAGAAATATCTGTCATTCCCTGTGTTTCTCTGGAAAACAACAACAGTAAAGTAACGCACACACATTCAAGGACTTAAATCCCATGTCCACCTAAACACTAACACCATCATTCAGAATGATTCAAAAGCCAACTCTTAATTGTGTGACATCAGTATGGTACAAATCACAGAAATACCAAAAGACTCAGTGATTATTTAATTGTTACCAGAAATAGAAGAGATAATAGCCATGCATGAATTCTGCCTTAGAAGGTAACTTCAATATAATACCTATGCCACAATATGATGATCTGAATTGGGGAGATAATTTCATGAGAAATATGTACAGCATATTAGTAAATAAATGAATTGAAAATTACACATATTCCATATACCCATTTCTTGCTAGTTGTTGTTAAGTCTGCGGCAAGACTGCGCATTGCAGCAAGATTGCTAAATTTGTGAAGATATTAACGCCAAGAAATTCTACCTAGGTGTTTATTTCTGCTCATAGCTTGCATTTGGGAACTGTGAGAGAACAATGAGGCTGGGCTAGATATAGATTTCTCTGAAGCCCATTTGTTTTATCTGTAAATAGTTCAAAAGCTAGGTTCTTTAAAAATGTGGCTGATAGCTACTTGCTCTCATCTTCTGCATTTTAAGCCACGCTGCTAAAATCAGTTTTGGTTTTCTACTTAAGTAAAGAAACTTGCATTTGTAATAAAAACCCTGGAAATTCCTTACTCTACTTTCTCTAAGTCTTCTGTCCCGGTATTTATCGATTTGATAATGGTAACAGGCACTACCTACAATATGACATCTGGTGAATCAATCACTATTACCATAGTGTTACATTATAACTCGGTCCAAGGTTTTTGTGTTCACTGCACAAAGTAAATAATGTTTATTGCTGAAAAACTACCAACCTCAAGCCAAGCATGCTGCGTTATCGCATATTTTATTATAACTTGTGATACCAGACTATGCTCAGCATGCTCATCTGCACACTGGCTTTCTGAGGGAGGACATGGGGGAGTCTCATCTCTCTGCCAAAATGAACTGTACAAGATAGTCATTACAGCTAAGTCCATAATAAAGCACCGTGCTCTGCCACCCCCAGTTCAAGTAATTTCTTGTATCCCACTGCACTCAGTATTTAACCTCAATACCGAACTAGTTACTTTTCTCTCTCAATGGCAGGTTTGCACCTTTCCAAACCATTTTTTAAGAGACTTGGCAAAAAATAATGCTGCTGTTCCCCTTGCTCTGTGCAGCCAGAACCATTTTGTGTTGAAGAGAAACATTCTTTGAACATCAGTCCAATATTTACTGCAGGTTAAATCAATGAGTTCCTTTTGTGTAGAGTGCCTAAGGGAGGCTTCACAGTCTTATTTCTCTAAGCAATACCTAATGCTATGGAGATGATAGCTACCTGGCTCTGCGTGAATCTGCCTAAATAAAAGAGACTAAGCAGGTTTAATTAGGGACAACTGCTGAAGTTAAATGGTAACTGAGCTTCCAATCTCTGAAAAGTTAGTATCTTATTATATTTTGCACTGAGTAGTATCATGCTTCCTATGAAGTTTACAAACAAACTTGCTGGGTGAAAATCTTGCTTAAGGTGGGTGCCCTTTCTCTAGAGGCAGCAAGAAATGAAGCAGAAGGAACTAAACACACAAGGAGAAAATGGTAGAGTCACACCAAGAATGAAGATGCCCCTTAACATGAACTCCATGTTTACAAAACAAGGTCCCTTCCTGTTACTTTTGTGGGGGATTTGTTTCACCTTAAGACAGCTACATGTATATGCAATATAGACCTCTACATGTGAGCTGGTCCTGCTGAGATTCCTCTATTCTCAACTGAGAAATAAGAGCAGACTTATGACTTGAGACATACAACAATTTCAGATGTCTGTTCCAGGACAAGATGAAACACTACTTAGACAGGCCTATTCCTTTCTGTTAACTGCATGAGGAGACCAAGTGATGTAGTGGGCTGTAGGCTTTTACATTCATCCTGGTGATTAAATTCAGTCTCTTGAAGATCTGAATTGTTACTTATAGAGGTGCTCACCAAAATGGAGTGGGATTTGATCTCTTCTAATCCTTCTGGCTATCAACAAAGATAAGTAAACAATATACTTCATATAACGATCACATTAAAAACAGGTAGAAAAGAAAATAAGACTATTAAATCATAGAATCAGTTACAAAAGTAGGAAATAGCACTTTACATATGGAGTTAGTGATTCTGATTATTAAAAACCAAGTGTGTTGGCTGCTTGCTGATGACATGGTAGGAGTTAATATCATGGATGCTAAAGGCACATTATCCTGCTAGTATCGCGTCAAGTGGCCTACTGTAAACAGAATTCATTTTCCAAAACTGAACGGAAAACGAAACTTCATCTTATACATTAAACATACGCACATATTAAACGTGTGTGTAAACATGCATCTCAGTGTTGGTAAGAGTCTGTGTATGTTTGAGTATCAACTCTCTGTAATATCTGAAGCTGCTTACACACAAGGACATTCTCTTCTTTGTTTGGGTTATGCTACTTTTAGATTAATTTATCCCTTAGCTTAACGGGTCTTATTTCCAACACAGTCATGAATGAACGTGAATGAGAGCTCTGGGTAAAGGATTCCTTTCAGCCCTTTTCCTGTGCAAAACATAGAATGGAACATAATTAGGAGGGAAAAAAAAAAAAAAAAAAAAAGTTTGATTAAGACTTTGGTATCTCTTTCTTTTTGACTAGTCTCTTTTGTACTGTGGAAACAATCTTCACCAGATGAGTAGGTGAAAAATAAAAATAATAATAGAAATCGCCATTGTCTAGCTTTCTCAGCCTGCAGAAGTCATTCATATCTGATGCATGTCCCAGGCCCTGTTCCTATCTTCTTCAGAATAGTCAGTCCCTTACTTCTCTTGGCAATTCATTTATATCCTCACAACAGCCCAGCACAGCAGTTGCTTTCAGTGAAAATGCTGAGAAATAGAAACTGCTGGTCTGGCTTGGAATTTGGAAAGAATCTCAATATAAAATCAAAATTAATTTAAATGTCTTGATCTGGCACTGCTGCAGCTTCTGGAGCTTTCATTTTTTTCCACCAAGAATTTTCAGAATAATATATATTTATGTACTTTCAGTATGTCTGCAATACAAATTTGATTTGTTTCTCCTAGAAGCAATTTATGTTTAAATTCCAAAGCTGTAGAGGTCTGAAGAATGCTTACGTTGACTTAATCATTGGCAAACCAACATACACAACGATTAAAAACAGAAGGCAACAGCTTATACCCAGTCCATTTAGAGAAGTAGCCACTTGGCAATGTTAAGGTGGGATAAAAACAAACAAACAAAACAAGCTTTCAAAACTTCCAAACAGATTTTTAGACCCAGCAGGCTTGATCCTTGTGCCTAACCAATGTAACCACTTATGCTCAGCACCAGAGCTGAGAAAGGTACAAAAGTGAAAATGCTTGAAAGCCATTTTTACATGCTCCTGGATGCATTCACAAGCCTGCTCTGACCCTGCTTTGAATTGAAGCTGGTGATGGAGAGGAAGTTGCAGCAAAGATTTTAGGCCAACATCTCTTCCCCCATGGAGGACTGCTGTTTTTTTCCTCTATTTCCAAAAAGTTGGACCTAGCAGAGACAGCAGTGCCTGTTGGGATGCTGGCATCCAGCTAGCAGAAGAGGAGAGAGGAAAGTGTAGCCATAGGAATGAGAGGAGATGCTCAGCCATAAGAACCACTGATAACAAACACTCAACCAAGGTGTGCTCCTCGGGAAAAGCAGTAAGCGATATAAGGGAGCAGGACTGGCTTTTTGGAGGTTTAATTTGGGACTCCTTTTTATAAGAAGATTAGTCCACCTCCTTTTGTCAACACAGGAACCTTACCTCTACTTATTTTATGCTGGGTTTCCTCATTTTCATGCAGTTACCTTTGACCATGGTGACCCTTATCTCATGATAGTTTAGACATTCATGCACAACAGACAGCAAAGTGTTAAGAGGGAAAATTGGCAGGTTTCTAAGTGGTCTATTTTTATTTCTGCAATATTTTTCCCCCTCTGGAAAAGCTAAAAATCCTATTAAAATAATTTGGCTGGCTTTCACTCTCCTCACTAATCAGACTGGCTAGCAAGTGACTTCTTGGTAGCTGAGAAATACCTGTCTTCCAAACTTTACTAGTAACACCAATTAACACAGCAGGAAATATAAATATTTCTACCATGCAAGCAATCATTGCAAGGCAACGACACTTTGCCTTGATCAGTGTGAATAATGACTCCCAGTACCTGTGCAAGTTTCTACTGGAAAAGAGAATAGGAGAAATGTATTTTTAACCTTTTTCAAGCAAGACCGGCTAAATTCTTAATAGAAAAAAAAGAAATCCCAAAACTGTATTTGTCAGAATGTGAAAATGCATGTGAGATGTAATGTCTATTAGCTTCTATTTAGCGTCTTCCTCACACCAGGGAACTTTATAATAAGAAGCAGCTGTGGAGAAATCAATGTTGGCCTCCATGGATGTTCTGTATTCATAGGGATGGCTCCTCTGATTGATTTGTTGGCAACATGAGATAAAAACAATTTAAATTAAAAAAAAAAAAAAAGAGCCTAATGAGAGCTAAAGTCTGTATGAGAAAAGAGTGGGAGACTAACACCAAAACAAGGAAGAGATCTTTAACAGCTCCTCTGACCTTGCTTTATTAAAAGTTTTGTGTACGTGGACAAGGACAAGGACAATGGAAAGAGAAAGCCTTCTCCCCTAAACTTGCCCCCCACTCCCCACCCTGACGGTAAAATAATCAGATCAAAACACTTCACTCATTGCAGAATATGAGAGGGTCTATTTGGCTGGAATAATAGCAGAGAGCCATTTATTCTTCTCCCATTTACAGTCCAAACAGTCCTATTCTTATTTCTTTGTGCTTATAATAATGACTCCCTACTTGCACTGTGAAAAGCTAATCCTAAAAGCTCCCATGTGGCAGTATTGGGACAATGCAGGAGCGTGCAGTAGCTGCGAGTCAATCCAGCACCCGGTACTACCTTCAGAATATAGTCCCCCCCGAAAAGAAATGCTTTCCATAAATATTCAAGCCCATGCAGAATGCCCCTGTCCTCATCCGTTTTAATGCACCACGCTACAAACACGTATGCTTCATAGCCACAGATACCTATCTCAGCAAATATTAAACAGGGAACCTACACCTGAAGGAAGCAGAGGGAGACCTGGAGTATTCACAGAGGTATAGATGAACGAAGCTTGAACACGGTACGAAACATAAATTATCCTTTACATAAATTCAGCTCAGAGCCACTCTCCATGTAAAACGCTAACTACATGTTCTTGGTGGGCAATCTTCTGACACATTTTCTCTCCAATAGGTGCTGCGCATCCCTTATCTGCACTACAGGTCTCTGCTGTATATACTGACGGTGCCTAGCACACAGAAATCCTGTTGAGATCAATGAAATTTCTATGCATAGAAGGGGCAGAGAATGAGCAACGAAGATCCCTGAGGTAGATAAGAGTCTTAAAAATCAAGTTCAGGGAAGGTGAGTTTGCCCTGTGTGACTGGTAGGAGATTTATTTTGGGCTTTATACCATTCACTGAAAGCTTGCAGTTTTACTTCTTCTTGTTGCTTTTTAAAGGAACACTGAATTAATTGCATTTAGAGCTGTATCATGCAGCTCTTATGCTGCCCAGCAAAGAGCAGCAGCTGTTGTCATCCAGCACAGATACACAGTCAGCATATAGATGTACTTAGGTGTAAAAACAAAACAAAACAAAACAAACAAACAAAAAACACAACACCGAGAACAACAAATTAAGTGGGAATCTCAAGCCTAATGTATAGCTGTGCACTTAGTCTGAAGTGTCTTGGCAGAAAAGAATGAAGATAAAACATTTAGGCTTAACACCTGAGCTTTTGACTCCTGGTGGTGGTGAAGCAGCAGAACAGAGCTGGTCATAATGCAAACACAATGTGCATAGTACAATGCTTTCATCTAGGCAGGATTGCGTCCCCCTCTCTTCCACAAGTTTTCATTTGCATGCTCTCCAGGATCAAGAATATTTTCCCAATACTTGACAGAATTACTGGAGAAATGAAGCACCCATAAGGGTTCACATTTTATTATCACTGAGCCCATTCTAGTATTTTATGAAGACTTTCCTGGATTGTAACTGCCACAAAAAACCAGCAAACTCTGAAGGACATCAGCAACACCAGAACACAGAGATTGCTTTAAAGACTATCTCTTCAAGCAATTCACTTTGACTCAAAACTTAGTAGTTAGATAAATGTTTTTCTTCATCTAAGTGAGTATATTCCAGCACAGCATCAGTCTCTGCAGCTCATCCTCCGTAACTCACCACTGTAATCAAAATGTTAACATGAATGACCCAGAAAGCACGCAATCACTCAGCACTGACACAAAACTACCTCTGTCAGGCCACATGGGCTTACTAGGTACAAAAGAGCTTTTTGCTGTGAATGACAGGAACTGCAGCAAATACACTCTGCTAAGCATCCACCTACAAAAGACAGAGCTCTTCATCACACAGCTCTGATAATGCAAGTATTCCAAAACTAAAAATAATATGTCCTTGTACTTCATGCTCTGGAGCATGCTTCCACATACTGTTAGTTAATTCCACTCGAATTCCACTCTATATTTTTCTTAATTTTGTGATTTAGCTCATGCCTTACACTTTGAAGTTATTGCAAAAATGTTTTAAAGTAATGTAGTCCCTCCAGAATGAAGAACCACTGCCTGTTCTGTTCACGATGAAGTATGCCAACTGCCATCCACTCCAGGGACTTCTCTGCTACTAGTGCAGTTTTGGCACAGGGCACCAACTGTTTCAGCAGTCCACTGAATCCTAAGAATAATCACGTTACTGGAAAACTGCTGAAACACAGAAAATGTATCAACAAAACAGTCTGAATAAGTACATTTATACACGTACTTTCAAAAACATGTTTAGTTGAACATAAGACTTGTGTTATAATTCTGTCCGTTCCAGGCTACCAGTACAGCAACCAACACTTTGTCATTGGAGCATATAATGCATGAAACATGGAAATCTGGAACCCACAAAAGAGCATGGCAGAGGCCATTTCCTTGTGTTACAACCTGGAATGTTAGGAAACCTTTCAGGAATTTTTTCAAGTTTTAAATCCTTTGTCAATCATTTACATACCAAAATGCATTACTATATACCAAGGAGAGATGGCTTTTCTCACTCATTGATGACCACCTTTGCTGACTTATACCTGGGAATGTTTATGAAGGATACAAAAGGTGGTTGTATCTTCCCTAAGTGTGAAATTCCCACCCTGCATGGAGTGCAGAGTCATTAGTCTTAATGATTCAGGCAACCCACCTGAGGATACATCTGGTCATGACCGCTGGGCGAAGCTTGGGAGTTCACTTCCCAACTTTGGCAGTGCAATTCATTAACATATAGATGATGAAAAATCAGCTCAATATTTTAATACAAAACAATTAATCATATATCCAGATACAGCTGTCTTCCGCAAATAAAAATACCGCAAAAAAAAACAAAACAGTGAAACACATTTTTAACAGAAATGCTCCAAAAAGCGTAGGATCCAACCACTTCAACTAAAGTCAGTCCTCACTAGTATTGAGACATATACTCTATTTTGGGAGACATAAACTCTATTTGTAGAGATTAGGAGTGTTACAGATATTTCTTCTGGTCTCAAACTTAAGGCCTAAAACTCCAGGTTTAGGATCCTGGAGGTCTGGGTTCTGTTTCTGTCTGGGCCTCAGGCAATCACGCTGAGAAATTTTCATTCTATGTGGAAACCATCTTTGCAATTCAGTCTGCAAAAATGTAGGGGCTTCAGGTCCCCATGCATTTCATGCAGAGAGCAGGAGCCTTTGGAAGGTCAAGTCAACTCATCTGAGCACCCTACTCACCACCTCACTGTATCTATGCTTACTGAGGAAACAGGGGAATTTCCTCATATAAAAGAACTCAGGGAAGCTAAAATAACTGATATTTAGGAAACATTCCCCAGTATAATGCTGACTGAAACCAGACATCTTATTCTTTGAGAAAGTCCAACAGAGAAAAGAGAGCATCCCTGTGCCTGTCCTGCACATGAGCAACTTAGAATTGTCAGTTACAGGGCAAGAAAGGGGCAAATGCAGTCCCTGTTTACCACTGACACAACACCATCAGCCTCTGAACTCCCCCAAGCCCAATCCCAAGCAGTAGTCCGATTTTCATGCAGCTTCCATCCTACAAAATCACCTAGGATATCATTTTTTTAAAGGTTCTCTGCCTTTTCTACCACCCTTGCTGATATTTAGGACTGCACATTTTAAGGATCTGAAATATTCCATACTTGTGTTTATGCCCAGATGAAACCTGAACTCTTAAAAAAAACATGGCCCCACATTTTCACTGAGCATCAGCAGCAGTCCAATCTATTAAAAGTCCTCTGCAATTGACTACAAAATACCTAAAGGAAGAGAAAATCATTCAAAGTCATGTCAAATTTCCAACTTGAAGCACTGACTTCCTTTGCACCAGGTTTGTATATATCTAAAACGTAATTTCTTTACATAGTATGAACAAGATCTTCAGGGATTTAGTGAAAGAAGCACGTTTACATTTTTTACTCTCTTTGCCAACCTTCTCCTTTAAACATATAACCAGGTCTAAAGGATGATTAAATAGGTAATGGAATGAGGCATAATATGACATCTTACTGAAAGATAGGAGGGCAAACACAAGTATTTAAACCTTTCTTCTAGCTCATGATAGATTAAGCAAGCAGCATTATGTAGAAAAGTCCTCATGTTACTTTAAATATCCTGTACATCTTCCATAAAGCTTTTGTGTAAAATCCTTCCCTGCATATATAGAAATGAATCATATCACATTATAGCTGGCTATGCATTCTTCCCTGAGCATGCTATGTTTTAAATTGCAAAATCCATTTTTATTTTCTTTTTCATTTGTCACCTCACCACTGGAAGGAAGGTTTCCTGGAGCGTATTCCATTGCATGTCTGACAATATCTAGCCTGCCTTCAATACATTAGTATAAAAAATTGAGGATAAATGATTACATTTACATGAGGTCAATGAACAAGCACAGGAGACAGAGAGCCTACAGGATTCATTGTATCTTCTGCTACAAACCTCTCAGGGACTTCTTGATGTGAATACAGATGAACAAAATAAGCAGTTAAGGGGGAAGTAATTCATTCTTAGTGCTAATTTTCAGATAATTTCATGAATATTTGGGTAAATAAGCCTGATATGAATATGTCCTCTTTGTTATCTGCCTTCTCACAATACAGCAACATGCTGCACACTGTTAGCCTCTCTTTGTCCTCACTGTATGCCAGTCACTTGTAGATGAGGCACTGATGGATTTTATCTCTGAGGCATTCTCCTGTTTAATTCAGAATTACTACTCATTCCAATCAATGTATACGTTCTCAACATGCTAATGCAGTAAAACATTACAAGTGGTCAGTACAAGCACAGTATAATTCTTTATCTCACATATGTGCATGAAAAGAAGACGAAAAAAGACTATAATATTTGTAAAACGTGTATAAAGCAGAAAGGATCAGCATCCTCTGCAGGGCTAAAACACTCTTCAGGATACTAAGGGAGAATCTGTAAATATTTAACATTGCTACAAGCAAAGGGATTAACAGAGTAGAGTTCTTTGATCAATACTTGCAGCATCGTGTATATTTCCAATAAGCATGAACAGCAAAATGTTATTTATTGACTAAAGTATGCTACACATCACTGAAGTTTAATATGAGGGGACATAAAATTCTCTCTTGATCAGGACTAAGCCACTGACTTGACCTTAGCCTAATCAACCATTTCTTGCACTGCAGTAGCACTTGATGGTTCCCAGCCTCATTTTTCTGGGAGCTTTCCAAATCATTGACAAATCCAGTCTCTGACATCAAGAGATTAAAGTATTAGATAATCTACGATGAAATTAAATAAAGGTGGTACAACAGAACAAATGGAAGTATAAGCAGTGAGAAAGGAAAAACCATGAAAACACTCAGTTCATAGACTGCCTAGGTTTTCAATTAGTACTACTGAATAAGAACCATTTTTGTTTTATTTTTCTAACCTACAGAAACAGTAAGAAGGAGCTTTGGTAGCTTTTGTCCCAGTTTCATTTTAGGCATGTCCCATAAGGGACAGGAAAGGGGATCACAGCAGCCAGACAGAAGTTAGTGCTTATTGCATCAAACCAGGAACCACCCCACCAGTCTCGTCTAGGTGATGCTCTGCATCCAACACGTAAAAAGAAAGTTCAAGAAAGCAAATTGTAGACATCTGTGAAATAAACAGCCTGTAAGAAAACATTATTTGCCTTGTCATTCTGAGTCTCCTAAGATATACTGCAGGATTCTCATTCATTAATCTTATTGGAATACATATTAAATTACCTGGCATTGCTTGAGAAAAAAATCAACCTATGAACTCAACTTTGCTCTTTTAAATTTCACATTCTTCCAGTAGCTGAAGCAAGTGGTGTGGTTCCCACCTCTCACGCAAAACCCTGCTGCTCACGCGACTACAAAGGAACAGCAGAAACGAGGAATTCCATATCAAAGGCATTCCTACTGCTAGTACCTCTCAAAGACAAATCGTTGCAGTGAGCTTCCAATCTCTGTCCTTTCTGGTGTTGTGATATGTAGCATTTCTGATATTTATAAGTAAGCTTGGACTAAATATTACACCGCATAAAATACCCAGATAATACAAGTGCATTACTAAAAAGCCCAGCAACCTGCACTCGTAATGAGGATAATGCAGGCAACAGAATTAGCATCCATGCAAACATTTTTTCATTGAATGCTGAACACGCATAAATTCATTCCAGGACAGTCTGCACCTGAAAAGTGTGCTCACCCACTGCAGAAGAGACCAACCTCTCACCAAAGTTCAAGGAGAGCAACTTCCAGTGCAAGCAAGCCCAGCTGCCTCCAGACTCACAACCTCCCATGGCTGAGCTCGTTTCCCACAGTTCATAACCTACATTTGATAGTGCAGCATAATGCTGAATTCAAGCCTACTTTGCCTATTTGGAAGTAGGTAATCTGAATAAAATGAAATAACTTTTGCTCAGAAGGGAACTCTCTCAATTTTCCCCTCACAGCTGCATTTTCTGTTACTCAATTTCAAGGAAGCCAAAGTGACTGAGCACACCTGACCTAATCATTTAAAGGGCTCATATACGGCCTTCAATTTCTTCCTTGGGGACTGATGCTGTATCATATCTAGGAAGCAAAGAGGAATTTCCCATGTAAATTCTGAATAAACTTTTCCAGAAAGTGTATTTCAACTCCCATTTCTACCAAGGAAAAGGGTTAGTCGGGAAGACAATCTCGACGTATTTTGTGTTTTAGCTTTGTATATAGTCTACCTCCCATGAAGTTGCTAAGAGATACTTGTCAAAAACTGTATGTGAAACTCCAAGGAAACTAGGTAAACACAACTATATACCCCTGTAAATAAAGTGTCATGCATTCCTCAAGAATAATCCTTGAAATTAATTCTTTAAATTGTAACATGTTGCGCTTTTCCTTTCAAATACTGACTTCCCCTTTCCTCTCAAAGCATTTGTAATTTTTTGTTGTAGTTACAATTTTTTTCTTACAATTCACCAAGAGTTATCATAACAGTATATGAGTGCTTTTAACAATGCTTTATCACTACTTTAACCAGAAATCACACGTAACCCTAAACACCAATGATGGCCTTCAGAGAACAAATTTCAGCAGTCACTGAAATAAGGTGTCACCAACTTTCAAAGGCCACTACCTCAAGCTAGCCTGACTTAAACCCTTCCCAGTACTGTAGCCAACCTGTGAGAACTCCGTTACGGCATCTGAGCAAACAATAGATATTCTCTTGGCCAACTGAAGCACAGAATACACTGTGTGCATATATTACGTTAAGTGAGTAAAAGATGATGAAGAGAAGAAGACCACCTTTTCTCCTTTATAATGCCAACTTTATATGTAAATGTGTGTAAGGAATTTTAATGAGAGGTACACTTTAAACGTATTAAAATAAATTATGCAGGAAAGCAGCAGGAGAGCAAACAGATGTACAGATTCAAGGGTGACATGCTTAGTTTCACTTGATGAATGTTTGTTTTGTTGTTTTGAAAAATTAATGTAATGAAATATTTAAAGTGAACAAGAAACTTTAAAATTGACTTGGGGGATGGATTACTTCCTTACAAGGACAGGGTTTTATTACAGAAAATATGATGCCAGCATTTGAATCAGGACTCTATGAACAACCATTATGTTACTCCTGAAAGTAGTTTCAATTAGGGATGTCTTACAGACAGTGTGTTTCCAAACCACAGTATAACACCTCTTGTGGACCATGAAGTCAAGGAACAAAGTCTTCACAGTAAAATTATAGGGCGGTGTTTCTAAGCAAAAAGGTGGTGATGAGATAATTTTCAAAAGCTTCTGAGGGCTGACAGTTGCCCTACGGCCCACAAAATTCAGGATCATGGCTTTTACCTAATAGTGACAGTAATAATTCCAGAAACAGCACTGACATTTAATTATCTTTCTTTCGGGTACTTTGGCAAAGAAAGGAGTTAGAAAACGATGAGAATCCCTTCAAATTGTACTTCTGTTCTCTAAAGCATCTGTTTTCTTTTCTGCATCCTGATCTTCTGTTTCTTTTTGATCAGTGAAACTTTGTCTTTGAAAACTACCTTCCAGGTATTTAAAATTTGGGCATCCAAACCAAAAGGAGATCTGAAAACCAGGCAACAGGTTCTCAGCCTAGGCTCTGCAGCTTTCATCACCAAGAGCTGTAAGGGAGTCAAATGCTCGATTCCCCTCTGTAGCCTGTACTGCATATAGAGAAAAAGTAAGTATTAATCCTCTGATTGCTCAGCCTGGGGTCAAATCTCAGAATTATAAATAAGAGTGAGGTTGTAATGCCCAATGGAAAGTGACTGTGACTGAAGCAACAAACAGGAATTATTAACCTTGCCCTCAGCACCTCAGGGAATCAGAAAATTCTTATTATTTTCAAAGAGTAAGAATGTTCCTGAGAATATCCAGCCTCTCCTCCATGTGAAAATTGTTCATGAAGCAAGTAAAGAAGAACAGAGGAGGTTACAGTGACATAACTTGCATGTCGAGCCTTTGAAATGATAGCCTCGTGAGAAAGAACATGAATCAGAAGGATGCTTTGATTTTTGCCTTTTTTTTTTTCTTCTTAAAACAAAACAAAACAAAAAACCCCTCCCATTGTCCAGTACTTTGCTCTTTACCATTTAGAATGGCTGGTAGCCAAGAAATGCAAACTAACCATGTATGAGTGATGCAGCTGCAAGGTTGTTTTGCAAAAACAAAAGAACTTTTTGTGGCCTAGAAATGTTCCCCAATTCTAATCCATCTAAGAAGAGATCACTACCCAAAACAGCAACAGCAAAGAAAACCCTTCCGGCTAAAAAAAATAAATAAATCTAAATTGCATAATACGTGGAAGTTGCATTATTTTTATAACAATTTAACTTCAAGAATTATATGTGTATCTGATAGACACCGCTCCCCTCCCAGTATCTTGATTCCCTATACACAGGATCCACAAGCAGAACACATTTTCATGGTGGACTTTACCAAAGTATATTTTAGTTTCATGAAAATTCAATTAAACAACAGAGTGCAATTATCTGTTTACTGGCAAACAGGCAGTCCACATTAGTTCAGCTCTGCTTTGCTGAACTGTGTTCAACTGCTCAAAGCATTCAACTGTTTCATTATGAGATTTCATCAGACACCCCTGGCTCCAGCACCACGGCACAGAAAATGGGATGCACAATGCCTGCCGTTCTCCATAGTTTGGCTGATGTTGCTTAAAAGCCGCCCCTGCTCTCCACAGAAATGGTTTACAAGTATTTCAAAGGTTAGCTTAGCCTCGTATATGTATGGTTTATATTAGCCGTGTCTTATCTAGGCTGCTCCCCATCTCACTTGAGTCATTATGCCTAAAAATCAACAGTGATGGTATTTTATACTATATTAACCACACATAGCCTTACATCCTGGTGTAACTTCCCACCAGTGTGCACAAAGCCAGCCTGTCCCTGCATGGCCGAGCTGGCATCCACATGCTGATGGCACGCAGTACATCTGATTTAATTCCCATTTAAATGTGAAACTCCCGATGGAGCCAGAAAAAGCCTTGATCCTGGGAGATGTTTCAAGTGAGCTGACCCCCTTCTTGATGCAGGCTGATCTCAGATCTGAAATGTCATGCACAATTACCCTAAAGTCCTTGACTCTGAATCTCCAACTCCCAGCATTATGCAGGCTCTCTTTTTCCCCCTGACAACTTTCCAGGCTTGATCTGAGGAAACGACAAGGTTTGTCTTTCAGAAGCACTCACTAAAATGAGAGCCATGACTTAACATAGAAAAAAAATATATATAAAAAAAATTACTTTTTACAAATTAAGCAGCAGAATGAAGACTATTGGGAACAAAGAGTAATAATGCTTCGCAATGCAGGCAATCTGAAGATTTCCAGATCATTTTTTATTCAATCCATGGTGTGGGACCTCTCTAATTAGGATAAAAGCTCCATCTTAAGCATGCAGAGACCGATGTTATGCTGGGTTTTTATATTACACCAGTGTGTATATATATAGAAGGCTTCTATTGTGGTTCGCTATTAAAATTGTCTATTAAAGTTGCTATATATCGCTTGTGTTGGGATTTCAGGATATTGCTGTATCACTCTTCTAAAACACAATCCCACGTAATGTCAGATATCATTAAATAGGTAAATCAGGTATTAAAAAATTGAACCCTTCTCACATGGAGTATCTGAAGGAGCCTGGTCAGGGAGTATTGGACTCTGACAACATCTCAGAAGGAAGGAAAAACTGTTTTCTGTGGGCTGTTAAAACTATAGCTCTTCTAGTCTAGAACACAGAAACTATAGACTTGCCCCTGTTTTATTTTCACGCAATGACAAAACTAATGATCATAACAAAGACCACAGAGCAGATCAGAACCTTCTCTCAACTGAGCAGCAATAGCCATGGGAAAGCAGCTACGATGCTGTACAATGTCTACTCCCCGGCATCATCTGTCTGTTAGCTCACCAGCCCAAAGATATTCTCAGCACACTGTCATCTCACTGCACATGGAAATGAGCAAACAATTTAAAGGCAAATAGGAAAAAAAAAAAAAAGGCATTAGGAAAAAAAAATAAAAGAGGGGAAGTCTTTAACCAGGAAATTAAAACCAGGATCTAACAAAAGCCTTAAGCATGTTTCTAATTTTGGCAAAGGAGGAGACTCAGCATCTTAAAGGCTGTCTTTTTGTCTGGAGTAGTGCTTTGAGATTTCCAAACAGGCAACAACCAGTAAAAAAATTTAAACACACAGAAAAAAAGAATGAAATTGAAGAGAAAATAGCAAAAGAAAAACATATCAGGATGTCAAATGCAAAGGAATGTGCTGAGAATTGGCTGTTTTCAAGACTGATGCAACTTTTAAAAGCTAGCACGGAAGAGGAGGAACTGTTTTAAGTTGATAGATGCTTTGGAGTTCTGAACAAGAGAAAACAGGAAATACCTAAGGAATTGTTATTTTGATTTTGGCAGATATTAGGGACAGACCTTTAAAGTGCCACAAGAGCAAAAGGATATCCTCTTTGAAGGGAACATGAGTACTTTTCTAAGAGCTAAGCTCAATTGCTGAAGCCCGTAAAAAAGGATTGATGTGTGTGAATGTTAACATTCATGGCTCAATTCTCTATCCAGCTCAGCTGAGATCTAATTCCAAGAGACAGGTATTTCAGCACAAAAGCACATGCCAACAAATTAAAAGCAGTATCCAGATGGAAGATGCAGGCAGCAATTCTCTCAAAAAATCAGCACACAATAGGAAAATATCAGGAAAGTTAATTCCTTAAAAACGATTACCTAGAAAAACAGATTTATAATCTCTACAAACAAAATAAAACCCACCAAAACAAACACAATCTGACTTCAGGAGTTAATGAGCTTGAACTAAGATATAGGATTAAAAATCAGACTTCTTTGAGATCTGCTAGTGTAAAAATACAGAAGAGCTATGCACTAATTATTTTTATTATTCTTAGTTCTCCAAACTTGCCATGTGATACTAAGCAAATGTTCCCATCTTTGGCCTCACCGTCCCTATTGTAAAGAATGGCCAAAGACTATTTATTATATTGCCTTGTAAGTTAATTTATTTGTGAGATGCTCAAGTACTACGGACACTAAAGGAAATGGAAATAGATAAGAATATTGAACAAAACCACCACCGCCGTCACCAGCAGCAACAACAAAAAGTCCAAAGTAATCAAAGTATAAAAAGAACAGAACTGCTTTTAATGCAACTGGACATTGATATACCAGTATAAATTTGGTGATTCAGAGGAGTACAAGTGAGATAAATTGATTTTGATCTATCCAGAATGATGAACTTTATTTGTCTTTAAGAAAAAGATTCAAAGCCATCCTTTAAAACCTCAGCAGATGTTTTGCTCTTTCACATAGCTGCTCTTTGAAAGCAAGGCTCACACTGCTGTCCAGGACAAAAATCAAGCATGTTCTTAAAAATTTAGGAAGGGGAATTTAAGAATGTGCTGAAAAATCTTTCTGAACCAAGGTCATCAATGACTTTTCGGGAAAAAAAAAAAAAAAAAAGAGTTATACATATAATACACACAATCCTATGAAAATCAGCATGGATGAAAAATAGGCTTGTCAACAATCCTGGCATGACAGGTGGGACCAGAATTTAAATCTTCCCAGGTAGCCTGTATCTAAATCTACAGAAATCAACAATGCAAGGCATATCAAGGAACATCCAGTCAACATCTTTCACATGTATCAGAGCTCAAAAAGCCCAAGCAAAACAGACAACGCAAGATGAGTAGCTGTCATACAGATTTAGCTCCAATGATACTAACTTGTTATCAAAAGAGGTTATCAGACAACAGAAGGTTTCTCCTGTCTAATCTGTCACAGCATAAAACATTAAGCAATTCTGACTGCACTGGGAAAGAGACAGCAAAGGATCCTCTCTAGGTCCAAGCCACCAGCACCCAGTCGAGCCCAGTGTAGAGGAATCTGTGCCATCAGCAGGAAAACTCTTCCTTTGGGAGTGGGTAAATGACAAGCTGCAGACGGTGTCTGATCTAGTGCTGCAGGCACAGGACATGCAGATGCAGGACTGCATTTACAAGACGTTCAGTGCAGCTGAGGCTGCTCAAAACCCATGGAGGAAATTTTTGAAATGTTGGCATAAAAAAGGTGGTGACAGCAAGGCAACGCTAGCTGCGGGGTAGACACACTGCACCAAACCTGCCGGGAGCTGGGAAGAGCAAGAAACAACCATTTTTGTAACCAAGACACTCCCTCTAAGATGCTCAGCAACAAGGAAAGCGAGATGCAGTCAGCTGTTCTTCCAGTAGTTGCTTGTGCAGGTTAAACCTGATGTTAGTCTTTCTCTGTCACATCTGCCTTGGATGGTGTACGTAAATCGTTGACGGACCCATAGCTGAAATCTGTCAGCAGTGTGGGATAACTGAGTTATTCTGATTTCTTGACTGCAGTGTGTAAGTTCTGACAGCCACTTTTAATTTTAGTAAATGTGCTCATGCTGCCTAAAGCCTTTCACAGTGCCTCCTCAGGGCTCCCTTACAGTCTTCAGATTGAGACTGAACTGCTGAGGATTCATTGTGTCCCTAGAAAAAGGGCTAGATGACGACATTTTGCACAGCAGTTGCTGTTAGTCTCTACCTGTATCGCCTCTTCTGCAGAACGTTAAAAACATGACAATAAAGATAATTAAGTTTGTGGGTTTTATTAGGAGATGTGCAGCAACCAGGCAGAAAGGTTTTCATGTTCGCTGCTAGGTACAGGACCCGATGCATGAGAAACGGTAATGAGACACCAAATTAGCCATTGATTCAGCTCTGCCAGTGGTGGCTGAAAACCATTATGTGGTGACTGCTCTGTTTTGGGGGTCTGTTTGAAGTACGCTGGTGGTCCTCGTGTACTTCCTAGGAGACAAACATCTGCTGAACAAAACCCACTATCAAAATCAATATATTTAGCATCTTTTTCAAATGCTCAATTTAAAGGAAGGGTGGATCTTTTTCCTCATCCTGAGAGCTGATCTTTCTTGTGTGACAAATAGAAGCTTTCAGCTTCCAAATTGTTTTTATGGGATAAAGAAAGAGTTTTATTTCCCAGGTCTGACAGTCTGGCTCAGTGTATTCATTTTCATACAGTTGGTAATATTAGCTTTAATAGTCGATAGTTTCAACTATGCCTAAAAAAATTCAAAACCTAAGTACCCGTGCAGTTTAATGGGACTGAGGTACCTCTCACTCAAATAACTTTAATAATGTCCATGGTGTTAGATTAGGAACAGATACTGGAGGAGTAGCATGGAGCCCACTTACTAAATGTGCCTCCTGTCCATCACTGCTCTGACATTCAAAAAGACTTTCTGGAACCAAAGACCATGCAAAATAGTCAGGACAGGAGAATTCAGAGTCAGTCCTCCTGTTGCACTCATTTTTAAGGGTGCTGAACATTTTTTTTGTTTTGTTTTGCCAAATCCAGCAAGCGAATTGGTAAATGAGCAACATCTTGAGGAAAATAAAACAAAATAAACCTTTGAAATTGAACTTCAGACATGCTCCAGCATCTTCAAAATTTTCCATCTTGAACTGTTACTGTCCCATCTACATTTTCTATTTTTTTAGCACTGAAACTAAATCTCCGTTTGGGTGAAATGGCTGTTACACTATACTGAAACCAGTCACCTAGGTCACGAGATATACAAAAGGTCAATATTTGGTTAAAATTATGGGCAGGCAAAATATGTCCTTATATAAATGAAAAACTGTCTACCAATATCTCACAAAAAGTGCATTTAGGATACCTAATGACTATTCTTTACGTTCATTATATGTGGTATGCTGAAACATAGATAGCACTTATATGGAAAAGAAAAAGCTGCCCAGACCAAACCTGCATCCATCACACAACACCTGTTGGAACCTAAGGAATTGGGAAGTTTCTTGGTGCTGCCTCTCACATGCAGGGAGAATACTCTCTGCTGTTACAGAATCCAACCCAATTTTCCCTGGTTTATATCAGAGCCACCAGCCCTCAGGGCTAGTCTGAAATAAGATAAATTGGAGGTGAGAATAACCAATGACATCAACTCCTGCATCAGTGAAAGACAGACTCTCACAATATATTTACTCCTATGCTAGCAGGGTTCTTTTGAAAATCCCAAATGTTGGGGCTTTCATTACACTGTAATGTAAAACTCAGTTGATGGAGAATTGCCTGAGGGAGAGCACACTGGAAAGCAGATACTCATGGTGCTTCTATACTGGGTGAGCTTGGAGGTGGTAATTTGGACAAGGACAGACAGTAGGCTGCTGGGTCACATTTTCTTAACTTGAATAGGTACAAAACATTCTTTAAAACTTTACGAATAACTGTTATGAACTACAAAACTTAATGTTCAATGACAAAGTTTAGATATTTACATAAAGAGAGAAAGAAAGAAAAAAAGCCAGTGAAAAAATAAGACTCAGATTCAGTCAATTCAGTGTAATCAGTAACCTAATTGCAGAAGAGGCTGACTGTATTCAGTAAGGTAATAGCGTAAGTAAAGAGCCACGCACAAAAACTGAAATATTTTCTGTTAATAGTTGGGGCGGGGGGGAATTCCTGTTATTTTTAAGAGAAAAGTCTTACATGGAATAAAGCTGGCAAAACTTGGCTTGGAAAGTATTTTCTCATACAGTATCAATGCAATAGTAAAATTAAATTACTCTTTTCCTCCCTCCTCTCTCATTTTTTGGTTTCTTTTTAATTTGCTGAATAGTAGCAATTCTGGAAATACTATACATAATCAAGGGATTATATATGGAGTGGTGGTGGAAATGGTACATACAAAATGCTGTTTTAATGAGCTTTAAGAAAAAGGATAAATGCAGAATCAGTCAACCAGCACCTTTCCCCTCCCTCTTGAAGTTTCCTACGTTGTAGAAGGTAAATTGCAGGCACATCATAGACACTAAAGCAGTCATAGTAAAATGAAGGCTCTTTTGCCCCTCTTTCAAGTTCCTCTGATTGAACCTGGGAAAGGCCTTTCTATGATGTTGTGATCAAACACTGCCATTCAAACAAGAAAGACTAACAGAAATGGCCAAGAAATGGGGCTTGTTCAGCTGCTAAAGACTGCTGACCATCATAATGACATTGTTGTTGGGACAAAAAAAAATCCAATAAAATGTTAGACTCCTGCTTTCCTAGTGCTTTTATGATGAATTGCTTTTCTCTGTTGTGCAGTACTATTTTAGGAGGGAAAAAGGGAGAGATGGTCTTCAACTATGCAAGAGGTTCCTGGTATTCAAAACATATGGAAACTACTGTTGTGATACTGCTCATCTTATTTTGTCTAAATGAACCAAAAAGGGAAAGCTTTTCACACACTACTTCACAGATGTCATGCCCCTTCATGCTCTCAGGGTAGAAGCCAGTTATCGATGCTCCTCTGGCAGCAAAGAAAAGGTTTATGTTTTGAAGGATTCAGGATGCAGAGTGTTTCTACTTGTATACTGTTGAGCTTCAACAAACCTTTTTTTCTTCAGTTTAGCTGGAATTTACACGGCAAAGGCTCAGGCTGAAACCTTGACTGAAACTTCTCCATACTTTAGATTTCAAAACATTTAATGTGAAGTGAAAGCTATTGGAAAAGTGTGAGTGAAGGGAGAAGGAGGAGGAAAGAAAGAAATTTTTCTATAAAGGGAAATCATTCCCCTTGGTAATAAATAAATAAATAAAAAGAACATTTAAACCACTTGCTAGATATTATTGAGCATAACACACCATTAGCTCAAGAGGTTAGTCTGTGCTCAGCTAGATTGATGCCCTGCTCAAGTTAGCTTTTTAAACGAGTTTTAAACTAGTTGGCTCAGGTGTGACAATGCTATATTGCAGCAGGAGGGCCTGCAAAGCAGATGTATTCCATCATTTAAAGTATCCTGAAGGGACTAATAAAGTAATGCAGGAGGGGAAAAAGCAGGAGGAGTTATGCCAACGGGAAGAAACAGGAGGAGTTGTGCCGCTGCTGGCCAGAGTTGATGCAAATGCAGAATTCCTCCCTGAAATCTGAATCATGTACAAATGACTTTACAATGTTCCACATTGTTTCATGCTCTGATTTGCATGTTTTTATTTGTTTGTTTTGCCTTGTTTTAAATTGCCAGCCCTTTAGACCTAAACAATCTGAAATTCAAGCTGTGAATCTTTCTGGCTCATAAATTTCGCCTGCTCTAACACCTGCGCAACTCGTCTGTCTGGTCTTGGATTTCACAAGAGCATCCAAGGAACAGCACTGTCTCTGGACCAGAAACTTGCCGGCATTTCTGCTGCTGACGTACAAGCATGACAGAACTCAGTGCACCTGCTCTCAGCTGCGTTGGTTCCACAGCAGTAACATATAGAAGGGTCTGCTTTGTTCATCAGCAGATACATCTGTCTTTGCATATAAATGGAACAGATTTGCTGAATTAGAAGATTTACATAGTCACTCTTCAAAGCAAAAACTCACTTTGAGGTAAAAAGAAAAATGTATATATTAAAATGACTTCAGATAAACTGTGACACAGTTCATTACCACTAGATATTACAAATAACAAGAGAATGCAACTCTCCATTTATGTTGCAGACTTCTGGAAATATTAGGAAAGATATGACAAGTGATACTGTGACAGAAAAAAAAAAGGAATGATTTTTTCTCATTTATATACCATATTGTTCTCTAACTTCAGTCTTACAAACCAACCCAAAGTTCTTAATCCAAACTGCAGTAATGCTGTTTTGTACATCACAACCTGAATTTCTGCAATACCACAGACAAACTGATCTTACACATTTTTGCTATGTCCAGTTACAAAATAATAATAATAATAATAATAAATGAAATGATTTCTCATTAATTATACAGCCAGATTACAAAAGTCAACATTTTACAATAAGGTTATTTAAAATACTAAACCATATGGTTCTTTTCCTTAGAACTTACAGACAAGTACCAGCATAAATAAAACACACAAACAACAACAAAAATGTGCCATGTCAGATTTTCTAAGACCTTCCCCATCATCATCATCTTTACGTATTTCTGGAAAATCAAGCCCTAGACAAAGTTGGCACTAAGTCTTTTCTCCAACAAATTTCCTGAAGAGTACAAACTATGTGATTTGGCACTGATGCACACCTCCTAATGTCCAAAATACAAATTGAACCGACTCATGTTCATCCAAGAAATAAATGCTTACCTGCTATTCAGGTGGTTGTTGGGTAGACATCTAATTCTGTATCATGCTAACCAAAGGGAGTCATGCTTGAGCTAAATTGAAATAAGATGTAGTACTAAGCAGATAGGTGATTTTTTTTTCCTTTTTCTTTTTTTTTTTTTTTCCTAAACAGTATCCCTTTGTCTTTAAAGAATACAAAATCTTCAAATTATAAGAAATTTAACAGATTTGAATGGATCTTTGCAGCAAGACATGGAAATAAGTGATATTAAACCAGAACCACTTACCCAAATGTCAGGTCAGCAAAAACAACTGGTTATTTAAACATAACTCTGGGAAAATGAAAAAAAAAAAAGAAAGGAGCTAAAGATGGAGAAACCTCTGTTGTTCAGTGATCAGAAATGGTGTACTTCACATTTGAAATTCTCAAGAATGTGGCATGAAGCAACACAACTATTCACTGACTTTTAAATTCTGTCTTTGAAACGAAGGAGATGGTTCAAGAAACACTCAATTTCAGTTGAAGTCATAAAACATTGCACATCTATGGCTGAAGAGTCAATTCAAATGGGATTAAGGACAAGCCCTACTTGGCTGAGCTCTAGAGAGAGGGCAAAGCCAAGAGCCTCTGCTGGCATTGCATGACAGTCACAGCTCTAAATGGGAGAACAAAAAATGAAGCACTGGTGAGGCTGGCCATACCACACATACCTGCACAAGCCACAGGACAAAGCCACAGAGACCAAACTAGGGAAGTGCTGTCTAAACAGATGGTTTTCCATTTTCTACTAATTCTGCACCCATCCTATCGTTTCTTGGGAGAAAGTCCGTCTTTACGACCATCTCCTACAAAGTCTATGTGATTTTAACTCTTATGCAACGTCTGAGCAATCAAACTGTATTTCCCCAGGAACACACTGTTCTCCATATGCCACCGGGCACCTCCTAACATCCAACACAACTTGGGCAAGGGGTCCACAGAGCCCATTCTGCACCGAGCAGTTTCCCATAGATACCTGAGTGGGGGACTGCTGCCTGCACACTGCTGAGGACATGGGGAGCACCTGGGTTGAAAAGCAGAATGAGTTACAGTGATCTCATGGTCATCACCAGGACTCGGAGAGGACAATAACAGAAGTTATTAAAGACTTAAACAGTCACAGATGAAGACTGTTTATTTATTATCAACTGACAGAAATCAAAAGGATGTTTATAGGGTTTGAGATGTAAAAGAGATTTCAGCTAACAATGAGCTGAGCACGTGCACTTACAGAGCAGAGAAAGGGAAAGATAACAGCGATTCCATAAAAAATGACAGCCAGGAATTGGAGACAGGATAAAGAAACAGAAAATTTGTTTAACAGTTATTTTACAGAAGTCTTTACAAGGATCATATTTCTGATATAGTAGGGAAGGATTTATTTATTGAACTCAGCAGATAACAATGAAAATATTTATAAAACTGAATTCTTAGAAGGTAGATAATGTAACGGATCCAGATAACATTAATATCATATATGTTAAAGGAAATGAAGATACAAATGAGGGAAATAAATTTTATTTTTCTGAACACAGATCTTTTCTGAGGATAACAATGTAGATAATCCTCTTTTTAAACCAGCTCCACAGAGTATTACCAGTATGAAACTCGGCAGAATGCAGTTTATTCAAAGTTCTCTGTAGCACGCAATTGTTTTAAGCTAACTATAAACCAGTATCTAGTTTCTACCTTTGTCTCTTGTTCTGTCACGTCTAAAATGTCAAATACATATCCATATATGCACAGAGAGAGAGAGAGAAAGACACGGATATTTATGGTAATGCATTACTTACCTTGATAAAGTGATGAAAAGTCCCCCGTAAAACAATTTTAGAATAGTTTTTCAGTGGTTATTCATATAAATCAAGAGACATAAATGACCAAAAAGTTAAAGAAGCAAATTAAGATAAAAGGGCTAAGAAGTTATCAAATAACACATTTTAAGTTCATTCATTCAAAAAAAAAAAAAAAATTACAGTGTCAATAATGACAAACAATATATCATTTGTTCACCCAATAAGAAGACAAATAGCTTAAAATTTTGCTTTTATCCATTGCACAATTAACCCTCAACTGGATTATTTTTAGTTCTTAGTTCTAGTATTTACTCTTGGTCATGATCTCCTAGAAAATACATTGCTCTTAAATATGTAACTCCATGTTCTAAGTCTGCCTCTCTGAGGCAAAGATTAAACATTTGAATTTACTCTTTGACTTTAGAGAATCCAGGAGATGACCCTAGAGAAATACTGAAACTAATGAGAGAGGTAGAAAATACCTCTTCCTTCTGGTGAAACAAGTCCACAGAAATGTAGTGCTTTGGCCCTACTGAAGAGAAAAATGCATGACCAATAATGATCATTATTTACAGAAAGATCTTGCTACCTGAGGTATTTGCAAATACATCTGTATTGTTGAAAATAAATTCTTTCTATTTAAGAATTGCTGCTCTAGTAATAGTCCCATAATGCCACAGTCACTTTTTACTAGTAGGGTTCTTAACCTACATGAATATATATATAAAGATACATATAACACTTCCCACCTCTTTCTGTTTATCCCGTATTTATAACCTAGCAGAAAAAGTAGTAGTAAAAGCCACACAGAACCACTCTGAAAGAGGAATATTCTTGAGTATACACTGTATTCATGTGTCTCACTTCCTTGAAATTTTCGCTGAGATAGGAATTGGCCAAATGGCCTCTGACAATCAAAAGTATTTACAAAGCAAATGAAATTTAGGAAGTACTATAATTACTAGAAAATGCTGTGAGGGAGCATAATGGATGTATCAGCAGAGGATAATTACCACAACTGATGCATGTTCCTGTGAAATTCCAGAGAGGGAAGTAAGAACTTGTTAAGCCATTGAATTTATTCAAAAAGAGATTTTTTATTTTTTATTTTTTTTTTAAGACATCCAGGTATACTGGGAGCTGAACAGTTCAAAAACTCTATGAGGAATCTGTACTCAACGCTTGCCCATCCAAGTAGAAATTAGGTTGTTACTGATGAAAAAAACAGGCATTTTTACTTCAATTCAGTCATTGAAAAATATGATAGATTAGCAAGTTTTCATATCAAAGTTCTCCTATTCACCAACAAAAAGAGATGCAGCATTGGAAGGCCAAGGGCAAGCTACCTTCATCATTAATAGTGTTCTTCGCGTTTTGATTAAGATGTAGAGTGCTATAGTCTGATGTATTCATCTGCTGACTTCTCTTTCAGAGGGGCAATAAAGGGCCTAAACAATTAGTTTCAAGTGGGGCTCTACTCTCTATTAAAAAAAAAAAAATAAAGAAAAAAAAAAGAAGAAAAAAAAAAGAGGCCTAGTAGGCCCTGGTCAATTTACCTCAGAGAAGCTCTGCTAATAAAGAAGAAAAGAAAAAACAAACAGAAAAAAAGATATATATCAACCAAAGCTACTCAGACTATTTATGAATTTCACATGGAATCTGCTGAGTGCTGATGTTTTGCAGATTTCTCAAGACAAATGCTCTTTCTCTGTCTGGGAGTAATGGAAAGATATTAACTAATTATTTATGGGACAACCAATTAGCTTGCGCTGTATATCTAAGACTGAACATCATGAAATGCCTATTAGTTGAGCAAGCAGGACAGTGTAGCAATTCCCTTCGGAATGGAGCGAAGCCAAGCAGTTGAACAGAGAAGCACCCTTAGTGAGAATAATTCACTAATACGGATGTAATACTGCTCAGTTTACCTAGACATTGCACATCTGACTAGTAAACCGTTTAGAGTGCCAGAAAATAACCCTTGCACTGTCACTGTCTTGAAGCAGAGCAGCCTGGAGCTGCAACTGCTCGGCTGTACAGTTTTTGCCATACAAAACAGACAACAGACGGTAGCTGAAGTTAGAAAGTCAACAAGGAATTATACCGTTTTGTCTCATGCAGGGACAGAATACAGAGCCCTCAGAGTGCCCTGTGTGTCCTCCTTTTCTTGCAGAAGCAACACAGTTTTACTCTTTCCTGATGTATTATTAGTCAAGGCCAGCAAAGATGTGTGACTCCTGGCTCTGCTCAAATGCTCACATACGTAACAGTTACTCTCCTCTGGAGAGTGAAAAAGCAAGCAAACAAACAAACCAACCAATAAATTTACATTTAGTTGGAAGGAAACAGTAGTTGAGAAAGTACTTGGTATTCAAAACAAATGTCTGACATAGACCTGCAAGAGGATATAATACAGGCCCACAGGTTTTTCATTGTGAAAGGCAGAGCTGCTGTGGTGCCCAGTCTTTCTGACAGGCTGCTCAGCATCACATGAAGGTTATTCCAGTCTTTTTTTGATTGTGACTTGACAACCAGGCACAACCACCCCACGACATATGAACATTTTACCCTACAGTAAATGCGCACACAAATATATATCCCACTGTCTCACCAGCATCACATCTCAGGGAACTCAACTGGGGAATGCTGCCAAAACGGTTTGTCTGCTCCATAACCCCACTGCCTCAGGGAGCAGAGTAACACAAACGGCCTGCAGCCAGGTCAATTTCTTTTCTTATGGGCCTCATCCAACCTGTTACGAGACAGCAAGCCTGAACCAAAATGTGAGAGCTTAGGCGAGGTATGTGG
This sequence comes from Anas platyrhynchos, assembly GCF_047663525.1. Lineage (NCBI taxonomy): Eukaryota > Metazoa > Chordata > Aves > Anseriformes > Anatidae > Anas > Anas platyrhynchos. The sequence goes on from NC_092588.1 coordinate 117,433,214, forward strand.
ACAAAAAATTAAGACACTTGCATTTCAGTGGTAGGCCTGAAAGAAATCCATCTGAATATCCACAATCAATTCAATTTAACCCTAAAAGGATTGATTAGTTTTCTCTCACAGTAAGATCATGTCTTGAGCAGTAGAGGTTAATAACAGATTGCATTGCATACTTCTACTAATGTTCTCTGGTTCCTCATTTTTTAACTGAAATCCATAAAGAGGTCACGGCAATAACTAAAGATGATTTTCTTTCTATGCCAATTATTGAGATGCTGGGAGGATAATTTTCAGACTCTGAGTGTGATTTTCCAGGAGACTCGATTCTCTTTCCTTTTCCATGCTGGAAGATAAGCAACTGCCAGGAGGGGGATAAAGCAAGATGCTTTGCTGAAATGTTTAAATACAGGTGCATAATACAGAAGTATAAACTAAACAGAAGCTCTATGGGAAACTACATTAAGAAGAAGAAAATTGAACTGACTGCTTTTTGCAGTGGTCAAAGGTAAATAATATGAGTGGCCAGTATCACTTCAATCGACCCAACTACTCAAGTGATCATGTTCATTCTCTGGCTTCTGAAGAAGAAGGTAAATGAATATGAGAAATCTTTTAAATATAGATCTGAAGAGTGCCTTAATCTAATAACGAGGTGCAAATATTATCTTTTATGTGGACCAATACACTATGACGATTTGTAATTTTCTGTGTTTGGAGCTACAAAATCTGTCCTCCAAAAACTGAGGACAAAAAGGGATAGATATCTAGTGCACAGCTGAGTGAGCTCAGTTACTGGTTTGCCCCATGCTGCATTATACTTTACCTGCATCTAAATGGCACTCAGGTAAATGAACACTTAAAATAGTCACTTCCCAGGTCATCCTTGCAACTAAATACCGTGTGAGCACAGCAATCAAGAGAAAAACATATCAGAGAAACTTATAACCATTAAAATCAAATTTCACTGTATCTCTTGGAACGTGAATAAGTACTCTGTCTTATCAAGACTCCTATTTTGATGTCCCACATCACTTTTGTTGAACACCCAGCATATTCCTGACTGAAAGATCATTTAAAAAAAAGTAAAAATAATATAAAATATAATAAAGTAAAATAAAATAAAATAATCGCTTTCAACTTCTAGCTTTCACTCTTTATCATGTAGTTCTTTTTGTTTCTGGCACTGTAAAAATATTCTGCTTTATTTCTGGCTCACGGTATCTGTCCTCTCTAACACAACTGGGAATGTGACCATGGAGCATGCAGGATTCTAATGATGAAACTGCTCTTCCCAAATCCTTGCTATTCACACTCTTTCCATTGGGTGTTGCTATGATATTAAACAGATTACTATTGTGACCTAATGTATGCACACAGAAAAAGCATGCCAACGGCTTAAGGTCTCCTCCACCTGTGCTGCTTTACTCTTTGTTCTATGCAGCCTGAGTCTGTTGCAGTTCGCACAAATAACATACATTAGCTGGTATTAAGAAAATCTGTCAGTGACTTCTTTTGAAAAAGAGGGCCATAAAATTGAGTCTTCCAGCTTGCACTAAAAGTTTTATACTCTTTCATGAAGGTGATTTGACTAAAATTTATATGTACATTGCAGCATACAATTACTGTACACAGTAGTTGTGCAGATGGCTCTCTTTTAATTAGAGAATTTAGTGCATCTTCTGCATAAAGAACCAGGCGAGGAATAAGAAGGAATTCAATGAAAGTAACCAAAAAAGGAAATAGTATAATGAAAATTAAAAAAAAAAAAAAAGTAGAGAATTACTTAGGACATAGTTCGTGCAAGGATTTTAAGCTCATTTAATGCTAGGAACTCCAAGTAGCTCTTTAAACAATTTGAGGGAGAAGTCTTCACAGATCTGTGGCTTCAGGGAGGTCTTGTCACACCGTAAGATTCAGGCACCTGATCACTAAACTTTGCACAGCTGATGACCATAAACATGACAGCTGAAGATTTCAAAAACAAGATACAGGCTAGGACTGTGTTTTTGACATGGCAGGGACATACCACACATATTTGATGGATATCATCAGAAAATGGCAGGGTTTCATTAAGCCATTGCAAGTACAAATGGTATAAAATCACTTCATATTTGAAATATCCTCAGTTAGTATTAAAAGCTGCTGCTGTTGATACTAATAACTGTAAAGAACAGAAAGCTACTACAACCTGAAATTCTGGCCATTTTATAACCTATAATGCAGTTGCTGGTCTAGTTATATTCCTAGGTTGTTAGAAAAGCACTGGCATTTACCTGTGTGTTCTTTGCTCAAATTGGAAAAAGTCACACACAATATACACATTAAAAAAGGGAGAAACAGCAAGACAATATGATTTTTATGTGTACTTAAATTTACAACCGTCAGACATAAATGTTTGAATAATATAAAATTGGGCAGAGAAGAAATTGTTATGGGTCAAAAATGATTGGCTTCAACCAGGCAAACTGTATGCCCTCTCAGCAACCAGTGATGTGAGTCCCTCTCAACACACATTCCAGCATTTCTGTATTCTAAACTCTTCGGTAAATTTTAAATATCATAACGATGGCTACACTTACCTGGTAGACCAGGTGGGGTTTTCAGATATTTGCCATTAAAATGTTGAATTACTACTTCACATTTTTCTGTAGACTCCATTCTGGAAAAGAGAAGAGGGTGGGATGAGGGTAGAGGCAATATGTGTTACTAAACTGTTACGAAAGTGCTCAGTCAGCAAAAACAAAAAGGAATAAAGAAGAAGAAAAAAAAAAAAAAGGACAAGCACAGATGCTGAGAGAAATCTTCAAAGCTGTTCTTGCTGACTTCTGCAGAGAAACTGGTTGAGCTCGTTACAGTACAGCGTGGCTTGCAAGGAGGACCTGCCACCCTCAAAGCCTGCAGCTGTGTTCCTGGCTGTGTGCGAGCTGCTGCAGTGTCAGTGAGCAGCTCCCTCCTGGCTCCAGGGTTTTTCCCCGAACAAGGACGTTCTTTATGCTCTCATCTGCTGCCTGGAATAGCATAATAATCTAGAATTGTTTCTAGATTCCTCATGCACCCATAACAACTTCAAATGGCATGAAAAAAATACAGGATTTGGAGAAGAACCCAGAGGATTAAGTAACATTAATTATTATTATTTAATTATTAGAGATATCAATGTTGGAAAAAAAAAAAAACAACAAACCTGCAAAGATGGACAGTAGGGCAAAACTAAACATAAGCAGTATGTATGTCTATTACAAAAAGCCAAATTCTGTTTGAAGATGGTAATTCGCATGTAATCTTGGCCGGTTCATCTTTTATGACCTGAAGAGAACTTTCAGCATTGAGTCATTAGAGCACTAACAGTGAACTAGTACGTACATTATTGAGCAAACAGTCAAAGAGCACAAAGTTACTGGTCAAATCCTAACCATGGCTATATCTCACATCAGGGAATTCGCAGTTTGTTCAGGTCTCAAAAACTGACTGCATGCCACAGTGGTTCACTGGCTCTACTACAGACTGGGTATAAAAACGTCTGAAGGGAGGAAAGAGAGAAATAGAAAATTATAAGCTAAAAAAAAAATAAATACTCGTTTTATTTATTTTTTTTCTTACTAAAAAGATGTTTAAAAACTAGGTTCGATATTCCTCCAATGCGTTAATTCTTACCTCCAGGTACTCCCTGCAAAGTAATACCACTGACAAATATTTCTTACTTCTCCCTGATCTAGATTTTTTAAAAAATGAATTTATCTGCCAGTCTTCCTATCACATGCTTTTGGGGAAAAGTAACATGCCTAACTCACAGGTTAGGGGCTCAACAGAGAGTTCAGAGCAGTGGTTTGTCTGCCAGGGTAAGAGAGACAAAAATGACCACTACCCCCAACACCCTCTCTGAAAAACCCTGATCAACACCCCAACCAAAGTCTTCTGTCAGTTTGTTTCAGCTGAAATCATAAAAAATTGTCGCTTCTGGGATCTATCCCTGTTTTCCCCGCATATCGTGTGGGCTGGGCTGTTTCTACAGGCGCGCAGACAGCAACTTAGATTGTTCACTTTGGCTTCATTCAGATTTAACTAAGCGAATGTCTGCCTTTAGAGACTCTTGTCTCGGGAAGAATACATGCAATAAAAGTCTGTTTTCTGTAGCTGCAGGCGCTTAGTGTCAAACCATGTTATGTTGCACCACACAGCAGTGACAATTTCATTTTAATACATGGGGCACATTTTAACAAGCCAAAGCAGTCCCTGCGAAGAATGCAATATATAAGCTGCCAAGTGAAAGAGACTCAGTGCACTTTGTGCATTTTATGTGGGAAGAGAATAAAAGCGAAACCCACAGTGTTCTGGGATAAAAAGGCCATCACTCGAAAAGCAGCCTGAAAAAGAAGGCGCACATTTTCTTCTCAAGTTTCACAATTAACGGCTCTCAAATACCATTGCTAGCTATCTGTAATCTGGCACACGCTTCACTTGAAACCGACACTAGCATTACCGACTCAGTTTGAAAAGGCAGCACAGCACACAAAGCCGTCGATACGTGCTTCCTTCAGATGCGTTGCTGAGTAACAACTGCATCCGTCCCCTGTCTCTGCCACCTGAGTCCCCGTGTGCCTTCCTTCTGCAGTGGGTCCACTGGGGTAGACCTCCCCTCCGGCTGCACCGGACAAAATATGTTTTTCTCATGAGTTTATTCACGTTGTCTGAGACAGAAACATTTCAAATTGTTGAATGGCTGAGCCTGCTATTTAAGAACGCTAACAGCAATACAACATGTTAAAAGCTAGGCTCCAGGGGATGGGTTTTCTAATGTCAGCAGAACACAGGTAAACTCGGGGGAAGAGCACTCTTCAATCCATTTTTCAGTGATTTTTTTTTTATTATTATTTCACAATTGATGGAACAAAAAGTGGCAAATTACATTCTGGGGGATAGGTAAAGATATTAGATGCTTCCAAAATTTCTGTTGAAAGGTACAACTATTCAGCTCCTGCTGGGAAGGTGAGGACGTCAGCTTTACATGGTAATAAAAATCTGCTTCTGATCAGATCATTCACAATGCATTATTTTCAAACTCTTCAACAGTATGCTTTTGGTGTTGATCCAAAGAGAATCTTAGATAATAATTCATATTCAGATACACCTTGGAGATACAATATATCTGAGCACTATTTTGAGGCTAGAAATGCACTGCAGAAAAAAAAAATCAAAGCCATAGGCAAGATTTTTCTGATATTTTAAATGTAATGATAACTACCAACCCCCCCAAAAATAAGATAAATGTGAAAATTTATTTCCAGTTGTGTCTATACACGAAACTAAAAGTAACTAGACTGACTACATTTCATCCCACTGGAAACGGAGTTCATTTAAAAAATCTGAAGACTGTTATTATCATTTTTCAAGACATAGGTTACAAAATTTATGATGATTCAGTAAGACTAGTAAGACAGCAATGACAAAAAAAATATGATTAATGTTAGGCAAATATAAACAGAAACATCTGAGGTTCACCTCTTGCTGTTAAATACTTTTAAAGATAATTTTTAAAATGTATATTATTCTCTACACAGACTCTAGTGGTTCCAAAGTAGTTATTATGTGTTGTAAGTACTAGGTAACCTTCACCATGGGGAGAAAAAAAAAAAAAAAAAAAGGAAAAATTTTAAAAATTAAGCTCTTATACATGTATATTACAAAGACTGAGGCAGTGTCAAGAAACAACATAATAAAATTTATACACAAAGAATAACATGATGATTACATAATTATTATATGTGAAACATTCAGTACCATGTAATTACCAGTTAGTAGTAAAATGTGGGTTTGGTTTACATATACCCTATAGTCTCTTTGCTTAATAATAATAATAATGTAAACGAGAAACAGGCCTGTATTTTTTATATTGCAAGCAAACATTTAAAGATTAAAGATTATTACTACCACACTTAGGTTATGATCAACATACAAATATTATTATTTTATTAATAAAATCAGGAATAATGCTTCTCTACTCTTTAAGGCATTTTGCAAAGATGATAGTAGGAAGGTAGTTCCAGTATTTTGCAGTGAAGTCTGAAGAACTGAGGCCACAGCTAGAATACACAGTGGAGAGCTCAATTTCTTTAAACTATTAAAAAAATAAATAAATGACTAGAGGGGCAGTCTGACAGAGGTGTGTAAGTATCTTTGTGGGTACTAAGTAGTTCTTTAATCTGGTTGAGAAAGTTGCGACAAGAATCAGATAAATGTAGAAGAGAAAACAGGCAGAAATATTTAACTATAGGGAAGATGACCCACTGGCATACATACTTAAAAAAGAGGTGGCTTTTTTTTTTTTTCATCTTTATCTTCAAATCGCTTCTGAAAGTTGTATTTTAGTAAAAGACAAGTATTATCTCAACATTAGGTAACCAGGACTACATCAACCATCTGTGATATAAAAGAGCTCTGAGAAAATTATATGGTCTTAACAGTCTAAAGTTACAAAATAGCTTTGATTAGTATGAGGCTTCTTAGCACCCAGTCCTCCTCATAGCACACTTGTCATTCTTCTACGGTGCTGTGTTCAATAACTTCTTGAATTTCTTTTGCTGATTTAATTCCACGCATCCTAAAAGTCTGATATGGCCACAACCTGAGATTTTCTTTTCCCCTGTAACTGATTCAGGTGTCTTATGTCCCCAGCTTATCGCTTACCGGTAAGCGATTGCTTCTAGATGCTTGCACTTTGGGGTTTAAAACTGTTTTGTGATGAAAAATAATGTTCCCCTTGTCAGTTACAGTGTAGGAAAAGATAATCATTTTGACAAGATGTCCTCATTGCTCATAAATAATGTCTTTTCCAAGCGTGTCTTGCTTGTGCATTTTTCACGTTCATTCCTGTTTGCATGAACGACGGGAGGTTGTCTGCTATCACGGATGTATATACGAGATCTGCAGAAAGCACCCCAGTGAGGACATGTTACCATCTCTGAGGGTTTGGGCCATCCCGTAGCATTTGTTGTGCCCAGGGGACCTCTCTGAGCTGCCTGAACCAGTTTCCCCGCACAGAGCTATGGTGCTTCCACTTCACAGAGAAACCTGCTTATTTCAGAAGAAATCTGATGTAACTAAATGACACCTATTTTATCCTGAAAAAAAAATCCTGGAAGACGCGCAGCTTCCTTTGAGGAAAAGAATACACAAATTAAAGGCTTGGCTCTTTCATTTTGCTTGAGTGGAAACTGGAACCAATCCATTTCTACTGAAATCCACGTGAAAATGCTATATATAGAATTAATGACCCCATGAGGGCTCAAATCCTTGTTTCCCATTTTCTGTCACTCCCTTTCAGTTGCTGAGTCAAATTTAGTCTTTGGGAACAACATTTAAGACATATAAAGCGCAGATAAGCAGGAGATAAGTTTAATAAAAAACATGTCCAGGCAGAGAAATGCATCCCACTGGAAGCTCCACCAAGAGCACAAGGTAGGGAAAAGACAAGGATAGAACCTAAACTCCAAACACCACAAGATGGATAAATGCCCCATTATAGACCCCCCTGCTCTTTCTCAAAGGGACATAAGTATCTCCTCAACATTTCCTTTTGCTCTGAGATGATAGGGACAACTAACTGAGAATCTCTTGACTTGGGTCTTTCCGTGGGAATGGCATCGTAACCAGCTTTTATGACCGTTTATGTTGGACAAATTTTCTCACATTACTGGAAAAAGAATAGTATGAACACACAGCCATTTCCACCTAGACCCCATCTGATTTATGCTACTGTCTTTGTAGTCTCAGGTTAAGCATTATACTGGTGCCCGCCAGCAGTGCAATACTTGACTGTCTGACTGTCAGCATTTCCATCATAAATTTCTGTTTTCAGAGGCTTATGACTTTGTTGTAAAACGTCGCTTGGGGGGTGAATCTTGCAAGGTCGTTTTAAGTTACAAGACAGTAAACAAAATAAAAAAGTTAGTGGTTTCTAATTCTTTCTTTGCACTTTAGCATTTAAAAGGACCTATAAAATGCTTGCTCCACTGTTCAGTTGACTGTGGTACATGTACATATGGTATTATTAATATTGCTATCTCTGTAGGGGGGATACTTAAATAATACTTGAATGGCATTTTACTGGGAGCTCTAAACCCTAATTTTTATTTCATTGATTCAGTGGTATCAGTAAGTCCCCCCCCAAGGTATATCCCATTGTTTCCCTGTCCCCTTCTCTGTGTCCCAAAGAGTACTCTTCACAGTACCTAGGGCTTAGGTAATGAAATTTGCTAAACCATATTACCTGATGGCTCCTAACCTTCTTTGTTCCTCCCCCTTCACCTTTAAGGGCTTCGTGCCTATTTTCATGTTATGGCTACCCACTGATATTTGTTCTGGGATTCTGCCTCACCTGTCCCACTCTGGAATTTGCATCTCCCTGGAAGAGCAGCCTCAAGCCTGGCAATAATCTCAGGGATGCACTAGGTTTACCAAATTTGATTTGGGTTGCAATACCAGATGGAAATCTGAGGCTTTTGGAGACACATTCTCATTCTACAGAAGTTTCCAGCACTCTGCAGTGCTGCTGTGAACCCCTTCCAGGGAGGCTTTTCAATGAAAATTTATCACTGCAGGCATTGGAATATTATACAGATATCACACACAGTCTTTGGGGCATGTTTGGGATTTCCAGTTTCATCTGAGATATCCAATTATAAAGCAATTTCCTGGGGAAGATGTAGGATTTGACAGATCATTCTTCTGACTGAAAGTAGGAATGATCCTCATCATATCCGAGCCTGCACTACTGTCCCAGATGATGGATTTGTTCAAGTTAAATTTATAGCACCTTTTATAACACCTTTTCAACCGCCTTCAATTAAACCCTTGAATAAGAAAGAACAAAGCATTTCCCTTCTTCACAAATGCATCCTTAAACTACCTGGATGTTCCCTATCCCCCGGTGCTGCTGACACTTCTCTGCCCCCAAAGCAGCGTCACCACTGATTTGCAGAAATCTCCCTTTAAATATTTCCCCTTTCATTTAGCAAAAATCACCACTGCTTTGGCTCCACTTTGTGTTAGATTTTCTCCCGCTCAAAACCTGGCACTCACCCTTTACAGGCCTTTGTTAAGTCAGGTCTTTTGGCACACAGAGTCACCTTTGTAGTGACAGCACATCTTCAGGATGAATTTAAGTATTTTTCTCCATACTTTTGGTGCATTCTCAAACCCAGTAACTCCAGCTTTCCTCCAAGACCTTCTCTCTTACTTACAGCCTCGGATCTCCTTTTTACTCTTACCAACAGCTTCGCTAACGGTCAGTTTGCAAAACCGAAATCATAAAAGATGACAGAGCCGCTTTAAAATTATATCTCAGAAAAAAAAGTCTTCAAATCCAGTTGCTTTGGAGTTTTTTTTTCCTTTGCTTCTTTTGAGGATTAAGGACTATGCTTTCATTTTAAGCTCTGAGGAATCCACTTACACTTTCTAAATGAAAGATCAGATGCTGGAGTCATTGAATGACTCTCAGCAACAGGGATTTAAGAGAAACACCTACAGTTTTAAGTCTTGTGATGAAATCCCTGTGTGAGAGTAACACCGCATCGTTCCCTCTTTCTACAAGCAATCTTATGACAGACTGAACACAAAGCTTCTCATCTGCACCTCCTCCTTTTTCCATATTCCCTGCTCATTAGTTTTTCTTGCCCCTCCTCCTTATTTGTCTCTCTACTGTGTGACCGGCTGTGTCAGTCCCAGCTTCTGCTTGCCGGTGTCGGCAGAAACCCATGCTGTCAGCTGCCAGCAGCAAGACAAACCCTGCTGAAAGCCAGCTCCCACTGGCAGTCTGGAGCCAGGTAGCACAGGCTCCAAAATACAAAGCAGGGGCGAGCTGCGAGGCAGAAGTGGGTGTCCAGAGGTTACAGCAATTCCCTTTCAACTGAATAGATTTCTGTGGAGCCACAGTTGGAGTCCAAAGCTACCCTTCTCTGGCCCCTTGCTCGTAACTCTCCTCCCCAAAATCTCCCCCAGGGTGTACCTCGACAAAGTTGGGTTCAAGCCACAATGAAACATTCTGGAAAATTTCAGGAAAATCTGTTCAGCTGCTTTTGAGGGGTGCAAAAGAGGAAATAATTTAACAGCTTCAAAAAGAGAGCTAGTTTTGTATGTGCATACTTTTAAAGAGGATGAACTTTAATGTGACCAGACATTTCTCGGATCCAAGATCTAAGAGTGTGATCCAAGAACATTTGAAGTTATCCAGGTTATAAATGATTAAGTAGCCACCTGCAGCATTATGAAACTCCTAATCATATTCATTTAGGAAAAAAATGTGACAATAGTTGTCTACAGTAAGCCTTTACTTCCGATTACTTTTTGAATATACTTATTTTGAGATTGACCATTCACATAATTAGACAGAATCAAAAAGTGATTTTTAATCTTCACAGTAGTTAATTAATAATTGTGAAACATTAAATTCCAAAATTGCTGGGTTTTAGTGTCTGCAAAGCTAACTTCTTGTCCTGCACTTCTGTAGCTCAGTTAAGAGCTGTGCTAAGTGAGCAGCACGAGGCATTTCCACAAGGACGCAGCTACACTGATAAAAGGGTCCCAGTCAGAAAATATAATAGCCAGGATCACCACATGGGTTGCTGAAAATCTTAAAAAGAAGTCTTCTGAAATCTTAACTGGTCTGAAATGCAGCTGCCGTCCCCTAGATGTACCCTGCTTATACCCAATCAGTGTTTGCTCACAACGTAGGTACACTAGAAAGAAATCCTCATGACTCCAAGCAAAGCTAAACAAATTCATCTCTTTTGAGTGACATGCAATAAAATGATACTGAATAGCACGCTATTACAAAAAGAAGATCAGGTGGTCATGTAATTACAGCTTGTACTGGTAATTCTGCAAAGACAAGAGTCAGTGTTCAACTGTGGTTATGAATTCCTGTATTAATTCTGGTCTCCCTCAGGTCAATGTGAAATCAGTGGTATAGTTCAATGCAGCCAAGTTTTTACCCCTCTGTTGTTTGCATGGTGATTTACACAACCTTTACGTTAGATCACAAAAGCTTTTTGGAATACGCGACATAATTCAATACATTTTCACAAACAAAGTCAATTTTTAAAATGCAAGTTTACCCATGAGTTATACCAATCTATATTTAGTGAGCTAGAAAAATTCATGTTATTATCTGCAAGAATGCATAAAGAACAGCGTGTCATCTTTCAGCATAAATGTTTTGCCTTTTTCTATTTGAATTCAGACAGCATTATCTTAACATTGTTTGGGCGTGATGATCTTTCACATCAAGGACAAAGGTAACACTACAATGTCACTTATCTTGCAAGCTGCCTTTTCATCATCCAGTACCCTATTTCACTCAGTGGTGTTATGACACTAACATGAGTGCCATGATATGCCAAGATATGGTGTATTTCAAAGAAATTCAAAGGATGACTAAGTCATTTTGCCTCCACTACAAAGCACAATGTATGAATATTCTGTAGAAACAATTATTTGGGATTTTTTTTTATCATTATTATTTTTGAGCTTTCTTTTGAAGCAGAAGACTGATTTACAGCACAGTTACAGATTTCTCTTCTCCTTATTTGCTTTTTCAATACCTTTCTATATATAGCTCTCCATTCCTTGGCTTTTCAAAAGAAAACTGTTTGATTTAAGAATGTTTCAAGCTGTGGAGAATCTATGTAAATATTCCCTGAGAGTAAACATGGAAACTTGTCTTTCTGTACTGACAACGAGCTACATGGTAATAATATGTTGCCCATTTTGTCTAAACTACTCTGACAGGGCTTGTTATATGCAAATATTTCTTCTTAACCTCTTCTCATAGGTTTGAGTTCCTTGCAGCTTTCAAAGAAGCTGTGTTTTTTCAGTTATAGTTCCTCCCCCTTGCTCTTCCAACTGCTAAATTTACTTTTTCTTGTTGCAAAATATTTGCGAGACATTTAAACAGTTTCCTCACCAAGTGTGTTCTTTTTGCTGTAGGACATTTATTATTATCCAAGCTTGATACTGCATGGATAGCTCACTATTCGTAGCTATTTTTATTTCCATATACATACATTCAGTGAACTAATTTCTGGAGCAATGAAATGAACATCCTTCTGCACCAGTATTCCTCAGCTCAGTAGAAAGAACAGACGTACAATCTGATAAAGGTGCTGCTCTGCATTTTCGATAGCTATGAGGCTTCAGTGTTACAGAGTAGACAGCATTTGCAAAGGACCAAAGTCAAAAAAATATGCATAAATCAAGTAAGAGTAAGGGTTTTACCTGGCAAAGCCGACTCCTCTGCTGACTCCGTTAGCATCTCTTAATATTCTGGTGGAAATGACATGTCCAAAAGGTTTCAGCATATTCTCCAGTTCCTGTTCATCCATGGAAACGGGTAAATTTGAGATGTATAGATTTGTGGGATCTTGCTCTTGTTGCTGTGACAAAATAAGAGAAATATCCTCAGTTAGGCTTAGCAAAATGAAATAGTTTATGGCTTATAAAACGAGGGTTTCTCAAAAGGAGACCAAGCCAAAAAATTATAGCTGCATCACAATTGAAGATAGGAAATTTGTTCATGATGACAACATATTTGCAACATTTCTACAAACTCTCATGCATGTGCTTAACTTTTTGCGTGACTGCTCTTGCTGAACTCAGTGACACTACTCATTTATAGAAAATTACTCTCATGCACAAGTGTTCTTGGGTTTGTGTCCTAATTTAACAAACAGATTGTGAAGAAAACATGATTTCCACAAATGTGCTCACTGTTAACATAAATAAAGAAATAAAATTCAACACATGTTTTCAGCAGATGTGCTTCCCAGCCTGCAGACTTCCCATTCAACCTGTTCATCATGAGTAAGGTTGGTTGAAAACGCAGAACATTTTCCCCAGTATTTTTTCCTTCTTTTTTCCCCCATCAAAAATGTCTCGGTAGGTAATATGCAAGAAGACCTAACTGGGAGCAGGGAGTTCTGCAGTTCAAGCTAAAGGTACTGATAACACAGGTCACATCTTCATTCTCAGATCAAATTTAAATTATTATAAAGTAAAGTGTTCAATATGACTAATTGAGAAAATAAATTTGAAGACAGCTTTTGCATTCTATTTTTGAACGTGCTTTCAGGTTGTTCAGGCTGTGCTTTCAGGTTCAGTTTCAGAACACTCCAGTTCTGTTCTTGCCAACTGAACAACTGAAAAGAAATGAGGCATTGGTGCAGTATGCAAAATAAGTGTATTAAAACAGTAAATGAAAACCTTGTCTACAGACAAACAGGTCCTGATTACGCTAAATCAATTTAGCTAAGACCTTGCAAATTTTCATGGCTCCAGCGCCATATTCACTGGTAGCAGCTTTACTTACTATCTGATCACCTGTCAGTACAAGCCTCATTTAGATCAGACATGATGACTTAATTTTCTCTAATGCTTAATAACCAAAAATATGATATGCAATTTCTATGCTATGCAGTAAGCCAGATAATACATTACCTAACAAAGTCTTCTGAGACAGATTTTTGGATTTTGTTTCTTACACGTTTTAATGGGCAAAATGAATTTGTACTAGTTCAACACTGAGATGCATATGACGATAGCTTTATCTTTTTTTTTGCTAGGGGGTGTCCTAAAACCAGACAAACAACCTTGCAGCAGCACCACAACCTTACGCTGAGCAAATCACACACAGTCCTGCAGCCATCTGCCCCAGTTTAACTAAACTGGTTTCAAATTACGTCCCATTAAAATCAGCGCAGACGTGTCTTGTCAAACACAACGAATCGCAGGTCCCATTTTTGGAAGATGTATGAAGACAGCACAGAACCAAGATGTCTGCTCTATCTCTGCCTTACACATTCAAAGCTTTGAAAAGCAAAGCAGAAATCCGAGTTTCAAGCTGTGATTCACAACCCCATCCTTTACAGGGACATGGACGACTAAACAAAGTCCAGCTTAGCAAAATACTAGAATCAGAAGCCAAATAAAGTTTTCAGCTTCACCTATGCCAGGCTCAAGGGATATTTTAGCCCTTTTGGATGAGAAGAAAAGCTCCAAAATCAGGAGGCATGTAATGCTTTTCTACTGCATAATTTGGATTCTGACCTAAGAACTGCAACTACTTGCCTTTGGACATACTGCTTAATGCCCATTGTATCCTACCTTTGCATCTCCAGACCCATTACCCCTGGAAACTACCCATTACCATGCAGGTTGAATTCACTGCTACTTTACAAAACAGAAATAAATGTAGGCAATGTAGGCACATTGTCAAGCTGCTGTCTGTAAAAATATACCCAATTATTACCATGCCTTATAGTAAGGTGCAGAGGACAGGAAAACCACACACACAGACGGCAAACTTACTGCTGATTGAGAAGTTACAACACCAAAATCCCCAAAGAAAAACATTCTTTCCCTTTCCAATCCTCTCTCCCTGCAGTCATCCTCCTTTCTTTTTCACTTCAATTTACGTTCATGCAGATCAGAAACCTAGTTCCTCTCCAATAACCAAAAGATATTAGTGAGGGGTTGGAACGGGTACAGTATTGACAATGTAAGGGAAATCATGTAAACAGTACTGGGGGGAAAGCAGGCAAGAAAAGAGGAATATGAGATTTTGATTATATTTTTTAGCTTTAGGAGGGGGGAAAAATGGAAGGAAAGGAAGGAAAGGAGGAAGAAGAAAAGGAAGGAAAGGAAGGGAAAGAAGGGAGGAAAAAGACTAAACATTTTCCTTTTTTTTTTTTTTCTTCATCTTTCCCCTTTTTTGTGTACAAACTGTTTTAAGATTTATTGCCTGTAACTTTTTTTTTTTCCCCCCTGCACAGGCCACAAGAGGGAAACATGGAAAGATAGATATAGGAGATGAGGAAATGTTTTCATTGTTCCTAAGTACTTTGAAAATCACAGAATCACAAAATCACTGAATGGTCGGGGTTGGAAGGATCCTCTGGAGGCCATCTGGTCCAAAACCCACTCAAGCAGGGACACCTAGAGCAGCTTGCCCAGGATCACGTCCAGGCAGCTTTTGAGGGAGTGCTCCCTCCTCTGTTCCAGATTTGGGCTCAGCTCATCCCTTCTTCCCCACTTGCTCCCAGAAATATGAACCTGAATTTCCTATATGCCTGGTAACTTGAAATCAACAGGCTGATGCAACTGGAGCAGGTCTGGGGGAAGAGGGCCCCAAAGTTGGCAGCTCCAGCAACGCGTTGCACAGGAAGGAATTATGCTACGGCGATTGAGCAATTCACTGATTAGTTACTGAGAAACAGGGAACTTTTAGTAAATAATGATCACTGTACATTTGATTTACACCACTCTGCCTGCACCTCGAGCTGGAGGATGGCTGAGCATCAGAAACTCCCAAATGGGTTCCCTCACAGGAGCACTGGGGATGCAGCACAAGCGTGGGCTGACTTTTAATTTTTCTTTCCACCATGCCAAAGCCTACAAAGCATTAGCTGCAATTAACTCGAATTAGAACAAAGAGTAGCCCCAGCCTGTTGTCCCTCTGTCTCCCCTGCCTCCTGTAGGCTCGCACCAGCGCGGCCTAGTGCACTCCCCATAGACTTGGTGGGGCCCTGCCAGGCCTGCAGCCAGCAGGAGGAGCTCAGGCAATTTGAGCAATAGAGGCAATTAATATTATGCAAACCTCTACCCGTTGACTGGTTACAGACTTTGATTAATCAACCAATTGGTGCTCAGGGACTGACATCCCTTGTCAATATTAAGGGAAAAAAAAATCTAGCAGTATTATGCAGATGAGATCCCCACAGCCAAAAGGACAGACTAAGATGGAAAGAGCCGCGTTATGCCTCAGTAACTGCACAACATCCTTTGCTTTCACTGAAGCAATTCATTCCAGCAGAATATTAAAATGAGAACTTTTGACTACTCAGTTTTCAAGCTGTGGCAAACAAATAAAATAAATAAGAGCTGCCGCCAATGTGTCTCACTTCTGGAGTAAGAACACATAAGCCTTTTAACTGTGTTAGAGATTAAATGCTGTTGTTTTAAATATCCATGGAAAGTTTAGCTACGCTCTGAGGAAGAATGAAAGACTAGCAGGCCACATCACTCTCTCACAAGGATTTACCAATCCTATCTTTTATCAATGTGATAAACAAGGGCTGCAAGCAGAGAGAGAGACAGATGAGGCCACTCACGCTACCTCCACAATGCAGCAGTGTTTTCAAAGAAAGGGGAAAAAAAATCCATGTTATTTTTCCTTACTATACAAATATAACATTTAGAGAAATACCCCTTTCCTTTAAAGAGAAATATAACCCCAAAGAAGCCATATCTCACACCACAAAGTAAAACAAGATAAAAAGCCTTCCCCAAGCGATGAAGCTTTGTGAAGCGTGTTATGCTTGGAGGTGAGCACGTATTACAGGAGCTATACAGAGCGGCGTGCCCCTGCCACCACATGGGAAACCAGCAGTGCCTCGCACAAGACCCCACAGCCACGTACCCTCCTCACAAGGCACATTTCTTAGCCTTGGCCCCACTCCCCACATGGGGCTGTGTTGTTTCTAGCACAAGGGCTCCTCACTATTTTTTCCTCTGCAGCTCAGAGGTGCTCGTTTCACCTGAACCTTTACATCCCAGCTTCCCAAGCTCTGATGTGCCATACACACTTCCCACCCCCAGTTTGGCTGCGAAGCTTCTCACTTTAAAAGGCAGGTGTTTTACTGTTCAAATGTGCCTGTTTGCAGACCAGATGAGCCTAACCAGAAAAATACATGTAAGCATCCTGCAAATTGCTCACCTTTCATCATCCAAGCTAGTTTACAGTCAAGTTACTGTCTTCAGGAAAGGTTCACATCCCAAAGCTGCAGGACTGGTGGGGACTGTGGTGTCTGGACCCACACAGCGTGCCAAAACTCTCCCTCTTTCATTTAATTCTTCCTGGGGCTTGTCACCAAACATTAAAAAATACTGCTTTTCCACCTTGAGATGCTAAAATCCCATTTATTCTCATGTCCAACCCCAAGCTGGCCAGCCATCAATATCAGCCCATACTTTCAAGAGAAAGAGCTTAAAGTCATTCATGGGAAGCTCACCATCCCTTCAGAACTACATTTTCCCCTTATGCCTCCCATATTCCAGATCGGAGTAGAACGGGTCAAGCAGCAGAAAGCCAAACACCACCCCCACACATGTACAGCAAGTTTGGACACCCCACATTCACCGCAGCAAGGCAATCAGCAAAGTGCTGCAGAGCCCCCTATGCCATGTGGTCCCTGTCCTACCACACTGGGGACACCAGAAGGGAATAACACACCAGACAATCCCGCCATGTCCTGCCAAGGCACACAATAACCCCCAGGTGAGAAGGGGGCTTGGAGGAGGCAGCAGCACAGCTCCTCTCCTTTTCCCAGACCCCGTGCACTAAACACCACTAATTAATGGGTGCAAAGCCAAGCCAAGCTGCTGCTTTTTGAAGGTGGGGGTAGGGAAGGGGGCTCTGGAGACTGCTGCATGTGCCAGCTACAAGAGCATCATTCTCAAGGCATGTAAATGTGCAAGCGCAGTCTCAAGGTACAGTCAAAAGCCTCCTCTCAGCTGTCCTCACTGAGTTTCATTTTTCCCCAGATCATGTAATGGACAAGGTTGGAAGGGACCTCTGAAGATCATCTTGTCCAACCCACCTGCTGAGCAGGATCACCTAGAGCACATTGTGCAGGATAGCATCCAGGTGGGTTTTGAATCTCTCCAGAGAAGGAGACTCCACAACCTCTCTGGGCAAACTGTTCCTGTGCTCTGTTGCTCTCATAGTAAAGTGTCCTCTCATACTCAGCCAGAACTTCCTGTGCTTCAGTTTGTGCCCATTGTATTGTCTTCTCACTGGGCACAACTGGCTCCATACTCTCAACAACCTCACTCAGATTCTTATGCATATTGATGAGGTCTCCCCTTAGTCTTCTCTTTTCCAGGCTGTGCAAAATTTCAATATTGGAACATTTTTGTTTATTTTTTCTTCCAGTTTAGGTGAAAAACTTTTTTTTTTTTTTTTTCCTCAAGTGAAACTTAAGATTCCTGTTTTAGTTTGAGTCAGTTGGGCATTTATTTTCAATATCATTATATTTTATTCATTTCATTTTATGCATTTTATTTTATTTGATCTGAAGTTCTAACATCATAGTAGTACAACCAGTATTAGTATAATTAGTATAATTTCAAACATAATGTATACATCATCATTATGAAATAAATAAAAATGGAACCATCAAAATGAAGCATTTTGGTATGATCAAAGCATCATATTTTGACTTTGCTTTGCAAAAATTCCTCTAAATTAATGACATGACCCCCTGCAGATTTAGATCTTATGCTTGACAGTCCAGGAAGGGTGATACCTCCAAAGCACAGCTTGCACGTGCACTACAGCCCCACAGAAATGGAGGTGAATTCATCCCAGTGGCCCCAACACTCTGAAAGCCAGATTTAGACTCGCAGTGCAGACTGAGCTCTTTCTGGGTCCTGGCGTGTGCCAGTCTGCATGCGTACAGAGTGCCACAAAATGGGTTGCCAAGGAAGAAAAAAAGGAAATGAACCCAATTAAAGCTCCTCTCCAGACAGCCGCAGGGCTCTTTGCAGATCCTTTTGCTCCCACCCCAGCCTGTTTCCCCATCTTCATAGCCCAAATACCGCAGCTGCTCTGTCATGTTAGCTTCAGGGACACTAACTGCAAGCCCATGTCATTAAGCCATTCTGGCTGGGGGTGTGCATGATGGACACTCCAAAACTAGCCAAAAACACATCTAGAAAGGTTTAAAAGTGTGAATACTGCAATCCAACAGAAGGTTAAAACCAAGGTTTTGACTCAGTCCCAGCATCAGAGCATTTCCAGCATTCAGCAGCAGGCGTCTTGCTGTAAGGCTCTGGAATTCAGCAGTCAGGAGCTGTTGTACTGGGGAAACAGCCAGAAACTTTGTCACTGCCTTTTAGCAAGAACTGAGTCAGTCACTCAGCTCCCAAGGTCCGTGCCAAGGAGGCAGAAGAAGTTTATAATGCAGAGGCTTTGAAACACTCTACACGAACATCATTTGAAATGTATAAAACCCAGCGGAGGGCGTGCTGCAACTCAAAGTTGCAGTTTGCTTTGCTGGACCCTCCCAGCCACTCCTGAAAGAAAGGACAATGCTCAGATGGGATTTTCCCTCCCATCTTGAGATAATCTTTGGAAGCACTGCATGAAAAGCTGAAAGAACAGTTTCTGCTGGTGCAAGAAGAGGCTGAGCCTTCTTTACGTAGGACATTTAGTAATGCATTCTTTAAAGACACATAGGGAGGGGCTGGCAGGTTTTGGCTATGTTATTTTTCCCCCAAAGGAATTGAAACCTTCTGTAATCTCAGTAGGACTGGTAACTAAGTCTGTTTGGGTTATTCAGGAACCCCATATACCAATTCTTTTTATTCAACCTAAGTTACTTGGAGCAGCTTGCTCTAGGAATTTAAGCACAGATTATTAGTTCAAACCGTTCCTTTTCTATCTTCCAAAATTATTCTGGGAACACATATGAATATAACTTTGTATGTGGATCTGTGAGAGATTCTGAAGGCCTCTTTTTAAAGAGGCACTCAATATTTATATTAACAGATCATATGCTTTTTCTGGTCTTTAATAAATTGAGACTTCATCATATTAATATTGATGCAGATCAATATTACAGCTCATTTTAGAAGCATGGTCACGTCTTTCTGAACATTTTAGACCCAAGTTCAAATCACACCCAATTAGTATTTCCCCCACATTAGTTCATCTCTGCATAATGGCCAGTGCCCAGATCTTCAGGTGATATGTGTCACTTCTCTCCTTTAAAGATGTGGGTTTAACTTAACATAAAAATAGTTACACTCTTTACGGAAAAAAGTCATTTATGTGGAACCATTTATATGAAACCAGATCATTTATATGGAAACATTTATATGCCATTCCAAAATTTTTCCAGTGTTTGCTCAGTACTTTGAAAACTAGTTGTATTGTAGCATCAGTCTCATCGTCAATTTATTACATTATTTCTAGACTGGATTCTGTGCAAGCCACTGGGCTTAAATGAAACATTCTCTCTCAATAGATTCACATTCAATCTCCCTTCATATTGTTTTATTATTTAACATTTACTTTTTTTAGTACTGCAGCTCATGAGAACTTTCCAGAACGTCTGAAATAGACATTCTCTTGAAAGTTGATTTGATATGCATTCGCCTGGATTTATACACCAAAATAAAAGAATTTAAAGATAATATTTTTTCCAGTTTTTATTTTTCTCCCATTTATTCCTTAGAGTGTTTGTAGCATACTTTTGCATATATGTGAAAGATGTCTGACTTTCAAACAGAGAATTTACTACTGAATTTATAATTCAAGTGTCTAACTACAGATCTAACACCTAAAATCTGCAAGCAACACTTGGAGAAGTTCTCTCTTCACTGACCTATCCAAGCATGACAGAAGGCTCCTAATTTAGTTACCACAGTTAGATAGGATGAATATGGGCTAGTGGTGTGAGAGTTAAAAGAAAGTCACCCTAATTCCACCACCAGAAAGCAATACCAGGAAGCTCAGTGGGCTTGGGAGGGAGGCATGGGGACTGGGATCCTTCCAGTGTACATCCATATAGTGCCTGTGAATCAATGAAGTTACGCTGATTTAAATTAAGTGATAGTAGCTCTGTTTTCAAGGATTGTCATATTATAATTTCTTTTATAAAAAGAAGAAGCAAACAAGCTAGCAAACCCACAGGAAACACAAAAGAACATACAGCAATGATCCAGACCATAGAGTCTTTCCAAACTGCTAACAACATCTTTTGAGCCATTATTGCAGTAACACGAGGTGAACAGAATGAATCAAGTGCAGCTGCCAGGGTTCCCTTTGACTTTTTACTGGCTTATTTACTTCCCTTTGTGTGGGCACATTTTTAACAGTGCAGACAGCTAAATCAATGGCCAGTTAACTATTGATCTCTGGCTAGTTTCACTTTCTTGTCGAGCAGCACACCAAAAGGCTTACAAGACTGTTCAGAGAGCCTAAAATTTACATGGATTTTATTAGTGCCCAAAGTACTGATAATCCAACAGAAGGAAACTGGTAAAAACAATGCCAGCCGTCTTGTCATGAGTCCTTCCAATGCTCTTTGCAGCAGGCCCTGCCTGAAGCACCAGCTTGAACCGAGACCATGTCTGAACACCAAGATTTCTCAGGGAAAGTACTGCAGAGCAGAAGACACTGGGGTATTCAGAGGTTTCTTTTGTCTTAGGGACCTTCAAAAGAACATGGGTGTTGTCTGATGGCCTTTCCAACGATGTCAAAATTTAACATCCTGAGATAATAAATTTCTCTTCAATCCTGCTACATCTACTTCATGGTAGTCACTGTGCCTTTTTAGACAGTGCTGACTACATTCCATAAATTAGCTTTCTTCTGTACCCAACCCTAACCAACTCTTACACTACAACGGTTCAAAATTTATTAGTCACTTGGCTTTTCTACAGCGCTGCAGGATATTAGGCCTTTGCATAATTAGGCAACTATTGTACAGCAATAATTAAGCCCAATCCATGAAGCATTATATCTAAAACTAAAACTGCAGCATGCATTTTCTGCATAAGCTTGATTGTCAACAGGTCAGGTCAACACCCTGTCGTCAATGACAAGGATGCTTTCTGAAAAGACACTGGTTGTGCACATGAAGCATTTCTAAGTGCTATTCTGAAGAAAAGCAATTTCACAATGATTTTCAAAAGCATTTCATTCTTATTTGCATAAGCAAATTTGAGCACATCTGAGCTTTACAATGACCCAAAGAAAAGAATTTCTTCCACAAGGCCCATTACATGGGATCATTTAATCAGAAAAGAGAGACGTGACTCAGGCACCCAGGCTTGCTGTACCACCACTGAAGTGCTTTGTGCAGTTACTTCTCAAACAAGGCACAGGTTAACATTTGTTCTACCATTTTTATTATTTTTTTTCAAAAAAAATTACAAACAAGCAAGTTTCTAAAAACTATGACCTATGAAGAAAAAAAAGAAAAGTATTGGAGGAAACTGTTTGTCATAAATACCTGTATCAGCTCCACAGCAAAGTATTACTTAGAAGTACAGTTTTAATTAAAAACATGAACTTTAAAAGAAGTTCACAGTTTATATATGCTCAGGATTTCTTCTCACTGTGCAAACTATCAGAGTGCTGCACGGTGCTGTGTAAGCTGGCCTCAGCTTTCTCTTAATTAAGTTTGCTCATGGACAGCACAGCATTTGCTAAAGCTAAATATTGCTGGAACCGAATTGTTATTGGTTTGTCCACCATAGAGCTGCTGCAGAACTTTCCATCATGCATTTTATCTGCCAATGGTGATTTGATTTGCCCTTCATCTTGGGTCGCAAATACAGACTCTAGTCACTACGGTCTCTGCCTTCAGAGCATTGCATGAGATACATAGTACCTTCTTTTATTTGCACAAAATATGATCCTAACCAGAACTATCACAGGCTGATATAAAAACCCATTTCTCACACTTCTGCCATTATGAGGTGAGATTTTTATAGCTCCCTACCTTTTAGTTTTCCTAGAAACAAATTTCCGCACTTTCCAACTCACACAGTGCACTGCAGCCAAAAAGGCAGCTCAGCCTCTGCTAAAACCATTGTGTCACTCATGCTCTGAAGGTGTTCAGTTGCCTCCCCATTGTCTTTCATATTGCTTTAATGACGACTTTGCTATTTATATTGCTGTTAAGTAGGATTCAGTTCATTATCTCATATTACCTAAAGCCTGTCTATAACAATTTTGGAAAAAAATACATAATCTCCTACCCATGAACCCCAAATTAGAAACTCACTGATGACCTCTGGAAGGAAAAAAAAAAAAAAAAAAAAAAAAAGCTGATTTGCCTGATGAAGCTGCAATCTAAGTTTAACACCTCACCTATTTATTTTGATTTGTCACTGACTTGGTCCTAGTGAACTTAAGACATGGTGTCCTATTGCAAAGTTAGACAATATTGCATTAAGTATGTTTATTTGCCTTATACTATGCTGGGTAAATGACACTCTGATTGATGTATATTTTCCAGGATTCTCTTACCAATAGTTAGACAGGAGTCAAGTCCTTTGCCCCTGCACAGATGATGAATCTTGCAATTTAACTCCTACTACTCAGAAATGTATTTTACATAATACTATCCAACAGCAAGGGTGCATTTGTATATGTGTGTATATACGTACACAGAGAAAGACGAGGTCACAAGAGAGATTATTCGGTTTACAGAGGACATAGCACACAATCAAGCAACAGTTTAAACCTTCCATTATCAACAAACAAGGAAAGAAAGCTAGTCTTAGCTAAAATGCCATATGCACTAAATCAGTAAAATTAAACTTAGAGATTAACGTAAAGTCCTTTTAAAAAGATCTTAGATGTATGTACAGAACACATCCACTGCCATGGATAATTTCAATGATTTGGTATTTTGAAGGATACTATCCACACAAATGCTAACTGCTTAGTAGCTCTACTCACTTCTCTTGCTTAAGAAAGATCTGCAGTGTGCCAGTGACACTAATTAGTTGAAATGCATTTTCTTTATACAGAAATATTCAGTGCAAAAAAGTCAAATCGTAGTTATATTTAAAAGGAAAAATCACAGCGATTTTTGATTTACTTAAAATCATAACATTTCCAAACACTGAAATAAACACAGAAATCAGACAATACAAATCTCTTGCATGAACTCTACAGTCCTCCTTTGCGTAAGCTGAAGACTGTAAAGTTATGATAGCAGATCCTGAAAAGCAGGATTTATATAAAAAGCAATAGGGATTCTTTAGCGAATAACTGAAATTATTACAGAATTTTTCAAAGACCTCACTCTTTTAGTATATATTTGTCACTGTGGCAACTTTCAAGCCATGGTCTGGTAACTTCTGGAGCTGGCGGGGCTGAGCTATTTTCTTAGCACAAAGTTTCAAGCAGAATGTCTTTGTTCTCATGACACTAACACTGGATCAAAAGGATTACAAATGGTAGTGGAAATAAATGTTTTTCTCCCTAATCTCTCTCAAGACACAGTAGTATCACTTCCTCCATGCAGACAATACAGAAGACAACTTTGGGCTCCTCAAATTGAAGATTTAAAGTAGTCAGATAAACCTATGGATAATTCCTGCCTGTGCAATTCGAGGAGATCATGGCGTGTTGCAGCTGATGCTACCTACTGCTCATCAAGCTCAGAAAAGGGAGCAGAGGGACTTTTTATATCACAGGAGCATGGAGAAAGGCAGGGCTTTGCTATCTGATCTTCCAGTGGCCATAGGATGTCATAATGAAGCAGCAGAGGCACAAATTCCAGATGTTTTCATGCACGTGTAACTAGTACTTGGCCAGGGTGGCTTCAGGACTCTCTGTCCACAGTTTCTAGCAGCTGTTCTCCCTAAGGACAGAAGTATTTGTTCTGTCACGGCTTGATCCTTTCCTAATTGAAATCTAAATTTACATTGATCTTACGTGGCAGTATCAGGATCTGTGCTTGAAAAATATTTCCAAAACTATATTCAGAATATTCAGAAAGATTAATAAAGATTTAATAAAAATAAAATAAATAAATAAATAAAAAAGCAGACATCCCTCCTCTTCTCATGTTTTTCATGCCTGGTTACAGTCCCACGCAGGGTTAAATTACGGTTCCTATTGCATCTATTTGTAAATCAATGGGAATTTACATGTTTCTCTTCAGAAGCTTCTCTCTAGGCTGGGACTAACTCAGGAAACTCAGATTTCTTCATGTAAAATTCAAAGGCTTAGCATTTAACTGTCTACACTTGCACTAGAAAAAAGACTAGCTACTATTAATGGTAGTAAATTATCAGCACTGGGAAAGCATTAGAAGCTTTAAGAGGACTTTTTGGGACAGTATAATGCTTTTTAATATTTGACCTATTGACCCAAAGGCGAATTCAAGCAGCACACAGATCCCATGTGATTGCTTGTGAAGAAAACCGAACGCTTTCTTTTGTCATGTTTTACGTTACTTCCTATAAACCATAAATGAAGTCAGAATTTTCTTGTCTGGGAATTCCTGTTGGGATAAAGGTTGAGGTCTACTTAGCCTGAGTCCATACAGACTGCTAGAGAACAGTTATTCATCTTGATGCACATGCCAGAAATGGAAACCTACTAGTCCTTGAGGATACATCAATTTTCAGGGAGTCTGGACTCTTTTAACTACTACAGGAACTAAGGAAAAGATCTACATAGACATTGCTTAAGAAAAACAAAATCCACCATAAAGCACAGCCTTGACAGTTTTATTTTGAGAAATCTGTATTTAACACAGACAAAAATACCGTTCCCTTTTAAGAGCGGGCACAACTCACAAAACGCATACTGCAAAAATACTTACACTTTTCATAAGTGAATTGGATATAAAAGGCAAATCCATGTCATGCTTCAAATGTGACAAGGCTCCGAAGCACGACAGACACAGCAATGTCGCATTTTCCCTGCGCGTGGAATTCCTGGCGCTGAGTCAGCACGTCCCAGCGGAGGGGGAGTAAAAAAGGCCTCGAAACGTTCATTTTCCACCCTCACAACTGACAAATTGTCAAAAATGAGGAAATACTATTAGCGAGCGAAGAAAGTGAAACTTCATTGTATTAAAAAATTAAGAAAATATTAAAATGGAACAAAAAGGCAGTGTTGAATTGTCGTTGCTGAGCTACCTTGCAGAGAAGCAGCTGAGCTGTCTGTGTTCTCCTCAGCTCCCATCAGAGCAACCCCTGCTCCAGGGGATCAGACTGCCCTGGTAAATGAGGTTGAGAGTAGGAATCAGCAGCAGAAAATGAAGGAAAAGGGGTTAACAGTGGGGCTAAAGCCCTGCATTTTTGCCAAATCAAACAGACATGGTCCCATGCTCTCCAAGCCATGGTCTCTCTGGTGGTGGGACAGTGCCAGCACCACTAATGTCCACTGCCCCCACAGAGGCCATAACTAATGAAGGAGAAAGGCACAGCAAGCACATCAGGTGGGACACCACACAGGGTGGCCACCAGACGAGCAGCAGAATGGGAGACAATGCATCGGTCTCCAGATGGACAGCAAAATAGTCACCAGGCAACTGTTGTTTCTCATTAACCTCTTGGGAGATGGAGATGACTAAAGTACCAAGGTTTCCCTTCCCTGACACACAAAAAACAGCACCACTGAGGAAGAAAGCACCGTTTAGGAATATATTATGCTTTATGTAGACAGAAAATCAGGATCTGAAAGAACCAAAGCATCAGCTAGAGGTTTGCAGACAGCTGGAGGAGAGTAGCAGATGCTCCTACAACTCTACCATATTGGGAAAAAGACAAGGATAGAGAGACCAGTAAAAGAAATATGTTTTTTTCTCTTGCCAGTTGATGAAAAAAAAAAAAGAGGAGAGGGAATATTACTGTCCTTTGTCATCTAAAAGGAATATAATCTGTGCACGAGGTGCAAGGCAGCTAACCTGAGTCTGTGAACTCACTCACTTCCTGACACCAGGGGAAGTATGAGTTTTTCAAGTGAGTTTTCCTACAAGCCAGTCATCAGTTCCTTCACCTCTCCTATCAGCCAGAAGAGCATGATTTTCTGAGCACTGAATGCTGACTCAAGTTTTCCAAGCCAAAGAACATTTCAAGGTGCTCATCAACATACATAAGACAAAGTCAACAATTTTCTGCAGAAGGAAGAAATCAGAAAAGGCATGGCAAGGTGGACAGCATGGCCACTTCTATCCAGCTCTAGTAAGGATCAAGCCAGATATAAACAAAACTTTGTAGAGCCACAAGGAGCTGTAACATGGTCCCACCACAAAAAGAAAATCTAATTCCCTTATGCTCAGGAAACTGATGTGAAAGGGCACGTATGTTCTTGTGGCATCAGGAAAGCTGACAAGCAAAGATGTCTGGCATCTGAAATGAAGTAATGCAATTGCCTGCAGTCAGTGAAATGCAGCAGAACTGAGCTCCCTGGACAGGAGGCTTGCAAGACAGAGCAGTTCGCCAGGCAGCAGGGACAAGCTTAGATGCATTGCTGCACAAAGCAAAGCCTTCCTGCTAAAGCTTGCGCACTTTAGTCCCTTTGTAACCAGGAGACTAGGAGACAAACTGTACGGGAATGATACAAGATGATATAAGAGACCACTATAGCTGAGACTGAAACATACTACGAGTTGAAATTCAAGACAGAGCACAATGCTTGAACCGAGTACTTGTAACTAGTCCTTGTGGGAATGGGGAAAGGGAAAAGTAAATGTCCCAAGCCCTGCAACTCCATTTGTCCTTCTGTTTCAAGGATCCTGGGCTTAGCCACCCTGCCTAGCACAAAACTCACTGTGTGTCACCAATTGCTGTGTTGTGCAAAACCATCTACAAGAAAATGCCCTAGTGTTCCAATACTGAGCTCTTTGTGGCTTGTGCTTATCTGTTCTTACGTCTATACGGTATATCAGCTGTGGCTAATACATATACGTGTATGTGCATGCCCGTGTGTATGTATACGGGAGTGATGTGTTTAAGTACATAAGTACAGCTCAATATTACATATGCAACAACAAATTATATTATGCATGTAAAAGTGCATTCCAGTTTAAGCATGCTTTCAATTTTGAAAATCTGGGTAAACAGATGTCTATGTGTAAAGACATACAAGCCTATACCAGACTTCCAAAAAAGGAGGCACATTTTCAATTATGCATACATATGTGTGACTGACTGTGTATACAAAGGAGGAATCCCCATACATAGCCACTTAATGTGCTTTGCTGGTGGTATGTTTGTGTGGGATTAAATATATCTGCATGTAATCATATTTTATATATATTTGTGTATTTGTATAAACCATTCATATAAAAAAATGATGGCTACATCAATCCAACAAATGAAGGTTGTTATTATCTTCTTTCTCACTTATAAATCATAAGCAGCTCTAGCAACTTATTGCAGTAATAAAACTGTGGGACAAGATACGTAGGCATTTCTTGAGTCCCAGGCCAGAAAGGAATTACAAAGAAGTCTATGAATATTTCTGGGTGTAGTGGATGGCTGGCAACTAAAGGCCAAAGGAGTATCTGCTGCAGGCCATAGTGGTGCTGTTCTAGGGTCCACCTTTTCCTAGGATGCTGAAAGCTGGACCTGGCTCTTGCACTAGTCCTTAAATGACCTGAGCTGTTTTACTCCGTCTTTAGAATATTTTCATAATAAAAGAGTCTGAGTTAAAGAAAGGAACTTGAGCTTCTGTACACTTTATGGTTCTGGATTACCTTGCCCAGGTGCTGTATTCACAACCTGTTTTCAAACGAATTTTAGTGAAAAGCAAAGCTGAAGGCTTACAGATGAACATTTTAAACTACCATCTATTTAATACTGCACCAACACGGCAATGAACTGGAATGAGAGAGAGACCCTTTCTCATGTAAATTAAGAGCATTGTTTTATCAGAGAGAGACTCCTTCTTCCAGTGCTTATCCTTTCCTTGTTGATACTAATACCAGCAGTTGATGACAACCAGAAATTCACTCGATACTCTGGAAACAGCTTCAACCATTTTTTGAAACTGTATTGTTTCTAAAGGGGACAGAACCATAAAGATCTGTTTACAACACCTTTAAATGGATGCCTATGACATT
The DNA here is from genome assembly GCF_047663525.1 of Anas platyrhynchos. Lineage (NCBI taxonomy): Eukaryota > Metazoa > Chordata > Aves > Anseriformes > Anatidae > Anas > Anas platyrhynchos. The sequence goes on from NC_092588.1 coordinate 117,461,857, forward strand.
CCAGAGTTTGCTTGTCAAGTTCTCGTCACGACTGCAGCAATTCCTGGTGGTAAAGCACATATATTTGTGGATGTGTGCACATTTTTCACAAGCCATGTAAACACTTTAAACCTAGGTTGTTATCCTGAGAAATTTCGGCTCAGCTCAAGTTCGCTTACATGTATTCTGCAGGTCACTTGCAAAAAAAAAAAACAAAAAAACAAATCAAAACAAAACAAAACCTTTGTGTTCTAAGTATGCAAGTTGGTCATATCTCCACAAAATCCGCTGTGAAATCCTATGCTCCCTGAAGAGAAAAATAAATATCCACTAGATCCCACTGAGTAACGTCTCGGTCTGATGTTGACTCAGTTGTGGATCTGCAGCTCAGTGACTGTCTCAGACTGATGCACATCCAGCAGCTCCAGAATCACATCTAACATTCAGGGGCTTCCCAGCCTTACCCCACCATGGAGGGAGGGGATGATGCTGGCTTGCTGAGAAAAGCATCAACAGCCCCTATATATTGTTTGATTTTAAGGTTATATAGTTTCAAGTAATAGTTTCAAGTTCTGTGACCTTATTTTTATGGATCAATCAACCTGCTACATTGCCTTTAACAGTTTTTTGTTTGTTTGTTTTTGTTTTGCTGTATTGCACTGTTTCCAAAGATCAAGTAATTCCCCCCCCCCCCCAAAAAAAAAAAAAAAAAAGAAAAGTTAAGGGGTACAGAGCCATTTGCATTTACTCTATGTATTTTAAGATCTAAAATAATAATATTAAAGAGTTTAAAATGGTAAAGTGTGGAGAAAATATTTTGAGTGATCCGACACAATCAGAAGGTCATGCAGTGAAAAAGGAAGAAAAAGCAAAATCTACAACCAGCTTTGGCCACTTCAGATATACGTACAAAATCATTTTTGCACTGTCCCAGCATTGTTGAGCTCCCTGTTAGTAAAAATGTTCACTACTTTTCAGTTCTACTAATCCTGCCACCCATTCTGTAAGTTCTAAAATTACCATTAAGAAAAAAGAAATACTATTCAGAGACGAAGCACACTTGAAACTAAGGCCCTGACTACTCTGGGACAATTAAAGCGCAGCCTGGGTATATTAATCACAGTCTTCTGGCCCAATTCCAGGTTGGGCAATTACAATCTGCCTACCTAAAAATCTCCCTGGAGTTTCAAATGCAAGAGTTATTTGTGATTTCCTTCCTATAAAAAGTGTTGTTTAGCACAGCCAGTAAAGACTAGTTTCATTCAAATGATGGGTGAATGACCCACATTGACTATAGAAAATGTGTAAAAGCACTTTGGGATCCTTGAGGAAGAAGGACACTTACTACATGGTCATTTTACAGTGCTTTTATTATTATAAGAGGAAGTACTCCTATCTAGATGTTTCTTCACATGCATCTTAGAAACAAAGTAGTTCAGAATTTGGACTTGTTTTTCTAAAAAGTATATGAACTTGGGTTATTTTGTCTGTAAATTTAAGATGATAGATTTGAAATGCAAGCACTGTATCACTGAGACAGTTGAGGAAAACATAACACAACTTCTTCTACTTTGAAAACTATTCAGATCATTTTTGTGAGCCAAAAAAGATTAATGATTTATTATGGGGCTCATTAATCAAAAATTGTGTGTGCATGTTTTTTTAAAGGACCAATTCCACTGTTCAAGTCAATTAGGTCCTCTAAAGCTATTACATTGGGAAAGAGCTGCAATATTACCAAGACTTCCTGCAATATTGTTGAGACTTCCCCGAGTGTATTTAGTGTATAAAATAAATGCTATTATTCAGGAGATACTGAATTGCTAAGCTTCTTAAATTTGTACAATTGGGAACTTGAAGTACATTAAAATGCTGAAACTCATTAAGAGCCCTTTTCACAGCTGCAAAATCGTTGGCATTCACAGCACCGCTCAGAACAATAAAACACTCCCCACACCTTTGAACAGGGCAACTTCCGTTCCTCCAGCTTCGCTTTAATGAATCACTGAGGCAGAACTGGTATCTAACCTCTCCGTCAACCTCCTCCATTGAAAGGGAGAAACAAAAAGCCACAACAATGCTAATATGCTGAGCAGAAAAGAAAAATGCACGAGCGTACTGTACAAACCCTCCCCCAACACAAAAACCTTAGCAATGGTTGATACTTTCTTGGAATATAATTTAATTTTCCTCATCAATAATAAGCAAAACACCTTCAGAGGCAAAATGTATAGCCACGTTTTCTTCCAAAACCAAATCATACCCAAGTAGTTGTTGCTTCCTTGGGTATCATTTTTCTGGGACCAAAGCACAGGACTCAGCAGTTTAGCAGATGCTAAACTGAGATAATTCTGGCTGTATTTTGTCACTCTGTGGTGCAAACGTGCTCCTGCCCTGCTCAGTGAGGGGCTGGATTTTGCATCTGCAAAACATCACCACAGCAAACAGCCTGAGGTCCTAGCAAAGCTGTGGATGCCCCATAGATGCTTCCTACATGTTCTCCGGCAGGTGTGGGAGCTGGTCCTGGTGGTCAGAAGACTTTCCAATCTTCAGCAAAACTGCCTCTTTCTCCACCTGCATCAGGATTATCAGTCCCCAATATCACTCAGCTAGGAGGCAGCCACTTTGCATACTCAGCGATTGCAAAGAGCACGTAAAAACAACTCTTCTGTTTGATCTGGCAGCAGCATGATCTGTCCCCTCCTGCCAAGAGGGTCACAACTGTGCCTGCAGTGCCTACAGGTCTCACTGAGCCCAGGGCACAAAAACCCAAGCTTTATCTGCAACTGAGTGCCTCAGTCTGGTTTCTCCATCTGAAGGACTTGTTTCGAAGTAAATTTCCACTGGGCCACCTACTATGCTTCCTTTGGTATTTGAAAAACAGAGGAAAAAAATCCAGTAACTGACCAAAAATTAAGTATGAGTAAGTACTATGGGAATACTGACTCCTCTAGAGGTTTCACAAGATTCATCGTAAGCTTGATGCTGGACAAACCTGAAAGAAAGTCTTGGGACTATTATTTAGCTTGTGAAGTCTATGTGCCAACTGTATCTGTTTATTCCAAACTATTCCCCGAAGCAATGAGTGGATTGTCTCCCCAAGGGGGGAGGGGGGAAATTGTTCCTTTTTCCTGCTCTGAAAGTTTTGAAGAGGATTTCTAAAAGGAATGTAGGAGAGTGCGATGCCAAACTGGTGAAGATGATTATGGCTTTCAGAAGTGAATTTGAAAGATTCAATGGGAGATACTGATGTTCAAGGTTACAGAATTAATGATGGAAACAGGGGGTGGGGTTCTGGGTGGGTGTTCCCATCTACATCAAATAAACTGCAAGAAAGCAACATTATGAGGGAAGTCTGGAGTATGACAAAAACAAAGCATGTGGTTAAAGCAAAAGATGCTTTGATAGCGCACAAAGTGAGGCGGTTTTAACCGCAAACCAAAAGCACAGCTTTCAGTGAGTTCTGCTGAAGCCCTATGGATCTGGACTAAACAGAATGATTGCTTTTGAAACCCAAATCTTTTGACACACAGCCCTGTTTCTGACTTCATATTTTCAGTTTATAATGCCCAACTCATTCAAAGTGAGAAGATCAGAAGAGCTACTGGTTGACCAACACAGGCACACAAAACCCACCGTTCCTCAGCCACAGACACAGGCTTGGGAGCATCTACCACTGGTGCATGGCCAACAGCGGTAAGGCAGAAGGAGGCGTCCACCTTCCTGTCAAGCACTGCAAGCAACGCAGCACGGAAAACTCCAACTTTTTCCCAGATAAAACTGCCCGGTATGGAAAGGGCTGCACCAGTTTCAGCTGGCCAGTTGGCTGAGGTTTGGAAATCACCATCACTTGCATGGAGACAAGAAGAAGAAAAAGGAAGGGAGCCCTCCAAGTTTTTCAGCATGTAATGTTGTTAGAAGATTTTGCCATCTGTTTAGAAAAAACAGTTCCCAGGAAAAAAAAAATAAATCATTTTCAACAGCATTTCTTCCTTTAAATGTTTTGGGTTTCCTTCTTGAAACCATCTTACTCCTTCTATCATATCATTTCAGGGCTTTCCTCCTCCTATAATTTAAAGTACTTGAACTTTTGCCATCTTGTATTTTGTGAACACTTCAAAACAGGATGATAGTTTTCTAGTGCAATCTTAAAAACAGCCTGTATTTATTTAAGCCAGGCTTTTGTTCTCTTGGAAAATAAAACAGCCACTCTTATGTGTAAGCAGTACACCTAAGCAGCTCTCCTTCTGCTGTGTGATCATGTACATCTTCAAGTATGGTAATCATATTCATCTGAGAGAATGGTTCAGTATTTTTACAGAAAAAAAAAAAAAAAAAAAAAAAAAAAAAAAGACCCTTCTGGAGAAAAGATTTAGCTTGCAGAGATTTTCTTAGGATTCATTTAAAAATACCATTTAAAAATACGAGTTACAATTCTCGGTTTTGCACCACAAATCATTACATTATAAATATCCTCTTATAACTGCAGTTGAATAATACAGGGCATTTGGAGCTGAAGGTACGTGGCTGCATTTACAGCTAATTGCTAATGGCTGACCTGCACACAAACACCTAGATATGTGCACAGACGTCTGCGTGTGATGGAGGTTCTGATGTGCAGCATGCACATGACTTTGTATAGCTCAGCCTGGCTCTTCAAGAAAACGGTAAAATGAGACTTCTTTGATTTTAAACACAGGGCCTTCATACATAAAATACTTTCCATTTTTCAAACTGACTTTTAAGAACAGTTTGAATTATTCACTTTATTCATTAATTATGCTTTGGCCGTTAATGGGGAGTGTGGCTTCCAAAAAGAAAAAAAAAAGAAAAACTGAATATTTCCAGGCATCCAGACAGCACACTGGAAAGAAAAGTGTTTCCTAGAGTTTAAAGCTCACAACAGAGATATGCGTAGTTCTTCATGGTATTTTGGGATATGTGGCTAAACTGAATACTGGTGTAGGAGGGTAAGCCCACCTGGCCACGCAGGAGATGACAGCCCATTCACCTCCTGTGCTTGCACTGGGACACAGTGGCAGAAAGAAAGGACAGCTGGGATTAGGCTCCTCATCACATACAGTTTTGGTCCAATATATGCAAGAGACCATTTTAAGGAGCCATTTTAACTTAAGCTATTATAGTAACAGATCTCAATTCTCTTAATCCAAATCTGTTTGGCTTTAGCACCTGCACCACGTGCAAAAGTTCATGTGAACAGACAAAGGGGACGGAGCGGACTGCAGACCCCAGCCTGAGGACTGTAGCTGATTTTGAAAGCTTTTTCCTTGCACTGACTATGAATAAGCTTTTAGAGACAGAAATGGGTGAAAAAAAGTTATTCTTGAGGGATAGTCTGAATTTAACTTTGCTATCTATAGCGAGCTCAGGAATTTTTGGCTAAGAGTTTGGGTTATGTTTGCGTTCACTGAGTAAGTTCCAGGTTGATCCTAGAAGCCACTTGCAGCAGCTGAAAGTGGTACTATCTCTTCAGGCCTCGTCCTCATGCTGGTTTCAGTAGTATTTCCTGCAATCCCCCATGCTTTTGTGCATCTGGCCTTTTCTTGCCAGATGATGTTAAAGAGACAGGTGCAAGGCTCATAGTGGGGTAGAAAAACATTTCATTTTTATGAGCAACCCGTGATGTGCAGACATGGAAAGTACATGCAACACCCGAACCCGTATTTCTAGAATTAGAATGGTTGAGTTGAAAGAGACCTACAAACATCAAGTCCAACTGCCTGAACACTTCAGGGCCAACCAGTAATAAACGTGTTATTAAGGGCGTTATCCAGATGCCTCTTGAACACTGACAGGCACAGGGCATCAACCACCTGGCTAGGCAGCCTGTTCAAGCATTTGACCACCCTCGTGGTAAATTAATGTTTCCTCATGTCCTGTCAACCTCTCTCGTCTGAATGGCTTTGATCCATTCCCTCATGTCCTGTCCTCAGCAAGCAGAGGCACCTGCCTCCACTTCCTCTCCTCAAGAAGCTGCAGAGAACCATGAGATCACCTCTTGGCCTCCTCTTCTCCAGACTGGACAGCCCAAGTGCCCTCAGCCTCTCCTCACAGAATGTGCCTGCCAGCCCTTTTATCAGCTTTGTTGCCCTCCTCTGGATAATCTCATGCACCTTGGCATTCTTTTTATATCGTGGAGCCCAGAACCACATACAATATTCAAGGTGAGGCCACAGCAATGCTGAATACAGTGCGAGAATCACCTCTCCTGACCAGCTGGCTGTGCTGTGTTTCATGCACCTCAAAAGGCAGTTTGCCCTCCTGGCTGCCAGGGCACACTGATGGCTCATGTTGAACCCATTCTCGACCTGTACCCCCAGATCTCTTTCTGCTGAGCTGCTCCAGCCACTCGTCTCCCAGTCTGTGCCTGTGTCAGGCATTACACTCTCCCAGCTGCATTCCCCCTTGTTGAAATTCCATGCCACTTGTAAACCAGACAGCGAGCAGAACCTTTAAATTTAAAACAAAAGAACCCCGCAGAGTTTGGAAAGAATTGAAAATGTGAATGCATACATGGATTTCAGTGTCAGTTGTTTCAAGTACAGAAATCACTTATGTCTTACTCAGCTGACCATGTTGCTGGGATAACTCACACGAGCTATTTGAAAACCTCTACCACCAAGATAACTAAAACGAAGCAGCAAAGAATACCTTTCCTAATCTTTTCCTCTAAATACTGTATGTGTAACTAAATCTGGAAATGAAAGACTTCTTACATTTTTGGTACAAAGCAGCCAAGCTTTGGTCCAACTCCACTGAAGCTGTTTGTCAATTACCCAAGGTTGAACTGACACTAAAAACCAAACAGTAAGTAAATATTAACTAGGCTGAGCAGGTTTAACACCAAATTAGGCTGAATGGGACAAATTCTATACAAGATAAAACACAATATTTGTTTGTAAATCACAGGATAAAGGCTATAGAAACAATGAAACAGTGAACATCACTAATCTCATAAGCTCCTAAAGACTAACTGAAAGCAAGGAACATTTTTAACCAACGTGAGGAAAGCATGTACCAAATGTTCTTTTGAAATACTTTTGAAAATTTAGCCCTCTGCATTTTTTCCCCTGTTCTCTATGTTCCTGCCCACTCCATTAAAAAGAAACATTAGTCTTTTCATTTTTAACAGTGTCAGACTTCCAGCTATATTTGGGCTACTGGAGTCCTACTTTCACATGGTTTTAATCAAATTCTTTAGTTTGTCAACACAAAGAGGACCAAACTTAGTTGAAATCTGATCATGAAAACACGTTCAAAGCTAGGAAAAATTTCTGTTCCTAGGAAGCAAGACAGAATTCACAAGTTAGTATTTAAGTGTAGCTTAAACCTCACGAGAACAGCGCTACAAGACCCTTCCTGGGTCCAAGACACTTTCTGAAGATACATAAATAGTTAATAGGGGAGTTAACAGTAAATGACGCTTAAAAATGTGGATCTTAATTCATGAACTTTATGACAATAATAAAATCTAGTGATAGGGCTTTCTAATGGCTTCCACCATTCAGCCATCATTTCTTAATGGATAGGACCTCAGGCTTTATAGTCAAGCATAAAAAGGCAGCATTTGCCATCCTGGGTGAGGCTGCTGGTCCATCTAACCTGGAGGTCACATCACTTTAGGATCAGTTCTGTCATTGCAGTACAAGAGCAACAGCAGCTTTTACTAATATAACGGTGGAGTTTACTCATCTATAAAGGAAACTGAAAAGGGAGTCATCGCTGCTTCATGTAGTACCTACAAAACTAACCAATCCCAAAATAAATCCCAAACTGACTTGTGCTTCAAAATTTCTTTAGGACTGTTGGTTTGCTATTAAAATTGAAGGCTAGGTTAGGAATTTCCAAGGCCATACATGCATTGTGATACTGGGTCACAGCAGCCCGTCTCACCTGGCGTAGCAGTGATTTTGGAAATCTACCTTCCCACTCTTTGGAAACCCCAGGACAATGCCACAGCTTCTGCCACGTGGAGGAATGGCTAAAAGCTTTCAGCAAAGCATGTCTTTTAAGTTGACATCATCCTTCCAGAACACGTCAAATACAGCCACTAAAAGTGCAGCCGACATATGGTCTACATTAAAACTAACAAACAAACAAGCCAGCCCCTAAATTATGAGGCCTTCCAGAAGCAAAGAGCCAAAAGCACAACAGTCATTGTATACTGTACTTTAGGGACTGACAGCAGAACTGCCCATGGCCTCAGCCCTGCAGCATCTCCAGAACCATTCAGAAAAGAGATCGGTTCTAGTTTGCCCATGGGCACGACGGCACAACACCCACTACCAAGGCAAAAGGGCTCTCAGGCTGCTCACCTCCACGCTCCGCCCCAGCCCACAGACACCATCAAGAGCATCTGCACTGATGGAAAAGACAAAAACGTAAAGTTCCTGCATCCACCAGCCCATGGGAAAACCCTCTATGCAACAGGCTGCAGACCTCAGCCCCTGGGAGCAAAGAGCACTGAGAATGGTTAGGGATTAAAGGTAAAAATGAAGAAATTAAATTTGCGCCGCTTCCTACATTTAGTAAAGGAAATTATGCATTTCCCACAAAGCCTAATGCCAGCTCCACAGGGATTATATTACTATTTATTGTTTTGTTTGCTCAAATAAAACACCTGTCAAGGTCAGCTATTCGAAGAATTTTTAATATACCAGCCTTACACTACGGAGAGTAAGAAATGTTTATAGAGGCACTCCTGGTAAGATTGTTGGCGTTTTTTCCCCCCAGGTAGGTGCATAATGATTTAATAACAGAAACAGCATGCCCACAAACCTCTGAACCTCAGATTTAAATAAAAACTAATATATCTGAAATCTGGCTATCAGTCTCCGCAGCTCCTTCGGCTTTCCATGTTATGAAAGGAGGCATAACCCTAGGATACGGCATCTTTCCTTTATAAAGTCCCATCTTAGAGTGTCAGAAGTCAAGGAATTAAAAACAAAAGCGGCATAAATCGCTGTCAATCATCCAAGTCTTTGATCTGCTCTTTCCTTCAGAAGGCATTATGCTCTCTAAATGGAGGGATCAATCAGTGCACGTCGCAGGGGCTGGCCGCCCCTCTCGCACGGCGACGCCAGCACAGAGGGCAGCCAATGGAGGCATGTTGCAGCCCGTGTTTTGGGCAAATCAAGCGAAAATATGCAAGCCAGAACACAAAACAAACAAAACCCTTGGTGCAACTACACAACACAGCTTCCCCTTTTAGCATTTTTCAGGATTCTCTGTATAAAGACACCGTGCTTTGGACTGTCTTACCAGGTATGTCCTCACTGGGCATCTCACCAGTGCTATTCCTCACCCACAAACTGGATTTTATTTTGCAGACAAATAATAAAAATGCTTTTTTTTCACTCTTCCGTAACTATATTAAATATTATATTAGTCTGCCTTAACTTCTTTGCTGCTTTTTTTTTTTGTAGTAGTAGTAACTAAGCAGATTGCTTAAGTAAAGGGTCAGAAGTTTATTTACTTCTTCCTCAACTACAAAGAAAAAAGAAAAAGGAGAAGAAAAAAAAAAAAAGAGAAAAAAAAAAAGAAAAGGGAAAAGGAAAAAGAGAATACGGCACAACTGTCTTGCCAAGAAGCTGCAAGGAAAAAAAAAAAAAAGACTCAAAAAAAGAGATGAACTTTCCCACAGAAAAGTGTAACAGTTATATGTGTGTGCTGACTTAGAAAGCCAAATTCCAGCTCAGCGAGGCCCTGCCTTCCTGCAGGGATGGATCCTGTATGAAGGCTCCAGACAAAAGCCACCGTGATGCTCTGTAACTGCACAGGAGGAGATGGAGCTAATCTGGCAGGATTAGGCCCCTGGTTGCAGCGCTGCTGACTAATAGAGTAGCTCTGGAAGAAATGAACTGCAATGATAGCAAGAGGGAGCTGGCCACGAGACGGCGTGAACAGAAAACCTGTGAGTAGGGGTGCACTTGGCCTGTGGCAAGAGTTAATGAGTTTTTCATCCCAATTCAAACAGGTCTGTCACTTTAAGGCTGCTATTCTTCATGTGTCTCGCAGGGTTGAATTCTGTTGCCCTTCTTCAGTTTGAGGAGCACCCTTCTGCATAAACAGTCCCTTTAATTTCAGATTATGGCAATCACTGGCACAATCTGGTCTTTATAAACAGGGAGTTGAAGAAAAAAACAACAAATGTCAAGCAGAGATAAAAGTAGCATTGTACTTTTAATTATCAAAGTATTTTATTTCATTTAAAGGAATGGATGCGCTGGTCTTCTCCAGCTGCCTTGCATCATCACAGCCGCGCAAAGCACTGTAAATCCAGTTCAGTCGATTGGTTAAAGTGGGTTAGCAGCTGCTTTACATCACTGGAGCAGCATAAAGCAGCAAGCATTTGAACCTAATCCGTACTCTTTCAAGGCACTTTACCAAAAAAAGAAAAAGCTTTTCTTCTTCATCAGTGACTGCCGCTTAACCGAGAGAGCAGAGCCATCTAGTTAAGAGGAATAAAACATATCAGAAAAAAAAAAACTCTGCAAACAATTTGGGGGTAGAATTGTGCCTTTTGCTCTTCTTTGGCTAGCAAGAACATTTCAATCTCATCAGGCTGTCAGTGATGGGAGAAAACTGTTTAAACTAATATGCCTCATTCTCAAGCCTGATTTTAGACAGCTCCTGATACAATGCTTCAGCACAAGTTAGAAGGGCAGATCCGCTGTTACTTAGGGCTTGGAGCACGGAGAAATCAATACACAGAGATAAAGACAGATAAACACTTTGGGCAGATATGAAATAGGAAGAAAAACACCGCTCTCAAAACGCTTCTGCTTAGCTAATGCAATGCAGTGGAAACGTGGTATCTTCCCCAAGGTGACTGTGCTGCTTCTCTCCCTGGCTTTCAGTCTCACGGCCCTTCAAGGGCTCCCCTCTGTTCATGCGCTGCACTACATCATGATTAGCTGAGCAATTAACTATGCCCTACGTTGTTCCTTTTTCACCTAATTATTGCTTCATTTCTCAACTGCATGGAGCAATTGCTCCTATTCGCCTAAGCGCTTAGGAACCACAACTGCTAATTTCCCCGAAGTTTCGCTAGCAGAAGACAATCTTCAGCTCAGTGTGAGCATTTCCTTTTACTTGGAGTTGAGAGGAGGGGGGAACAGTGCTGTGAGGCTGGAGCTATTCCTCACTGACATCAGCGTATGCACGAGTGTGCGCGCACGCTCTCACTCGCTCTCAGCCACCTTCTTGTCCCCTGCCATGGCTGGAAGATGACTAGAAAAACAAAAGTAGGCTTGATACCCATCTCCTATCAGTAAACAATGGCTGTTTCAGCCTAGTCCTTAGGGAAATGAGGCAAACATGCTGGCTGGCTGTATGCATCTGGTTTATAATTTCTGAAGATAATGGCATCTTACTGCCAAACCTGACAGAAAGCTAAGGTTTTCAAAGATCAGCAACAGCTCTGCACGTCTTCTGCAGTAAAGAAAAGAGAGAAAATAGACCAAGCAAGTTCTCCCAGCTGTAAGAAAAATAATAATAATAATAAAAAAAAAAAGTAGTGTGTGTTTACACTGTGTTTGACAACAGAGTTTCCATGTAGGAGAGGTAGCTTACAAATGCCTCCATCACAAAAAAGTTTCACTCAGATCTTGTGAGCTCCTGAAACACCCCCATCAATCAACTCCCCAACGTAAATCTGCAGAAAGCTGAGCTTTGTTAGTTCTGGTGCTCAGGGAATGATGTGCTAACAATGCCACTGCAGCTAACCGTGCATGCAGCATCCTTTCTTGGCTTTGCTCGCTTGTATGCCTGCCCCACGGGTGGCTGGGCGACAGCAATATTCAGGTTGCCAGAGTTGCCCCCTGTATTTGCATCCCCACTGATCTAAATCAGGGCTGCAAAATGATGAACTTTCTTTGCACACAGGGCTTCTGCCTGTGAAATTGCTCATCCTTGCGTCCCCCTCCCCACCAGCTGTGGCATGTTAGGTGAGGCTGGGCTCGGCACTCCCAGACTGGCTCGTGTCTTGCTCCTGATGGATGTCCCAGAAACACTGCACTGGCTTCCCCATCCAGAAAGTGAATATGGAAACTTGAACACTGACAATACTTCCTCCAAATGACAATTACTTGAGTGCCTTCTTGCAAACCATTTCAACTCAATTACTCCAGTGAGCAGTAACATTTAATTTTACAGCCTGGGAGTACAGCAATTCTGTAATTTAAATGTTCCTGGCAACTTCAATCATACTACAGTTTTCGTGCAATTTTCTGTTCCTGACATCCCTTGCCAGAAGCTGCGGAATTGATGCCACTTGCCACGGTTGCGCACACTCGTAATCTTGCTGTGACAACAACCTGGCAGCCTGGTGCCCATGCCACCATGTCCTGAGCACACCCGCAGCTCAGCGCTATTGTCCAGCCAGATGAAGGCTGGACTGGGTGAAGCAGAAGGCAGAGCCCTCACTAACACACTTGCTGCTGCTTCAGGAAGTCAGCAGCACTAACAGCAGCAATTCGCCCTTCAAAAGGCCCATTTTCTGGATTCCTTATAACACAGGAAAAGGAACTTTTTGTGAGATTACAAAGGAAAGGCAAGATGGGGAAGCTCACGAGTGCATCATTTCTGTCAGAGCATGGCTATTGCTGCACTCCTGAACATCAGCATAATGTGTCCCAGTGATTTCAAGCCCATCCTGTCCCTCTGCCTGACGGCAAACCTCATTTCCTGCTGCTGGTGTCGCTCAGTCTGATTTTGCTGCAGGGACAGGTGCTCTTCTGTGCCTTTCCTGCACCCCAAAGAAAGGTGAGGCATGGCAGGGCCAGGTGACAATTCACGGGGTGACCAAGCAGCTGTGCAGTCAAATCCGCTCTCTATTCCAGAGAATGGTTCTGATATGTGGCTCAGAAATGCATACACTCAGAGTGAACGTGCATACTTTATCACCAGGAAATAGTAACAGAAAAAAGACATCCCCTTTCTAGGTTTGGGCCCAAGGAAAAACATGGCTTTTAGACCTGTCTTTTTTTTCCTTCCCCATAGTCAAAAAAATGAAAGGAAAAGTGAAGTTAGTTTTCAATTTCATCTTGAAGATTGGTCATATACATTCCTCATAACTTTGTGCTATCTGTTTTGCACTCTTTGGACTCCTGGTTTCCCACTACTGATACCCTCACTATTTCCATGCCTGAGCAGGTAGGGATGAGAGATGGACACAGACAGGGTCCATGCAATGTCGAAGCTAGTCAGAAAATTGAAGAGTTTGTTTCCTTTCTTCCTCTACCACACCAAGACTGAGGCTTTTGAACACAATGCCAGCAGCACCGCTGCCATTCTGTGCTGGGACTCTCATCCCTGTAACAGCAGCTCCCCTTGCTGCCTCCCCAGCCCAGCAAGCTGCAAGAGAAGCGAAGGATGGCTGCCCAGCCCCAAGCACGGAAAAGGGCAGATATCATAGACCACTAGGTACAAAAAGAACATTTATCATCATGAAGGTCCTTTTAGAGATCCAGGGTTTGCCTCTGGCCACGAGTGTCCTAAGCTGGAGTTGGAGTTAGCACATACAGAGAGTGCTGGGTGTGAGCCTGAGCCCTGCAGACCAGCTTCCGTCCAACCCCCCAGTGCTATAATTAGAGTAATTGCCATGTCCAATAAAATAGCTTTAATTTCACAGGAATTCAGAGAAAGCTATAACGCAGCTTTCCTTTGTGAAGGCTACATAACAAACTCTAATGGCAGGGGATTTTTCTTTTGTCATTTTTATTAGCTATTATTTTTAAGGAAAACACCTCAAATGTTTCCTCAAATATCATCAAATATGTTATGCTGTGGAAAATGTGCTATCTGCAACTGAAAACAATTAAAGATAATCTATAAAAATGTACTACAGCAAGTCACCTCTTTCACAGAAAAATGCACATGCTCCCTGTGAAGCAGTACTTACTTACTTAAAGAAAATGTTTAGGACTGGAGCCAGTATTTACTCTTAAAAGAAAACTATCTTTCAAGTTGTTGATGAAAAAAAAAAAAAAGTAATACAAGTTAAACCTAAAGAAAATGAAAAGCAAAAAATCAGAGACCCGATGTATGACACCAATGCTACTTTTTCTACCCAGACTTTATAAACTTATCCTCCTGTGTGGACTCCAGCAATTTTTTCCAGGATTTTTTCTGGAGAGAGATCTATGTCCATAACTATTGTATGTACTTGGTAAATTCAATTTAGGAACATCAGACCCTATATGTTCTTTAAAATAGTTGACATGTCCACATGTAAATCCCAGCACAATAAATGCCGGATTTATTGTTTTGCACAAATCATCTGGATGACACGTTCATGGCTCAATGCTTTGGATTTACTGTGCATTGCGACACAGCGTAGTATGCATCAGCAGCGACTCCAGCCACACTGCACAACATCTGCGCTCTGTGGACATGGCTCCAGAGCACGGAGTTGCCCCAGGGATCCCTAAGACAGTTGGCAGAGAAAGTGGAGTTGAGTTTACCAGAGGTCCCAAAGACTGCCCAAATCAAAAGCCTTGGAAATCACCCTAGAAAATGTTGTTTGGGAAAGGCAGCTGCACTAATGGGAAGAGGTGGGCAATGCTCCTGTTATTAAATTCCCTGCTGTAACCCAGTTATCAAGGGCTGACCTTCGGACAAGGAGCAGGACTGCCTGGGTGGTTACCTGTTTCCCAGGGAGGCACAGAAGCTGTTTGCAATGTGCCAATTCCAGAAAAGTAAATTCAAAACATCTGGAGCCTTTTTTTTTTCTTTCTTTCTTCCCAAAGAAAAAAAGAGTTAAATGCTTAAGAGCCCTGGGAGAGTTGCCGTTGATCCACACATAAAACATCCACTCCCTGCACTGTGCGAATCAGCTGCCTGATGGAGCTATGTGGAAATAAGGGGCTGGGGGAGCTCTTGGGCAGAAAGGATGAAAGTACATTTTTCCCTGGGGCTGTAGTTTCAGTCCAGCTCCAGAGAGCCAGAGCTGTTGCTGCCAGACACCATTTCAGTTATTCCCATGAAATGATGGATGGCCTCAGCCCATTCCCTAATGAAGGGGTGACTTCATCAGGAAGGTCGCCATTGCAGTCAGCTTCTTTTTAGGGCAGCTGTAAAAGACAGGCTAAAGAAGGAAAAGGAAAGAAAAGAAAAAAAGAAAGAAAAAAAGTAAAAAGAAAAAAAAAAAAAGCACCTCCTCATGCACTGATGTGGGGGTGGTTTTCTGAGGCTTGGGTTTAAAATAATGGGTAGGAGAGAGTCCTTGCTCCAGCATCACAGGTTGTACCTGTTCTGTGGGGAGAGCACAGCCGCTGCTGCTGAGCCCTGGCTCTGCCTCCTCGCACCTCCATCACATATGGAACAACCCCAGGCTCCCACCATCTCTGTTCACTTCTGGAAGCTGAGGTGCTACAAGACAGCAAGAACATCTTGGAGAGGTTCCCCTACTGTGTGTGCTAGGGAGGAATAGGAAAGGGGAAAGGGGAAAAGGGAAAGGGAGCCTCTCCTGCAGGCTAACAGACCTCAATCCCCTCCCAGCAAGAAAGGCACTCTTAAAAAAGCAGAACTCAATGAACACTAATAAAAGGCAGTGGGTGAGGAACCAAACTGTGCATGTGGAATTGGTGGCACTTAAGCTTCCCCATTTAATGCTGAGCATTCAGGAGGCCAGCTAGTTATAACAACGAGGAATTCCTATTAAATTTCATAGCAACATGGTGATCAGCAGGAACAATTTCTTTGGATACCCCTGGACTGCTGAGTGCTCCGCCAAAGCCTCTCTCAGGTTCCTCTTCTTTTCTCTGACATATTTAAAACTAACTTGGCCATACTTTGTGTTTTAATTGAGAGGGACGGGGTTAGGATCACAGGAAGGCTATGCTCATGCATACAGACATATATTCTGCAAACCTGTAAACTCATTAGAAAGCAGAAAAATAAATACTTTTTTGGGGTATTTTTGATCACAACGGCTGCAATAATTGGAAGTGCAAAAAAAGATGGACTAGTAAAATTAGAAATGAGAGTGTTCATCTAAACACAAAAATATAAATGATTCATACATACTAGCCTGAACGATGCATTTAAGAAATAACATCACAGAGAACATCACCGTATTTGCTGCAGTGTGCAATGTTTTTGTTCTCTAAATTGACCTGGTGCTCCATTTTGACTTCAGGAGAAAAAAAAAAAAAAAAAAGAAAAAGAAAAAGATCCATCCTGCTGGTTGCTTTAGGCCATAAAATATGCTGTACATGTAGAATGCATAAAATGTTTACATAAACCTCTGAATATTTTAGAATAGATCTGTCTCATTTGATTCACAGTCCTGCAGCTGTTGTTCACTAAACTTATACTCCTTTTTTTGACACAGTCAAATACTCCTGATTCTCAGATGGAGGATGACGTTCAAGTAAATCAATTTCATTACAAGTTAAACTATTCTACTTGATTGCTTTCAAGAAACAAACAGAGTATGCGCTGTTTCCTCCTCTGTCTCCTACTGATCATTAAGGTCTACCACTTGCCTTAGATGTTGTTTACTCTTATTCATGATCTTCCAATAAAAGCCCATACCACTCCACCTCCTCACGCCAATTCTGGTCACGGCACTTAGTGCTTGGAAAGTATGACAGGCACACATCAGCAATAAGGTGATGAAGATATACGAGTTACATCTACATTGCCTATTAAAGTAATATTTATTTAATTCTCTCCTCAAAAATATGGGCCGCCACAGCTGAGGTTTGTTTGTGACGGTCTGACCCATCCCTCAGCTCTGATGTGTTTTGATCTAGCAGCTCCCTCTCTCCAAAAATCTTTTCAAGACAGATGACATTATTGACCACCATCACAACTGTTCCTGACTGCAGTCTGTTACTATTGGAGCTTACAGCTGCATCTTCCAAATCCCTGATGGGAAAGCAGACAAAAAAAAAAAAAAAAAATTGCTCAGAAAAGGAAGTGAAGGCCCTGCTGTTGCCCAAGAAAATACACCAAAGCACAAAATTGGAGTTGCAATTTGAATGTTCACTAGCCAAATTTTGAGCATGTCTGTGGCTGGTTGGGTTCCAAAAGAATTAATGAGGGCTCAGAACATTTCTAATATTGTCTGCAACAGGCAATGCAGCCCTACTTCACATAAAAAGGATGTAACATAATAATAAGCAATATTATTTTAGCTGATGAAAACAACAACAAAAAAGAGCAGTTCTTACTTTAAACAGCCTCTTGTTTTATCCAGTTATAACAAGAACAAACCAAAAAGTCAGAAAAATAAGAAATAAAACCAGCCATACAAAAATCAGTCTTCATTCTTTTGGCCATATTCCTTTTGTCACAAGTATTATGGTCATCTTTATCTATTTTGGGGGGAGGAATAGGTGACTAACCATTCACCAATGTTGTATACTTTTCCAGTCCTTCACTACAGCATTAAGCAAGCCAGAGGTGCTATTTAGTAATCTCCCCTGTAATAATGTTTTACAGAATGGCTTTTCTGTCCAAAATTAAAGACGGAATAATGCAAATGCATGTTTTTGTTTGTTTTTACAAAAAAAGAGCACCACCACCTTACAGAAGAATAAATCCCTAAGCTTCTCACAAAACCAGCAGCTGAATAGAATGGCACCAGGTTGTCCCCAGCATCCTGAGAAGCCACATAGACACCTTGCTTTCACAGCTTAAGCAACATCATTGCTTGTAATGTACTTCCAAAAAATGCTCTCGCCCTAAATTTGCCCATTTGTAAGTGGGCACAAACTGGCTGTCCTACTAGAGACAGATTAACTGAGCAATTTATTTATAACAGTGCTCCATATGCAAATACAAAGTTGAAAAATGAGTAACATTACAGCTGAGGAAGGTATGATTTTAAGAGTGCTGAGACCCATAGAGCCCAACGTACTGTATTTACCCATCTTCTACTGTTGTTAGCAAGGGGAAAAACACTACAAAGAATATTGATAGTCACTGTTTCCATGGCTCAAAGCCTAATGAAACATTATCGCTTCACTTAATTCCCACAGCTATTGGTTATGAAGAAGCACTGTTTCAAACAACAATATTGATAACGTTACACTTCATAACAGTATTGCACGCACAATGACTTCAGGGCACTGTATCTGAAAATGCCTGATGCACTACCATTAATAATCATCATTTTGAGTTCAATATGAAAACTTTGAGAAAAACAAATGTGTCCTCAAGATAATTACACTCAAATTCAAAACAAATGGTTTTACTTGATGCACATTTTGAAAAAGAGTGCTGTGGCATAGACTGTATTTGTAGCAGCCCTCCTTCGTGTGCTAGCGATATATTCTCCCCTTACTCCATTCCTTGCCACATGTTAAGTTAAATTCCATTCTCAGGCAGATGTTTAGGAGTTGATATAGATCAAATAGGTGAGACCCTAGGGCCTGTTTTATGTAAACAAGTCCTTCTGCTGTACCAATATCTAATAATGCTTGATATACCTACTACTTTTAGGAAGACCCCATATGAAGAGAGGCTCACAAACAGACATTTTTCCACATAGACTTTTTATTCATGAAGAGGCTCCTTCTCATTTACTGTTCTCCTCATATCCAGAACATATGTGAAGATACGGACTTCAGTATCATAAATATGGGCTGACTCTGTTAGGAATGTGTTAGTGTTTCCAACAATCATATTATCTGTTGTTTTTTTATTACTCACTGGTTTCCTGTGTATAATCTTTCCATATTAAAGTGTCCACCAGAAGGACAGCAGAAAACAAGCACCATTGAATGTGTTTTCAAACTTTTACTGAAAGCTGTTTTTCCCTAGCAATAACATCAGGATTTTTAAATCTGAAGTCATTCAAGGATAAAAACAGATCTTAGATTACTGAGGTGTTGGGTATTTCTCTTCTAGTTTTATAGAAATAAAGTTCCCCTCCTAGCTACTCAAAGGTGTATTATTATACTTTATAGAGAAATATCATAGTTTGCTTCCACAGTACTTACTTTTCTTCCCTAAGCATCTAACAGGTAGTCTTGATGAGCTACTGCATTTCACCAGGTTCAGTGCAGCTGTTCGTACCTTGTAGTGGTACTTTCTTTTTTTTTTTAAAGTGAAAATGAGATCACAACAGGGAATGCATCTTCTCCTTTTCAGGTCACCAAAGTGATGTGTGCTTAATGCTATTCACAAGTTTCAAATACGATAAACAAATCAAAGGAAAGATGAACTAAAGGAATGTGCAGGTCTAACATTCAAAACTGATCTGATACACATGCTGGTATCCTGATATTTTATTTTTTGTACATTTACTTTTTGTTATATATAAACACAGTTTCAGAAGTAGCTGTCATATTTTGCAGTCAGACGTGTATACAGTGACATGTATAGACACAATATTCCTTTCACTGGTAACTGGTAATATACTCTAGAGTATACTCCTGTAAATTATACTTCTTTAAATAACTCTGGTTGTTGCTTTTTTCCCCTGTTTGTATTAACCCAAATTTTTATCTAAATGCCACTTTATTCTTACTTAGCAAATCCCTTTATGAAATAAGAAACTGGAAATGTCTCTCCTTCCTAGTCCCATAATATTATAAATGCAATAAGACTAAACGCTAATAAAAGAAAAGGGACGAACTGTAAAAGACGACAAACTGGCTTGGCTTTGTAGCTCACTTGGGTGTTGTGAGGAGCAGAGCTAACCTCGACAAGCAATGCTCCCTTTCAGCATACTGCAAAGCTTTCTCACATTGAGACTTAGGGAGAAATTGAAGCTTCCATTCAACTCAATAGGCCATGGTAGAAATTTATCCTGCCTGGTCTTCATTAAACTTGTAAAACATGACTGGTGGAGTGCAGTGCATAGCCCACTCTAATAACACAGTTTAAACACCAGTCAACACAATAGAAGAGGTAGAGAAACGTGACAGAAGTATTAAAGCTAAGTCAGCCCTGAAATGTCTGGAGTTGTTTAAATGTCTATCCAAATCTCTTTGGACTTAGAAGCAAGAAGAGAAGTCTTGTGTGAACATAGTAATATTTTTCTCTAGTACCTGTTTGCAGTCAGGCTTCAAGTACCAAGAAAAAAAGACCAAGATATCAAAAAAAAGTTTGGATAAAAAGAACCATTCTTTTTCCCTTTTCACCTCTCACTGGGTGAAATCACTGTCACCCCACAGAATACTTAATTCTAATGAAATGTTTCACTTCAAAGAGTTCTTATGCTATCTTAAGAAGGAAATATGATGCATCTATTCTCCCAGGGAGAGTAAACAGTAATCTAATGTTCTGCTGATTTGTAGGGTGTGTGCAGGGAGGAACAGCATTCAGTAAATGCCCAAACCAGTCCCAAATAAAATGAAAACAAAATTAAAAAAAAAGCATAAATTACGATTTCAGTGATAAGGCAAATTGTTTTGGAAAGAAAGGACACTTTTCTGATTACTGTTTTCAGCAATTTTCTCTTTAAAACACCATATTGATTATTCATCTCTGAGCATTTTGAAAGTATATTTGTGGACACCCTTCACCAGCTCAATGAGTAGCTTGCAGCATTATTGGCAGAAAGCTGATATTAAGTGGGTTTCGTTTCAGAGAGGTGTGTCTAGTCAAACTTGCAAGTTTTGCAGCGAAGAGCACGCTACCTTTGAGGTTTTTAATTTTGGGAGAATTTTCCCTTTTGAGGTAGAGATCCAGTAAAATTTCAGTGCTGTTGACTTCAACATGAGTTTATTTGATTTCAAACTTCAACATCAATAAAAATTCAGCGGAGATATCTGAGAACAGGCTTATTGAACTTATCTCAAGCTATACTGATGAATAGGAAAATAATGTCCAACACATAAATAAATGTACAGAACATTTGTAAGGATCTGAAAGACTCTCATCCAAAAGAAGATTGTTTTGTTAAGTCTTTTTCTATCTTTCTTGCTTAAGTACTACAGGCAATAGAATTATTTCCACAATGTTTCTTCATAAAGTAAGTGTTCAAGTGAATCAGTACTTGTAAACAAGCTCTACTGAGGATTCATGCTGCCAATTTAAGATAAACTATTTTGTATATTCAACTCCATTTCTCTGGTAAAATTTCCCTAATGAAATGTAGTAAAACTCACAAACCATCAGATCAACACACACCAGCAAAATTAAACCCCTGAGAATATTCACTGCTTTATTTTTATTAGTACTGTTTTAAATATTCAAAATGTATGGGTCATAAAATTATGCTTAGGGCAACATTTTCTCATAAGTTCATTTGTGCATGTTTTAAAATAGATTTAAAAACTAAGTAACTTCAATCGCAACCTTAATGCAGAGACAAACAGCAGAAGTAGCAGTGGAGGCAGATCTTAATACCCCCCTCCACAAATTATTAATTTTAGGGTATTTTAGGGCTAAAGAATGCCCCGGGCAGTAAAAGGAATGCATTTAAATGCCTGAAGCAGTTTATACAACGCTTCAAATTTCTAGAGCAGCCTCCACATTCCCTTCCTTACAAACACAAGATAAAATTACTTGGAATTTCCTTATATTATTACTTAATACAGGACAAACAATAACACTGTCAAAAGTCAGACAAGGTGACCCATGATTATTTTTCATGGAAAGATCACAAGACAATATAAAATCTGACCAGCTGGTTAGAAAACCGGGTTTGCACCTAGCTTGCACACATCCCCCTTGGCATACAATTTAACATGTCATTACCCTGGTACAAAACCCAAGAGGAAAAGTTCACATCTTTACTTTCTTGAAGCAGCTATGGCATGATGCTGTGCTCTGGCACGCCAGCCCGCTCTCAGTGCACCCAGGGCCAGCCAAGTGCTATGGACAGCACGCAAACTCAGCCCCACAGTCTTGTACTCCACGTACCTCACAGAACTATTGATCGGCATCTCTGCAGCCGATCGCAGAGAGTAAGTGAGGGAAAGCCACAATGTGATTTGAAGGGGAGATTTTTTTTTCTCAAGCAAACCAAGACAGCCTGCGATACGACATGGATATCTTCAGGAGATAAGGGATGCATTATCTGCAGCCACTGGGAGAGGAGTGACCTCATGTTCACCTCAGGAATCAAAGAATGCCAAGTTGCAGAGGACAGCCTTGACACTCCTTTTCACTCTTTTTTTTTTTTTTTTTTTTTTCCTTCATCTGAATATAAAAGCAAGGATGAAGAAGCAGCAGAGGGTAGTGGCAGGTTGTGAGGCCTGCCAGACACTGGAGGAAGAGAAGCTGCTGTTAATGTGATCTGCAGTGGACAGGAGACCTCGTATTTATCTGCAAGGGCTTGGAAGTACCAGGGGGATACTGAGTGTTATCTACACGGCTCCACAACGCAGGCTTTGAACTGAGCTGCACTCTGCCCAGCTTTCAGGTTAGCATGAGCTAGAAGGAAGACAGGTAGGTACCGGAACCTGCTGGCATGGAAGAGACATCATGAGTAGGCAGCAATGTATTGGCTTGTTTGTGCCATCAGGAGAGGACAGAGAAGCTGCAGAAGGGCCTCTGCACAGCCCGCTCAACCACACCACAGGGCCTTTTTCTCTTTCCTTGCTTCCTCCCTCTTTCATTCTTCCTCTCTCCTTCTCTTTCATCACTGTCCCTTCTAGAAAAAAGACAATAATTTCCATTTTCTTGAGCCCTTTGCTCACAGGTAGGAGCAGAAGCTTCCACACACAGTGAGATCTGATGCCTGTGCCTCCTGGGTACAGGCACTGCAACCACCCAGTATGGTGAGGGATTCCCCGTGTGACAAACTTGTTTTTTAATACCCCATCTCTTGGCTTCTTAAAAGATATTACCACAGTGCAAACTGGCTGGAGACCCCCCTACAGCAGAATGCCTGGCTGGAGTCCTTCTCACTGATGGGGAAAGGCTCTTATATCACCCATGAATAATGCCAGTTGACAGCCAGACTGGCAGTAAGGATGAGCAGGCCTGGGAAGGAGCAACAGGTTGTGGTCTTGGATCCAGCCTCTTATCATCAGAAGTCTGGAGGTCTAGGTACTGAGTTTTATCCTTCTGCATTACAAAATTTTGTACCCAAGAAAAACTGACTGGCTACACAAAACCCACTTCATCTTACTATGCAGAGAGGTAAGATGTATTTTTTAGCTAAGAATCTACAAAAAAACTTCTTAAGGAATCCAATTAAGTCACACAGCAGACAGGAAGAAGGAACAGCGCTGGGGAAATGCAGAATAGGATAACCTTTCTCTAGAAAGTTGTCAATGTTTGAAAGTGACAGGACTCAAATCCACAAGCGACCATGTACAGAGAGTGCCTCAGAAACACTGTATGATGTTGTAGCTGGTTGAAAACCATTTTTATCAAAAAAAAGCCTTTCAAATGCGAGGGTGAATATAACAGCCAACAAATCACCTAAATGCTTTTCATAACAGATTCTCAATAGAGTATTATTTAAATATTAAGACTTATAATTGATGAAATTGCTATTATAAAATATTATGTTAGCGATAATATTTCCTGAAACCTCCTCCTTGCATTATACTGCTCTTTATTCTAATTTCAGGCAGCCTTTCTAACATGAAATGCCAACATGGCACACATCAATGGCCTCGAGGGTATAATTAACACTTGTTATTTACATTTATTTTTTAAAATAATTAACTGGGAGCATGTCTAATGAATGGTAATGGGGCTTAAATTGAGACACAATATGTCAGCTACCTTGCCATTTAGACAAGAACTCTCATGCAGCACTGGGCTGATCAGACCGACTGGGCTGAAGCGAGAGCCCTGAGGATCGCGCTGTTTCACGCCTTCATCCTTCTCCACCAGGGTGAAGTCAATGGCATGGCATGTACTGCCTGCATATTGGTAACTTGGAAGGCACTGATTTTCAGCAGCCGATACAGCAAATATCAATGAGTTAAGGCACCGGTTTCTTTGTTTTGTAGGCTTCCAAAATAAAAACTGAGTTTTACCCATACACTAAGCTAAACCCTCTACGGTCTTTTGTTACTACCCTCTCTTTGCTTTCCGTCACTCATAGGGATGTCCTCAGTTGACACAGTTTATGACATGGCATAAGCAGCTACGCAAGCCAGAATAAGCCTCTGACTCAGAAAGAAGCTATGCATAAAGAAAATCCACACACAGTGATGTACTTTCAAAACGCATGACCTCATTCTTCCCCAGTAAGGCTCTGAAAGAGAAACAGACCCAAACAAAACATTTTGCAGAGTGAAACATGAAACCGGTGTCTGCTATTTCCCTTCCAAGAGTGAAAAGCAAATTGCAAATGTGTAATCGATGTAACAATGTTCCTGTCCACTTAGTAAAAGAATAAATCCATTTTCCCAGCATCCTGAAAGATTTTGCCATCACAGTACACTTGAAGTAAAAGCAAATAATTGACTTATAAACACATATTCATTCTAACTTGATCACTGGTTGGGGTTGCTGTTAGTAGTCATGTCCATGACTTAACAAATACGTGATTTGCAGTGCTTCATTTCTCACACAGACTCATATAATCAGTTCAAATCTTTTATAGGTTTAGACAAACTCCCTCATTTTTCATGTATGGACTCAAATGTATTTTCATAAACAATTAACAGTTTTTTATATGTAAAACATAGCCCTCAGGATGCACAAAAAATCTCAGCAGAAAGAAAAGGCCCTTTTGTTTTGAAGAACAAAACATCTACCACATATCAAATAATCAGATGAATGAGGTTTCAGGTTGTAAATACAATAATAAAGGAAGTAGAAGAAATACAATATTGAATAATACGTAGCACTCATAAGCAGAAGAGTTCAGTTATGTTATGTAAATCGCTTATTATCTTCCTCCCACTGTCTTTAACTTCTTCCTCTAGGTCTATCCATTTTCAGGCAATTTTTGTCTTCCTTCTAAATTTGTCCTTGTCCTCCCTTCTTCCAGGTCATTTTTCTGGCCTACTGTCATGGGCTGTATTGCTGATATTTGATGAAACCTACTTAATTTAGGCAATTATTGCACCCACTACTAACTGTGAGTTGGTAGTAAAAGGCTGCCATACCTAACACAGCTAAGTTTACATCAGCACAACTATTCCATATAGTACTATGATGACAAATTAAAAAAAAAATAATAAAGATGAGAAAAAGATGATAAAGAAATACAGGGGCTTATCTAGATCTGTATTACTCTGTATGCTATATACAGGGCTACAGTAAGAACTGCCCCAAGTAACAGTGCAGAAAAGCATGAATTAATTCCTTAACAGAGCTGAAGCAAAACTGCAACCTGTACAATTATCACTGCAGAGTATAGCAAATCTACTCTTTTGGCCTGAATTGTACACATTTTACTTTTCTGCAGATATAAATGTGCATATATATGCTTCAACTCAAAATAAAAACGGAAGAGGAGTAATGCTCCCATTTTAATCCTACACATTTTAAGTTTCAAAACAGCCAAATATTTTTGAGTAATTGTATGAGCAAGGGCAGTTGCAGTAACTAAAGAAAGATTGTTTTGACTACAACATATGATATACAAAAAAAGAAAGAAGCACCAACACTTATATACAACTGTGTGTATTTCTATTCTGAAAGTAGGAAAACAGCAAATATAATGCATATGCTAAGGGAAACTAGAAGGTGGTATTCTAGACAGAAAATGTACTGTACCTGTAATATCTGTCAGTGTGAATAATTTCTTGGCTGCTGGCTAGAATATATTCTGCAGTTCATTTTGTTTTATCACATTATTCACACTTTTTTCTGGAACAAGCAGTTCTCTTCTTATAAGACTACAGTCTAGTGGAACAAATGAGCTCAAGCCTATGATTGATTCTCTAACATAGTTGAGATGCTATAGCTTTATTCACTTTTTTTAAAAACGGCTTTATTCATTTACTACCTCCAGCATGACTCCAGAGTGTCAGTGCTGAGAAACTGCATTGTGAAATGTTCACTCTGCACTCAAGGAGGTGGTGGGTTCTTTTTCATTTTTTTTTAGAAGTAAATTCCATGATAAGGAGGAGGAGAAGTGGCCGATACAGACAGACCGTCTCTGCTCACAAGTTCACAAAGTGCACTCCCAGAAATATTTTCTAAAAGCTTATCAGTCTAAACATTCCTCTTCAGCTTTGTTTCCCTGACAAAATGCTGTGAGAGTCTATTTGGATCAAGGCGCAACTCCCTGCTTTATTTCCTGCTGGAGAGCGAGCAGGGATGGGAAATCAGCAGCATCCTCACCAGGGCCCCTTTATAAGCTAAAACCATGCTATGGATGAGAAAGTTTTGCGCAATGGTGTTCTG
Organism: Anas platyrhynchos; assembly: GCF_047663525.1. NCBI lineage: Eukaryota > Metazoa > Chordata > Aves > Anseriformes > Anatidae > Anas > Anas platyrhynchos. The sequence goes on from NC_092588.1 coordinate 117,488,083, forward strand.
CTCTAATGTCATCTCAAAGTAACCCCTTTTTCCACTGCCTACATCTTTTTATTATACCTCTATAATAATACAAGAAAATAAAGGTATTTGGGGAAAACACTATTTACACAGAAGTCATTGCAATCTCCTCGTGCATGACTCTTGTGCTAATGACTAGGACTACCATGGGCTCTTGTTTCCCTGGACTTGCCCTTTTTTCTGGTAGATATTTTGTCCAGAAAGAGGGAGGGAAAAGCCATTAGCCCGAGATTTTCCTTTATGTCTCAAACCCATAATAAGTGGGCTGAATGTCTCACACACAGATATCTCTGTTCAGAAGATCCCATAAAGTGTGGGACAAATCCATTCATTCTCATTTTCAAAACCAGGCTTTCAGAATAATCCTGGATAACTAAGTACATTCCTGAAATATCCTAGTAAAGCAGAGATTTCCAAAAGGCCACCAGGAATAAAAGAAACTGTCGTATCATCTGCTAGTTTTACAAATCAAAGAAGCAGTAAAAAGGTTAAAGGAAAACGTGGTTGTTCTTCAGGATTAGGTGCAATCTAAAAGTGACCTAGCTGTCTTTCTTCGAGCAGCAGTTCAACTCAGCTGGGCTCCATCACCTGGAAACAGTATCAGCTCAGGGTCAATTTTACAATATAAACTTTAAGATACATGCAGGTGAAATACAATGGTAATTAAAACTGGTTTTAAAACATGAGATGAAAATAGTGTTGCACATGTGGAATAACAATATCTGCAAATAACTGATGTTATATATTTATTTATTTTATTTTATTTTTTCCCTAAACCCAGTTTTAAAAACACTTTGCTATGTATTTATTCTTTTAAATGCAAAACTTTAGACTGGATAGTAAACACAGTTTATAAAGCTGCTTAAGTCCCTAAAAGGGAGACAAGAAGTAAAAACGTGTATGAAATTAACTCAAGTTACATGTCACAAAATGACCTTTATAAGTTCCCCTTAAAAGAAAAGAAAAGCAGCTGCATAATTTATACTGTCACAATCTTTAAAAGGTTCAGAAGGTTGGATAAGAAACCTAATTCAAATATTTGGAACTCAACCACTGGATTTTGGACTCCTTCCTCTTCTAAAGTCTTAACTTTGTTTATCAGCAAGTCTTCTGTTGTGCAAATAAAATTATAACCATGTTAACTGAGCAAGGAAGAGAGACCTTTTAATCAAAATGCTCTATGAAGAGAACAACTGTGTAAAAAGCACCGTGCAAATCAATACAACTGGGAGCAGAAGCAAGCTACGTTAGTTCACGAGCTCAAGCATCTCAAGAGAACAAAGTTTTCTCTCTTCAAAGGCTCTACCCCACCTCTTTGTGACGTGGAGGACATGAGAAATAAAGGGTACAGAACTTCCTAGGAACTTCAGACACAGAGAGACAGATGAAGCCACAGATGGTTCTTACTTCTGCTCTCAGAAATGCTCCTTGCTTTTAGAAAATGTCTTATGGTGTTAGATACTAGCCCTGCTGTGGGAAGAGACTGTATCCACTCCTCTGCATTAAAACTAATATTCCCTGGGTGCTACAAGAGCTTTTTAGAAAAATATGTAGCAAACAAAACCTTTGTCTTTCTGAAGGACATACGAGTATCACCGATTTCTCACAATCTCCTTTAAACTTGACTTGTAAATAGCCTCCAAATCCATTCCCCTGCAATAAAGGAATAGTCTTGCAGCGCTGCACCCTGCCCTTGGTGTTACACACTGATCTGCCATTGTGTGTTATTAAAGTTGGTATGATTCAGCTTAGTTTAGTCATAAATGTGAAGCTTTTTTTCTTTCTTCCCATTTTTTAGATCACTAATGTCATTTTCATCTTAAAGGATAACCTGTAACTCCTCTGAGCTAGCTAGAAGCCTTTCTCAATTTGGCAATTTGTTGTTCACATGCTTTCTTAATCCTGCCTCTTCTGATGTCCTGGCCAGCAGATTCAGGCAAAAGGCCAGGAATCAGAAGTCATAGGTAGTGAAGGACCTGGTGCACCTCCATCTCTAGCTATGGACATCCTGACTGCTGCTCCAGGCTCTGCAGAGCTCGCCACCATAACAGCTTCTTTGCTTTACGCCTGTAAAAGAGGCCAAGGATTTGGCACTCTTCTGAATGCTTAATTCAATTACAACTAACAGGGAAGAAACGCGTGCTAGATCTCAGCCTCCTCCTCACAAGCAGGGACTTCTCGTTTCTCCTCCTTCCCCTCGGCACGGCAATTTGGAGCACAATCCTGTGTCTGTTGTACGCCACTTGGATTGGACTAGCACTGCTCCAGCTATTCATGGCCCATAAACTATTGTTCTGTCAATTGCAGTGTGAGGCTCTTTGTGTGGGAATGATGGATGAAATGGGATACGTATTACTTAATGATTAGACTTCTGCAAAACATGTTCAAACAGATACGCCAGGCTTGATGATACCTTATTATCATCAATGAAACAGAGACAGCATAATGGTGCCATGTATGTATTTCACGGCAGTAAATGCAAGCGAAATGTTTCTGTTTCAAACCCCGACAGCTCCTTAGTCTCAGTTATTTCAGTTCAGCTAAAGATGACATGCTAAAATGAGGGCATTTATTACTAAGTGGCATTAAGAAGGGGGATATTTAACCTACCATTGAAATGCTTACAGCAATGCGTGGAGAAATCATCTAATGTGTGCTGGCAGTAATTTATGACATCGGAAAAAATGCTATCATCTTTTTTTTCCACTGTCTGTGGTCTGGCTTTGCAAACTGCAAGCCCTGAGGAGCAAGTTTGATATAATATGGCTAATGAGAATAAGTGAGCGCACTGCAATATTCTTAAAGGGTTACACTGCTGAGTCTTTGACTCTTTATACTTTTTAATTTCCTTGTACAAACAGTGCAGTGAAAACGGCAAAATCCATTTGGCTGGTCTGTGCTACAAATTAAATCCTTGATTAAATTTTGGCAATTACTTCTCCGGGTCTTTTTCATTTAAACATTTTTAATTCATTTGAATAAGCTTCTTAATCATGATTCTGGCAATCCATTGTATAGCAAGACAAACTCTAATAAATACTGTAATGCAGCAACAAACAGAAAGATAGATGGATGCTAAAAAGGAAGGGTTCTGTCTTTTTTTATTTTGATAAGTGTAGCTTATATCCATCTTTCATGAAAGTTGTATTCCAGGCTTCTCTGATGTTGCAATTTATCTCATTATGTGTTGACATTTTCCTTTGTGATGTCAAAAGCTAATAAAGATTCCAGGTAGGGTTTCAAACCCTCTTAATAAGAGGGTGAAAGAAAGATTAAATCATCCTTAATGCACAAATCAATACTACAGTCAACCAAAGGGTACAAATTAAGAGGGAAATGTGAAGGGCTGTCACTCTTCTAACAGGAAAGATGCTAGATGGACATTTTCAGAAAAGGTGCTTGAATTTAACTTCTCAGCCTTTACTGCATGGAATTATATTACCCGGTGAAAAATTACCCCCCAGCTTGAGCTATTTTCCAGCCTTTTTTTTTTTTTTTTTTTTTTTTTCCTCCAATCTGTGAAGACAGACAGGAGATAGCAGGTGGTAAAGTACCTCCTCAGCTAGAGAGGAAGGTACAGAGCCCTCTGAGCGGGGAAAGCAGCACTGCACCACTTCGTGCAAAAAAGATGTGGGGAAAAGCAGGGTCAACCGGATGAGGAGAAAGAGGCAGGAAAGAACAGAAATAAAAATAAACCTGTTGAGGCAAACAGAACCAAGTGGAACTAAACAAATGTTAAGCGTTTCTCTTTAATCATTGTGCTACCAGTCTACTGCCGGTATAAATGAGGAAAATACTGACAGAGACTCAAAACTTCACAGGGGGTTTATTGGTGCCTCTAGGAAATAAAGGGTTAAAGTCTAACTGCAAGGCCAGTTCTGTCAGACATTAAACATGCTAACGCGTAACCTGCAGCATCCCTACTACTGCAGCCTCTGGAAAGGCTTAATGTGAACCAAAAGAGAAAAGACCACCTCTGTGATCCTGAGAGGCTAAACAGAGGGATTGCAGATGCCCTGTTTGTTTCCCCTTCCTTTCAGCCAAAAGACACCTGCAGACAGATTTGCTCCTTTTCCCCACTGCATTCCAGAGACCCGGCTTATGTAGCTGAGAAAGGAGAAGAGTTAAATTAGATACACATTTGTTGATGTGCACTTAAGTGCAATTTCCCTTACATCTGACATTGTGAACTCAGCGTAAGGTGAAAGCACGAAGCAGCCAGACAAATGAAAGACCTGGGAAAGAGTCCCCAGATTATATCAAGAATTAGAAAAGGGGAGACACTAACTTTTGGTAAGCTGTCATAACGTTTGTATCTGCCTCACTTTCACAGAAGTGAGACAACTGAGTCTTGGGGATGTAGGCTGAAAGGTGCTGCCTCTGAGTACTACTTAGTGAGCATTCAGGGGATATAAAGAGTGGTAAGCTCACCTGTTTGGCATACAGCAGCAGCAGGTAGTGATGTATTACCCAAATGAGAGGTCTGTCAATGCCATGTACCTGTGCTTGAGCTCCATTTCACCAGTACATAGAGCCATTTTAAACTTCAGATGTTGAGCCATATAATTCAGCCTACAAGTTAATAAAATTGTGGTTTCCTTTTTAAAGCCTCTTCTCATGTCAGAATCTCATTCTCTAGAGTGTTCTTATCAAACCTGTGTTATGATCCTGAATGAAAATCTACTGCCTGAATAACACCACAATGAAGAGGGGAAAAAGTCTCAAACAAAGAACAACAGAGGAAAATCCTTACCAATGTAAAAACCTTCAGCACATCACAACAAATCATACACAGCACAGATGACAAACACTCCAGATCCATCACCAGTACAGAGAAATAAACTACCATGATCTATTTATCTAAGCATGGTGATAGAAAAGGAATGAGGGAAGAATTCACGAGGAAATGACAAGCTCTGTGCTTCTAATTTTCAGATTATTGACATTTTCTCTACACAGAGAGGCTTCAAAAGCCAACTGTAACTCTGAATTCTCTTCTTGCATAAGTGAGGGACAATGAGCCTCCCGATATTTGATTCCACATAATCTGAAATTTGAGTTAAGCATAATTAAAAACAAAATGTCATGTATAAATGGTGGTGTGCCAAATGTTGTTCCTCATATGTACGTTTAGATGATGGAAAGGGGAAGACTTGAAGATAACACCTTCAGGATCAGCAAAAAGATGTCATTTCAGTAGAATCACTTTAATTTAATAAATCCAGGTAGAAGTTGCAAAGACTTTCTTACCATGCTGAGAAACTACAGCCTGAATTACACTTCTTGATGCACAGGAACGTCTCTACATGAAACGTGGCAGTGCACGGGAGACATGCAGCTCAACATCTTCCATCACTAACCAGATGATGACAACAACAACCCCAACAACTCAAATTTTTCTCGCAGCTGGGCTCTTCACAGGTGCCTATCATCTGCTTTGGTAAAATACTTCTATTTTCTACACAATCTGAATATTACTTCAGTTTGGATGTGAAGGAAAAGCTCCTCTGTTTAGAGAGCAGTGAGAAATGTAACTACTGGCTGCTTAACTTGTGCATCAATAAATTTCTGACATGAATCAGTATGTATTACAGGCTTTGCTGCAGGAGAGATGTATAACTTCCATAACTGAAGGCTGGAGAAAGATGACACTGCATTCAGACAATTCCTCCTCTCAACTAGCCATCACCTGGAAAGCTTTTTTTTTTTTTTTTTTTTTTTGTTTTGTTTTTTTTATTTTTCATTATTTTTTAACAGCTCTATTATATTCTTTCTTGTTATTTTTAAGTAAAATCTTCCTACGAGCTTCAATTCCAGCACATCACAGCCTGCCAAATTCATCTGCTTATAGCCTTAGGCTGGAACATCTTTTGAAACTCTGTTTCTATAGAGGGCAGCTCATACCCCTGTGTCGTACCCACTATCCTGCCCAGCTGGCACCTCCTGAGCACCCAGAGGGGCACCTTCAGGATGCGGCGGCTGGCAGAGAGACACCCTCTGTTAATAAATGTCGGGGCAGGCTGCAGCCCTGTGCTCATCAGGACATTACCATGCAAGCCAGCATGTTACTCTTTTCTATTCAGTCCCTAAAGGAATCGTGTTTGACAGAACTGAACAGCTGCTGTGTATTTAGAGATGTGAATGTATTGCATTATTTAATGAATTGTGTCATTTTAATATAATTATTACTAAAAGTCTGAACGTAAGCCTATTTTTATTTATGCTTAGAATTTTTACCCACTAAGCATTTTCAACTCTGTTTGCAGCCAAAAGTGGTTTCTTTCCTTTCCAGAGAGTACCAGGACTATAGCTGCACTGCTTGCACTTAAGCCAGCTCCCCTGCATGCCACTCATACCCCTATCTTGCATGCAGCATTTCTGGGCTTTTAACAAATTACATCCCCGCAACGATTCCTGTTCCTCCCCCTTTTTGTAAAACTCCTTTTATTTTCCCAGTGCCTCCACCTACATATCCTCTCTTAATACCATGACAGCTATATCTATGCCAAAAAAGTCTTGCGTATGAATTATTCCCTCATGTGCAAAGCCAGCTCCTCACACGGAGGAAAGAATGAATTTCAATAAGCCACTTGCTGCTACCAATACCTCAACGGGTAGGCAGGGAGGCATCACCTCAGCTGGGCAGCTCTCGCTGCCAAGCCCTTGGCAGAGCTCTGCTCCCATCCCGCACAAGGACACGACAATGCTGTTTGGATACCGGCGTCCACTTTTCCTTCAGAATAATTACACTAATTAACCCACGGGGTTATCAGAAGTAGAGGGAATGAAAAGGGAACACAGGGCACAACACTTCACTTCCTTGGGACTGGAATCCATAGTGTGACTCGACCCTTGGCCACTTAAAATTACAGCTTTAGAGGCGGCGCTCTGCCTCATCAGGGGATGGATACAGAACGCCTGGTAGCACGGCTCTGGTGACCACATGCATTTGCAGGCTTCCACGTTTTCATTTTATGCACTTATGCAATAACCTCATTTCTGAAAGTCATCTGGAATCCTTCTCTGGGGCCTGGACCCTGGGCCTGACACATGTTCTTTTTGGAAGGTGTTTCTGGTTTCCCAACTGTCCTTCTGGATTGCTCTAGGGCTTACAGGCACTCCAGCACTGGACATAGCCTCACGCCTCATTCGCATACCTTCATATTGCTACATGACTGGGTGGATACTGAATTACTCATCACCATGGGTCATTGAAATATTCACCTATTACTTCATTTGCAGTAGATGTTCCTGTGGATGCCAGCCAAGTTAATCTTGAATATGTTTTTCACTTGCAGCATTAGACGAAAGATGCCGTTGTTTTTTTTCTAAAACATCCGTTACTATCAGAAGGAAAACATATCTCGATGCATCTTTCTGTATAGGCTGCACACTGTTGACATTTTAAATCAATCAGTTGAAAAAAGGGATGTTGCTAACTTGCCTCACAAAATGTTTAAAGGTAGAATGTGGGTACATCAAACTGTTCCACACCGGTTTCTCTAAGATACCAAGCATTTCTTTAAAATAGCCAGATTGAACCGCTTAGCTTGTAATATCCCATTCGATCTTTAACAGCATAGAGAAGGTGGCCACAGAGGGCAAGGGACTGTTTCTGTCTGCAGAAGGAGGGAACATCACATAAAACAATCACACAGCAAATTTAGAATAACTGCACAAAAATAATTAAACTGGGGAAGTCACTGCCATAGGATATTTCAGATGTGTGCTTTCACAAAGTGCTAAATACTCAAAAAAGACCAAATCTACATGGAACAATCCAACTCAGAGACCTCATTATATATAATGTCTATGCTTACATATTGTATCCTTACATGCCTCAGAAGAAAGACAAGCACACCGACTCTTGCACTAGCGCACCGAGGCATGAGGCTGCTTAATATGTCCCTTATTTCTAGTTGCCATTTGCAAAGGGGGAGCTCTGGGCAGGAGGGATTTAACTTGTTCTTTCTAAAGGGGTGCTTGAAATCCAGCCCTCTTCCCAAGCAGCCACAAGTGCAGAAGGCTGCAGAAAAATCCTGACAGGCACTCCAATGAAAATGCAGTCTGTTGCAGTCCCTTTCATAAAGAAAAAATCAAAGAAAAGTGGCAGGGGGCTACTCTAAAGGTTTGGGGAAGAAAAAAAAAAAAAAAGAAAGAAAGAAAAAAAAAGAAAAAAGGGTATACTGGAAATAGAGAGCATCCATGTAAAACTGCAGGACTACAGAGAATAAGTTAAAACTTTTAGGGAAAGTACAAGGAACAGAACAGCAAGCAGAGCTCGTGCTAGCCAAAGGGATTAAGGGGAGTAAGAAAGCCTTTTACAAATACTTAATGTCAGGCAGAAAGAAGATAGAAGAGGTTCGCTAATAAATGAAAGCTGGGACAAAGAACAGACAGTGACTCTGAAATGAATAAATCGGCTTTTAACAAGGGACATAAATAAGAGGAAGCTGGATAATGAAACGCAAGGCTGGAGAAAAGGCAGGTGAAGGAAAGCCTGGCTGCAGCACGTAGGCGAGGAGGAGGAGGTGTGGGGCAGCAGAGGAGCCTCTCTTCAGCAGGGTTTCCCACCTGTGCCAGGCAGAGGGGATGCCACGACCCACCAAAGGGGTCCCCGTTAGCAGTGCAAGGCTGTGTCGGCAACTTGTGCTGGTGCAGCAGCCTTTCTCCTCCTCCTCACCTACATCAGAGCCCAAGTGAAGGGCAAGGAGCTCCTCCCAGGATCTTGCAGAAGTAACTGACTGCACGACGCTCCAGATGGGAGCGTGTGAAGCCAAAAGTCTGTATGTTTGGCCCAGAAGCATGGCGTGAGGCTGCTGGAGAGGATGAAGTGGGGATTCCCTGCCTATTATTTCACTGTACTGTATGGGCACTTGACATATGATGTCTCCCTGTGAAGGAAGACACACTGGGCCCAACATCCCGGTTTACAGAACAGGCCTACCGTGCTGCCTCTTGCAGCAATGCCCCTCTAGAAAGGATCAGGCTTACCCTGGTCTCTTATTTTTGGACTCCACTTGCCAAGAAGAATGGAGAAAACACAAACACAATGGAAACATGTGGGCCATGCAGTGGCTCTCTAAAACTATGCCAAAATGGTAGCAGAGCAGTAAGACGTCGGTGCCTGAAAAACTCACGCAATTTCTGAGGAACTTTAATTCAGAAATAAGATATTAAATAGTTTAATAAATTCATGTAAGATTTCATGATGATCATCCGATCCAACAAACTGAACATACATTATGTGGGAGCTCTCGGCACAGGGCTGCTGAGGCCCCATGGGAGGCATGGTTCGCCTCCTGCTCTCAGCAGGCACCTCCACTGCGATGCCAAGCACACCGACCCCACACCGCTGCATCTACTGCAGGTTTTCCACTAACCATCTTCAAATCCACACTAACAGACAGAATAGCACATTAAGCTGGTAAATGGAGGGTGCATATATCAAATGTACTAAGCGATGAAGATACTGGGCTCGTTCTCAGCCCATGCTACTTCCAAATGCAATCTCTGGCTTTAAACTGCTGATCAGAAAGGATTAATTCTGATTACATCCTTCCAATGTGCCCAGCTTTCTCCTGGTTTTCCCTATTGCACCCCAAACAAAGTGAATTTGTATAAGACTTTGACTTGGTTTAAATAAATGTAAAAAGAAGCCAGAATAGATGGAGTCCTAATACAATTCATACCAAATAAAAGTGGTCAAAACTGAGGTATCCCATTGTTGGGAAATAAGCAAAACAAGCCATTTACCCTGAATCTTATTCCAAATGTCAGTCTCTCAGCAAAAACATCTGAAACAGCTTCTCCTGTTTCAGATAAGACAAATTAAATTCACTGAATATTTGAGTCTGGGATGGATTAAAACCTTGAAATCTGATTTCAAGTACAAATGAGATTGTTCTAAGAAATACCACGCTATACATTAAACAATGCATGTCAAAGACTCCAGAAATTTCCAGGCATTAAGACACAGGAAAAGCAAACTGCTGCTAGAGCAGTGACCCAGATTAATTATTCTGCTGGAAACCCAGAAGCAGCCAACATTACTCTAAGAACGGACACACTGAACTATGTCAGAGTAAAAGTTACCTCAAAGGCTACCCATTATTCTTTGTTAATACCTCTAACCTTCCCCTAGGTTTTTTTGATGAGCTAATGACACAGGCTGCGGGGAGGAAAGAAAAAAGAAAAAAAAAAAAAAAAAAAAGTTCTGCTGTGAAGAGAGAATTGGGTAAAGTCAGAAATTACACCGCATTCAGATTTCAGAAAATCAACCCCCTTTCTAGATATTTAAACAGACTAATTTATGCACTAACTTTGCTTTTCAGAATAAATTTTCTACCGAGGCCCTAAGGATGCCTCTCACAGAGCTAGGATATTATCAAACAGGAACGAGTGCTTTGCTTTCTCCAAATCCCAAACAACTCTAAGAAGAAAAGCTGAAGCCTATTTACAACCACCACTTGTGCACCCTCAGCCATGAGTAGCAGATTTCCATTAGCACTATGAAAAAGAGCATTTGATTTTTTCCAGGCGAGCTACAGGCTGTATTTAACTTTGAATGCAGTCAGTGACCAAGCTAGATGCTTCAGTGATTAATTTTTATGTGAACCACAATCATTATGAGAATGTCTGTGCTGCTTTCTTCATTTTCTGATTTTTCACTTTCATGTATTTATGTCAGAGACTTCAACAAAACAGATTTATAAACGCGGACTTGCATTATTACCCTTGACTCTTTCATCTTCTGAAATAATCTAACATCTAGTGTAAACTTGGACAAAACCAATATGATCTACACAGTTTATCTGTTCACAATAAAATTACACAGAATAAAAATGACTTAAAGATTAGTTCATCTTTTCTTATCTTTCATGTAAATTGAATTTTGCTACTGTGAGCACTTTCTACCCACACAGGGGGGAAAACAACTTCTTCTTGTGGCCTAATGAACACTTAGATAGCTGCAGAGAGAGGCATTCAATTGCATTTACATTTGGCAATTATTTAATGTCACCTATTAATACCCAGCCACTGTCTCCGGCAGCTCTACCTTGCAAGGTGGCTGAGCATACTAAATGTGCTAAAAGGAATTTCCTCCTCATTTTCATCTTCTTATACTTAACTACAGCTCCCACTGTACCTGTGCGCCTTCCCCACCAGGAATGCAACTCACATTTAACTGCGCCCTGAGTGTAGAAAGCTGCTGCCAGCACAATGCTGCAGATGTGCTGCTCAGCTCTCAACGTTGCTCCTGTTTTCTATTTGCACGTTATTGTGCCTTCCTCTCTCTTTTTTTTTTTTTTTTTTTCTATAATCAATGCCCTGTCGTTACCTGGGTTGTTGACTTCCTTGTTTGTCTTGACAATAAATAAATAAAAATCATAATTTGAACACCCTGGGTTGTGATCTTGTCAGAGCTTTCCATCTAAGCAGAGCTGGAAGACACAAGCGCAATGTTGAGAGCCAAGTTTACATCGTGCCACTGATTCTCTAAATATAATTTTCAGAGAAGCAGGTATTTGTCTAAGCCGATCTCAACGTCTAATTCCAGTTGTCATAGTGTGGATACCTGCACACCTTGCGTTTGAGAACTTTTTGCCACCTGCCTGAAGCACCATGTGGTACTGCTGTGCCTTGAGCACATAGTGGTGCACCTGTACAAAGAGATGAATGTCACCAACAAAGAGATTCACATAAAGCTGCATGTGGAGCACTCCGAGGTGCTGCATGCATTACAATTCTAAGGCTTTACTGTATTTATTGATCCTTTTCCATACTGAATCAGCCTTTACCATTTCGGTTTCTTAACAAACTTTCCTTCACCTAATCCACAAGCTGATCAGCATCTTCATTGGGAGTCCTCAGCTCCCCTTAAAAATTAACATGAAGCCAGGTCATGCTGGTCTGTCAGGTTCTAAAGGGTACAATATTGGCAATACCAGAAAGGCATGAAGTACTTGAAATCAGTGGCTAAGCTTGTGGTGACCTCAGCAGGACTGTGATTTCACCAGGACAAGACAACTTCCAGAGAAAGCTTGCTACCTGGTGATCTGCCTGGTAGCCCAAGGGTGTTAGAGAAGATGGTGGCCAGAGCAGTGGCATAACACCTTTCAGCCAAACTTAGTATAATGATAGGAGGACAGGTATCTCCAAATATGCTGCAGCCTTTCTTTGCATATAGTTTCATGAGCTCAAAAAAGAAGTAAATAAGTAAAAAAAGTTTAAATCTCTGTGTTGCTCGTGCACATTTCAAATATACATAACAGGTGTTTCTTCCGCAATACTCCTAAATATTTTTCTCTTCCCTGTAATCCTAAAGGGTTAGCAACATGCTTAAAAGGTCAGCAGATCTGTTTTAGATGAATGAGAAGCAGAGTGGGAGACAGGAGGAAGAAATCAATTCTTACAGAGAACACTTAATAGCAAGAGATTTCTTTTATACTCGGGCACCTTTGCAAGCATCAGCAACAGCAATCTGGTGTCTTACAGGGCAGAAAATCTGAAGTCACTTAACTCCCTGATAGGAAATAAATTTGCCTATTTTGAAGTAAAGTCAAGTGCCTTTGAGGCCAGTGGTAAAACTTCCATTGGCTTCACTTCAGCGAAGGCAAAAATTCATCCTGTAGGTTTTGTTCAAAAAGCCACAGGCTTACCCATTGCTGTTCCTCTGAGAGCTCATAAACTGATTTGGGCCAAAACTGGCAGAATGCCTACAACTCTACTATGCATCGTGACCACCATAGAAAATACATTGATTTTAACTTGGAATATGAATACTGCAGAGAAAGGCCTGTTGCAGACCAACTGCTAACCTCTACAAATTATAAGAGAGACCAGAAAATGCGGTATTAGGGGCATCTTCTTTTAGCTAGAAGTAACTGTTGTGACGTTGTCCACTGCTGTCACACCTGCTTTAGTTGAATATTTTCAACACATTCTGCCTGGGTGGGACTTGATTTAGTTACACAGATCTGGAAAGAGAATTTTAAGTCCACTGCCAATTACACACTTATTTTCACAACCACATGTTATATACCTCTTGGTAACTTCAATGCTGTTCAGAAGAGCAGATGCCCCAATTCCTTGCCAGAGACCTGATTTTCTTCCTCTGCATTCTGACTATTCCCTTTGTGTGGACTCAAAGCAATCGGTATCAAGAAGTAGCCCATACCAAACAGTGCTTTTCCAGGCTCCAGATCCCCCCCCAACCTCCTCACCTGGTCGTTTTGAGCGTATCTCATCCTCATTCATTTCCTTCTTTCTCTTTACTTTCTGTTCAAACTCTCCTTCCCATTTATTCTATGCACACCTCTACAGTACCCTTATCTTCACTAAGCACTATCATTCCCTCTGCCTTCCTGCATCAGACAACACAACAGGGACTGTATCTTACAGAATAGAAAGTTTAAAGCCACTTGGCTCCCTGATATAGAATATATCTACAGGTGTTTAACTTCAGAGTTAGTAAAGCACAGGTAACAGAACTGATAATAAAAGGAGGTTCATTGTTTAAAAGCCGGAATAACTATAGCATCAAGTGGGTGCATGAGTCAACCTCAGGCAATGTTTCAGTCAAGGTCTCAGAAGGGCTTCTGGGTGCTCTGTTGTATAAGTAACCTTAATGCTGGTTATTGTAAAAGCAGAGTGTAAGGTAGGTAAGCATTCAAAAACCTAACACGTTTCAGAATATTTGTAAAACTTCTCCAGATCTCTTTGGAAGAGGGTTGAAGAAATAACGAGAAGAGACCACAAAAGATTTCTGATGCTCTAGTTTTAAGATAGCGGGTCAGCAGCCTGCCAAGAAGCAATTCTGAAACACTGCAGATATGAAGATCATAAACAGCACACAAAACAATCACATAGAAAAGTGAAAATGCTGAAAAACTCATTTGGATAGTGCAAAGAGCTCTGTAACATCAGCATAGTCCTTTCTTTCTGAACCATGCAATTCTCTGCAGTTGGAAGACACCAAAGTTTCCATGAACGTCAGGAAAATCTGAGATGCAGTTTGAAAGGAGAATCTCTCGAGAGAGGTACAGTCAGCACTACAAAGCCTCTGTGATTGTTTCTCTGGGGGAATTTTGCTCCTTTTGTTTCCAGCCCCAGACAAAACAAGGAAGGAAGGAAAGTTCTCAAAGATTCAAATTTGTGGTTTAAATAAATGTCCCACTGTCTTGTGAGAACCAAGCTTTTGTAGGACCAGCATCCCTCCTTCACGCTGGAAGAAAAAAAGGGAAGGTTTTAGATCTTTGCTAATAAAATGAATCTATGAAATACTGACCAGAGCTACTCCTCCTCACAAAACTGCTACACAAAGACATCATTTTATGTTGCTGATATCTGACCAAAAGAAAAGAGGCTGAGCAATGCGCCTTCATGTCAGGAAAAATAATGCAATGCTTAGATTTTGCCAAGAGTGTGGCAGCCCGTTGGGGCCGAAAGGGAGGAAAAGCAAACAATAAGCCTTTAGTTTCCCACTGCACAGCTCTACTCTGAGGCTGAATGCCCCAGACCCATTCCAAGGGCTGTCTTCAGAGCCAAGCAGTCTTCCTTCTGCAGGGCTGAAGTAGCTCTGCCTTCCATTGATGGGGGCTACAGGAATAATAATAATAATAATAAATAACAAAAGGAAAGAACCACACCAGTAAATCATAGGTCGACTTTCTTCCTCTGAATCACTAGGTATTGCTACAAAATCTACCAGACAGGGTTTTGGCCCAAGGATCTTACAGCGGGAGGCTCATCTTTGCCAACAGTTACATTCTGGGATGCCCCCACAGCTGTTCAGAAGGCTTTGCAAACTGTTAGCCTGATATTCCTCTTCCAAAATACAGCTAGAGTGCTGCTAGAGTACTACTGACGAAAACAACCCACTCCCAAAACACAAACAGAACACGACTCAGAAACACAGCTCTGCCACCACGTTTCTGAGAGCAATTTAAAAGCTCCAATGCAGCCTTTCTGCAGATTAAGCTTAAAAATAAAATTAACCCACTCTTTTAAATTTTTTTAATTAAAAACAAATTTAAATGAATTAAAACTATTTTGGAAATTAACCCATTTACCTCTTAACTAAAGAACTATCTTGAGACAAAAATGTTAGAAACACAAGTAAAAATAAACATTAAACTCTTAACATAAGAATACCTCCTGTGGATTTCAATTTTGTCTTTAGACTCCTCTTGGGAAAATTGTTTTAAACACAGGTGCAGATAACAGTAGGCCTAGATATAAAACTGTTTTTCAATGATTCAGTGCTGGATTAAGGGCTAGTAATTCCTCTATAAAGCCACAATGGTAAGGATAGCCTGGACGGGCCCTGAAAGCATACATATGCACCTTATAAATCTTGCACAAGATAAGATATAGTTCTTTAGGGTGTAAGAACCCAACAAGACTCCCACAGCTGTAGTGAACAGAGACAAGAAAGACAACTAAAACTTGCAATTTTGGATACCTTTTCCTCACGTGACAGGCTGAAATACGAGAGATACATCCAAAATATACCACTAGCCCACCGACTTTCCAAAAAACACATTCTAGGGTCAGGTTTTTATGCAGTTTCCATGCCTAGGAATTAGGTACCGATCAGGTTTTTAAAACCTCCCTACAAGCCTATTTGCATCTTTAGATATCTAAGAAAGTTTTAAATTCTGGCCAATAGCATCCCATTTTCTCCCATCTACCCTCCATAACTTAATCAGCCAACTCATCACTTTGAAAGCAAGAGCAATTAAATCCTTGTATTAAAACTGTGTCCCATTAGATCTCCTCCACCAGAATACCTTCTTAAATGAGATCTGCAGGAAAAAGACATCTGCTGAAAAGAACTGGGCTGTAAATTACTGTTTGAATGCTGATGGCATTTGGAAGAAAAAAAAATACTAAAAGCATTTAAATTTCTACACCTTGAGAGGTACGCTTTTTAATTAGATGGGAGAGCTGACAAAGCTTGGAAGAAAAATATTTGCATGTGCTGTGCCTGCAAATACAGCTCTCTCTCTCTTCAGCTTTAAGAAAACTATCATTTGGATGTGACTGAGTGCTAACTCTATTTGTGGTGCAGTTTAACACATTCCCCTAATGTGTTCCAAGAGACAGCTCCCTCGAAAGATCCAGCATCCGTGCAAGCAATGACAAAACTTGCCTGTGGAAGGCATGCCTCGCAGTGCCGCGGGAACAGACGAAGTGTTTGCGCGTACTGCTCTACTGAGTCTGTTTTCGAATAGCACCCGGCTCTCTGAAGGCAGTTAAATATCTGCAAAAACGAGTTCTGTGCTAGCACTCCCTATATTAAATCAATGTGTCCTGAAGGAGGCTGTGCTAATGACGGCAGCGAAAGAGAAGTCTTACTCTTCGCCTAGTCTGACTTTGGAAATAAATCTGTGGCAAAGAAAACATTTGTTCCTGATCCAAGTGTGTTGTTACTGAATGAGTTTGACAGATTGATAACATGTTCTTTGATACAGTAATAAAAAATTTCAAACAGAAATCAAGATACCTCCTTTCTGCTTTACACAAAGATCCTGAAAGATCCAGCATATTCAATTCAATATTCCAGACATATATTCAATTAAAACCATCTCGGTAATAAATATTTGTATTTTTCATCCAATACTGTAGATTAAAGAATGCTGTGGAAACACACCTTTTAACTAAATGCCCAGTAGCTGGCATACAGATGCACAGCAACAAGCCTGTACGTGAAAATGGTGGCAGGAAGGCTGGGGGAGATCCAGAGATGCCTTCAGGAGTTCTCCCACCTTCCAAGTGGCACAAAGCTGAAGCACAGTCATTGGTGGTCCTTTACAGGGCAGAAGCAGATTTCAAGTGCTGGATCCACAATGCAGATGTTAACAGGAGGAAACAAGGTAAGGAGATGGTTTCAGTGAGCATTATTACACAAACTGGATTTGACAAACCCATTTGGCAGGCCATTTGAAAAGAGGCAAGGGAAACCACTTACTCCCATGAATCTATGTAGACTTGCAATGTACCAGCAATCTCGTGTTGAGCAATAAAGGAGCAAAGCAAAGCTCGGTGGCCATCACATGCAGGAGGCCCCAGTGAACTCCAAACCTATTTTTTTTTTCCCTGACATTTTAGCAACTTGCTGGAGACCGGCAAGGTAAGTAGATGGCAGAAGAGCCACAGTAAAAACCTAAAACCCCTCTGGACTCTTCAAGTGATGCCAGGAGTTTCATACGCCCTGGGAGCTAGAAGAGCGGCACAGGTGACTGAGTGTCTTGTGAAATAAGGATGATCGAGTCAGATCAGAGTCATTGTCTGCCTTTATGATCCACGTCTAATTTTCCATCACATTTACAACACTTAATTCTTAATAGGAAATGCTCCATTTATTTTGACCATCAAAGTATTCCGAATGGCCTCCAGGGTCAACATGGTTTCCATCCTTCTTTCTCCCAAGACACGTTATTATTCCTCTTCCATGGGAAAATCACGCTTCAGCTCAGCGCATCAGCTTCTTGCAGACCAATGAGGGAGTTCTCAAGAGGAAAGCAAGCAGCAGGGGGAACTGGGGCACTTCCCAGCCTAAACTCTTCCCCATCTTAAGCACGTCTGCTCAAAAGGTATGGCATGAGCTTTGGTGCCAGCTCGCAGGGAGCTGACAGAAAGGCTTGGCTAATCTGAACAACATTTTGTCCAAAATTCAGACAGAGATATTGTTACTCCACCTTGAATAGTATAAAACCCAGTATTTACCTAACATAGCTCACCTGAGGTGATAATCATTAGTATTAATAATTCAGCTCTTATTATTTAGATGTTTAGCATATTTGAACTATTCATATTAGCAGAATAAAGAATACATTTTATTTCAGGAAAATAATATTTATTTCTCCCCTCCAAATCTTTTCACTTGTTCTCATTCACCAAAGACCAACAGATGTACATTTTTAATTCATTGCATTTTTACTGAGGCCTGTTCATTTGTTATATTTTGAAGTCAATGGTTTCACATCTCAGAGAGATTCAGGTTCCTTAAACTGACTTCACAATTTCTTTTACAGAGTTTTTGACCAGGATAAGTTACTTGGCCTCACAAAGACAACATGACAGCTTTGCAGTTCATATATATTATGCATTTAAAATAATGCTATAGTAGATAAACAATGGAAAACTGACAATTAAATATATAGGTTTAGAAAAGAGACCTACATAGATGGTTACATTTAGTAGTCATTTTCTACCAGCCTACAAGTATTGAATATCTGAAGTCTTAGCTCTTCATCATTCATCTTTGTGAAGTGCTCATTAATTTTCTCAATCTCTCAACTTCACAAATCTTCATTATTTACATTTTAATATAAGCCTGACATTCATTCTCGATTCAGAATGGGTTAAGATATGTCAGTAACAGAAGAAACAAAGTATGCTTATATGTGGTAGAAGTAGAGTGAAATGAGTGGAAGGAAAAAAAAAAAAAAAGAAGTTGATCACAGATGTGATAGACTTAGAAACACCTGTGAGAAAATGATTTCTTAAAAACTGGAAAATGAGATCAGAGGAAAGTCAAAAATAAATGGAGTTATGGTTAAAAGTATATTGTGGAATAGGAAGGAAAGAAATTTAAGTCATTTCAGAAGAATGAAAAATACATAAACATCAGATATGCAAGGAACAGCCTGAAGAAGAGGCTGCAGATGTCAAAATGGAGAACGTGGACAGCAGAGGAAGAGCACCCTTAAAAGGTCAACGTTTCTATCTATTGCGTAAGTTTGACTTTGCCACATATTTCCCATACTCACAGCGTTTTCTGTGGTATGTGCTGACCTTTTAGGTTTGTCTGCTGTAGTATTTTGTTTTACTTCAGTATTTTTCTTTAAACATTTTGAACTGATGATTTAATGTCTTGTTAGGTAGAGCTCTAGTAAAAATAAACCCCCGCACAGAATAAAAAGAAAAATCAAGAAAAATAACCTTTCTAAACATTTCCAACTTTCACTCTGGATATGGACAAAAGACCTCTTCAGAGCCAGCCTCCTGGGGATTACTGGGATAACCTCTCTTTGGCTTGAACAATTGATTGGGAAAAAAAAACAAAACCACCTTTATATGTGCAGCATCTCTTAGGACACTGAAAGCTTAAGGGTTGATGTCGGGAAGACGTAAGCCTGTGACCAGTGTGGCACCTAAGTGGTGGGAGCCAAAAGACTTTGACTGTAATGCCAAGCCCTAACATCATGGCCTCAACCAAATAATTTAAGCTCTTTGGGGCCCGTTTCTCCTCTTGTGGTCTTATAAAAACCATAAACCCTTCGGGGTAGAAGCTGTCTCTCAGCACAGCCTGACAACACTGCACCCGTTTGGGGATATGCAGAGTCCCACAGGGTGCACGTGGGACCAAACAGCAGCCCAGTGCTGATCTTTAAAAGGAAGAGGTGAACTTTTTCCCACAGAGCAATGCTATTTGTAGTGTTGGTATTTATGGTCTGGCAGTAGCATTTAGCAAGTTTGACAAAAACTAAATGAATGAACGAGGCTGGAGTTTGCTGTCTGGTTAAAGAGAAATGTTGTACTTCCAACCTGAAGTATTTCTACTTGATGGGGGAAAACAGATTGAAAGACTATAGCCAGTACATGGATGAAATCAGTCAGGAATGTGACCACAGATTATTAATATGAAAAAGCAAAGCAAATAAACAAGGTAAAAATTAGATAAAAATGGAAGGTCCTATATATTACATCAAGATTTGAAATGATAACCCCATAATCATTTTCCAGAGTTCAAAGTCCACAGTTATTTCCTTGTACAGAAAGGCAGACTGATAATTCACTTACGTCAGTTAAGGTCTTTTTTTCTCTTTACTCTTTCCACAAAGCCCTTCTTGTCACTGGGAAATTCCTTAGACAGCACCAGGCCCTCTTATTCAGAATGAACAAGACACAAAGCTCAACTTCTGCAAAGCACTGCTCATTCAGCAGATATTAATTTGAACACTGAAATCAAAGTGCTGACAAACAGTTCAACATCATTGGAGAAATGTAAGACCCGAGGTATACAGCAGTGAAAGGACTTTCACATTTGTACATACCTATGCATGGTCGCTGCATTGTGATGGAGGAATTCTGGAACCAATGTTCCGAGTCTCGTTAATCACAATTTAAATAACCTATTAAAAACGTACCTCAAAAGACAAGGAAGCCTTTCACTTCTCTTATATCTCAAATTTGAATATGCCTTTTTCCTACTTATCAAGATTGGTTCTATAGGTCTGTATCTATAGATTGAGGTAATTTTACTTATAAAAGCATTTTAAGAAAAAAGCCAAGCATCTAATTTATCCATATAGGAGATATACAAAACAAAGCACAAATCTCTAAATGCAATAACAAGTCCTGCTTCTTTCAATAGACTGGTTTTACACTCTTGAAAAGTCTTTTACATAAGTAAATTATACATACAGGTACCATGTCAAAGAGTAGGAACTTTATTTATACTTCGTTAAAGCATAACGATGAAAGAGGGTTCCTGAAGAACTTCAGAATGGGAATCTCCCTAATATTTCTAAAGGTTACAGATGAGTTTGGACCAGCAAGAAATAAACGCGAAAAGAATTATCTGAGGGTCCTGACTATGAAATAATGCTTACAAGACCACATTTACATATTAAATACACCACTGTTCATTATAAAAATGTAAATACTTTGTGCGCATTAACAATTATTTCCCAGATACTATTAGATCCCATGAAGATGCTAGCACCTTCAGTTCTTAGAGGTGCTGTATAACTGTTGTTTCCACTAAACTAAAACTAAAAAAAAGATCAATGCCTTTGCAAATCAGGCTTTTACATACTTCGCTTTCAATCTTAGCAGATGCATTTTTGAAGATCAGTTCCGACCGGGTACTCATTTGCAAGGGAAATGCCGAACTTGGCATGATTTTAGCTCGATTCATCTTGCTGGGTCATTTCTTTCTTTTCTCCCTTTTCAGCCTGTAATGCCTCCTTGTTGACTTCTATTCAGTCACTAGTATTTCAAAGGAGACATGGGTATCTCTTTTAAAGGAATTATCGTGATTGTTAATTGGAGCCATTTGCCCTTGTGAAAAATCCACATCCCTGATGCAAACTCCTCCGTTTCTGACCTCCACCACCTCCCTGTCAAACTGGAATGGAAAACAACTCGCTCCTCCATTTAAATCAGCTCCTGCTGTCAGTGACAACCCCCAGAGTTGCACAAGGAACACGAAAGCTGAAAAAATGCAAGACCAATCTGCATGGACCACTGCTGCATTGAACAGTCTTCGCTCAGTTCAGCCTCTCTAATCCGAACAAGGTGATAAAGATAAAAGACATTCAGACAAAGCAGAAATCAAACTGAACTGCAACATCTGGATCTAAAGTGTTTTTGTTTTTTTTTTTAATGTCACTGTTGGAGGGAGATATGGGGAGCTTCAGGACTGAGCTGAGACTCACTTTAAAGCCCGCTGAATGGAAAGACCACCAAACTGCAAATATTTTACTAATTGAGTCTTTTCTAGAGATTGGAGGAAATCTTATTCCCGGCTTTCCAAGCAGAGTTGATGTTCTGGCCTGCCTTGAGAAGGATTTATTTATTTATTTATTGAAATTTATGTCTGCTTTATGCACTGTGCATCAGCCTAGAGGCAAACCATTTCAGTTCCTCAAGGACTTAACTGAGCCACAAGGTGCTCAGTAACATCTAAACTTTCAGGGACTTCAGACCCTCTCCTGTCACAGGGAAAGTTGAGAATCAAGTACGGAAATGCCTGACAGTCCTTAAGAATCCTCTTTCAAATACTAACTGTACAAAATGCATACATTTATAATAGGTCTTTTTTCTTCCACAGAAATAAGAGTAAGATGTATCTTGCACACTTCTGAGAACAGTGGGTTGGACTGCAGAAATAAATAAATATATGACAGCACAAGGTCTGCTGCCCTAGCAAAAAAATAAAATAAAATGATGAAACATTCAGGGATCAGCATTTCCCCCCCCCAACTACTTACAATCCAAACTAGATATTTCAAGCTGGCAAGTTATACCTCTGAGGACAGAGTTATGAAATAATTTCTCCCCCGGCTTGACAATAAAGTGTGTGTGGGAGAAATGACAGGCAGGATAAATGTGCCTGTCACACAACTAGCAAATTGTAGAATCAAGCCTTAAGCACTGTTAAATAAAATAAATAAATAAATAAAAACAAAAACCCCAAACCTCTGAACTTTTGTCACAGACTAAATGAATTTCTCTCTCTGAGTAATTCCCTCCAACCCGCCTTCTATCCTGCAGATATGTCACGTTGTTTGACATCTGGTCTGATGTTAACTTGACAATCTTTAGCTGAATATTAGGGTGTGGGTTTTTTTGTTTGTTTGGGGGGCCGGGGTGTTGTTTGTTTTAATTCCTTATGACAGTTAGTTTGTCATGTTGTGGGAGTTAGGGAGAAGAAATAAAGGATGGAGGAAAGGCAATTTTTGACCATGTACAGGCAATACCCCTCTTCCTCCTTCCTGGGACACCCAACATTTGAAAACTTCTTTTGTAGTTAATGATGAACTACAGATGGTGAACTGTGAAATTATCAACAGAGGGTTATCTCAAAGAGAACAAATCTGAACAGAAACTCTTCATCATAATTAAAAAAGAAAACAACAACAATCCAACAACAAATGAAACCAATGACATGATGGTCCCCTTGTGTCTACCACGGGCTACATTGGGCTAAGAGCTCATCCCTAAAAGCTCTGCATGTGCAGTTGCTAATGCATGGGAAATGTGATTAACTGACTGAGAAAGGCCTAGAATTACTCTCATTCTGACTAGATTACTGGATAATTAGATTGGTGGCACTCTTCCCTTACTGGGCTGTCAGATTAAATCCTGCTGTTTTTCTTCAGATAACTGTCATGTTCCACAATAACAAACAGGGACTGACACCAAGTGCTTTTCATGTTCAAAGGATGTAAATGCCTTTTCTACCTCTGGTGGACCAAGAGAAAAAAAATGCCCAGTGCACTTTCTATTTCATTGAAAATGTCATTAAATTTGATTAAAACATACCTACTTGATAAATCTGGTCAGAAACATTTAATTTCACTTGATAAATGGAAATCACAAGGCTTTGAATACTCATCTGGCCGATTACTTAATGGAAGGGCACAATTGAATTATACTTTAAAGGGGGAAAGAAGGAACATTTCAAAGTTCTGCCCACACAGAAACAAGTCTCTCATTTGCACGCTCTTCTTTGTGTCTGCTCAGTTCAAGAAAGGACCTGGTAGGTATGCTAGGATCTTCCACATTTGCTTGGTGTGGGAAGGGAAAACTTGTCATATTCCTGAATTCCCAAGAGTGGTACTGCACCACATGTTGTTAAAACAATTAACAGGCAGATTTGTGGTATTGGGTTCCCCTAGTCTCTCCTTTAAGAGACATTAACTCTTGTTATCTGACCAGACAGACAAGTTGAATTACCGGTTCCCAAAATGCACAAATAATGTTCCTATTGTCAGTTACTGTCATACCTGAATATCACAAGTTTGACTAAAAAACAAACAAACAAACCCAGAAGAAGTGCTGAATCTTCTAGAGTTCAACTGTGTCAGTCAGTATAAAACAAAACCTGGACTTCACTGATACTGTGAGGCCTTAATGCTTTCAATTTTTGCTGCCCCTTTTTCTGCTTATGCAAAAGCTGAGATTTTCCCACTGAGGCTTTCTGGAAGATATCTGTTATCACAAGATTTGTGCTAAAATTACAAGGCCTGGTAGGAATTGGTTTATTAATTTTTCTTTAGTGTAAATGAAAATCTAAATATATTGCAGCACTTCTAATTCTAAACCAAAGAACACCAACTCAACCAGAGGTCAAAACCCCGTCTTCATTTGGCAAATCCACTGACTTCAGCAACAGCTTTTCCTGAGTAAGTTCTTCAACCTCAGATAAAATGAGTAAAACACCAGTCATCTGCTTAACAGGATCAATATGTTTAGCTTTTCTTGCCAAAGTGATCACTAGATGGGAAAAGTCTTCTGAAAGATAGCAATGGACACAGATAAAACCCAAACCAAAATCTTGATTCAGCTGAAAATAGTGGTTAATCTCCCACTGTCCTTATCAGTCCTCTCCCAACAGCACCCCCACACACATTCTTCTAGCCCCAATAGCTCAAAAGGATTCGTGCTATTTCTGTTGACAAGACTTCTCAAATACTAAGCCTTAATGTACAGGGTTTATTTTATGGTTTCACAGCATAGGCGAAGCACCCACGCATGTGTGTACTGACCAGGTTCAGAGCAGCTCCTGATAGCAGAGAGGAGCATGCTAACGAGAAGATGGCAATGCTACTCTCCACCAAACACTAACAGCTTACAATGAATTTGAGAGATGGCACAAAAGGGATTTCTGTTGTAGTTAGTATTTCCAAACCATAAATGCATAAACAACCCTCCCTCATCCAAGACGTTTTACTACTGCAGTGCTATTTCTTTCCCGTGGATTTCAAGAAAGCTTCTAGGTTGGAGTAAAGCACAAAAGATTATTTTAGACAAACCATTATTTTTTCCCCTTACAATACTGCCATGGTTGGATTCTTTCCACAGCTAGTTAATAAAGAGAAAGTTTTCTGTACATCTGCTCTCACTGGCAAACTTATGCAACACGATGAAAAATGGGTCTTTTGAAGTTTGCACAAGAAAGAAGAGATCGAAGCTGAAGGAAAGGTGGAACATCTCTGATAACTCATGTCAGGATATCAAGAACATTTGAAGCTACAAAAATGTATGCACATTTCTTCCTATTCCCTTTTTTTTCTGCTTTCTTATGACTTTAGACTTTTTAAAATTTATTTTAAACTGGAAGAGTAGTTTAAACTTGCATGAGAGTATTTCCCTATGAAATAGCAAAGGAACAGAGATATAAACAGCAATAGCAATGAAGCTGAGAGCATATAAGCAGCTAAAACTATAAATATAGAGAGCAAAAGCTAACGTTAAGAAATAAAACTGTTATATAGTCTGCATTTACAACAGTAATGTGTATTTTTCATATCTGATATGCATAATAGTTCCAAGGACTTGCAACAATAGTTGGAATAACAAGCTTAGACATCTCCATTTCACTAACTTGATTATCTACAGAATCTTTTATTTTATTTATTTGTTTAGACTAGAAACGAATCGTTTGTCTTCTCGCTTATGGCTGAAACAGAAACACCTTTGAGTGAAACTGAACTGGCTGATTTACAGCACCCATCAACATCAACCAGCAAGCTGGGGTGTAGAGTTAGTTACATTACCTGAGGACAACAACACAGGGATTATAGCAGGTTGTTAGTACTAAAATTTAACCAAAACTCTCCAATTAACTCTTCCCAGTCTCACTGACTGTGATAGATTGTAAGCATTTTGAGAGCCTTTCTATAAGGAGCAATAAAAGGGAAAGTGTTTGTGCCTACATGCTAACTTCTTATCTTTATGATAGAAGTCAATCTGAAGCAAGAATGCCAACAAGAGCACACAAAGGAGACCTTGCCAGTCCAATGTGTCTTTTGGATGCTATAGAGAAGTCCCCAACAATTAGGGCCCATGTGTCCTTACCAGAGAGGTGCAAAACCTCAAACTATTCACTTCAACGGAGCCAGGCTGGTATATATTCATCGACGCCATGATTTATCATCACACACCTTCACCCATTCTGATCCCAGAGCTACGACATTTCTTATGAAAATATGCACAAGAGAATTGCTGGTGGGCCAGAAAATGGTTTGATAGTTCTGGGCTACTGGATATAAATACGACCTGATCACTACTCAGTGGTCTTTTAATAACTGATTCTTCATCTGGAAAGAGGAGGAAAAAGTATTTTTGACTACTTGACAGAAAGAAAATAGCATTTGTTTAAGGTCGCTGAGGGAATTGGAATGTCAGAAAGTGACCCATGAGAGATGGATTAGCATGAAGTTAATGCGGACATAAATATAAATACATTATTCACCTGCCTGTGCTGTTTATCAAACGGATAGATACATGAGTACGCAATACAGTGCTCCTAAAGCATTGCCTAAAATTTGGAACGCTCTGCTTTTCCCTAATTGCACTCTAACTGTTCCCCTTTTGAGGCTGCATCTGAAGGAAGGCTGTAGCAGCAGAGGCAGCAAGGGGACTCCATTTCCTGGCTTTCATCCTTGGGCTTGTTCAGGAGGCAGCACTCCAGTGCTCGCTGCGACAGAGGCCTTCTCTGATGAGGACACCTGTCCAACATGAGCTGAACAGAAACCACCAACACCTCTCACAGCGCCTAACAACTCTCAGATGTTAATATCGTTCGGCTAATATCGAGTGGGCTGCTGATTGAAGCCAGCATAGAAGGAGTGGGAGGATTTTAATCCCGTTTGTACATGTGCTGGGGAGTGAGAGCTCTTCAAGCTGAAGGGCTATCATCCAGTCCCTTCACGAGAACTAAATGCACTAAAACAATGATGTGAATAGTATCCACCACTTCACATACTTTGGGTGGCCTTATTTGAACAAAAGGTTATTCATGCTGTTATGTTACGAGGATCCCTAAAACCTCATTAGTGGCAATGAAGCAGATCCAGTGGCAGTAATAAACTCCGGTTTAAATTAGAAACAGCTACATTTTGCACGTTCACCTGCATACACATGATCTGTTTGCTGATAACCCAAAATGACCAATTTGTTAAAGTTTACATAACTTAAAGAGGAAAAAAAAATAATAAACAACTTCTGTATCTGGAGCAATAAATCCTTTATTTGGCATGCAGTTGAGTCATTGCCCTTATCATTAAGGCAGAAGTAATTAAACCAGCGCTTCATATACCTTTGGAGAAAATTGCACGTCAGGGTGAGACATGGGAGAGCCGAAGTAGGCTCACATTTATTTTCAGTGTGTGGTCACTGCTGTGAAAAAGCATACAGCTTACAGGAGTCGCTCACTTTTTAAATATTTCCAGCTTGAACGCTGACTGCAAAACATCACTGCTAAGCTTGTATTCAAAAGGCATGGCATAGTAAAAGTTCTCTTGAAACACAAAAGGAATGTTTTTTTGGTTTACAACACCCTTCTCCCTCTCTTTACTCTACTGAGAAAAACACTGTGTACTGTAAACCCAAATCAAGTCAAGTTTGCTTTCCTCTATGAAGATTTCTATTTCGACATCACAACTGCTATTAACTTCAAAGGAAGCTGACGGTTCTCCAGTTATTAAGTTAAAAGACGGCCAACTTTCAGCTGGAGTCATTGCAAATTAATTGTGCCTTTCAAGGCCACATTAGGTCATTTCCTGAGCTGATGGTAATAAATAGCCCTTTCCATAATGTAAGAACAAATGAGTATAGAGAGGCTGTCCTGATGTAAAAAAATGAGGACTGGGCTGAGCTCGGGGTAATGGCATACGGCAGCCTGCCCAAGCAGCCTTCACTGACACCCCACCTAAAACCTGACTCTGCATCTTGATGTACCATGAATTTTGACACATGTGCAAGCCAGTGTGCCACAGAAAGGCACAATCTGACTGCACCTCTTCTCCAGCCCTGTTTGCTTTTTTGTTTTACGTTTTGTCACACGTATCGGAACAAGGCACCTGCCAGCTGTGGGACAGAGCCAGCAGACTGCAATCAAAGCAGCCCAAGGTCAGCAGGTTTGCTCTTACAAGCTTGATCTCTACCATGTCCTCACCTTTGAGGGGCATTTCTTTATTAATAGGAATTCAGAAAGAAATGGAGCTGGCGGGAATACACCATGCAAACAAGCATTGAGCTGCTGACATTTTCATTTCTTTGCTGAGTAATTTGCCACAGTCATGTGAAAACATTAGTTAACAAAGAGCCTAAAAACCCAGGATTTTCCTTTCTTACTAAACTATTCTAGTGGCTTCGTTTCTTCGAATGCAGTGACTTAATGGTAAAGTATTTCCCCAAGCTGCAGGCAAAATCCTGCCCAAATCTGGCACTGCATAAAGCTTGTGCAACCCTCTTTCTCTGCACAGAGATGGCAGTGAGGACACCCCAAAATCCACATACAGGGCTGGTCTCCTGCATGCCATGTAGCCCACATCTGTCAGCACCTGCAGTCTCCCACCTGGATCTCTTCATCTACCTGCAGCAAGGGTTGCTCTTTTCTCTTGACTTGTACAGGACCCAGTAGAGTCTTGGTCCCGATCCATTCCCAGTCTAACAAATATCAAAGTCTCTGTGGTGTCCATGTTATGTTCAGAATCAGATGACACAAGATGATGCAGAGCCAGTTCTTTCTGGAAACAGGAGCAAGATGTCTGGGAATTTCAGCATTAACTTAAGCAAAGCCACCATTTAACCCAGGACCACAGCTCATATTGCAAGCTTAATAGCAAGTCTGTGCTGGGTGTCTGACACCTGCCTCTCATTATGGGAATAAATATTTCCCCTCTTGCATTTCTGCTTTTATCTCCCGATTTCCCCAATATCTGTGCTCTATACCGGTTAAGTGAATTTCAGTGAAGAAGGCACAAATTAATTCTCATCATTAGCAATTATTATTACCGACTTAGTATACAAAAGAAGAACGAAATAAAACAAACAAAAACCAACAAAGACCAGAATCCCTGACCAACAAAATTAGCTCAGGATTAATTTAAAACAAAATGTGTTTGATGGTAGGTTTTTGCACAGTTCCAGAAAATCAAAGCTATTGATAAGCAACCATTTACAATAGGAATCAACTTTTTTTTTTTTTCTTTGTACAAAAGAAGGAAGCCTGAGAGAGAGCAAGGTTCCTCCACAGATTAAAGATTAAACAGCAAGCACTACAGCACACAAGCTATTAGTAAGAAAACAAATACAGTCACACAGCCCATTGCATTCTGAATGAGTGATGAAAATGCAGGTCTGTAAGAATATTTTGTGGATTACCCTGTCTTCACCCTAACCAGAAAAGGCCATCAAAGCATGGGGCACAATCTGACTGCACAAGGTCCCACAGAGACTCAGGGCATCTCCAGCAGGACACAGGAGATCTGGGTTCACAGCCCTACATCCCCGATGCTTAGCAGGCTAGAGCTTTAGTGTCTTGCACTGCCCCAATGACTATTCAATTATTCATACAAGCTGGAAAAGGTCTGGGTGAGAGAGAATGCGAGAGGCTTCTTTCAAGAGAGCCAATAATTTGAAGGGGGGCAATCACCTGGCATGTAAGAGACCCTTCTTAAAGCCCTTGCTTCAAATTATAGACTGACACAGGATTGAACCCAAGTCACCAAATCCTAAATGAGTTCTTTAAGCTCTGAATTATTAACGGTTCTGAAGGAAAGGGATTCTTTCACTAATAAAATTCATTTTGGAAGCTGTATTTTTTTTAGTCTCAGCACATTTCAAAAACTTTTTTTTTTTTGAAACAACAAGAACAGCCACAACAAAAACAAAACAACACATTTTCACCACCGTATCATCTACCATTATAAGTGGCAAAGCAAGGTGAGGTTAAGTGTTCCATTGAGATCCATGATGAAGGGTCCTACACAGCCATAAGAGATGTAAAACAAGTTTTTGAAGTCCAGCAAGAAGGTAGAAATATTGAAAACTGATACAGAGCCTACATAAATTGAAGTCTCATTGATTCAGCACTCAGAAAATTGCACTTGGAATGACTTCAGTGGAGAAATGAAGTATTAAAATGTTTCAGGTCTTGATAAATATAATTTCTTCGTGAAAAATAAATTCAACTAACATACTTCAACAAAGAATATAACTCAGGTGATAGATTAATATACATGATCAGGATAAAGATAATTTGTTCACACAACACAGTGCAAGATAAATCAAGCAGGCTGAGTATCCTCTGCCATGTTGAAGTCAGAGATAACTGCTAATATATCAGCATATGTTATTTATCGTAACACTCATATATTTCATTTCTGAAAGTAGCCACTCATTGTTCTTTACAAGCATTTAGTAATTTCCATTGCTTTGGGATCTTAATATTCTGGTTATCATAGAAAATGCATTATGGCTACTACACAAATCCTTTGCAATCACAGTCAATTTTTTCTGAAAATGGAAAGAATAGCAGTGATATAACCAAGTGAACCTTGAGGAGCTCAAAGTCCCAAGAGACCTGTACAATGCAGACAATTAGTTTCTGCCTACCGATAATGTTTTGCAGGCAAACGCATGGGAATCAAACAACAAAAAAAATCCCCTTATAAACAAAGAAAATGGATAACAACTCTGAAACGGGCAAACCGCAAAGCACAGCAAGAAAATACAAAACAGAAGATGTTAAAATCATCAGATATTGCCTGTGTTTCATTTCTGTAAGCTCTCCGTTTTCTTCTACACGTGTCCTGCACTGACATTTCAAAAACAACGCAAAACAAAGCGGGTTTATTTGCAATAGGTATCTTTCATTATTTATTAGCGTATAAACCACAAACTGCTATGTAATGCATTCGCTACAATCGGAAAAAAATACTTTTTATTGCAGTCTGAGTCATTTCCTATTTTCTTCCATTACTGAATAATAATTTAACACAGTAAACAAATATACACTCATTAAAGTTTCTTAGTAGACTAAAGCTTTGAGTCATTGCTCTGGCAGAATTTACCTCTCCAAGCTCTTACAAGTGCTTTGTGAGCAATCTTACTCAGGTAATGAATACAGCACACGAAGATAAAAAATATATCCTCTGCGTTTCAGCACACTGAAAATCCTACCATGAGCTGCAGGAGAGCTTTAGACTCATAAGGCTTCACTCATTTTGGAGTCTTCCTCTGTTCACTGTCAGGCTGGAAATCACTAATGCCATCACCAGCCGAGGCTGGACCCATGGGTGCTATGTGGATCCCATCTGGAAGACCTGCTAATTAGCACACAGCTCTGTGAGGCAGCCTTGGGTCCATGGTGGCCATGAAGATGTTGAAGGATAATGCAGTGAACAGCACACAACAGCCCTAAAATTACAGTAAGTGGTTCAAAAATGCCTCGTGCCTGCCTTGACGAAGCTGAACAGAAGCCAGGGTTCAAGGCAGCCATCTTGAGCTTCAACATGGAAAGCAAGCAGCTTTGAGGGGCCTGGATCTCCTCTCAAGAGTAAGATCGCATGAGTAAGTGCTGAAAGCGTAGAGATCGAGAGAGAGGATAAGCGTTAGCTTTTGGTAGGAAAGGGAGAGGAAGAAGGAAAGAAATTCAGGTGCTCTTCAAGATGGCACATGACAAACCACAGAAAACCTGAAGGAATTCGGCCTTCTTCAAAGTGTAAAGGAGAAGGCATATCCACACACCTCTCATTCAGATCTGTGTTTTTTTTTTCCAGTGTTACAGTACCCAGAGAATAGCACTTTGGTTTAAGCAAGCTTTTGGTCATTTATGACAGCCACCATTCATGACGCTCCCAAAGGGCTGAAAGCTGCAGGTGCTGAGTCCAAGCCAGACCTGCTAAAATAATCACCAGCATGTGTCCTGCTTGGGGTTTTAAAAACCAAATACAGAAACACTGCATAACCTTGTCCCAAGACAGACACCAACCAGGAGTCTGAAGGATAAAAAGGACACCCGAAAACCGGGAAGCAACAGATGTCAGCCTGTGGCACAGACTATTAAAAATCCTGATTTTAAAATCACAAGTTAGAGAACAAATCCTCTTGTCCTAAATACTTATCTAGCCCTTTGGGTAAGGGTAAGAAGATTTAAGCATATATTGCAGCAGACTGGGTGAGAGGGACAAACGTGGCCCAGCCTGGGTTGCTGAAGCTAGCCAGCATCCCTGGCTTGGGAGGCTGGGCTGCAGGATTATGTTGGAAGGGATAGAAGGAGTCACACCTAAAAAAAAACCCTCATGAGCAGAGCTGGGAAGCCAGGCAGCCCCAGCAGCACAGCTCCACACGCCCTTCCCCTGTAGCATGCTTGTAGGAAAGCTGCCGAGGAGGAATCCTCCTCCAACACTGGTAGGGGAAAAAAAAAAAAAAAAAAAAAGGAAAACAAACAGAATAGGCCAGACAGTCTGGCACAACTCTGTTTTTCCATACGGTTCCAGCGAAGGGTTTTGAAGCCACGATGCACCACCACACCGCAGCACGGCTGTCCCGCGGGCAGCCCCAGTGGGAGCGCGTCCCTCCGGTCCCTGTGGCCATGGTGGGAAGGGAGGTGCTGTGCTGCCAGCTCCAGTGGGCACTGCAGCAGCAGGGCAGAAAACACAGCCAGAAGTGCCTGCCACCAGCTCCATCAGTGCCACGGGTGGGGGCCAGCACCCAGCAACCCCCCTGCGACTCCCTCTGTCCTTTGGCATCCAACTTGTTTTGCACAGAGGAACACGGAGCCTCCCTCTGAGCCACCTACTACAAGCGAATGCAGTATCGATGCTGCAGCAGATAGTGATCTTCTCTCAATTCTGATTTATTTTAGGTTTCTTGCTGCAGGGTTAACACGTCTAGCAGGCTGAAAACGCAGGCGTGCACAGACACCATCATGTAGAGTGAGATTGGTGGTGCTGGGGAAGTTTGGGAGCTCTCAGGGTTTTTTCTATCAAGCATCTGGGAGTGGTTATGTCTCAAATCAGCCAGAAATGAAGCTGAGGCACCCCTTCTCCTCTCCCTCAACTCACAAAAAAAGAAAACTTGACTTTTCCAAACCGTAATCAAAATTTGTTCAGCAGGTATTTTAGTGTCTGGAACTAGAAGAGACTGGGGAGGAAGGAACAAGCCGGTAAAGATAAGGAGGGAAAGCAGAAACAACAGGATTTAAGAGGGAGGAGGAGGTTCGAGCTGGTTTTGCACATTTCAAAATATTTTACATTCTAAGATAGGGCTCCAAAGCTCCAGATGGCACAGAGGTCTACAGTGATACTCTCCACCAGGGTAATCTACAGCACTGATATAAAACACTGAGGGAAGAAGACATGTAGCAGCCAACCATTATACTACAGGCAGATATCCGATTGTTTTTTTGTTTTTCTTGTTCAATTAAAAAACAGAAATCCTGAGAACTCAGAAACTGCCAACCTTCTACTGTCACAAGTGGCTCCAGAGACTTCTGAGCTCATTTCTGAAGTTCTTGTTACTTTATCATCTTTTCTACTTCCCCCTTCTTCAGCCTCCTGTCTCTCCATTTAATTATATAGGTGTCAATGAGGTTGATTAGAGCACAGTTTTTGGGAGCCAGGGGACTGTTGTGATAGCACATCTAAGGAGAGACAGCCCAGATGATTATCTCTTATAAATAGCTACAATTTGGGAAAGAAAAAGAATAGTCTAGTTAAGAAAGGAGGCCAGAGGAACAAGGCATCTTACATACCATGGTATGTACTATACCACGCCATACTTAGTGGGTCCTCAGCCCAGACCCTATCCTAAGAGACACAACAGCAGACAGTAGAATGAGAAAAAATACTCCATGATAACATTAGTCACACACAAATCATTGAAGTGATACTCTGCAAAGAATCCAAAACATAGGCAACATTATTTTCTTCTCCATGCTTGTAACTGCTACTCTAGACAGTACGCATAGGACTTTTTAAGGATATATTGGGAAGGGGTTTCATGCCAAAGGGCCATCACACATCCAGAGCTGATGTAAATACAAAACAGTCTGCACTCTAATCTACTGATAACAATAGAGGCAAAAGACAATCCAGTATTTCCATTTAACCTTATAAAGTAATCTACTTGCTCTATTATCTCTTTTTTTCCTACAATGGCTGCATTATTTACAACGTAAATTAAAGCAACATATTGGGTCTTGATTCTCACTTACCCAATGTGCTATTATTCCTATAGCCTAATCTACTCTCACTGGTCTGTTTTACATTTTTCAAGATGTACAAAGCAGCTTGAGTCTAAATACACATGAAGCTCACTGAAGTTGTGTCTACATTTGCGTTTTAGTGTAAATCAGGAATGTGTCTTTGATGCAAATGCCCTAATTGCTCCCACTTGCCACGTGCTGGTTCACATTACAGAACAGCTGTGGAGCACACAGATTCAGCTCTTTTCAGATTAAATTTACCCAGAAGATGAATCCAGGACTACACCTGATGTATCCCCACCACTAACAGGCATGCAGTCCACAGGAACAGACTAGAACTAGCCCAAAATAAAGCCCTGCTGAAATGCATATGGTGGAAGTCAGTTTTGCAGCACTTTTTCCTCTCCACAGGTCTGCTCCCGTTAGTCCATACTGCTTCTTACCACAGATGTAACCCCAACACCAGACTTTGGCAAAGCTCTACAGTTCTCAGCCCGGTACACAATGCACAGCTAAAAACCCATTTTTTACTGTTAATCAGTTTAACATGATTATGCTGATCTAAAGATGAAGCAAGTGAATGAGGAAGTCGGGATAAGAATCACTTTGGTCCCCTTGCCTCACTCTGCCACCAGTCTTAGCAGCAACGTACATGAAGGTTAAACACAATATTGTTCAGCGCTCACCAGATCTAGAGAGGTTGACTGCTCACTACTGCTCAGGTCTGGATGGAAACGTTGAATGCTTCAGAGCATCATTTTAAAAATAAATAAATAAATAAAACTACATGGATCCTGTTGCTAAAAACTTCTTAATGTTTTCTGTGGGAATCCTAGGAGCTACTTCCAAAGACTCGCTTAAGTATTTATACTCTTCTGGTAGCGTGAAACAGGATTGACTAATAATTTCATTAATTTCATTTTATTTAAAAAAATTGGAATTTTTTAAATTTTTTATTTCTAAGGACAAAATAGTTTTCACAATGAATATGACCTGAAAAGTACCAAAAATATTCAGAATTGTTAAGGTTGGAAAAGACCTCCCTCCAAGTTCATCTGGTCCAACTGTCCCCCTACCACCAAAATTACCCACTAAACCATGTCCCCAAATATCATATCCAATCTTTTTTTCACTTTGAACCAGAGCTTATAGAAATGCCATCTTTGTCACCATTAACCAAGAGCTCCTTCCTTCATAGCCATGGCAAATGTGTGTGCTGCCCAGAATAATGAAAAACAGACTCACTGGACACAAGTTGTAGGACATTTAGTAGCATTTGAATGATCAAAGTCAGCTTAAATTAGTGACAAGCAGCACAGCTGAACCTAATCCTTGATGAAGATAGCAAGCAAAAATATTTGCTATCCACAAGTCAAAAAAGCAGCATCTCACCACCTTTGGGGTGGGGAGGGTGGGGGGAATGGGGAGCAGCTCTTTTTGACAAGGCTTTTCCATGTCAAATACTGTACAAGGACAACATGAAACAAAGACCACATAATATAATTAAATACTTGGAAGTAATCTCAAGAAACCTCAACCTACCAAGTCATCCTTCTTTCTATATAGGAAGTGGGGTTTTTTTAATGCTGTTAGGAGCATATCTTGCCTAATTAGCCAATTCCATGCCATAATTACATTAACATTGTGTGTTTTCTGGCAGTTTTACTATAAAGGATTTGCAAATATTCAAGCATTCTTTCTGCTTTTGATCTATGTGGGTTCTCTCCCTCCAACTCCTCCACATCTCTATTTGCCTTCACAGAATGGAATGAAGGATTTTTTGAAACTATATCCAAGAAAACATTTTCATTGTGGTAAATTATGGAAGAAAAAATATACTAGTAAAGCACTGTTTCAGGAAAAAAAAAAAAAAAAAAAAACTTTTTTTTTTTGGAAAGGTTGAGCAACAAAGCAGGTGCACTGGGGAAAAACATATCTGCTGGCTTTGCAGAATTGAACGGAAAGTCCACTTTGTTTTATTACTATTTCAAGCCATTTAGAAACTTCAGTATGAAAGGAAAAAAAATAATCCAGACTTTGCTTGCATATTCTTCAGGAAATTCCCTTGTTAAAGCAGACCAGCAGAGACTCTCTCTTGTTTCTCTTCCCCTCTCCTCCCTTTTGAAAGGACTGTTGTGATCTTGAAAACATAATCTGGGAAGAAACATCTGGCCTTCACTTTTTAATTACATTTCAATCATCTGAAAGGTTTTCCTGGAGGTAGACATACCTACAAGGGCTTACTGTCAAAAAGTACAGGGCTGCTCTATAAATGGATCGACTGTAATGGTGAATTTGGGACCAATCTAAATAAATAAGATCAAGCCATGTAAAACTTCCTCCTCAGAAGCAGTGATTGCTCACAGGCAGATTGCTAGTTTTTGAACCTGACAGAAGCACGGCGAGGGGCAGGGAAAGGAAATCTTCCAGGGAAAGACAGAGACAGGAAAAGGAGCATCCAAACCTGGCAGTGGGGGCACCCCAGCCGCTTGCCTCTGGCCACTGCCCAAACCTTTGCAAACAGGGAGCAAGAGCAGTCCCTTTTAAATGGCACTGGAAGCGCCCTCCCTGCCTTCATCTTTAGATGAAGACGGAGGGGAGAAGAGCGCGGCAGGGCCAGCAGTGGGGCTGGAAGCCAGGCAGCCGCGCAGGTGGGCTGGAGCAGCTTGCCTTGCGGCTGGTACGTGCTTCCTGAGCCTCCCCCATCCCAGGTGCCGACACTCTGGAGACCACGCGGGGGGAGCAGGAGAGCTGCCAAGTACAAGGTGTTATCCCGGACACTAAAATGCCTTGCTACGGCTCTGAAGCACGCAGTAATGTAGATACGAGAGGATAAGGAATTCACAATTTGTTCGGGCTGTGATCCAGCAAAAAGCACTTAAGCAGGTGTATCACCAGCTCCACCACACATGGGAAGCTAGAGTCCAGCTTAACAACAGCAGGATCTACAACATGCTATCGGAGTAGGATCACTTTGAGAAAAGCCCTTTTCCTCTTTCCTTCTATCCATTTCCAAATTTCATGTCAGCCTGGCCACGGTATCCCCCTAAAGTGCAATGGAAAAGCACCGAGGAACAACTGGAGAGAAGTGCTGCTCTCTTTCTCTTCGCTAATATTTACGCTGCAGTAACTGAAGCCAAGAACAGAGCTGCTCTGCACTATGTTCTGCACAGACAGAAAGCAAGGAAGTGCCCTAAAGAGAAAATTATCAGACAGAATAACAGCTAGAGGGAGGAACAGAAAGATGGCAAGAAGAAATGAGTTGGCTGGTATCACACAGCAGACCAGCAGCAGAACACAGAGTAGCATCCATATGAACCCAAACTTGAGCCCAGTAGGCTATATTGCCTCCTAACCAAGAGGATAAGTGCTATCCAGTGCATCATCCATGCCCCAGCAACGCGGAGAGAAAGACTGAGATCTGAACTATCAGGCTAAGATACTGCTCCTGTACTCAACTTTACATTACATACTTGAGAGTATTTTTGATGCAATATATCTTATGCCACAGCTCTGAATCCTGCCAAGCATTTTACCACTTACTTAAAAAAAAAAGTCCTCTCTCTATATCTCTGTATATATATATAATATATATATATATATAGGTATATGTACATATTTAGATACTAAATCTAAATAATGTATCAACCAGAGAAAGTAATTTTCCCCTGCTCTTTCCTTTGTCATTATATGAATTTGCTGAGGTTATGTCTCAAAGGACAACTATCAGTAACAGACTGGTAAATAAATAAGTGTTTCATCAGCACCCCTTTTAAAGACCTTTGCTCACATTGTCTCTTGCTGGTAAGGTCGACCTGACATAAACCAGTTCTCAGCAGGCATCTCCCAGCTTTCAAAGATGAAACAGAACTTAAGCTCTGCAGTTGATAAAGCACCTTGTGTCAAAAAACAGTGCTTTGTGACTTTGGCCTCGCAGTGAAATCTCAAAGATCTGTTCTGAAGTGATGTAATTCACAAATTATCTTTGTTCTTTACTGCGTTTAGACTTCATAGAGGCAAATAAAGAATACCCTCTCAATTAACAGAAAATCATGACAAGTTGGAAAAATACATACGGGTAACAAAATGACACTGGGGATTACTTCTACATTTTCATTTTCCTTCCTCGCTACAGGTAATTAGCTACATGGAAATAGTTGATGCAGTTCTAAGTAGCCTAAGGCACGATAAACAAAAAAAAGTAGTTATATCTCCCACTTTGATTAGCAAAACAAAACAAAACCCAGTAATCTCAATTGTTTGTTGTTCCTAGGTGGCAAGAAACAGGTTTGACTTTTCTTGTCCAAAATAGACGTTTGCCAACACTAAACCTGTCCTCAGCCACGTTCAGGGGATGGAGTTTTCCCAGCTTTTACATCTTGTGTGGGCTGTCTTTAGTTTATACAGACTTCAGTCAGATACACAAGAACTTTCAGTCCTGTGCTAGCTCCACAGCCCACATTTTCAAAGCTATTTTTTAAGAAGGAGCAGATCTGATCGTATAACACCCTTGCAATGTGATCCTGCCAATATTCATATTCAGTGGCTTGAGCTATGGTGGCAAAACACTCCATGAACCTACTGCTGCTCATCCAGTAGGCTCGGACTTGGCAGTGATGGCCACTGCTGGCAGGCAGAGCACTTGGCCCAGTCCTGCCATAAAAGAAGGCCAGTTGGGGTGTGTGTGTGGTTTCTTCACTGCACTGATTAATTTCAGCAGCTTAGATGATATGTGATATTTATGGATTAGAGGCAAAGATGGGAAACATTTACTTATATTTTAAAACCACCGAGCCTTAAATATGGGATGAGAAAACACAGAAGGAATCCTGGCTCAGTGGGCAACTTGCTTTTGAAACTGCTGCAGGCCAGGGAAAGACACGCCTTTGGGCAAGATTTATTTTTCTGTACTTGGGGACCACTCAAAAGTAGAACCCTATCATACCCGTTCCAAAAAAAACTCATGAAGAATCAGTCAAGAAGCCAAATTGCTTCATTCCCTCTTCTGCTTCTGCTTTGGAAACCCAGCTGCACACAGGTGATGCGTTTCATGGCAGGGCATGAGGGAATGGTTGCACTGAAGAAAGGGGACCGAGCAGGAAATGGTGGCTGAGCCAAGCTCTGAATGACCAAGTTGCATAGCTGGGTCCTTCAGCTGAGGACAAAGGAAGTGGTTCTGATTGATATCAGACAGAGAAGCTCATTTGACCCAAAGGCAGACACACACATACCGTCTATCTTACTAACCATCGGCTTCATGAAAGACAAGGCTCAGGATTGAGGTCTCTGGAACATTTCTGGGAATAAACTCTCTAGGAATAGAGAGGTTCCTTTCCACTTCAGAGAGAACAAATGTTAAGAAAGATACGGAAAGCATCTCAGATATTTAAACTAACTTTGCTACTTCAGAAGCACTGAAGATTTGAAGCAGGGTAACACTGCGGGAGGCTTGGTGCTTAGGTTCTGTAATGCCCATTTGGATTTCCACAAAGGAAAATCCTGTCAACAGAAATTTAAACACACTCGCACAAAACATACAAGATAGCAAGACACAAAGAAGCTCGTAATGCTGGAGTTACGCCAGCACCATTGCCATCTGCCTTTTTGCTACCATAAGAGGAAAACACACATGAAACACTTATCCTGGGCCAGAGAGCCTAAGCACTGCTGGCTTCTCTGAGGGCAAGGAAGCTGGTACGGAGTTGCTCATCCGAGTATACCAGGGCTGAGCTGCCATGAGGGCTAGCTAGCTTCTAGATGCACAGCATTTTGGAGGGGACACAGAGCCAGAGTCCAACCATGGCAGGCCCAGAGCCACGCAGCGGTGACACGGCCCAGCCATGGCAGCTGGCTTCCATGCTGTAGCCCCAGGCCTCCCACCGCACTTCCAGCCATCAGCAGCGCTCCAAATGGAAATGCAGTTATGGGAATTTGTTTCATTAGCCTTCTGCACAAACATTTACACACTTCCTTCACACTCCTTGAATCTTAAAAAAGGAGCTACTGATTCTAAAGGTCACTGGCGTCTCTCCCTTCTCCTGCACTGGCCAATCCAGTGTCAGACGAGCTAGCAACACCTTTATTTTTCCTTCCAAATGAGTCTCTGGCTTCTAAAAAGAAAGGAAAGTGACCAAGATGGGATTCTTCCCTAAAATCCCCGTGGATGTTTGTTTTCTCTGGATGACTGTTTGCCTACGCTTTAGCTGGCGGCCTGGCTGTGTGACCCTCCCCCTCGGCACCTGGGAAGCACATTGTCAACTCTGGAAGTGTTTATTCTCTGTAGATTAAACAGCATTTGCTGGATGGTGATCACACAAAGTTGTAAAAACAGATGGACAATGATCTGTCCAGACTTCCAGAGCTCACCATGAGAAGGCTACTTACATAAAAACATTTTGCTGAAGGATCAAAGGATTTTCTTCCCCCCCTCCATGCTCAGTTGCATGAGGTCTGTTATATAAACATGGGGACACAAAACAACCATCTTAAATAATGCCAAAACTCCAACTTTCGAAACTAGTATTCAAAATTAGCCTATTAGAGTTAACAAATTGGCTGAGTAAATTAACAGTCCTATGCACGATCCTTTTCCCATTTCACCTGCATCTCAAAGTGTTTTTCTTTTTTTCCAGATATAACCTCACTCCTCGGTTTCAGTAGATAGAGAAAACCTCTTTATTCTCACTAGCGCTCCAGATCAAACTGACTTAAAAGTTTACATCAGTGCACTCTCTCATGCATCAATATAACCTAACAACATGTTATTTAAAAAGCATACAGGCTTTCATCTAGGAATAAGAAATAAAGGACATTTTTCTAGGTGGTGAGCTCTACCCTGAACAGTGCCTCTGACAAAGTCTCAAGGTCAAGCTAAATAACAAGAGGAACGTGAATTCCTAGCCCTATCTCCTAGGGAGATAGGGGATGGGTGAGCATAACACAGTCCCTGACAGTGCCTCTGGTGTTCATACTGCTGGAACTGTGGGGTCCCAGCTCTTGCTTCCACACTCAGGTCTTTGAAAAACTGGAGCGCTCGCAGGGCAAAGCAAGAAGAATGATGAAAGGATCAAAGCGTATGCTTCACAGTGTGAGATGCAAGATGATCAATTTATTTAACTCATCAAAGAGATGTTTTAGAGGTGACTTGATCACAGCCTATGACTACCCATATGGGAAACAGAAATTTAATAGGGGACTCTCCAATCTAGGAAAAAAATTACCGAGATCAAACAGCTAGAACCTGAAGTTTGTTCACGTTATAAAATCGTTCACTTTATAAAATCATTCACTCGCTCTCTACCACCAGTCCCGATTCTATATCCATCTGGCCCTTCTTCACATACTTCATACTGAAAACTAACCAGCAAAACCAAGCAAAGAGATAAGGAAAATAAAATTGGAAAGGCCATTCAAGAACATACAGGAACAGAAAGAAGAGGTCTGCTGTATGCAAATAGCTTTTTCCAAGCTCTAACTTTCCTTCCTTCCCATGTTCATGCATTTCTGCCTTCTATATTTCTAACACCATTAGATTATTAATTCCTCTGCCAACACTGTCTTTATACTTGTCTTCAGCAATTGTGTCTCTATACTAAACAGGAACTAAAGATGAAAAGTACCTTTATTTTGCATACCAGGAAGCTGGAACTAATCCTCAGCCTTGAGAGTAGCAGTTTTCAAACTGGGGTTGTAGGATTGCCACTTCCATGGCCCCTGAAAGGGTTATGAAGAGGACAAGTAAACTAGCACTTCTGTTCAGAAATAAAAGATGGGCTCCCACACTTTCAGGAATTTTGGGTACTGTTCTGCAGTACCCATGGCGCGTGCATCTTTGCATAGGCGTTCAACCAGAGAATAATTTGGGAAATTTTACTGGAGAGGAACGCAATAGTGCTGCTGCCCAGAAGGCAGGTGGTATGAAAAACACTTTTTGCTTTTATGCCAAAGAGGAATTTTTCACAGGGTATTAAAAGGTCTGAGTAATGCAGGAAATTTGGACACGCACCTTTCTGTATGAAGCCCATTCATTTATTTATTTTTTAAAGGTAATTACAGCTGTTTATTTTTTATATTGTAGTAGCTGAACATTTGACTTTAATGGACAGCTTAAAAATAAAACATAAAGAACCTCCCTTAACAGGTTTCAGTCTACACAACCCAGATGAAAGGATGGGAAAGGGAAAAACCTACTGTCAAGAACACCTTATTGCCTCGCATACAAAGCGAACAGTGTGATTGCATGGAACCATACTCTTTCTTCAGATCCTCAGTATCACTATAACCCTACCCAGAAACATACAAGGAAGCCAGCACTATGGCAGTCTTTATCACAGGAGCATGCTGAACATTTCAGTATTAAAAGCAATTAGCACAGTATAGCCGCATGCTGTACATATTTAATCAACAAGCACCAGCACTGTGCAAGCTCTTCTGGACAAGCATTTTGCTTCGTGTTTCTTACAATACATTTAAAGCACTTTGTAAGACTAATAGTCCTGGGGTACATATGAAGAAAAGTATTTGCCGTACCAGCACGTGGATCCCAAAGCTGACAAGCTGGGTTATAAAGCAGAACAGAAGAACGCCACACACTTGACTTACCAAAGAGCTCTTCACAAATAGCAGAGCCAGACTCATGGCCTTTCTAAGAAGGCTAATGAACAGCTTTCTGCTGTGAAAAGCTGGGAACAAATTCCAGAGGTACAAGGGGGGATGGAGGGACACGCCAGCCCATCCCTTCTCCTGCACAGCTCCAGCAAGGCACCAGGCCATGGGGAGCCTTGGTGGCTCTGTACCTGCGCTCCAAGCCCACCAGTGGAGGTCTCCTCCTTCCCTGTCTGTGCTGTCACACTGGGAAAGCTCAAACACCCTGTCTGAATGGATAAAATAACAGTTCTGCCCCACAGGCAGAGAAAAAAGAAAAAAGAATCCCCTCAGCTTCCACCCCATATCGTGAGCTGGCCCTCAGTGACATGAATGTGCCCCTGACAAAATCTAAATTAGATGAACTTGCTCAAGGAGAAGGAGAGGGATCAACCACCTTTCTGAAAGGTGACATTCATAGAAGATCCCCCACAGATCAGGTCAGGGCCCCGGTCGTCTCCTGTCAGCCCCCAATGGGAGCATCCAGCCTGCGGCATCAGACCACAGCCATCCATTTTCTGACTGACACGGTGGAGGCTGCCAAAACAGCTCACTCTGCCCTGGTGTGTGCATACAGAAACACAGCACAAGGGAAATATGGCCATTCGTATCATTGCTGCCAAGATGTAAGGAAACCCAGCAGAATTAAACCATCCACCCTATGGAGGCTAGGGAGGAGTTCAACCTGCCTTCTTCCTTTCTAATGAAGTAAACACACCGAGTTAATTCTTCTTCTTCTCATCCCCACCTGTCTCTGCCTTTCCTGTCTCCACTAAGTAATGCATAATGTATTATATCTTATACATTAATACAAGTATCACTTGGCGTCCTTGCCCCTGACAATCAGCGCTCCTCTTGCACCCTGCTGCAAGAAACATGAGCTGTTTGGGTAACTCTGCTCCTCTTGTAATTTATGGAAAAGAACTACAATGCTGACTAGTAATTATAAGCAAGATTAATGATTTGCCAAGGGACCCCTTTGTACTTTCAAATACTTATACAAAAGCTGTTCTTTGTTTACAGGAAACGGTGTTTTGAGAGAAAATATGACACAGTTACCAGCTTGGAAATTTTCCCCAGAAAGTTACAGGCTGAATATTTTAAAACCACACAGGGTAAGCCCCACTTTGCACAGTGTCTGTATCAAGCATGCCGTACCAGGCACAAACTATTCTAGCTTACTCAAACGCTAATGCCACAATGTTTTAGAGAGGGAAACCTCCATCACAAAAAAAAGCAAGAGTGATGCAGACATACCACGTAGTCGGTTATAAACAGCCTTAGTGGTCACGTGCATTTTGCTTGATCCAGAAACATATCGAGATAACACTAAACTGTTGGATCAAATAATTGTACAACGAAGCTAAGATTATCCTCTGTCATGGAAAATTTCTGGAAATTTAGCCATTTTTGTATGAAAAGGGACAGAACAGACCAGTGTCCCTGCTTAGTTCTGTAATAAGAAAAAATGTATTAATTTTCTCAAAGTTCCTCAAAGGAACTAATATGCTTTTTACGTGTCAGTAGGTTCTGTTGAGGCTTTCTGAATGTTCTTTTTTTGTGTTGAATTTTTCATTTATGTATCTTAATATTAAAAAACAAACAAACAAGCAAAAAGACACGTTTACATACCACTGCTTGAAAATAAGCCAAACCACTACAAAAAACTACCTAGTTACTGTGTTTGCTAAACACATCTCTCTTGCTGCTCAGGTTTGTACTTAATGTCAGGGGAAAAAAAAAAAAAAAAGAGGAAAAAAGGAAAAAAATGCACAAGCCTAAGAGTAGTAATGAGAAAAAGAAAGAAGAGTTATTCAAAATAAGAAGCATGGTGCAAAAAGCTAGATTTCCATTCAACAGAATTATATTGAATATACTTAATAATGTTTACTTCTACTAAATACAGCTTTAGCATCCCATATACCTATGAAGAGGACATATTTTCAACTCTACACACTATCCTGCAAAAAAAATTAAAGCTTTCAAATGCCACTAAAATCAGGCAGAATTACTGG
The DNA here is from genome assembly GCF_047663525.1 of Anas platyrhynchos. NCBI lineage: Eukaryota > Metazoa > Chordata > Aves > Anseriformes > Anatidae > Anas > Anas platyrhynchos. The sequence continues at coordinate 117,532,498 of NC_092588.1, forward strand.
CAATTAATCATATCCTGGAATTATTCTGTGACTTGAAAGAACCAGCGCAAAGACAAAAGAAATACACCCAGTCACTAATGTAAAAATATGAGTGATTTGTTAATAAAACCAACCAGCTTAACAGTGGATCAAGGATACTTCCTGCCCATATCTTTTTTGGTGAAGTCTATGAAGGGAAATCACGTCAGGGATCCACTGTAGGCATTCTCTTTGTGACTACTTAGCATTTCTACAACAAATCTAGATGTATTTTCAGTTTGCTATTGATAGTTTTAGTTTACCAGCAAAAGGATCTATATAACAAACATCTGCAGTTGCTTTCTAATATACAGAGTCATGCTGTCTCAAGGCAAACCCATTTGAGTCTTACACCTCAGAATACCCCTACCATTTGTGTGGGAATATTTTTTTCAATAAACTGTGATTTGTTGCATTTTACTTTAGGCTGGGTACTAGATGGCTTAAGTAACAGTGATTTCCTCACACTCTTTCTGAAATAAATCTTTTCCTGCTACTCCAGGTGGTTAAACTGAGCACAACCTAATACATTTTTTTTTTCTCCTTCGGGTTTTGGAGGAGCAATAGTCAGTCTAAACACTTAGTCAAGGCTGTGGCCAGCTTTCAGTTACACCTAATGACTAAGAAGTCACCGTCCAAAACTGCTGTTCAAACTAACCCAATTTACTGGAAACCTCATATACCATGCATTGACTAATTTCATTGTATATGTCTCTGTGCTCCAAGGGCAGACTCAGTCCCTTTCATTAGGTAGGCGTCTGTGTTTATGGGGTAATTTTGTAGGAATTTCCCAAGGAACTCTCCCTGTCCATGCTCCAAGTAAGCTGCAACTCAGCTGCAGTTAGAAGACAGTTGAGCTAGAGAAAGAGGAGCTTGCTGAGCAGCCCATATACTTCGTTTTAAACACACAGTTAAGCTCAACTCTCTCCCGAACAAAAATATAATAAATTACAGCATTGCAAAAGCTGAGAAAATAGTGACAAAGTATAAACAAAAAGAAAGATTTAGTATTCAAACACAGTGCTACTTTGCCAAATTGCAATCTTTTCTTCTCCCCCCCTTCTTCCCTTCAACATTTGATCTGCAATTCAAGTAGGAAAGCACGCAGAGAGGGAGTTACCCCTGAAATGAGCATTTACACAGCATTAACTGTTATTTTTAAAGATGAAATAACTAGACTTAAAATCTGACATTTCAGAAACGACAGGAAAAATATGTTTTAAAATATTTCACTAAGATAAAGCAATTCACAATTATTTTTATGAGTCCCGAAGTGGAGTTTGTAGAAACCAAATGCAGTTTTCAACTGATTCTAGAAAACTTTTGAAAAAAACTCTGATTTACGTGAAATAAACAACTCTAATAAGTGAAGGCAAGCAGTCTCTTTAAATAAATACTGTCCTTCATCATCCAATAAAATCCTTTGACTGAAAATCAATCTTTCTTATAGAAATGTAAACAATCAGAACTACTTCCTATCCCAGTAATAGGTACAGGTTACCTGGCTGTGAATAGTAAAGAGACTGATACATTTAAGGATTTTTCAAAAGCTGGACCCAGGCACTAAAGAAAGGTAAGAAGGCAGCATTTTTCTAGCGGACAGCTTCCAAGTTGGTTTGTGAAACAGAACATCCTCCTAGCTGCCCCCATTAATGTTTCTCTGCAAAAGAGAATATGTATGAAAGACAATCATAACACATACCATGTATATCCGAAAATCAAAGGTTCGCGTGCATTCCTTTTTCACAGGACAGTGGATCATTTACACACTAACATCTTCAAAAAGATTAATATTTCCTCTGTAATTACTCTCTTTTCTATTCTACAGTCCTAAGACACTGCCACACACTGCAAATGTGAATTTAAACAGGAAAGAGCAAATGCTGCAGAAGGGCAGGAATAATGGAATAAATTTCACCTGTTGGAAAGCATGGAACATTTCTTCTCTGGATGTGAAAAGGCCAAATTTTCAAAGAGGAGTCATCTTTGAATCTACATCTAGGTTATTACCAGCTTCCACTTGATGTGAAACAATTTATACACAAAGATCTGTATTTCTCTGTGGAAAAAAGAAAACACTGCAGAGTTCAATTACCCATATGTATAACCGTCTCCCACCATTTTTTAACGATGGATTTTTTTTATTATTATTATTCTCTTTCTTTGTAGATTACATACACAAGAAGGAATCTTCCTAGGAGTGCTGTGAATTTACATAACTTTTTATCTGTCACCTAACGACTTGACTGCTCGCTCTGCATGAAGCTCTCAGTAACATTTGCACATTCAAAAGTTCCTCTGCCTATAGTAAACCAAAAGGAAAAAGTATTTACTTCTTCAGTTCTTCTTTTCCGTAATTTCATTTTATTATGTTTCTATTCCTTAGTCTCAATCCTTTCTGAACATTCTTTTATTTTCACTTATGTCTTTTATCGACTTTCCAGTAAACATGCTCAGGAAACCTGTAGATAAGAGGGTGACAGATCCAGAGGAAATAAAAAATGCATAGCACCAAAGGCAAAAAAACACAAAACAAAACATGAAACAACATGAAAATTGCAGAGCAGGCAAATGCTCTCTCTCTCTCTTCAAAGTTTCCCACAATCAACTCTAACATACTTCCCATAAGTAATACCATCTCACAAACTGCATAGATAAGGCAAAAACCTTACCGTGTAATTAGACAAAATCTTGTAGTGCCACAACTTGCACTAATCGTCTGATCTGACACCCAATAAAATATGTGGGAGGTTTCCATTTACTTCAAAGGTTGCCGGACTAAACCCTGAGTGTTTGGGCTCACTAATGAGAAGCTATCTTGTGCCCATGAGCCGGGCAGAGGATAGCTACCAGAAAATGCAATCTCTGCATATCATAGCTGTTTAGATACTGGAGAATGGAAAACCACAGTAAAAATGAGCTGGTTGAGCCACAGTCTACAAGACACTTGCTTTTCATGTACACCACTAATCAAAATTTGTTACATGTGACTGGAAAAAAGATTTAGAAGTAGGAAAAAAACGTGCTTACGTTTGTTATCAAGAGTGGACAGACAGCTCATTCACAAGTTTAACAGGAAAACACGGCCTCTCACACTAGTGTGAAGACTGTGCAGAGGGAGGCACGCTCTGGGGCACGTTACACTGTAGTACAGGAGAAACCCCACAGTGTCATGGGAGAGCTCTTGACAAGCTCATTTAACTTGCTAAGAAAATTAAGTATGGACCTAACAAGAACTGTTTTCCAAAAAGCAACGTTAACCCTCACACATCTACTGCATAGCATCAATCTAAAGCTTCTTAAAAGCATTAGGTCTTGAAAAGATTAAGTCAAATTACAAACGTGGGATGGGTACTTTGATTTACTTTGTGTTAAAGTACAGCCAACACACAACATTGGCTTTTTACTGCTTTATGGAGTATACAATTACATAAAATACGCATCAAATTCATCTAAATAGCTGGCCATTTAACTGTCTGCTTGGAACAGTCGCATCGTCTGTCACACCGCGCGATCTAAAGCACAGACTCGAGTCTGGCTGCTGTGTATAATTTAAGATAGGTGGCTCTGAACAACAAGGCCTTTCCCTCTCCTCCCTCCCGTGGAACAGAAAGCTCTTAAAAGGTCAGGCACCAATGCAGTTTACTGAATAAAGCTCAAGTTTGAAGAATGTGCCTTCTAAAGTGATTTTACTACCTGGGATGTAATGAGTTTTACAGGCTCTCTTTGTTAAATTGCCCTGACAATTTCCATTTCCACTTGCTTCAATCATATTAACAGAAGCTAAAGTTCACATGTAGTAAAATATTTCAGTGTACTGAGTTGGGTCTCTATAAAATAGATCACACACTTGACAAACATATAGGACATAATGCTTGGCATTCCATTTCATGTTTGGCTTGGCATGTCTCGTTTAGGGCAGAACAAGATGCCCTACCTCAGTATCTCATTACTCATGGAAATAAACCACAGCTACATCAAGGACTTGACAAATCCCATTAGGTGTGGCAGAAGGACAAGACTGTCCCGATGAATTGGCTGAGAGAAGGACAAGGGCAATATTGTAGATGCTCCACTGAAGGGAAATGTGCTTAACTTTGTAAGACTTAAACACGTGAATCTAGGTAAATATCTAAGAATGCAAATAGGAAATCCCTCACTGAAGTAAGAAAAGTAAAGGAACAGGACAGAGAGGGGATAATGCTGTTTCTCATTAAAAGAGCATACACACACTTCTGTTAACATCTTAACACATACTTGCCTTTGTCATTTTTAGATCATACAGTCCTTGGGGTATGGAATGACCCTTCCTCTGTCTTTGATAAGTGTCTAATGTACCTTGGAAGGCACTGTAGTCTAAATAGCAATGACCGACAAATGATGGCTTCCTCTTTTCTAATGCTGAAATAGTTCAGAAAGTTTTATGTAGTTTGCAGAATACTAGAAAGGGGATTTCCATGAATGATTATATGATGCAAAGGAGGATTTGAAAATGATCCTACATTAATTCAAAGCAAGGATTTCTAACATGTAGCACAATACACATTTATATCATGATTTATAAATTTCACAGGTGTTTTTTTTTTCCCTACACTGTGATTTTCCTAAACTGCCAGAGCTCTTGTTACCCTTTAAGACATATCGGCATTACACTGAGATTTAAACTGATTTACTGTGACTTCAACTGGTACAACCCAGCACTGAGCTGAGAAATGTTTTTGCTAAGATCAGCCACACTGAGCAACACAGGGAGCATCTTGACATATCCAACAGCAGTCTACAGACACAATGAGTGAGGGGGTCTGACACAGGTCTTTAAGGAGCTGGTTAATGGACTACTGAGGCTCTTTGGAGGCAAAAAGGTAAAAGGAAGATCAATGCTCTCAAAACAATTATTAAAAAAAAAAAAAAAAAGAGAAAGAATTACGCATTATCATCCGGCTGTACTCAAACATAAATAATGCTGAAGTAGGTTTGGATACAGTCAATACTTAACATAGGGAAGACCTAGTACTCAAATAAATGCTGTACTCATCACTCATGGCTCCTCCTGAGGCCCAGAAGACAGTAACTGCCTTGACAGCACAGCAACCAGCTCTGATGTAGAAAATCTTTATTACAGACCCTTAGCTGCTGGCACTGGCTGACGGTGGCAGGCAATATGTGAAGGGAAGATGAGGACCTAATGGAAATACAGTTCCCCAAATCCTAGGAGGAACAAAAACCTATAGCAACTGAGAGAAATCAAAGCTGTATGAAGAGGCACTCAGCTCATTTAGATGCAAATATATCCAGACACTACCATGCACCACCTCTAAATAGTGCTGCACACCCAGCTTCTACTGCACCAACGAATGCCCCTCTTCTCTATAATAGAGTCATCTTTGATGTACATGCTGGGGAATAGATAAGGCGTATTTACATTCAATCAAAAAAAAAACTTCATCAGCACAGTGAGATGAACAAAGATCACATCCAAAACACACTTATGACCTTTTCAGTTCTCTCTTCCCAAATGACCTTATGTGAGGCAGGCAGGCACGCACATGCACACAAGCAGAAACAACACATAATGCCTGAAACCAACTTCTGGCCAAGTCATCCCGGTATCTTCTCCTGTGGAACACATTTTATTCACCATAAGCACTGGATTTTAGTTTGTAGCATACACAGAGCTCCGCAGAGTTGGTGCTCAAGTAAGAAAGGAGAACAGAAAATACACCTGTTAAATAAATGAAATATATTTTGATATAAATCACACTCCCTTTCAAAACGCACCTACTTCTTTACTATTTCACAGTATTTGGCCACCTGCAAATCACAGTGGCCTGCTCATCACAGAGCCCTGACATCAAACCTGGGTACACTGCAGGACTTTGACCCAGATTATTTCATGTCAGACACTTTTCAGAAACCATCTATTTTCCATGTTTTTCACTGACAAATTTTGCAGCAACCTGTGGTAGGTCATCCTTCAGTGAAGGAAGGCCAAACCACCAATTTATTACTTCGAAATAAATTATTCACGTGTCAAAACCTGTACATTTCTTCACAGTTGCTCCCTTATCTGATTTGTCAGTCACCATCTAGGAATAAAACCTTTGCATTTAAACCGAGAGCTACAGGTTAACAGCACTCTCGGAAAGACGGTTTCAGCTTGAGCAAGGAAGGAGGTAGCAACCAGGAATGGGCTGACAAGGGGCTGGCTGGCCAGCCTCAGTAAGCAAGGCCTGGTTTTTATATTCTGCTTCTGATTTACAGCAAACAGATTAATTGAGGGGGTTCTACTTCATTAAAACTGTTTGGGGAACTCCAAGCTGTCTTAAAACAGCTGAAATATTTGTTTAATGTACATTGCTTATACAGATTGGATATGATCCTCTTTCAAAAGGGGTTCCTGAAGAAACTGCTGGAACCATACACAGGAGTTAAGTGCCAACAGGCCTCAGTGGCACCTCCTTTCAAACTCTCCAAATTTTTATAAACGTGACATTTCATGGATTGAGTGGGCTAAAGCACACATCATTGACTGGGGCTGACAATCAACAACCTTTCCAGATAACCAGCTCTTCCATTTTGGTGAGGTTGCAGCCTGATGGGCTGGGTTGCACTCTGGGCACATTTCCTATTTCATCTTTGCCTTTGGGCTTTGACCTGTCCACTGTGGGAATGCAGGAACATGACCATCAGAAACAAGAGTTTTGCAGAATGACTGAAGAATATTTCCCTCTAGTTTGGACTGGAGTTTTACAGGTGAACATAACCTCTAACTTAAATCCTTCCAGAATAAAATCTTGCACCACTTGGCTTTGTTTAAAATGTGGTCACTCTCTAAGGGTTAAAAATACAAAAGGTCTACACAAAATCTAAGTTTTTTGGGGGTTTGCATTGTTTTTAAATAAAATGTTGTGATTGTTGGTTTTTGACCGATTTGTTAGGTGGAGGTGGTTACATTACTGATGACCAAGCAGAATGATATCAAAGATTCAATGTATTTTGGCCAAATACATACTGCCTCCATTTAAAAAATAAAAAGCGTTAAGAACAAGCACTAATGAATGTAAAGTGAAAACATCAACAAAGATCATTTTCTAACCAACAAAACCCCATATATTCTTTTCCTGCTGCAAAAGACGACAAGCTGAGATGATACAGCAATATATTTTACACAGGTAGCACATCATCTTGGAAAGCAGGATGCCAACATCTTGAGACAATCCAGCACACCTTCCAAACAGAACTTTGTATTCCAGTGTTGCATGCTGAATGTATCTATTAATTTTGGGTCAAAAATATAGGTCTGTATGCTAAAACTGAAAGCTTCAGAACCACAAATCATGGCTATGCAACTCTGAGCAACAGTAGTAGTAAACATGATTAGAAGTGGTTGTACAAACAAGGCTGAGGGTCATCTAAATCAAACTTCCAGATTTTAGCTTCTGCTCACAAAAATCAAGTTCTTTAAATAGTTTGGTCTTAAAACAACTGAAATTGATTCCCTGAAAAAATACTTCTACGTGCATCTGTCATCTGGATATTTATATTCGGACAGCAATCTTTCATAGCTGTCTGCAAGAAATATTAGACACAAACATATCTCAAGAGTGCATCTCTCGAGAGTGCCAATTTGAACAGGGTAGATAACTCTTAGTAAATATGTTTTGCACGTCTCAAGTTCATGTTTTTTTTTCCCCCCACATATTTTTTTTTTTTTACATGAACAGTAATTTTAACAACAAAAAAAGTGAAAATAGAAATAATGAAATACCCATTCACTTCTTACAGAACATATCTCTAACTCACATCTGTATTTCCTCACTATTTTATCTTCACATTAAAACTTTTTAGCAGTGAAATATCTGCCTAGATAATATAAAGTCTTGGTGGTTTTTGTTTTTCTTTTTTTTTTCCTTTTTTTTTTTTTTATTACTCTTAAAGGGAATAACCTAAAACCCTTCAATGCCATTGAAGCCAACACACATTTCTCAAAGTAGATGAGATTTTATCATGATTGAAATAAATGTTCCTTAGAACAAAAATATTAATAATTAACATGCCAGAGACACATCTACCATATGCTGGCATGTTCTCATTTCCACTTTTCTTAGTGAAATGCTGCATTATAGAAAGCATTTGAAGTTCAGAAACACGAACCTTTAGCTGATGTTCTAAATCTACTGTTAAGCTTGCGATGTCTTTGGAATTATACACAACTAGAAAATAAACTGTAGGACACTGGGAAAGACTTTTCTGGCTCAACTCAAGAAACCAAGCTATCACATTTATGATGTTAAGCAACAGCTAGAGAATTGATATAATCACTAAAGGCAAGCTGAAGAACAGAATTTATCAATAATTATTTGCAAGCACTAGGAGGGTCACTTTAAAACCTTGCATTTTTAAAATGTAACATCTATCCCTCACTCAAAACCTGGTAAAACATTCTGAGTTTTAACTTTAAGAGAGCACGTAGAAAGTGACTATTCAACAAGCAAAACAATGTCATTTATCCACTTGCTAAAAGTAAGAGTTGGTGCTGTGAAAAGGGCGCCTATCAGTTGACTAAAATGGGAGTAAAAAACACATTAGGAAAGGTAGGTACTTCCCAGCCGAAAAATAGTAGCATGATACTGCAAAGACTCTCTCTGAAAAATGGTGTAGAGCTCCACTCAACCACATCTCAAAAAGGTAGACTGCAAGTGGAAAAGGGATAGAAAAGGGTTATCGATCAGTGGAATCTAAAAAGTGTGCAGGAGTGCCCTAAAAGGAATCTGGTGTATTTACAATAGCAACAGGAAAGATGCAAATAGGATATGACTATGCTTTACAAATGCTTCAGGTGGATCAAGAGGTAGAAAAGTTAAAGGACTGCACTGGCATAGGAACAAAGGGGGATATTACAAAAGGAAAGACATTTGATAAGGCAAAGATCGTTATGAAAAATTTCCAAACTATTATGTGAAAGATGACTAACATGTCAGGGTTATCAAAAATACCAGCAAATGGGAAAAAAAATAGCATGCACAGGTATCACTCAATGCCTGATTTGATCTATGAACCATTGATACCAGGTGATGGAAGATGGCTGTGTTTTGTGGGGCTGTCATCATAGTATGAAGTGTTTCAGGTATCAGCTACTACAAATTGAAGAGCTCTCTTACCAAAGAAATGTAGAAACTTTTAGTAAAATCCAGTATAAAGGATAAGATCCTAGATGATGCTCCTAAGAGAAAAGTGCAGGAGATGGTACTCTGTCAGCGTCCTTCAGAGAAGCTTGCACCAGGCTTCCCAGATGTCTTGTGATCAAAGAGCTGGTACAATTGTCACTTCCAAGAGCACTGAAAGGTGCCTTGGTAATTGATCTAATCGCTGACTGACATAAAATGCCCACCTGCTTCAACGTTCTCTCCTAGACCAATCTGTATATTACTTACGTGCTCAAGAGAAGTGAATCACATGCAGTCATGCAAGATGAAGCCAACTTCAAGCAAAGCAAAGCAGAATCTGTATCCAACCCCCTTTTTTAACATAGAAAGCCTGAGTTCAAGAAGAATCAGAGGACTGTTCACACAAAAGAGAGCCATTATGTACTTCAGCTAATGACATTTTTATTCTGAAAATGAAATATTTCCATTATTGCTGGCCCAGCAGCCACAGGAGAGAGGGCAAGGCAGTGCGACCCCCCCATTACCCTACTGTAGCCAGAACTCGATGTATTTTGGAGCTGTTGTAGCACCTTGTCCAAAACCATGACTTTACCATGTGAAATATGTGCAGTACAGTAAGAGTCAGGTCTGACGTGAATAAGGTCGTGGTACTATCAGAGGTGACTTTTCACTGGTGAGCAGTTTTTAAGTACAGGAAAAGGTGGTGGCTTTTTTTTTTTTGTTGGAAGTTAAGACACCGGAAAGACCCCTCCTTCTGCATGCTGCTTTAGGCTGCATTCCTGTAATAAAAGAACACTGCTATATAAATGATAGCCCTCATTTTCCATAACGGGTTATAATTGGAGCAGGTGACTAAGAAACTGCTTAGATAAATGGTGGGATCGTAACCTTTTATGCAAAATGGACAAATAAGATATGGAACTATCTGGAAAACCCCAAGGCTGTGTAGCTCTCCCTCAAGCCGTGAGCACAGGCAAAGCAGACAGTAAATCACTAAGCCTCATCTCCGACTTTCCAATTTTGTTGTTGTTTTGGTTTTCGCCAGTTTTTGCTGACAGGTAGAAAAAATACTGCCTGAATGTGAATAAGATTTAATTTACCACCAATTTCCTTCCTATTTCTACAGCACATTCCTAAAAAACACACAGCATTTTATTCCCACTGCTTAGAAGAATTACTATTAAATAGTCACACACCGCCAATACATACCATAAAAATACCACTGTAATACTTTCTGCTACTCAGGAGAATTGTATTCCATTACAAAAATTTGTCTGGAATATTTTGAAATCATCATCTATAAATGTGTGTATATATTTATACAAATACGGTTTCTTTAATACTTACCAACTGTGGATGCATATATTAAAAATTTATATATAACCACATACAGAGAGACAGGATTGTGATACTGCACTGAAACAGCAACATGTATTAACTGAGCGGGATAGTAAAGTGGCTAAGATAGCTTTGAAGATGGGAAAGCCTTTCTTCAAGGCATCTTCTCTTTCTTTGCCTATCAGCAACAGTTAAAAAACGGGAATAATTTAAGTGCATCAGGATACGATGTCTTGGGCTCAGACTTCAATGACAATTCCCCAAAGATATGTCCACCTGTTAAGAGGAACTCAGACTTGAGTTTTCCATCACCAAGCCTTAACTGTCCCAACTCTGACTTTACAAGTAAAACATCTCGTGCTCCATTTCTTCAGTATTTCTTTTTGGATCCTGATAAAAAATATCAAGATTTAAGATAATTAAAAAGTGTTATTGGACACACACACCCTGCTTACTGGCACCCAGAAAAGCACAGTTCTATCCATTTTAACATGGGAAAAATGGACACTGTCATATCACAAAAGAAAACATTCTAATGCTGTGTTCATCTATGGGAGTCCCAACATTTCCAACTAAAAATGCATTTACAGAAAAGCTGCCATTATCAAAGTCGTCACTGTTCTTCACAGTTTGAGACTTCTAAGTTTTTGGGCACAACACAAGAAATAACTATTGTACCTATACTACTGCAGTCTGAGTGGTGTCTTTGGTAGATGTAAATCACCCAGTGATTCCCTGGACACACACTTGTGTAGGTTACTTTTGGAATCAAACTAGGTCTTCTGCCTGCCTGCAAAGCTAGAGAAACTGGCAATTTAGGGTACTTAGGATCTTCCATGTGTCTACTATTTTGGACCATTTCTCTGCCTCTCAATGTAAAAAGAGACATTTTCCTCCCTGGGCACTACGAAAAGCGGAGCAGCATTAATACACATCTTAAATAAGGATTCATCTACACGAGGTCCACCACACTTCTTTCGTCCTTTTGGGTATGAAGGCATCTGCTGCAACACTGCTGGTGACATTGTGCCCAAGCAGCACGTACTTGATAAAACACACAAGGTTACCTACTGCAGCTCCAGGCAAAGCTAATGTCCCCAAACCTGCTGCCAGAATTGGCCAGACGTTGACCTGCTGTTTCCATTAGTTTCAGATGTTGTTCAGCGGTATGACAGACACTAAGTCAATCTAAGATTTAAGGAAAGCTGAGATCAAACAATCTCAGAATTTAAGGCAGGCATTTATAATGACTCATTATACATAGATATAGGACTGGGGGGAAAGGGGAGGGAATGTGTATTTCCTTTTGACACAACATTGAAAATACATCCTGATACTTGGAGTTGCTTTCTTTGCTTGCTGTTGTAAAGGAATAGTTATTTTTTAAACACTTCAATTATTTCTGCAGTGCATTTTTCTAAAGCTGACAGTTCTTTGAGAAAATGATCTTCTTAAGTTTAATCAGATATATATCAAAGCCACATGCACGTACCTGCCAAATGTATCGAGTTCTGTGTGTCCATTTCCAAATTTCCCAGGCTGCAGCAATGTGCAGCATTAGCAATATGCCCAGCATATTGATATAAAGTGACCCTCTAAGCTTCCTATCAGCTGTGCTCTCATATTACAAAACACACTTTGCTGTGCTTCGTGTTCATTACTTAGCAACTGCTCTGCTGCTCTAAGAACTGCATCCTTATTTACACATGCATACCCTGGCACATCTTTCATAAAAGTAGAAAAAGAAGAGGGAGTAAGGGAAGCTATGATAGCACGTTATAAAATCATAAGTGGCATGAAAAAGATCCACAGGGAACAAGAGCCTTCTGTCTCTTTCAATACTAGAAGTAGCAGGCAATCAATGAAAACAGCATTGAAGGCTTAAAGCAAGCAAAGGAGATGGTTCTTTGAAGAACATAGAGTTAAACTGAAGAATTTCTTATGGCTGGAGATCGTGCTGCCAAAATTTTAAATGTAAAAAAAAGCGGGAGAAAAGTCTTTATTTGGGGGCAGGGAGGCTATCCTAGGGAAGGCTATTAAACACAGGCTCAGGAAACCCCAAACCGCAAATTGCTGGAGGTTCAGGAGCGCTCTGGGGAAGTATCCTCAAATGCTTGCCTGCTTCTTTTACTCTTCTATTGGCAAGTGCAATAGTGCGCTATTAGAAAGCAAATCTGATGTTAAATGGACCTTTGTTCTGACCCAGTATGGCCAGTTTTACATTCCTTATCACTCACATTTATGCTGATCACATCAAAGTCAGACAAATGTGACTGCAAATAGAATTTGGCCCGTCATTTCATCATAACCTCCCCTTCTGAGCATAAATACATACAGAGAAAGTCGAAGGATTGAAAAAACTGAAACGATCTGTCATCATGACTCAGTTTGTTGCATGTATCATGAGGAAAGCCTAATCTGATAATTTTGTAGAATGGAAAAAGAGTTTTGTTCTGTTGGTTTTGTGTGTTTTGTTTTTTTGTTTTTTTTTTTTTCCAGCGATAAAAATTATCATTCGTTAGTAAACGAAATTGCATATAAACCTAAATTTATTTTGATTACAGCCAAACTATTCAGACATGTCAGTTGAATAAGAAACGTTCGTTGATAAGGAAAAAGCAAGCAGAGTATTCACTAATACTGTAACATATTCAGAGGGGGGTGCATACGTGCACTGGGAATATCTGTGCATATTAGTAGGAGATTTGTGTTTACTGGCAGAATACGCACCTGGGCATTTCCAGGTTGATGAACTGTTACACAGGCACTCACATCAACTCTGAAGAAATGCTACTGAAGTTTGCACACCTGCTTTCCAAAGCAAAAATAAATAAATAAATAAAATCGGAGTGGCCCAATTTTAGCACAAATTGTGGTGCTTTGTTGCATCCGTGTCTCAGAACAGACTAAGTGGTACCCCAAAATGCATGCGTTTATCCTTCCATTTGTGGTCATGTGAATCATCTCCTCCTCCTGAGGAAGCATGCTAGATACAATGATTTTTTGTTTCTCACCTTACAAAAGCATCATCCTCATGCTGAGCTACAGAAGAACATGATTAAATGATATGTCACTAAAAGAAAGGCTACGTAAATTTTCTACCACAGTAATATTTTCTAAAACCACAGTTTTTTGATCATTTCAGACTGCACTGGGTTTTTCCTGGTGAGTAAAGATGTGCTTACTGAATTTAGAACATAGTTTCTCTCAGTCTGAGCTGCAGATTCCCAGGCTGCATAGTTGTGGTCAGATAACTCCTCCACGGGGCGTTTGGAGTTTCCTGAGTATGGAGGGAAAAACGAATTAATCTGACTCCAGTGTTTAACTCATTTGCAGGACTCAGATTTCCTGTTCTGCAAACATAAAGGGTTTGCAAAGAGTGTGTAAGAGCCTCCAAGATGTATAGCTATGTGAGTGCTAAAGATAGGGAGCCCCATTCTTCTCTCCAGCATAAATTGCCAAAGCTCTGTGGATTTCAGCTGTATTATTACCAATTCAAATGTGTTCCAAGCCAGAGGAAAGTCAAGAACAATGTGTATTTATGAAAAAAGGCCAGTTCTTGTTTGGCTCAAGTTCATAACCCTAAAAGAACCCAGTAATTCCACTATTCTTCAGCCTAAATGCTGGCTACGTCCTTCACTTATCAGCATCTGTTCTGTGGTGCAGGGCATTAGTAGCATGGAGGTGGATATATTTACCGATTATTTACATTGCAATTTTCAAAGGCAGAGGAATGTTTTAATCTTAGATGAAGTTACAGCAAGAAAAAGATCAAGTCAATCTAGAAACTAAAGCAGCAATTGAAAAGGGAAGGAAAATACCATGGGCAAGGTCTATTTGAGGTGATAGCTAGAGAATAAACATGATTGTATGTGCCATAAGATTTTTCTAAGCTAACTTAGTGGTTAAGAAAGGTGCTGAGCTAAGATTTTTTGGAACAAAGGAACATAGCACTGACCTAATTCCTTTCCATTAATCAACAGCAAAGTCCCATTCACTTCCAGGAGAGTAGAATTATGCTAAGTTAAGCACTTCTGAAAACCCCCAAAGAAATTTTTTGTGTATAAATTTGGCAGGTGCAATACAAGCATTGCCGACACACGTCCTGCTTCACATTGACCTACACGATTCCAGGAGAAATGCATGCAAGTGTGAAGGGACAGTAGGATTTTAATATCCCCAGGATTACTTGATGTTCAACTTTCAAGAATGACTCCAGTTAATGCATTCTATGTTGGCTTGCAAATGAGCATCAAAAAGCAGGAACACAACCATAAGCTCATTTCATACTGGCTGCCGTATAGTTCTCAGATCAGAGCCTGACATGTTTTCCAGGCTAAACAAGACCATGAAGTTGTTCCAATAGGGTCATGTATCTTTGCTATCATTCCGGTCCGTCTGCACTAACATTAGCTGTTGTTAAAAAGCTGCTCACTGCTTTAGTCTTAGTTATCTAGGAAGCTCAAGAGACTGGGTCATCTACTGCTTCCCATTTTCTGAGACTTAAAAAGTTAGCACTCTGATATAGCACATTTGTGATTTGATTCCTGAATTTAGACTATGTTTCATCTCAAAAAAAAAAGTTTGGAAAAGCATATCTTCCTGAAAATTGTCGTGATAAAACCTACCACAAAAAAAAAAATCAGTATCTCTTCAATGTCTTTTTCTTCTTAGATCACTATTCTTTAATGAACAAAAGACATTCTTTATTTACAAAACCAGCACTTAAAAACTGGGAAACTATCAGTCCCCATCAGAAGAGTGAAAGACAGATCATGCAAAACAGAAACACAGATAAAGAGGCAAGAGGATGAGGAGGGCATATCTTTGTTAATGTCGCTACGTGAAACCATTGGGCTTGTAGCTATTGCTTCTAAAGGACTCCCCGTTGGCATGGTTGACTTGATAGAAGAAACAAAGACACCGGCATCTCTAATTTACAAATCTGAACTAAACCATCTTTCACTTGTTACCAGCTATAATTTTTCATTGTAATTTAACCCAGGGTTGTTATTGATTCAGCTCAGTGTTGGACACACACTGTGCAGAAGCACCAGGTGAGATAGTTAACATCTCAGCAAGATAACAAGGAGCACTTACGGCAAAGCACCCGCACAGACAAACTCAGTTGTGCCAAACTTTGACAAGCGACAAAGCCACAGCCCACGCATGGACGGGGATTTCTTTCAGAAAAGCCATGGAAGTGGGCCAGAAGCAGCACGGCACGGTTCTCAGCTGCTCCTACATGGCCAAGCCCAATGTAGTCTCCAGAGAGTCACCAGCTCGGGCTCCCACAGCAAATGAAGAAAATCATTTCAAAGAGCCAATACAAATATTTGACTTCATAGAACAGTTTGGTTCGGGAAAGGGGAGGGAGGATCAGAAAATTAAAGAACAGGATTAAAACAAAGCCTGACAATTTCAATATTGAACTCTAAATCCTAGCATCCAGCTTTGGTATCAGAAGGAAAGTTAACACAGTCAATAAGGCTGTTGTCCACATTGTCCAAATATGCAAAACAGACAATATCCTCAAGTTTACTTTGCTAAAATTTAAAGACATTTCAATTGTGAATTGAATTACGAAACTGTGGGATTCAATGTATCAGATGTTCCCTGTATAGACTGTATTTCATTTTTGTAAGGATTGCATTTTTATGAAATATTTTCATGTATACTTAAATTGTAAAATATAGAGAACCAAAATTTTCCATTAAAAATCAAGATTAAAAAAGTATTAGGATAAGAAGCTTTCACTAGAGAGTCTTCCCCTTTACTGCAGTTTTCATTGTAACCATCATTCAGAGTACTGATTTATGTCAGAGAAAGAGGGGGAGTGACTGAAAAAGGTGAGAAAAAGCTGAAAAATGAAAAGCGAAAACAGACTGATTTGGTCAGCCAATTCATACAAGAGCAATTCCTGAAACCAATGCAAAAGCCTGGAAAACAAGTAAGATTCTTCTGTGGGATTTCCTTTCCCTTGGTCCTTGGAGACAATCTGTATATATCTGTATAACTCTAGAGCAACCAGCTCTCCGCTGCTCTTCACAAGCTCTCATACTTGGCTCTGTTCTGTGTAAATGTCTCCTTTTTATGTTTCACCTGGATGGTGAATACTCCCTGTGTTTAAGCTTCTGAATGATGGAGAGATGAGAAAAATATCACACAAGAAGCAAAATCCTATTCTGTATTTCCTTCATCGAGCAAAACACATCAGAGTCTATTGACATAGCCCTTTGTCAGAACCAGATCGTTCCGCGTACCCTCTGGATGGAAATTATTGTAGCAGAGTAGTAGAGAAATGTTCCTTGGATTTAGACAACCACCACTGGCAATTAAATATTTCTTTAGTGTCCACCTTTCTGACACAGGTGATAAGGACGTCTATTGGCAGTATTACATACAAAAAGCAAAACCCAGACAAGATACACATCATATATATTTTTTAATCCTTATACACATACTTGGAATAGCAACAGGATTAAAAACACTTTCTCGATAAATGTGTTTCTTTCAGCTGCTAGGTACTACAGAAGCTACTATAAACTCTTTGCAAGGACCCATCATTGCCAGAAGTTCCACTTTGCATAACCGTATAGTGAACTAGAAATAAAATATGGTAAGGTGTCTGTGAAGATACAAAACAATCCTACAATAGCACAGTCCACCAGTTTCAGGATTGACTCAAGTTCAGAATCTCACAGTTTAGACAACTAACTTCTCTCAAGTCTTCAGCTGAATTCAGACTCCTCGGCATCACCAAAAGCTTACCAACAAAGTAGACAAAGAAGTCTCACTATAAATATGTGCAAATGACTATTGCAAATGCCAAAATAGACGTGGCTACAGATTTTATTGGAACACTTATGTTTTTCATGTGGTATGCTAGCTTTCTTACCTACTTACGTGGGCCAACTCACATGCTACTGAAATTCTCCTTATTAAGATTCCATGTTCTTTCTGTAACATTTTTCAATAAAATGCATGGAAGGAGCACATGGAAAAAACAAGAAGTGATACAGAAGTCGTGCATACAAACATCATCTTGTCTGTGTAGTGCTTGTGCAGATACTAGCACACACACAAAAAAAGACATAAATCAACTATTCCTGTGAGATTATCAGAATATCTGGTGGGACATCAGTTGTGCCATTTTTAGCAGGAAAACAAAAAAACACCACCACTAAAAAAAAAAAAAAAAAGGACTCTAGGAGCCTGGACAATCACACACACACACAAGTGAATCTGCATGTCTGAGTTGTTTCCAAAGGCAACCAGGAAGCATATATGAAATAAGCCAGGCCAGGTAAGAAACTATCAGTCAGCAGCTCCATAGCATTAATTTTTCTCAATATATTGAACTGTTAATAAGCACTTTTGCTAACGATGGGCAACTTAAATGAACATCACTAGAGGTAAGACAGTGGCAGCTGTCTAAACTTTTGACTTTGAGTACATATGTGAGGAAAATCCTGAAGAAGCAAGGAGAGAACACAAATATGTAAGGAAATCTGGATCTCGTGTAGGCTGGAACGTCTCTGTCCCAGCAGGAGGGCAGCTGTCCCCAGGCCCACAAGACCTCAGCTCCCAGCCACCATCGCTACCTCCACACACGTAAGACTGCTGTTCCTCTCCCTCTGCTGAATCCTCTCCTGACTGCTCTGCACTAGGCTGAATGCTATCCAAGAGAACAAAATGAGAGATCTGAACACGTTTAATGATGTTTTTCCCTGCATTGGGTTAGAGCAAGTATTAGCCTCGACAGAACAAGTTTTCTAACAGTGATGGGACTTGGAGCATTGATCCACCGAAGTTTAACCTTCTTCCAGAGGCAGCACTATGAAACAAAATCAGCCAAAAGGGTGTCCAAATGCTATAAAAATGAGGGAGGTGGCTGTATTTAAGCATCAATAAAATGAGTATACTTTACTCAAGTATCCACAAGATACTTCAGCTAGCCAACATGGGTGGGGGTTCAGCTCTGCTTTGTTTTTCAAAGAAGATTCCTGGATTTCTATGAGGAAAAATTATATTGTGTTAAAACTGAGAAAGAGCTGCTCTTTCTGAGCAAGATCTCTCTCCAGGAAAACATCACAGAATACACCACCATTTCAGCATACTTTCTCTCACTGCTGGAGAAGGCCAGCCCATGGCAAAAGCTGGCCAATGCCTCTTTCACCTTCATTCAAAAGCATTCGTGACTGGGCTGAGATTTTTGACATCTGTTGAATGCAGATTACCGTGCCCCACACAGGGGCAGTTTCACTGTTTAGGAATGCAGAACAGAAAATACAGGATGCCAACTGTGGTTCGTGACTGTACGGCACGCGAAAGCTTTAGGTAATTTCTTCATACAAACTTTTTTCTTAGATTTCATGAGATTACTACCATTTACCACTAATTAAAATGGTTCTTGAAACAAAACTGCTCTTGATACATTTCCAGAATAGAGGATAAACTCTTCTTCTACTTCTTTCATCAAAGCTCTTCTGAGCCCCCACTGTTAGTTCAGACACTGGCAGGTAGCACTGTCTTTCAATCCTGTTATGCAACTTGGCTTCCAGCATCTGCAAGAGCTAACTTGTTTCTACAGATAGATTTGCTTTCCCAGGCTCCTGACTTCTCAGCAATGCGAGGTACTTTGTGTGGAGTCGTCTCAACTTCCTTCGAATCCAGGCTTTTCTAAATACTTTTCGATTTTTTCAGAGATAGGAAAAGTCAGTTGTATATTTATCTTGAATTACCAAACACGCTAAAAAGGACCTATCTGGGATCCCAGGCACCACGGCTAAATATTAAAAATACAGTCATCCTTATGCAAACAAAAGCATGCACGCCAGCCTCCTCAAAAATCACAAATGGCTCCAGCCGCAGAGCTCCCAGAAAACAAACCTTAGTGGTTAGCACAGCCCTTCCCACTCCAAAAGCATCAGACATAGCAGCCCCAGAAGCAGTGGGCATTCCAAAACACAAGATTTAAGTCACCTTCTGGTTTTGATATTTCCACACATGCAAGCGCTGAAATTGTTCACTGTTCCGAATCACGATAGCTATGTGCTAAAAATACTAGATATAGATTTATCTTTAAATCTTAACCTTTAAATCTCTAATTTTAAATCCACAACTTCATAGATTTATGTAGTTAGAGGTTTAGTCCTCCCCAGAAACAGCGATTTGAGATCAACCAGCAGCACAAAACGTATCTCCTGTCTTTGGTTTCCCTTTTGCAGCTTGACTAACACATCAAATTGCCTGTATTTTAGCAAGGAGGCACAGTATATATGAGGGGAAAAAATAGCACAGTCCTTAGTAGGTGTTCACTTTCTTCAGCTTGCCATCTTTTATCCATTTGAAGCAGATATTTTTTATCGCTACATGTCAATAAAAACTAAGAGCCAATAAAACAGCATAGCTTGCATTGTGGGGCACTATTAAACAGAGATACATGGATCATATTGAGTTACTTTAAGGCATTGCGAGTGTAATTCAGTAGAAGGCAAGAGACCCTCCTTTACCACGAAGGGTTTTCTATTTGTATGTTTTAAGAAAAAAAAATAGTATGATATTGCTGAAAAATCAAAGGTTTAAATCATCAGTATTCCTTTAGATGGAAATGTTCAAGTGTTGGGATCATTTCTTAACTTGATTTGCCTCTGTTTTCGTAATTACCTGTTTGTTTTTGCTGTCTGAGATTCTAGGCTGCAATCATTTCCGCAGAGACAAACTCAGGCAATATTAAGGGCTTTTAGTGATTTTAAGGCAAGGCATTTTCAAAGTACAAAGCAACAGCTATTTTTGCCAGCCAACACTGTCTAAAGCCCAAAGACACACAGTTATGCCTTCAGAAAGGCAACAGCTGGAGCACACGATAATCGTTTACCATAACCCCTGCAGCCCCTTTACTTGGTGACAAGGGGTGTTCCCAGAAATGGAGTATTTCACCTCGCTGAATGATTGCTACGAGATGCAAAGCCCAGCTCCTGCAACCTCTCTGAGCAACACACTAGTGACCTTCAGACAACCTGCAGCAGATATTCTTTCAAGCAATTCCACTTATACACTTAAAATAAAGGGACAGAAGAGGCCAAACTAAGGCAGATAAAAACAAATTTTCCATATGCTTAATCAGCCTTCCAAGAGACCCATCAAAATCCTTTGAGAATGACTACTGCAAGGGAAAGGAACCAAACAGACACAACTCCAAGGCAAAGAAAGCACAAATCTTTCACAGTGCCGTCAGCACAAAGGCATTCCCAACCTCTCCACCTCTCCAGCACTCTGGATCTTATAACCCTCTCCCAAGGGAGGGGGAGAGAGGGAATCAGAGCAGAACCCCTCACATGAGAGTACAGACACCATAGGATGAATGAGGCACTGGAACCAAGTACTAAATAATGAAATAAGCAATCCAAAAACCGAAGAAAACCCGGAGCAAAATGAACTGTTGGAAATTTCATCACACAGATCAGATAAACCTGTAATAGCATAGGTGCTCTTACCTTTGCCATCTGCGCCTGCACGCCATTTGCTTTGAGAGATGCTACTGCTTTCTGTGCTGCTGCCGGACTGTCAAAATCTACAAAACCGTAACCTAAAAAAACAAAAACAAACAATAAATAGATATTTTCATTATAATTTGTTATCATCATAGGTCAAGATTTCTTTTCTTAAAGGACGCCTTTTCCATTCTCATTGCCTTCTGGCAGCACTACTGCCACCAGCTGTCACACCTCTGTTTCTCTTGCCTTTCCTCCTGAACATGATGTGGTCTAAAGAAATGCAAGCACCTGAGGCTTCAGCCTGCAGGAAAGTGTGGAGCAGAGGGGACAAATGGCAGCCCTTTGCCTGTCCCTGCAGACAAGAGGTCCCCCCCTAGCAGAGCCCTGGTGCTGTGGACCCCTGCCCCATCTCTTCCACAGGAGGAAGCACAGACCCTGCTGCCTGCCTGGGTGAGCAGCCACTGCCCTCCCCACACAGAAGGATGTCTCCATGTGTGATATTGTCAGTATCCATTCTGCAGTACATGCCCATGTAGAAGCAGTCTCTCCAGAAGACCTATCCTAGCGGACAGCTGACATACAAAGCTACAGCTTATGGCTTAACGGTTAGGATTGTGAGGAAACAACTCCCTTTTCCTGTTCCTTGAATACACGTGAGAATGAAGCTTCATACAAGCTCGTGGGTCATGCAAGGTTCATACAAGGTCGCGGGTCTCTGCCGCAGGCTGGGGCCAGGGAGCCTGCAGCAGACTTCCAGCACATGGAAACAGTTACGGAAGAAATTACAACCTGTGCTATACAAGCAACCACCAGGTAGCTCCATAAGATGCTAGGATAACCAAGCTACAGCCTGCTTAAACCCCATCCCTTTTGTCCTGCCACCCTGGCTGCTGGAACGAGGGCCAGGTCCCTACCAGGAGCTGCTGCAGGGCATCATCTGAACATCAGCTCAGTGGTGGTGCACCTTACAGATGGGCAAGGAACAATCCTCTCCTTTTATAAGTGGCTTTCCAAGTGCCAACACTTGCAATAGTTGATTAATCAGATAGTCCCTTCCCATCTTCTTCCCTCACTGCCTCCCTCTTCATTTTTTCCCCTCAGCAAGCAAGACTCGATGCTGAAACAGGACTAGTGCTGTTAAGCCCCTGCTGGGTATCAACAGCTGTGGAAGTATTTTTATTTATCTAGAGATACAAAGGAGGGCAGGGAGGACACAAAAATGGACTTGACACAACTTCTGAGCACTTAGCTATCTCTGATCTTCAACAGCACTTAAGTCTTACTCATAAAGATTTCAACAGAGTTAGGACGATTTAAAAATCTCACCAAGCAGCTATTCAGGTAGCTGCATAGATTTCACAATCCACCCAGGGAATCCTTTGAAAATCCCAGCCTACATCTTCCTAAGCGATTACAGCACAGGTAGGCACGTGCTGCTCGGACAAGCCGTGGCCAGGGGCCACCTCTCTCTGGCGTCTCCCCTGGAAGCCATACGGATAGAGCTGAACTGCCTGAAAGCTTTAATAATATTGGCACAAGCATATTTATAGCATTGCAGCTCCTTTGCAGACATCTCCATTTACTAGGTCAATACACATAATACAGGAGGCAACCACAGATATGCTTTCCTGCCGTATCCACTTTTATTTCTCTTGCCAGCCTTTCTTCTTCCTCGTGTGAGGCCTTCTTGCTCTGTGAACCGCGTGTATGTATGGGAATCCGTGCCTCTGATCACCTTGCCCCAAGATATAAACAACTCTATTATTTCAGTATGTATATATTGCTCTATGCTGAAAGAATATTGTGCACACAGATTTTTTTCTTGGCTTAAAACTTATTTGTAAAGTTTTAAGAAAATGAAAACTATATATATATAAAAACACCAAGATTGCTAAAGAAAATGCTGACTTAATGATTACAAAAAGCGCTATTTTGATAAAAAAATCAAGATCTGAACCTTTCTGCTCTGTCCTTAGTTGTTTTTTTGGTAGGATATTATTACAAATTGAAGGAAAGCCTGAACAACTGTACATTAGGACAGCATCTATATAAACACTGCCATGAAAACAGTGCACTGGAGTTTGGCCACTGGGGGGAAGGTTGTTTTACCTATTCAGTTTCTCCCTTTAATGCTTTTCTGCTGAGCGTACCATCTTGAAACCAGCTGGTTCTCCATGGCAGGTTGCTTTGCTCTGTTCTCCAAGCTGCAGAGCAGCAGCGAAGCTGATGCTGTTTTGAACCAAAAAAACCTGCTCCATGAGAACAAGAGCCCTGCCTGGATTCCTGCAGTGCCTTTGCCCTTTGGGAGAGCAGCAGATCAGATGCAACTTCAATTTTGCTAAAGGAGAAATCCTGACAAGAAGCCAGAGCTGCCAAATGGGAAACCTGCAATGCGCTGGGAAGTCATGGGGTGGCTTGGATCAAACACAGTGCAAATTATTTCTCAGGGCAGCAAAGTGCTCTTTTCAGGACATGAAATTTCTTTTTATTTCTTACCATGCTCATGCCAGAGAACTAGGAGGTGACAGCACAAAAATAAGTTTTAACACTGACCTTAAAAAACAGATAATAGAGTTGGAATTTGATATTTATCATCAGCGCACAGTGCAGTATTCATGTATGCAGTAATAGAAGGGAAGTGATTTTTAATATAACTTCCTAGACAGCACAGTAAGTATCCCCACGTAAGTTAGCACTGCTTGTAAATATAAACTGGAATGCGCAGGAATATTCTGGTGTTATACTGTAGGGATCAGGTATATCTAACGTAGCAGATTACTGAAGATGAACATCGGTCCATAATATTTAAAGCTATGGATGTTTCTTAAACGTGTATTCAGTGGGTGCAAATGGCTATAAGCATATCATAGATGCAACAAGAGTCTCAAGACAAAAACAATGAAAAAAATCGCACCTTCAGCGGTCCATTATGCATTCTAGCGTTAATACTACTTGCATCACTGCAAAGCTGCTCATTTTCCTTCCCACAAGCTAGTTCTCATTCCAAGTATCTTTCTGGCCCTCCCTGCTCCCGACACATCTCTCCACCACACACAGAACATCAGGACAAAATCACTCCATGGCTGCAAACCGGTCCAAAGCACATCAATCTGCTGTGAGGGAAGCCAAGTTCCCAGGCTGTTTGAGCGTTCAAGTATCCTTACAAGAACTCTGCAATGCTATAGACCAGAAAAACAGGCACGCTGGGCTTTTGGACAGTTTACGTTCTTCCCTGTAGATGTTTATAGCCTATGCTGATGACCTATGCTCACATATTTCATTTGTTTATAATCTCACTTTAAAAAAAAAAAAAATTTTTTTTTTCTTCTCAAGCACTAACAAAGTAGCACAGGATATTTATATATGTATTTAGATACACCTTTCAGTGTAGGTCACTGCAGCAGCTCAGGCTGGGTGCTGAGACACCCCCTCAAGCTCCTCCCATAGCACAAATGAGCTTTTCAAAGCTGTCGGAGCCGGGAGCCCTTCCCTCCTGGCCAGGCTGTGGCTGTGCTCCCCCTGGCCCCCACCACCAGAGCCAGGCTGTTGTGGCTGCCCCTGGCAGGTGCAAGCCCCGGGTTTGGCTGCTCAGGCTCAGTTCCCTGCTCAAACAGTTATTTCTCCGCTCCTCCAGGGAGAAGGCAGCAGGCTGGCTGGAAGCATCCTTCGGGACGGATTCAGACCAGGAGCTGCCAACTGGATGCTGCTGCTCCACAAAAACGTCTCCATTTCTTCTTCCTCTATTCAAAACAAGTGCAAGCCCCACCAGCCCCACCCTTTCCTATCCTCAAATTCCAGAGCTTGTTTTTATTCCTTATTATTTTGATCACTGTCTCATAAACATTCTGGTCTACGGACTATTATTTTCTTTTTCAGATTTTGTGCAGAACATCATGTAAAACCCATGCAGCTTCTAAACCGGGACCTCCAGACTGCTCACAAGAATCCATCCATCTCCACCACAGGAAACCAAAACCAAAACTATTTCCCCTCTTTTCATGAGGCATCCTGCCCTTTTCCTTTAAGAGCACAAAATGCAAATAGGGAGAGCTACATTATCCCCTGCTGCTGAGAGAGTCAGGAATTGAATTTTATCACCAAAACAAGCCCCTCAGCTCAGGGGTACTTACAGCTAGGGTGACTTCAGCTACAGGGATCTGGGATCCCAAGGTTTTTTTGGGGAATGACATGTATCACTAGTTGGTAAACGTGAATACGAGAAAGAAAAAAAATACCCATGCCAGAAAACAAGACAGGACTATCTAGATTAATTGTTCAACCTTTCCTCCAAGAAATAAAATGCCTGTAATTTTGTTTTGGCCTGACGCCATTAGAGCTAAATAATTAAATTTCAGGAATAAAGGCAGTGATTTTGTACCTGTGGGGGAAAGAAAACAGCTAAGCATCAGCAAGCGCAAGTTTATAGCTTGCTGCACTAAGTGCTACCCGAATACACAGGCAGACACTAAACATCTCCGTCTCCTATAACCTAAGCGGCTGGGGGCCTCCTGGTCTCCGTTTCACAGTTCCATAATTAAGCTTGGCAGCAGGTTCAAATGAATTAAAACTGAATGTCACTATTTCCTCAACAAATCCCTCATCCTTGTTTTTTCTTACTTGTCAGGAGAAGACCAGCAGAACAGCAATTAGTGGTAAGCAGTGCAGTGAAAAAGAACCAAGTATACACTAATTAGGTCACTCGCCAAACACATTCATTTCATTGGCAGATTTAATCAATGTTTTCCTGAAATGTCTTAAATCTCCTATGCTAATTTAAAGTTTTGTTATTGTTGTTACTTTAAACACAGATGGGATGCCTGGAGATTTTCAATTGCTTTCCGCAAATCCATTTCAAAATAAC
Source organism: Anas platyrhynchos (assembly GCF_047663525.1). Lineage (NCBI taxonomy): Eukaryota > Metazoa > Chordata > Aves > Anseriformes > Anatidae > Anas > Anas platyrhynchos. Next base: position 117,558,381 of record NC_092588.1, read on the forward strand.
AACCCCTCATATACTATATCATCAAAATTTAGGCACAGGTTTTAGGAAATGGCCTCTAATTTTATGCCAACATTTTTGTGCCTGCAAATACCTATGGGTGCAATTTTGCGGATTTAAGTAATTGCAGGTGTGTCTAGCTCTTCGACTTCAAATACTGAATTGCCCTGACTGATCAAGTACTTAAGGGTAATGCCAAATAATGTGAGGGACTGCCCACCACTCATCATTCCCACAATTATGGCAAAGTACTGAAGGGAGAGCCCCACGTGTGCAAGTGATATGAGAAAAAAAGAAAGGAACAAATGCCCGTAGAAGCGTGCTTTCCCAGAACCTAGGTGCAGAGAGCCTTGGCACCCAGCTGAGCTGGAGATCTTCAACCTCTGTCTGAGGATGAAGAGGGAGAAGCTGTGATGTGCAACAGAGAATTCACCTGGGGGTGGTAAATTCTCAGCTTTGCCCTACCACAAGGGCAAACGTCATGTCTGACCTCTGGCCAAGTGCTGCTTTAAATCACTTGAAGTCAACTTGTAATCCACATTTTGCAACAACACACACACTAAGAAAAAAAAGATAGGACAGATGATGCACCCAGGCAGGAGATAGTTTATACATGTGGAGCTTCCCTGTTGCAGCCAACAAGTTCCCTTCATCAAAACTTTTAATGCTTTGTCTCCACTAGCTAAGATCTTTGTATAAACAGAAGACGCACCAAGCTTGAACACTGGGATTTTCTGACTGACAGCTGTCCCCCACAGCCTCCCCGTTGGCCAGTCTGACTTCTCTGCACCTCAGGTGGGAGGCTGAGGACAGCTACGAGAAAGGAAGGACTCCAGATCTGCTATTCTTCCACCTCGAACTGTTTGACTTTGCCACAGATTTATTTGTTTTGGCAACATGAGATCTGTGTAAGCTTTGCATAAAAATTAAAAAGTCTCCTTAATCATGTAAGCATAACTCTAAATTTGCTTGTGTGTAATTACAACAACTCCATTATACTTAAAATTGGTTTTCTAGGTCTGATACACCAGGCCAGCTGGAACTCTGCTCCTCATTGGGAGGCAACATCTTTTTATCATAGTGAAGTTTCTAGATCTTGGTTTGGGCAATCTAGAATTCATTGTCAGATCTGAAACCCAGAACAGAAAAGACTGACAATATCATTTGTGCTGGGTCTTCAAGAAGTGTAGACTATTTCAACAAAAAGGAGGCCACAGTGATTTTAAGAAATGCTTACTTTTTTTTTCCCCCCCATCAGTGTGTTTGTTAATGTTGCTCAGATTCTTGAAACAGAAAAGCACTTCCAAAAGGGGCTGTGACAAGGAGAGGACTACCAGCCTTGGAAAGAGGCAACAGTGAAAAACACTTGTTGAGCTAGGAAACCATGAAATAAAACACACTTATCATGAATGCTTTTTTTTTTTTTTTAATTAAAAAGTCCACAATTTAATTTTTAATTAAAAAAAAAAAAAAACCTTTATGATATCACACACACCTATATATATATGTGCCCTGGTGACTTCAAATAGATGGATAAAGTTTTTACACAAACACTAATAAATATACATGTATGTACAACTAAGCAAATACATAATAAGCAGTGAGCTGTTTCTCCTTCATGCTTAGATGAAATCACTTGGATTTCATGAAAACATAACTCAACTTCACTTGTAAAGCACTTAGTTAAGCGTCTCTCTTAAAAGGTAGTATTCATTTTGGCAGTCAGGTAGTCCACAAAAAAGCGATTATCCAGTAATTTACTATGCAATTTTCACTCTTTGTTTTATGCTCAGATAAAGAATCAAATTAAAGTCTTATAAGCCTCAGAAAATTAGAGTTAGCAAGCAAAGAGGTTGAATCGCCCTTGAACACAGAATTACTGAAAACAGATTTTTCGTTCACTTTTCAGATTGCGCTGAAACATTCTTATAGCTTCAAATGCTCAGAGTAATAGTAAAACAGTCTAAATTATTACTGTTTTTAAAGCTCCACTTTATAAAAATGTTAGAAGTCATGAATGTAAAAATGTAGAAAGTGGTGAATCATCACTTTTTAATTAAAAACAGCTAATACATAGTTAGAAAAATAATTGGAAATAGAGAGACTTAAATGCAAGAAAGGAAAGATAGTCCCTTCATTTCAGATCACTCCCCAGAGACACACCTACATCGTTAAGTATGCATATACAGCCGAATTTTTTGTTTGCTTTAGCTTGATATGGAAATACGGCACAAAACTGTCACTTTGATTATGTTCCTGCAGTGATTTCTTTTACCTCTTGCATTATTTGAATCCCCTTTATAACAACAGTATTGGAGAAAAACAGCCCTGTAGGTAACTAACAAACAATTTTTAGACATCTGTTTGCAAACGCATTCTTAATTTGAACATTCAATTACTTTGATTTCAACTGAGTTTATATGAATGCAGGTTATTATTAATTGCACAACTAATTAATGATATTTACATGCAAAAAAAAAACTAAGCATGGAACTTGTGATGATCCTTTTTTATACTTTGAAATATTACTAAATTGCAACCTTTCAATCTCAAGTAAGGAAATGTAACAGGACAAGGAATCCTCTAAAATTTCAACGAGGGGGAAAGAAGTACTTATTAAATAGACAAATATATACACGTCTATACGTGTATATGTGATATGTACATGTATTAATAAGCATTTTCTTATTTTTTTAATAAACATTTTCTTTAAGGACAGAAGCAGATCTCAAAACTGAGGAAAATTCTTTGTGAAACATGGTTTCACTAACAACAGAAAGCAGAAGAAGTAGGAGCAATACAAATTTCACAAATATGCCTATCAAGAAAATGGCATTGTGCTTGAAGACCTTCACTCAACATTTATGCTATATTAAAGGCAATTCAGAACAATAAAGACTGGCAAACTGAAGAAAACACAGGAAAGAGCATAAATACATCCAAAAGAAAAAAAGCCCAGATTTTGCAAATAGTTGAACTCTATTGGATTACCCCTAAAAATGCATCAAGTGTTTGATTAGAAGTGACCCTGAATGTTAATGCCCACAGGTAACCAAATTGAAGCACAACAGCAGCATAAACGGTGAGATGCAAGACTTCACAAGGACCTGTCAAAGAATGAAAATGAAGATGAAAATAAACTAAGAAAAGCTGAGAAAAGTTTCCTAGTATTCTGCTAACAGTGCAGACTTATATTAATTGTACAAAGCAAATGAGGGAAATCTCATTGCTCAAGTTTCTAAATACGGACTGAATGAAGAGAACATATTGTAAATCTTGCAGTAGCAGAAGGATAGGAGAGAAACACACTTTTCCATCTTTAGCTTCTGTAATTATTTTCACTGCGAGTCCCATTGATTCACTGTCAAAATCCACAACCAAGATTAACTCTGGTTCACATGGAAAATTGAGATGTGAGCTATTCCCATATTTAAAAATAAAGCGTGATTTCATATTACAGTTATTTAGCATTATAACATTGCTTGTTGGTGTATTAGTTCTGTAATCATTAAGACTGTTTTTACTGCATTTGTTTAGCATAAGACATTCATTATAGCTCTGTGGCTGAGCTAAGTTTCACATGTGAAGAAAGGAGAATGTTGTCCCAAAAAAACAAATACTCCAAGAGCGGTGCTTAGTTACCTGTTTACATGAAAAGGAGGGAAGGACAGAAGAGCTGTTGCCTCCCTTGACTGAAGAAATACTCAGTGACTCACAAGCGATAATATTTTGCAATAGCTACAAGGAAACAGCCAGAACTTGCAGCCTCAGATTAAGTCCTCCTACTCTCAGATCCAGAGATATGGTACCAATTAATAGCTTCACCCCAAAACTAGACGTGAGCCTCACACCTAAAAGTTTAAAATGGTTGACTTTTTCCAACAATTGCTTTTCATATTCACTTTCCTCTCTTAATTTACAGCTACGTCCAGATGCTGAAGTTCCAAAATACCACAAGAAAGACAATTTTCTTGGTATTTCCAGCCGGCAGGAAACACTGACACTCTCATGAGAAAGTCTGTTCTTATGAGGTTTCATGCTCAGTTATGCAGACTCCAGAGCTTTACTTAGCTTGGATAATGTTTGAGGAAGATATAAAATCAAACCTCTTGAGATTTGTCCATCACTTATTTTAGAGTTGAGCAACTTGAACGAGAAAACTGGTATACAGAAGCAGTTTAGAAACAAACCATTCAGCCATTAGCTCTGATGGCTTCCATCGCCTGTGTAGACGAGCTCTTCTCTCTTCTGACTGGACATGGAGCTAAGCAAGTTATTCACCAGCTGGTCAGCAAAAGAGCATATAACCTAAAAAGCTATGAGACCAACTACAAAAGACTAGTTAGAAACTGATGATAATACTATCACGATAAGCACCTTGTAGGCACAGCGTCTGGCACGTCACTCCCATGACATTTATGGACTGAAATGGGAAAAAACAGACTATCAATGGGAATTCTGCTTTCAGCAGGTATATGGAAGAAAGCAATGAACTACTGCAGTAAAAAAAAAATAAAAAATGAAGTCCTTGAGCAGTCAACTCTTCCAACGTTAGGTTTAAACAATGATAGTACTCCAGGAGGCAAAAGATGTTCTGTATCACCCAATGCTCTCTGTCAGAAATGAAATATTCCATTCTCTTCCTCCCAATGCTAGATTGCTCGGTAATCATAACATTAAGTAACTGCAAATACTCGCGAGTGGGAAGAAACAATCTGACAAGAGAAGATGCACTTGGTGATCACAGTGTGATTACTGTACTTTATTAAAAATAATTTTCGTTTCAGTATGTTTTGACAAGAAAATAGAAAGCATCTTGTGCAGGCTTCAGGAAATATTAAAATAACCCAAGGTGATGAACATGTTATTATCCAGCCTGTTCCAGAGGGATGATGCTCAAGTACTGAAATGGTTTTCATTTCAAATACACATTCATTTTCAAGACACCACACTTGAAAAATTGGATTGTATATTTGTCATACAGTAAGCAGTGATAAAGAGCACAGCAATTTATGTTCTTTATGCAAACCACTTGTAATTCAGAAAACAACTATAGTTTCTAAGAGGCAGCAAAGTGATAGCACTTTCCCAACAAGTGAAACGTTTCTTTCATGCCAGTTGGCCAATTCTGGCATGTCAACCTTTGCTATGATAAACATTTTGGATAACACGCAAAGAGCTCCTGTTCCATCTCATCAACACTCACAATGTCTTGGAGCTTTAGACAGAGATGAGCAATACATTGTGAATATTTCATGACACTGATACTAAGAAAAGAATTACGATCCTGCCATCACCATAATGCTAAAACACCAATGACCTTTTGAGCAAGAGGGCAGCGTGCTCTCAAGGAACAGTTTGCAGGGACAGGGCTTCTTTCACTCTTCCTCTCTTGCTTCCCAAGCAACCTGATTGCACTTTAGGGCAAGATCAGACCTTGAAGGAATTGACATTTTAGGGGAATTAAATAGCAGTGCACTCAGGAGTGCCCAACCTGGGTTGACTACTGTAGGATAACCTCCTTGTCTATCTGTTCTCCTCCCGAAGACCTATTGAGCTCTGTGGCTCTCTACTACTCTAGTATTTTCGTAATGAGAAGGTGAAGACTGCCAAACAGAGGGAAGCAGAAGGTGACCCCTCTTCTAACCCTCACCTTTATCCCTGTGTGAGCAAGGACAGGGCTTGCTGAAGTTACACCTGAAAAACAGAGGGGAAGCACAGCAGGTACAGGCAGAGCAGGATAAGCCACAGCACACAGGTCAGTGCAAAACCTGTTACAGACACTTTATAGGTTCGGTGCCCAGTGGTTTTGCCCTTACACAGTATTTCAAACAATCAACATTTAAGTAACCCTGGAGTATTACAGATATATTGCCCATCACTACTTATAGGGTGTTCCTTTTCTTTTTCAATAGATCCTTTTGTGGTTAAATACAGGTTTCCCCCTTCTGAGCCTCTCATCATATGTCTACCACATTTATCTGTAGCCTGAAGTTCAAAAATGCTATTATTACAGTACCCCAGAAATAGCTACTATTTTTCCAGTTTGAGGAAAGGGGAAGGGAGGGGAAAGAAGAGGAGGAGAAGGAGAAGAAATCACATCAGAAAATCTCTTTTCAAGATCTCCAATCCATTTTTCAGATTCAAGATAATTTTACAATCTACATAAGTGGAAGATGCAGATAAAGCGTTTGAAATGCTGGCTTTTCATCTAATCTGAATTTCTGAACCTGTAGCAGCTTTCCTATCATTACGAATCACATACCTCAACTATATGAAAAAGAATGAAACGAATAATGCAACGTTTTAATCTTCAGTAAAAACATTTCTTTCTTTCTTTCTGTGATTTAAGGTAGCTCTTCGGTGTTATTTTGACTTGCATTTAAAACCACCTTCTGGTGCAGCACACGAGACTCGCACACTGCAGAGGTGTGATGAAGGACACAGTGTGGAGACCATATTGAATCCGCCCGAATGACAGCCACGAGCCATCGAGAGGTCAAACCAGCAGAAGGACAACCTCCTCTGCCAAATGCCAACATGTAGGAAGCTTTCACACATGCTGAAGTTCACATCCGCAACAAGCCTTCAGACAGCTTGTCGAGAGAGGGAAGGCACAAATATGGGACTGGAAGAGGCATCCTGGGTCTTTCTGGAGGACACATGACTATAACCTTATGCTAGACGACCACCAGTGACTCACAACATTTCTCTAATATTACCCTTTGGCTGCTGGGAACGGGCATCGAAGTTGTGCCTATTTTTTGGCCTTGGCACTTACAGAGTCATCTAGTATGCCTGCTATCCTTTTTCTTTATTCCCTATAGGTAAACTTCCAACTTCCAGGGCAGAGTTTTTCCTATTACTGACTAAGCAGATGATTTTGCTATTAGATTTTTCAGTTTCTCACATTAGATGGTCTTCAAGGACCATCTATATAATTCTATTCTTCTATAGAATTATACATATTCTATATATAGTCTTCTACATATTCTATTCTTCTATTTAATTGCCCAATGCTTCCCAACTCTGGGCGATGAGCAAGTATTGAAGGAGTTTGGGTAGCAATATCATTATAAATGAGACGGGAAAACTGGCATTTGCCTCAGAAAGACCAAGGTAGCCAGGTGCTGCCAATGATGCTGACTGACACGTCCAAGTCTGCCTCTGATACACAGCAAATCTGCAAGAAACTACATCAGTAGTGACTATCCTCAGCAGCTCTTCCTAAAAGTTCAGGCATCTTTTGAATGTAAAAGCGTTTTGTTTATGGTCTTTGGAGAACCTTAAGGGTTTAACTAAAAAGCGAACTCATTGACATATATTGCCAGTGAAAGACCAACCATACAGCAGAGAACAATTTACACCCTGTGAAGTCAGTTTAGAGATAGGTATAACAATACTGAAACACAGAAGGTAAATAAACGTGTGGGGGTTATTTCGGGGTGTCTTCATCCTTTTTTAAAGTGAAAATGAGGATGATTCAGACATAATGATACTCTTATTTATGAGGTATACTTCATTTTAAAAGATCCAAGAATTTTTATAAATTCTATAAATTTTTACAGCAAATTCCGTAGGAGGATCTAAGTTTGCTTGCTGAGAATAGCTCTCTGTCAGCTTAGTACATCAAATAAACAGGAATGGAAGAGCAAGCAGGGAGGAGCTTTGCCAGGACACACAAACCAAGCAAACATATTTCGTCTAGAAAGCCAAAACGCCTATAAAAAGACATTTTAAAACCTCATACACCACATCAAAGAAATAAAAAACAGTAATACAAAATTATTTTTAATCCCCTAGAAACAGAGGTGACCTTCACACTTCTCTGAGCCATCAGTGCAGTAGCTGACCAAGAGCCTACAGGCAGTCATGTTCATCGTAACAGCAAGACAGCTAATAGTCAGAGAGGCTGCAGTGCTTCTCTTACACAGACGCCAAATACATGTTGGTGTTGTCAATGCAGAGATGTATAAATGTTTTGAGACTAAATGTCTGATTCCTGTCAACAGGCAGAGTTAACCAGATGAATATCCGGTATGCATGGCTGTGCTTTCTTACCGTATAAATGTTGTATTACAAAGACTGCAGGCTGCTTGTTTTATCACTGGCCCATTGCTCTCAAAGCCATTTTAAGTGAACAAAGAAAAAGTAAAACAACTTCCCATGCCCCGTCATGGTCTGGGAGCAGTGAGACGTGTGGGGAAGAAGGTGATGAAGCACCAGTTGGCTGAGGAATTTCAGGGGAAAAACAGCATTACTCAGGGCCCATGACCAAAGGGTCTTCACAAAAAGCAACTGATCTCATTTCCATTATGCATTACCTGCTCACTCCACCTAGATGAGAAAAGAAAAAGCAGCCCTCATGTCATACGATGCTGGGCAACAGGTGATTGCCCCTCAGGCAACCATTTCCCAGAGGTCCAGGTTCCCTCAAACTGGAAGCCTTGAGGGGGAACAGAGATTGCTACTCTAATAAGGGGCACAACAGCCTCGTTCTCCCCAGCTCTCTTCCCTCCAGCTGAAGGCAAAAATGAGGTTCTAGCAACAGACACAAGAGACATTAGGAAAGAGGAAAGTCTCTAGCATCTGAAGCTTTTAGCATCTCTCCCCAGGTTAATAAGAACATTCATTGAAGGAACCTTCACTTCATCCTCATTATGAGATTTATTATTTTCCAGTGAATTTACAGATACATAATAGCACAATGAAATCCCACAAACCTGTTTTCTTATTTTGTTTGTTGTTTTTTTTTTGTTTTGTTTTTTTTGTGTGTGTGTGGTTTTCTCTTCCATTTTTATTTTTTTTTTAACTTCTCACAATGGCTGGGACAAACATTTCACACACACACACAAAAAAAAGTAGCAGTCTTTTTTTTATTTTATCTAGAGAGAGAAGCAGATATAGCAGATGAAGGCCATCACGCAAAACGTGATGGCGTGGCCCAGTGGGAGCCATGCTACAGCTCCAGGCAGCCTTTCTCCCCCTTAGTCTACATTGCAACTTCATCCAACTTTGCCCACTTCACCTTCCTATGAGGCATTTTGTCACTGAGGAAATTTGCCTTTATTGCGTCAAGGCATTTTTGTCCCAGATAATGAAAATCCTTAAAAAAAAAAATCCCCAGCAAATCAAGCACTTCCAACCTTAATGCATACATGTGACACAAGTGTATTGCACTTGCTTAATGGGCTAACAAACAGAATCAAGCCTCCCTCAGGAAAGACATTTCAGTGTACACTAAGAAAATTGAGAAAAAGTCAGCTTCCAACCAAAAAATAAATTCCAAATTTAATAGCGTAAAATGAAGCCACTGAAGACTAAACATCTGGGCTTTTTGGATATCATCCCAGATACTGCGTGTAGCACTGAAGCTCTTCATCACTGTATCCTCTTAAGAATTTGAATAAAAACCTTCCCCTGTATATGCCGTTTCTCTGCAGAACATCAAAAAAAAAAAAAAAAAAAAAAAAAAGTGCCTTTTGCAGTAAGATCTTGGGGCAAGGCCTGGTTTTTACTACTTGTGTGGAGAGCCTGCAGAACCACAGGGCTTTGGTTTTCTTCAGGATCTCCAGGACTTCCCTTAACACAAATCACAATTCTGCAGCAGTGGCAACAGCAACAACCCTTGTGGACTGCAGAAGACGCCAATTAGAGGGGGATTATTAGAAACACTTCAATAAATCTGGAGCATTGTCGAAGTGCCACTGCAAGTCAATGGGATTTTCTGCTCCTGAAGTGCAGCAGGCACAGCTACAGCACAGCGCTCCAGCATCCATCAGAAATCTTCTGTACTGAACAAGATCAGATGCCTACAGGACAACGAGCAGGGCAGTAACAGCACAGACCATCCAGGATATTTAGGGATGTCTCTCACCAGGACCTAGCAGAGCACAACAGCATCACTAGCTTCAGGGCTGGGGTAGAGAGGTCTACTCAGCAGAGCACTGTGCTGTGTGGTACCAGATGCTCGAGAGCTTTTGAGAACTCCAATTCCTGCACAACCTGCCTCGAGACCTCCTCTTCCCACAGCTGCCCTGCTTCGCAGTCAGTACCAGACATGGTTTGATGCAACCTGGATTTACTGGGATTGCTCAGGGATGACTGCACAAAATTCTGGAGGTGGCTGCGGGCAGGAGGTCAGATTAGATCAGTTCGTGCATTTAAACTCTGTGAACTGCTGAGAAAAAGCGTAGGGAACATGGCCACTGGAAAGCAACTGAACCAGTGCAAAATTTCATAAGCCAGAGGCACATGGATTATAACCGGAGCCAAACTACACAGTGCAAGAGAGCCACACAAAAGACAAAAAGCACTGGATAAGTCTGAAACAGAATTATCCTTAATAGACAGTGCCTCCCTAGAGCTTTTGTGCTCACGGCCAAGCAAAACGGTTCTGCGCAGGAAGACAAGAACTGCAGACTTCTGGCATGGCTCTGGAGACACAAACAATACGAGAGACTTGTTCCCATAAAGGAACAAAGAGGTGAAGCAGACCCCCTTGAAACAAACAATTCCTGGCCATCGTACCATCAAAACAAGCACAAATAAAATGGAGTGCTTCATCGGAGTTTTTATTTTCTATATGTAAAAATAAAGTGGAGTAAGAAATAAGAAGACCAGCAGCTTTTAAAAAGAAAAAAAAAAAAAGTCTTTCCTCTGGCAAATCACACAAAGCTGTACTCCCTACCTCAACATTTATCACCTTCTTTTATTTTTTTTTTAGAGATGTATTTGTATTAGGAGTCTCCACAATAAGCTGTTCCTTTTGTTTCTTAATTTTTCCAGTCAACCTCGTCCATTTTCTTTCCAAGAAAGAGATGATTACTTCTGTTCTTCCCCTTCTAGCTCCTCCTCCCTCTAAGGTGACTTAAAAAGAGAAAGACTCATGCATAGTCTAGGAGGATGGTTTAGGTAATGACATTTCCACTCCTATAAGTCTTTTCAAAGGAATCATTCTACCCAGGAGTGACAGGAGGGAAGATATTTCCATAAAAACCTGTATACTTCCAGCAAATACATTACCATACCAACAGCAGCATGGAGAGATCGAAGACCTCATGCTCTGGAAATGCAACATTTCTCCTTGTTTTGTTTGCTTGCTTTCTCTCTCCGCACTTTCTGTTTTTCCCATATTTGCTGCAATGTTTCAAACAGATCATTCCTTCACTCCATTTTATTTATTTCTTCCATCATCTTCTCTTCCCTAGCCTTTTATTTTCTAGACTCCCCAGCCCCCAATTTCCCTTGCCTGCTCGTTTCAGCGATTAACATGGCAACGGTAGTTCATACAGAAAAAAAAAAAAAAAACAGCTAGCTTCTAAAGTTGAAACGGGAAAACTACAGAGGCAACAGATGCCTTAGGAGTTTCATACAGAATACAGGGCCTTTGAAAGAAGGTGAAAAGCAACCACAAAGGTCTGTTTTCAAATGATAGCGCAACAAAGGAACCAATTAGGAAAGAAATAAAGAGTAAACTACCCCAAATTTTTGCTTGGAATTGAAGCTTTTCCAGGTTAAAAAAAATAATAATAAAATAAAATAAATGCCAACAACAAACAGTTAACATTACACCCATTATTTTTGTCATCCAATACATTTCTGTACTTACGGATTTTATCCAAAACTGGGAGCACATTTGCCAAAATATCATGAGAACCTTCCTGCTAATGAGACTTTTAGACAGCAAAAATGCCAAAATTTCTAGGTAAATCGGAAACAGAAGGTACTAGATACTTAAATGGAAAGTTTCTCTCAGGAAAGAGTCCAAGCAAGACCAGGCTCAGGGAGTGCTGTACTTGTTTTTTGCAACTCTCCAACATTTTAACCAACCTCCAAGGACTTGGTCTTGCTGCCTCAGGAGGGGTTTTACTATCAACACCCCCAACGCTAAAGGCAGCCTGGCTGCTTAGTAGCCCTAGTGGAAGCCTCAGATAAGACAGAATAAAGAAACTGAGACTGTACCACAATGGATGCTCCAGCTGAGGGTCACACGCTCCTAGGACAGCATGAGAAAGCCAATGCTCTGCTTACATAGTGGCTTTGGATCCCTGCTGTACCATGCTCCTACCCTGTGTGCCTGGCTAGAAAAACACTGAATATGGAACCAGAGTCTTAGAAAGCTTTTAAACACACCTGAAATAACTAATTAACAGAATAACAGAAGATTACTATCCTGCTTCTCAAAGTGAGGTCGCTACAGAAGAAACACACTGTGCTCGTTCCCCACAGCAGAGCTGAGGGCCATTCAGCTTCCTCTACTGCAGTCCCACATGGGTTTAGGTAATTTTGGCTAATTTAGGAGGGTGGTAACAGTGGGTTCCCTGGGTGTCACTGAGGATGGAGAGCTCATTTCAGAGGACCAAAGCTGGATTTGTTTCCTGAACTACTGTCTGAAAGAGCTTCTCTCTGCAGATTATATGTAGAGTCTAGCTTTTAAACCTATACTTTTGTTTTTGTCTCTAAAACCATGCAGGGTGAACGTTTCCCTCTGCAAGTGTCACTCTTCAGCCTTACTCAAGCCCATAGTATGGGGCAAGAGCCAGCTAGCGGTGTCAGGGAAGGGAAGGGAAGCCTCATGCTGGGCTCATACCCAGAGGGAAGGGTAGGGCAGCGAGGCACTCATGCAAGGCACAGCATAAAAGGATGAAGAGAGAAAAAAAAATCAGACATAGTTGCTCGATGGGTTTCAGTTCTAATAAATAAAAACTAGGGCAATGCACCCATTTTTATCACAAGGCTCCACTAATGAGAACACTGTTAATGAGAACACAACATGGACAAAAGATTTTCTCAAAGCTCGCTCATTCAGCACCGAACACTTCCCAGTCAAAATCCAGAAAGACTTCATAATGGGGATTAGTTCATTCTCATTGCGAGCCAGAGCCCTTTGGAACAAAAATACCAAGTGTTTGGTCAGGAAAACTAATTTGGGCCAAATATTGTTCTCATTTACTCTCCGTTGTTTCCTTCCCTCCCCTCTCTGTTCTCTCCCAGTGATGATGAAGAGTACTGCTGTCACCACTACTTCTTCCCCTTAGCACATAGCAGGAAAAGGGCTCTTGCTTGATTGCATTCATTGTAGCTGGGTCAAGCAGGCAACCATAGCAAGACATTACAATGAGAAGCGAGTATTCAGCTGGAAAGCATGAACTTTTTTGCCTCGAACTCCTCTGCTTCTTTACATCTTTTTAAAGCAATGTCCTACTAAGTGTATTTTAAGAAGTTGAATGAATTAAAGCCAATTCATCCTTGTTTTTTTTTTTCTCTCTCAGAAAGTAGGTGGCGTGTACAAACACGCAACTTGTTATATGTATGCACAATAACTTTTAAATATAAGCATAAACAAAAACAGGAGGTCAGGATTTCCTCTGGTGTAATTTACCACATTGACAGCTAGGGACACTAATACAAGCACCGCCCAGATTATTCAGCGCCCTACTAAATCCTTTGCATAATGTCTAAGTGTTATCACTCAAATCCAAATGTGCATCGATATAGACAAGCCAAGGAACACACAAGACACTGCATAGATGCAGATGTAATCATTCTCTGATTACGTCTGATGTCCAACAAATTAGCTAGTTAGCAGAAACAGCTCTATATGTACCAAGCTGGCTCAATTTAATGAGTATTTCACTCATCCTCAACAGAGAGTCCCTTTGAAATAACAATGCAGAAACCAAGTGGTCTGGACTTTGGCCTTCTTTTATGTGACTGAGAGAAATGGAAGAAAGAATTACAGACTTCAGGTACATCTGCTGACGTTCCTCATTGCCATGGGAGATCAAGGCATTTTTCTAAACCTCATTTAACCAAAACAATAAAGCCCATTTTCATTGTTACTTCCTCACGCGTACCCTTTCAAGGACAGTCACCCTGTTCTTAAGCTAAGACACAAAAACCTGCTACACGCATGGTACATAGAAGTTCCAGTATCTCTCCATGAGAGGCAAGGGCAGTAAATTGAGAAAAAGACAATTATAGTAACTGCACAATTATAGTAACTTGCAGTTTTGCTGCTGGAGGCCACCAGTGCCTGATACAGGTGAGTCTGAGAGGGTATCTACACGGCACAGGGTAGAAGTGTGCAGAGATACCTGCAATAGCTCTGAACAAGCCAGCCTGGTTGCTGGAACCAATACAGCTGCAGGGTTCGGGGAAAATGGTAGGTACAGACTAAGGTAAGCACAGCAAGTGCCTCAGAACCATTTTCACTCCTTGTACAGCCAAATAGGACTCCCCCCTCCAACTTTGGCTCCGCTGACATTATAACTTTACCAGCTGCATCCATCTTCCTAGCAAAAATAATGATAAAAAATCATTAACGTATTTTTATCTCAGCTTACACATTAGGTCAGTTATGTTTACCCCTCAGAAAATAAAGTCTAGTTCACAGGGTTACAAACCTACAGGTGAAATGGAAGATACAGTACTTGCTGATTGTCCCAGATCACCAAAGAGGAACTTTACTTTGTTTTATCTCCCTTTCTATTTATCAGTCGAGTTTACGTGTTTTTTTTTTTCCCCTTCACTACAATGCTGCTAAAAAATCTGCAGACCTGTCTACAACTTAACCTTTTGCTGCCTCTATTTCTTCTTCTGCAAAATGGAAATCATATATAGATATATTTACCTTTTGGCAATTAGACAAACTAATCCAATTAACCAGTTATTGTACATTTGTAAAGCACTACAAGCTCCTCAGATGTGAAGCATTACAGCAACACAAAGTTTTATAGTTATTGTTGTAAAAATAATCAAAATTCAGAGGGGAAGGGAAGATGCCAGCTGGCAGATTGAATATCCAGTCTCACTTATTGGCAGCAGTTTCATTGTAATAAAAGCAGGACCACTGCTGATTATGCAGCCTTGTGCTTCCAGTGTTCAACTGGTTAAGGAGCTGTTGTCAGCTTATTTCACAGAAAGCTCCTTGTGGCACAAAATACTGTCTGATCAGCTTTTTTTTTCCATGGAGCCAGGATTCCCAAAAGCAGAAGTCCTTAAGCACATGCTTAGAGTAAAACCAGTCTTTAGGTGCTCCGGTTAATCAGACTAGCGATAAAAAAGCTCCTCAACGTAATAAAGCGAAGAGGTTTTTCCCAACAATATAGACGTGTTCGAGTATTCGCTGCCTGAAATCCCTTTGATTTAACTCATCTTTAAAAACCACGCTTGTCTTGAGTTTGTTTCAGCTAAATATATGTATACACACACACAAACAGACACACATACACTTCTTTTTGTTATTTAAATAAATCTCTGTCGTGCTTTGATGTTGCAGAAAGACGGCAAGAATCTACTATATTTTCATTCCTATTCATGGCACCTAAATTGCACAGGGCTAAGGGGTAGTTTCCAATTAAAAAGGAGCTTTCTGGCTGGCTAAGCAAAGTTACTCTACCTAATGACGCAGGAAGACGGATGCGTGGCGCAGAGTGTATGGAAGTAACAGACTCTGTGCTGGCAAGCATGGCGTCTCTTTGAAAGCTAAAAAGTAACAAAACCTCAGAGGATGTAAAACGACTTCTGAAAGAGATTTTTGGAACATTTGGACCACGACTGCATCAGCAAAAGCCAAAAAAAAGTTATGAAAGGAGTCAATAAACAGAATCTCATACTGGAGTAATTACTCTTCCTGGAGTAAGCAACAGTTAATAATGAGAAACAGACAGAAAGCCACTGAAAAATGAAAATAAAATCACAATTTACTCAAAAGAGACAAGATGGTTACCACTTACAGGAAGCACCATTAATTATGACTTCTAAAAGAAGGTTTCTCATCTTGTTGGAGCTCATTAGCAACTGCTTGCTCCAAGGTAGGTTTCAAAACGCATGAAAATGGCCATTATATACCGCTACTCACTAAAAACCAGCTATTACGGTGAGATCATATTTATTGGCAAATTCACAACAATCACAATGGGAAACTTCAGTTTAGCATGTAGGGGATGTTAAAAACCAAGCAGAGAAAACAACAGGCAAGTCAGACACTCGTCTACCTAGTGAAAAGCCCAGCTGACCGGTTTTCCACTCTTTTCCAACTTCTGTACCCACAACAGGACTTGAAATTTATCTGTGTATTAGATCAGCTTCCCAGGATATCAAAGCAACTCATGTCACAAGCAATCTAATTTCTGATTAGTAAGACTATAAATCAAGCTCAGGAAAACGTGACAGTCTCACAGCGTTACAAAAAGTGACAGCAGAGGGCTGGAGGATCCAGGAGAAGATCTGGTACCGCTAGAGGAAACTGAACTGAACTGAAGAGATTTCAGGTGTTCTTAGGCTTCGTTCAGTTCCCAGGAAGTCACTGTTGACACATCACAATTTTGTCTGCATGACAAATCAAAGGCAATGCAGCAGCTACAGCTGCAAACAGTTCCTAGGGAAGCTCATGTGAAAGCACGGATAAGCGAGAATACCAGCACGAGAAAGAACAAGCCAAAGCAAATGTTAATTCCTCAAAAAATATGTCCTCAAGGAAAAAGGAAAAAAAAGCAGGAAAACGGCGTGTAAAACAAAGGTGATCTAAATGACTCTGATTATCAGTGACAGGCAAAACAGATGACATATATTAGCAAATCTAAGGGAAGAGCCGACTGGATTTCACAGCCCAGAAGATCATATGCCTACCCGATTTTCACCTTCAGAACAGTTATTGAGAAGCACATCAAGTGGCAAAACAAGCTCATTAACTTAATCAGTTTTTGATAGCATCTGACAGCCTCCATCACTGCTCACTCAGACACTGCGAGAGGCATCTGAAGGTTGATCTGGAGCAAAACAGACCTTTGTTGTTGCAGATACGAGGGGCCATGGCTGGGTTGTTCCTGTCCTGGGAAGGGAACAGCACAAACTATTCCTTGTTTTTACTCTCTTGAAAGGCAGTTTTGGAAAAGGCCCTCTTGCCCTTCCTCTTGTTCCTGGAATAGCAGTGTCTCACTCATCCCAACTCCTCACTGGCCCCAGCACCAAAAAAATGTGGCTCCCAGGGCTCTGCCATGGGCAACAACTCAGCAGGGCCACCAACAGTTTGGTCTAGGCTGCTGTTTACTTTGCCTACTCGTAGCAGCCCTGTGTCTTCATATGCCAGGGTTTCCTATTAAAAATAATGACAAGCCTTAGTATGTGCTATCAAAGCGAAGCATAAGCCAATGAAATAAAGGCACGGGAGCCAAATATGTTGTTTGTCTCCTGCTGGACACCGCCACGGATTTTGTGATGAAGAAAGGATAAATGGATACTATCTAAACATCAGCTTGGCCCTCTAGCAGGATACTAAGGCTTCGCATTCAATGCCAAAGGATAAAATAGCAGTTTAACTATCGTGCATGCATGCCTCCCATCATCACACACGGCAATAACATCACAAACAAGATGTTGTTAATGATAAAAAAAAAATCACAAATGACAAATGAATTGGAGAGTAAAGAAACAGAAAACATGGCAGAATTCACTTACGTTGGCACCGGCATGAAAGTTTGGAGAGAGATTCACAAAGACCTATTGGCAAACTGCTAAGCATTTACTCATTCAAACAAAATCTGGCAACCAAAGGGAACACTTAACACTAAAATGTAAGCACTCTTCACCTTAGCAAACTGGAATAGGCAAATACCCCTCAATCACGCATTTGTTACACGTCCTCTCTGTAGATTATCTTAAAGAGAGGGTGAAAATACCGACCTCATTTGCTAAGAACAAAGTCTGACCATGGCAGAAGCACCAACAGGCAGCCAGGGAAGGGAAAAGAATATTGTCTCTTCTTCCAGGACAAATAATACATAGGATCTGATAGGGAGAATGTGCCAAGACCAGGCCAGGGTGTCAGCACTTGTGCAAGAGCAAGCTACTAGCTGAGACTGAAGGATGTATTCCAGTTAGGATAAAGCACTTACATACATTTTACATTTATTGTTCTGATTCCTACATTGTCTATATTTATTTATTTTTTATTGCCTATGCTCTACAGTGCAAACCACTGGACCTACAAATGATTTTTTTGTTTGTTTGGTGTTTTTTACATTGCTATAAAAATAAATAAATACTGGGTTTGTACTCTTGGTAGGTCTTTCAGCTCAGATTTCTTGGTATTGGTGATTTACCTAAAAGTGAAACTAGTTTTTTTTTTTCCCCAATCATTTGTGATTTCTTTGTGGTTTGGGCTTTTTTTATTTAATGTTTGGGTTTAGCCAAAGACGAATCTTGAGGATTTGGAATAAACAACTTGACTAACACATAATGCTGCCTCAAGTGCTATTTTAAAAGATGATCCAAGAAGTAGGATGCTGCAATAATTATTGATTATTCACGCTAGAGCGTAGAAGAAAGGTGTACACTGAGCTTGGGCCCCACATTGCAAACCTCACTGAAATCAAAAAGAGAAAAGTATTTCACATCTCAAAGAACTATGGATAAAATATGCATGACAATTTCAGCTTGGGAGGCCCAGAAAGGTTATTTATTTTTCCTGTCTGGGAAAGAGTTATTTGTTTGTTTAATTGTACTGTGCCTTTTAATAAGGAATGTTAAGGAATCTTCTGTTGACAGGAAAAACAATACCGTCTAAACCATTTCAGCAAGCATGCCTATTATTCACTGGATAGTATTATTCAGATGACATGCATTGTATTTGCTGCAAACAGGAGAAACATTTGCTGTTTTGCTCAGATGAGCAGAGAACAGTTTCTCAGCCATGCTTTATCTATTTTTTTTTTCAAATATTAAATATTACATCACTGTGAAATAAATTAATTGACCAGTGCTGTGAACAAATAAATTACAAAATTCAATATGCTGCTTTGAATTTGCAGCTCATTTCAGCACGCCGGTTTTGCAGTAGCTCTAACATATGAGTTAAGTAAGCCTTTCTGACAGGTGTAAAAGCCTTTCATACCACTTGCAAGGTTATGCTAGTGAAATATGACAGAAAATGTGGACTAGTCACAATATCATATGTTCCATATCAGCAAGTATCATAACAGAAAGGCTCGCTACACCAAATAAAACGTACTGTGTGGTAAAACAATGGGTGTGCAGAAATAATGACATAACAAATCAGGCAGGAGCTGGGGCTCTAATTTGGTGGGTTGCTTTTCCATAGGATTAACCCAAATGAGACCTCATTATCTGGGAGAAAGAAAATAATGACCTTATCCATCAGAGGCATTACGCTATGTTTGGTTAAGGAGGGAGGAAGCAACATTTGTGTATTCATTTGTTTGTTTAATGCTACAGCGCAAGAGTTATATGAGACTTTGGCAGTTTTCACACGTGTTGCCTTCCTTTACCATCCTGTTGCGTGCACATTCTCAAAGTGCTTTTACCGACCTCTCTTCCCAGATGTTTTGTATTTGAGGAAATGCCGTAAATCAGTGCCGGAGCAGGAGACATTTCTGGCTTTGGTCCATACAATGTTCCAAATCCGAACTTCACTTTGTTTTGCCTCATTAGTGGCTCACG
Source organism: Anas platyrhynchos (assembly GCF_047663525.1). Lineage (NCBI taxonomy): Eukaryota > Metazoa > Chordata > Aves > Anseriformes > Anatidae > Anas > Anas platyrhynchos. The sequence continues at coordinate 117,577,842 of NC_092588.1, forward strand.
CTCACCCCTTGGCTCACGTGCCCACACCCCAACTCATTCAGACGATGCTTTGCATACTTGCAAGGAACATTTTAATGGTCTTGGCCGGGGAGCACTTTTGGTTGTTATCAAAGCTCACAGTGGGTGACTCCGCCGAGCACCTCCATTCAGAAGAAAGGCAAAACGCTAGTCTTGCTGGAAGAAAGCTATTGCACTGTCATAAGACTGAAAAGCTGATGAGCCAAACGCCGTCTAATGGCTTGCTTGTGCTCTGTGCTCTTGGAAAGGGCTTTATCCTGGAAAAAATGAGTCTGCATGGAACTGCAAGCTGGACTTCAATCAGGGTCTCTGTGCTACGAGGCCAGCACTGCATTTGGTATGCGATCCAGAAACTTCTGCAGAAGGTTCATGTGAATTACACATTGCCTCATGTTGAGAGCCAGGCAGCCAAAACATATTGTTCTAAACATCCTTGTTCACATGAACTTCAGCCACTATTTACTAGCATTCAAGGAAAAAAAGAAGAAAAAAAATGACATCAACGCTGATCTAACGCTTCATTTTTTTACTAGGGGGACAGCTGTTTATACCAGGCTGCCTCAGGTCTGTGAAAAAGCACAGCTTACCCAGATGGTTTAGGGCTGGCAACAAGCAGCACTGAAAACCAGGTGTTTTAAGTTCCTCCGACCTGAATTCATGCAAACAAAACAGATTTTTTCCCCTTCCGCCGAACAGGTCTTCAGAGAAAGAAACCAGAACAAGTGAGGAATCAACAAACACAAAAACAACCCGCCAGGATAAGTAAACTGGGGATTCATTGTTTTGCTCTATGACCATCAACAAAGTCTATCAGCTAGCATCTATTTCTAGAACTTCCAATTCAAATTACATCTAATGAGTTTACAGTACAATTTTTAAAGGGTCTCGCCTGAGTCATAAAGACTGAAGCAACCATTAAGCCACATTTGTTAACAGCTATGATAACTACACTGTCATTATGCACACTGTAGGACACTGCGCTACACAAAGGACTAATGTTATTGCATCAGACTAGAAACACTTTAAAGTCATCTTGTGAAACTAGTAAGACAGGCAAAACACATTTTCTGATCATAAAAAGCATACTGTCGATTGCCGAAAATCAGATATTAGCATCAACTGTACATTTAAAATATTACATTATCCTGCCATTTAAATACACAGCGTTTACCTGCCAAATTTAGCGTTGCTGCTTCTGTTAAGCACAGTTATCAAAACACCCAATTCTTCTAGTTACATTTTTGTTTGGATCTGATGGTAGTTTCACCCTTTTACACCCTCAAAATTATTTTCATTCGAGGCAGCAATTTGCCCCTTCTTCTTTTTTTCCAACTGTATTAATTAAGGCGTTATTCTTGTTATAACTGTTCACTGCGTCTAGACAATGACATGTTGTGTCAGCAGCTACGTTTGCTAAAGTGATGAAAACTGGAGCTATACTTCAAGCTTTATGCGTAATCAGAGCTTATCTATTTGTAATTAATTTGTCACCACACTGAAGATTTGAATTGAAATCTACTGAGCAGACTCTGATCTTAATGTATAGGTGGTGAATGCTGAGGATATTAGAGGTTACTCTAATTTATAGCGGCAGAGCTACAGTTGTATTCTGAGGTTTTGTGTCTTCTGTCCCAGGAATCAGGGCTTTCAGTAAGCACATACATATGAAATACTGTTAGATAAACTAGCTTAATCTCAGTCTTAATTATTTTTATATTCCTACTTATTTAAAGAAAATAAAACAGAACAATGACATGTCACAGGACCTTGTAGCCATGATACATCAGGCAAGAAGTCATGTGGGAGTCTACTGATAGCTCTTCTTACTGGAAAGGAGGTCTCTCCAACAGGCAGCATTGGCATAAGATGCAGCTGTAGTACTGGATCTTTTTTGAGAGTACAATAATGACTGTTACATTACCACCTAGGTAGGCCCTGAGAAAATTTGTTGCATTCATATATCCCTTACGTGGCTGAGAAGGGCACGGTTTCCCTTCAAAATTTCACCCAAGGTATCGTCAGATAGCCTTATGTCCAAAGAAAGCAGATGTACTATACAAATTGCATTAGTTTATAGAGGTAGATCAATCACAGACCAGCATTCTACTTTGCACAGAAGAATGTGAAAGATAACTGAGAATAATAAATAACTAAAATCAAATCTCTGGAATCCCCAATTAATGATCAGGGTATATGCAGCGTTAACTATGAGATTGCCAGGATTTCTCCAGATAAAAGGAAAGAAATCAGCACAATTTTTATATAGGTATAGCAAAAATATAAAGCAAACACCTGGTCAAATTTGTATATTGAAGGTAGCCTTTGCATCTTAGAGGAAGAATTACTTCATTGTTTGTTTAGATGCTTTAGAATAAACATGGCAGCACCACAGGGAATGAGTCCTTGTCTTCTCTCCCTTAACAAGTCACTCTGTCATTATCATTTTCTGAAAGAATTATTTATAAGAGATTCTCTATGGATATTCATTTGGGGTCATACGCCTAAGGAGATAATCACTTAACATAACAAACATCTTAATTTAGAGTTAACATTTGACAGCATGTTCCTTTTCATGTTTAACCGGTAACTATCCAAATGTCTCAGCTTAATGAGGGACTTTCATCTGAAGGAAAAGGATGGGAGGTGCACAACGACTGATGACAGAGCAACATTATAATCCTCTTATCAGTCACAAACCCTCTGTCTTATGGTGTTTACTAGTTACGACAGCTATTTTGTGTCAAAACCAAAGGCTTTCCCACATCTGACTATGACCTCCTGCTAGATATTCCTGCTGTAAGGTTTTGACGTCTCCTGCCTCCCAGTGGAGCCAACAGCTCTCTTTTAATGCCCCACAATTTCATGTCATTAGGTTCACAACTTGCTATGTGCGGGTGATGAAGTCATGTCTAAAAGCTGACAGCTTCCTTATTACAGTAAACTTCAAGGCCAGAGCAGTGAATTTCTGACTGGTTTGCTCTAATTCCTTCTAATCTCACACTCCTATTGCCAGTGCAGACTACATGGGCCTGATTCAGGCTTTTCTCAGAACGAGTGCACTCCAAACAGCCCCAAATCCAGGCACTTTCTCTGTCGTAGGCTAAATAACCAAACGCCACGACTCTCCAAGGCATTCATCATTTTGCTGAGACTTGTTCCTTAGGCAAACACAAATATTGCAAGCTCAACAGTGGATGAACTGGGAAGTCGCCAGAGAAATAGTTTTCCTCTGAAAAATACCCCAATCTATTTAAATTAGCACAAAACAATGCAGTGGTTTCCACAGACCTTTCACCTCCACATTGTAATTTCTACTCAAAGTTGCAACAGCGCCAAGGGCGCAGAGCAGCCAGCCGGTCAGGACACCCTCCTCAGGGGCAGAGGAGGTCACTCTGGACACTGGAGCAGACCCAGGGCATGAACCTGCGTTTTCCACCTCTCAGCCAGCTGTCTGGATGCTGTGATTCTTTCTGGTAGTTCAGACACTGTAAGAGTGACAATCTAGGGACAGGAGACAGGTAGGTACAGAGAAAATGCCTTTTAGTAGAGTAGCTGATGGTTAGAAAAGCTGCTTTTATACACACTAACTAAAAGGAAACAGATTTCTTTTCCCTCTGTCTTCTCCTTCGTCTCCATTTAAAAAAAAATCTTGGATTCACCCTTATACAGAATAGGTGAAGAAATCCTCCAAAAAGATTTAACAGATGGGAAACTTTTTTGTACTGCTTCATCCAGGAATATTAATTCACTGCTGACTCCAGCTGACAGAGAATCTGGATCTCAAAGGGAAAAACATCTTCCTAACTAATTTGCACTGCGGATGGACAGAGGAAAGTACTAAGCAAAAGCTTATTTCTAATTTAAAGAAAACAGTGTTGCTGCATCTGACATTGCTTGCTTGCACAAATCTTACAAAAACATAATAACTGGTGAAAGAGAGAAAAATTGGCCTAAAAAGAAAAAAAAAAGTGCAGAGATTTTGGGGGTTTGAGTTTGAGGGTCTTCTGTTTAAGATGGATATCTAAAACTACACCCACCTATAACAAATATTTGCAGCCAAGAACACAATGTTGGGAATGGTCTGCATTCCTGCCTTTTTAATGACAGCCAAAACCCAGTCCTTCCTTCAGTCCAAACTCTGTATTGACACATCCACTTTGTTATCCAACACAACTGAGCTGTGCAGATGTTTTGAACTGGCCCAAAAGGCTAAGAGATGTGATCAACATCCTACCACCTTCAAGTACACATCTGTACTGCATATTTCTTTCTTCACCAATGACATCCAAAAAAAAAAAAAAAAAGCAACTAATTTACAAGCTTGCCAGTAGATGCTTCAATATTTCACTTATGTCAAAAAGAAAACAGATTGTTGTTTGTTGTTTTTTTTTTTTTTTTAAAAAAAAAAAAAAAACACAGCTATTTAATATATCATTGCTGCTTGGACCTGGAAACTAGGCATCAGACAAGCAGCTTACAGAACTCACTGAATCCAGGGGATAAAAATATATTTGTAAAACAGCATATTGATTTTTTATTTTTTTTAAAAGGCATGTAGAATTTTCCCCGAGTGTAATTCAGCATGTCTTGTCAAAGAAACATTTTACTTGTGTGTGCAAATCAAGTGTTTATCTTTTCAGCCATTTGGGAGCCAGTGGCTTTGTGCTTCTGGTCTCCCTTGTGCCATTTGCCTGCGTCTGCTTTTCTCATCCATTTCATATCAGCTGTTCAGTATTGTGACCGCTGAGGCTGGACTGCAGACCTCCTCTTAATTGCCTTTGCTTCTGGTATCGTTGGATTTCCATTGTAGTCCTTAAAGATAGCAAACTTCAAAGCAGCCCTTGAGTGATCCACCTTTGAAAGCATCCCTTGCGTTCAGCTGGCTGTCACTGCTGGTGTGCATCCTGCTCTAAGACTGAAAAAGCATTTCCAGGAGACATGCACGGTGCCTTTACTCGCCTTCCATTTACATCTCAGTATTTCTAGAGCAATTTGGCCCTTTCCTTTTATATTGTCATCTCTTAACTGCATAAACTTTACAGGGCCAAGATTTAAGTTTCACAGTGATTCTCAGGCACCTAAAAGCTGAGGGAAAAAATGGACTAAAGGGCTGGTAATTTGTCTGGCTGCCCCTGCCAAAACCATAAAGATGACATGAAAATCTGAGAAATAACTGTGTGAATAGGTGGTCTGGCTCCAAAGAAGATGGTTCTTGAATCCTAACATCTGGGGGAGCAATCATTTTCCATTTATAGTAAGCCCAGCTATTTATTAATATAAGGGTATTTTACAAAGGGAAAAGTAGTGTGGAACAAATACTATCTTAAAAAAAAAATCCAACAAAATGGAAAAAAATCAGACATTCTAATTTTCCCTATTTAATAATGTTTGTTCCCATGAGCATAAAACATTAGTTCTTTCCCTTTATGATAATTTGATAGCCATGATATTAGAAATACAGTGATACCAGAAAGGTATAGAGGGAAAAAATGCCAGCAATGAATTAGATTATACTGATAAATGGTAAAAACAATAAATGGCTTTCTCCAATTAGAAAAGTGAACAGATTTTCCCATTTATATTTTTTTAATGGTTCATATTAAGGATTACTTAGGATTTCCTATACAGACATCTTTAAAATATTTAATTAACCCTGTAATTTCCCCCTGTCCTCCAAGCACTGGAAGCAGGTAACTTGACCATTGAAAATCATTTGTAAGTAGTACAGCGTTTAAGACCAAAAAACTGTGGAAGCAAGGTTAGTTGTGGGATACTGCCCTGGCCTTTCACCTCTGCTGAGCTGGAAAAAAAAAATCTTTCTTAGGTCATAAGTCAAATGGGCTTCGTGATATGAAGGAGTCCCTCAGGAGCACAGACAGAAATGAGAAATGAGAGGCAGGCTCACCAGGACTCCTAACCCACTTCTGAGTGCCTGCATGATGGCTGCTGAAAAAAACTCTCCCAGGCATGCTCCTTCCCAGTGAATTTTACCTGGATGTATCCTAAGACATTCTTGAAAAAAATAAAATATATATTGAAATCACACATGCATACACGAAGAGCCCTTCGACAACTTTTGGCCCAGTGTCCCCCTGCACCCAGTGGGCTGAGCTCTCATCGTGGAAAGTGCTGCCAGTATAAACCAGCATTTGTGTCCCGTGTCCCACCACATTTGTCGAGGTGGCCCACACATAGGGCTCCTGCCACCTCCCACGGGTTACCACTCCTTTGATAAACACTAACATCAGTCTGCACATATAAGCATGTGTGTATGTATGCATCCGTATATAAATACAGGCCTCACATGTGTGTTTAAGTAGACGGAAAGATCCAGGTGATGCGATTTTACAGATAACATGCTGAACACACCGTGCTAGTAACGTGGTATGAAAGGGCATGCCCAAATCCAGCATTTCCTCCTGCTACTAAACACAGGGCTTACGCTGGACATGTTGCAACAGAGCGGTAGCAAATCTATGGCAGTTATATTCTGCCCGGTAATAGCACATTTCCACGAGGCTTTACGCGTGGTCGGGGACACAACCCTGCCATTACAGAGAACTGCCAGCCACCAAGCGGCTTGTGCCAGCCTCCCCTCACAGGACGTAAGCGCAGCCCGACCCACCAACCCGCGCCATGTTGTCTCTGTGACCTCGGCAAACCCACAGAGGGGGAAAAAAAAAAAACACAAAAAACACGGCATTCCTGCTCCGAGAGCATCACACGCTGCTTTCAGGCAGCTTAAAGGCTTCGCCGCCCTTCGAAACACTGAACTCTATTCTGTGTGAACAACCTGACAAGAAGCCAGGCCGAGGGCCACTATCCGGTCAACAGGAAGTAAGCTGGGACAAAAGGTCCAAGTTGAGGAATGCTTTGCTGGGTCCCGGGCTGATGTACAGCCTCGGCAGCCTGCGCCTGGGGACGAGCCAGCAGAAAAATGTACTCCGGGTAACTGTGGGCTTTGATTAAAAAGCCACAGCGCTTAATAACAAAACCTGACTGGAGAGAAAATAGAACCCAAAAAAAAAAAAAAAAAAAAAAAAAGAAGAAGAAGGATTGGAGCTTATGAAAAATAGCTCGTGCCTTCAGGCTCGTTTTAAAAATGTGTTTTATTGACTTTTTACTCGATTAAAGGATATTCTTATTCTCTCCTTAGATACTGTCCACCGCTTTGTGCTGCACATCAATACACGGTGAACCAATGCAAAAGGCTTAGGTAAAGCAATCCGGAGCCACTGTGTGAATGAGTTCATGTTTCTCTCAGCATCTCGGAAAAAATGAGCTCTTGAACTATTCAGAAATCCCATTAAACCCACACATGGGTAGAAGCTAATTGCATTTCCAGAACATCTCTGTGTGCACTGACACCAAATACTAAGAACGTGTCGACCCAACCAGTTTCTGAGCTCTTCTGAGCTAAGTCCTGTGAGAAGCAGAAGCCTCTGGGCAGCTGAACCAAGCGGCACTGCCTGCGCCAAAACATTTTTGTTCACTGAACACAAATAGTGGGACTTTGGGCAGACATTCAGGCTTTTTAGATACCAAAGCAGGTGCTTTAAAACTAGCTGCTTAAACACCTATCACTTACTTCACTTGCAATAGTCCTTTATATGTACAGAGAACACACAGACATCTCTTGTGTGGAAGGTATGTCTGTCACCATCCCTGCAACTTTACTGCATGCAGTTTTAGGGCATTCAGTCAGGTGTCTTTTTCTTTTTATTAAAAAAAAAAAAAAAAACAAAAAACAACTTCTGACTTTCTTTTGCACATAAGGAAAAAATATCCTTAAAAGAGACTCAGAGCTCAAATACTACTTTCTAAAACGGGACTGTGGATTCCTTTCCAAGTAATTTTAACTGGATGACTAAAAATTTCAACTGAATTATTTAAAATAGAAAGATTCTTTTTCCTCACTGCCAGAAAATTTCCTAGTGCCCTGAAGTCAGTTGGCTCAGACAGTATCACAAGTAAACAGAAAGAATAAAAATAATTCACAATTTTAAATTCCTCCTCACGATTTTTAAATTTGATGGGAAACCTTTTCCACAATGCTATATCCTGTGCTTATAATGGCCTTTGTATTTAGAACATGGTTACCTAGTTTTTCTAGAGGTCAGGATGAAACCAAAGTCTTGATACAGGAACAAATTGCCAACTATCTTGTTTGGCTGCCCCATGGCAAGTTCTCACTTCATGGAAAATGCAAAGCAGCTTGCTGTTCTCTTGCTGAAGGTCACCTCTCTCTTGAATAACTTGCATTTACACCCACCGTGCTGGGCGGTGTGTGGACCTGAACGGTTGCTGAGGAGCATGCAAGAACTTGCTGCCTTACGGTAACTGGCTCACATGAGCCTTTACTCATTCTCTACTTGCTTTGTTGACTTTGTCATATAAATAGCAAGAATAAAAAGTGGTAAGAAGAGATTTTGCAATAAAGGTAATCTAATATGATGCTTAGGTCATTCTGGGGACATACTTTTAACTAAGGGGAATGACTGCCCAGCAACAGCTTTGAAAAACAGTCTGGAGTTCATAGTCCTAGCAAAGTGAACAACATATCCCTAGCACCAAAAAGCAGATCTTATTGCAATACATGAACGGGAAAGTGGTGTGTAAAGCAACTACAGTAATCCTTCCACTATTCAATTTGGAGTTTTGTATCTGTTTATGAAAACCACATTTCATGACCAACTGGTTAAGACTGGACTAGAGCAGAAAAAAATAATTACAAGTCTAGATAGTATGAGCTAAGAGGAAACACTGAAATAATCAGGGTCAGATATTGGAGAAGGCAGAGGAGAGACGGGATAACAGTCTTCTGGCAAATTAACAGTTGCTGTAATGTGTAAAAGCAAAAATTTTCCATGTTCATTGGGAATAGTAGCTTAAAACGCAGCAAAGAAAATAGATTAGACATCAGAAAAAGCTTGGGGTACGCGGTGCATACATCACCTAGAAGAGTTAAGGAATCTCATTCATGGAACATTTTGGGAATAGGATGCAGAAATAAGTCTAGGAAATAAAACAGATATTATTAAGCCTGCCTTAAGGTCAGGTGAATGGACTACATAAATCCTGGATGCCCCTAACCAGCCCAGTCTTCTCAAAGTAGTGCTTTTTGCATAGTCCCATTTTCATCTCACCTAAACTGCAGAATTTATGCTAATAATACACTGAATCTCCCTCACAACAACAGGTTTATACCACCTAGCTGTCATTGACAGCATGAAGCCTGTAATAAATATGTTTTGCAACTATGTTATACATATTAAGCTAACTACCAGCTGAAGAAAGACTGCATATTTCATCGCAGTATTTTTTCACTTTGGAGGACACCCACGTTTTTCTCACGTTAACCTCGGTAAATTAAAAGACAGATTAGTGCTCAAAAGCTTATGTACAGAGTGGACCTACAAATCTCAATTTCATCCAAAGAATTGCATAGCTATAAATTTCAGGCTACTCAGACAGTCAATCAGAGCACAGCTGGAACTGCTGCTGCTTTGTCTGTTACAGTCTGTTTGAAATTACGTTCATCTCTCACTGTAAAAGCCTTCAGAGAATTTGAGAATGGTTTCTGATCCCTCTTATTTTCAATGTCCAGTAACAAGACCCACAGAGGCCACCTGCCTCTACATCCTGGTCATACTTTCTGTAATTGTCACTTAACTGGCAGATAATAAAAAACCTCAAAACTTCACAATATTGGTAGCCAATTCTGTTGTACTGGCTTTCTGTAGTCTTCTCCTCTGGATTACAGACCTTCAGGTAAGTTTATTACGAAAATCTGAAAGATATTCTGGAGTACAATGTCTGAAATGTAAGGAACACTAATTTTCTATTTCCTTCTTTTGTGCATTCTGTGTTGTTTTTCCTGTTTGTTCGTGTGTTACACTATAAGGCACTGGAATTAACCAGAAGATATGACCCAGATGTCAGTGCATTTGTAGTGGAAAAAGGCAATTTCAGAGTCTAGTGCTTAATAAAATTTTTGCATGATTTCCTACAGCTGTTATCCATGTGTTATTTCAGGGTAGCTGAATCACTGCACTGTTAAAGAACTGAAACAAATACGCAAAACATGCTGAAAATGCAAATCCACAAGTTACTTTAATGTGGGATGTAAGTGTAACAGAGCATTTGGGGCTAGCACTGATAAATAACCACTACATTATCCTTGCCACCATATTCTGGATTCCAAAACCAAAACCCTACTAAACACATGTATTTGCCATATGTAATTATAACGTCCTGATTTAGTCACTGGAGTCTCTTCTTCCCCTTAGGTTTAATCCTGTTTACTTGTGACATGATGTGGATACTCATTGCCCTCCAGAATCTAGAAACAAAATAAAAATCTGTGGTTTAAAACAAAGGCTAAATAAAAATCCTTCCATCTGAACTCAGTGTCCTGTGCTCTTAAATGCCACAGCAATGTGTAAGTTTCAGATGACAGTCCCAGAGCTTTCAACAACTTTCTTTTTCTCTTGAAATGTAAAAGAGAACAGAAATTGTTTCACCTGATGTTACGAACAGAGATCTGATCGCTATTTATTGCCTACACAGCCTTTGAAACAGCACTATGACTTCTACTAGTGTTAAGCTTACCCTAAAAAACAGATGAAAATAACCATCCAGTAGGAAGGGAAAAGGCATCCTCTACTATTATTTTCAGTGGCATCAAAACTAGGACATACTGTGTCCAGATAAATAGCTAAAGACAAAAAATAAATAAATAAATAAAATTAAATAAATAAAAAGAGAGACAGAGAGAAGAAACATACTTTGCCTGGGAATACATTGCTACTGCACTTGGGTGGCCACTTCCAAGAAAAGAGATGCTGGGACCGAAGTCTCCTCTGGTAAAATTCCAATGACCTCAAAGTTATGTCAAGATTGACTTGCCCATTGCACTTACTGATGCACATCAGGATTTTAAAATAAAAACAGTATCTTGGGTGAGAGATTTCCAGAAGCAGATGCACAGAGCCTTAGAAGGGTTTTGGATGCAGCATGGTGCAACCGAGTGATCCTGTCCAGCAAAACACCGGAAAAGCTCATTAATCAAGAGCCAAAAGCCCACACTCTGGATTTGTTGTTTATCTTTGCATAATTTGTTTACATAAACTTTGCACAATATTTTTCAACCCACTGTTCCTTTGGTATTTACTTATCTTCCTAGAAAAAGCTTCCTGCCAAATAAATAATTAGAAAATAGATTTCCCCCTTCCTAATTATTAATTATTGCCACTAATAAGAGAGGATATCTAAAGAGATTTGATAACAAAACACAGCTTACTCTGATATATTCTTCAGCAGTCCCACAATTTCAGCCTTTCACGTTATTTCTGTTAAAAATATAACATTAAATCAATATACAAAGGCAGGTGGCTGAAGGGACCGTTCCAGGTATGAAATACCGGGCTGTGATTTAAGAAGGCCTTTCTGGAGAAAAGGAGACTTTGCAGAATTTCAGCTGGAGTGGGCTGCCTGCTCTGTAAAAGCAGGCACGGTTTACAGGAGCTGAGAAGAAGGGACAATGAGGGAGAGAACTGGTAAGAGAGAAGGCAGTTGCATACCCTTCACCCTAGCAGGCAGACATATTCATTTCCATAAGGCGAGGAGCAGGATCCAGATCCACAGAGGATCCACACTGCATCTCAGGGTGATCCCTCCAAACCCAGAGCTCGGTCTCTAATCCTAGGTGAGCTCTGACAGGGCTCCTTTCGTGCTTCCAAACAGAGGGCAGGCTCCAGACTTCCAAATGCTCTACTACAGCCTAAAAAAATATTATAAAACTTCTTTGGAAAAAACTTGGAAATGCCTGTCTCAAATCCCCTTGGTAGCACCCTCATTAGAAGTCATCACTGATGAAGATCTAAAGGTCATCAAATATATGCTGATCCATGGGACAAGTCACTATAGGTGTTCATGACAGAACTTGTTTTTCTCTTTTAAAACTCCTTAAATCATCGCTGAAAAGACACCTTTGAAACAGGTTTTGTTGTTAAAGAAATGGTGGCCTATCAATTACAAAACAGCACACCCCAAAAAGCAGCTGCTTCCCATTCCATTCATCAATCTTTCTGTTGCTTATGTCACACATTGACAGCTTTAATGTATTGAGAGATAAGAGTTTGTCCTTGGCTCTAGCAGGAGGGAGGAAATGAAGGCTGATCACCAGCCCACAGCACACACACTGGCAAATCCAAAAAGTAAATTGGGGCCTTGAAAACACTCATGCCCTGTGCTTCCCCCATGGAGACATGCAAGAGACACAGATGCGTGTGCGTGTCCCCTTGAGCAAGGTTAAAACCAGGGATCTCTGAACGAGAGTACCTTCTTTTGGGTGCACATGGGCAATGCAAAAACAATGGGCCTAAACCCCAGGGACAACTCCAAATTTGCTCCTAGGCTTTGAGAAAACCCTTCACGTGCAAATGCATATACCAGGACGCTCTGCATTAACATGGAGCAAATAGCCCCTGTAAATTCAAGTGGATACTAAGCAGAGAAATAGATTGTTCTAACTTTCATTTCGTGGACAAACCCGAAGGTTGCAAGACAGACAATATTAGGGACGCTGAATTACAACCCGTGCTTTCTAATGATGGTTTTGTACAGAAACTTTAGGGAAACATAAATGTAATACCACAACTCATACTGGGACTTTGTCCTGTCTTGCAGTGTCCCAGGAGTGAAGGCCTTTACCCTAGCTATCCTCTGGTTAAAGGAAAAAGAGGGCTACAAGGCTGAGCTCCAGCCTGGATCCTGTTTCCCCCCAGAACTGGGAGCATCTCCAGCACTTCTGAGGACAGTCCTCGCCGTCCTTGAGGTTCCTCCCACCCAGCTCTGAGAATCAGAGCAAGCTCATTCCCTTGCACACTTCCCCCAAGACAATTCTCTTGGGAAATAAAGGCAGCAATGCCAACCGCAAAGACAGCAATCTTTTCTGGGAGTTTTTAAGGGCAACGTGAGCCCCTCTGGTGCTGCAGAACACGTCAGGGTTGCATGCCAAATTAAAGACACTTATTTTATCCTACATCCTGTTCACAACATTATTATTAAATTAATTTGAAACATGATTGACTATACTTTAAACATTACCATATCTGGTCATGTATGGAGTCCCTTCCCATCCTTACACTGGCCACCATGCCCCAAATAAAAAGGAAGGTTAGGTTCTTTCTGGTCTTAACCTCCTGTAATCCCGAAAACAAAATGGCTAGTTATTGCACAAACAGCACCTTTGGCCAACAGATCCAAACTGATGAGGAATATCTCCAGCTCACGGAGAAATGCCATTTTGTGGGCAGTGCCATGGCCTATTTCCTGAAAAATAATCATGACTGCAATGTAAGCAGGGCCTACATTAGCCAAGATGGGTGATAGGTTTAGAGTTACCCAACACAATCACACAACTGACACGTTCACTCAGGATGACAAAACAAAAACAAAAACCAACAAAAAAAGCATGTGCTACTTTGAAATTCCTCCTCCTTTCCTGGGTATTATATATGGTCAATCAGAAGCAAAAATGTCCGATGGCAAACACTGGCCTGGAAAATCTGTTCTACTACATACAACAATCGTGTAAAATGGGATTAGTGGTACTTCCCCCACATCCTGGAGTGCTGGAAGACCAAATGCATCCAAGACTGTTCTGGTACTTCAGCAATGCAAGCCATGGAGGAATCCAAGACAGACAGATAATTCTCATTTATACCAGATGGGGAAACACTGAAGCAGAGAAAAGTTAAGCAACCTGTCATTCAAAAAAAAAAAAAAAAAAGCGGAGAGTGCTGCAAAGAGAATTTCCTCCCCAGTACTTCAGGCATTTAGAACAAGCTTTACTGTGAAGAATATTAGTCAAAATAACAGCACAGGAGACACGTGACTAGCAGATTCCCAGCTAAATATAAAACACCATCTCATCTATCCCATCACTGGTGTTAGCATACGTTACCATGCAAAATGACTGAACGCAGCATGGCTATACTCATTTTGATAGCGATTGTTTAAGTCAGTCAAGGGAAGAGCTGGCTGTCACTTTTAATCCTTTACTATGAAACATGGCAACGCCAGCTCTGCCTCCATCCTTCTGCAGGATCTTACACCTCCAAGCACCAAGGGACTATCTACTACCAAACAAGTTTCATGGCAATGTAGTAACTAATGACATTGGCAGAATGACTCTTGATTTCCACTGGCAATACCTCTGTCTGGGTGGTTTCAAAAAGGAAAAAAAAAAATAAAAAAGAGTTATCAGTCAAGGAATAGCAATTTAGAAACCGTAAATGTGGGGACAGAGATGCCTGTGGGATTTGTGTGTGTTAGCTTTGCTTGCAACAATAGATTAGGAAATCAGATCGAGAGTTACAAAAAAGGGGGAGGAGGAAGGAGGGAGAAACTAGACTGATGGGAACTGCTGCAAAGTCTGCACTTTTGAAAAGATAAGTCTGATAAGAAGATGCTCTCAGGTTAAGAGAGTTTATACCTCCCACATTCAATCACAACAGTTACACAGCTACAGTATTTCCCATGCGCAAAACAGCTGTGTGTGGTGATTTAAAACACCCAGGAAATCAAAACTTTAGAGAATGATTGTTTTTATTCCCAAACTCCCAATCTTGAAAACCAAAGGGTTTTCAAATAAGAAAAATGTATTGCCATAGCTGTAAATGAATATGCCTCAGTATTTCACCAGAAGGCCTATGATGATCTCCTTCAAGCTCAGCCCTTCAGAAATGTCCAATTTGAAAAAAAAAAAAGTCCATAAAAATAAGAGGGAGGCTGCAGAAATCACAGAATTTCTAATGTTTATAAATAATGTATAGCAATATGTTATGACAGTACTATTTTCAGAACTCAATGATAAGATTAGACAAGAAAGCAGTCTATTTAATTAACAGCACTTTTACGTACATTCTGACATCACATATATATATATACACATGTATTTTTAAGCTTTTCCAGGAAAAACATCAGCATTCCAGTCAATGTTTTGGAAAGGAAATATAGTTGTCTGAATTGTTTTTTTTAACCATCAAAAAAATGTCATTTTGTAACATTACATTCAGCAGTTCATCTGATTTTCTCTAGAAAAACAAAATGCTGAGCTGATCTAATTTAAATCTAAAACAGCCAAGTACCATGACCAGGCTTCTTCTTTCTGACGGCAAATGCTGATGGAATACTCTGCTCCCTCCAAAACTAACATATGTCTCACACTAATCTAAATGGTACTTTCCACGAACAGTGACAGCTCTAAAATTCACTGAGGGCAAATATAAACGGGAAATGACCACAAAGATGTATGACCACGCTAAGTTCATTATCAATTCAAAGGCATTAGCACGGCAACATATCTCTGAGGGTTTATCCAGCACTACGACTGCATTTTTATTCACCTGAGTCACCGTGGCTGTTGTTTGCAGGAAGGGTACTGCTGCATATTTTTAGTAGATAAATTTGCAATTTTTATACTTAATTAAGTATTGGAAGATATCAGAACATTCCCTACAATTGTGCAATGTGACCAAAAAAAAAAAAAAAAAAAAGAATTAAAGATGCCACCTCCATTTTTAAAGGATGTTTTACTGCATTGGACTTTAAAATGCAGACGATATAGTTACCATTCAGTAATTATATTTCACTTGCAAGGACTCTGCAATTTGGTTTTCTTAATTACTCCAGTTAATGCAGTCTTTTTCTGGTCTAAATGCTTGTTGCTTTTCGTTCATTTATGAATTCTGCACCTCCTGAAGACATTTGCTAAGGGTTCAGTAAGACGCACTAGGGACAGCAGAGAAAACTCTGGAAGCTTAATCCTAGCTCTGACAATACTTCTCTCTTTGACTACAGATAAAAGACAAGCTCCTCCTCCTTCCGCCTGTAGCTTCAGTTTCCATGAAATAATTCAAAATAGACTAACAGACTTCCAGTGTGGAGATCTTAAATTCATTAAACCATTTTAAGAAATCAAAGTTCTGACTATTAACAATTTGGTCTTACTACCAATCCATTTAAATACAGACACTGCAAAATTGCTTCACATGCCTATGAAGCACAACCTTGACGGCTAACAGTAGTTCATTACTGTGATAGTTCTTCAGTTGGGGCTTCCTATTGCTCCTGTTGCATGTATTAAGAGTCTTCCATCATCTCTAAGGTAAGGACTTAAAACGCATGACTTCAGAATATCCATGGGAACACGGTCCAGAGAGGAATTCCACTTTGCCAAGTGACAAATTGTAAAAAAAAAAAAATAATAATAATAATAATAATAATAATAATAATAATAATAATAATAATAATTTTATAGTATGATCAATTAAAAAATGGAATGTGGAATGTGCCTTGTAGAATTTTAAATGATAATCTACATGACCTTTTGTAAAAGGATTTGGTCAGTGAGAGAAGGAATGAAGGTTTGGTCAAATTCAGATGACTTTAACAACAGACTAACTATTTGTTTCATTAGTGTCTTGCTTAGTTTATCTGCAGCAGCATATTAAGTCCAGGACACTGAAGATACTAAAAGAAAAAAAAAAAATGAGGGAGGGCAGGTGTGATAGCTGTCTACAAATACAAGAGAGAATGTCATTAAATAACAGGCTGATTATTCATGTTACCACTGAAGGACAGAGTAGGAAAGGATGGCCTTCATAATGTTTAGATGTCATTCCAGAAGCAGTACTGATAGAAGTGGAGAGACATGTAAACTGAGCCTTTTGAAAGGTTCATGCCAGGTCACCACGTATATAACATACTTTGAACACCATCAAATTATTAAAATCACCTATGCCCCAAATATTTATTGAATAGAACTTCCTAAGTACACTTAAGAAATGTCAGACTCCGGTTTGATTCCAAATCTGATCGTAAAAACCGTGATCAATCTCCCTCTCAAATAAAAAAAGAATGCCCAAAAGAAAAACAAAAATGGTCTAAGGGCACTGATATATAAAATCACCATTTATAATGTCACTCAAACACCTACCTGGGGTAATGCATCTTGTTCTGATCGCTTTGATACCAGCGATTTCTAAACAAACCAGAGGGTTTGTTAACTGATGAACAGTAACATTGAATAGAGGTCAGCAGGAACAGTTTTACAAGGGAAGATTGCTGGAGCTAAAATATATCTGTTGGGCTGAGTAAATACCAGGAAAGAGGAACACACTATAACATTGAGCTATAATACTGAAGGGTAAAAAGCAAAAACCAAAGAGGGAGATGAATTAATTAGTGTGGTGCCAAGTTGTAGGGGAGGAGGGATAATGAAGAGTAGTGGGATTAAATTAGGAAAAGCAAAATTTAGGCTGAGTATAAAGAAAGGGGAAAAAAAAAAAAAAAAGACTAATAATGAGATTTATTATTCCGGGAATTAGTCTCTCAGGTGAAATGATGGAAACACCTGCCTAAGATTTAGGACTTTTAAATTTAGGTTGCGCAAAGGCATTAATGCACTATATACAAAGTATGCACAAAGGCATACACACTTCAGGGAATAAAGCACTACTGGTGGGGGCAGAAAGAGCGGATGCAGCAACATCCTGTCACATCCCTATGACTGCATTACAATCACCAACATCCTCTTCGAGAACTGCCCAAAACAGCCTACACCCTCACCAGGCCAGCTGGGCTTTGAAGCATTGCCCTCTTGGAAAAGAGTTGTGCCTACGCGTGAGGGGGCAGAAAAGACTGGCCCAATGTAGTCCTGTATATGGCAGGGTGAGGACGCACCAGCACACCTGGACTTTGTTCCCAGTTGGAGCACAGACTCTCTCTGCCACCCTCCCAGGCTTCCTGAGCATGCCCATACCTATCACGGGCAAAGCAATTTGAAATCAATGCGGAAAGAACTCAGTAAACAAAAATGCAGAATGTCATTATTCCAATTCAAGCGTTTTGTTGTTTTGGAAATACCAAGCCCATGCCACAGCATTCAGAGGCCAGGCGTAGTGCTTTAGTTACAGCATGCTGGTTTTTAACGCTTCCTGGAGTAAATACAGCAATTTGGAGGCACAACTGTTACTGCTGCTGCTTCTTCATTTCAGTTCACCAAGGCCAAGCAAGCCAGCTAACCCCGCCACCAAACAAAACAACACATCTCTTCGAAAGGGCTGTGAGACAAAAATGCCACGGTGCAGTTGGCAATCAGACTTCTTGTTTATCGCAGTCTCACTGCCATTGTAAGTGGGAAACATCACCTGAACCCGTTCCAGCAATTTTTCTAGGTTTTGCTCTCACATAAGAGTAAAAATTAGCAAATGCTTTGCAGGCAATTCTGAGAGCACTGCAGAGATCACAACTGGATGAACAGCGTGCGTCTAATAATGGGCAGGTCATTCACCCAAGTGAAAAAAAAAAAAAAAAAAAAAGGAAGGGTTAAATGCTGTAGCTTTATCAGGAAATTTGAGTCTTTAAACTGGAAGCAATTTGTTCAATGGCTATTTTGACCATAGAACTTCCTAATCTGAGTTCCCATAAAGTTTGGCTCACGTCCAGCCAGAATGGTTAGTTTCAGCTGCACAGATATCTTCCACAGAGGAAATAAAAGGATTTCAAACCCTGGAGTCATTTCCTTTGGTTCTCAGCTCATTCAGAAAAAATGTCCTTTCGGTCAGTGATATCTCCAACTTAATTCCTGCAGCATGACTTTAAAAAAAAGTCTTTGTGGGAAACTTTTTTTCTGAAGGTTTGGAACTGTTCCCTGTAAGCTCTTTGCCAGTTCGTGTAAAATACCTTCTTTCCTCTCAGAAGCTTGCAAAGCAAAAGGTCCTATCCTCTTCTGCATTAACTGTGAACTTTCCAGAAGTGCATGCTCATACGGTGATCCCATTAAATAATCATGGGAGGTGCTCACAATCGTACCAACAGAAGCATGGGTTTGTAGAACTGTGCATCAAAATAATCCATTAAGTGTACTCCAATCGCAGGGTATCTGTGTGCAGCTTCAAGCGCAATAGTGCAAGCAGAACAAGTAAGCATCTATCAAAATGAGCAATGTATTGTTTTCCCCAAAGTACCACAGGTTTTGAGGCATGTAATCATAATACATTGCATGCCTCTGTGTCTCACTTTCAAGAGCAGTTGACAAATAGTTGAAGATTTAGCCCCAAATCTAAAAAGAGATCCAAAGGATCTCTTTAAAGCGAGCACACAGGCCAGCCAACATAAATGCCAAGTCCTCTTCAAGTGAGCGCTACGCCTACTCCTTGAGGCTATCTTCTTAAGCATGTAGTCAATGGTTTTACTGAAATAATGGAGATAACATTTTTGACACGCAGTCTGGCAGTAATGACCAAGTTCATTCCAAGTGCATCAGACCTGGGAACACTATCTTTACATCATTACAAAAGAGAGAGGAAGCTTTTCAGACATATCCTCAGGCCTGTGATATTTCTAACAGTGCTACAAAAAATACTAAGGTGTAGGGCTCGTTATACATGGTAACATTTGGGGTGCTGTAATAGTGAGCTTATGCATCTTTTGTCCTAAAACGAACTGAGAAGCATTAGAGCTCTAGAGTTCACACATTTTATGAAGAAGATTGATTTTAGTGAATTCAAGGCCTTCATAAAGAGCATGCTTTGGCACATATCTAATGCTAAGTATACACATCCTAATGTGACCCTTTTTATACTCAGGAAATTGAGACAGCAGAGTAAAGGACACATGCAAAATGGAAACATTAATGAGTTTAACCCTACCGTCAACTTCAAATGCCAATGTCAATCTTGTCATTTATAATTAAATTACTCTTTCTAGGAAAGTTTATCACTAGAACAAAGTTATATTTGTAGTTATTATTTATGAATTATAACTTGTGTAACATACATCTAACTGCCCAGTTACCTATTCCTGCATTATACTGATGCAAGGTATTACATGAAATGGACTGAAACATCAACTTTTAATAAAGTACTTCAACACACATACAAACATAACTAATATATATATCACAAGTTCCTTTGTAACTGCTCTGTACAGGGCAACTGGTATCTTTCTTCACCCTAACTCATAGATTTCAATCCCTTGAATAGCACAGACAATCTGCAGTCTACCATGTGGACATCTACCTGAAAGGAGATAAGCTGTAACATTATATCTTATTTCTGTTTTCTTTTAAGGAATTTTGGGTGCGATCTAATTCATAAAAAATAAAAGACTAAAATAAAGAAGCACAGTTTTCTATATATCAATCCAAGTGTTTTTGTATTGCAGGGTTATACCCATTTGAAGTCTTATTTACCAGGATAAAATAATGATGCAGACACACTGATGTAGCATGTAAAATGAAAGGCGTATGTGTAGTTTACAGAACAGCTAGTGTTTCTGAGGTTAAAGTGGAACAACAGTGGAATTATAATGGTATTTTTTTTCCCTTTTTTTTTTTTTCAGTAATATGTAAATTCAAACCAAATGTTGACTGGAAAGTTTCTCCCCTTTTACGTTCCACTTCTCTTCTCCCTTCCAGGAATGCCAAACCCAGGAGCAGAGTGTCAGTAAAGACTGTCTAAACTGAAATGAAATTTCTGGTTTCACTTACTCCTGTGGGCAACATGTGCTTTCACTCTTCCCTAAAACACAGTGGGAACATGGGGCTTTAAAATCATAATCTGAAAATCCTATTTTCTTATGAGCCTTATTAATATGAGATGACTGAGTGATAGTCTGGAGTTCCAGATAGAATAATAGAAGAGCATTTCATATCCATTCCTCTGCCTTATCCTCACTCCCTGAACACAGTAAGCTCACCTTGCTGGGCTTTCAAAGGTTAATTTGACAAAACCAATTTTGGAATTATTTTATTTTCTTTAATGTGCGAACCTATGGACATTTCCTAGGCCTCACACTGGCAAATATGCAAGTGAATTGCAAGCAAGCAACGGAACGCAGCATGACCTCCCTCCTCCAGCTCCTGCTCCCTGGCATTTCAGCTGTCTCTGGAAACCATTGCAGCTCCTGCCTTCTCCAAAAGCACCCCAAAGCAGCCAGGCAGCCTGGCTAACAGCAGGAGAGACGCCTGCCCTGCTTCAGCCTGAGAGCTGGGCCCCACTCCCGAAGGAGCAACTTCTGTCATAAAAACTGAGCTTGCTCCACCTCCTGTACGAACCCTCAGCTGCTTTGGTGGTCAGAAACACTCGCCCATATTTCACCTGTAATTTAATCATAGACTGTATACCCTCAGTGACTCTTGCTGCCAGTATTTTGCACACATATATACCGGGCATTGATTTCCTCACAGGCAGCACCTTTCCCATTTGCTTTGGGATTTGTAAATGTTCCTTTAAGTGGTATGTCTTCTGTTCCACACCAATCTTTCCTTATGCTCTTTTGAATAAGGGGAGCCCTGGTATTTCCATGAACTAAGCTGAGACCCTAAGAGCTTGAGTTGGACTCTGCATGGAAGGAGAACACTCACGGCTTCGCACCAGGAGTGTTCAAACAGATGACCTGGATAGCGAGCATCTGAAGGAACCACCCCATCAAATGCTCAGAGAGAAGAAATTAAGGAAGGTGGGAATTACCCCATTTCCTGTGCCAGCTATCATTTCTGAGTCTTCCCCAAGGGAAAGCTTCAAATGTGGGCAAATTATGCAGACAACTTACGGTCTTCAGAGGGAGATTCTGACTCATGAGAGCAGGGAGGCAAAGTGGAAGGGATGTCACTTCCAAGCAACCAAGCCAAACCTTGCTGAGGGAGAGGTTCACAGAAGAGATTTCCTTATGGTTGTATAGCAGGCCTGAGTCCGTTAGTGCAGCCAGCAGCTCACGGCAGTATTCAGATAGTGAGGAAAGATGTAATTCTGGTCTGGATCTTCCCCTGCCGATACCGGTTGACCTTGCATCTTCTGGCATGGAAAGTGTCCTTCTTGAAGTAGGAGCCAACCAGAAGGAAGCAGTGGGTTGGAGTGAGAGCAACCTCTCTCATCAGGCAAACTGATGGGGAAGCCTGTAACCTCAGAGAGGATCAGAGGGTGACCAGTAGATCTATTCACCTCACAAACAAAACAGGCCAGAAAATGAAAGTGGTCATATTGGGAAAGAAAGTAACCAGAGAGTCGCTCAAACCTAGTGCTGACAACACAACCAAAACACTAGTAGCTACCTAAAGGTTTGAAGCCCTAAAAATAAGATAGGTGAGCTGGAATACGTTCTACTGTAAGGAAACACTCAGATACTAGGAAATCTGGTGAAAGTGAGGCAACAAGCAGACCGCTAAGATATAACATGCATGGCACTGAGTAGACCATGCTGGTGGTGGAGAAATAACCAGGTTAAGCATGGCAGCAAGTAACACACAACCTACGAGGAGTGAAATGTGCAGCCTAAACACCAAGAGTGGCAATTACGTATTACTGGAAAACTGAGGCTATATCACCGGGTGCCCTGCCAGGATGACAACACCCACAGCAACACACAGAAGAAGACAGAGAAAGGCAGTATAGGCAGAAAGTGGAGCATTCATAAGGGACTTCAGTAATTGAGCATATTGGGCAAAATGGGCTATAATGCAAAGATCACGTTTTTAGGTGCCATTTCACAGAGCAGCTGCTTAGGAAGCCCAGAAGACCACGTGCAACTCCTAATTTGAAATGACCACAGAGGAGGTTATGGGACGGACTGACAAAAGTGAGCAGTAACAAATAGGAACAACAGATGGTATTCACCCTGCCTGTTCTAAAAGAGCTCCAGGACTCAATAGCTGACCTGACTACACATACAGATACAAAGTGTGTGTGCAGCCTCTTTTATAAAATCAACTTCCTACCTGCGGAATGGGGAGGTAACATGTGGTGATGCTAATCCAAACAGATTCCAGGTGAGATCCAGGTACCCACAGGTCTGTAAGCCTGGTGTCAAATTATCAGAAATTGCAGAAAGAGAGTAAAATCACTGGAAATACAATTTGTGGAAAGAGTTACCTGGCTTTTGTAGGTTTGCCTCACAGACCTACTGGAATTCTTTGAAAAGGTCAACAAGCCTGTGGATAAGGGTGATCTGGCTAATATAGTCTGCTTGGATCTCTGAAAGGCATTTGACAAGGTCCCCAACAAAAGGTTTCTTAGGAAACTAGGCAGCCGTGGCATAAGAAGGGAAGTTCCTGGATAAACAAATGGTTAGAAGAGAAAAACAGAGGGTCGAGGGCATGGTCTTTCTTACAACAGAGGAATGGCACCAATAGGACTTCCACGTGGAGCTCTGCTGGGACCCATACTGCATAACCTATTTCTAAACGAAGATGAGAAGAGGCTAAGCAGTGAGGTGACAAGATTATTTAGGAGAGAAAACTGGGGGAGGAGGGGGAAGCAACTGTGAATAACTGCAGAAGGACCTTATTAAAATAAGTGGAGCTGGGTAATAAAATAGTAGAACAAATTAAATGTAGATAAATGTAGAGTGATGAATGTGGAAGAAAATTCCAGTTTCATATTTTAAAATGATGCTCTTTGAACAGTCCAATCTCAGATTTATATTTGCTCAGAAAAGCAAATTGAATTCCTGAAATCCCTACAAAAGGAGAAAGAATCAAGACAAAGAATATACTGCAGAAATATCTGCATATCATTCTCTGTCAGCCCCTCCTTGCTCATTACATTTGAACTGACTTACCCTATTCAAACAAATTTGACAGAGGTAGCAATCTGAAATATTTTAAGTTTCAAAACCTCAAACCTATTACTAGAGACTAGAGAAAACATAACAAAGGGTTGCAAGACAGAGACTTATTAATACCAGCATCTCAGAATGACTTGTTGCAAGGAATACACCTTCTGCTTTAAATGTAATAGTTTTAACTCTTTTACAGTAACAGACTAAGAAACTAGAGCATGGCAAGCAGGAGCTATGCAATTCTTTCTGATGTAAGAACTCATATTCACCCAACCTGATAAATATGTATCTGTCTCCAAAACCCAAGGCATATTTAATGTCTGTTTCATGACTTCTTTTTTTTTTTTTTTCCTGTAATAAATATCTATACTAGCAATAAAATCTAGCCTTATTAAAAAGAAAAATAACTACTAGGATAATGTGCAACAAATATACAAAAATTAAATACTTGCATTTTGAACACTTTTTTTTTTTTTCCCCAAAGATACATTCCATCAATTATGTGGAATTTACCCTGCAATTTACTGTGAGCTGAAGTGACTGACAAGAGCAACCAAGATACCTCAGGCAAACCAGGTCACTCAGGCATTTTCTTGCTGTTTCACAATTAAAGGTTGACCACAAAAACCTTTACTTTCTGCAGAATGACATGCTTGGTTGGCTAAATATGCAGGCAATTAACATAGAGATAACATGCATTTAAATGGAGGTCCCATTGACCCCCATCTTCTGGCTGTAACCTTTGCTCTGAAAGCAGACAGCTTAGCAAAAATATTCAATTAATAAAAAAACGGAAGGGCAACAAGTCTATTTTAAATCATTTAAAAATATATAGTGTTTACTGCTCCATATTTAATAAGTTAATAAACAACAACAACACAACTAATACCACACACAACAAGGGCATGAGGCTGAAAGCTCTTTAAAAGATCATTTAAGAAAAAAATAAATTGTTATTTCTCCTTTATTCAAAGTAAAACAGAATATTCTACAAGCAGCTGAAGCTTGCTTTCTTATGTATTTGAGCCTTGCCTTTCCTGCCTCTTCCCATGTTCTACCCCAACTGTGACACTACCACTTGCTGCAGTAACTCAAATACCCAACCCCAAATACTTCCTTCCTGCTTCCACCCATCCCTCCAACACCCATAGCTCCCTCCCAAATTCCCTGTTGGGCAAGAAGAGCAAAAGCTCTGGCTCTATGATAGACGAGGAAGGAGCTGTAGTTAAATTAAGTGGATAAAAACAAAACTCTCTCTGCAGTCCTTTCCAACGGAGCACTGAATCTCTGCTCTATATAGCTGCCCATTTTCGGAAAACTTTTGTTAACTCTGTTGTATTTGAAATTCCCAGTCCTTCATGTTTGCTTGAAACTGGCCAATTATTTGTAAAAATTCTATGCAAATGAAAAATGCAATGCTTGGGTGCTTGGATATTTATAAATCAAATAAGGATACATTTTTTAAGAAAGAAGACAAAAATTGAACTCTCTGTAATTTTTTTAATCACACCTAAATTTTGGGGTCCAGGGAAACCATATATCACACCACTGCCCTCTAATGGAAGAAAACATCAGCCCACCATTGGTCCTGAGGAAGATCCAGTGAGACAAAAACTATTTAATCAAGCAGGAGAGTTGTTTCTACTGCCCCTAATGTGGCCTCCTCCTTTTCTCATATATAAATTTATTTTTCTCAAAACATTCTCGGCTGAAAAAAATCACTAAATGTTATCCAAATCCAAATGTATGACAATTCTGAGGAGATCAGAGAGACTGGGTTTTGGTGGTGGTGGTGCTTGGTTGGTTGTTTTTTTGCGAATTCAGTATTTTTAAAAATGTTATTTAACTTGACTCGAAGTTGTAAGATTGCTCACAGTACCTGAAATTAATTGTGGACACTGGTCTTTTTCAAAGCCCTGGGCTGCAAAGTCCATAGGACAAGGCTGTCTTTTAATTAATTTTTGTACAATACGATTGTTTTATGTGCTGTAGATTAGCACCTAGAGCTTTACTGCTGTATGGCTACCATAACTTAAGTAGATGGAGTAATATTAATAATGCCCACCAGTTCCTTCTCCAGAACTGGTGTGGGTGGGTTTTTTGTTCAGTGTTGAGGGAGCTACATCTTTATTGCCACAGGTTATGATTTTTCTCCTGTGCTGCACATACATTTCTACTCTAGCTATCACATGCCATCTCTAGACGGGCGGCCCTTAAATGCCCAGAACGACAGATTTAATAAAAATGATGGCATGGTCTATTAGTGTTTTATTTTCACAGTATATTATCTACCATTTACTTAATTCACTTGGGTAAAATAGTTCCACTGTTCTAAACAAAAGCCAGGGATGTGCACTAATAGGGGAAAATGCGAGCAATGACTTTTTTGATTGCTGGCATAATGAAAAAGTGAAGTCACGCTATAATTAACAGATCTGATTCAGAATGGTTCCTGTTGAGTAACCGTATTCAATAAGTGTCTGTCGATGGGATTTATTATCAAATTGTCACTACATCAACTAAGCATTTGTTTTGCATATGCATATGCTCTGAGAGCGTGTGATGGAATTGGCTCCAGCAGAGTTAAGGAGCAGGGCAATGTCTCCTCTGTGACTATCTGGAGGGGTTCCACCATTCAGCTCTGTTTTGCTGAAGGTCTTTAGACTTCTGAGCAACCAATTTCTCATCTGTTACTTCTCGGAGACATGACCTGCCTTCAAGCAACCAGTGGCCAAACAGATCTACTGAGATACAAGATGCTGCACCATGGCATCAGAAAAAATGAAATTCAAGTTTAAGCAAAGCAATTCTGCAAGACAGTTGAAAAACCCAATACATTACAAGTAAGGCTTCAACAAGCTTTACAAGCTGCTGTTCCAAGTCAACAAAATTTCTCTTCTGTTCAGTTCTGTGATATGAAATAGATATTTCCAAATCTGCTGAGATCATTAAGAGCCTACTAGCATTACCCAGTCCCAAAATGCACTTCAAACACATGCCAAGCTGTTGGCAAAGTTTTATACAGACCAATGACTCAAAACATTAATCACTGTGTATAAATGGAAATTTTACTTTTTTTATTCCTCTAGAAGGAAAAAAAAATTTAAACCAATTATTTACCAGTGATATGGGCCGGCAAATTTTGGAAGCAGTAAATTAAGAATAATCACAGATTAGATATGTCACAGAATACTTGAGCATCTTGGGTCTCCTTACAGAAAATATCTGCTAGGCCATGAGTTCATTTATGAAAAGATAATGACCCAGGAAATATTTTCCTTAATTGCAAAGAAGCCGTTTAAGAAAGTGTCTGGGGAACTAATTAGAAAGGAGTTTCCTCTGTAGAGGACCTGGCTTTAAACTCAATAAGCAATTTTAAAAGGACTTGCTTGAGATAGAACACTGCTCAGATGCAGTCAAGACTGTTTTCTGAGGTGCAGTAAGATTTTGCAGACATGGAGGTAGGTATGTCTGGGGTGCTCACCACGGCAGGGCATCGGCCAGTGCTGGCACACTCCAGTTACAGTGACTTGCTCGGCACGACTCATCAAACCCTGCTGTTTCACTACAGCAGACATGGAAGGCATTCAAAAACATGCAAATAGGAGAACAGTTACCTCCAAGCTAAAGTGAGATTTTGCAAAACACTCACACGTTTGCCAAGATGCATATAACACCCGCTGGCCAACGCAACAGGTGCCAGGAAAATACTTCACTTTATAGCATCACATGCTCCCACTGAGTGCCATTGCTTCTTTATGTTACCTAAACATCCACAAAACTTCACCTGTAAGTTAAAAGAGGCAGCTCCATATATATTTCTGAATGTATGCACACACTTTTATTTTAAAAAATGGTTCATCTACAACCTCACAACGTTTTTAATTGGTTATGTTTGTAAAGTAGCATTATAGCTCATGAGCCTGCAGATCAAACACCTTTCCATTTGACATGGTAAGGTGTGAACTTAGAACACTGAAGCGTTATCTGAACAACCTTATGGTTTCTTACTGCCAATTCTTCTCATTTTGTTTTGATCATCCCCATTGGTGTTTTTCCTAAAGATTTGGCTCCTAGTTTCATGTGATTACATAATGATACTGATTTTTATCTTAAAAAGAAAAAAAAATCTCAAGCTCACAGTTTCACAGGAGTGAAATGAAAGTTTAAAAAAAAAATCCAAACGTTTACCAGTTGTAAGCAACCAACTTCATTATGTTTAAATGTACCACAAGACTTCTAAAAATATTTCGGATGGCAATTTTTTTTTTCTTTAACTGTTTTGAAATGTTTCAAAACAAACAAAAACTCAATTAGATGTTTAAGGAAGAACATTATTTAAAAGCACTCACAGTAACAAACAAATGACAAATGGAAGGAGAGCTCTGCCTTACTTCCATAGGGCACTGATGCCATACTGCTGCATGCTACTTCAGCAGCAGGACTGATCTGGGGACTTAGTGACAGCACCAATGGCTCTGTCCTTCTGACGCAGGAAATTTGGGTTTAACAGCTGGTTTGCTAACCAGAAGTGGCACTATTCAGCGTAGTTCATACTTGCTGTTCAAGAGACCTAAAACTGCTACAGCTCAGTAATGAGATGAATTAGCAGAGCCATACATAAAACTTGCTGGGTGATGACCCATACTCAGCATCTACACTGCCTTCACAAATGCCTCAGTGTCAGAAAACCCACAAAATTAAGATATTGCATATTTCTACACTTTTAATAACTTCTGTACTCTTATGCCACTTATTATGTAAAACTTTGGAATTGATCAAAAAAAAGAGAAAGAAAAAAACACAAACAAATGATATTGCACAAAAAAAAAAAAAAAAAAAAAAAAAACACATCTGCTGTCTATCCTGGTATTGAAAATAGGATTGATTTATTTTTACACAAGTCTAGAGTTTCAAAATTAAATAAGTCTGTTTTACAAATTATTTACTTTCTACAAGATCCATTTCCCCTTGAAGCATGCTGTGCATGCCCTCCTAGTGTGAACAGTTTACAGTCTGTGATCAGGCACAGACCTACTTGGCTGGATTTTTTTCTCTCTCAAAATGGCAATTTTGAGAATCATAAATAACACAGCACAGTTATTGCAATTTTAGCTTATTCCCAATAAATAAATTTTATTAACTAAATAGCTTTCTGTGCAGCTTAGCTCTTTCTTCACTAGCTTATGATTTTACATTGACTTGCTTCATGTTCCTAGTCACAACCAAATTCTGCCATCTCAAGTACAAAAGGAATAACATAAATTAATAAATAGGAAGTGAAAATGCATAAATTAACGTGATAACATACATGTATAAGCTTTAATCTTCATAGAATATGTGCAAAAAATGCCTCCTAAAATTTAAAGTTACAAAGGTATATTGCTTAACATATACTTCAAGGTATCTCTGTTCTATGCTACACAGTTCTGTTTATCAGACCACCAGACTAGAAACCTCTTCCTCATTAAGCTCCAATTGATTTGGATACTTAGGGATGCAGGTAAACTTAAGAAGATGAATAGCTCCACTGACTTAAAATACAAGGTTGGACAAGGCTTTTTGGGACTTACAAAGCAGCACTTTATGATGCCATTCCAATTATCTCCAATACTTAAGAGTAAGTTTGCAGTCATCCCATTTTTGTTACACAAACCCTCAATTTATGAAATAGGTCATAGTAGATTTTTAACTCGAGGTCTAAAAATAGCAGAGAAACTGGAGAAATAAAATTATGCAATACATGGTAGGTCAACACAGATGACCTCATGGCATGTTTTGACCATAAAATCACCTAATGAATGTGTATCTACTTCCTTAGTTTATGTATTTAAAAAAAAAAAAAAGTGACTAGTTCATTGCTAAAAATTCTTGATGAGAAAAAATGTCATAATGAAATATTAAAATTATAAGTAGAGTCTCTATAGTTCTCATTGTGTTAGGCACATTTCCCTCCTAAGACAAACACTGCTATTCAACAAATAAAGTCACGCTTGGTTTGAAAAAAATGTACATAAAATAAAGAATATGCAGTTGAAGTGTTTGTCTCCTACACATTACTGTGATTCATAGTTTTTATTTATTAAAAAAAAAAAATCCCACAGGTGGGATTTCTGACTTTCAGTCATTCTTGCAGGCTCATCTTCTAAGGTCCTAGCAAAACGCTCAAAATAATACGAGCTCCTGATTAAACCAGGAAGTAAATCTGTATGCATGCAATTAAAGTGTCTGCAAGGGCAGATGCAGATGACAGTAATTCATACTCTAAGAAATGGGCTTGTGTATTTGGCAGATTAACTGTTCTGTATTCCATTGCTATGAGGTATGGAAACTGTACTGTGAAACAACCATTACTCATTCCCTCTGCTCTGTGCACGTAGGTCTATCAAAGGCAAGCCAGTCTGGAGAGGGCGGGGGGTGAGCGCTGGAAAGAGAAGAGTCTACGTGTTTAAGATTAACGCTTCCCTTGAATGGCTTCTTTTATTTAATTTCCCCTACTTTTTAAATTAGCAAATGCAGTAGACCCAGAAGGGAAACGCGCAAAGGAGAGAGGGAGAGGGGAAGAAGCAAAAGCAGCCAAAACTCTCCAACTTGTTCATTAGGGTTTTTGTGTTTGAACATCTGAATGAATCATGTGTCTGTTTTTCATTATTCTCCATATGTGATTGTTGCCTGCTTTGTTCAGTGATTTCTGGCCATTTTGTCATGACTGTGCTTATTTTGTTTTATATATTGTTCTATTACACAGAGATTGTTTTTTCTACTATGCCTCACTTAGCATTTATGCCACCAACAAAGAGTAATCTTAAAATGAGAGGTTACGTCAAAAGGTTTCCCTAGTGAACTCCCTTGAAGCATATATGATTTCTTTAGACCCGACTCCTTAATTCATACCAGGCAAAAATCCTCAGATGACACTATTCCTTAGCATGCCAGGAATGTCGCAGGTATCATTTTAAAAATAGGAATGAGGAATACTGGAGAATGACTTAAAGTCCATTTTTTTCAGAGTGTTTTCTTCATTTGTTGAAGGGGAAACCTAACGCTTTTTACTAGCCAGCAACCTATTTTAACAGATCTGCACATTGATACAGACGGTACTTCAAATCATTGCGTAATTATATTCACTAGTTTACATTTTCAGATCTCCTCTATACCTTGGACAAAACACAAATGAGGTTGAAATAAATTTTGAAATCTCTAATCACGTGATTGCTTCTATCTTCTACTTAAATGTAATCCACCCTACTGCACTGTGTAAACATTGCAGAATGATGTGTTCATTTAACAGGATAGCTCATACTTTAAGAGAGATGAGTGATAGCCAAAAGACTGGAAAGGAGCCAACAAAATGCCTGTTGATTCTTTGTTTGCTTTAAAGGTCTGGATGCAGGCACAAGTGAATTAGAGACACTCAAGATAGTTTCAACTTCTGGAAAAATACTAGAACAAATAGTACATAAATCTATTCACAGAGCCTCACAGGCATAATGTGATGAGTACCCCATGTAATGATAAGCAAGAGTAAATAATATCATATTGTACCTCCATCTAAACACAGGCGATTAGTCTCATGGATAAGGAAGTACCATATATTTTAATTAAACCTTGATTGTCTCTCATAACAGGAACAGACAGGAGAAATACGACCTGTCTAGAAGTCCTGTGACATAGGTGCCAAACTGATTGGCACATCCAATTTTAAAAGTTCTCAACGGCTCACTGTTAAACTACCTGGTATACCAAGACGGTTTCCTCTATAGTCTCTCTCAGGTCTGTTATTACTCAGTCTTTTCCAAATTATCTTGTCCAGTGGATTAGAGAAATCATTTATTAACTGTGAAGAGGATACTAAAGAGGTAAGTGCTGCAAGCACTCTGGAGACTTAAGATTTGAGAATAATCTTAGCAAATTAAGGAGTAGCCGGGAAAAAAATACGATAAAATTCAATACAGACAAATGAAAAGTACTAGCCTTAGGAGGGAATAATCAACAGCACAAAGCAGAGCACACAATAAGGAATGCCTGGCTGGCAGCAGCACCGGAGAAGAGAATAACAGAACCACGGGGCTGCTGAGAATCTCTTCGCATAAATCAACACTGTTGTTCTCACACAACACCCTCAAAAATCTATCTATACTTTAAATATAAGTAGCTATTTACATGTATAAATAAACAGGAGAGCCACGCAATCACAGAGAAGACAAATTAAATAACTTCTCCACACTATTTAAAATGGTCGGATTCAGGCTGTCTGACATTCCGTGCCCGGCTCTAAGGACTTCAGATTAGAGTGAACTAATTAGGGAGACCGATGCAGTGCAATATAATCAGAAACTGGAAACAGATTGCCTCTAAGGAAGGAGAGAAAGGACCAATGTTCAGCCTAAAGAAAAGCTGGGACAGAGGCATAGCAGTCTTCAAATATATGTGTTTACTGTAAAGAGGAAAGGATGACCCGCTCTGCATATTCACCGGGGATAAGAAAAGAAGCGACAGGCTTTAACTGCACAAAGGGAGATGTGGTTTAGACACTAAGAAACACTTTGCTATAGCGAAGACAGCAAGCACTATTGCAGATTGCCTGAGGAGCTGGTGGAATCTCCACTGCTGGAAGCCTTTGAGCACAGGTGAGACAAACATCCATCAGCGGTGGCTTACGTAGTGCTGATCCTGGCCTGAGGCAGAGGAACAGACCAGACGACCTCTTCAGGGCCCTTCCAGTTCTGATGCCTGTCAGACTTTTTCTTTTTTTTTTTTTTTTTTTTTTTTTTTCCCCAGCAATCTTGCTAGAGGAAGGAAATCGTACCCAAGAAGCAAAACATCTATTCTTTTTATGCCACAAAGCATACTGTTAATAAATCCAATTATGTTTATGATCTTTTAATGGCACCACTTATGTCATAAAGATCCATCTTTATAAATACAAATAAATATATCTCTCTGCCCTACAGTGTAAAAACACAGCATGAAACCAAACTTTTACAAAATTCCAACTCACTGGTACATAGCCCCTACTACAATAACATCAAAACAGACTACAACATAAAAAACACCAAACCAAGACATCTGTCTTTCTCAAAATGTTACCATTCATGCTATTTACAATGTTTTCACTTCACATTTTTGTATTTTGCAAGTACATCCATGTCTTTTCTTATTTCCACTGGCAACAGGAATGGAAAGAAGTCCAGATCACGGGACAACATGTGTTTGGGAGTGGTTACCAGTCAACAAGCCTGCTTCCACCAGATTCACTGATTCATTCCACCAGCTTTTAGCCACCTAGCTGAATCATCTATAGTGAGAGCAGAGTGGTCTCAGACAACCAAGATCAGCAGAGAGAAACACATTTCTCTTTTCCACAGACTTCATTTATTTATTCAACACATTTACAGCCCAATTCAAATTCAACTCCATACGTGTGGTTTGTGTTGCCATTTATTTAAGACAAAAATTTAAGATAAAAGCTGAAAAAATGATGGAGTTGACCCATGAGAGAACATCTCAGTCTTGCTCTATGGTGGGAACAGGGAAATACAACATTTCTGTCTTAGCTGGAGTGTGGGACAATGAAGAGTGACCCGGCCTTACTCCAACCTACCTGATCATGGACTTCTTTTTTTTTTCTTTTTTTTTCTTTTTTTTTTCCTTTTTTTTTTTTTTTAACCCCTGACACCAGCAAATCAGGTCCCTGCAGCTCCCTTAGTCCTAAACCCCAATTTCTTCCTACACCAGGGTCTCATCCCAAACCACCGCTATCCCAAAGCCTATCATATCTAACCATACTCCTGCTCATCGTAGCACTCTTCTTCCTTGTCAAACCAGCTTAGGGCCGTTTTGATCCACTCAGCCCTTTTGTAGCTCTGTCACTTTGCAAATCCTCCTCTCTCTACAGGTCACAGCACCCTGCCTCCAAAACTCAAGCCCCCCAGTGGCAGATACATCCATCTCCTCCTGGCTCTGAAACTGCTGCTGTCACCTCTGTAGGCCCCCACCCCAGGCCTTCTGCACTTGGCCAAACCCATCCTTCCATGCGGGTATTCCTCAGTAAAACAAACTAAATGAAAAACAAACAAAAAATCTGGTTCCCAGTGTTTTTCAAAGATATACGGTCAGAGCGATGTTATTATATATAAAAAAAAAATAAGTCCAACCAAAGCAAATGCATGGTAGTGCCACTTCTGATGATGGCTCATGAACTATTAGGCTGATGGAGCTTTCCAAGACTTGCACTGCAATCTTACAACCTACTTTTTTTTTTTTTTTGAGTAGCTAATGAATGCTGCCGCTGGCATGCAAGAGATAAAGGCACACACTTCTCCAAACATCAATAACATCTTTGGTATAGCTGAAAGGATTTTGCACTTTCTCAACATTTTCCCACATATCTTTCTCTCCTGCTTCTCTTCAAACCCTATCTTGCCACCAGTGAGATATTTCTGTATGCAGTGCTTTTAGTAACTCATACAGAAATGCTGTCCAGAATGCACTTCTTATGAGAAGAAGCCACTTCAGTAGATCCTATTACTCCGAAAGGATTCTGAATATCACTAGTATAAAGTGGCAAACATTTTAAAGCAGAGGTTCCCACCACATACTTGATTGCTCTTCAGAGTGTTAAATGAATAACTAATATAATTCTATACATTAGCCAACATTTATCTATGCAGATTTAGCCATACATAGACACACATAAAAATATGAAATCTGCAATATTTCACTAAAAAAGTTATGAATGTAAAACTGGAAGAGGAATCACTTTCACCATATCTCATATCATGCCTTTGTATTGCAACAACTATCTATTTGTGTCATAAAGAATATTTTCTTCTTCTGACAGTGTAGGCCAAGACTTCACAGAAAAAAAAAAAATAAACCAGGTTTTGCTTGGGAAAATTTTTGTTTTTATATAGGAAATCAATTTGCATCACTGATGATATCATTCAAATCAGACGGTACTATGTGGTTAGAAGGTAATTTACTTTTCTGCCGAAGCAATTTGATACTTGTTCTGATTTGTGATTTTCATTTTGTTTGTTAATGAAAAAAATTAATGAGCAATGTTACTGGAAACACGACTCAAAGCTTTGGCATTATTAAATATGTTTGCAATATACCGTACATTATGTTGATTGCACAGTTGGAGCCAAGGCCTTGGCAGTCAAGCCACCAGTCAATCATTCAGACAGACAATGAACTCACAGGGCAGACTTTTACACATACCTTTGCACTGATTTGTGTTTTTGTCAAGAATTGCCTTTGTGGATACAATTTTCCCATACCTAAAGAGAAAACAAAGAACAGAAATACATGTTATTGCGTTTTAATAACATACATAATTATTTTTGCACATATCCAAGAAAGAGATATAGTGCTCTTGAAGAATGTTTCCCTGATACTTCTGGAGAGGTTCCTTCTTCCACTGCAGTTCAACAAACACCTTTAGAGTTCATCTGAAAAGCACCGCTCCTTTGCCATAGCCTGTCTACCTCTGGTCACTGCTCTGTACTGCCAGTGTAAATGCCAAATACAGGGGAAATTTTAGGTCATCAGCACTACTAAAGACGCTTCTTTGGTTAAGTTAATTAGGCTTGCTTAAAAATATTTTTTCATTCTTAGCTGTCAAACAAGATTAATTTTAATAGAGATGGACCAGATCCAGGATTAACAACGAGGAGGAGGTACGGTCATTTATTTATGTGCATGCACACACACACAGACATAACTGTGCTCGGCTCTGCATTCACACATTCACACACACACCCTAGACAGATAGATTTAGATTTAGATTTAGCTTTTGTTTTAGATAGACCAAAGCTTTTGAGGTTTTTATGCATCTCCTAGCTCTTTTCCAAGACGAGTGCTAATTCTTATTTTAGTATGTGACACCTCCCATAAGACAGCACTGAACTGCACTACAACTTGATAGACTTGGCATGATTAAAAGGGAGTTTGGGCAGTTACAATTTGTTGCATTAAGCAATTAGACCATAAAACAGCTATTTGTCTTTACCTTGCAGAAGTTTAAACTTCAAATGCCAATTTAATGGTCAGTGTCAGTAAGAGCTGGTGAAAGATTACAGAAGAGGGCCATTTACGGATGAATATAACACCTTAAGAGAATGGGGAAATTAGTTTTATTCCTCAAGTCACTGGTATGTCTTGGTCTCTCTTGGGTGGGAGGAATGGGAGAAAAGCCTCCTTCCCCTTACCTGCCCAGTTGGCTCCCTAGACAGAGAGGATCTTGTGCTCTGCAAGCAGACCCAATGCAACACACCCCCCACCATGATGGGGACATGGGCAGGTAGCTGTGGGGTCTGTTTTGCCACAGCTGGCTCTAATCCAAGAGGAGTGGATACCTAAAGCAGGTTTAATGTTCACCATGAGATCACATGCTTTTCTAAGCTCAGGTGTTTTCAGAATTGGGGCCTTCGTATTCACTTATGTTCCACTTAGTTTTATAATTCTTCATGGTAATACCTGGAGTTGACTTTGGCCTCAAAGACGTTAGAGCACATATCTCAAGCAGGCACGGCCAAATTCTCTGCCAGTGTGATTTACAGTTGCTCAGTGGGCAGCTTACCCAGCAGGAAGTTTGGCCTGTGCAGTGCATCTTCATTTATTTGATTTATTTAGATTTAAAATCAAATACATGAAAAACATGCAAAAACACGCCTATCTCATACAGCAAAGGGCCTCTGACAGATATATGGAGAAAGAATCCAACAAAAATCAACGGCTAACCCACAACAACCTCAAATAAAACACAACCCCTACCTAAACTTCCGCCAACAAAAACTAACACCCAGCCTCCATTTCAGTTCAGCTACTCCTAATGAATTGATATGTTGTTTCATCCAAGTCATGTGAGAGCTCAAAGTTAACATTTCTTGCCAGCAAAGACAGACATTTGTGGTTCCACTGCTTTTATTACAGATTTCCCAGAGTTATTTGCCGCGTACTGTGATCCTGCACACACTTCGTTACACTGGAGATTTCAGTCTGAGAAGCAATTCTGTTCAGGCCAGAAGCTTCCTCCAGCACGTACAGCTAGATGCACACCGACGTGTTTGCAAAACCAGGCATCTGAGCAGCGAGAGGTGCCACAATAACAAACACCGTTATAGGCAATTAGCCACATGCAGCCGATTTCATCGGCCGCTATAAACCTCCAGCTCTGCCACAGTAAAGTCATTGGAATTAATTTGGACACTGTTTTCCTAAATATTTCAAGTGAAGGATTTTACAGTAATCAGAACATCAGTTCTGATGAAGAATGTTAGCTTGTGTTTTGCATTAAGTCAGGAACATATTTTGTTCCTACAAACGTAGTCGTGTTTCTTGCACATGTGTAGATGGGTATCAAGTTATGTTGCCCCTCCAAAGTTGATGTCTCTTCGTTTGCGTGAGCCTTAACTGTGCTTTCATTCACACAGAAGCAAAAAAACAAGTATTCTTCCATGAGAATGCCCACAGAAATAACAATAAACCACATCGCAAGCGACAGCTCCTTTTCTTGTATTTAAATGGAAACTACTATAAAATCCAACAGCCTGCACAAACGATATCATTAATGTAAAAAATACTAGGTATGGTTTGCATGTCATGGGAGAACATGAGCACTACCTAATTTCCTCCTGAATTACGGTGCATGAAGGTATTCTTTCAAAGATCTTGAATCAAAAAAAAAAAAAAATCGGGTCGGTAAAAGATAATTGTGGAATCGAGTTCATCTCAATGCCTTATTATCAACCTTTAACCATTATGACTGTATCATTAAGGATAACCTACTGCATCACGGTATCCAAGGTAAGAGAAGTTATGAATCTGTGAGACTGCTACCTCAAAAATGTGTCTACTGCACCTCTGAACCAAAATTTTTATTCAGAAGATTCCCAGACAGATGCGTTGTTTTTCATTACATTCTTCCCCATTATTTAAATGTGCAGTAACCTCAAATAAAATTATTTTCATCCTGTTTTGAAAAATCCTTTTAATTCCCTGTATTGAATGATGTTTTTAATGTTTTCTGCATGTAATAATTTTCATTTAAAACTTTGTGGTCAGGGACTTGAAAGACCTTCCATGTCAGAGGCAAATATATACACTAGGACTTCAGCTCATTAAAGAAGGACCCATGCAGTGAGACTATGACTAGGTGTTTTCATTGTTCCTCAAAATATACATGTATATAAGGACTGACAAGACAATTACATGACGGACAGTTTAAAAACTGCAGAATTCATGGCTACAGAAAGTGCTGGTGCCCCACAAAATGCATCTCTACAGAAAGCTGTTAGATGGGTTCTAGGCTGTTAGATCTGTCACCAAATTACACAAAGGCATGTTTGTGGCCCTGGAAGCCACCTAACCCTAAAAGCTGGAAGAGGGTGTCAGGGAAGTATCTTGACATCCAGTCCCCATATTAACATCTGGCACCTTAGAACTGCTGAAATAAATTCCTGGTCTGATCTAGCCTAACTTCTTATATTCCACGAGAACTGTAACTTGGAGGGTTCTTATATAGGTTCTTAATAGCTTCTTAGGAACATGAAGATTTCTACCACTTCCTGTATATACCAGTTCAGGGCAAAACCATTCAAGTTGCCGATATCCACTGTTCAAATTACAAATGTCACTTAAAAACACTTCATCCACCAATGACACGCACCTTGTTACACCGTGGGTGGCAATAAGGGGAAAACACACTCTGCTGTGGTGCAGAGAGAAACAAGTCTCCCTGTGCAGCTCTCCAGAGCCCCATCCCATTGCAGCCCACATTTCCCAAGTACTCAGCAGGTTCTGGGAAGATGCAAGCAATGCAGAATAAACCCTGAACATGCATCAGAGCTGCAGTACAAATAGATCACTTGAAGAGCCTTGCAGGCAGGCGGTCGATCAGCACTTAGGCTGCAGACAAAGCTCAACCGTTCGTTCCTGGGAAGTTATTTGATAACTGCTGTTAAAATGGAGAGAGTTCCTGGAGGAAGCACTTGAGCTGTAAGTGATACCACTTGCAAGATGCGGGAACCTTTCCCATTGCGCTGATTCTGAACTGATGGCAGAAGTATTTCTACGCTGTCCTTCAAGCCAGCTTTCAGGCTGGCCATGGATGGTCCTGTAACACGAAATGGCTGTCGGACCAGACAAGCCATGTCCCTCACCCAACTTGGACCACAGCTATGCCGCCCTTCGTGTCCATCCAACCTGGGTGGCAGGCACACAGGCACCTACCTATCACCACTTTTCCCCCATTCTGGTTATTACTCCTGTGTTTTAAATAAACGTGAAACTTGTGATTTCAACACCAGTAACCTCTTAACCTTGCTTGGTTAAGCCAAAGGAGCTGCCATGTAATTTCCAAGTTGGGAGCTTACTAATTATATCCGTGACATTAGGGTTCACCCAAAGCCCCACGTGTTACTCAAAGCACAATTCACCCAGCTGAAAACAGCCTGAATTTCTATGCATTTAGGTAATATATGCTTTTATCTCCGGAACTTTTGTACCGGGATGAATTTGACCAGCAGTAATTGGATTTAGATAAGCAACTCTGAGACTCTTTCATTCTTGTGAATGAATATATAAATAGCGTAACTGGGTTTATTTTGTTTAAAAGCAGACTCTATTAGGAAAATCGTGGATTTCTGTAAAAAAAGAAAAAGCCCACATGAAAGCCTAAAATACAGAAGGAATTGCTACTGTGTTTCTCTGAGAGATGTTATTCGTATAACGCACTCCCACATGCACCGAAGACATCCAAATGCATACGGAAGGGAAGTTCACTCAGAAAAAGTTCTGATTTGCATGATCATTTGGGGGGCATTTTTTTTCTCCTAAATACAACACGTACAATTCTATGCATTAACAAAGACTTGGCAGGTTTGTTATTTTTCTGTACATTACTTTTATACTTTTTGTAAAGGACAAGTTAAAAACAATCTCTCTTTTTATTCACAGAAATATGAAACGACTAAATTCATACCATTCAGAGCACCCTCTATTTCACTGGCCAGCATATGGCTTGGGGAATAAACAGGGGACAGTGGTTGCAGAGAGCCTACAGTGTAGTGGATTAATAAAGACTGTGCTTCTGTCCACAAAAATACAAGTCTAACTCTCGCCTTCACTTCTTTCAGTCTGGCTGTCAAGTTTATAAAAATCATTCCTTTGATGACTCTAATACAAGTCACTAAAGCAATTTAGAGTAACAACTTGTCTAAAAGTTTCAAAAAGACCAGAAAAAATGGGGTGTCTCAGATTGCTTGGTTGTAGGTCTAAAATAGCAGCGGACTTTCAGAAGGACTCCCAAGTCCTTTGTACCAAATTCTAGAAGGCTCAGAGTTGCCCAGCAATTTTTGAAACCTAGACCACATATTTTTGTTCTTAACAGAGTAAGATGCCATCCAGTTTTAGGCAGAAAATAATGAATGTTATAGCATCTATGAGGAGTGAATTTCCTGGAGGATGAAAGCTGATTAACCACTGAAAGAATGCATGTAAATTCAGGAATATTTCTGGTACAGATATTTACTACTAAGAAAGAATATAGTGATTTGATTCATAAATGGATTTATTGTTCACTATCACATTATGCTGACCAAAAATGTATTTTTCAGAAGAAAAAAAAGAAACAAAAAAACCTATGTGCACATGCCTATGAACACTATTATTACTGCAGACAAATAAAAGCCAAGACCATACCATTCTCTTGCATAACAGCTCTGTGTTAGGAGGAAAGAACCTAACAGGCTGTTTCAGAGTACGGATTGAGTCATTTACCCTGCATTTACAGATCATATTCAGAAATCCTGCTTTTAAGGAGAAGATTGAAGCACTATTTAGCTCCAATCACGGGGCTCTTGTACCACGCTGGAGCAGCTATGATCCTTTGGTGCTAGAACAC
This sequence comes from Anas platyrhynchos, assembly GCF_047663525.1. NCBI lineage: Eukaryota > Metazoa > Chordata > Aves > Anseriformes > Anatidae > Anas > Anas platyrhynchos. The sequence continues at coordinate 117,618,397 of NC_092588.1, forward strand.
AGAAAACTTACTTGTAATAGCGAAGGTTGCTTCTTGTAAAATTTTGACAACTTAGAGTGTGAAATACTGCAAATAAACCTCTTTAAATGTGTGTGGAAATACCAAAACTAAAACTATCCCTCTGCTGATAAAATGCTGGCTTTTCTTTCCAGTGTCCCTAAAATTAAAGCCCAGGAAGACATCTTGCTTTATCCTTACTAAACTGATACAGATGTCTTGCATTCAAGTTAGAAAAAATATTTACAAGGCAATACAGATATTTACTAAGAAACAGAGAGTTATATTTCCTAATCAAACTGATCTGCCTTCATATTCTTAAGCATCATGAAGAATATTAAGCATATTCTTCAGCATATTCACCTCTAAAATAATGTCTCATACAAAAGTGTGCAGACTCTAGATACTTACTGTAATTGTTTTCAATACTTGAGAAATTAAGCTAGCTTAAACAGAAGCCAAAGTAAAGGGAATTTAAACATTTACAACATTTCTGGAAATATAAAGAACTTGGACTCTCAGACCTGTAAGAAGTATATCACTTAGGTAGTTCAAAGGTAATGTTTCCTGTAGCCTTTTTCCCTTCCTTGCCAAAGTATAAAAAGATTTTTGTCTGCATGTAAATGGAAATTAAGTGGCTTGATCCAACACTTGCAGAAATCAAAGGCAGTTTTTTCATTGCCTTCAGTAGGTACAAGCTCAGATCCTATTCACAGTGCTTATAATAAAGCTACAGATTTGTCACACTCTTGATACCCAGTACAGAATAAAATGCCACTTACTGAAGTGGCACTCCCCATAAAAGCCTGACATTTTACAGCATTTTGTTGTGTTTCATTTTGTTTGTTTTTTTCACAGTTTATTTCATGCAAGACACTTGGCTCTTACATGCAGTTTTAATTCTAAATAGTGTTTATTCTGAATTAGGGCTATCTATTATATTCATATTACATCTGTATGTTTGAATGTTGAAGCTACTTAAGACTATTTAAAAATGATTACATTATTGCATATTGTATTTAAATTAAAGTTCTGACATTTATATTTTTGCTTTGATAAAAAGCTATGTTTTTCCCTCACAGTTCTGCCATGACAAATAACCAGTGTTAATAATTAATTAGCAAAATATTTTACAGTTGCTAAATTAAGTATGGAAAACAAAATTCATGCACAAATTAATAACTGTGATTTCATGCAGAACACTTCAGCCCTTCTTCTGGGCTGTCATTAAATCTTCAACTACTAATTATTCCATATTTGCAAGAATTCAGATGTCTTAAAAAAAAATAAAATGCAACTGTTGTTTGCAGACACTCAGCAGTGCTACTAAATTTTCTGTATAATGATAGGATGCATTATTTGGAAGACAGCTTAGGGATCTGAAACCCGTCACAGACAAGATAAACCTGTAGCCTGTCACAAATGAGAATGCCAAGCAAACTCTAATTTTCAAAGAACTGGAAGGAAAAGAAAAATGAAAAGCTATCTTTTCTACTCTTAAGACATCACTCATTGGCATTTGAAAAAAATATATATATATAAAAAATATATATATCTTCAAACTTGAAGATTCTCCTTTATCCAATGATTTAATTATGAATTATGTCAGATATTGTAAAAATACAACTCTCTAACATGTAATTCTTGTGTAGATTTTATTTACTTTGTATGTTCTTGCATGCTGGGATGTCTTGTATCCGATTTCTCATTCACAGTGTTGCTTACTTATGGAGGATTCATTGTGAAATTACAGTTGGTATGAACCAGCATGCCAGCATACCATGATATTAATCTCTAAAGTATTCAATCATTTAACAATAGCCCCATTATTCAAGGGAACTCTGAGCATTCAGTTTGTGCAGATTTTCTGACATTTCACTAAAACAATTTGCTCTTAAAAGAATTATATGACTGCAACGTATTGTAAATACATATATAGATATCTCAATCAGATGTTACCTCTCTAACAATAGCCAAGAAAAGAAAAGGAATTAAAAAGAAAAGCAAGAACTCCAGCTACCACCAGGGACCATGAACTCAAACTGATAATTTAAAGCGTTTTGTAGAGTTCACACAAAGGCCATTTGAATCAAATGTGTGAGTGAGACTTCTTGAGTTCACAGAGCTCCCATTTCATTATTTACAAATTATAAAATATCAGGTACTTGGGATGTCTTTGGAAACAACTTTGTTCTGAAAAACATCATTCCTTAGGATTTTTACGTTGAAAAATGTGTATTTTAGGAACTAATCACAAATTGCTTCTTTTTCTTAAATATTATTTATTTAAATCATTTCATTTTCAGAGCTGGAACATCACAGTTATGTTTATTTTCCAGAAGCCAACCTTTGACACAAAGGAACACATTTTTCTCTGCCTGAAGTTTTCAGGGAGAAGCGATAAGACCATGATTTTGGAATTTTAAAATCACATGGACAGAAGCATACACTGTTCACCCAGGACTGGGCCAGAATACCTCTGGTTTTGAATTTCTTTGAATTTTATTTAATTTCACCAAGCGTAAGGAGCCCAGCTTAACTTAAAGAGAAAATATATCACGGTTAAATCATGTTTGTAGGCTGAAATTATTTTTTTTGTATGTTGTTGTTGCTCTTGTTTTGGAAGGGTGTGGAAAGTCCTCCCTACAGCCCTGATACATAAAACAACCTTACACATAACAGTAAGTGCACATTGCCAGTTAGTGCTTTGCTCTCCTCAGTGCAAGGCCTAAAAAAAACTACAGTAATTAATTATAAGATCACAAATGTCGTCTTGCTGGTAACTCACCATAATTGCCAGGCCAGAGTCCCAAAGCAAGTATTTTCCAAAAACCTTCTCTTGAGTCATCGCGCTTTGTCAAAAATAAAATTTACACTAGATGAAACTGCCCAGCACAACATAAAGATATATAATTTATGATTCATGTTATTTTTCGTATTTTCAAAATGCTTTAAAAAAGCTGCAAGTAAACGCAGCATTAAATGAAGTCACCTGTTACAAAAGTGCATTTAAGGTTTTAAAATGTATTTAGATTAGAGCCCTTGTCTATTATATAAATACTTCTTCATCCTTTATTGTTCAAAGAAAGATGGACATAATTCAATGTATTAGCCTCACTATAGCAGCCTGGTAAATATCTTTGAAGGGAAGGCTTATTAAAAACTGCACTTTGGATATCTCTTGGTTTCTAGTCATGCGGTGCCATCTTCCAGTGGGCTACCCCAATTTGCACCAACAGAGCAGCTGCCTCATTATTGTCTGTCTTTGAATGTTGAAATTACATTTCAAGATAGCATCAAGGGGCAGGGAATAGGGAATAATTAGCACATCTGTAGCTCTCTACTCATCAGTTGTTGGAGAACCAACGAGCCTAAGATGAATAAAATCTTACAGTCAACTCACTCACATAGGCTTTGTGCCAACTTCTCTTCTTGGATGCCTTTGCCACGAGTCTCCTACAGGAGAAAAGCCAGTGGTGGCAACTGCTGTGCTCTACTGTGGTTCAGTTCATACCTACAACAGCCAATATAGCCCAGAAAGAGGTTAGATAAGCCATGGGATTCACTCAATAAAGACACTCATTATATAGCCAGTATCTTCAGTCTTCAGAAGAGCACTTGGTAGTTCCTGCCTGGATGGAGATCTCTAAAAAAACATGTGCTCCGTAACCCATTTTTCTGAAATATACATGGGCAAATCTGGAGGAAGGAGGAAAAATTTAAATATTTCATGAATCTGCTGGGAAATTTTACCCCAGGAACAGAAAGACTCACTGAAAAATACAGTGAGTACATTCTGAAATTTGACCAGTAGCACTGGATTTGGAAGCAAATTAGCTTCAGTCGAGTTTGGGAGCCTTTAGATGCCTTCAGTTAAACTAATTAAAAAAGATGTGATCCTCAATCCACATAAAGATACATATCAAGAACCAAGGCCTCATCTGATTATTGAGCATACTTTGGGAGAATGAGAACTATGATTCACTGAGATAAACCCACAATTCTTCCTGTAACTGGCTAAGGAGTACAGTTATGACAATTCCTGTTGCTCACTAATACACCAAGAAGTTAAGAAATTAACTTTTCGTATTAAAAAATAAATAAGAAATAAATTTGAAATATTCTGTTACTTTGTTTATATATTGTGAGCCTTTGTGATAGACTCAGATGCATTTCCAAGCCTCTCTTTACAGCCACAACGGAAAAAAACCTATATTTTTTTTAAATAGAAAGCTGAGATTCCCATCTTATCACACGCCTCAGGATCTAAGGGTTTAAGAAACAAATATTGTGAACCTTGCAATAAACTTCTGAGGGCTGGCAACACCAAGGGCAACATCTTCATCAAATATTAGTGAACATCCTCAGCTAGGGAAAAAACACTGCTTGGCAGTTGCATGTTTTGGATCCCAGAAAACAACCTTGCAAAAGAAAAAATAAAATAAAATAAAATGATAACAATGAACAAATCCACCCTGCATTCTATTCCCAGCTTTATAAAAAGAGCTGCTGGATTTAAAGATTTATGAAAACCCCGATGCTGACACCACTCACTTTACTACTGCTATCACACAGATAAATGGCAAGTATATCCCGTACGGAAAAATAATATTTCAGCAGCCAAAATATAATCTGCCAAATGTGCTGGGTTTAAAAACAAATACCACAAAATTTACAATGATCACCTGTATTGGCAAGTAGATTGCTTTTAGTATAGGCCATCAGAGCAATGAAAACACAAAAACAATGTAAGAGGGACGTCCAGTCAATCTCAAAGGATTGTATTAAATGGGCTTACGTCAGGCTGGTGGCCAGTCACTAGTGGGGTTCCCCAGGGCTCCATTTTAGGGCTACCCGGTCGAGGGAAGGGATCGTCTTGCTCTGCTTTGTGCTGGTGCAGCTTCACCCCAACTGCTGTGTGCAGCTTTGGGCATCACAGTATAAAAAGGTCATAAAACTGTTAGAGAGTGTCCAGAGGAGGGCTACAAAGATGGTGAAGGGCCTAGAGGAGAAGGCGTGCAAGGAGTGGCTGAAGTCCCTTGGTTTGCTAAGCCCAGAGAAGAGGAGACTGAGGGGAGGCTTCATTCCATGGGAATTTTCCCACCCTCTCCCTTTCTGCTGTTTGCAGAGGCAGTTCTCAGAAGACCAACATCTTGAACAAGAAGCCAAAGCAAAATAAAAGGTCTACTCCAGCTATTCATTTACCAGATGCCTCTGCCCTTCGCTTTCTTTGGGCTTGCTCCAGAGACCACTGAGATCAAGAGAAAGACCTATGGGTTTCCCCTCTTCTGCAATTTCTGAGAGCCATTAAACATTACTCTACATGTAATATTCCATTTTTTAAGACAATTTCTAAAGTTCAGACTTAGGTTTCTTTTTGACTCCCACATTCTCAGGACAACTGCTCCTTTGTTCAAGCTTCCATGTTTATGGGAATGTTATCTTATCTCTGGCTTAGCCTTTAATATTGAGCACAGTCAGAAAAGAATCACCATCTTGTCTGAGATTTACAGATTTTTGTCTGCTTACATTTTTAAGATACATACACATAAACATACAAAGAAGTCTAAGTAAATTTACTCTTACTAGAGCTGTTCTTCAAATGATATTTAACACCAGTTACAGTTTAGTCCTTGTATCTCCCCTGTGATATAGATATCTTTTTTCCAAAATCTAATATGTAACAAGAGCATCCATAGGAAAACAAGCTTTTGTGAGCTTGGTTTAAAGTAAGCAAGGTGTAACTAGCAAAAAATCAACAGAAGAGAGTAAAGCGAACCATTAGGGTATGGCAGAGGACTTCCAAAGCCAGTGGGCCACAGACACTCAGTACTACAGCCAGGATCTGTGATTTCAGGAACACAAACCTGAAAAAGTGAAGAAAATCAAAAGAAAATGACCCCAGTCTGAATTCTCAAGCACACATGGATGTGGTAACACAAGGACCTGTCTGCACCACAGACACAGCAGTCCCGCAGGCGTGCATGGAGCAACCTCAGTGAGTTTTAACCTAGGCTCAGGTTTTGCTGCTCAACTCTGAAACCCAGAAGTGTCTGCGATATAAATGCTCCTTCAGGAAGTGAATTGGACAATAGCATTCATATCTTCATAAATTCTGCATATTTGTGCTCCATTTAAATGTAGAGTGCTTTAGAAACTAATCACCATTTGTCTAAACCCCAGGCAGCCTTCTCCACAACCTCTCCTATGTCTCCTGTCCCAGAGCTTCTCCAGATGGCCATTCTCTCTCCCACCTTCAAGATCAGCATGTTTCAGACTTGATCAACTTTGACAGTGGGAAAAAAAAAAATCCACCTTGTACAGAAAGTCTTTCGTCACTTTTGAAGCCTTTGTATGTGTTAATCCCTGCTCTGTCAGTTTTGTCTCCCTTTCCTCCCCTCCCCTTCAGTGGAAATTTTCTACTCTTTACAAGCCTGGCTCTCTGCAGAAAATTGATTTCCCCTAGGATACAGCCATCCTACTGTTCTGTGTACGGTCATTAATGACCATCCTGTTCACCACAGAGACAGACACGGTGGCGCTCCTCCCCAGCTCCTTAGCACAGAAAGTGCACAGTGGGAAAATCAGAACAACCCCTGAGCTTAGCCATATTAAGAGCACATCAGCTCCAGAAAATGCCATGCATAACCTCCAAATGAGCTACTAGGAGTGTAAAATAACTTGTCAGCTTCCATCACTCTTTACTTTCACTGCTTTTTTTTTTGCTTTTTTTTTTTTTTTTTTTAATTTCCCCCAAATAACCATCATGTAGTTTTCTCTCCCCCAGAACCACAGAGCAATGAACTGCAAACCAAGGTACATCAACCCTGCAGTGAGCAGTGTGTCTGCAGCTCACATTGGTTTTACTTGGGTTTTCTTTGCAAGGAAAGAAAGCATTTCAGCATTTCAGTCTTCAAAACCTGCCTGAAAATGTGAGAAAAGATCTGGGTGCTGCACCTTTTGCTGGTTCAGCTGCTTTACAAGCAGTGAACCGCCTGGCTTTGCCATCTCTGGGAGATCTGCAATCCCACTTTTGACTGCAGTAAGTCCCATCTTTGGAGTGACAGACAATGCTCCTTTTGGCTCCTGATTGACTGTTATGCCAGTGGGTGAAATGCAGAAGTTTACGCCTTGAGGCTAAATTGCCAGTTGACTCCCTGCCTCCTCCTTGACCCATGGGGTCCTTGTAAGAACTTCCCCTTGTCCCTGCTGGTACAGAAAGGAGGACCAGAAGCAGCGAGGAGTACATCAGGCACCTGATCCTCATCCATTTCCAACCAAAGATTTTTTTAGGTGATGAAACTAGTCTTTCTTAACAAATTTTGCTACAATTTTTGGCAGAACTAGAGAAGAGGAAAAAGATGAACAAGACCCAAAGATGGTGATGGGTTTTTTGTTTGTCTGTTGTTGAGAATTCAGCTTCATTCCAGTGACTTGACTTCAAACAAATACGAGCAGTGTCTTAAAATCAAAAGGTAAATTAAAAACCAACAACAAATCTTTTCAGTGACTGAACAACCACCATCCTTGCGGAGGTGAAAACAACAGCTAAAAGCAATCCTAAACACTAGTTTGGAAATCAAGAGGGGGTCTTAGCTACCAAACTTCAGCTTGGTCTGGAAAAAGTTAACACATCTAAAGCCTGATGCAGCACTTCAGCAATACTGGGGGGGAGGTGGGAGGGTGTTAAACCGCCCAAGCCAAGAAATTCGCATTTAAAGCTCACATTGTCCAGCTATGCTCTCTAAATTGTGCCAGGATTTCTTTACATAATTCTCGCTTATGCTGGCTGGTGCTAGCCAAGGAAATCCTCTGCAGACAAGCAGGACGATCCCCTCCGCTGCAGGCTCCACAAACTCATGTGCTCTATGGAAATTTCCAAACACCTCGGCCCAGCACGGGTGAGTTCAGGATAAAGTTTCAAGCCTGAACTCTATAATTTCCTGTCTTTTGCTAGTCTACACAACTCTTTAATGTTGCTAATATCATTTTTGTGGGTGTGATTGAATTACCCGCGACTCTCGATGCCAGCATTAGTGGATCTCTGTGTAACAGGAGAGCACGCCTTGCTGCTCATGCTGTTACTAAACACCATTACGCAGAGCAGCTGCAGACCTCCTGATTGCAGGACAGGAGGGCCACCTCATTAGGAGGTGATGGGCACTTCACTGATGGCACAGGGCCTCACCCTGAGCTCGCCTCGACAGCCCCACGGGATGGCCTGCTGCAGAAGCAGCCCCGGCCAAACTACAAGTGCCCAGCCCCGGGAATCTGCTGACAGCCCTGGGACCCTGCTCGCAGGCTCAGCATCCCGAGTCCTGTGCGGTGCCGCCGTGACTTGGCACGCCGATGCGATAGAGATGTATTTGCTTGGCGACATTTCGACTCCAGGTGCAATGGAGGGCTGCTAAATTCTCTGCTGAGAGCCTGCCTCGCGCGCTGGTGACAGCTACTAACGAGTGGCGAGGTCCTTAAAATCCCTTTCAGGAGTCTTCGCAGAGAGATTAAAATGCCACTGGTGCGTTAGCTGGAGCAATCCTAGGACAGGAGATTTAACAGGAGTGTTCTCCTCAGCACACTTGCCCTGCTAACCAGAGGTTAGTAAACAAATGATAGATCCCCCTTTAGAGGGGAATCACACTTGGGAAAGAAAATGGGGATGGAGAAAGAGGTAAAGGAGGAAAAAATACAAATAAACAACACAGGATGAGGAGTTCAAGGCTGTTCCATGTTGCTGGCTCCACACTGACCGAAATGTAGTGGCAAACCCCTACACCCACAGATTTGCAATGTACTTTAGTCCCCCATCTTGCCACTGTGACCTGCCTCATCCTCATGCCTTGTGTGCTGGCTGGTTTGGCTGCAACCACTCTGCTCCAGCACCAGTGAGGACTGAGCTCCTGCCACTCACCTGGCAGCCCCACATCCCCAGCACACCAAGGGAACTGCACATCATGGACAAACGATCTGCTCTCCCAGCAAAGAGAAATCCTTGGTTCTTTACATTAAAGTGTGGTAAGAACAACCAAACAAATGCAGGAACCTAACAGGAGCTAACAGCAGCAAATCCATGTTTCCACAATGCCAGCTTTTTCTTACCACCCACGGAAAACAGAGATGAAGCAACTACAGCCCCTAAAAGTGCTGACAGTATTTAACAGCTGCATCGTTACAGTCTGTCTCCCACATCTGTAAGACCTGCAGACACGTTAGTCCTATTCTTACTGTAGGTAATGAGCAAAATCATGCCAGGAGTATATTGCCCTTCTTTCATTGAAATCCCCCTAATGACTACTTGGTCATACTCCATTTTGTCCCATTGCAGCCACCAGTTTTCCCTCCCATTTAGAAGCAATTGCTATGAGTTCATTTTATCCAGGGAGTTAGAAGATTGCCCCATATGAATCCTTCAAGCTTCCTTGAACTGGCTGTATGATTATATATGTGATAGGAATTCATTTGTCATGCAGTTCATACAGCACTTAATAAACTGTATACTAAAATATTTGTGCTAAGTTATCATGGGGTAATTAAAAACATCATAACTGTACTCTATTTAACTGACAATTCTAAATTTCATGTTGATTTAAGTAAAGGGGAGGGGACAAGGAACATTAAAGATCTGTAGAGAAATTAAATTCTAAAAAAAAATTAAAATAGGTATGGCTTGGATCCAAATTTCTAGCTTTTTAAAATGAAACTCCAAGGGTGCTGGAGTTTTCTCACTGGATAGCTTTTTGTTACGCAAAGCTGAGGATGGACAGACATCTGATTTATGGCCAAAGGTAATCAAAACCTCAGAGGTGGAGAGAAAAGCTTCTGGTTCTGACACAGCTTTGGTACCAGGGCGCCACAGTCTCCACATTCTCCTCATTACAGTCCTGCTCCAACACTATGCCAGCCTGTGAATATCACTTGTCCTGTTCAGGAACACAGATATTGCATTTCCTCCACTTAAAGATACACAAACAGATACAACTACATAAACTACACATAATACTAATCTCTATAAATTTGGAAGTGATTTCTAACCTCAAATAATTATTTTTAAAAACATTTAAATGACCCCGCGATGTCATCAGTAGTCCTTGATGAAATTATCCAAAGGCTGGGGAAAACTATCGCGTAATCACAGGCTTAAACACTTCCATCTATTTTGATTATAAAAGAAAGAAATCTGAAAAGTGACTTGATTATAGTGCATAAGTACATCTGGGAAGAAAATGTGAGGAGAGGGAGAGAATCTAAAAGGTCTTTGATCTGATTACTCCAGGAACCAACAGGTGAAAATCTACCCTAGAAAGTCGATTTGTAAATTGGTCAGAAATTCTCAATGGGGATCATGGTTAGGCAAAGCAACAAACTGTTAGCCTTAGAGGTAGTTTTGCTATTGTTTTCCTATCTTCAGATGCAGAGGGGTGCTTTTCTGGAAGATATTCTTAGCATAAATAAATTACTATATTCAGTCTGATAGCAAGTGAGAGATATTTAAGGACCTGAATCAAGCAGAAAATAATGCTAGATTATCCCTTGGCCTCTTCTGGATCCTAAATTGTATGAATCCATGAATTATTTTATCCCTTTTAATTACTAGGTGCCTACTATAAAGAAGCCAAAAAGTTAATGTTCATTTTGAATCAGTGAATTAGAGAAAATAATTGAAGTTTCATAATTGGATTATAATCCCAGGAGTACATGGAAATGCTGAACTGAAAAGATGAAGTAAGGAAAGCATGTCTGTTCCCCCCCACACCTTTTTCTTTTTTTTGAGTGTGATCACCAGGCAGTAATAGCCATAAATGCTGCACTTATTACCTGTATGACACTGAAACAATAACATGGCTCTGATCTTGCAATAACTGCTCTTTGAACAGACTGCTGTGCTTCCACAAAGCTCATGTGACACTGGGTATCTCTTGGCAGAAAGCTTTTTTTTCTGAATAGAACCTGAATTACCTAAATTGTCACGTGGCTGTTACCTTCTTTATTTTATTTGAGGTTGCCACCAGATGCTTTTCACATAATCCAGGAGAACCAGAAGCAGAATCCAGAGGTCTCCGCTTTCCCTGCAGCTCGTGACGGGGACACAGAAAATACACGGCCAAAGAGAAAACCTTTTCAGTGAGATCAACATCTTTTAAAAATTAAGCTGAAAACATTCCATCTTTCCGGTCTCCGTTTTATAACGAGGCAGACAGAAAACCTCTGACGCAGTTGCAAAAATTCTAAGAAATTCCCTCTCTAGTGAACATCTTTTGAAAAAAATCAAAGACTTTTTAGCTTTTCATATAAATCTAGCGGCAGCGCTTGTCACACAAATAATTCTGGGAAGTTACCAAATACTTGGAATGAAGAACATTGCATGCTACATAGCACAGAGCTCTTGTCGATGCTTGTTTGGAATGGTATGGGAAAGGCTAGCAGCTGAACACAATGACATTTTTGTTTTAGTGCTGATAATATTCAATAGCTTTGCCATCAAAGCTGGCCTGCCACTTCCGCTTGTATAGAAATTACAGCCACATCCTAAGATTCCTGCCATTAGCTGGAAGCAGTGCCCAGGTTATTCCTGTTTAGGGAGGGAACAGGGGGGTTATTAAGCGTTGCTGGTATTGTTTCCCTACAGCACAGCTTTAGGACAACATATTTCTCAAAGAGATAGGAACCTCATCTGCAGCGTACCTTCTAGAGAAAGGCTACAAAAACATTTCTGCTGCACATGTGTCAGAACATGAACGGTGTCTCCATCATCCTCTAAAAGTCAGTGACTCCTAAGGAGGATAAACAACACCCCACTTGGAGAGCTTCCTTCTCCACACTCCATGCATTTGTACAGCCATCATTTCTGCCCTCCCACTGCTGCTATCAATTCTCTAAAGACAACAGCTCGGAAAGACCCACTGAAGTAGACACTGAAGAATTTAGGACAGCTAACACCAAAAATGCAAACAAATCTAAAAGAGGGCAGGGTGAGCTTCAAAACAGAAGAGCCAAATACAACCAAAACTTTCCTTGCCACAATTCCCATAAAAGACAAAACCACACAAAGGACAACAGGGTGGTAAATAAACAGAAATATCCCTTTTTAGAGGGGGATCACTCTCAAGAAAGAAAATGATGCAAAGGGAGAGGTAAAGGGGGATGAAATTAAAAAAAAAAAAAAAAAAAAAAAAAAGAAGGAGGAGTTCAAGGCTCTTCCATGTAGTTGGCTCCATACGCATCAAACTGTCCCAGACAGTTCAAACACCCACAACCTCTGCCAAATCATTAGTGCATCGAAGGAACCTCTTCACTGGAAAGCAGAAACTGAGCATCTAAGTTTTACAAACTGCCTTGGGAGGGACTGGAAAATTCAGACTCTATAGTCTCACAATCATGATGGCTCTTCAACAGAGCAAGACCCACATTACAAAACCAGACACTTGTCTGACAGACAGAGCCTATCTGTCCTTTGGATACTTTACAAGTTATGAGTGTTTTCAGGTTCTTAAACGCTTACAGCAATGAGGCGAAGAAAGCCCCACAGATGGACCCAGTGGTGATGCCATGGTTGACTGGCTGCACACAAAATATGCTAGAGAAATGTTGAAAGGAGGAGGATAAGGAAAGACTGGGAACACACAATCTCAGAACAGGTCAGAAGCAGCTCATTAAGTGTGTTTGCCCTCTTTCTATCTCAACACCCCTCCTGCACAGTAAGCAAAACAAGTGGCTGTTACAGCCATGCCCTTCACACAGCTACACAGAAGACTCAATATTCCTGTTATGAACCCTCTGTTTTTGTGTGCGCGTGTGTTTTTTTCCCAAGGACTTTAATTAAAATTCATCAGAAGAAATGTTTTCAGCAGCAGTGTCTGAGAATGCTGCCTCCTCCCCTATCTTCCATTAAATCAGGCTCATCCAGCTTGAAAGGAGATGAGAAACTCTCACTGACACTCTGTCACACTCCAGTGAAAAGACGGGCACATTCAAAACAGGGAAGAGTGCAGGTGCTCATTTATTACTTTACGCAGATTATTTTCCTGCCTTTCTTCCTGACAATGCGAACGTTCACATCCCAGATGGAGCTCTCTGTGCTGCTGTGGGCATTTGCTGACCTAGGGTTTTGTTTTCCCTGATGAAAGAGGATAGGTAAGAAAAGGATCGGCTCGCTGCTTACTGGGGCAACTTTAATGTTTGTTTTTAAATAGAAGACATTTGGAGATTATTGTAATGGGGAATGAATATACAAACATTTTTTTCAATAACAGGTGAAGTAGAAAAACACCCGTGCACATCCACGCCCATATTTACACCCCGCAAAGAGGTACTGTCTGTATAACTGAGTACAAAACTGCAAAACAACTCCGGTGTAATTCAAGTTCACCGAAGCATACCCTTTTGGAGACAGGGAGCAACCCCTAAGTGTTTCTAGCAGCATTAGCAAGGACCATTACTATGAAGATGTTTTCAGTGCTACAAATAACAAATCACATCTACGGAGTCATGTTCCTTCTCTTCTTCTGTGTCTACTTTAGGCATCCTTTTAGGTTGCTGACCTAAAATTAACCCCAAATTCATTTTTTCTTCTCTTTCCTCCCCATCTTATTCTTCTTTCAGGAAGTCCCTGATACAAAGTGAAAGAACCTGTGAATAATACAGATATCCCCAAGCAGGCCCATCAGTGTGTTTCAGCCTGATCTGAACAGACACATTAAAGTGAGAGGAACAAACCCATGTAGTTCCCTCATTGCTTTGAGTCACCGTATTTAGCCGAACAGGGCACCTTTGCTCTATTTGGTCCAGTGGTACACCTTTCCCAAGGCCTTCCTGTCCTGATTTCACTTGGAAAAACAAAGCAAATCTATTTATGATTTCTTCTTGTTGTTGATTGCCTGTTTGTTTTTTCCTCCCCTTGAAGTATGGGCATTTCTTTGCTTCCCGTGAACATTGATCTCTTCAACAGACTTTCACAGCTCTCTCAAAGCCATTCACAGTTTTCATATTACCAGGATATACTGACCCAAAATATCCACTATGGTATAAGCAGGAACTAACCTATATGATGCCCCATGGTTCCTATACAAGCTAATCCCACTGAGTGAGCGCTCTCACCCTCATACCCTTTCAGTCTCTGAAGTATTGCAGAGTGTCAAGTGATGCTAATTATAGGAGAGATGTGGATTATGCATTTTTATTATTATTATTATTCATTTTTAATTAAAAAAAATCACTGTACTGCTACACATCACAGACAGTATGTGCTTTGTCTTCACCAGGGCCAAGATAAGAGCACCTATTTACACTGGGTAAAAATTCCTTGCAGAACACAGGGCTTACTTTAAGAATTTTTTTTGATCTTTTTGGTTTTGAACTTGTTATGGAGATTTTACTTAGGTTAAAATGTATATAATTCACAGAAATAATTTCTAATTAACATACTAATGCAGAAAAAAAGAAAGGGAGGAAGCTCTCTCCCCGCACCTTCTTGTCATCAGTTCTCATATAAAACAAACTTATTTTCACAAAAGGAAAATAAGAAAAGAATGGCCAGGAGTTTCAAACTCTTCCTGCCTTAGCACACGGCAAAACTGGCCTTCATGAGTTTGCCATAAAGCTCACTCTAACTGAAAATGTTGTACTTGTTGCAGCTATTAACAGGAGACCCTGTCCTGAAAGGCACCTTGAACCCCACTGAAACCTCAACACACTCAGCAGTTTTCTGTGGGGGCAAAAGGAATGCACAGAGTTCATTTCAAAAATAGTCCAGCATTTAAGTAATGTGTGTATTTTCAATTAATAACCACAGTTACATTATCCTTGGGGCTAGCCCTTTAGCAGAATCCAAACAGCAGCGGTCGGAATATTTATTCAGAGGTTCCACAGGGACAACAACAAGGACGTTCTGCATGGGATGAAAGGCTAAAGTCTCACACTCGATGACTTGCCAAGGAGACAAATCATGACACCTTCAGCCATAAATACAGAAATAAATAAATAAATACAACAACAAACCAAGAACAAAAACACATCTTGGGTAATCTGTACAAGATATGGATCTAGAAACTATTCAGAGAAAAGAAACACTCATGGCAATCACAATTTGGTATAGATTTCCCATATCTAGAATACCATATATCTCTGAAATTCTGGTTTATCATCCACAAAAGACAGCTTGACCAGCATGCAGACTTGCTGCTCTTTAGGTATGGCTATTTTTCCCACTGTCGATTTAATCAAGTCCTTTTATTTTACCCTGGATCACAAAGAAGTCCAGTCTTGGTGAAGGACGACGAGATAGCTAACCCAACCAAGAGCAATAAAGCAGATGGAAATAGAAGATTCCTGAAGGTATGTTATTGGTGCAAGCAGGGAGGATTCAATCAGGATAAAAACATAAGTAAGCTGAAACTATCAGGCTTCAGAAGTTTTAAATAGCTTTCTTTAAGACTATAGACTGGGCATGAAAAATTCATGACTTACTCAATACTGACAGGGATTATTTTTTCAATACATTCCAATGTCTTAATAGTGCACTGCACAAGGTTGTTGTTGTTGCTCATTTATTATTGTTTTCTTTTAGTCAAATGTTGTTTTTTAAGCCAACTTTTCAGAATTTTGTGTTAGTCCGGGGTGGGGGGAAACAGGACACATGACACACAAAAAGGTACTTTTAATCTCTTTTCTCAAATTCCCTTTCTGTTTTCCAAAAATTATTTTATCTATTTAAAGAGTTTGGGGACTGTCTTCTTCAGTGCACACATGTGAGAAAAGACAGACAGAAAGACCAAAATCCTTAGAGGGAAACTGCAAGTTTTTGAAAAGAAAAATGTTTCGAAGTAATAAAGCTTAAATGTTTAATTTGTGTGTGAGTTTTCTTTCAGTCTACCTCCACTGGGACATATTTAATAAGAATGTGATGTGTCCAGTACACCAACGAGGGACTAAGCCATCTGTGTATGTTTTTAAGAGAGTTTTGGAACTCTTCTGGATCAAATACAATACCATGCATGAAAATATGAGTGACAGATTATGAATATTTCAAAAAAAAAAAAAATACTTTGCTTGTACAGAGATATATTTCTCTCTATAATGTACAATTTTGCATGTTAAGTTTGGTTATATTTCCTTTTGATGACGAGCATATTTTGACCAGAATGGATCGTACTATTACAACAGCAGTAACTGCACCTCAGAGTAATAAATGCCAGTGATAAATCTAAAATTATTTTGATGGAATATTTAAAATCAAATTTTTAGATTAACAAGTTCTGATGATCAATATGCTCACAGATGGGTGTGAAGCCTCTTTAAAAATAATAATAAACAAACATCAAGAAAGGTTAAGAGAGGCCATGGTTCATTTTTGGAAGTCTCTTTACTCGCTTTTATGAAAACCCAGGAAAAACATACGTATCTAAAGAATACCATATTCTTGTTTGCTAAATAGTCCTATTCACACTTTTTCAACATAACCTTTGACAGCATCATTGTATAAAGTCCCAAAAGGTACAGTAAAACCTAGCAGCTGTCTACCGCAAAAGAGAATTTGATGCAACTTTGCTGGACACATGTTAAACCAGATACCAAGGATCTCAACCACACACAGAAAGAAAATTTCCAGTAGCATTTTTTTTTTATTTACTCAGTTACTGTACAGCCTATGATGACTTGTTTTCTTTTAGTTATATGAACAGTTTGACAGATTACCGTGACAAGGTTACTCTTAAATTGATAAAAGGTTTGATAGTGTCGGAACATTTGTCAGAAATGTCTGACACCATGTGTAATGGACTCTGCACTTCAAGCATCAATGGCACTCCAGTCTGCTGTTTTCTGTTTAACGTGCAATATGTACCACCTAAAAACACACAGCACAAATACAGAAAAGCAGGCAGGATTCACCAAGACAGCCCCTCAGTTTAAAAAAAAAAAAAAAAAAAAGTCCAACGAAAGTGTTTCTCTTCCATAACCTGGCAAAAAGCAATTAAATTGAAAAAAAAAAATAATACAATGTTAGGCGTCACATAGAGGGTGGCCTTCTTGCTGGAATAAACCTGGAAATGGGATGTGCTATGATAAATACACATAGCCACAAGCATTTTCAGCATTCCCTGTACTTCTGAGAGAGAAATATTGTGTTTTTAGAACATCATTCCTCAGACCTGCCAAATGTCAGACACTGCAAGTGACAGTTGTACTGCTGGCAGCCTTGTCTCATGCTGGAGCAGAGGAAATGGGTTCAGAAGAGCTCACTTTAGGCACTGGCAGCTAGCCTAGGGGAACCAGTGTCCATAAACTAGCTTTGGTGAATACCTTCCTTCAAGGCAGCTCTCCAAAAACCCTGTACTGCAAATAATACGGTGGTTTACGGAATCCAAATTTTTACCTCATATCCTGTAACAAATTACACTATTACTTCTATGCAGGAAGCCCACAAGCTAGCACCTTCTGCTGTTTTGTGAATACTTAATACACTAAGTCTTTAGTGTATGTATTATCTTTCATTTGCGTGGTGAGACCCCAGTTTTATAAGCTAAGAGAAAATGTGTATAAAAGACAACCGTTTCTAAAGACACAAATGTACGTCTTGCTCATGTAGCAGCAGATTGCTGTTACACATAATGCATGTTTTGAAAACAGTTAAGAACAATGGGATCTAGACATTAATTCATCTCTACTATGTAACCATCTGTAAAGGTAAAGAAAATGTCTTGCAAACTATTAAGAATCTACATGCTGTCATGACAAATTCTTCTGTTTTCATATATTTAAGTTTTCCTATGTCATCTTTCCCTTTTGCTTTGCTAAATACCTTTAGCACTCTTAAGAAAAAAAAAAAAAAAAAAAAAAAAGAACAACTATCTGGTTTCTCCTCACTTCCACTCAGCCAAAGGATAGAAAATCAGCAAAATAAATGTCAGCATTTTTCTTAAAGAGCATCTGTTCACACAGGAACTCCATGATAGCAAGACAAAGCCCTCTAATCACAGACCAGATTAAGTTTAGTGGAGCACATTAAAAATTGCCAAAGGAATTTGCCAAAAGGAAACTCTCAGTTGATGTGCATTTCCCATACGAGGACAAAGGGGTAGGGACACTCTCTCTGAGCTGCATTCAAGTAACCCACAGCCATCTTATGCCTCACACCATGACTGCAGCACTAAGCGCTGCTGCCATGAGGCTCCTGTAGGAATAGTTAGTTCATTCCTGATCAGCTGCTCAGCTGAAAGCATTTGTCTGAACTTGGAAAGGGTCAGGCTGCAAGACGATGTCTAGCAAAATAGCTTTCCGAATGTCAGCAGAGCTACAGTCAATTTATACCTGCTGAGGATCTGGCCCTTGAACTGGGATTATCTGTGACTGTCACAAGTGGGAAGTGTCAATGGATATGGTTCGTACAAATGTCAGGCAGGTATACTAACAATTCCACTTGCATCCAATATGAAAAATCACCAGCATGCTATGCTGCTGTGAACAGTGAACCACTTCAAGCTGTACTGACTTCAGCAACAGAAAGTCACAGGGAAGAGTCCCAAGCTAACATCATTTTCTTAAAGTTCATATATCACTTCAACAAGACTTCTGCTTCCACTCCTGCTCGGTCAGGTATGCATAAGGTATATTTTGGGAGGTCCTTCAGCACTTCTGGTGAATAACAGGAAGTGCAGAATGACATAAATGTAACATCCCATTACATATTTACTCCTATGCCAAACTTGAAAACAACAGCAGTTTGGGTTCAGGTCAGTAGATGAGCCACAGACTGTTACCAACATCCATTTTTGATCCCTATTTGAAATGCTGATGTGCAATGAAAAAATATCAGAGATGTTGTTGTTTTTAGGAAGAGACTATTGTATGACAAAAGCACTGCAGTTATGTATCAAAGAGTGGGTGGATTTTTATTTCTTTAAATTTCTCAACATTTTTATTTTTAACACAAAAAAACATTACCCGAAATTCTACCCAGGTGATCTCTGCTTGGAATCTCAATCTGGATTATCCCCCTCCCACATCACCAATAATAATCGAGACATTGGAAGTCCAGTCAGGTCCTCATATCTACCCTTAGTGCCCACTAATAGGTCAAGTGAGAAGGGTTAGCCAGCTGCAATCTTTTTGGAAACAGCTCTGTTGATGATGCATGAGGAGCAAAGAGCTCCTTCCTACTTCCTTTCCAGTTTTAACAGTGTTAAAACACAACAAAATTGATATTTATCAGTAGAAACTGTAAACATGACTCTAGAGATAACAGAAAAGTAGAAGGTGCTACTTTCTACATCATCAGTTCTCAGTGGAACTGCAGGTAATGAGATGTTTGCTACAAGGACACCTTCCACAGTTTTCATACTTCTCAATCTCTGAGCCCAGCAATGTGTGACACAGCAACTGAAAGATGTGATAAATGACTGAGGTGGGAACACCCATGTTTTGTTGTGCACGAGGTTATGATTCACAGATTATTGTAACTATAAAATCTGTCATTAGGGAGGTTTTCTTGCCATGCAAATTTTTTTTTTTTTTTTTTGTTAACCGTAGGAAAGAAACCAGATAACTAGAAGTTAATGTGAAGGTCCTCATCATCTCTCCGTCCCTTAAAACTCATTACCAAAAGGTTTTCAACAGGCATTCATTATCTGTTCAAACACGAGGAATAATGGTTAACCTTCAAGCGCATCAGTGTTCTTTTTTTTGTGGATAAACTCAAGTGTTAATGAAAGGCCAGCTTTAACATTTTCTTGCCCAAAGACACCGAGTATTTTAACTGCACTTACGGCTGGCACAGCTTGATAAGGTCCTGGTCAGTGGTGCCGGGTGGAAGGCCTCGAATGTACAGGTTGGTTTTACTCAACTGCTCTCCGCTGCTGTTGTTGCTGCTGTTGTTGCTGCTGTTTGTGCTGGGGCTGGGAGGAGCCATGGGGTGGGGAGCTGGTGCATAGGACTGCTGGAAACAGAAAAAGAAAAGAGGCTGTTACTGGGCTTTGTCCTGATAGCAATGAATGAAGGGCATTCCCCTCCTGTCCCCCTGCCCACCTCCAGCCACCCGTGCCCATCGTGCAGGCACCCAACCTGGGCCAGCAACACCCCTTGGAACTTAAAATGGGGCTGAGATTTGGGGTTCAGCCAAGGCTATATAGTGCCTTATTTCACCCTCTGTGCTATTGTTTAGAGTGAAATTAAAGTAGCTCAATTATGAGTCTATTTTATCTAGATCCCAAAATTAGCCTCTGAAATGATGGATACTCAGATGTAATTAGCATTACAGAAAGAAGTTAAACACAATCTGCTTTAAGAATATTCCGAGATAAAAATAAGAATATCTAGCCAAAGGTATGGGAACTGATACCAGAAGCCTAAGCAATCTTTCCTAAATACAAGGAGCCTCCAGTGCACGCAGAGCCAGGTGGCAAGGAGCTAGGCAGCCTGAGAGGGGAAGAAACAAAGCAGCCTGGAAACACTCTGCCATTACGGATGGCTTTCACAGCAGAAAACAGGGTTTGGAAAATAAGGTCAGAATAGCACCTCCCGCTCTTAGGAACTTACCCACTTCTGAACAACCACAAACCACACACAACCCACTGAGAAGCATCACTTCAGAAGGGAGGCATTCCCACGGGGAGAACAGTATGCTCTCCTTACGCTCTGGAAAATACATGCTCTGAAAGAAGACGCACCCTCAGGCTATAAAAATTACCTAAGCACCTCCAATATGGGGCAAGAGCAATGAATTTAAGCTGTTTCAACCATCCCCAGCTCACTGACCATCAGCGTGCCTGCTTGCCTGCCAAGACAGAGGGCTTAGCAGGGAGAGGATGACTCCTGCCACCGTCACCTGCGTGGAAAAGCTGAGGCACAGGTGAAAGAGAAGTCTGGGGAGCTTGGGGATGCGTCAGGGAAAGGCTGGTTTCTGCAAGAAAATCAGCACATTCTGGTAGCAGAATGCACAGATACAGCTGCAGGTGAATGGTGGGTCAATGCTAAGCTAACCACAGTGTGCTAATGGCCTAATAAAGGCAAAACATACGCAATTTTCAGTATAGTAGCAGTGACACTTTAGTGACTTCTGATATATGCTAGGTCTGCACTTAGGCCCCGAATAGAGAAAATATTGAAGGCTGTAAGTAATTCTGATCATGCTAATCAACTGTCCCTTTCATTTCGGTGGCCCTACTTTAGTGCTCATAATTATGTACATAAGAAATCAGAGCCTTGGTAGGAGGATATTTTTAAATTAGTGGCTTTAAACTCTTTCAAACAAGCCTCTTTTACCTAGATGAGTCAAAAAAAAAAAAAAAAAAAAAAAAAAAGAACTTAAAGGGAGCATCAGTGATTGGTGAAGCTCAGAGGCTTTGATGAAGCACAAAGCCCCGTGCTTGCTGTGATGCCTTTCCCGCTGTCTTCTCCCTCCTCCTCCCCAGTTTCTCTCATGCCAACCAGGTCGGTGGGCACACACCATTTGAGTGTTAGGACAACACAATTCCTCTACAATCCAGCCGGGTTGTAATGCGACTCAAGTAGGATCCATTAAAAGGAAAAATCAGCTTAATAGACAGTGGGATCACCACACTGGCAAGTAATGACATTCACTCTCATCTCCAGTAACAGAGAAAGGGCAACGTGCTTCCTTCCCCCAGTATCTGTGCAGATACTTTTGCTGACAATCAAAAGCACTTAATGCATACAGATCGTATTTCCCTGCACACACACTTTACCACTGGGTAATCCTCATCCAGCCGAGCTTCAATGTCATTCCCAGACACAGAGACTCGGAGCAGCAGCCCCGAGCTCCAGCACAGCGAACCGCCTCGGCTGTGCCCCAGTGCCATGGGCACGGCCGGGAAATCAGCTCCACGCTGTAGCCGTGATCATGCTGCAGACAATGGTAACCTCCACCGAAGGCATGAGGGCAGGCATCTTAAAACATCCTGGCTGAGAGCATATTTAAATCTCTGGATGCTCCAGGGCCATGGCAGAGGTACATGTGGCTGCGGCATTCATTTAGCTTGAGCATAGCACCAGCACAGGAAACATCCCATGGTAATTTTGCACATTTTCAAGATCGGTAATGTTAAAAAAAAAAAAAAAAAAAAAAAAAGTCAAGGTAACATTCTCACTCCTTTACCCTCCTACTTCCAAGTTTAACATACACACTGCATGCATGCGAATGACATAAGGACACAAAGAAAGAATGTTCTGCACGTCAATAAGGTGCTGTGTACTTTAATTATTAATTGTTGTTATTATATATGTCTTAGCGGGGGATAATGGATAAATGGCCTATTCTCACACCAACCTAATAAGCAAGAAAAAAAATAATAAAGTGGAAATATACCTCTGAAATATAAAGGGCAATTTTCACTCTATTGTAAGATCTTTATCTTCACACAGAGGAAAGCACTAGGGGCCTAATTCTAATTTAAGCCTAAGCCATTTTATCCCCCTCAGTAAGCTGAATGGGGACCTAGAAGTGAACCTGAATTGCATTTACACTGATTTTTAAGGCCACTGCTAATAATAATAATAATAAAAAAGTCCTCGTTACACCCCAAGAATTAGGCCATGGGATAAGTTAGTCTCTCAAGTTAGAGCTGAAGCAGCCAGAAGGCAGGTGCAAATGTCCAGGCTCACCACAGCACCCAGCGAGATGTTTCACGGGTTGGCGGAGATGCGGCCGTACTCCGCTTTGGAGGCTGCTGACCTTCTCAGACCAGCGAGCGCTGCTACACTCCCAACCCTCTCTTCGCTAATAAATCTCAGGCACTGCAGCCCACAGTAATTTCCATGCACATCCAATACCCCAGAACAGCGTCCGCAGAAAGATTACAAAATTGCCTGTACTAGGGCTGATGACATCTTCTGGCCAGTCGCCAGGCTAAAAGCTTCAGGTCAGAAGAAAGCTTTGAATTCTTGTTTCGTGAGCCGAGGAGCACACGACTGATGGCACAGGTATGCATTTCGCCTCCAAATGAGCACAGGCTCTGTTTGTTAATCTCCACCTAATAAGGGGAGTGAAAGAAATGAACGGCAACCCGCTGATGATCCAAGATACAGCCCGCTCGCTGTGGGATCCCACACAGTGCTCAAGGGGGGCAGCTGCATGCACCTGATGGCTGGAAATTTGGGTCTGGTTCTGATATGGGCTCCCTCTGTGGCTGCAGGCAGTTAACGCAGTTAACTTCCATGCCACAAGAGCCACGAGGAGCACAGCACTGACTCAAAAAACCCTACCACCAACTGCAGACATCTGGGAAAGAAGTTTTCCCAGCATGGCCAAGCACTGGACTTGCAGCACTAGGAAAAAAAAAAGAAAAAAAGAATATTAAGCAAAATCTACATGGTTTACTTCAAAAGGCAGCTGGAATTCGGAGCCGACTTGGCTGTTAATTTTTCACATATCCAATGCAACCAACTCGTTTTTCAATTCTCATGCTTCATTATTCAATGGGGAGTGTGAGGAGAAGGAACCGGTTTGTAGATCATTCCAAGCAGCTTATTAATTTAGCACGGCTGGCTAATAGGATTTGTTTTCATCTTTGAAAAATGAATGAAATTTCTTCTTTTTCATTATTTAAAAGTAAGAAATTAATGTGCTTAATTCTTACGCAGTCTCAGGAACACACCCTTGCTCTTATGTCCTAGCAGCGAGCCCTCTGATACACAGTGCCCCATGCGCACAGCTAAGCATCAATAATAAGACACCTTGGTCTTTCTTACTCAATAACCCAGAAATGCTGAACCAGAAGCCTCTTTGGTTACAAAACGAACAGCACTCCTCCTTCCAGCATGCAACCTCCTTACTCAAGGATGGTATTTTTCTTCCCATGGCAACCACAGCACTCATATAGTTTTTTGCTCGCTGCAAGTTTAGTCTAAAGCGTTCTTCTTCCAAAGCAATACACTCTTTAAAAAGGCAAATTTTAAATATTTTTCACATACAATTTCTTCTGGATGGGAATCACAGGCCCCAGATGCCAAGTTGTAGAGTCTGCTTTATTAGCAGCAGCTGGCTCCTTGGCAGGCTTCTGAGGCAGTCGGGCTTGTGGTTTTGGAGTGGCCTCAGAGCCTAGGATGCAGCTGGACAGCTATGCTAATGGAGTAGCCAATTTGGTTGTATTCACCTTTGGTTATCCCAAGTTTGTACTCTTTTATCCACTTGAAAGCTAAGTCTTGGAAAGATTCCCCAATAACACCGATATGTTGACTTTTCCTATCAAAGTACATATTTTTTAATAAAAACATATATATATGACTCCAACATGCAGTTCTCCATTAAAACATGTGTTATTTAACCAATTGTGAACACACACAATCCATTTCACTTTGAATGGAGTGTTTTCCAGCTGCTAGCTTCATCTCTCTTAGAGTCCAATTGCAACACAATTCCCTTAGCTCCTGATTGAGAAGATAAAATACGGCAAAGTAAATACAAATAAATTGTGCAAATATCAGTTTACAGCTCACACTAGCAAAACTCTCTTCTGTTTACACCCTACTGTACAAAGAAGTAATTTCTGAGAGCTGGAGGGTTCTTGCTGGCCAATTATAGTAATGATGAGAGGATGCCACCAACTTACAGACCTGTTTATGGGGTTTTGTAGCTGATAGAATGACAAATCTCATATTAAACCAACGATGATCACAGTTGAAGAGAAATCAGAGAGGCAGGGTAAATAGAATAAAAAGAATGAGATGAAAAACACAGCAACTCTTCTGCCTTAGGCTGGCATCCTCAATGAAGAACAGCACCACAAGGTAAAACGTATTTCATGTCCACAGCCAGGTAGAATAGAGAAGCAAGTAAGAGATGAACAACGGAACTGGCAACACAGAAACCTTCTGCATTTTTAGAAAGGCTGCAGTCAGAGGAGCTCAAGTCATAATTTTCTTCCAACGTGCCACCCCAAGCCAGTCATTTAGATTCCTTATGTCTCAGTTTAGCCACCTGTAATGATTCTTCCTTACCTTTACGTGGCTTATATAATGCCCTGTGATTACTGGATGAAAGACTATCGAGGACTGCAATATTACTTAAAACCGGGGAAAATATAGAAATGTAACTTAACAATGCAATTATTCCTGATTCTTTTGTAGACAAAAACGATTTCTGCATACAGTAATTTTGCTTCCCTATACCTAAGCTGAATGAAATCATTTCAAAGCTGAAGAAAATAAAATGCCAATTGAATTAGCTTTCTCATGGATTATATATATATATATTTTACAAAACAAAATTAAACTTAGAATTACTGAATGACAAGTGTTCTCTTGCTCATGCTTCTTGTATATATTGAACATTTTTATTTCCATTCTGTTCCAAACAATATCTTTAGGCCACAGGAAAGAATTGTCGTTATGTTTGGCTTACCTTTACTTTTCCCACAAAAACAAAAAAATCACTTCTGAAAAATGACAATCATTTAAAAATAAAAGCCCTCTAATTGGCACAATAGTCATTCTACAGTCCGATTAAAGCTGGAATTTGATGGGTCAGTACGGTACTTTTTGAGATCTTTGTTTCACACACAAAGCTGTTGAAATTAGTAGGTTAAATACTCCTGAGGCTCGCAATTCCCTTGAAGCCAGCACGAAGCACTGAAGCTTCATAAAGCACAAACTGAGGAAGAATTTAGCTCAGTTTAAGCTCAGTCTTCTCTGCCCTAAAATACTTCTCTTCAAATCATGACTGCCTACCTTGTAGCATTTAATAAACAGCTACAGGTAGACAATACATAGGAAGCATCCAAGGGAAGACTAAATCCTTTATTGGACTGTACCTGCAAAGTGCGTCTCATTTTACACAATTCTACATCCATTTAATGCATGCAAATGCATTAACAACAAGCTTCTTGGCTATCTTTAAGAGCACCGAAAGTTTACAACTGTTAAGCAGGGTGACATAAACCAGAAGCCTTATTTTTTTTTGTTGTTGTGGTTTCTCACTGATCGCAATATCTTCTGTTTCCCCTATGATTGACGTATTTCATTCGGCTGTGGAGTCAATCTGTACGCCACCCAATTTCCCACCATTATCTAATGGGAAACTTCAAAAGCAAATAGGCCAGGTGGAAAGCGGCTGATTTTGAAATGTGATGAAGTTTAAAGAACAAAGTGGATTAGAGCACGTATTATTAGGATAGACTGATGGCCATCGCTCCTGAGGATGAGCAGGCCTCAGCAAAAAAACAGTGGAAGGCCCAGGAAGGATGTGGAGATGGAGAACATCATTTGCAGGCTGAGAAGGCCCTGACCAACGCTGTTCCCTGGTTTTGGCCACTGCAAAAATGTAGCTGCAAAGGCACAGAAATCAGCCCTTTGCCCTCCCCTCCCTACATTTTGCTATACCAGCAATAAAACTACTCATCTCTCACAAGCGATTTTCTGTTCCCCCCGCACTGCCTGAGGCGCTGAGCAAAACTACAGCAGCTTCCCTGAATTTAGGGCCTCTCACATCCAGGCAGGAGGGTACAATTTAGTCCTTAGTACTAAAAAGCCAAAGGCTAGGAACAGAGCCATGTCACCAAAAAATATTTTCCGCTCTGGAAAGTAACCTCCCCGGCCTTGTCCCCTCCCATGTGCTTGGTGGCAGGAGGCCCCCGTGGCAGATCTGGAGCATTATTTATCTCCCAGCACGGGAGGAGAACCCTTCCATTGGATAAAGTATTTTGGCAGGTTGGCAACCTTGTAAACAATAACCTATATTCTTTGACATAAATTAGTGTTATTGCTTCATTAGCCGATCCATTCATATTTTATTGATGTACTGAAACTAAATGTGAACAGAACCTAGATCTTAAAAGTACTAAATCCGGGCAATCTGGACTATAAAACATTGCAATTCCCCCAGCAAGAGCACAGATCAAAATATGACAGCAATTACTGCCTGTGATACAACAACTTCATGGTGAAAAAATTGAGATAAAAGTAACTTTAAGTAAGCAGAGATTATTATTTGTGTTTACATTTCCAAGCATTTTGGCACTATGGTGATGAGTTTTCACTCCATATGAAGTTTTGGAATAAAAACACAGACTGAGAATCTGATCATTTAACTCACCAAATGTTTGCAAAAACAAACGGGGTTTTGGTTCTAAGAAGCTAAATTTACTCTCTGGGCATTTGTTTACGTGTGGCAGACTAAAAGTGTCTTGGAAATGAGATGTAGGAGGCATGTGCTGTGTTGTCCTGCTTCTCTGCACCCAGTCCACACATACCACCATGTCAACACTGATGCAAGACCCTGAGCATAACAAAAGCCCATCACATAAAACTGAACTTAAAGCACAGAAGAGAAACAGAACATCTGATATAATCTTTCCTCTCCACACGAGAACTCGGTGAGCAGAGATCAGAAGCAGATGTTTTCGTGTTTTGTGGAACAAAAGACCAACTAAAAAGGTTTGCTTTCTTTTTTTCTTCTTCTTTTCTCAAAAATCTGAGAGATTCACTCAGTTTGTCTTTCCTATGCAAGAATTCAGTGGGAAATCTGCCACTTAACCTGCAAATTACTGGGATGGAGGAACCAGAGGTGGCAAAGCTCCCCAAGAACAATCCCCATCACCTCCCCACCATGCCACAACACTTTTGTAGGTGTGTACGGGGCACCTCTTCCCCCTCCACCCAACCTTATATATAAAGTTGAGCTGTGCCTCTCCTGCTGCAGCCAAACCAATCCACAAGATACAGAGTTTGGGAAGGGTCTGTCCCAAAAACAACAGCATGATGCCATCGGGGCAGAATTTGGGGCATTCCGCAATAGCTGGAGCTTGTGCTTCCCTTGGGGCCCTTTGGGCTACAGCAACACACATCCCAGGCCAGGGGCCAGAGGATGCCCACAGAAAATATGAGCCATCACAAGTCTCACCACATTTTTGCTTCCAGTGCAAACTCCTTTTACAAGTACTTGATAGCAAACAGCTTTTAGAAAAAGTGCCAGTACAAGTCATTACAGCTGATACCTAGCTCTTTGCATAGGGAGAGTCAACCTCATGAGACAGATGCCTGTAATGTCATTTAAAGGACAGCTAGAATGCCCTCTGACAGTAAGCTGATACTGCTGAGAGAAGACTGATAACAGCAGCTAGGATTTAGGCATCAGCCTACAGGGGTAGCTGGCCAAGGCGGTGCTGAGCACCCTCATGCTTGGGACAGCCCCAAGTGTGGCACCGCTGAAGGCAGCCAGGGCAGCTGCATGTGGGATCACCAAAAACAGTGCCACAGGAGGCAGCCAGGTCTGAAACCCCATGTTAGGAGCCCCTGTGTCTCATTTTAGGTACTTTGCATTCTTAAAACAAGTTGTCTGTGAGACAACGTGAGATTTGTAATGAAGTCACCATTACATGAGCTACAACACTGCCTGGGTCCATGCAAAAACTGAGGTGAAGGAATGGATTTGCAAACCTTCAAGAAACTTGGTGATGAGGTGGATGCTGCAGGCCTTCATCCGGAGAAAAGCAGCTTTGAGCATCACACTACCAGCATCCCAGGCATACACAGCTTGTTTGGTACCTAGGAGGGTCGCCAAGATTTGCCATGACAAATTTTTGGATTTAAGCACTTGCTTTCTCAGCTAATTCACTGAGTGCTTGAACTCAAATGCCAAGGGAGTTTCAGACAGATGAGTACTCTCCACTCTGTTACTGGAGAGTCTTTCTGGTGTCCTACAAAACCTCCAGATTTCATGCATCAGGTATGTGAGGTACCGTGGGAAACGCTATTTAGTTTTCTTTGATTTAACAAGCATCTACTATAATTTACGTTTTCACTTTTTTCCAGACATCAATCAAATCTACTTGAGGCAAAATTTACTAAATAAACTAAATAATGAATGCAAAAATAGAGAACCTCTTTATTGTACATTTGGGATTTTTAGAATTACACTCAATTTATTTACAGCCATTTCTATCTTTTTCTTTAAAATTCAACTTTCTATAAACGATGCTATTTTTGAGGGTTAATTTGCTCAAGCAGGCTGTGAAAGTGGGAAAAGAATAAGAAGAAAAATCATTCGCCTTTTAATCTATGAAAAAAAATATTTCCTTATTTTAGTTTCCATTCATACGCTTATTATGAAATCAGACATACCTTAGACTGACAGTCTGAGCACTAAAGCCAACGGGCACTCAGGAGGTATTCTGTATTCACACCAAATGCAGACTGAGCCAAAAGGTCCAAACTGATCAGACCACCCTCAGGCTTATTTGCCCCCCTCTATAACTAGATTTCACAGCAGCTATGGCCTGGCATGCACTTTGTTTTCATGACTGGAGGTCCTGAGAATATCCACAGGTCTACGGAATGATGAAAGTCTCCCATATATTCTAACACTTAGAGTCACCAGATTTCTTAGCAACCAGTGAGATTGGCTTCTGTTGTGTTTTGTTGTTGTTGTTGTTGTTGGGGTTTATTTGATTGATTTTTTTCCTAGAACTTAAATAAAAATTATTAACTTCTTTTGAAAAGTAAAAATCACACCTGGATGTCCACATTGTTGCAAAATCACTGAATCTGTGAATACATGCAACCCTGCTCTGCTGGTTATATACATGTATATGAAAGACCCTTCATTTTTCACAATCCAGTATTATTTGAGCCCTTGGGCTTCTAATTCCTACTTCTTTCTTCAATATCACAGTTCAGTTTCATTTGGTCAAAGGCATTCCCCCATCTCTGTTTTCTAGGACTTCTCAGAGCAAGAAAAAAAAATCTAGATTTACTATACAGTAAATTCTCAAACTCTTTCTCAAACTCTTCCCATTTCTTCAACAACAGACTGTGTTTCTGCACTTGTCCTGAGTTTCAAATGTCATTTGACTCATGCACGCAGAAACGTTGACTCAATTAAAATATCCATACAAAGCTAACTTGCACTGTGGTAAGAATAATCTACTCTTTTTCCCGATTCCTTATATCCTTAGAGCGGCTCATAACCAATGCAGAAACTTAATTTCATCGTGACAACTCTCTTTTCTCAGTTCCCTCAAATCATAATTATTTTCCACTAAGTGTTGTGGGATGATGAGCCAAGTATCTGGCTAACATACACAGATTCAGCTGAAGACATTTCACCCAAACCATTTTGGGCTTTGTGCCACGTACTGTTTCCACGCTGTGCAGAATGTTACCAGGAACCTGAGCTCAGAGGTGAAGAGCAATGGGGGGACTCAGTTTCTTTGTTACTCATCTGTGTAAAATCCAACACCATATTAATTGGGATAATGAGGCACTTCTATTGCAAGTGGTATAAATTCAGAGTAACAAGATACATCTGTTAAAATTCCTGACACAACCAGAAAGGGAAAATAAAATAAAATCAAAAGATTCTAACACATTCATCTGTATTTACTACATTTTTCATCCAAATTATGTATTTTTTGATAAACAAGAGCTTAAATTTCCTTCTACACTGCAACATTGGCTCCAATTGCTTCTGTTAGCTTTCTGGCTTTTTGACCTTTTAATATTCTGCATTCACACATGATTTATTTTTTAAGTCTGCGTTTTTTCTCTGGAAAGAATATGCATTTGAAGTCATTTCAAATGTTAAATCAGGATAAGTAAAATTAGAAAGAAAATCTCCTTAATACATTCTGTAATAAATTTTGTACCAAGCTTCAGAACAGAAGCTTGAAGAATGTTAGCATGTGACTAGAATGTTTATATTTCAAATCAGATACGTACAAATAATCTAGAAGTCTTAGTACCAATTAATACCGCTGTCTCAGACTCATATGCACAAAAAATTGAGGATGAGAAAAAGGAAATGAAAATCTAATGTTAAAACATATAATATATATATATATGTATATTGCTTGCCTTCTGTTGGAGATGATCTGCTCTACTGATGGGAGGAGAGGAGTGGATGTTGTTTACCTTGACTTTAGCAAGGCTTGCAACATGGCCCTCCCTTAGCATCCTTGTAGTCAGAGGAAGGCATGAGCTGGCTAGCTGGCAAGTCAGGCTCCCAGCAGAGTTGTCAAAGGTTTGACGTCTAAATTCTCAAAGGCTGAAACTGTGGTCAGTAATTTGTTACCATCACCAGCAACCTGGATGATGGGAGGGAGTGCACCCCTGATCATGTCTGCAGATAACACCAAGCTGGGGAGAGTGGCTCACTGACTGGCAAAAAAGTGCTGTCTCGAAATATTAATACGAACACTTGCAGCGCTATCGGAAAGAGCTACTTAACACAAAACTCTTTCACCTCATGCATTATATATGCAGAAAACCCTCCAAGTTTACTTACAGAACAAATGTCTACTAAGTGATTTCTGCAGGTGCAGATACATCCTATAATCAAATTCAACTGCACACAAAGGATTTACTAAAACGGATATATCTCAACTTTATTCCTTTGCTATGCTTTGACCTCAAGTTTAGGTCATTTGCTTAAGTCAGTATTAAACAACAATGTTCCACACAGATTTCAGCAGGAGTAGCATTTATATTAATGCAATAACCTTTGGTTAAAAGAATTAGAAATGCTGAAAAATCCTATTCCTTGGATTCTTTGGAGATCTACAGTGTGGTCTTAAGAAAACACTGTCTAAAAAAAAGCAGTACCATTTCAGGTGCAGCCTGTTTCTGAATCATTTGAAATGAAATAAACTGTCAGGTCTTTACAGATCTCTGTGACTAGAAGTTACACAATTAATGCCACTGCCAGCCACCATCAGATAGTCAACGCTCAATTTTGGCAAGATTTTAAATTAAATTCCAATCCGCTTTCTTTCTGCTTCTTAAAATGGGGAAGACAATCTGACTGCCCCAAGCAAATCAAGGCAAAGTTTTCAAGGGGCAGCGTGCTCAGACCAGGTACTCGGAGTGTCTAGTCACAATCTCAGACATCAAATGCTGCCCACAATAAGTAAGTGGTAAGTACAAGACTCCATTTTTGGATTTTTTTTCCCAATAAAACTTGAAAAATGACTTCCTTCAGTGATCATAACAGTGTAGAAGTATACTGAAAAAAAACAATCATCATGTACTGCAGGTCTCCAAGGTCTGTCTGAAGACAGCTGCAGGTCTGAGTCCTCACTGCACAAGGAACTGAACTATCACTAAATACCTCTGCAAAGGCTGGGATCTTGTGGAAAGGGGAATATACTTAATCAAATATTTGAAAGACCACATGGTAATGGATACTCACACAGGATCCAAATCTAAATTGCACAGGCCCATGAAGCCCAGCATTTCTTAACTTCTGAATCTTTAACAGTATAACCTTAGCTTCCTTTAACATAATTAACAGTGTCTGATAATAGAAGCTGACAGTTACTTTACAGAAGAAACACCACGTTTGGGAAAACAAAAAGCTCACCTAGCAGAGAGCTCTACATCTGAGGCTTGCTAGTAACAGGTGTTTTGGGAAATGCCATGAAAACAGCAAGCACAGAGTAATTATTCCCAGTGCATCTTTCACTTTGGGACCTCCGAAGCAGAGGCCACACACAGACTATCAATCTAACAGGTGATGAAGTCCCTACCTCTTCCCTAATACTAGGACTTTAGTCCTCAAAAACCTTCCTGTGTTCTACACAATTCTACAAATTAATTTGACATTAAAGAAAAAAAAAATGTATTTTAAATCTGCCAGAATAACAATAACAACAACAGGAACAGTAATAGTTGGTGCTTCCTTTCCCCAGTTCTTTAGTTATAAGGATATAATTTCACAGTGGTTCTTTTCACACCTTCTTCCTGCTATTCACAGCATTTTATGTGGAAGTCTACCATACTGCATCCCATGTCTTTCATAGATAATCCTCAAAGAGCACAGAGTGGTAGCAGACACCCAGTCAGGGGGATTTCTATCCCATCTTTTTGCAAGTAAATAGCAACATTGTCAATACGGTGATGCGTGTGCCAAAATACAGAGGCAGATTATTATAAGTGTGAGATGTTTTTAACACACTTTGAAAAATAAATGTCTATCTATATTAGAAAACATTTCTTCTTAGGCATTCTTCCAAAGAGGAAAGAAAAAACGGAATCCTAGGCTAAAAATACGTAGTCTTTTAACTGTACCAGTGTTAAATATCTGTGCCATCCTTGAAATGGCTAATATTTCAGTTTTGTTCCCATAGGAAACAATAGCTTACCACTTCATTTCCTATCTTGAATCCTAGGCTAATGCAGTTTTTACAGGGTAAAAAGTCCTTCCATGAAGGAAACATTGCTTTATCAAGCTGTTATTTATTTCACTTAGGTCCAGTTGACATTGCAAATCCCTCGTCCTATCACTCCCGCCAGATGACAGTCTGCAGCAGAGGAGAAGATACATGCGGTGCCACGGCATCCCTGGGACTGACCCTGCCATAGCTGCCATATGGAACCGGGCTCATCCTGCATCCTGCTCTGGATCCCCATGCTCAAGACCTCATCCTGCTCCCAACACATCTGAAAGAAGCTCTCTTACCCCCAGACCTTTGATAATCGCTGTTCTGGTGAGGATGACCACAATCAGAAAGTGCCTGTTTAGGCTGTACAGTAAGGGTGTCTGAGCCACAAGTGGCCTCCTGGCATCCCCCTGGGAACCTCCTCTCCCCAGCTGTTCCTCCCCACTCCTAAGCATTAGCAGCTGCATAAAAGTGCCCCAGAGCATCTGGAAGGAAGGATGTCATTTGGGGTCTGATGGTGAAGTGGGCAAGTACAGGTGAAGGTCAATACACAGAGCAATTCATGTAATTGGTAACGTAGCCTTGAAATACAGCAATGGCTGTTAAGTTACACATACTCATTCATTGCATTTCTCTGCCTCCATATCATACATCTCTTCAGCGAAGAAACAGTTTTTCTTTTCTTATTAATGCTCTTTACAGTCTTTGGTAGTTCTTCTACAGGAAGCTAGCTAGTACATTAACACAACACAGGAAAGCAAGACTTGAAATATTTCCCCCTCAATGCCATCAAGTACAACAACACACAGCACAGCTTGGCTTCCTTAAAGCACTACTCTCCTGAAGTGCTAACTGCTAGATTTCTGCAGTAACAGTTTGCAAGGCTAAAATTAGCGAGCAACACCTTCCCTTGCACCTGATCACATGATAGGAAACAAACATAAATAGGGAAATACAATATGTTCCTAAAGGCGGAGTCTGAGTACTTTCATCACTGTGACAGTTCAGGATTAAAGGACACTTACACAAGCAGCCTCTCGTGACACAGTGTCTGTTACTAGCCTCATAATTTACTCTCTGCATGGTTAAAAAGACGACCACCTCTAAATATGCTCCTTAACAACCCAGTCTGGCCTGAATCAAATTACTCGTGTCTGGTACAGAGAAATGACTTTATTAGGTACCACTGTGTTGCCAGATGCCTACTTTTTCTAGCACACTTCTGCACAGACAACGCAGCCCTTGCAGAGGCTCCATCTTACTGACCCCTGTTGTTTTACACTTCATCCAAAGCACCAACTTTTTGGCAGCCCACATCCCTCTCCCTTGCACTACTGAAGTGGAGCTGCCTGCAGGATGGATGGAGGGACTTGGAAAATAAAACACCAGGTCGTGTTTCTCTCTTTTTTTTCCTAAACAGTGTCATGCAAAGCAGCCACAGCCGTCCTCTTTCTGAAGCCTTGTCTAGAGGCCGTGTATACAATCAGGTGTGTTTCAGTCACTTTGTAAATTCAAACATGATAAGGGGGGGCACAGTAAAGGGTAGAATTAAACCTGAAGAAATTGCAACCCAGTCCGCATGCAAAAAAGAAACCGTAGCCAAATTCTCAGCTAAAGAGCCTTTGTTTCTCCAGCACGAGGGAAACAGAAACAGTCTCATGCGCACACACACACACACACACACAAAAAGCAGCCATGAGGATGTGTCACTGTGTTGCCTAACACTACCTGGCAGAAAGCGGGAGCACGTGCAGCTGATACAACTCAACTCCCACCATGCTCTGACAACCTGCCTCTGAGCTTCCCACCTGCTAGGCCCCAGCTCAGCTCGGCCGCCTCATGGCGGCTTCCTGCTGCAGCAGGTGCCCGTGTGGAGGAACAGGGAGACATCTTCCCTGAAGCAAAGCCCTGGCTGGGCCGCGAATCCCCCAGGAGGTGCCTGGAGCGCGCTGAAGGCCCAGCGCTTCCAGCAGACCTGAGGGAGCAATGTGCAGAGACTCTCTGCAAATCCCCACGGATCAGGCTGCTTCTATTTTAGTTTCCCTAATTACAAACACAGCTATTTTTGGTCCTGAAACGTTCCAAACTTTTTTTTTTTTTAAGTTAGCCACAGAATTTTACTTGACGCCTGGGCAGCGCGCAAATCCGCAGGCCAGCAGCACGCTTTCTAAACACGGCGCTGATCAGCGATTCACTCGATGGCAACAGCATTTCTGACAGCTTAAACTTGAGCCACAATTTAGTTCTAAAAATATTCCAGCAGGGGAAAAAAAAAAAAAAAAAAAAAAAGGCCTCTGCATTAGCAGTTTTCAGCGGACATCCCAAGTCTGTGAACTGCCCTTGCCGTTGAATACAACCCATTTACGCCAACAAAAGGGAATTAAAAGCAAACAAACGAAGAACCCCTCCCCTGACACAGGGCTGAGGAGCAAACAAGGCCATCACATCGATCCCTTGCAAGCCATTCATCAAGCTGCTGGCAGCAAGGAGGAGGCCCGGCTTCATTACAGACGGAACAATGCAGAAGAAGGAAGCGGAGAATGAAGGAACAGATGCTCACAGACAACAGACAGTTTTAAGGGGTTTTTATTTTATTTATTTTTTTGTCAACAACCCAGGCACCAGGGTTTTCTTCGCTGCACTGAAGACTTATGAACAGAAGTACTAGAAAAATCATGTGGCTGTTTCTGATTAATTTCACAACTTAGGATCTCAAGTGTTTCTTGAAATATTCCATTATTTCTCAGAGCTTTTTTCTTTAAATACGTACTAAATTCATTAATGAAATTAGGACAGGACAAACTATTTCATCTTCATAAGCAGGAGCTAATCTTGCTCATACACCCAAATTATCCAACATTCACTCACTGGGATCCTTGCCTACTGCTCCTACAGATTAGTAAAATGAGCTCAGCCCACTTGAAAAACACAAGCGGGGAAAAAAATATGAAACAAAAATCCACTACTAGCAAAAAACTCTCAACATTTTCACCAAAGTATGGAAGATTTGCCTTCATCAGCCAAGGGCTTAGCTGCATTTGCTATCCAGAGGGTGACATTGAGTAGGAGATGCAGGCAAAATTACCTCCGTTCCCCAACACCATATGGCTAGAAAGCAACTGATGAAATGCCTCATAAGACAATAGCAACTCTCTGCATTTTCTGAATATAAAGCAATTATGGATGTACAAGGAGAACCTTTCTTCCTGCTCCGCAGAAGGTAAAGTTGGCAGGGTAAAAGGTCTCATGATGTCTAGTAGTACCTACACGTATGTTAACACTCACACATGAAACAAGGTAGCAGGATGATCATCCTTTCTGAAGGTGGCATTGCTCATGCTAGCAGTTTAATTTTCTAAGCTTCCTCACAGTGATCCACTGGTGGCTGGTCTCCCTTTTTAAACTGGCAGGTAATCCACCTATGTGACACTGTTGCTGTTATCATTAAAATAGCTTTCCATTCAAGCTGCCATTGTTTAACAGCCACGGTCTGTGTACATAAAAAGAAAACCCTTTAAAACTCATTTTGAAGGTGTCTGTTAACCCAGGAAACATTTAATAGCAGCAGTAGCTATGCAACAAGAAGGTTAAGCTAGTTAGTGTTTGTGACAATTGCTGTTAGCTATCCTATCCAATGGCAAGAGCATCCTTGCATTTATCAAGGGAACAGATTTAGTAAGAAACTGCACGCAGCAAGAAATAAATGAGAGATGCAGGGAAAACTCGTATTATTGTGGCATCTGCTAGAGCTATTTTAGAACGGTGTCCCCCTGTGCTGCTCTGATGGGCTTGTGAGCATTCACTAAAATTAAACTCCATTTCTCAGTCATTTGTAAATAGGACACACAAAGTTAGCAAGACTTGGAGAGTTTTTCACGGTCCCAACAGCTTTGGATATCCAATTTCCTTAAATATGAATATACATATGAAAATCCCAATTAATTTTCCGCTTTGCCTACGCACAGGTACCTGTTGCGCAGGTCACACCAAATACTTACATTTTATTGTACTTTTAAAAGGTCTGATTCACTGTCCTATGAAGTAGAGTCTACGTCCTTTCACAGCAATCTGTTCAATTCACCGACATGTAGGTATGTTTTGTCTCCCATTAGGATGTGGCAGTCAGATCAGACAGCCAGGAAAACATAAATGTAGAAATGGCTTTGAGCAAGAATGCAAGTCCTTCACTGCCCTTGGCAAACCTGAGTTACTCACACAAGCAGATCCACTGAAATAATGGGGGTAGTATGAAAATAAGCTCCACTGTGAGAGTTGTGTAAGTCCAGACACAATTAACTTCAAGAAAAACATATACTACCTCTTAGCCTTGTATTTCTTTTTATTATTATTAATTATTTTTTAGCTGGAGTTGCGTGACACAGCATGGGCTACATTACCTCAAAAGACAAAAGAGACAAAAAAGAAGTATTAGGAGCAGAAGATAAGTAAAATGGTACGTCTGAAATTTAAACTAATATGGTGATCTAAATGCCTCTTTGTGACTGGGTTTGGAACACAAAAAGCAAAATATATCATGATCTGAGTTGCACTTTGCACTATGAAGGATAACTGCGTTGAATTACTGACTTCTGGTTCTGGAAATAAAAAGTTTATTCTCATCCTGCCTAAGACCAGCCACATTAACTCCTAATGTTACCAGCCTCCACACAGTAGTACCAGAAAGACTTTTCTTCTTCCCCATCAGCATGATAATGGGAAATCCCACTCTTTTAGCAACATAAGCACTCCAGCAAAAATAAAATTGCTGACTTTTTGGTGAATAAATTTCTGTCTGTATCATCAAAATGGCCATCAGCTTAGGTAGAGAAAATTATTTGCACACTGAACAAGGAAAGTGCCAAATTGGAATACAGAGCATCTGCTATGGAGGAGGCTATAATTATCTCATGCATCTGAACACCACTGGGCATTGAAGTTACTGCCAGATACGCTGCATTCAGGGCTCCTACATGACACTAGAAGGAAATAATCAAGAGTTTGTGAGGCCTGTCAGTACAGACCTCACACTCTTTCAAAGGCTCTACTTTCGAAGGCATATGCCTAGTCTTCTTGCTCTAACACGATGAACATCTGAACTATTTTGCTGTCACTATCTCATATTACAAAACGCCGCAATGTTGTTAACTGTAGCACTCACAGGCTAGCAAGTACAGTACCATCCATCCTGGCATGTTCTGCACGTTAGGTGTTTTAATGGGGGTCTCAGAGATTTCAGACAGCAAGCAAAAACCAGCAGGATAACCACTCTGCAACCTTACCTCCATCCAGCAGAAAAAGCAAGTAAGTGGCTTCCCGTGCACTGTCTGTCACTCAGAGGAGGTAGAGCAAGTGCTGTTGCTATCGCAGGAACTTTTCCCTGGGGATACTAAGCTGCAAAGAGACTCAAACATACACCCAAACCTATGAGAAGGAGGCTGTGCTTCTGCCGGGGGAGCTCTCAGTCCTGTTTCCCACAAAAGCCTTGCATGGGTGCATTCTTTGATATTTTGTTAGGTGATCATGCACTTCTGGTCCACTCACAGAGAACACATCAGCTACAGCTGACCCCCATTAAGTCCCTTTTCAGTACCCACCTCATGCCTGTCATCAGCAGACCACACAGAAAAATATGGAGAAGGGCTACAAAACTATTCTTCTTTTAGGACAAATAACTGCTGTTCTTTTCTTCCACAATTAATACGCATAACTATTCGAGTCTGGAAAAGCAACTGAACCAAAATTTGAACACATTTTTCACTGTTAATTGACAGTCTATGCCTGTGGTTTTCTGTGAAGGGACTGGGGTCGAAAAGAAACGATAAACGTACAAAATACTGCAAGAAGAGAGTACAACAATTTCCTTTGATTCTGGGAACACTGGAGGCTAGAAGAAACTCATCTGTCTGGGTATCTCAAGGACAGATTCCCACGTGAGAATCCAAGCTCGGCTGTGTCACAGACACTGACAGATGGGTTTCCCGAGCCTTGAACAACCTAATGGAGCTTTTAGCCAATTTGCATACTGGCTGTCGCTGGGTGAAATGGGGATGTGTCAAGGACATTAAGCAGGCCAAGACAAAAGTGTAATAGCCTTGTATACAATATCACTTCTTACTGCCTGCTATTTTTTATACCCAGGGGGTGGGAGGGGGAGAAGAGAGAAAAGAAAAAGCAAAGGCAAGCCGCAGCTGAACCCGTTCGGAGGCAGCAAGTTCCTCCTCTTGGGAAGGGGCTGAAGCAACCAGACAGTTTTCTCGCAAAATGGAAGAACGAGAACACTGCCCAGCTAATTACTATTCCATTCCTTTTCTCTCTCTCTTTTTTTTTTTTTTTTTAAAGCTGATGTGTTTTTTTTTAAAAAAAAAAAAAAAAAAAAAGCAAAACATTGCTGGAGCCTCCAAAAGCCTTTCTATATTAATGATCTATTTTGTCCCAACCCCACAAAGAGGAGCACGCGAGCCAGTTCCTGAGCCAGAAGCGCATCCAGCCCCATGTCAGGAGAGCCCCACGCAGGTACCGGAGCCCAGCTGCTGCCGCTCCAGAGCTAAGCCTGAGGCTAAGCTTTCTCAGGCCCAACTCCAGAGTTTCTTCCGTATCTCCCAGCACCTCACACGTAGCTGTGTTTTAACAAATTAACGAGAACAGCAACAACAACACATTCAAATTGGACTCTCGACAAAAATTTTACAGCCTGATTTGAGATACAACGTGGAGCCCGGAGGGTGGCTGAATTACCTGCTGACTCTAGGGAAAAGCACACGCATTTGGTATTTGCCCAGCCCTCACCACAGCCTCCTGGCGAGATTCTGCTCCAGGTCACGTTAGAGTAATTCAGCTACCGGGAAATAAGGTGAGACTCAAAATCGGGGCTGTACCCTGACTCATAAAAAACCAGCCCCTTCAAATCACTTGTAATTTTGTTGTCATGCCCTCATCTACACACTTGTTCATTTTAGCTTGCCTGTAATGCTCGTTGGAGGGTCTGCTGTTGTTTAAACTCATTTTTTAACATTTACTAGAGATCAGATTAAAAATTAAACATGCAAACAGAGGCCTCCCTGAGGAAAGCTTCAGCTCTGGCAATCCAACTCTGCACACAGCAGTAGAAAACGTACGCTGGAAAGTGTCAAACAATATCTTTGACAACAACAAAAGCCATGCCAAAAAGGCTCGGAATTTAACCCAGTTGAGCTGTATGTATTATTTCAGCACTGAATGAATACAGTCAGACATGATGCTGTTAGCCAGCAGAGATGCATTTCCGTCAGCTGTTTATGCCCCCATCACTGATGTTGAGTAAGAATCCATCACGAAAACATACAGAGGACCAAGAAGGTAGACCCTGGTTTGAAATGCAGCTTCCTAGGTGCTATTTATGGCTTTATCATTAATTTGCTGGGTGATTTTGACTGATCTATCACTAGGGACTTCAAGTTCTTCCGTGCAAAATGAGATCAGCAACTGATACCTAGGCACGTCTGAGATCTGAGGTGGATACCGCTCTGCCATTTTCACGGTTATTCAAAATCAGACCCCAAAGTGGCACACAGAAGAGCTGTCTACCAGCAATCTGAAAATCTATGCCAAAGACATAAGTCAACATTTTAAGCGTTTACACGCTGCAGGATTTCCAGACGAACATCTTTAGCCATCACTGTATATCAGGCCCAGTTCTGAAGGCTGTTTAATTAGAGGGGAAGGGAGGGATGAGGCCCAGAGGGTGTTTTTGCTTGGGTTATGTGTACACCTCTGTTTGTTTAGTATTACAAAAAATGTTACGAGCTTAAGTGTAAATTATTTCAGCCTTTGGCACTGTTCAATTACATATGCTAATTTTAGCTGGAGTAGATTGTACTTGAAATAACTGGATTGCATGTGAGCAAAGCCTCCTGTGGCTAAATCCTGCTGATGCTCTGTCAAATCTTCTCTCTTGCCAAGAGCCACCTTTTCTCCTAGCTGATGGTATTATAAGGGACTTCTATCCTGAAAAGAGGATTCACACACCCAGTGTGACGAATACGGAATTCAATTTGAAATTTCCCATTCAGTTCAATTACATCGAAGTATATCTACTCAGCAGCTCATGACCACTTTTTTTAAAGACTCCTTTACAAGGCTTGATTTTAAGATTTTCAAGGGTATCACAAATATATAATCCACTCATTGTGTATGTTGTTAAATTTCTAAAAAACAAAGTGAAATTTTTGCAGACACCTTATAATAAATAATTTGAACAACTGCTTTTTTAATATGATACAGCCCTTCAGCACCTACTTAATTCATCTTTTCGAGACAAACTGAACAACTAGCAGCAAAAAGGCCAGTACAGCTGAGCTGTTTGACTAGAAGTACTAAGGCTAAGATTTCATCATTGTAAGGCTAACGCTAACATTAAACTGCTTTTTGAGCCGGAGTTGGTTGCTCTGCAGTAGTGAGCACAGACCCAACAGCTCATTCAAAGTGAGTTGAAGTTGTTAAAATAAAGGTTGCATTGTACCACAGACAGACAATTTGGAGAATAAAAAATAAAATAAAATAAAATAAAATAAAATAAAATAAAATAAAATAAAATAAAATAAAATAAAATAAAATAAAATAAAATAAAATGTATTTCACTAATTCACATGTATCAAGAATATGCAGCCCAACAATATCACGTCTAAAATCTGAAGCCTGCATAGAAACCTGCCTTCCTAATGGAAACATCAGAATGACCCTTAACAGTATATTATCTTACAAATGACATTTAAACAAGGCAGATTTTTCTTTTTTAATATATCTGTCCTGAAGCTAGAAGAAATTAGAGTCAAATCAAAACTAAATTACTCAATGCTTGATTTTTATTTTTTTTTTAATAAACTCAATTACATTTACTTGATAATAATAATGCCAATTAGACTATTTTGGAATAGCAGAGGGACTGTAAAAGTGAGGAGAAAAAAAACAACTATTATTATTGCAACTCTTAAACCTTCCCTAGTGAAGCAAGTACTGTTACACACACAGCAGCATTCTAAGACCCCGACCTCAGGTTCACACCTCAACACAGCAAGGCAGGTTCAAGATTTACAGCTTAGTGACAAGTCTGCCAATTCATCACCACTAAACCACCTCGAATCCTCTTTGGAAGCAGCACAGGTCACCAGAGGAAACCACCAGCTGCTGCAGAGATCCCTTTCCAAAGAAATTCATTCCTCAAGCAGCCAGACGGGCACTAGCACATGCACACACAAGCACCGGCCCCTCATTGGTATCCTGCTCCAACTTTTGCCCTGCAGTGGGGCCTTATGAATCTTTACTTTTCCACCTACCTTCCAAAATTGTAATTTTTAAACAGCCTTACCAAACTTTATGAGTTTATACAAAGAGTTGAGAAGAGAATAAAGTGCCACCACGTTCCAACCCTTCTGACAGTTCAGTTTTCTC
Source organism: Anas platyrhynchos (assembly GCF_047663525.1). NCBI lineage: Eukaryota > Metazoa > Chordata > Aves > Anseriformes > Anatidae > Anas > Anas platyrhynchos. The sequence goes on from NC_092588.1 coordinate 117,660,918, forward strand.
TAATGCCAACAGTGAGCATCCTACCCATACCTTACAGAGCATCTAGCCCCGATGGCTGGATCCTTAAGCTAAACAGTAAAGGAAAGAAAAAAATCTATTTCTATCAATCTTTAAAGGAATATACAAAAACAAACAATCAACAACAACAATAAAAAACGGCTCATGGAAACTCCCAAAGACAGGAACTAATTCTGTTCTAGCAAAGAAAACCCAATTTCAGGTGGTCTGACCAACAAATCCCAAACCACACCTATACACCGACAGTATGTCTACCTGCAATAAATGTAACTGAATATAATTGCATTTCAGTTTGAGTGACTTATTCTACCTCAGTTTAAACCTTTGTCTAAAATAGTTTAAACCAAACCGCTTTACAGCAAAGTGAATGTTGACTTAAGCTTACGCATACAGCCTTTTGCATCAGTTTAACTCCATTAGTCTGAAATCACACCATTATTCAGACTAGTGTAATTCTGTGTAAGCTTAGCCCTTATAGCATCAGACACCCCAAGCCCATTAAAATGCATTGTCAGTCCTGTGCTTCGGTCCCTTAAATTCCTTAGGAAATCCTAGCCTAAACTGTGAGCAGGAAGCAATCAAGCTAAACCCTTTGAAACGGACTGGGCAGCTCTCACCTCTATCAGAGCTCATTTCTTACATTCCCCCCATATAACAGAATACTTTAACCACATGCTTACATATTTTGCAGAGGAGTGGCAGGGTTACTCAGGTGTTTACGTTTAAGTCACGCTTAAATTCTTTGTAGGGCTCTCAGAAATTACTGCTTTGTATAACTCTGTGCCAGGTTAAATCCCTCTGCTCGTCAAAACCTACCAGCTAAAAGCCCAGAGGCAGACTGAGGGCTGATGGGCTGGGGATGAGCCCACCAGTGCCCTCTGGCACCCCCTGGAAGTATGATGGGGAGGACTGGAGCTCTACTGGGCTCGCCTGCCCCAAGCAGACCCACACCAGAAGATGCCAGGGTCAAGGCAGCAGTGAGCTGAGCAGGCTGACCAAGGATGGGGCAATCCCATTTTGCTTCTCCATTGCTGCAGATACTCTAAAGCCGCTGAAAGAGTGACCCGATGATGGCTGTTCGCCTATAACTTTGCATACCTCACCGCCGCTATTTCAGGAACAGCTTTCCGATGAGTAATTTGGCGAGATTCCCTGTTTGCAAACTGCATACTTGGTCTAAAGAGCACTTACAACGATGCCTACAGCACCAGCGTCCACAGCCCATGGGACTCTTGTTTACCCTGCTTTCCAGACCACCCATCCTGCCGGCTTCCTCACCCCTATCGATTATTATTTGCTCTTAGGAGAAAGTCCAGCTAATGCCTCTCCTGATACACGGACTATTTTTGTTTATTTGTCTTCAGAAATAAAGGCAAGGAAAAGAGTAACGTTTAAAAAAAGCCCAGCCTAAACTAAAAAAGTTCATGTCATGTCATCCTCCATCTAAAAGAGACGCTAGCAGTGGGATATAAAAAGAAGAGCTCTATAACTGGCAGCTATCCACGAGCCTTTACAATTAACAAGCCAGCTCATTGTCTGGGTTGTTATCTAAATTACAGTCTAGGCATTTTCTGCTAACATATTTTCTGACTTTTTAAACACTATACTGTACAGTACCTAGTACAAAGACGTCTTTCTCTAATTCTATTTAATTCTCTATTTTCCTGTTTTAAAAATTAACTACTGTAACCATAGCCTTAAGCAAAGAAAGAGAGAAGGGGAAAAAGGGAAAAGAGAATGTACTTGTAAGCAAGGAGGACAAAAGAGCTGAAGTTCAGGTGCTGAAGTGTTTTTTTGAGGCAGAGGCAATAAACACTCTATACCATTAAGGAGCCTTAAAATCAAATTAAGTAGATCTGAATCCTAAAATTTCACTAAAAGTGAGGATTCACATGTTTCCATTTTTGGACACATCACTACTGGTTTATCAGCACTCATCAACAGCTGACAGCATGAGCAGGCCTTTCTAATGAAGATTCTGAACCACAGTCTTCACTTTTTCTTTTTTTCTTTTTTTCTTTTTAAATATAACCTCCTTAGAAAATGACATTCAAAAACTAAGAAGGATCATACACTAAGGGACCCAAAATAATAAATGCTAAGTGTCGTTACATAAATATGTTCCACTATATCTATTGGGCAAAAAAAGGAAAAGTACACATTGGACTAAAACACAGAAAGAGGCAGCTTTCTATCAGCCCTAAGCACTTTTACTGCTTTTATTTAACTATTTTTGGTTCTAGAGATTGCACACACAAAGGATGGTTTTGGAGGGGAATCTTGTATGTAGAGGCAGGTGTATTTTTCAGCAGCTATTTTCTGTATTTCAGGTACTCAAACTGCTTACAAATCCTTTTAACTACAATTACACAGATGCCGTTAAACTCTTCTTTTGGCCAAAAGAAGGAAATAGGTAACAATGGCACCTGCTTCATCAGTTGGCTTCATTTGGAGTTTGTGGAGTCATTAATGATTCATTCCAAGTTAAAAAAAAAAAGTTTTCTTCCATTCATGAAAGCAGAAAACTGGCTAGCCTTTTTTCACCCTGTATGTCAACAATTGAAATAGCACTTATGTGACTGAAGGCAAGCTAGAAAAAAGTGTTTCCCTTAACTTTCTGTGGTGAATTTATACGACAGCTCATCAATAAATCTGTTTAAGAATTCAGCAAAAATTAAAAGCCATTGAACAAATATTAACAAGATTCCCATGACATCTTTTGTGTTTGGCTTTCAGCATAGAGTTGTACCACTGCCACTTGTCAAATCTGGCTGTCATTCATTAAGCTGGAGAGAAACAAAAGCTTTCTGTGACCCAGAAAGATTACAGATATGGGAAACTTCACAAAATTTACTTCATCCTTTTACCTAATGGTCATCCTGACACACTAAATCATTACACTATGGGAAAACATGTTGACTTCAGAAAAGCTTCTTTTACTAGATTCCTATCAGCAAGTTAGTGTCTGCTGAGGAACCTATTTTCCTCTAAAACCTGTTTTCCCTTAAAACATCCTACAGATTAATTCAGATGATTGTATTTACCAGAAAATAATATGGATTTATTTTTGCTGAGTTCGTTACATTTCACATGGGACGTGGTGCTGTGATGATGGCCCTCCCTCTAAAGGTGCAGACATGCTTGATGTAACTTGATTTTGCTTTGGAACCATTTTTGATGGGGTTGCAAACTACACCAAGACTTCAATAATTTAAGATAAGAAGTTAAGACTCTCTCACTACTGCATCAACAAAGGTTATTTATATTACATTATATATTTTATATATACATATGTACATAAACACATGCATTAGTATTTCTTCACCCTGACTTTTCCCAAGCAACATTTTTTGCTGACAATTTATCATCCTCTTGGTTCTGATTTCCAGCACCCTGACAGCAGAGGTGCCTCATATCAAACCCTGAGCATCAGCAGCAGGATGACACCAGTGAGGTAGGAACTGAAGCAACTTTGAGTCAGCTCCATCTGGCACCTGGAACCAAACCAGTCCTCTGATGGAGAGCTGTCGTGATGTGAAGCTGATTCTGACCCATCCTTTCAGCTCAACACCAGATAGCACAGAGCTGCTTTGGGATTAATAACTTAAAAATCCATTCACTCTGATTTGAAATCCAAACATGAAGACAAGGAACTGAAGGATTGACCCCAGATTCCTTTCTTCGGATTCTGCACTTTCACCAATTTGTTTTGGCCATGCATTTACCAATCAGTCTAAAATATACCCGCGTTTTGAAGGTTAAACATATATAAATTGTAAATAGAGCACAGCATTTTGAACATGAGGCATTAATATTTATTCAAAATGAAAGGCTTTTATGTGAGAAAATAATATCTTTTCTTTGCTGAAACATTTTTAAAGGTTCATCTTCTCTGAGGAAAGCAGTAAAATAGCGTGATAGATAAAAATCTGGCACATACCATGTCCACATTCACATATAAAAAGATGTTTTCAACATTTCAATTCAAAGACCAGCAATATGAAAAAAAGAAAAAAACGCTCATATCCTTAGGATGCCAAATAATCGTTTCATCCATGTCTCAGTATTGACTTACAAAGACAGGACTTGTCTTTGCTCTGTAGTTTTCATATACAAACGAACTGAGGATAACTCATTGTTACGGAAGTCAGTGGGATTGTCAGCTCCTTTACAGAAAAAGAAAAAGCCAGCTAGATGCAGCTGGCTCACAACTCTGGAAAAAATATTAAAGCCGACAGAAAGAGCACGATGTTTTGGCTCTTCTGCAGCCATTATGATATTGAGCAATATGCTGCAAAAAGCAATTGCAGTAAAGTGCTGCAAGACCACCTCCTTGCTGAATGAAGGTCACGCAAGGACTCTTCTGAATACTCGGAGCTGAATGGCTAATTCTGCATCTTCTCAGATCGTTTTTTACACATCTTTCCAACATGAGCTTTGGGTTTGTTACATACTGACAGAAATGCCATGGTGGTGAATAAGCTCTTCCAACCATCACCAAGAATCTCAAGGATTTGTTTGTTTGATCTTTTCTATCAAAACCATGTTAACCACTCTGCCCAAAATAGACAGAAGAGTCCCTCCACGTTCCTCACCACAGAAGGCAGAGGCAGAGAGGTTCTTGCCTTGGCAAGAGAGGAGATGTTGCCGAGAGCTCTTCCTGAGGACCACGGTGGCCACCAGAGGTGTCCCCACCACAGTCAGTGGCAATGGCCAGCCTGACAGAAAGCAGCACACCGTGCCACCTCCAGGACATCCACACAGCCCCAGCCACGTGCAGCCTTATATGAGAACATAATGTACACAATAAATAGACACATACATGCACATTTGTGCCTACATCATACAGACAGCATACATAGACCCGACAGAGAACTCACGCATCAGCAAAAGGCCAAGTCTATATTACCAATGGGGATTGCATCAGGCACATTAATAGCTGACATGGTAAAACAATTTTGCAGTTTGCACTGCCTTCCACGTTTTCTATTTTCAAAAGGGGAGAAGCAAAGAAGAGACTGGAATTTCTGCCTCTAGTTACTCAGACCATAGAGCCAATGTAATTCTGCTGTCTTCATTACATTATTTTTCCCCAGAAACAGTAATACTCCAAAAAGATTAAATTAAATAATACTTTAAAAAAATCAAGCAGTTCTTTAATTTCATTTCAATACCATCTTGCTCTTCCAACAGCCTCTCAGATGTGCAGGAAATGGCTTAATGATGTGCCTTTATTAAAGGGAAGTGCTGAGGTATCTCTGTGTGTTGCTCCCATCCCCCTAAAGTTTCCGCAGCCACCGCTCAGAGAAAATTTATCTGCGAGCAAAAATGTCTTCACCAGAGCCTCTTTTTATCACAGAAGCTGCAACAAAAGCAGCACTTTAAGGACATAATCATCTCTACTCACAGTACCTCCTGAACTGTAAACACAGTTTAAAAACTGCACGCCACGGAGCTCAGACACGTTATCTAATCCTTCAGAAACTCTACCCTGCTACAAACGAGAGGAGGACAGCACCAGCCAGAGCCTTGTGCTTCCATTTCCCAACCCGCTGCCTTCCTGCGAGGGCACAGCATCCCTCGGCCATCGCCTCCGCCCAGGGAAACATCAACGCTCAGCTCCAGCAGCTGGAGGGGCTGGGAGCTCCTTGGCAAAGCCTTTGCTGCTCTGCCTCTGGCCCTCCGAGTGCCCCCAGGGTTAAGAGCAGTTATCTCTATGCATTATATAGGCTGCTGCCCAAAGCCCAACGAGGTGTATCCCCTTCCTGTGCCCACACCCCTCCACTACTACAGCGGGAAAATACAAACAAGAGAGTAAGTGGTATTTAATGACGCATTTGGGGCTTCCACCCTGGCTCTCCCTGGTGTGCTGCTTGAAAAATTGCTTGTGTGAGCCATTTTTTGTTAGCAAAGCAGCCAAACAACTCCGATGGCTTTGCACCTGCCTTACGGGGCAGCACTGCTACCGAATGGGCTTTGGCAGCCAGACCTATCAGAACAAGAAGGGCACAAGCTTTTTATTATTACAATTATTTTTAATCTTCATTTATTCAGGACAAGGTGATTTGAGCTATCTAGAAAGCCCTTCTTTCCTCTCCTCCACAACCCAAAAAGTCTGTCCTCAGTGGTGTTACCATACCTTGCACTGCCACGGGGCTGCTCCATAATGAACAGTGGCACTGGCTGCAAGGTGAACAACGCCAGGCAAGCCAAGAGTCCATCTGAAGGATATTTTATTCTGCCAGATCTCATTGTGTCTGAACAACTTTCTTTGGTAAATCCTACCAAAAAAAAAAAAGCTGTTTCTTACTTTACAAAGGTCCAGCAGAGCTGCTTTTTGCTCCCCCCAGTGCATTCCACCCAACTCAGCAGTAGGTTTGCTGAAGATTGTATCACATTTTCCAAAAATTGTTACCTGTCCCTGTCTCCGTTAGTCTCCATCCCCACACTCTACATCTCATTTGAAGTGCTGAACCACAGAGCCTTCAAGTCGTAACCTGCATTGATTTTTAAAATCAGCTTGGAGAGAAAGAGGAATCCTCCCCTACAGATCAATTTACACGGCTGTCATGGCAGGAAGGTCACACGGACGGGAACAACCTGCTGCAGCGCTGTTAGCCTCTAGGACCCGATCCATCTCTCCCACTGAAATCAGCTTTGTCACTGGGAGCAAATGGTCAGGGGTAGCTGAAACTCAAAGCGACATTTCAAAATCTGCATTTCAAATCTACATTTCAAAATCACACACAGATGAGGAGCACGCTCAGAAGTTCCTCGTTTACAATTTCTATTTTTCACACAACACCAGTATAAAAAAAGGATCTTTTTTTTAAGTGACAGACATGCTGTAGATGATCATTTTTACCCATGATGAACTCAGCACTGATCAGCTTCATTCAACTGCTCTCATACACCACAAATCACACAGTCAGCACGACTTCACCACCAAATCGCTTCTCTCTCAAAATTTCAGTGTCCCCTGCAAGCTTTCCAGGGTCTTTAAGACCCAGGTAAACATATATACGGCTATGGGAACTAGAAGATACTGTACTCCTTTGCCGCAAATCATTTGAGGTCAGAGAATTCTTATATTGTCCCCAAATGAATTATTTGCTCCAATACTGTTGGTTTTTGTTTTTTTTTTTTACAGGATTAGCATACATCGGTCTAGCAAAGGGTTATGGAAGTTTTTGCTTGCTTCAGGCCTTCCAAACGCTACTGGAAGCCATACACTATGCTACACCTTCGCATTACTCACGTGGAGATAAAAGTCATGTCGCATTAAGCTATACGAAATGAAATCACAGGCCACATCCAACGTGCAGATTGTGTCCTAGCAGGCCAGATGTTGTGTGCATGATTAACTACCAGCCTTCCAGGGGAAGGTGATGAGCATACTTAGATATGCCCTCTACTGAGATTGCCCCAGAAAACCTTTATTAATTTTATTTATTTATTTTCTTCCTTAACTCTATGAAACAGAATTATGCTGTATTTCAAATGGATTACAGACAAGGTCTAATTCCCATGGTCATGACTTACGGACAGACTGAACAACAGCCAGGAAAAGCAGGGCTGGCTCCCAGGGGGTAGGAATTATTTTGCCAGTCCCCAGTTTGGAGCATCGCTGGGAGCTACATATGGATGCGCACAACATACGCTCATATCGTTAGTCAAATCGCATTGTGTCCTCCAACTTCACAAAGATTAATCTTAACAAGGAGAATGAAGACAACGGCCCGAAGGTACTGCTGTGTTAACTCCCTAGAGAGAGAGACAGCCCCTCTGGTTCTCATGGGAGAGATGGGGACCCAGAAAAAGAAACTGGGAGTCAAAGGAAAACAAAGGGAAAGAGTTGCCACAACAAAAAATCAAGTCTGAGAGGGATCTGGAGTATGAAGCGTGCTGGTCAAAGGAAAATGGATAAATATGTACTGGCTTTTGCACAACTAAAGCACTTCAGGCATTCAGAAATCGAAGAATGCAGAAGGGCTAATCTGACAAGTAAGTTTTTGGAAATGCCTTTCAATTTCATTCTTTCTGTAGAGGAAAAAGACATTTAGCACAATGTTTAGCACTGAGACAGACTTCTATTAAGAGGTATCTACGACATAAAGTGTGAGCAAAGGCCTTACAAATCACGTTTGTCCAAGAACTAATGAAGACCTCAGAGAAAGCTAATTCACATTTTGTAAGAACGTCTGAAGCCATCGGCATCCCTGTTTGTCTTATTAGTGCAAAATAATCACATAATGCATACCATTCAGTAGCGTTTCTGCTGAAGTTGAGGACTTCATGGACAGCATCAGTGGAAGGAGGACATTTTTCTGCTTCCTAATTAGCTGCCAAGTTATGCAGTGTTCCTTATTGTTTGCAACACCATTTGGGGATATAGCCCTCAGCATGGTAGGTCAGATAATCCATGAAAGGCCTGATCTACAGCAAACTCCACTGGATGAAGCTGTTTTGGTTCTCATCAGAACTACTAACTCAGTTCCTCTTTCCCCAACATGTCACTCCCTGCCAGTTTTTCCTTGCATAAATGCACATAATATTGATTTGTAAGCACTTCAACAAATGTATTGTGCAATTTGTCCAACAGTTCTCCACCTTTACTTTGCAATCACTTGATGTTCCTCTGAATTCCCTACAATCTTAAAGTTCTTAGAGCAAACTTTTAGCAAAGCTTTATATCAGCACATACTTACATGTTAGGCGGATCATCTATCTAAGAAACTACCTGATATTTCACCCTGCAGGTGAACACCTGCAGCTTTGGGTTGCTTTATTAATTTCTGAATTGTTTTTTGAGACCAATGCTTCAATATTAAAAAATGTTAGCCAGTTCCACTTGCATTTGTGCTAAGTTCTCGGACTGATGCTATCAAACTAGTGAGGTGCACCACTGGGTTGCTGAAAAATAAGTCTCCACCTTGATGCTTTCTGCATTACACAGGGAAGGAGCATCTCAAACTGCTTACTCGCAGAGCTCACCAGACTGCAACTCAGAAGCTCACCACTAGTTGAGCAGAATCACAAACCCTTTTGGCTCATCAGCCCCTTGCATCTTGTGATCATTTACACTTCTGGAAGAGTTTTGATTATAGCTCAGTGAATGTTAGGCAAAAAATAATTAACCATAAGTGCATTCATTACAGGCAAACACCCATAAACTGCAATATGAACATCAACTATGCTTCCCTAAGTGACAAGGAGTCCCTCAAGGCTCAATTACTTGCCACTTTTTGCTCCATTTCAGATGTTAGCAGCCCTACTCTTTCTAAATGGGTAATAACTACTGATAACCATTTACAAGCAGCAATTAAGAGTTTTAAACTGATACCAATGACTCCTCTCAAAACTGGGACCAAGCTGGAGCATTACTTATTTTTCCCAACTTCATAGATAATTATCTCAGCGTGTTCCATTTCCCACATAATTTACTTTGGTAAATCACTATTATTCACTACATACCCACAGCTAGAAGTTTACAGAAACTGCCTGGCCTCTAACACAGATCCCATTTGAAGCTGAGAAAGGAATGCAGATATATGTATGTACATCCTTTTGGATAAATGTTTCTCCACTGCCTAGATCCAGGAGCAGCGGTTAATGATGGATGAGACCAGAATATCTGTTTACGCCTAAGTGCAGCACACAAAACATGGTGAATGAGCACTCAGAGACCCATCCTTTCTAAAAGCAACTCCTACTCCTTTTCAATATATATTGAAAATACATTTTTTTCAGACATATATTTCAAAATATATTTTTTCAATATGCGTTATCAAAAGACTATACTGCGTCTACCAAGTATTCTTTCAGCAGATACCAGAAATAATCACTATCATATAATGATTTATTGCATATTATTTGTCTATTGCACATCCACCTGTGTCTTCACCGCTCCTCCACTCACCTGCTAACTGCACAAACCCACAGCCCCAAATGACTTGTCCCAGCACACTCAGAGAATGATTGCCCAAACTAGAGCCTGACAACAGTCTGAACATCCACAAAACATCCAGATATCTGACAACCTGCAAAAGAACAAACTTTCAGAAAACTTCCAGCAGAGGCATCTGAGTTGATCACAGCAGTGAAACTTGTCATTTCACACTGCAGTGGGAGCAGAAGCAACAAAGCTCTGAGAACTAGAGGCCATTAAAATTACCCTGGATGGTAAACACAAAGTCAAGTGTTTCAAAGTGGTCATCAATGCCTATTCAAAGTATTTCCTTCATTATCTGGATTTTTTTTTTATATATATTTTTTTAATTTCTTCCTCCACCCCCCTTTTTTATGTTTGCTTTTGTTTTTACCCTCGACAGAATGAGGCTTTGCATTCCATTTTATTCATTTATTAATGATTGTTTGAGTCTCATCACTTCCATTAACCAGTACCATCTATATACCAAAAGGTCAGTTCTCAGAATTAATGAAGAAGACTGCAGGTGAGCACTGCAGACAGTATTTTGAAGGTTTTGCCTGTGTTAATATTGAAGGATTTATCATGCTTACACTCTTCTTAAGATTCATTCTGGAAGTAGAAGCTTGCTCTCCAAACTTTTTCAACTGATTTAAATATTTTTCTACCACCTGTATCTCTCTTCCCCAAGGTTAGACAGCTTGTGGCAAAGCATACAGACAGAAACCGAGTAAGAGTCTTTTTTTCAGTTGTTACCCTGAAATAAAGTTAAAGGACAGGAGCAACAGAAATAAAATGAAATAATCTACTGTAAATGGTATGTTCAACTCAGATTTTCAGTTTAAAAAAATCAAGTTATCCATTTGAAAAAAAGCAATACAAAACAATAGGAAGGTGGGGGATAAGGCTTGACCATTTTTTGTTTGTTGCTGTTGTTTCATTTGTTTGTTTGTTTTTGCTATGATATTTTATGTACTCTAGTCAGAGAGGGGGAGAAAAGGGAGTGTGAGCGAGAATACTTTCATCTTTCTTCAGAGATGCATGGAGATGTGCTTAAACGGGGCTAAGGGAAAAGAGGAATAAGTGACATCTTTTACAGAACTTTCAAATGCATCCTACTTGAAAATGAACTATCCAAACGGAGCATCCGTAGCTGTCAACAAAAAATGTGGATCCAGCCAACAAAGTTTCTGTTATTGCCATGATCTCTGATGCTCAGCTCATGAGGACGCCGACTTGCAAACAATGAAAATTAAAACTTGTAAGCAGCAGCAAACTGCTCAAGAATATTGATACCTCTCTTGCACAGTGCCATCGGCTCCTGACAGCCGGATTCAGACGTGCAAGGTAAAGCGTTTCAATCTGTGCATCCCTCTGGTCTGTCTGCAGCGCAACATACGACTTCAAACAGCCCTCAGTAAACAGTCTTCTCATCACTCCAGCCTGGGCTGAATTTTAATCAAGGTCCTTTAAATGCCATTGAACAAATCCATATACTATGGATTGCTTCTTGTATGCCTCTGGCCAACCGCTGTTTGGAGGGTCATTTATTATTTTTAGAAAACCAAAACAATCCAAAATAATAGTACAAATTCCAGCACATCTTGAAGCAGGGCAGTAATTTCTGATGATTTTGTATTGCATGGGAACGAAGCTTTTAATTATTCCTTTAAAATGACATAATTGTATGCATCCATCTGTTAGTCACACAAGAGGAGGAGCTAGATTTATCTCATGATAAAGCAGCAGTTAAGTTTTCAGGCCACACACGCATCAGACTGGGATTCGACAATTCATGTATTATACACTAAAGAAAACCAAAGAACAGGAATATGAGAAGAGCTCTCAGCTGTAATAGTAGCAATAAAGAGCCCACAATTCAAAAGGGATCACACGCATGACGAAAACACTAAACCCGCTTGAAAACTATTTTTTGCAAATCCATCCCAGGCAAGGTTAGAGTCTGCGCATGAGTTATCGGACAAGGAGCAGGCTCCCAGCAGAGCCACAGGCTCAGCAAAAACTCATTAGAAAGCGGTGGTGGGGAGGGGAAACGTGGTCATCATTTGCCTGCTCTGTTCTGCAAAGAACTATATTAGGGAGGTAGAAGCCAGCAGACTGCTGACTGCTACAGTTCTTTCCATCTCCCATAGATAAGTCAATTAATCAAACTTTGCCTACTACCTGTCAAAAGCCCCGTCTCTGTCCTCTTGCTGAAATACAGAAGGAATGCAGGGGTTCTTCCTCCACCTGCAGGTTGTCTCCTAGTTAGGGAGCGCTTCCAGTCATTGCAGGAAAACATTTTTCCATGCTGGTAAACTGCTTTACAAAAATCTCCCCTTCTCTGTCTTTCTCTCCATGCCCATCAGCTGCTCTGTTCAAAGGTTTGCACCTGGAGTGATGTGGGGCTTGGCCCAAGGTGTGAGCACAGCCCCCAGAGCCATAGAAGTGACCACTGCCACCTTCTTCCTACAAACTGCTGCCCACGCGTTTGGAGCGAGCATCAATGGGGGCACCACAGAGTTTTTGCAATTAATTGAGGAATGGTCAGACATTCATTTGATGCCTTTTGTATTCAAACCATTGGGTTTTGAATTCCTCTGAGAAGGTCAAGGTCAAGTCTTCAGTGCTCTTCCCCCGACTTCCAACCCTGACACCAACACGGCAGCCAAAGCAACGAGCTCCAGGAGGCATGGCAAAGGAGCAGGAATCAGAGAGCCTGTCCCCTAGTCCCCAGGTTCCCTCTGGCACAGACGGTATAAAAGAGAATGAATTTGATCCAGATTTTCCATTTCTTTTTCTGTAAAATAAATAATGCCAACAGAACACTGCACTCTGGCATCTAAAAAAGAAAAGACCTACCTGTAGAGAAGGCACAAATTCTATGAAAATAAGCAACGCAAGCAATATGCAGTATTCAGTCCTGATGCAACTTAGCCTCAGTTGATGGTGCTCAAAAGCACAGGCATCATCCCTGGGCTCTCTGATCTTCCTTTTGTAGTTCTGCAGGCTCAAACACGGATAGCCAAAGCGGATCTTTCAAGAAATGCACCTCTGAAAAAAATGTTCTCCCTGTCTCTTCATGCCAGAAGAACATGATACAATTCAGAAGAGGAACTTGAGATAGGATGTTGTTTTTCCTCTGCCATTACAATTATACACACCAAATCCATTATGGGAAGTGTTTGCGTATATTTTTATCTGGAGACTAAAGAAGCATTCTTTGAGGAATACATGCATGTCGAGTCCTCTTCCCAGCAGAAAATAAAGCAAGAAAGAAGCAGAAGAATTTTCCCTCACAGCTTGAAAAGCCGGAGAAACTGGATTTGTACACAACTGGATCTCAGAAGTCTGCTGAAAGCAGGGTATTATGCCTTTTTGTGCAACTGCTGATGGTGTGATTAGTCAATGTGTGAGTGGGATGTTTCATAAACATTTCAGGGAAGAAGAGTGGAGTTCCACTGAGGCTGGTGGAAGGTGTGAAAAGGGCTACATGTAGGAATTCTAGAAGATTTATGTCAGGGAAAACAAATGCAGGTTAGGACCACGATTGCTATTGCTCACCAAGGCCAAAGGAGATCAGGGCAAATAGTTACCAGACGATGAGTTCAGAGTTCACTGAAATCAATGGAAACTACCACTTATTACCATCTGTTCCATCCACCTCTGAATCTCTCTGTGATTGACTAGGTTCTTCAGTACTTTCACAGCCATTGTTTATTTCATATTACAGGCTGATGAAATGCTAAAAATGACCAGTTGTTGAATACAACCAATTCCCAGAATACTCTTGTTTGGGATTAGTTTCTGTGTTAGGTTCAGACTAAGCATTTTTAGGTCTATTTTTATTTGTGTTGAAATAGATGCTTCAGTGTTTTTAGCCGTTTGAGCAGCAGCTGTTGCCATAGACTCCTTTGCTGCAGCATGAGCAGGAGTTGGATTCAATGCTATTATCTGGAAAGCATTTTATTTTTTATTTTTATTTTTTTCCCACAACTCTCCTGCATATAGATTATTTCTTTCCTAACAACTCCCAAAGTTTTCATGAGAGAATCAAACTGTTCTTGATTAAGTTCCTCAGCCCAAGCACAGTGAAGTGAAGTGAAGATATCTTCACACATTGTGAAGATAGCATTCTGGCTGTGGCTGAAGCCAGTAAGTCACATTTGATTTCAGTTAAAATTGTATCCCGTCCTAATTTTGATTTACCAAACTATTTCTGACTGAAGCAATTTTCTTTGGCAATCATAGCCTACGGTATCAACTAACAAAGAAATTTCTAATCAGAAGATCCAGTACCCTCCGTAATCATAACCTCTGGACATCTGAAAAGCACACAGGCAAGTAAGACGTTCTAATTATTTGAGTCCCTAGCTTTTAGGCAGTATCCTTCAACTCACAGCAATGAATTTTGTGAAAATCTCTCATTTGAACAAACCCAAAAATTTGGAAATGTAAGAAACTGCCATTTACATTTGTCTAAACATAAATATCATTTTTCTTTAGGGAAGTCAGTGTAACTTTAATGAAATTTATAAGGGATGATAATACGTGAATTTATCAAGGTATATGACAAATTCTTAACTAAAAGATAAAGATTATAGCCTCCTTGCAAGCCTGTCTTCAGCTCTTCTACTTTCCTCGTGTACTTGTCTTCTTCCCTCATGCATACTGCACTCCCCTCCCTCCTCACGTGCATGGCATTGCTGAGTACACTGAAATGTGTTAAATAATTCAGAATGGCTAAAGGTAAATTTTTTCAGGTCAAGTAGCTAATATTAGTGGTTCTCAAAACATCAGTTTTTGACAGAAAAGGAGTATATTCTGTGGTTCTTCCCACTTCATAAACCGCCTGATAAGTACCTTGAAACATCTAAGCAAATACATTCATCAAATAAGGCAATTTAACACGAACAAGATGTTTTTGGAAAAAATCGATACTAAAAGGAAAAGTTAGCCTTTCCTCCCAAATCAACTGCAGATTTATGCAGGCACTACTCGCAGAGATTTTCTGAGAAAAAATTATTTCCATTCGCTCTTTGACTCTTGGTTTCTTGGAGTCGTTCTTCTGAATGATGTTTCTCCAGTTGCAAAACCGGATGATTTCCATTTGTCATTCTGATTACACAATGTATGCAAGGATTTCATTTTACAATATAATATTGACTAAAATATTAATAGAAAGCGATGACAGCAACCAATCCAAAATAGCACCATGCACTTTTTTTTTTACTTTTTTTTTTTTATTAGCTATGTAGTTTCCACCATTAAATAGTCTATTCCCCTTAATTAGATTCTAGCTGTTGCAGAGCTGGGAGTCAAGAAAGGGAAAGAACCTTTCAAAGCGTTATCATCTCAAACTCTGCAACACGTTTCAGGAGCCAGCGCGGCACAGTAACTCATTATGCATATGTTAAAACTTTGCAGAAGATCACCAATCAGTTCCAAAGTCTCGTTTCTTTAGCCCCTGAGTTGAAAATTAGAACATGGCATATAAGGAATTTTCACCTGAAGTTTAAAATGCCTGTATACATAGAAGTTTAATTTATTATTCTAATGACTTTCACAGCTTGAGATTCTCACTGGGAGACATGCCTGTATGCATTTAATAAGGCTGCAGAGATTGGGACTATTCCTGAAGGACTTTCTGAATCATTTCCAAAGCATCTTTTTATAGCTAGCAAAGTATAAATTATGTAAAAAGGCATTTAGATAGATACCATCAGATGTATTTGACTGTTAACCCCTCTTTGTTAGATTAATCTATAAACCTGAAAAGAATCCACTTTTAGCATTCCAAGACCATGCTCACGTATTTAGATGTGAAGACGTAATCATTCAAATAGCTGGGGTGGGGGGAGGCAGAGGGGCAGAGGGAAGTCTTCATGCTGTTCTCTTTTACTCCCCAGAGACCTAAACAGCACGTTCATGAAAAATCCTCTGTCCTATTACTGCACTGTTTGTAACACACGAACATAATTAATGATCCTCAGCCTTAGATTTCTGGAAATCTAGTAAAGAGATCTAATGTACTCTCCCAGTAAATGGACATTTATATCTGCTCTTCTTACTGACAAAATCCTAGTTCTTCGGGGATGCAGGAATGGAAAAGAAATGTTCCCATGATACATATAAATCAACCAGTAGCAGAGAATAAAGAGAGCTAATGGCAGAAAACAGAGTTCCAATTAAGCCACGTATTTTATTTTTTCCCCCTATAGATAACAAAAGAGCAGTGTTGGTGCAACAATTCTGTTCCTTTTCATAAAAGGCATTTCATTGCCTCATTGGAGTTCGCGTATGATAGCAATGAATATTAAATAATGGCCAGACAGAGGACAGGAGTGTGAAATTCTCTAGACTGGCTACCAAAGGCTAACCCTGAGTTTAAAATTTTTCTTCTCCTCACAAGGTAGTTATAAACAACACACCGCACGTTTCTGCCATTTGAGGCCAAAATACTCACGAGAATTGCACATCTCCAGTTTCAGTGCCCTTGAAGCTAGATAAGATCATTCAGGCTCAAACATGAACTGCAGCTTGACTGTAATCCAGACTCAGATCTGTGCACCCTCTTCCTCAGCCATCTCTAATTATGAGTAACCTTGATTTGCTTTTTTAGCTCGGTAAACAGACAAGCTGGGTGCAAGTGTTTCTCACACCACGGCAGAAAATGAGATAATACATACATCAGAAGAGCTCCCTTCCCCTTCACTGCATGACTTCTGTTTTGCAAGGCATGCCCAAAAGTAAAGATGATGTTAAAACATTTGACAAGAATATTCACTATTTTTTCCTCATTGAAAATGACTGCAGGATTCTAGTTACAACGACATTTTGTCAGTTCACTTCTATAAGTGGCCACTTTTCATACACGCCAGCTAAGCAGAAACAACCTGAGACTTATGAATACTTATCAGATTGTGTGAAAGTCACAGGCATCACACTGCTGTCTGACTCTCAATAGCAGGGGACTTCTGGGTGTCATTTGGGAATGAAAGGATGCTGTCATTACTCCAAGAGGAGAAAGAGCCAAACGAGGCTCCTTGTGAAAGCAGTCCAATGATACAACATTTTGATTAGAATACATGACACCAAGAAATTGTCTGCTGGCAACCATACATTTTCCCATTACAACAAGAAGACACAATAAAAGGGAATTTTTTTTCCAACTCTGAGACTACTAAGAGGTTTCTGAAACCTCACATTTCACGAGACCACAGCCTCTAGAATTGAAAAAATAACAGGGAAGAGGATGTATTTGCAGAAAAAAAAAATCAAGGAAGAAAAATAAATGTTTCCTCGCTGGTATGTACTGGTATAATTCCCTCCATAGTACTCATTACATGCAGTGCCATGTCTAGCACGAGTCACTCCATCACCGAGCAGTGGCTATGAGGCGCCTGCATTCAGCTGCCTGGCTCTGCCTTCATCTCTCTCACATTTTATAGAGATCTTTTGTACTCACATAAAAAAGGAAAAAAAGAGGTAGCACTAAACAGCACTGGACACAGCACTGTGATCATCTTTCCGCACGTGACCATCCCAAAAAAAACATGTTAGTGACTGTGCTGAGGACAGTCTCTGTCTCAACTGCAAAGTCACTCTGCACCTTAGAAATATGTACATAAAGTTTTGTTGAACTTGGTACATACTTGAGCAGGAAAAGCTGGAGTGTGGAGTAGGAGGTATTCGGCGACAAAATGTTCTGCAACTTCCTGACCGGCTTTGCCTGTGACTCTCCCCAAGTGGTCAGTCACAGTGAAAATTGGTTTCAAGGCCTGCTGAGAGCCCCAGCAAGTCTGGAAACCGAACTGACCTTGGATTAAGTTGAGTCACGGTTTGTAGAAAGCTAATCATGTACCTGCAAGTCCAAATAAAAATAAGCACATAACACTTTCAGCTAGATCGGGAAAGGGGGAGGAAATCAATAGTAAATACACTGGAAAATGTATTTTGAATTTTGAAATACAAACAGAAACTATCCATGGCTCAAACTCAGGTAATAGCTTCAGTGAAGGACGGACTTCAGCTGCTGCATTAACAGAAATATTTAACTTATAAAACGTTAAGCTTTTCTCCACATTTCTCAGTGAACTTTTCAACAGTTCATTTGAAAATGACAATGTTCAAGCATTAAAAAAAAATAACACCCAGAAGCAAGCAATGCACGGGATGCTGGAAGCAGAAATGAGCTTTGTCTTAGATAAACACCTTTACATTAAGGGAAAAGAATCACCAAGATGGAGCTTTAGACCTATTTAGCTCAATGCAAATCCATTTTTCAGCCAATTTTTAATTCATACGCAGATTTGAAAGCCCTGTATACATCCAGCTCCATAGGTAACACACCTCGCTTCAGCTCTCCACTGACTCTTGCTACATGACTCTAGGTGGACTTCCCCATGTAAGTGGCACTTGGGTACACATGGTGGGTAATTTTGGCGACTCTACATCACTGTGGTTTCCTGGCCTTAGACTGCCTAAATTTCTGACTGGTAACTTGTAATGGGTGAGTGCCCAGGAGGGAGCAGGCCCAGAGAACCTCAAGCAGGAGGCGCCAGACCCAAGGACCTCATATAAAAAGAAAAGCGCTGCGTAATTTTCCTGTAAGCCAAGCTCAAACAGACTCAAACCCAGGTCTTGTAGGAGAGTTGCTGCAGCAGAGTTTTCCACGTTTTAGACCAAGACCTTAGTCTCCACTCCAGCTCCCTTCTGCCACATGCCAGAGGTGCAGCAGCACAAAAACCTCACAACTGACCTGTGGAGGACTGGTAACATCTACTTCAAGAATCACATCTGTCTAGACATTTACCCCAAGGAAAGCTGTGCCACATTCACAACAGTGTTCGTGCAACCCTCTTATCCCAACCTCCAACATGGTCAATGCTGAAAGCATTTACTGGAGCTCTTCATGCAGACAAGTCTGACAGCAAAGGTACGACAGTTTAACATGAAGACAGCCATGGTATGGTCTGTGGCATATGGACTCCATTTGGTGTTTTAGGAAGCACTGCATACATCTTAGATACTAAGGAAGACACACCTTGGTATCTGAAAAAACAGATTTGAAATTGAGAAATGGTATTGATCCTACACTTGTCTTTGATCACAGCCAGGCACTCTTTTAGGCACTAAGGCCTCTCCAAACAGAGTTCATCTCTAGCAAGCACAGACACATTCATAAACTAATGCTGTTACTAAAAAAAAATACCCATTTATGTTTCTGCAGACACACGCACACAAAATAAAGAAAGAAATTCTGTGACCAAATCAGACTTCGCAAAGATTTTCATCTAAAAAATTAACTGCTTGTAATTGAATTTAGGATTATTGTTTTTTATGAACTCCCCCAAAGGTGTGTTAAATTCCGGCAGGATACATTAGTTTTAGTACCCTTCTCTCACCCTCTTTCCAACACACTTTATTACCATGCTCCATAAATAAATTCCATTGCTAAGCAAATGCTGAATGAAAACCTTTAGTGGCACAATGCTGATATCAGACATTCAAGCATTCAAGTCAAATAATGGCCCCAGACCTCCCGATGTAAAATGTACAAAGAGAAAGAAAAAAAGAAAAAAAAAAAAGGAAAGGAAATAGAAAGGAAATTCATTCTTTTACATTAAGAAGTTACTTTTGTTATGAATAAGACTAAATCAAATAGAAAAAAAATTCCTGGGACCCAAACTATACTATATTAATGTGGCTCCACAACAAAGCATGTTGCTGTGCTGTATAAATTAACTTTCCTTTTCTGGAGACAGTAAGTGCCGAGTGTTTTGTCTGGCTATATGGACCATGAACAATGTACCAATTTCATAGCATTCCGTTCACGCATAAGAAAACTGCATACTATTAATATATCCTGACTAGATTAAAAGTCTTGCAAATGATTTTGCCTGAAATGCCCTAGTATGAGATCTCCTTTAGGGAAATATCTTCAGGACCAATTAGTTTAATTGACAAGGAAGCCAAGAGAATAGAAGCGAAGAGACAGAGACAAAGTAGACCAGGAAAGGCTCTGTTTCCACATTTGCTGTCATATCCTGCAGTCTATTTTCTAGTAGTATTTGCAGCACTCCCCACCCTAACTATTTTTATTACTATCAGCTTCATGGATATGTTGAAACTTTAAATCATGAGAGACTGGTGGAATGAAGCTTCCTAGGGCTCCAGCACCGCAGTCGTGCCTGGCACTCTTTCTGCCTTTACGAGACCCACTTTCATCACTTTCTGTCCCCACCCCAAATAGCTGATACACTTTTCAACAATTTTACCATGCCATGATTGTTCCTCAGCACCCTCCAGAGAGGATACAGAGAGCAAATCTAACCTACACAGTGCCATAAAACCGGTGAAATCTTCTGTTTTCCCTCCCCCATTGCCCCGCCGTGCCCTGCAGAAGAAAACTGAGCCTACAACCTGATCGGATCTGTGACACTTTAGGGCCCCCGTGCAAGGGGGAAAGAAAAAAAAAAAAAGTTGTTTCAACCTTGGGAATCATGTGGAATCCACATAATTTACTATTTCCTGCGATTCATCAAACTTCCTTCTTCCCAAGAGTAATTGGTCACCACTTATTTATACACCACAGAGAGGCTTAACTCCAAAGGTCAGGCAAAGATTAAAAAAGGCAGATCATTTGTTTTAAGAAATCTGGTGGAATTTTTGTTTGTTGTGTTTTTTTAAATATGGTAAGAAAACCTATCATGTTCTAAGCATGCATTTGGTCTGCCAGAAACCACATGGGTTACCCTAGATAGGGTGGTATCACGCAGTGAGTACCTCTAGGGTGCAGAGCCTTCAGCACAGAAAACCGTCTTGCATGCCCAGTGTGCTGGGCTTCAGTTTCAGGCAGGACTAGGAAAATTGGAAGCATGCAATACATCGCCTCGCACTAGCTTTGGCAACTTCTTTGCACATTTTAAAAGAAAAGATTGTTACACATATGGACCCATCGTGCCTCGACACCCATGCAGATGGGACAAGCTTCAGTGTTAAGAATACTTCTGCAGGAAGAGCGTGCGAGCATTTTTGCGTTTACAAAGCAAAACATTTGGTTCCCTACAATAAAAAACTTGTTTTCTTTACCATAATAAGAGATAAGGAAAAGCAGTTACAAAGCTAGAAGCCCAGAGGAGAGAAATAAAAACTAAATGCTAGTCCTCCAACTCCGAGTTTCAAATCAAACCGTGATTGTAACATTTACTCTAAATATATATCTACTTTTAATATACTAACACTAAGAGACTCTAGAATTTAATGCTTTTTCTAGCTAAACTTCTGCAGAGTTTTAATTTTCTCTCCACACCTTACAGCCCCATAAAACCCTGCCTACACAAAGGTGTGAAGTAATATAAAAATAAATGCTTGACTATGTTAATACCACAAACTGCAAAACCCAGTTTGTGTCAACAATTAATATTACTCGGGTTAAAGTTTTCAGCAATTAAATGCCGAGATATAAAAACTCCAATCAAAAGGAAAGCTTAGATATCTAAGTTTAAATACACACCTATGGCACCATACATGAGAATACAGCGTGCGCCACAGCATGCATTAACAGGGGGACAGAAATTCAGCTTCTGTAAGAACTAGAAAAATGTAGTATAGCCCTTGGATTTAAAGATATAATTAAAGTACATCAAACATATTTCATTAGTAAAACAGGAAAATAAAACAAATTAATAGAAGCTAAGCCAATTGTTATAGAACAACCACGTATTTTCTAACCCTCTTTCAGATTCCAAAGATCTCCTTTATGGGAAGCAAAGGAATTCCAAACATCCTTGCAGGGCACTTTGCCTCAGGCATTAACTGAAATTCCCACCATGATCTAGGGAAGGAGGAAAAGAAAAAGGAACAGAAGTAAAAATTATGTATACATACTCACATAAAAATACATATATATGCATGTATGTGTGTGTGTATATATATATATGTATTCTCATCAAACAAGATGTAGGTCAACTGTATTTCAGCTGAGGAAAATAGACAGAATTAAATGCGAAGACCATTTAGTACCTTAATTTATGATTTGATTCTTTGCAACAAAATTGCAAATGCAGAAATCCCTAAAGGTTTAGGGAAAGAAATCATACATAATTGGTTTTGTTCATATGTTTATGTCGGGTTTCATTTTTTATTTTTATTTTTTTTTACCTTCCTCATTTTGTGTTAGGAAATATCTGAGGTCTGAAAAAAAAAAAAAAAAAAAGAATCTGAGACAAAGCCTTCCCTTCTTCAGCCGAAACACTTCTTCATTTATTTTTGTTTGTTTGTTTTTTGGTTTTTGTTTTTTTCCCCTTTTGGTATTGCTATGTACCTGCCTAACACTGGTCAGATGCATGGTCAAGATCATAGCTATTTTTTCAAATTAGTTCAAAGTACTCCTTCTACTCCAAATTAATCATTTTAATTATGCTGTCAACAGCTGCATCAGCGCTTCAAATCAAATCTGTTCTGTTAATGAGATCCTGTTGCCATACATTTTTTACCCAATACCCTTTTAAATATCTAGAATACATGTTAGGAGATTCCATTACAGGCTGGTCTTCATATGGACAGTCATTTTCAATAATTTAAAGTACATGCTCTGAATTTTTATATGTGGATGGAAAAAAAGAAAAAAAAAAAAAACTCCTGGAAGTCTTGTCTTGGAAAGACAGGAATTTTTATGTCTTTCAGTGGAATTCTCATAAAAGTAACAGAGGGAAAAAACAGTTTAAATGGAAGTATAAGAGAGAAAGAAGACAACCATAGAAAATTCACTGTGATAATTTACTCCTTCCCTTTTTTGATCTTTGTGAGATGTGTTGCTTCCTTCCTGTTCTTGCCTTTGCTTCAGCAAAACTATTCTAAATTGGTAGAATTTTGATGCAACAAAAATATGTAACAGGAAGGTCATGATTTTGCTCAGCTTTCCCCCCCTCAGCCCTGGTGTTCCTTTAAAACCTTACAAAAGAGCCTGTAGACAAGACTGTCAGGTAAAATTCACAGAACAAAAGAATGCAAATTGCCACCTATTACCTCCCAGGCACATTTCAAATAACCGAAAGGATTCTAGATAAATGATAAGATCCCAGTCAATAGCTCATTTCTGCTATAACTCACCACGCAGTCCTGAAAGGAAATGCACTGCAGTTAAGCCGGTACTGATTACCGGACAAGAAAAATATAGTTACCTTTTAACCATGGCATAGTAACATTTACAGATCAAAACCATGTTATTAAACTCCTGGACTCGCTGCTCGCCATGTCTGCTCAGAAATAGTTCTCAAATATCTAACATTTCTACGTGTCTAACAATACAGCACCTCAGAGCAGCCATAATCTAATTCTCTTTCTCCCTTTGGCTTCCATAAATCCCATCTGCCTCTCTGTGCAACCCAATACAAAAGCTAACACTTCTCTTAAAAGGATAGTTAAGGTTACACCCTTCAATCTGCCACTGCGGCGAGGTGCTTACAAGCGCTGTGCACTGCCCTAACCCATACACCTCTGAAAATACCACCCTCAGGCAACTAAAGCCTTGGCCTAATTTTCCAAATTGCTGAAGAGTCAGCAGTTTCTAATCACCGCACAGGAACTACTGGGTCTGAGAAGCAGGCCGCGCGTTTGAGTCCCTCAGGAGCAGAGTTTGGGATGCCTGATTTTGCACAGCCATTTTCAAACAATACAGCCTTAGTCAGGTTTTTTTGTTTGGCCGAGCAGCTTGCTCCTTATGATGAGAGGCTAAAAAGGCTGTGACACTTGAACCTGTTGAGGAGATGGCTGGTTGGTGGTGGGTGGTATTAAGGGGGAGGTTTGCAAAAAATTATGCAGGCAGTGGACAAGGGGAATGCACAACTGTTGCTCCCCAAGCCCCATCATGCCACAGGCTAGCAGACTATAGTTGAAAATAGCAAATGATCAGTTTGAAGTGTGTAAAGGGTAGAACTTCACACTACAGAGGCAAGTCTCTGGCTTCTCCTGCCACCAAACGCAGTGGAGGCAGGTCGCCTGAGCGGGCTGAGGAAGGGATCAGAAACTCTCAGCCACCAGATCCCTAGGCACATACTGAAAGCAGTGAGCAGAGATGTCCCCCACCTCATGCCAAACCCAACAGCCCTGGATGCTGGAGCAATGCATGAAGAATATCCCATCATCAGAGGGGGCACAGCAGACGTGTGGGGCCTCTGGCCTAACCCAGGAGGGCATTTCAGCTTCCTCCAGCTTCCAGCTCCTAGAAGTGGCTGGGAGCAACACAGGAAGCAGGCTGAAACATGTCAGACCTCTGGAGCTCTCCTTGCAACAAACACCCCCTACTAGAAGCTAGGACGTGAACATACTTTGCACATTGCTGGTATGGGGCTGGCCCATCTGTCCTTCAGTATCAGATGGAAACAGGAGAGAACAGAGACCTGAGAGGAGCAGGAGCACCTCTCCTCTGGGCCCAAATCTGTTTAGCATGAGCCAGTCACATGTGCTGTTCAATCCAGAGGAGAGAAGGCAAGAAGCACAAGCAAAAGAACTATAGCTGATGTCGAGACAATGAAACACAAAGATCAATTAATGGAGAGCAGAAGGAAAAAGCACAACATTCCCTCTTGTCATCATCATTGCCCCGCTGCAATGCTGACATTACTCAGATTCACCAGTACTGTCCAGAGAAAACCAGTACCCAGCGAGATGTCCTGAGACTCACCAAGAATTAGCGATGTGAGGGCAGGGACACAGTACTAGATCTCACCAACATGCCAAGCTTCAGCATTTACACCAAAACCAGTATTTGTGACACTGAATATAAAACAATGATTGGCGGCTCATACAGGAAAGGCGATTTTCTCAAGGTCAGCCCTTCTCATGGTTTTATTGAAACTTCCCCTCAGAAGCTTTTTTTTTTATTTGGTGGGACAGGTGGTAAGAAACAAGGAGGGGAAACAAAGTAGAACCATCATGAATCTTCTTTCATTACTAGCTTTCGGAAATACAATGTTATACATCTATCCTAAAGGAAGACAAAACAGGGAGACAGCTTTATTGGGTAGACTCTATCCTGGATCATAAGAAAACTGTCTTATAAAAACACTGCTTCCTAAATGCCTGTAAGTGTCCATATGAGTTAAGTATTCTCCTGGTCTCCATCTGCATTCCTGACAGAGCACTCCTCGAGGTCATTCCTGCTATGTGCAGGATTTCTGACGGATTCGCCCTAGCCTGTCTGGGCTGCTAGCGGGCAGGTGATGTTGGAAGCTCCCAGGGCAGTGGGAAAACCCTCTGTACAGAGCATGGCACTTGCAGCCACACAAGCAGCTCCACTTCGTTTGAGCTTGAAACTAATTTCCAGCTGCTACTGCACTGCTTTGCTCCATATTTGCTCCAGGGGAGACCTCATCACAGTCTACAACTTCCTCGTAAGGGGATGTCAAGAGGCAGGAGACCTTTTCTCCATTAACACCAGTGACAGGACCCGCAGGAACGGGGTTAAGCTGAGGCAGGGGAAATTTAGGCTTGACATCAGGAGGGGGTTCTTCACAGAGAGAGTGGTTGCACACTGGAACAGGCTCCCCAGGGAAGTGGTCACTGCACCGAGCCTGTCTGAATTTAAGAAGAGATTGGACTGTGCACTTAGTCACATGGTCTGAGCTTTTGGGTAGACCTGTGCGGTGTCAAGAGTTGGACTTGATGATCCTTAAGGGTCCCTTCCAACTCAGGATATTCTATGATTCTATATTCCAGCTGTTTGGGAATTAAGTCTCTCTCACAGAAAGGACAACCCACCGTACAGAAATCAGTTCTCTTGCTAAAACTACCAAGCATTTGGGGTATGAAAAGCAAGAGGTAGCTCATTTTTGTCATCAAATTTCTAATTTACTATAACAGTACTACCCAATGCGTGCCAATGTTAGTATGTAAAATCAGCTAGCACCTGAATGGCACTGGGCAACTAGAAGGGAGAAAGCAATTATAGATGAGGTCAAACTCTAGGGATTTCCACAACTTTTATGCAAATTTTCAGTGTCTATTTTCATTCATAGACTAAGCAGTGAAAACAATAATCAAGGCTGGATTTAAGTCCTTTGAATATCCCACAGGAACATGTTTTGTAATGCATTGAATCTATTTAGCACTTTAAGAACATCAGTATCATCAGCCAGCTAATAATGAAGTCAAAGTATTACCCATTCAAAGTATCACACAGATGAAGTCTGTCTGCTAGAGGTCTGGGCTCTGTTGGAACATACTTCCTACATTAATGTTACTGCTAACAGTATTAAACATCATTATTTTATGAACAATGTTATGTTGTGCTTTATGGTAAGGTTCTAAGGAAAAAAATAATTTAAATGCATACAGTAAAATGGACCAAGCATTATTTTGGCGACTCCATCTGTAAGGAATTCATCCTTATTCCAACTTTATGATATCTTTTTATAAGTTCTTGTAGACTAAAATTGTGCCTAGCAATTATTTAAGAAACATGACTCAAGAATCTATATATGGTTTACAAACATTGCTAAAATGTTTGCTAGCAAAATATTAAAGAGCCTTTTGACTTTCCCCACAAAATAGTTAGATATCTGGTTTGTTTGGCTTTTTTTTTTTTTTTTTTTCCAGTGATAGAAAATAATTTTTCCCCTTGAGATTAGAGAAGTAAGTTCAAAGGAGAGATCCAATCCTGGTTTAAATCAAGCAGTTCTGGTCACATCTATTTCATTCAGCTAATGGTCCCAACTCAAAGAACACAACTCTTGCTTTTTCTGTCATGAAACCACTTTTCCCTCCATGACCTTCTATCACATCTTACTTTTGCAGAACAAACTCCAGCGGCAGCCTACATATCCCTTCTATTTCCATTTTGCCTTTCTTTACTGCAAAGTTACATTGGCCTTTATTCCCCTTTTCTTTTCCCCTGCAGTAATTTCCAGGACTGGTTTCTTCTCTGAAATGTCCTTCATATACAAATGCTGGACTTGGCCAGAATGGGCAATGAAATAAAGAGGGGTATAATTCCCCCTGCCCTCAACAACAGGAGAAAAAAGCCACCTGATATGATGAATCAGGAGACTTTCGTGCCATTTCTAATTTTAACATCTCATGTTCAAGTAATGCTGATCACAGCCTTTTCTTTCCTAATTACAGTTTTGGATGAACTGTATGATTTTTAGAGCTGGTGGAAGAACACCAGAAAAGCACAATGAGCAAGCAGCATTGCTGAGAGCATAACAGGCTAGCACAGCAAAACCAATAAGTACAAGATTGAAAAAGGGAATTAAATGTATGCATCATTAAACAGTTTATTCAATGCAGGATAGTTTCAATAAATCAGGTTTTTAACCTCAAAAAGTTTGTCTTTGATGATCATATAAGTCATGTTCACCTAATTCCATGCCCTATACATACCTCTTCACATATTTAGGAAGAATTAAATATTTATCTACTACAGGAAAACTAAAGTAATTGACTCTTTTAAAAATATTTATGTTGCTAATTAAAATTTAGGACTCCATGAGGTAATGTAATATTGTAAGTATAATTATACACTTACAATGTAAGTTTATCTATACACTTACAAAAAGGTGCGCCTTTCCCACTCTTTATAAGCAACAGAAACAGAGGACAAGTTGACAAATTCAAACATTTCTAAACAAGGAAAAGAAAATAGAGCCAATTTCATTAGAAATTAGTTTCTACCTCAAAAATTGTTCTCCAAATCTCTCTGCATGCCACAACACTTATGTAAATAAATAAATAATAATAATAATAAACTCAAGTGGTCATCTGCTAGCACCTGGAAGTAGATTTTAATAATAGGACCTGATCAATCTGATAATATATATATATTAAAAAAAAAAAATCTATAACTGGTTTCAGATGAACTATGGTTGTTCTGTCCTAAATCTGCATATATGCACATTCACACTGTGAATTACTGCATTTTATGCTCCCACCACATCTCCACATGTGTATACAAGCATATACGTAAGAGCTTAATTGAATGAGTTACACTTACTAGCTTTTAACAAAGCAACTATCAATGCATTTACACACTGTAAAATTCTACTGAAATAGATGATTTCTCTATCAACAGGCACACATTACTTGTTCCTAAGTTGTTTTTTTTGTTTGTAGTTTTTTTGTCATTTGCCATTATCACCGGCCAATTTTTGTTTTGTTTTCCTATTGTCTTCCTCCTCAGAGGATTTGACATTATGAAACATACTTGACCAATGCCATACAAGTCATAATTTAAAAAAGAAAAAGCTCTCTGGGAAGTAGATACCTAGGTTATTCAGGGTCTGACTTATTTATTTACGGTATATAAGGACTAAGGCCACCGCACACTTGGAACCCAAGTTAGCCAAACTGAGCATCTTCTAGGTGCTCTTCAAATTAGAGGCAACAACGGGAGTTCAGCACTGCTGGGAGGTGTCACTTCTAGGAATGGGAGGAAGTCAGTGTAAGACTTGTTACTATAATAGCAACTATTACTTGTTGCTATTAGATCAGTAAATTATGAATGATGAGGATAACCACAAACGCCACAGTCATCTTTATCTTGATTTTTTAGCAATACCAAGCAAAACACTCCTTATAGATTTAATAGCAAAATTTGTAGAATCGTAAAAATCAGAAAAGCCCTCCAAGATCACCTGGTCCAACCATCCCCCTGCCACCAATGTCACCCACTAAACCATGTCCCCAAGCACCACATCCAATCTTTCCTTAAACACCCCCAGGGACGGTGACTCCACCACCTCCCTGGGCAACCTGTTCCAATGCCTGACTGCTCTTTCTGAGAAGAAATGTCTCCTGATTCCAACCTGAACCTCCCCTGGTGCAACTTGAGGTCATTCCCTCTAGTCCTATCACTGGTTATCTGCGAGAAGAGGCCAACCCTCAGCTTCCCACACCTTCCCTTCAGGTAGTTGTAGATAGCAACAAGGTCTCCCCTGAGCCTCCTCTTCTCCAGCCTAAACAACCCCAGTTCCCTCAGCCACTACTCACAGGCCTTGTGTTCCAGGCCCTTCACCAGCTTCGTAGCTCTTCTCTGGACACGCTCTAGGGCCTCGCTGCCCTTCATATGAAAATACACGCATCCTTAGAATTATATCTCTGTCGTTACGTAGAAAGTGTTTTGGTGTGTTTAGTGTTGGTTGACAGACTGTGATATAATGAAAACAAGTATTAGGCAGAGTAACTGTCTTCAAAAGCTGGAGCAGTAAACCATTTCTTGCAGTTCAGATCAGCTCTGATTAAAAGCAAGGATGCTGACTCCATTCCTCTTTATGGCCATGCACCAAGAACTGAATATTTTGTTGCCTTTAAGTTCTGCAAAATATATTATCCTACTTATTCACGTGGCTCATTCTCTGATATTTTAGACTGGGCAAAGCGTAGGAATGCAAAGCCGGGCAACTGTAGGGCAGTCCTCAAAGTTCTAGTCTTTTTGCCCTACTTCAACCCAAATGTTGGGTCTCCTCAGGAGAGGAGAGGACTGACAAAGCTTTTTCTCCATGCTGCACTTGAGTTATTTCTAAGGAGCACTCAGTAATCATGAATCCAAGTACTCTAGTCTTAGCCTTAAATCTTGACCCAAATGAATGCCTACTATCAGTGAAAAAGAGTTGCAGGACATGCATCTCATCCCATCGGCCCCTCCTTGCAGAGCTGAGCTCTTTGCATCTCTGAAGCTGGAAGCAACTCAGAAAAAAATGCTGAGCAGCCTATGCAGAAGTCATACATCACTTAGAGAGACCAGATAAGGAGATAAGAAATCACATTCACGTCAGTAACACTGCAGTTAAGATACAATATTGAGTCCAGGAGTGTTCTCTCTTAACTTTTTTTCCTTCCAGTTGTCCCCACACAACTGTTAAAAGATGCATGCTCCTAAAAGTGAAGTGTCTTCGAGAGTGACATACTCCTTTCAAGTCCTTGGATTGGTGCACAAATCACAGTTTAAAAATGCAGATTTCCTTCTTGATGTTTTCCTGATATTTTGGTGCACCTCCCAGCGAAATTTTTTGTAGAGACCTTTCTTACATCAAAGCATATCAGGCAGACAAATTGCAAGGAAACAGCAAGCAACTGATGAAGCAGCATGCTCACAGAAGGGCTGATGGGACCATCAGAGAAGCCCACCTGAGTTCCAGCCACCACTGAGCATGAACAGCTCCCCTTCCATCTTCCTGCCAGGCTGGGACTGGAGATGGGAGTTAGGAACAAAGCACAGCTGAGCTATACAGAAAGAGATTGTTAACCTCCCCTGATGTCTGTATTGTAATAAGATGAGAACCCAACACAGGTGTGTTTGTGAATGAACTGCATCTGCTGAAAGCATGTTTCTCAAAGCATATAATCCTGAATTACTTTTCAACAAGGGCAAGGTCTTGAGCCTGGGTCAGGGCAATCCCAAGCACAAAAACAGGCTGTGCAGAAAACCGACTGAGAGCAGCCCTGAGGAGGACTCAGCCTTGTGCACTTACAGCCTTAGATCCTCCTGCACCAAAAGAAGGGTGGTCAGCAGGGCAAGGGAAGTGATTTTCCCCCTCTGCTCTGTTCTCACGAGGCAGCACCTGTTGCACAGTGGATGCCCCATCCCTGGAAGTGTTCAAAGGCCAGGCTGGGCTGGATGAGGCTTTGAGCAACCTGGTCAATGGTGAGTGTCCCTACCCCCAGGAGGAGGGTTGGAATGAGGTTATCTTCGAAGTTCTTTTGAGCCCAAGCCGTTTTGTGATTCTATGACTATTTTTCTGTCTTTTCCACGTTATGCAAGCCCTAACTGTTGGGTACCTCAGTTTTTACTCTTGGACGCAGTGTAACTCTAAGGGAGTGTTCAAGACTTATGCCATGATTACACACAAGGAATTGGTATTTTCTGATAGCATCTGACTCATAGTTAGACCAAATGGTTTGAGATGTGCTGGAAAAGAGGTAGGTATTATTACTATCATTTGTTTCTTCTGTGCCAGACAAAACACATTGAATTGCAGCTTGCCTTGTTTACATGAAAACAAGGAAATTAGCTTTCTATCAGTGCTATCTAGGGAATGCACAAACTATGCCCTAAAAGACAGGCTTTCTGATTTTGCCACCATAAAGATACTTATGGGGCAGTAACCTATTCAAATGCCTTTGAAGTGGAAAGTGTTGCTCAAGGGCATCCTGAGCATGAAATATATAATCATACATATCCAATTATTATTCCAGGTAGTAAATTTTATCTACATATTAGCACACAAGCACACACACATATTTTACATATAGTTGTTATAGATACTGATTATATTAAATTATATATTTATATACATACAACAAAGCATCTTTTCTACATAATTATCACATTGTATACAGCAACACGCTTTCAGTTCAATACACAGATACACATAAATGGGATGACAATTATTTCTTTAATAGTTCAGATACTGGCTTTCATGGTAACTCTCGTATTTGTGTAGCTCTTCTCTGGTTGCCCAACTTTCTTTTTAGAGGACTGTGTGCAGACACAGTGTAGGAAGAAATACAGAAGACCTGGACTGCTTTTTTTTTTTTTTGAAACCTATAACAAGTAGATGATTAAGGAACAGGAAACATTGTGCTTTAATTGTGCTGGCCAAGAGGAATACTTTGTAGGTAAATTGCACTTGCGCTTCCCCTGGCAGCTCAAACACTGCAAAGTCAGAAGCTTCACAAAGTGGGAAAACGTTATCTGTTCAAATGAGAAGTTTGAAGTAAAGATGAAGTGACTTCCTCAAGGCCACAGAGACAGGAGAACAGAAAGCAGGAGAGTCAGACTTTCAACCATTTGATCTATCCTCTCACTAGAGGCAGACCTCCTTAACAGCTGAAACATCTATTTTGGGGACAGGTTAAAAAAAAAAAGCTTCAGTTAAAAAAAAAAATATTTTTTTTTATTATTTCGTTTGCTGAGTTAGGTGGAATGGAGTAAGTAATGAAGAGACTCGTTAACTCCTGTGCTTTTCACCGCTGCTTTCAAAGCAATCATGGAATTAGCTGGAAATTGTTCTCTGGCCCATCCATGTTTTCTATTGAACGATTCTCATGATGGAAGAGCCAAGATCCGTGACCTTAACTTGGCTCCAATAATGCAGAGAGCAGCCTCTCCTCTGTGGTGAACTGAGCCTTGAACAATTTCATTAAAAGGAATCATTGTAACAGATGAAATCGATGCTCTCATAACACAATAGTCTAAACCGTTAATACGGATCCTAATATCAAGCAGGCAAGAATGTAAATTTTTCCCATCTTCTCTCACAACGTGGGACATTTTGGGCTTTCGTTGGAGGCATGAGCACACCTGGAGTAATGACAGGACAATTTCAACATCTATCCATTTCAACAATGCCAAAAACAATGGGGGTACCCAACCCCACCACACACCATGCAGTTCCTCAAACCTACGCCAGCAGCAGAAGTAGGTGGTCTACCTTTTAAATGAGAATTCTGGACATTAGGAAATCATTGTGGTTGTCACAAAGCAATAGCTCTACTGTGAAACTGTTACAGTCTACGCACAAAGATGCCAAGCGCCAGTTATAGTGAAGCATTCAATTTGATACCGAGCACCTTATCATATTATTTCACATGAAGAAGAATTATATAGGCAAGCAGTCAGACAGCTTCGCATACGAAGGACAATTTCTCCAAAACAAATGCCAGCAGCTTATTAAGTTACTTACACACTGCTAAGCTATAGTGACTTACTGCCACTAGACCAAAATATTTTCCAATGATTTTTTAAAGGGCAGCTCTGGGAAGCTTGCAAATCACGCATTCACATTTTAATGAAAGGTGCAATTACAGAACATTTACCTTGTATTTAATTAGAATGAAACATCAATAAGGCTCATTTAGCATCCCTCTAGGATGTCAGCAACTTTTAAAAAGGTAGTAGCAAATATTAGTTTTTGATTTATACAGTTCTGCTGCAGAACAGCACTGCACTTGCCTAGGTTGATACTAAATGACTGAATGACAAACAGTGTGGTTTTGTCAATCCTAAGGCAAAGAAAACTCAACAATGGTTCTTACACAGAAGACAAATCAAAGACTAATTTAAAAATCAGCATAATTCCCTTTAAAATAACAACAATGGAGAGGATTATCATGTGCAATTACGATGGAGGA
Organism: Anas platyrhynchos; assembly: GCF_047663525.1. NCBI lineage: Eukaryota > Metazoa > Chordata > Aves > Anseriformes > Anatidae > Anas > Anas platyrhynchos. Next base: position 117,694,000 of record NC_092588.1, read on the forward strand.
ATGCATCTGTTTTTCTGACCTAGCTGTCACTGTTTTGACTGCTTCCTAATGCATTCGAAATTACAAATAGCTGGTGTATGTCTACTGAAATAAATAAATTAGAAGATAACAGGAAGACAGCATGAGAATACCTTTGTGGAAGGCATCACATGTAACACAATTAATTCTGCTTTTCCAGTCTAGTTTCAGCATAAGCCATTTCTTACGCTGCACACCTCAAAAACTCCCTTCCAACTGGTGGCACAGTTACAAGCCAGACACAAAGTCTAATAATAAATTTCCTTCTGCCTTCACGGTCTTTTGCTGTCCTGAGAAGACTGTAGTCACAAGACTCTAGATCTAAATTTCTACCAAGATCTGCTAATTGAGAAGCAATGTGATAACTCCATCTCTCCTGAACCAACTGCATCCTAGTTAAGCACTGTGGGAAACACCTGCAGCTTCTTCCCTAGAGACTAGAAAATGATGACAGGGTGATGTGTTTTCTGTCCATTTGTGGTACATCTGGAGCATTAGAAAATTACCCAAGCAGAATTTACTCCCAGCCTGGAGCTGGACTCATCTTTTATCTAAGTACTCACTGTATAAGCTTGCCATGTCATGTTGTGGCACCTGGTAGGTACAGATGCTTACAAGAAAGACCATGGCTATTTGGGCCTAAGAGATTAGAGTACCCTCGATTTACATCCTGCTCTGAAAAAGTCCTTACATCAAATGCTCAACGTATGCAAGACATCCCATGAAAGCCAAAAGAACAGTTTCTGTGCCTTTATCCCACAGTACCCACTACAGGTGCTGGTTGCCACTGACTGGACTCTTCAGGACCAGGCTGCTACAAGACACTTGTGAAACAAGAACCTTAATGCCTGGAGTTACCACTTCACTGGGAAATTACAATGGCAAAATCTTACTTTCAATGAGCTCAATGCTTCTGCATTACAGGTTGACACCCAAGCAAGAAAACAAAATGAGAAAAACTTGCCCTTCTATTTCAATATTGAGCAGCAGACTACCAGACAGGAATATATATCTGTTACAGGGAAATTTAAATATTGAACATCCTGTGTGATAAATATCTAATATTTACCCAACCTCATAACGAACGCTTGTCTAGAAGGATATGAAAATGCACTACAACTATGTCATTATTTAATTACATTTCCCTTTTAAAAAAATCTCATTTGCCAGCCAGCTTGCTAATGATTTCATGACCATGCTACACAAATATTATTCCCTTGATTTGTTTTAGATGTGTTCAAGCAGATATTAAAAGGGCAAAAGACTTGCAAACCACCTCTCTGCTCTCACTTACAGAGCCTCATGACAAAAGATGGGCCATGCAAGGCCCAGAGAGGACAGAAGGTGGTCAGAGGCATTCAGATGGCATCCTGCGCAGGTCGGTGCTTTGAAATAAAGCATAACAGAGCAGCTCCACATTTTCTGATTATTTCCTGCTCCTCGCAGGTCAGCTGTACACAGTCAAGGCACATTTAAACAGGAACATCTTTGAAAACAGAAGACCACAAGAGGCCAAAAGAGCAGTTCTTTGATGGAAGCTCTGGACTGAATCGCCTACGTTTCGAGTTCAGATTCAACGATTCTGCCAGGCTGACTGCAGGGTTTGAGATGATTCACCCCCAGTGCGTTACTTCAATGGGGATTAGTTATGCTCCCTATGCTTTCACGAGGCACTCACCTACAACAGGAAAGGGGTTTAGGAGCGTACACATCCGGGGGTATATTCACCAATTAAAAGCAGAAATCAGTAAGCTTTGAACAGACTGCCAGGATCCTTGTGTTACGGGAGAGGAACAATCTGTGCGTACGTGTGTGGTAACACTGACCCCAGCTGCCCTCGGAGGCGGGTGCCAGGTCTCAGTGTACTTGCCCGGGAATCAAAAGCTCTTCTGTCGAGTCAGCTTCAGCCAAGTGCTAGACATCCTTCTGCCTAAGCATGCACCAGAACTTCTGACTCACACCAGCAGGTCAAATCTGTTACTTCCAACCAATGCTTCAAAAAAAAAAAAAAACAAAAAAAAACAAAAAAAAAAACACAGCAGGAATCTCTGACAAAATTAGTACAGCAGGACAAAAGGGGAACAAAGCCTCTGAAGAAGATTCTAGCAATGGCACAATTGCATGTATTCTTAATTTATAATAAAGCTTGGCTTCAGTGTGTATAGACTCTGCTCCCCACACCAATAGCTCAGTATTTCTTACCCTCACAATTAGCAGGATCTCCCAGCCTCACGGCAGGTTAAGTTAATATGAGGGCAGCAAGCACAGCTCTGCCCATCTTTCTGCAGGTAGCAATTTTGTTAGATCAACCTAATACGCACCTGTCTTTGAGAAAACCGCTCTGTGTCACAGGCCATCTCGTAACCATCAGATGACAACTTTTCAACACTACTGATCTGAACTGCACTCAAGTCCTGACAACATTGACAATTCCTCTGATTTTTTTTCTTATTTGATGTTTTATTTAAAACCCCAGCTCCTCAAAACAAATAATCACACAAGAACGTCAGCCTTCCCTTCCTGAAAGCATACCTCCAGTCCTCACATGGTACATAAGAGTCTGAGAACATGAAGCAAATATACCTTGATGTCTCAAAAATTAAAAGCAAAAGTCAAAGAACCCAATATTGTACTTTACATATAATCATTTTAGAGGATCAGACTCCCTTCCATTCAGATTAGGATGCTTTTCTAAAAGCAACATGACTAACTAGAAAATTTACCTTGATTTTAAATGAAAATTTTGCTTATTATAAATTTTCAAAATACTAAGTGTATGAGGCAAGCTTTGAAAAGAAAGTAGCTTGGGCTTCTTTTTTACTAGTACTTTTTCCTTGGAGTGGTCATTGATCCCAAGAGATAGAGGACTTCATATTGGCTTAGACTTAACATTTATGAGGTGTCTGCAAACTTTAACATAAAGTGGATCTATTAGGAGTTTGTGTTTGACACTATGCAGGGACTCATGGACGGATGGATGGGCTCGAAGGGGTGTCTCAAGGGTTTTATTTTCTTGCTTTAAACATTTTATTACTTGGTTACCACAGAAGGAAAGAGAAGCAGAAGGGCAACCCGTGACTTTGTTGACTTGCATCAAGAGGGACCACGAGGAGTTAACTTCCAAGAGACGTCCACGCTATCCTCATGTTTCACTTAAATGCTAAAGAATGAGTTTATAATGCCAAGTTCCAACTTTGCAAAACACCGCTCTCCAAGCATTATGCATTTTTTAAAAATGGTTTAATAACATACATTCATGTGCAAACCAGTGCTATAATTGTGGATTCCTTAGAACAATGAGAGACTAAACAAATCCTTATTTTATAAGGCTCACCAGTACTATTTAAGGATATCCCTGTATTACTGCAGAATTTCAAACCAAACACTCTCACGTGTGGTGAAGACCGAGCTGATCCTACCCAGCATGGCTTTTTAGTCATCCCTTTGCAATTAGTCCAAGGCGTGAGTCAGTCAGGATTAGGAAGCCCTCATCTCCCTGGTGGGGACACAAGGATGGCAAGAACTTCTGTCCCTGAATCCAGCCCAGACAAAACCAGTTGGTGATTTGTGTGCACTGGTTAAACAGCATAATTATTTCCATACATCAGCAAGGAACATGCAACCTGCACAAACACACACCTCACTTAAATATTCAGTAACAAACCAGCCAGAAAGGAAAACATAGTCAAGGGAACTCAAGCTCCAGTTCTGCATCCAGTTCACCATGAAGGGATTTCAAGTCAAACATAGCAGTCAGGGAGACTGAGTTTGGTTCTCCCTCTTTTGCCACAGTGCCATTCCAGTAATGTACCTAAACTCACAGGCACTTCACGGGAGAGGACACCACACAAATGAAAAAAATCAAATCTGACAGGATGCATTTATTTGGTATGCAAGAAGAGCAATTATAGGAAGGAAACAGGTATTGTGGCACTTCACATTCTTGATCAAAAAGGCATTTAAAAAGACTTTATTTCTCTCCAGCTTGTATATTACCCATAACTGCAAAAATTAAATTCACATTTGGAGCACAAAGGCTCCTACTCCTTCCAGTGAGTCACTGTACGTACATTTTCTAGGTCTATTCCACTACAAAACCCAACAACTTCAGAATTAGTTTAGCAATGCTGATTTCGTGCCGTCTGATATTACAGACCAATGCTTCAAGAGACACAAATGAAAAAGCAACACACCATACTGAATTCATTTCTCATTCAGCTTTTATAATCCTGTAAACAAATAATGTAATTTGCACACTTATCACCCACACACTATCTTGAAACTTTTCCCCAAACTGAGTACATCAGAGAACATAATGTTCCTTGCCAATAGAACTGCTTATACAATGAGGCTATACGAACAGTCCCTGCACCCACGTCACTTCATGTTTTAAAAACCACAAAACAAATGAGCAAAAAAAAAAAAAAAAATACCCTACACAGTAGATATCCAAATTGTTAAATATTTGGAAGAAAAAAGTTTTCTTTTTATAAGGCCAGTAATCTTTCACTAAAGTGCACTGGTAGTCTCCATCAAGAGTAAGATGTTTGCAACACCGATTAGACAAATTCACAAATTACAAGAGACCACAGAAGTCTTCATTTATTCGTGGTCAAACCCCATTATAACTTCAGCTATGTGATATATAACCAAAACCACATGTGTTCACAACAGTTCTGCACAGCACCGACCAGTGTTTTAAGGCAGTTCTCACAAAATAACCTTGAACTGTACGATATCGCCACTGACGGTCAGAAATAAAAGCTCACAGGATGAAATATCAGTAGGAGTGAAGAGTTAAAGAGATTCCTATTTTAATCTAAGGAAAAATCCTTTCCCACTGCTGTACACCCACAAAACAGATAATTGAAGGTGATGAGAGGAAGTGTTACAGGAGGCAAAAAACACTCCCTCCAACCCGTTCCTCCCCCCTATTTCTTGTGGAGTAAACCCCATTTACTCCAAATGAATCCTTCCTAATTACTGTTTGGTAGGGCTAGTTGGAAAGGCAGATGTACAGCGGTCATCTGAAATACCTTTAGTCATATTTCCCCTATATTCTATTAAAAACACATGGATATTTCTTCCACTCAGCAGCCAACCTAAAGTCAGCTTTTAATACGAACTCCATTCTCTCTTTAGTTCCCCTTTATGAGGATAGCAGAACAGTTCCTACAGAATTAAAGCCAGATGCTGACAACTGGGCCATGCACTAATGCATTTCTTAAATCCTAAACATACACATCTCCACCTCCCATGCTATCTCTGGGCAGCTGTATCTAATACACCTGCCGCACAAGGTATTAATTGTCATTAGGTATTAGCCGATGTGAGGTATGCCGCAGTTGGGCACCTCCAATTTTGAAAATCTAGCTCTCCATACTTTGAAGCCCAGACACGAGCCCCAGTTAAAGACAGTCACAAAGAGCAAGTAATGTATTTTTAGAATCGAGGAGGAATTTTATTGAACCATTTTAAAACCATGCGTGCAATGGCAAAGTCATCTTTCTCTCTCGCTTGCCACGCACGTTAGCAAACGGAGAAAAAAAACAAGCCGGTATGAATAGGGTCAGATTCCTTCCTTTGCTCTCAGATGATGACATCTCATTACTGAGGGAACACAGGGAGGAAGAGTGAGGCACAGATGAGGAAAGAACTCCCAAGAGATGGAAAATGGCCTTGGGTGCTGAGTCATCCTGTCCTTTGACCCGAGCGGCCTAGCCGTGCCTAATGCAGCGCTGCTTGCCCTGGAGAGACCAGGCCACAGGGATGAGAAGTGATGGGGAGAACGGGGGCTCCTGGTTTGGGGCCAGGCCGGCCTTCCACAAACACAGAGAAGGTGTAAACAGCTTTTCGCTGGGTACCACTGCTGATGCTCACAACTCCTTCTCCCGTGCCCTCTCTGATAATGAGAGGCAGACAATGACCCCCTATTGAGCGATTTTGCCAGAAGCTATCACTGAACGTATTCTTCAGTCAAATACCGTGAATCCTATGAATTGAATAGGAATGGAAGAAACCTGATTCTGCAGCAAGGCCTTTAAATAGCCTACAGAAGCGAACAAAGATTTATGGGTCTGATCCAAATCCCTTTGAAGGCAGTGGAAAGACCACAACAGGGTACAGCAGGCATTCTGTTCCTGCTGCGGAAACGCACAGAAAAGTTGTCATCCCCTCTTAACTACTTTTCTTCTACAAGGAAATCTGAGGAAAGGAAAATTTGGCCCTAAAAACATAGGAAACAATATAAATTACTGAACAGTTACTTCTGTATTCCCCGAGAATTGATTAAAAGATTCTTTAAAAGCTATTGATTGAAAATAACATCCAAGTTTACTTTATCAGATCAATAGGATATTCTTTATGTTTTTTTCAATAAAAAAGTTCCCAGCCTAAATTCAAGTATTATGATATTGTAACACAACTTTAATTAAATCCAATGAGCACATACAGTGCAAAAAAGAATTTGACCTCTTGATCAAATTACACTGCTAGGTGGTTTTAAGATGGTAGTTTCTTGCCTAAACATAGCTACTGACTACTAATGGTTGTTTAATGCCAGCTGTTAAATAATCTCATTTATCTACTACTTACGAATATATCCTAAAATCATACTTTCTTACCTTACCATACCCAGTGAATTTATACCTTCATAATGTGCTTCAATAAAGTTCTTAAGATTTCTTCTCAGCTGTTTTTGACTACAGCTTCCACCTATCCCTTGAGCCGGATGGACCCTAGTCCAAACTGAATTTGAGATATGGTATATTCAAGTTTCACTTCTAACTTGCATACCTACTGGTGATTTTTCCCCTCCTCTCAAAACCATCTTGATTTTTTCCTTGCAGCACTGACAATTGCAGACCTTAAATTTGCTCCCATCATGAGCTCAGAATAAGATCATCTTCTCCAAAAAGTTTATGAACTAGAACAATAGGATTTCAGAGACAACGGATAGGAGAACATTCACATGTTAAATCAACATTCAGTACCAGTGATTCTGGAATCCGACAATTTTCCTTGAACACATTTCCTATTGTAAAGCTGTACTATTCATATGCCCTGTGTTTCATAAGCAGTAACTTAGCAATTCCCCAAGACCAAGAAGAACAAAGATGCAATAAATTATTTTTTAATTAAGATTTTCCTCTAATAATGAAAGCTGTTTCCTTAATGAAGACTGTATTCTGCTGGCAGCTGTCTACATTGTAATATTTAAGTTTTACAGGAACAATCACTTTATTCCTTTATTTTCATAAATGCAGAAAAGGTAACACTGCATTAAGATTGATGCAACTAAACTCAGTTCTTCTAGTGAAATGTCATTCTTTATTATCTTCATTCTAATACTGCTTACAAATCATACCTTGCCTGCACAACTATTTATTTCAGTTTTGCTTTCTGAAAGCTAAATAGGAAAACACTGTTTTATTATAAAACTGTTTTTGTTGTTTTTAAGCTTCGCTCTGCTGCATGAAGAAACAGTTGTAAAAGCAGAGATTTCAAAGGAAAAAATACAAATTTCCTTGGCTACAATGTTGTTTACTAACAGATGAATGTAGAAAATAAAAAAATCAGCATTTGTTCCTAGTTTCTTTCTTAGCAATGAAGGCCACATTTTGCATGGGCTACTTGTGTGGCATCTCACTCCATAGGCACTTCTATGGAAACCACTGGGTTTCTATGTTTGGCTCAAATGTGACTTACCACCCAAAATGAGCACAGAGGCCCTTAGTGGTTATGAATACCCAACCGTCTGCTGCTTCTTTACTCAAAAAGGAATCAAGTTTTTCCAAACTGTTGCACTGGTTCTACAGAAAGCTATGCAGCCGCTGCCAAAACATCTCCTCCTCTGCATGCCTGAAGGCTGCTCTTGGTGATGCTGGCACTGGCAGCAACATCAAGCAGGTGAACCCTTGCCCACACCTGTTTGCAATACCTGTGCTCTGAAACATCTCCTAAGGAAGGAAGGTATTTTGTTGAGAGCTCTGCAAATGTTTAGAGCTCTGCCTGCTTTGCTTTTACAAGAGTTGTAGTACTTGCAGAAATGCATACACAGCTGCATATTTTAGCAGTTTTAATATTCATGATGTATTGTGTTGGAATGGAAATCAGACAGCCAATTTCCACTGAGGTTTGAACAGGAGTTGGATACCATACTCTTTCAAGAGCCCATAGGGGAAGGAGGGGGTAAAATATTCGCAACCTAGCCTTGTGTTTTTCATGAGTATCACTGGCAATCAGTGAGGGGAGAAAACAGTCAGGAAATATTTAATGGGACAAAGCCTTTCTCTCCATCAGTTAAAGAAGAATCCTGTGTTAGCACTGCCTTTTTTTAAACCAGGCCTACAAAATGTATCACCTTTTGAACCTCAAACTCTTACTCTTGTGATGATTTAACCATCTTAGTGAGATTCCACCGTGCTGAGGACAGTACTTATAAACTTCCCCACCCTGCTCTGTTGCGCCTATTCATATAGTACCTTTGCACTGAAGTCAGGATAGAGATTTAAGATTGGTTAAAGCTAAGTTAAAAAGTGGAAAGAATACTACCCTAGCATGGGAAAAGGCAATTGCGCTACTGTGCTACACCATTTACCCAAGAGCATCAAGCTCACAGAGGAAAACTCTCGCTTACACCAGACAGAGCTCCAGTACACTGCAACACAGCCATTGTTGCAACTGCAACGCCTTCAAATCTAAAGGCAACATCAAACCTTTAAATACTGTGCTGAGCATACCTCTCTCATGCACAAATAGTTCATTTAGTACCTACCAAATTCTGAACAGCAAAGGCAGAGATTAAAAATAAGCACTCTTGTGTAACAGAAAATAATGTATTATTGTATTATTAGAGCCCTGGAAAGAAAAATGATCTTGGGAAAAATTGCTTTTACAGATTAAAAAAAACAACACCACAAATCTGAACTTATATGTAGTCCTGTTCCCATATTTAGAAAATAAAATGGCAAACAGGAAGTTTGGTACCTTATTTATAACTAAATCTTGGTAATAAAGAAGAAAAAGGCACATCACAGATTCTAGACATAAAGACAGCTTTCATCTCTACTTGACAATCAACGCATGTGTATGTGCAGGGATACAAGAGAAACATTCAGTGTCTTGCATGAAACCAGAATTAAATTATGCTAAATGGTTTATAACCAAATGATTAAACAGGGTTCTCTACTTCTTGGTCATTACCTACACACAGAAACACACTGACTTCCAAGTACAAACTAGGGGAAAACTCATAAGCAACTTTTAAAATAACACATTGTCAATACAAGAAATGCAGAGGATGCATTCTCAGTAATACAGACTATGTAATTTTCTGACTCTCTCATCTCTGATCTGTTTCTCTTTAGCAAAGTAGTGCTTGTGGATCTCCTCATTCAAAAAAAAAAAAAAAAAGGATTTTGAAGTATGAGCAGTTACATTTTTTCCTGTTAATCATGATTCTCGGTAAAGATTCATTTTAAAGCAAATTTCCACCTCTTCCTCTGAGATGCATTCCTGAGAATATAAATACACAAAATGAGACAAGTTGTATATCTTTTTCTCTCAATAAGCACCAGTATAGAGAAGACTTTTATACGCACAGCCACAGAACCGATAACAGATTAATGACAAAGAAGAGCAACGTGGGTGACTTTCTGTATTGATAACACCGAGGCCATTTGGCAAACATCACTCCAAGCAAAGTGATTGTTCTGATTTCAGAGCCTAGATGTCCAGTGGGACTACATTTTAAAGTATAGTGGAAGAAAGATCATTCCTTAAATTTACTTTGGGGGGAAAAAATCATGATTTAGTTGAGAGGACTACTACTCTGATTCCAGAGTACAATATTATTTAGAGCCTGTAAATATATCTAATTTGATAGAAAGAGTATTATATTATTTATTTTTGCAGGTATTTGACCTGGGCAGTAACACATGAATCGGGCTGAATTTTCAGAATCATATTCAATTACCTTGTAGGGCTAAGAAAGAACAGATCCTTCTTCCTTGGACAGCACTCTCCATAAAAACACAAGCCCCCCCGGAGGAATTCATTTAACATGGTCTTTAAACAATGCATTTTGTCTAAGCCATTACTGTATGTCTACTTTTTCTGCATCTGTGAGAATAATAATGATTTCATTCAAGTATCCATTTCAACTCATCTGGTCCTGGATTTCATTGCAGCAGACCAGCTCTGCAAGCTCAACACATCATAACCAGGGATATGTCATCCAGATAGAAACTTCATCTCTAAACGAGAATCAACATCACAACGCAGTTCTTTAGAAAGTCTGACAAAACCAGATGAAGAGTTACAGCCCAGTATTGAAAAATGAATCTCAATCTGAGGAGAGGCCACAGGGTACATTACTAGTCTCTCAAGGTGCAAAGTGGTCAGCTACAAAACCGTATTTGAGTGAAAGAAGAAAAAAAAAATAAAGAGGAGAAAGATTTAGGGGTTAAGCCCCCACTGTGCCGAGTTCTCCTGCTATTGGGTGATACTGATACAATAATCTATGTACCATCCTGTTTAGCTAGGAAATCAGCATCACATTTGGTGCAAGCTGGGCACCCACAGAAAAATCATTGTTCTAAGATCTCAGTGAATCGCTAACTTCAAGTGGATGGGTGGTTTGCTCTCTAATTTTGAACATATGCAAGCACATCTCCTCTCAGGATCAGAAATGAAGATCACACTGACCACAAAGTTATGTTCTATATTCAGTCCAAATAGCAGAGAAAGCATAAAGATTACCTTCATCACAGGTAAGGTATCTTCCAACGTGAAATGGGGAAAAAGTACAGGAATTAATGGATATCTTTTTGCTTTGCTGAAAAAAAGAAGATTGTGCAAGAAGGGCTTTCCCAAAGTCTGCAAAAAAGAGTGGCTTGTTTTGCTTCGTTTGATTTGTGTTGTGTTTTTTTTTTTTTTTGATTGAGGCAACAGTTCTTTTTCTTTATGGTGATTTTCATCTTTGGTTAACATTCATCTGAGCTGAAACTTGCTCTTCACAGCATTAATCCCCCTGTGCCCATGGTTTTCACAAATCCAGTATAATCCAGGAACTACATTACTGCATACATTTCCTTCAGCTCTGTCTCTGGACAGAGCTCAAATAAGTGGGGGGAAAAAGGAAAAAAAAAAAAAAAAAGAGTCCAGGAAGAAGTGAATATGGTTCTGTTTCCCAACTACATTACCTTTACCTTGGAAAGCATTCAAATGGTATCACCCAAAGGCTGAAAACAAAGCTGCAATTCATACTCAAACTAAAAAGGAAATACGAAGATGCACCTGCTTTTGAAACTTACCTAGATGCACCTCAGACAGAGCTTTACTCTGCTTATTCCCCAGTTGTGTGGACTTTGAAGGTGGATGTTGAATGAGTTGCTTTTCTCCAACTTCAGGTAGCTGAAAAACAGCTTCATTCATGTCCACGCATGTCCACAGATCACAGCGAGGGAACAGATCTGCACATCTGATTCTTGATTATTTGCAGAGTATAGCTTTACTGGATAAAAATTTCATTTTGATAGAAGTTACAGGCAGCCAGTGCTCCAGGAAATTTAAGAGATGGTCAGCAAAAGTAGGAGGGGAAAAAAAAATCTCAATTCCAAAGAAGCAAGACTTCTCACACCACCTTTATTTCTTTCCAAGGAAAACAGAATTTAAAGTGATTTTCTCGCTAAGACTAACTTAGTTTTCCCCCAAAGCTCTCATGTATATCACTTTACAGATGAGAAACCCCACACTACCCTACCAAGCTCCACAGCAAAGAGTAGAGTGAAGAGCAGGACAATGACACTTACCTTCACCTTCAGCACATCTCAACTCTCTTTCTTAGAAGTCATTAAAAGCAAGAGGTGCCACTAACCCCAAGAAGCAGCAGAATTAAATAACGGTCTCCTCAGGATACAAATGCTGTCCCGTGATACAACTAGGAATGAGACACAAATATGGTCTTGCTAGCCCAAAACCTACAGTTTGAAGTGTCTCTAATAATAAATTCAGAAGCACAAAGGCTGTTTTCAGCCACAGAACGTTCACAGTTGCTGTTGTCTAAAATTCCTTCTTTCATCTTACCTGATCAGGTTGAAGCAGCATTTTAGGCAAAGAACATGATGCAAAAGAGAAACACATGGCTCACAGGAATACCAATTATTCAAGAAAAACGGGCTTATGAATGTGATGTTTGATAAGTAAGGTTTTCCTTCAATTAATAGTCTATTTCTTTCTCACCAAAAATGTAATAGTACTAAAGCATTAGCCATCTCAAGGCAAATGCACACTAACACGGCATAGCAACAGCAGTACTAATAAAGAAGATATTGAGGAAAAAAAAAAGTCACTGGTGGTAAGAAAGTTACTGAGCATTAAAAGAATAGCCAATATAAAACTAAATTGGTTCTCTATCTTATTTCTGTTGGGGAAAAAAATAAAATCAAAAGCTGGATTCATTTTTCACTGGATCATTATTATGCTCCTCTGGAAATTGTCTGCAGTGACTTTCATTCCAGGAAATAATATAAATCTAGTATTAGAGCCGGACTTGGGAGTCACATGCACTTGAAAACCACAAATTTAATTGGGTTCTTGGATCAAAGAGTTATATCCAGGTTGCATTTGCCATTCATTCAGTCTCCACTTGTCCTTTCCAAATCAGAATTGCTAATAGAAACTTTTACAAGTCTATAATAGTGAAAGCTCTCACGTATAGATAATGGGCTGGATTGTGTCTGGTTCTGTAAAGGTGTGCGAAGTGGGAAAGATCACAAAGAGCCCACAATACACTTTTTTTTTTGCAGGGCCAGCCAGGATTCACAGCCTTCCAATTTATGGAGTGTAGACCAGTGCTAGACTCTCAAAAGCACTTGAGGAAGGTTATGGCTTGTTACTCGTGTAGCAATCAACTTGCCTTGCACAATGGGATAAGGACGGGCAGGTTTCACCTTCTAAAGAGAGAGGCATTAATGGCCTGGGTTTTTTGTGAAGCAACTGAAAGCTTTCCTTCTGCTCAAGCCATAATGGTCTCCAGATCTTCCAAATTGTAGTAATCTCACCCTTACTTTCAAGAACCTCAAAAATTCTTATCTTTGAGTTTTGACCAAGCCAAGGATGCTCATGTTGGTTTTGAAGAGAAGGCAGATGGAAACTCAGTACTCATTACGTGCTGCTCTTGGAGAACGGTGCTCCTCAGCTCTGATTGCACCCTACAGAGCTCAAAACTATATCTCTTTGTGTGCCAAGAGGATGTTAAGCCAAGCCTAGCTATTCTCAGAGAGGACTCTAGAATGTGGAATTGGACTTGCAGTAGCAGCCTGACAGTAATAGTTTTAGAAAAAAACACATTAGTGACAGTAACATGTTTAAGCTCTGGGTCATATTAGTGACACTCTATAGTGCTGATAAAATCATAATGGCAAACTGTAGTTAGAAGACCAATACTTTATGTAGTAAATGTTCTTTCTCTGCTGTAGAATAGGCACTTAACTTTTATCACCTCGAGAAAAAATATAAAATAAAAGGAGAACAAGCTGGGTACCCTCCTCAACAAAATGGGGGTAGGGGACAAAATATCAGTGCCTGTACTTTCAACATCCTTCACCAACAAAGAATGTTTTCCAATCCGCTCAGGAAGTGCGCCCATTTATAAACATGAGTATCAAAACCTTCTATTCTTTAACAAAAGATGTCTCAAATTAAAGCATTAAATCTTTCCTTAATCAAGGGAGCAAGAGAGGTTGAACATCTGAGCAGAATCATTTTGCTATTGAGATTTATCGTCATTTTTACTAGAAAAGTGAGCAGTGGCATAAAATGGACGAGAGCTCCTTCAAGCAACACGCTGCATGGAGGACACACACACAATGGGAAGCTCAACTTTGTACACCCTGGGACACCAGCCCTTCTTACCTAGTACATGGGTACTCCTGACCTATTACAATTGCAAAATTAGTATAAAACACTTTTGTGGCAATGCTTCGGGATAGTTCAATTTAACCTGCTTTAATTTACATCCACAATGAAATTAAAGCATTCACAGTCAGCTACCAAATTTCAGCTGAGAGCCAGAACTTCCAGCAGTGCAGAGATAAGTCCTTGAAATGTGTTACCTTGCTCGCAACTGTGCAAACATGTCCTAAGAAAGTCCTCAACTGACAGAACTGACAACTGAAACAGCAATATGGATAAAGGATGCGTGCCAGGAAAAGACGGGAGAGTCAAACAGATGAAATAACTTGTCCCAGTTTGAACAGAACACTAATGGTAGAGCCCAGAATAATGGATTTCCTTCCAGGCCAATACTCTACCTTGTGGACTCTTCTACTTCTAAAAATATTCTCCCTTGAAGTCAAAACAATGGCTATGCTGGATCACAGCACAAGTCTATCTAGACTCAAATTCTGTCTTTGACAACAACTGGAAGCAGATACTAAGAGAAGAGCATAAGAACAGAGGAAACAGAGATACTATCCTCCAGCAGACTCCTAGCCTTCACTAATTTGAGGGTCTGGCACATCACAGACAGTCTTTTGGAGGCCATTTCTCCAAGTTCAGCATCCTTTGAGTAATTTCATTGCACACACATCCCTTTCTTATTTTGAACCCAGGTGAACTTCTAGCATCCCTAATACCCTGTGGCAAAACCAGGTTTCCCCTTCACACCCACCCTCAAAAACAGTGCTCAAACTCCCATCTGTTAAGAGTTAAATGCTAGTGCTCAACCAACGGAGCTATCCAAGCAGACCAACTTTCGAGGCTCCAAGTAGTCTTAAGGTTTTACCTCCATTCACTTAGTCAAATGTTGTGTGGTTTTTTTTCCAGCAATTACCACATTCTTCTGATTTTCAACCATCCCTGCTTTCCCCTTCCACCAAGTATTCACCCAGCACAATCGAAAGCGATGCTAACTAACATAAGCCACAAGTACAAAACGAGTAGGGAAGAAAGTTCTCTTTGCAAAAGGAATATTGCTTGGGGTAGGAAGCAAGCCATCCATCTCTGCACCTGTTGCCTCTCTGTGGCAGGACTCTAGGCGTATGAGAAAACAGACATCACATCCTTACAACAGGCAGAGATCAGTAACAGCATCGCATCTATGAAAGTCAGGTAGAGCCATGAATTCATTGAGTTTTTGAAGGAAAACTTCATGTCATTTTTGGTAACCATGTGGTATTTCCATCACCAGAAATGAGAATAACATGCAATTACCATCCAGGCTACCAGTTCGTCCCACAGTAACTTCGCAAACCACTTCTCTGACCAATATGCATCAAACATTCCTATGAGGGCAGGATTCCCAGATCGGTTTATCAGAACAGCTGTCTACACTAAGCTTTCATGCCTATGGTTACAAGAATGTGCCATGGCTAATCTGGATCTGGGTGGGATTAACTCCCTCCAGCTGCCGGTGCTGAGATTTCTGGCTCTGTTTAATTTGGCAAAGAACTGCACAGGAAGCTGGACAACTCAGTCACTATAGTGAAGCTTCTGACATTTTTGTCCCCACACCCTAGAGAACCCAAACACAACTCCTGCCAGAAATCAGCAAACTACTCAGTTTACCCAAACAGGCGTGTAAACTCAGGTTGTAGTTCTGTTACCGATTTAAGCTGCCCACAGAATGAGCCATCTGACGGGGGAGTCCTGCCCTCAATACGTCCCTTGGCTGGAGGTTCCCACTGCCTTTTGGGTGCCAGCGCCTGCTTGGCTTCATGCTGAGCTGGATCCAGGAGCCCAGCAACAAAGAGAAGGAGGGAAAGGGAAAAATCAAACAACCACATTAGCTTTCAGCCTGACCTACTCCCTGATCCACCTGGTAGCCACATAAAAGCAAGTGTCTACACTGTGAAAGGAGCAGCTGCCAGCAAGGACAGAATCACCTCTAGCACTAGGACTGAATTAAACAATCATGAAATGTTAGCATGGTAGGACTGCACTGGCTTTCTACAGAGCTTGGTGGTGCCGCAGTGAAGGCAGAAAGTGGATCTGTTTGTCTGCAGTACTGCGTAGATCACGATCCCGCCACGACTCTGGACAGCCACTTCTTAAGATGATTTAAATATCCATAAACATTGCCCATTCAAGATTAAACAAATTAGTTGGTCTGACAGGGCACATTTGCTAATTACTTCACCAATCTTTGGATAGTTTATCTAAGACATTAAGCCTGCCTCAGCTTTTTTAACAGAGAACATACTTCAGGAGCGGCGTGCCGTTCGGATGCAGGCCTAACACTATGGCAACAACTGCAAACTTCACAAGCTGCCATCCTCACCCCACCACCAGGAGAGAAGGCCTATCTGGCACCCCTTGTGCTCAGCCTCTGGACAAACTCAACGGTCTACGTGAAGATGAGACAAAAAGGAACCTTTTCTCCACAAGGCTTAGTTTTTCCAGATGAACGTTAGATAAGATTATCAGGGAGGGATGGGAGGTTTGCACTGCCCACATCTGATCCGTGTTTAGGAAGTTTAGGTTGATGGGGATGCCTATCTGGTGCATATCATCCACAGCCCATCAGTGCTATAAAGCACCTCCTGTGGGCCCATTGGTGCCACCCCAGCCCAAAGAAGGCTGTCGCATGGAGATCTGAAGCTCTGCCTTCCTCCTAGACGGAAGCACAGACCTCCTGCACTGCACAACCCAGTAGGAGATCAAATCCAGGAATCAAACTTGGATATCTCACTCACAGGATCACTACAGCTGGCAGAAACATCGATTTTAATCAAAATCAAATAAAAAGTGAACTGGGGAACCTTCAGAGAGCTGCCAAGAGCAAAATACATACAGCTTTGCTTTAAAAAAAACAACAACATCTCACATCCACATCTGCACTAAAATCCATTTGTCATTGGTCACATTAGGCATCCCACTTGACTTACTCCATTGGCACACGGCTGCAAATTTATTTTATTTTGTTTTTTTTTTTTTTTTTTTTTTTTTTTTTTTTTATAAACACAGTACCACCAAAGAGGATTCACTTAAATTTGTGCATCTCTGTGCTATGAAGACCAACTACACCTGCTCAGGCCTGCAGAGAGAAGGAATCTTGTCCTTTTCTCTACTGAATGAGCCCTTCCCGTTACTAGGATCCTTGACCCAATGTCCTCACCAAAGAGTGGTCACACCTATGGACGTATTTTCAAGCATTTAGTGCCTCCAGCATGCTTCCATTTATGGCTTTGATTTCTTCAAGAATTCCTCACCAGGAAGCTTGGCAAAGGAGTACCTGAGACATGCCAATTTTTTTCCCCACACACAACCCCTTCAAACTGTCCACAATGGGTCATATATGACGTCTATTAACTAAAGCCTTTTGAGAATCAAGGTAACCCATAAAATACTATAGACTTTGCTGTAAGTAGACTTAAGAGTAAACACAGGTTTAAGAGTGTTTAGATGACAAAGAACCGCAATGCCCATATTAAAATACTACAACATACTTTTTTTAGGCCTGCCAAGAGCACATTTTTCTCTGCTATCCCTTCCTTTTCATCTAAAGCATCCTTCTGTACATAGAACAGTTTTCCAGCTCCTTTGCAGTTAATGGATTCCACTAGGCAAAAATAACTGAAAAAGTACAAGAAAGTATGAAAAGAACCACAAGATGATGTAGTGGCAACCCAGACTCACCTTTAAAACTGGTCTTTTCATTTTAGGTAACGAGTTTCATCCTTGTTATAGAAACAGGGACAATTACGTTCGCCAATCTTTAAGGAGGGTGGCTGAAAATCATTAGCAACACCTGCATCTGCAAATCATTTTGTAATGCTCTGAATGAAAGATGATAATAAATTGCACTGACATTTATGGAACATTTGCAATTTCATCATTCAAGACAACACAGGGATTCTAGAGGAGAAGCATGATAGAAAATCTTATATGATAGGAAATAATATGGGTAGTTTGCATTTATATAGCTCCCACCACCTGAGAATATTAAAAAAAAGACATCAACTGCAAATTTGAACATTTTTCATGAGATTCCACTGGCTTCTTACTGATCTCAGATCAGAAAAGGAAAACACCAAATAGTGACTTTTGCTTCAGTTCATACAACAGGGTAAGAGGCAGGAGAAATCATTCAGGAATTCCTCACTCTGCTTACCCCGGGACTTCTTAAACGCTGAAGTGCCAATATCAGAAAAATTCTCTAAAAAATAATGAGGTAGCACAGAAATATTTATCAACCTTGCAATCTGGGGTAGGACTTAGCATTTTAGCAATATACTCTGAACACAGAGATAAAATAAGTTACATAGCACATACGTAATTTATTCCTAAAGCAAGTTCTACTGTAACTTAATTAACATACAAATACAATTTTTCTTCTATTCAATGCTAAAAGGAAAACTCTATTCTGTTTCCTAATGAACTACAGTTAAAGTTTCCTTTGTTTGAGCTCTCCAAGAATGGAACTGTTACCAGTTTATTTCTTAATTTTTTCTTTCAACCATACTTGTTGCAGGAATTTTGGGGAGTACAAAAAGCATAAATTGAAAAACTTCCTAAAACCATTTGGACTTAATTGTTTTCAACACAACAGTTTATATTTCAGCATTACCACATTGTCTAGCCCCCGCCTAATTCTCCCCAAGACTCAGAACATTGTTAGCTGGGGAGAAAAGAAGAATCCAGGTGGCTTATGAATAATTACCGCTTTTTACAGTACTTCTCTATACACATTTCTACTAACACACTGTTCTAAATTTAATGAGATTCGAAATACTCTGAACATAAAGAGAAGTATTTACACTGAGCAGCATTTTCTGACTTGGCTGATTTACTGTCGGTAGAAAGAACTCATTAGCTGTCAGGCCAGTTGTTGAAAAGACCATAATGCCAATGCACAAAGTTGACATAATGAAAATAAAGGAAAGAATCTGGGCCAAATTCAGAAGCAATCTGTAAGGTAATGTAATTTATACCCACTTATGCTTGCTCAGATTCCCTTAGAACTTGTTCTACCCAATCTATTGATGTATGAGGGGCTCTAAATTGATGCAATTTATATGCCAAAGAGTCAGAAAAGCTATAAGGCCCCAAAGTCGAGGGCACTTAAAGTCATGCTTCCCAACATATTGTTCTCTTAGTTAATCTGTCTTGAATCCTCCCTCCTTTTACCTGTTCAGTCTGTGATTAATGCCATTGGGAACCCTTGAGATGCAGTGGGCCAAGCAAGAGGCATGGTATAGGTAAAGTGATCATGACTCCAAGGAAATCAAAGGTGATGTAACACAGAAGCTAGGAAGCCAGGTGTCTGTCTGTCTCTCTCTCTCACACACACAAAATCTACTCTCCCCATCACTTAGATTCAATTTGGGATTTGGCTCTGCATGTCCTCCATTACCACCAGCAATTGAATTTGTTACTCAAACAATGCAAGCAGCCGCAGCTCACAGACCCTCATTTTAAGGCCAGGCAGAATATTATGATGATGCAGTTTGACCTTCTGCATAACAGAAGCCATTGAATATCACGCAGTAACTCCAAGATTGAATGCAGTAAGTTGAGGCTAAATGAGAAAGACACCCAATGTGTCTTTACACAATTTAAAAACTCCAAGTGATATGGGAGCCTACTGCATCCCTCAGCAATCTGTTCCAGCGGTAAATTACAATTACTTTCCAAAACATGCACCATGTTGCAACTTGAATATTACCGGCTCCAAGTTTCAGCCACTGGCTATTTCGTTGTTCTACCAGGCAGGATAACTTACTTTCTGTATTTCTTATAGAGGGCACATCAGATTGCCTTTCAGCCTTCAGTTTAGTGTCTCACATTTTCTAGATACAAAATCACAGAGATGTCAAGAGAACACAAACATTGTAACCAACATAGTTTTAGAATGAGTTGAGCTTGCACTGAAAAATATTTATATTCACTATCCCGATAAAAGCCTTTTCATTTGCGAGAGGAAACAGGACAGCTGGAATCTGGTGACCACAGCTTCCTCCTTCCGTTTCTGAACACTCCAGGATACTATCAGTTAAAGTGTTTACTTCAGTCTCTCCACTAGGCTATCTGAATGTACCAGGAAAAAGGGAAAGAAAGCCAGGGTTGTGAGCAGCTTTACTGTTAAGCCACTGTTCTTCAATCCCTTCCAAAGGTCTCTGAACAAAAGCTCTTCCACTCTGAGTACACACTCCATCATGGGGAAAAATGTTAGGTGCATCCCAAGAATTCTGATTTTGTCGCTACCTGTTAATACACAGGGGTATGTGGTCAGCATTAGCACTGGTGGCAGTGATAGACAGTCATATTTTCTGGTTTCCTGGTGAACTACAAAATACTGTGTAATAAAAAATCCTCATGCCTCAAGGGAAATCTCATTTCAAATTCCCTTACAACTTGAGGAGTTGAGGGAACACTTCAGAAACACACAAAGGGATGCTTCGGAGCAGTGCTCCGGTTTCTACCGACCAGTAAATGGGGTTACCCAGAACGGGATGTTTTTATGTGTTTTTGTTTGGTTGTTTTTATTTTTTCTAAGCCATACAAGAATATTCATCAGACAGTACAATATGCCAACTGTTGTTTCCGATTTCAGAGGTCGGAACACTAATCCGTACTGCACAGGAACCCTTCATACGTACTGCCTGTCCCCACCAGAGAGATGTTCATGGCTTACACTGAACAAAACTAGCCTGATTTCTCTTTTGGTCAGAAATCTAACGACTTGATGGGATGCTGGCTCCCAGCAAAGCCAACATTCCTCTGTTCCCTGTCCACGGGTGCATAGGACGGAGCCGCAAGGAAGTTCACTGCAGTCAACCACAAAGAGCAGCCAGAGTCCAACGCCGGCTCAGTGCTTCCTATCAGTTAATGCCTTTCATCCCATGGCCTCCTTCACCTCTAGACTTGGCCTCCGTCTGTATTTACTCCTTCCCAGAATAAAGTCCTTGCTTTACCCACCCACTTGGTAACTGTCATTCAGCCAGTCGGACTGTGACTCATCCACTTGAAAACCCTGCTGACTCACAGTCCTCAAAAAAGAAACTTGCAAAGGGAAGGTACCGAGATGCGGGCAGGCAATTCAAGCCAGGGAGGAATTCATCTAAGTTGACCCAGTATCTCTACTAGTGAGAGACGAGGAGTCGTTTGCAAATCGTTATCATTTTAAAACCTAATTAGCTCACGGTTATTTATAACTGAGGTATACTTCAATGGCCTGAATTCCAAAAATATCATGTACCCAGTAGCACCCACCAATTGTTATGGGTACTAAACTGTAAAAAGTAAGATACGACTACACAGCTAGTTCTTGAAACAAGAACATATGACTTGACTTCTTGAACCTGCTCATAGAAAATGACTTAAACATGTGAAAATACATGTTTAACACCTTTGAAGATTATGTGAAGTTAAAACAGCAGCTGTAGGAGGGAAAAAAAAAAAAAAAAGGATATTGTAAAAAAGAATAGGTAAAGACATTTCAGATGGAGCTGTCACCACTACACTGACTGTGCTCCTTCGCCTCCATATATTCTGTTCAGAACAAAGTGTCTTTATTTCAAGGAGTACCTGTTGCCCTTAGCCCATACAAAAAAAAAAAAAAAAAAAAAAAAGAACTAAAGAAAATATTGTCTCTTCTCTCTTCCCACACACACACTGAATAAGATACCTGAGGAAGTAGCAGAACCTCTTTGGAGGGCGAAGGCTTCTGTAGCTTCCTCAGCCATGCCTCTCTCCATGAGGTAGGAACTCCTTGTCTCTCATCAGAGCATATAAGCCACTGGCTGGGAAACGTCTGGTAGAGATACTGTAAATACACTTGATTTCACCTCTGAGGGACGGAGGATGGTCTGGATGACTTCTTGAGGTTTCTTCTTACACTGCATCCCTTCTAAAAATATATTGGCAGTCCATCAAGGAAATAAATAAATAAAAACCTCACTGCAAGATTATCTTCCCTACTCTCCCCTTTTCTACAGAAATCTATCAAAATTCCTCCTTCTCCACAAATTGCCCACTAAATGCACAAACTAGTTCAAATCCTTGCCTTAATTATTCAGTGGTTTACCTAGAATTCTCTCTGGATATCACCAGCACTGGTCAAGTTCCCAGCAAAATCTATATTCACTGGGACACTACTGGGACGCACTCTAAGCATCGGCAGCAGGAAATGCTTACACCTGGAGCTCACAGCCACGTGAGATTGAAAAACCAACAGTAAACAGAGGACTACAGGACTGTTTATCTTCCAAAACAACCCCAGGAGTCAATGCTACAACTTGAGTTTCTTCAAAAATTTCTTACTGTTCACATCCAAGAGAGACACCTACGCATATAAACTAAGTATAAACTAATCAAGGTATTTCTCTGACAGACTGGAAAGAAAGAGAAAACAATGATGTTATTTTTATTTCTCTTTGAAATTATTTGGGAAAAGCTAAGTACTTTATTTAAACAGGCAGATTACATAGCTGGATAGATAGATTAGCCACACAAGATTAATACTGAAATGGTTCAGAATTGAATATCCAAACCAGTTAGTAAATCTCCTCACTGTAATCGTGCTACTTTTAAGAATTTATTCCTATCTACTAATTTAAACATTTACTTGAATCATTTTAAAAGATAAAATACTGCATCTAACAGTTCTCATGAGCTGATACAGAACTGGTATCCATCACCTGTAAAAATGTAAATACAATTTGAACGCTTTTCAAACAATCTAGATAACACTGAACAAAAAAGAAAACCCCTGTAACATCAGATGTTTGATAGCTTGTCCTTTATCTGCTTGATGTGACATTTAGGAAAACACATTTTAAGAAGTCGGTGATGTATTCGAACTGTAACAATGGTGTTTCTCATACCCTAGAACCTCAGTAAAATCACGGAATGACAGACTTTTAATAACGTTCCCCGAAACAATACTTTAAAAGACTATTTTACAAGCATAATGCAAAATTAAATAAAACTAGCACCCAAAAGATTTTTTCACTCCATAGAGAAAGATGTGGTACAGCCTGCAGAGTTCACGGGGGACTTCAAAGTTGCTATCAATCTTTATACAGAAAGCATTCAGATACAGCAGTGATGGGCAGCAGTATAAAACCCTGAGAGAGAGAAAAATAGATAAAATGCCCTCAGGAACAAGTTTCTTTCCAGGAAAGCTTACTAAACCAAGGCTTAAATTGAAACAGTATTATTTTTCTATGTAGCGGCAGTTTTTCATCTCTTAACTCTCTATTGTTTGTAATACACTCCCAAAATGAAATTTCTTTCCTAAAGGCCAAATTCTGCCAGTCCTCTTCCTGCTGAATAATTCCTCATTGCGTATGCAGTGCTGCAGCAGCTACTCACAGGGTACCGGTCCTGCCATGAGCACGCCAGGACAGGGCCCAAATGGAGCAAGTGCAGCCTCCCACTTATCAGTCTCCCCACATTAGGGCACTGTTTGGCCCAATAAATCACTTCTACTACCAACAGTGAAAAGTAACAGTAATACACCTAAACAAATCAGGCACTGTTTTTTCCTCCCCAAAAGGAAAGACATCTGCTTTGGATATTCCCCATCATTAATGTTGTAAGCAAGCAAGAGATAGAGCAGCACTCAGCAGCAAAACAAAAACTCAGGATTTCAAAGCACGTCTAATTAAAAATAGCGAAAGATCATCAGTTGAATGTAAACTACAAATAACTCAGCCTCTACCTCAAGAACTGAAGCCTACAGAATAAAGAAGCACCAGCACACTCACTCACCAGCTGTTCAAAAGACCTGATTCCCTTTGCTTCCTCTGCAAAGGATGTTCACACTGAGATACAGCTAAAGGCTTAAAGAGGGAAAAAGGGAAAGCCTGATCCATCGCATTAAACAGGGGACAATTGGGTGGCTGGGTGAAGAGCTACAAAACATCAGAGCGATGCAAGGTGCAAGGGGATGCTCCTCCAAGTTCCTGGGATAGAGCACCCTCTTGCATTTCCAGGCTGCCCTCTCTCTGTCCAGCCAAGGCAAGACACCTCCTGCCTTTCTGTCTCTGCAAACACTTCCTATCCCACCAACGACGCTGCCATGACTAGAGGTCTGGAAATAACTCCAGAGAGGTAGAAATTGCACCTCCCGTGGCCATTAGAAATGGAGAAGAGCTGAAACAGCGCTCACTGCTTTCCCTTCAGTTTCCCAGCCCTATCTGAATGGCAGGGGAAGCAAAAGGATGTGTAGAAAAAATGAGTGGGCATCAGCTATTTGGCAGCACCCGGCTCATTTCTTCCTGCATAGGCAAGATCAGCAGTCTAAGATGTGTGCATTGGGAGCCCTGGTGAGGCTGGCAGATACATCACAAGCTTTTTAGAAAATAGAGACAAACAAAAGAATGCAGAAGGCTTTGACTTTTGAACCTTTTAGATATATCTGGGTTAGATTTACAAATTTCTCCTTTTAATCTAGAAAGGCATCTCAAGAGAGATAAAAAAAAGGGCACACCTATGAACAAATATTGAAAATTTAGATCCTTTTAAACTAATACACCCCTAGAAATACTAAATTCCTGCCACTCAAACTGTGAGAATTGGTACCAGACCAAAGAAGTATTTTTAAAAATGCATGTTTCAAAAATAAATCCCACTTAACTACTAGAGAAGCTTCTGTCACATCTTCCCTCATCTAAGGAAATAATCATGTATTTTCTGGCAGCCCTAGCATCCCAAATACTACAAGATTTTTAGAAGTGAAAAAGCTGTATGGAAAGAAACGATGTCCATCCCTGTTATTTTATCTAAGTTGCCAAAGACAAACAATAAAGATAATTAAATCACTAACATTATCCTGGTAACAGTACAAAGTGTTACCTGTAGGAGATGGAGGTATTTGCTTTTGAAAATATATTATCTCAGTGCTGTTTCCCCTAAGAAAAATACAGTAAAAGTGAGAGAAGATTTCCCTGTCAGCTTGTAGCTGCTATAAAAAAAAAAAAAAAAAAAAGTAACATTTAAGCCCTAAAGAGCTCCTGGTCTTTAAAACTGCGAAGTACATACAGTTCTAGCTGAAACTAATAGGAGCTGCAGGTGACCAGCACTTCTGACTCGGAGGCCCCATGCACTGTACGGAGCACCATCCCTTTGAAATTTCAGGCTAACATTTATCAGCAGCCAATTTGCCGAAGTGTAAACCTTTTCCCCCACAGTATTTACTTTTCAAAAGCACCAAAGAGCGGTG
The DNA here is from genome assembly GCF_047663525.1 of Anas platyrhynchos. Lineage (NCBI taxonomy): Eukaryota > Metazoa > Chordata > Aves > Anseriformes > Anatidae > Anas > Anas platyrhynchos. Next base: position 117,719,189 of record NC_092588.1, read on the forward strand.
GGAGATGCAGCTCCCCTGCAACGCCGCAGCTCCAGCGAAACAGGAGGAGAGCATGAGAAAACAGCCGCTGTGAGCCTGACCGAACGCGAGCCCCCAGCCATTGTACATCACGATATTTCCAGAGCTCTCAGCCGTTGGGAACAGGCTTGCTGTCTCACTGACCTCAGCCGCTTTGCTCTTCTGTCCAGCTCCATTTTGTCCCCTGTGAAGCCAGCCAGCAAGAGCGGTGCAGGCTGTATTTTTGAAATGCTAGCATACCGACACCGGGACCTCCAGAGAACCGCGCTGCTGTTTCCCTCACCCTGCTGCCAACACCTGAAATCTGCCAGACAGCAGAGCATGGCAGGCTGGCCACCGAACAGCAGCGATGGAAGGATCAAAGCCCCGAGGAAGCCTGGGGAAGAGGCATAAAGGTAGTTTTGAACTAAAGGTGTGTGATCACAACCCTGAGCATTAGGAAAGAAAATGAAAGAAGTAGCAGAGTATGAACTGGGAAGGCAGAGTGACTCATTCCCAAGGTGATGGAGTAGCATACAGCAGGCAGGTAAACCCTAGACACTGGTGACCACGCAACACTTGGTCCTGGCTTTACAGCCCGCACCACAGCCTCCTACCAGGCTCTTCACTTCCCTCTGCTTCTGCTCCTACCCGCCTTTGCGAGCCCGGCTTATTTACATTGCTCATAAACTCCTGCAGGCAAAGACTAGCTCTTCCCCTGGTTTTGTATGCAGCTCAGCTCAGTACAACTGCACAGTCGGAGGTAGCCTGCAAACAATAAAACACCATCAAAAAATAAAGAGGGGAAGAGCACGACTGGCTTAGGAAACACCACCGAAATATCTGTTCTATAAAAAACATGTGATGGTCAAACGGCAGGACAAGCACCATGACATACACACAAGCACTCGCTGAAGGGCAAAAGGAAAACCAGAAGGGACCTCCAGAAGGATGAGAAAACAAAACAGGAAAAAAAATCCATAAAACAAAGGAAACAGTGAAGAGGCAAATTTGGAAACAAAAAAAAAAAAAAAAAAAAAGAAGGATCACAGAAGAAAATCACGACTACTGCTGGCTTTCCTTCCATTCACTTCACACTAACAATACTCACACCTCATACCTCAGGCTCTTCAAGGTCTGTCCTTGTCACCTAAGCATCAGATTGCCTCTTTACCACTGAGACTGGTTAAAAAGAAGGCACGAACTTACCTGACAATCTCTTCTGAGAGCAAATGAGAATGGGAAGGAGGAGGAAGGAAATAAAATTCACATCTCTCTACCCCAGAATAGCTGACTGGCACAGAAAGGAAGTCACCCACCAAAGATTAAGAAGTAATAAACAACTAATAATTTATTCCCTTACTGAAGAACAGGAGAGATGAAGCGTAAATACAGTCTACTTCACAGGCTGTTGTTGGAGCATGGCAGTCATACTTCATCCCCTCCACACAGATTGTAAAATCACAATCTACATCTTTGTGGCCATTGGCACAGCTCCTTGTTCTGCTTTAAAAACACCAATAATCCACCCTTGTTTATAGCATTTTCACATAATTATTGACAAACAAAGCCCTTGGGACACAAGAAGTTACCAGCATCAGGAATGTCATCCACTTCTCTCCCACCCACAACATACCTTTAAGTCAAACATGCCATATATATGTAAAAGATATAAATATATACTTTTTTTTTTTTTTTTTATACACAACTATTTCCAACACACCAATGAGGGAAGCACATATGACAGCGTTACAAGCCAAAATAGGGAGGGAGGAGGGAGAGTAATGACAACAGAGAATCTAAAATAAGTCCTGGCAAGCCCCACAAGGCCGGGCACGAGGAAACCAAAGCCAGTTGGCTCTGATGACTCTGCATCCATCAACTACTCTTTAGCTAACACCTATCAGTAAATAACTTCTTTGCCATTCCCTTGCTGATTAAGAGGGTGCTGTAGATTGCAGTTATCCTAAAGGACTGGAACCCAGACCAGTCCTTACAAGTTGTGACAACTGTTTGCAATATCCTTCCCATCGGTGTCTGACAGGAGGCTCCGCAGAGGACAGAGTCTTGGGGCTGTGCGTGGGCACCATTTGAGTTTCCCTCTGCTATGCAGCAGGATGAAGCAGTCCTTGGCATCCTTGTCCAGATGTCTGCTACGTTTTTTAATGTCTTCTGGAAGAATCTGGGCCAAGCATGGCTTGAGTCTCTGCAATGGTGCAGGCTGGGCCCTGATCTGCCCCTCATGCTACTGGCCACACAACTCAAACATACTCTTCACCTGGGCACCCCAGCAGGATACCAGACAACCTTCCCCATGCTGACTCAGCAGAGAGCTTCTCTCCTCTCCTCCAAGGAAGCAAGTCCTTCAGCACTACCCCAGTTTTCCTCCTACCTAGCAGGAGGGCGCAGGTGTGCTGGAGATCCAGCCCGCCTGGCACGGCCGCTCACTTCAGGTAAGTGGTTTTGAAAAAGTGCTCTGTAATGCTCGATGCCCCATCTGGGAGTCATATTGGGTCTGATTTCAAGTGTTTTGAGCACTCCATCTGTCGGAGCTGTGGGCACTCAGCACTTCTGGATAACCAGAGATTAACATGTCACTTCTGCAAATGTTTTTCCACTGTTTTCCCAGCTTTGCCTCCGCTATTACACCGCTCACACACAATATTTGCTCATAACACAGCAACAGCATTCATCTCCTCCGGATTCTGCCTGAAAAGAGGGGACATTGGATACTAAACAGGTCTACCCTAAAACTCTTGGTAATCTGGTATAGGCTCCTGGAAGTTGAGGCCATTATTTGCATGCAGCCATTACGTGAGCAAATAAGGTGTTTAAGGCACCTCTCAGAACGGGCTGTGAAGATTAGTTAATGTTTATACAACTCTCTGAAAATTGAAATGACTGCTACACACTGAGTATTACCACCACCAGGGATCCATTTAAGTAAAAGCAGCACAGAGAGCAAAGGAAACAAAACTTATTTCTTCTGTCCAGCACAATTATTGCCAGACTTATGCATGCTAAAAACACCCAATAACCCATCTAACGCACTAAATTAATGTTTATGCTATTAAGTTTAGACAATCTTATGCTGAAAGCTTTTCAAACTACAGGAAATTACACGTTGCGCAGGGACAACTGTATACAATTACAGTGATTTTGTAAAATGGCAGAGATATAAAGCAGAAGCGGACCGGCCAGCAAGGCTGCTAAATCACACAGATAACAAGTGCGTCCTGACGGGGCAGCAGCCTGGAGCTTTCTCCCGGGTGTTTGAAGAGCCAGGAGCTATAGCAGAAATCCCAAAACTCAGGAAGACACCACACACCCTTAGTCATGAGGCAGCAGCAGGCAGGTAAGATCAGTAGGTACCACTCCTGCTGCCACTCTGGAGTCACCGTGCATCGCCCAGACCCATTATTAGCCGACCCTGAATCACCAGCTGGCACCCCCTGCAAAAGCACCACTGGAAAAAACTCTTTTACTGGGGTTATTTGGATCAACCCCTGTGTTTCTTCAGGAGGCAAAAGCCTCAAAGGGATACTAAGCGCACCAACACAAAATCCTGCAAGGAGAGTGCTCTCCCAGGCAGAAAGCTCTCAGCTGCTTCGCTAAAGGCCACGGCAATATGTCTACTTTATGCTCGTTTTCACAAAGGATTGTTTAACAGTACTTAGCGCAGCCCTACCTCGACACAGCAAACGCCGTCTTAAAACAGCCTAGGTGAAGCTTTCAGCTTACCAAGTCAGCCTGAATGCTTTGTCAAACATCTGAAGGACTGCAGCGCTTCCGACTTTTCTCTGATGTCTTTCAGGTACAGAGCGGTATTAAAGCTAGTTTTCACGAATGCAAAACCAGGCAGAGACTCGGAAGTGCTACCGGTCCTATTCTTTACCTTACTCATTGTCTTGTTCACAGCTCATCTCGTCGCCAGTCTCCCTCTCACTGAACAATTTCAGAAGTGTCGTTTGCACACGAAGCAAGTATATATTATACAGTTCAATTACACGTGGGAGATTATTGGTTTGTGTGTATCAGCTAAGCAGAATGTCAACAGCTGTGTAGACACATCTCAGCCGATACGAAAAGTAGTCTTGTCGGCAGTTTTGATCTTAAAGTAAATACACTGAAAAACTTAGCTCTAATTAGGCTTAAAGGCAGATATGATTTTCTGGAATGAACACGAAACAAATGCTGCCGATAGCACTGTCTTTGCAGAATATCTTGTTTGCTGTTTCTTAAGTAGACAGGGCTTTCGAGATAAAATATTCTGACTCACAAGTGATGCGTCCCTGCTGTTTGTGTGTTGACAAAAACCTGAATTTTGTATTTTAAGCGGCGTGCTATGCTTCATTAATATGAAATCATCGTTCTGAATCGCAGACGTATTAGCTGAGCTCCAAGTGACCTAATTCATTTTTAATATTTCATAGTTGGTTAAAAGCTGAAACAAGAGATTGCTAACGCAGCTCTGACACCCTCGCCATGAATCAAAAGATGTAGGGAAAAGGTCATGTGCTTACCAACTGGCACCCAACCAAATTCATCACTGTAAAATGAGAGAACAGAAATAAAGACTGCATTTCCCATTATGCTTCTCCCTTCGTAAGAGCATCCATCAACTTGCACGTTACCAATGAGCGGAATTTATTTATATGCGTGTCCCCAAATAAAAGGTCAGAGATGCGAGAGAGATGAAATAAGGACCAGAGCCTTTGTCTAACCAAGAAGTAGTTCCTTCCCTTTAAAGCAAACTCGGCAGCAACAGCCTTTGAAGACCAAAAGGAGAAACAATTCCCAACCACATAAAGAAACTAACAAGTCCCTTATATGGCTAAGAATTGCAATGCCATTTTTTTTTCCACAGCCGGAAAAATTAGAACAAGAGGGAAAAATAGAGCAAACTTTAAAAAGGCAGTTCTCCGAGCACCAGGGAATTCACGCAGGCACATCGTTCCAGCTTTAAGAACTGCCAGATACTTTCTTCTTGAAAGAGAAGGAGGACATTACACCAGGTGAGTCCCTGAAATCCGTGTTTTAACTCTCCTGCTGTAACTATGGATACCCAGCTTTCAAACCCTTTTGTGATGTGGCAGAACACCAGGCTCCCTTGTCTGCTCCTCTTGTGAAACACCTCCATCTGAAGTCCCCTAATCTCCCTCTACCTGGCAGGTCACCGATGCACCACCTCAAGGTTTTCCCAGCTCCCTGCATCCAAAGAAGCCGCCCGCCCCCTCTGCTCTTGCTCCCCTATCTTCGATCCACCTCTCCCCTTCGAGAAACCCTGAGTCAGAGGTTCCCGGCTTCTCACCCAGGATGGCAACTCGATCGCATTGTGTTTTGTTTCAGATAACCAGAGGATTTCTCACGAGTTAAGCGGGATGCACAGCCCAGCCGGCCCCGCCACCACTGCGGAAAGGTCGGGCTCCCGTGCAGCATCAGCATCGGGACTGAACTTGGAACAGCTCGGCCTGGCCAGCCTCTAAATATAGCGAAGGGAGGAAGGGCTGTGAAAGGGCGTGGGGAAGGGAGTGGGCCCGGAGCCAGGCGAGCAGCCGGTGAAATAAGGCAGCACCACGTTGGCCTGTCCCGCTCTTCTCTCCCGCACCCTGTGGTGAAACAGAGCGGTTAAGCAGAGCTCAAGGATTTAATCTGTTAATGCAAACTCACAAAATAAGAACAAACTACTATTTGATTTATACGCTCTGTGTGTGCGTACAAATCTGTTCGACAACTTCTCTTCTTGGATAGCTTCGAATCGCAAAGGAGTGACATCACTTCCACTACATGACAGCCTATAAATCACCATCAACCACATGGCACCATCCATAAAAACGTGTCAGGGAGACACCAACAAGGAACAAAATATCAGAGAGCTTTACATCATCAACATGCAGTCGTATGCGTCTTCTGGCTTCTGCTATGATCTATACAGATCAGGTGGTTTATTTCATTCATTTGCATCTGAATGAAGTCAATACAATTAGCAGAGGAACCCTTATAGAAAATCTGTCCAAACAATTTAATCTGCATAAATTTACCAGAAATTAAACCTTTTTTAAAAAAGGTTTTTTGTTGTTTTTTTTTTTTTACCAGAAATTAAACCTTTTTTTTAAAAAAAAAAAAAAAAGATAAATTGTTATGTGTAATACTGAAATTGATTTGACAGAGAATACATTGGCAGGGACTTCATTCCCATCACTGTTACAAGAAAATGAGATACAAACAAGCAAGACAAGAAAAAATGGGAAAAAATGGAAAAAAAGGTCCTTCCATCCAAAAGCATGAACAAAATCTCTTTCTCACTTGACAGTGTCAGGCCTAAAAAAAGAAAATACTCTCAGCTAATAAAAACTTCTAGGAGAAGAGATTAGCATTTGCTGTAAACCAACATAATCAAAAAGACAGTGTGGCTAAGGAATCCAACAGGAGCCTTCAATTTAGGACTACAGATATGGTAAGTAACCTTTGCTTCACTTCTCCATTTAGAAACCCTGTGTTGTCAGGAAAGACCTACAGAGAAAACCGTTTCAAGTTTCAAGGAAGCTACACAGTATTTTTATCTTAATAACTACACAAATAAAAGCAAAATCCCTGCTCTGTCCTTTACTTCTTGAGGATTAACCATGCTTACTCTCTCACAGAAATTGCTAATCTTCATTACAGGCACCAGGCTCTACGCGAGACATCTCATATGACTCAATTAGACTTCCACTACATATAAATCATATCTCAACTGTGGCAGAGAGAGACACAGACAGAAAGACGGAGAATAAGCAGGACAAAAAAAAAAAAGATGCTGTAAAAGTATAAATTAGAATAAAAGGCATTAAATAAGAGATGTAGCCTCCGAAAGCCCAAAATGCTGTTAAAACATCAGATGAGGTATGTCCTCACCCAATTGTACAGTTTAGAATGTTTTTGACAGTTCTCATTTATTTAAAAAAAAAATTAAAATAATAATGTATGTTGTTCATCTGTCCTGGTTTTGCCCTGGAGAACAGTATGTGCTTTGTGGGCCTGATTCTGTGTTACTGAAGACAACTGAAGCTCTTTCATTGATTTTTCAAGGGAAGCAGAACAGATCCCTGTTGCTATAATTTCTATTCAATAATATTATTGTTAATCAGCTATATAAAATATTGGTATGTCATTCCGCATGAGTACACGCAACTCTCAGGCTGAACTCTCCGCACAGAGAGAGTAGCTCTCCATGTAGAAATGTTTACTTCTAAACTTCCTTCCAACACTCAGCATTGCCCATAGGAGTGGGAAAGAAATTGCGAAACACCACTATGCAAACACTCACAACATACACTGTGACAATATTTGAGTAAATCACTGTTCTCGGTCTCCCTTCTCTGCCCATCTGCAGTCTTTGGTATGGAACAACTATATCATAAAAGCTCTTATTCACACATGCTTTTGATATTACACTATTTAATCACATACAGCTGTAGCTGATGAGACTGTTACAAAACACAATTTTAATGCAGCACTGGAAGCAAGTTCTGGAGGCACATCAACCATTTTTCTCTACATAAAATTCTAACATTAAAAGACTTTTCTTCAAGAAAAAAAAAAAGAAACAAAATAATAAAAACAGCCCACTCTTCTTCTTCTTTTTTTTTTTTAAAAAAAAAAAAAAAAAATCTGCTTCTCTTCCTGGACACTCCGGAACGGGCTTGTTTGCAAGTGAACTCAAAGTCCCTGCCCAGAGTATAGATAGTGACAAACCCACTTCCCCCACACCAGAAAAAATAATAATTAAAAAACCCTGCTTGAAATTATACGCAGAGAGAACGCTATCCAGGCTACTTACAGCAAGACCTGAAATGAACTCAGACATCCTGCTTGGAACAAGTCTTTCCTTATCTACTTTTTAATTCATGGAAATATACGAACTAACACTCCGATCATTTTTTACAAAGATACTTGCATTAAAGTACAAACATACCGTTGTGATAACTTTGAAAGCCCACAATACATTAAAAACCAAATCAGTAATTCAGAAGGTTGCCTTGTATCAGCGATTACAATTTATAACTATTAACACAGCGTTTGCCACAGTAACACCTCGGTAGCCTAATCTGCTAAATGCTTGCAACTTCCATCTTTCCTTAAGGAATTAATACATATGCTTCCAAAATAATTCCCCATGGCATACAGAAAAATATGAATGTTTAAAAGACTAAAAATTTCATCTTTCCTTTCCCACTTTTATCTTTTTTTTTTTTTTTTTTTTTTGAATTTAGCAAACTTACATTGAGACAACACTTGAAAAGGACATCAACTAAGCAATTCAACGTTGTTTCAATATGTATCATGGTGTCCCTTACAGGAAGGAGCATGTATTTATTCAGGCACATAAGGATAGACAGCAAACAGTAATGGAAAATGACCAAGTTCATATATTTTTGAGTTTTTCAGAGGACCATTGCTTTTACCTTCCTGACTGTTTAAAGCAAGCGGCAAAAATACTAGAGGTAGATGTTAATGTTACTGCCAAAATTACAACCGGGCTCACATGTTTTTAAATGCCATTTAAACAAATTTCTTGCAACTTTAAGGCAGCTCTCTGAGGCATTTAAAACACGCCGCCACGTACTGAATCAAACGAGGGCTCAGCGCGAACAAACTTCATTCCTCGAAATGCACTTCTCTATTTGCAAGTGTTTGCCTTCACTTTTGGCACTATCACATGGGCTCCAGCTAGACTTTTGAGCTCTGGCGGCAGTCCAAGCTGCAGATGGTTGGAAATGCAGCCTGAAATCAGTGTGTGGTTGATGAATTACTCCTTACACCTGACCCCGGCTTCACACCAGGCACCAGGCACAGTCTGAGCACCACCAGCCAGAGAAGCCCTGTCAGGCATCTCCGTAGCTGGAACGCTTCCTTCGAGGCCTTCTGCGGGGCCAGATGGCCAAAAGCAGGGAATGCGGTAAACTCGCTAAACAGAAACGTGAGTGACAAGAGACTGCGGGGTGGGTAGGTACAAGGTGAAGAGAGGCGAGAGCTCCGCGCCGATTCCAAAAATACGCTTTCTAAAAGCGGCTGGTGGCACGAGAAGGGAGGCGTGCTGGTGGCGTGCAGCTGAAAGAGGTCCCTGATTCCTTCCTGCCAGAGAATGCCCTAAAAAAGGAAAAGAGGAAGCGAAACAAAACAAAGGGCTTCATCCAAATGCACACACCCAAACACGCACCCACTGAGAGACTTTTTGCAGTTTAAACACTTCTGGGTACACCTGTTTGAGTTTCCCCGTTGTTGTCTCCTCAGGTGGGGCAAGTATCTGTCGCTTCACAGCCACGCTCATTAAGCTCCTCTTGCCTGGGGGCTGGTCCACATGTTTCTCACATCCAGAGAGACAGAATTTTACTCACATAAGCATTGGGAAATTGCACTTCTGGCTTTTGCATGCATTCACACGTGCATCAGGCGCAGAGAGATTAAGGCGCACTGCGGGTACAGCCAGCACTGCCTCCCTGCTTGGGGTATTTCGGCCTCCTCGCTGGGGAGCAGGGTCAAAACCCTGAGAGTCAAACCACCAAACCCAAACCATGACTAACAAATAAGAAACATCCAGAGAATGCATGAAAGCAAACCGCACAGAAACAGCTGCTAAACTGGCTTATTTTTACCCCAAATGCAGGTACAGAGATCACAAAACAAAATTCCTGTCTGCAGGTAACTGTGACACCTTCTCCTTCCCACCGGAACGATTCAGGTTTTTTCTGCATACAGCTACTGAGCAAACTTACCCCATCTCTAGGTCTGATCGTAAGTTGCAGGGAACAGAGATAAAGCAGAGCATCTACTAAATTAAAGCGACTCTTTCAAATATACTCAGATAGTTTAGGTTAAATCTTTTTTCTTTTCAAATCATTAAATGGAATTTAATGGTGCTCAGTTTTGTTTTTCCATTGTGCAAAAGGGGAACGAGAAAAGAATTTGCTTTGGCAAGCAAGAAACTAAAGAAATAAATGCAGACCTCAATGTGAAATTTCGTCTCATTATCATTTTATACGTGACAATTTACAATATACTGCTGTAAACCAGTTGCTTGAGTAGTTACGCCATCAGCAAGGAGACAAGGAAATTTATTTAACAGCTCAAAATAAAAAACTGCTGTAGCTTCTCATCAGATAGGTTCAGATCTATCTCCTCACAATATTCTTTGTGGCAAGAGCACAAGACTACCCTTGATTCACAAGAGTAACAAAAAATGTTTGTTTTGAAGTAAACTCCTAGCACTCCAAGAATGAGACTCTAGGCAGATCCTGGGAGCAGAGAAGTTCAAACACTTCGCTTCCAAATTGCAGTTGTCAGACAGTGTCATGCCAAAACAAGAAAAATAAGGTCGCGTCTTTCCTCAAACTCAATGCTTGTCCTTAAGAGATATATTGAATTCCTTGCAATTGTCTCTTAAAAACTGACTGACCTTCCCCCCTGATTATTCTCAGTTTTGGATGACATTGGGTTTATCTAAACCTGCAATTAAAGTTTTAGCTTCAGTGGTGGCATCTGATAATTAAGGAGCACAAGTAAATTGAATAATAGGAGTGCGTGCTTCACGTTGCACAAAAGGCCACAAAACACTTTAAAAACTTAAATCAATCAGCCAAACATATGGAATCCATTTTTTCCTATTTATAATCCTATTACCCATATAGCTATTCATTTACACCACTTCTGCCTAACTACGTGCCAGCTAAGTTAGAAGATACGAACGCAGATTGGAGACTGAGCTCTTACGCAGCTTCGTGCTCCCCCAAGAGAAGGACGTGATGCAGAGTGAGGCAGTGCTTCCCTGAGAACAACCGAGACAACTTCATGAAACACGCAAAGCAAAAAGCAGCACTTCACCCAGACGTGGTGGGGTACACCCATTTCAAAACTTCGCCCATTTAACATGCTGCCACTCGGCGTTTCACAAGCTGTAGACAAATGCCATAAGAAAGCCTAGAATTTCTTTCTTAATTACAAATGAATGCAACCCCCCCCACCACCACCACCACCACCCTCAGCGTGCATGTCTATGAACATAAGAACACATTCTTTCCTAAGAGCTGAATCCTACAACGTTCTGTACAAAGGACAGTTTTGAGAAATTAGAAAAAAAAAACGATGAAGTTCACAGTACAGTCAGAGTCATGCAGGGGTTTATTAACATGAGTTGCTCCAACAGGCATGATAAAAGATACAGCTCTCCACCACAATGTTATTTGATTACCCGAATATTAGCTTTAGACACACAATGGATCTAACTGCTTTAAAATGTCCCAGAAGCTGATGGCTAGCTTTAAGGTAACAAAATCCAGATGCTGCCTGTCTGCACTACTCTAAACTCTTAAAGTCTATAGAAGTGAAAAAACTCATATGCATGTCTCTGTATGCATGCGTGTATGTGTTTGTTATTTAGGTTTTATCCATGCACTTAACTGTGGAGTGAGGGAGAAAAGAAAAATTAACATCATATAAACTGTACCACCGATTTGCAATGTTACCTGTCCTTGCAGCAATAGCGCATGTGTGCGCAGACAGGCGCACATGACTTTTCACCGGGTTGATAATTTTATATACCAGCTATAAAAGCGCGTTTAATTTAGCTTTTCCGTACCGTGGCTTTTTTTTAACCTAATGCTTTAAAAAATATCGTTACTATTTTAAGCTCAAATGCAAGGTTAACTTCCTTAAAAAGCTTATTTATAAAGTTTTAAAAAAAAAAAAAAAAAAGGAAAAAGTAGAAAAAAGAGAGACTGGCAAAATGTAAGCTACGTGAGTAAAAGGCATGGAATGTCCAATATTTCTCCTCCAATACTCGAGGCTATTGTTCTTTCAAAAAAACACCATCAATTGTTTCATGTCCTTGGCTTGCCAGGTTTTGAGGAATAGCATCAGTCTGCGTCCCCCAATCCCCCAAACAGTTAAAGCTATAGGCAATATTGCAGTCAGGGCTAGTGACGGGCTGCTGCTGCAACAGCAACAATACACACTAAATGGTCACAAAGGTAAAATGCAATTTGGATCGACCTTGAAAGGAAGAGGAAAAAAAAGCAAGAAAAATCCCTACAAAATATAAAATTAAAAAAATCTTAAATTTTATACAAAAAGCCTGCACAATAGGCTGAAAGAAAGAGCCCAGCGAACAAATGAGAGGTAACCCTGTTAGGAATTACAAGGCTATAATCACATTGAGTGGTTCTGGTGTCGTCGCAACTCACCCCAGCCTGATTCTCAGTTTTGACAATTAGTTAATTTATATCATGCAGCAGTCTGGCTATAAACGTTAACGGGAAAGTAATTTTATTAACGGGGAAATATAACTTAGCCTTTCAGAGCCGCCACCAGACCAACGTGTTTCAAACCAAAAGTCTGCACGAGCCAGCCTCCCCAGGGCACCCCACACGCGCAGACACACACGTCAAACGTCCCATGTGTTAAATTCGCCACAGAAGCACAACGTGTGTCCGTGTACGTAGGGGTACATGCATGCGTGTGCACCCCAGCTATATTTTTTTTCCTTCAGAAGGATGCTACTTTATTGACTGAAACTGTTAATCCGTGGCTGTGAGGTTACACTCCAAAGCAGGATTTTTTTTATTATTATTTTTTTTCTATACCGTGTCCTACCAGGGTTTGCAAACTTTCGTTTTAGGGTTTTCTTTTGTTACTGTCCCTTGGTTACAAAGGATATCTTTTCAGAGAGCAGACTATTATACAACGGCACGAGAAAAATAAAGCTTTAATTAACCAACTCATGGCCAGGTAGCATCGACTTTGCTCAGCCCCTGAGGAAGAAGAAGATGCAGGCCTGCTTTCCAGTCTCCCGGCATTTTAAAAATTATGGAGAAAAGAAAGAAGGAAAAGGAAGAGCCCATGCTTGGGTACGCTCTCCAAAAGTAGCTACCCTCTATTTCTAGACCTTTGAAATGCAACAGAGTAGAGCCCTATCATCCTCAATGTGTAATGAAATATTAAAAGCAGTGCAACCCACTGACACAAACTCCGCCAGATTTACAGCCCGTTCGCTCCTCATCCTCCCCAGCCCTTCACAGCATCTCCCGCTCAGCTGATTAAAAGTTTGAGTTTCCACAGACGCCTTTTCTAAGGGCAAAACGCTTTCAAGCCCCGGGTGAACTGGAGGGATCGCTGCAAGAGCCATCGAAGCAGCGTTTCGTGCCTGATGCTGTCCAGAGCAATCCTCACCCTGTGCCATAATAAACACGCTACCTGCCCGGCGTTACGATAGCGCTCACCAGAGCGCTCTCCCAGAACAATAAAAGGAATTGGCCGACGCCAGCGGCCCTCGAAACAAATCCGGTCGAATAAATAAAATTAAAGCACGGACACCAACCTTCCTGCCTCTCTCCCGCCTGCTCTCTGCCTACCAGCTCGGCTCTGCGTGACACCCAAGCCCAGGAAAGGAGGGAAAGGCAGCGAGCCCGGCCAGCAGCCCCTGCCATTTGCACCGCTCGCTCCCCATCGCCCGCCGAGTGCCCGGCGGGACCCGCGCCCTACCTTGGTTTGGAGATAGTGGGGGTAGTAGTAGGTGTACTGGGGGTACATTGGCTGCTGGTCCAGGCGTTTGCCCATGTAGCTGGAGTCCTTCTGGCTGGTGCAGGGAACTCGTTGGCAGGGTGTAGTGCCCCAGGGCCTTTTTCTTCCCTCTCACGCCGCTATTCCTGACAGCGCGGGCGACGGAGGAGGAGGCTGCCGAGACTTCCTCGCCGTCTACCGCGCGCTACTTCCAGCGCAGCCAAAAACGCACAGGCGCGCACATCGAGGGCTGGGTGGCTGGCTGCGAGGGTGGGAGGAGGTGGGTGGCAGCCCCCTGCCCGGCTGCCCCCCCGCTGGCAGCGGCAGCAGCGTGCCTCCGGCGGTGCCCGCTGCCCGGCCGGGGAGCGTCCTGCGAGCGGAGCCGGGGAGGCAGCGCAACTCCAGCCCGCTGCTTGCTTGCTTCCTTCCTTGCTCTTCTTCTTCTCCTCCTCCTCCTCCTCGCTCGCTCTACCTCGTCCTCGCCCCGCTCTCGAGCCCTCCCCTCTCGCTCCCCACCCACCCCCCTTCAAAAAAAAAAAAAAAAAAAAAAAAAGGGAAAAAAAAATAAAGAGGAAAAAAAAAATTAAAAATTTAAAAAAAAAAATAGGAAAAAAAAAAAAGAAAAAAAAAGGGGGGGGGAAGGGAGGGAGGGAAGAGCCTTCCCCAGCCTAGTTGCCGCTGCCTCCCTCACGGAGTGACATGGTGCTCGGGGCTCGTCCTGTCTTTCATTCAAACCCCCTCCGCGCCGCGCCGCCGGTGGGAGGGACCTCGGCGCGCCGCTCCCCCGGGAGGCCGGCGCAGGCCCCGCGGCCGCCCCCGCGCCCCCGCCCCCGCCCGCTGCCGCCGCCACCGGCCCGGCCCGGCCGGGCCCCGCCGCCCCTTTTCCCACCCTCGCAGCCCGCGGGGCTGGGAGCGCCGGGAGGCTGCGCTGGGACCTGGGGGGAGCCCGAGCGGTGGGGGTGAAAAATGCTCCGACGGCGATTTTTGGATGTATTGAGGCGGCGGGGGGTGTGAGGCTGAGCAGGGCAAGGCGGGGTGACCCCCTCCCAGCCCGCCTCAACTCCTCCGTGCAGCGCTTCCCCGAGCGGCTGGGGGACGACCCGGGGCCAGACATATTAAATACATACTTTGTTCGAGCGCTTATATAAGGCTGGGTTTATTTAAAGTTGGAACAAAATGGAGGAAGAGGGTAAAGAGGAAACTCGCCCGGCGTGACTTAGGGTGCCTTCGGCCGGACACCACCACACCAGTTACACAGTTGCCACAAAAGTTACACACTGGTCCCAATGCCCCCAAAACCAAGCCATCAAGGCTCAGCTCCCAAGGCCAAAGCAGCAAATCCCACTCCAACGCACCCCACCTCAGCCAGGTGAGGGGCCAGGCACCGTACCCACACCTTGCCTACCTGCGGGACTTCACACCTGCACACGTCCCCATGGCATGGATCGGTGTCTGCACAGGGCCTCCCAACATCCACCCCCTGAAGGACTCAAAGGGAGAACACATCGTGCAACATGACTAAATCACCAGAAGAAAGTGTGTGAATAACAAAATGTTTCCTCTTGTACACAAGTCCCAGCATTTCTCCTTTTTTTTATGAAAAAAAAAAAAAATCCTTTAACACGTCATCAGATCCCTGGGCCTTTCTACAGTGGCTTTGCCTATTTCTAAATTCACGGTGGGGAATATGGGGTGGCAGCTTCTTTTTGTTTTTATTTAAATCATCAATAGTATTGCAGTAGGATTGTCAGCTGCTGTATTATCAACCAAATTACTTCAAAAAAAAAAAAAGAATTATAAAAAGAATTTCTTTAAAGGGACACTTCTCAAGGCTGGTAGAGCTAAAATTAAACTTGCCAGCTGTGTTTTGGTTTGTGGGCACGTGCTTGAACATGACAGGAACATGGGAATATCACGCTTTACGCTGGCAGTTTGCTGTTCGTGTAAGCAGGGATATTTGTTCTGGGTTCCTCCAACTGCCCCATCACCAGCTAACTGGAGAGCAGAGGAAAGCAGCTGAAGGAAATGGGCAGCACAGGACGCAATATGCAAGTACAAAATACTGCCTGCATGCATTCTGGGGTTTCACGACCAGGCAGCATTAATTATTGACACTTGAGTACCTGCCCACATGGTAGGAACAATGAGGTGCCACATGTACACAAGTGTGTGGCACCTGTTTCAGGAGAGAAACTTTTGGGGAACCCATTCTCTGTTCCCAAGCCACTGCACCAGCATTAATTTTTGACCTCACTCAACTCGGAGCACCTTGAAATACATCCCGTTGCCTCAGCTCCCAAAGTCATGGATAGAGATTCAGCAGAAAGGCCCAACTGGACAAAGCACTGAGTACTTTCTATCTGTTCTGCAGCCTGGGCTGCTGAGGAGTGCTGGGTCCTGTGTAATCTTGTAGCAGAGGTGAAGAAAGACAGAATCTGGATGAGCAGCCTGACATTTCCCACTCCCAGCCCTAAGCTGGTTCTATTGCTACTCAGCTTTAAATACACCACCTTGCCTCGTACTACATGATACTCGAGTGATGCTCTTGCTTACGCCCTTTTTTCTTCCCACATCTCTCCAAAGGTGAAATAGGCTGTTGGAAGGCTTGTATCTGCAGGAGCAAATAGTGACTGCTTGGCTGTGTGCTGTGCTTTCAGCCTGACAGCGTTCAGGTTGTTCTTCCAGCTGCCAGAATTAAGTTGCTGTGCTTCTCCCCCCACCTTCGCACTTCTCCCTCAGGATATTAGCGTGGTTTTTCTTCCTAAGCGGTTTGTTTGTAGAAGGAGATGTAACCAGATTTGGGGGAAGAAAGAACCTATGTGTACAGAGTGAAATAAAAAAGGATACTGAGGAAGTAGAAAAACTTGCACTCTGACCAAGAACTCTCCTTGAACGTGCACAGTTTGCTGTGGCCGGTGTTTTGCAACCAGGAAGGGCCATTCTGTCTGTTTCACCTTACTGCTCTGAGTATTTCACCTCATGACATAAAATTTAAATACAAGATTTCCACACGTGCCCCATCGTGTGCACTGACTGGTACTACCAACAGCTTTCCCTACCAGGAAAATGTCGGGAGGCGCGGGAGAAGCCGGGCTGTTCCCAGGCCAGGTAGGGCTGGCTTCAGATCTGCCATTCACCAGCACTCCCCCAGCTTGCTGATGGTTTGAGTTTCCCTTTTCACCTGTAATCCTGCCAAGGTGCTGAGCAAGAACAGAGACCGCTCAGCATCTGGCATGCTTGAGCCTTCAGAGATGCAAGATAGAGTGGAGGCAGCAAAAATAGGAATCCAATATAAAAGAGTAGGGGGCCAAGGGGAGAAGGCGGGAGGCAATATAGCAGAGCAGAAATGCAAATGAACAGCCACAAAAGCAGATTTAGATAGCACACAGCCTCTGAACAAATGGTAGCGCTGGAAAATGGAAAATTTCCATTTGCAAAATACAGACATCAAAAAGATCATCTGTGACTTGGGAGCACACTGTTTAAATAGAATCCCCTTCATTTTCTGGCCTGTGCATTTGAATAACCGAATCCACTTGCAAACTGAAATACCAGTTTGCCTACTGAGTGTTAAGTATAAATGTTCCTCAAAAGAAAAGACAAGCTGTTCAGTCCCAGCGAGCAAACTTCGCAACTTTCCTTCCTGCTATTGGATGCTCGTTGTCAACCCCAACCCCGGAGCACTCGTGGGAATCCAGCGAGCAAGCCAGGACCTAGCGCACCTGAAAAGGAGTTGCTGCGCCGGTGTCACCCGACGTGCAGGGAGTTTTGCAAGACAGGCAAGCAATAGGAATCTCTTGGACAGGAAATTT
This sequence comes from Anas platyrhynchos, assembly GCF_047663525.1. Classification (NCBI taxonomy): domain Eukaryota; kingdom Metazoa; phylum Chordata; class Aves; order Anseriformes; family Anatidae; genus Anas; species Anas platyrhynchos. Next base: position 117,736,534 of record NC_092588.1, read on the forward strand.
AGAAATAAATAAATGGGAACCAATCAGCTGGAAACCAGACAGCCAAATTTATTCAAAGGTAGATGCCAAAGGATATTAACTCAGAAACAACCAGCGCTGTGGATAAGCAACGTGGAGTTAACTGACAGGGGAAAAAAAAAAAAAAAAAAGAGAGAGAGAGAAAAAGAGAGAGAGAGAATAAACTGAGGTAAAGAAATTATGTATGTTTGGATGTATTTTTACATTTCATAAAACACAGATTTCTTCATTCACAAAAAGAGATTCAGAATAAAATCACAGGCACCTACTAGAAGAATGTAATTCAGGGGCTCTTATTTGCTAAATACATCTCTACATGTGCTCTTTTTCCCTATTTTAATAATTTTTTTTAGCTTTCTATGAAAACCTTCTTAATTCACATTGAGCTGACTCATGGAGCAATTCAAGCATTTTCTAGCTCCTTGCTCTTGAAAAGCAGCAATGTGTACTCTAGAAGAATTACCCTTTGACAAAATTAAGGCAAAATCATCTAAATCAGGACTAGGGAAAAGTCTCTCATTCAGCAGCAGAAATGCAGCAGCCATCATCTAAAGCAATATAATAGGTTAAGGAAAAATACCAACAATGATTATCTCGGGCTTACATTTTTGACACTGTCTCTCAGCTTTTATTCTCTCTATTTACTCATTAAAGCTGGTTTCAAAGGAGACCATAGTGATGTCTGACAGCTTGTTTACAATGGGTTACAAGAAGAATACTGATTTTATTTCTAGATCTGTCAGCTCCTTCAGTCCAGATACTTTAAAACTACATTGACGAACACAGGATCTTGCTATTTATTAGTTAGTTTATCAGGCTGATTTGCCTAAGGATAGCTAAGTGAATTTCTATCAAGCGATATATTCCGGTGCAACCAGGATCACTAAAGCATGCAACAGAAAAAAGGCAGAAAAAAGACACCGAGCAACAGAAGACTTAGCATTGCAACAAGACAATTAGGGAATTAAGTGCTTGAGATCGACAAATTCTCTCTGAGGTGGGGGATGCCACTCTTTTCTGATGTGCCATGCCTCAGCCCTACCTGTGGCTCCAGAAAGCGGACCCCAAGATTAACGTAGTGGAAGCGATTCTCTATCCCGGTCTCATCCTGCCTCAATGTGGCATTTGGCTGCAGAGGGAGGACCCCCTGTTCACATCTCCTCACTCCCTCAGCAACCCAGGCTTTCTGTCAGTAGTATGGCATGAACGTTAACATGCCATTTTTTTCAGTAAGGGGGAGGAAAGGAAGGGAAGACCCACAAGAGATCAACAACACAAAGGGTGGCTTTCCCCACACACATATCTCCCACCTTCATGAAGCCACACAGGTTTGTCCTCCAGTCTTTGGCACAAACCATGGCAGTACCATGAGGTTTAAGATGAGGCAGAGCTGCAGGCAGGTAAGATATTGGACAACAGCAAGGGTTAGCCATCTAGCTATCATTAGATTTTATTATTTTTCTCCCCATCATCATCTACTTAATATTATTCAGTATTTCCATGTTCAGTATTTCCACTGATTGACTTCTAAAGGCTCAGTCCTAAAGGACATCTTCAGACAGTGGCAGAGTGGAAAATTTCAAGAAAAAAGGTGAACAGTGAACATTCACTGATAGCAAATTGTATTTTCCATCTGATACAATCTCTTGCCTGCACAAGCAAATGAAACCAGCAGCCAGTTGTACAGACAACCCAAATTTATGTGCTAAAGTCCTCTTTCTGCAGATGTTAACAGACACAACCACAGTAAATAATGTTGCCTTTATCTTTTATCTATGGTCTACTTCTTATGCACCTGAGAAGCTTTGCAAGCATTGATTCATTCTGTGATGTGAAAGAGGATGAAGTGACATAGCCAACCAGTGGCAAAGCCGAAGTTGTTACAACAAACGGTGGATGCCCATCCTCATCACCCATCACCACACCGTGATGGCCATAGAAAACATAACCTGCAGGTAAGGACTGGTGCTTTCATCAGTCCTGAAGGGGATTCATGAGGGCAGAAGGTGGCTCAATGGCAGGGAAATGCAGTGTGGGGACATGGGAGAGCAATATGGGATGCAGTGACTCGCTGCTGCACCCTCAAACAAGATTCACATCAATAATTCAAGGCTTTCAGAAAACACCGGGATTTTGCAGAGGTTAGGCCTTTCAAAGGTTGCATTTTCTATAGCAACTCCACATCACGAGGTAGTAAATATTGTGCCTGTTCTTGAGTCTTTACAGTTAGGATAAAAAGGGCAAGCTTTTCATGCCTCCAGACAGCAGCAGGACTAACCAAGGTCATTTTGCTAGTCCAGCACATTAACTTAATGCTACCAGCATTACAAGTGGCACAATGTCAGGGAGAGAAATTCTCCACTTCCCACCTTCCTCCCTCCAAAGTCCTGCTTACTAGTCACCTTCCCCACCCCTCTGTTTACTTAAAATCAGACTGTAATCAGGAAACGTGAGCTTTTTTTCTTGAGGAAGTTTATTTCTGAAGGTAATGGGGAGACGTAAATATGCCGCCTGTTTACTGAGGCTCATAAACACATAAGAACACAGGCAATTAATTGTCACTGAGAGAGTTCCACTGAACATGGAAAATCCTAGCTTTTTAGGGCACGTTTAAGTAAATGTTCACCCATCATGTACTGAATTACTTAGTGAGATATTAATTTTGTCCTCCAACTGAGGGTAATCACAGAACAAACCAGCATTATTCACATTGCTCTCTGAAATTACAGCGAGGGTAAGCTGAAGAACAAAGGCCAGCAGGAGTCGAGCCTCTCGACTTGAAAGGAATTATCTTTTCCTCTAATTGAAGCGAGGGCTGTTTTGTTTTGGTTTTTCTTTCCTTCCTCTCGCTAAACTTCCAGCAGCACTCCTTGGGAGAATGGCTCCTTGCAGCGGGCTGGTGCTCTTGGAGCCCAGGAGCAGCGCCTCATCTGCATGGGAAAATTTACTGAGCTGACTGTACCAGCATCCTTGGCAGACAGAGTTATACCAGCAGAGCTCTTCATGCGGGCTTACGCCAGTAAGTGGCCCTATTTACGTAAGGCCAGAAAGCTGAGAGGTCTGGGTCCTGTTTGCTGGTGCTGCCCCTGACCTAGGCTGTGACCTTGGACAAACAAACCACTTCTCCATCTCCCTCCTGCCTTGCTCAGCCTCAAGAGCGTCAACTGGAAGCTCTCTGCAGCAAGAGCAATCTGCTGGATTTCATAGCAGCAAGGGAGAAGCTCGATTTTGGTAGGGCACCACAACAGCACATCATCAGAAATCTGTAATAATGTACGTAAACTGCTTGTTCTTACACCAGCCAGCCAGCTGGTGCTAGATGACTCTCACGGGCTGGGGCATTTTTTTTTTTTGCATGGGAAAAAGTTAACAATAGGCAAGAACAGAGGGTCATCTCAGGCGAAATTCTTTCGCTATCAAATATAATACTTTCAGCTTTCTCTATACTTATCCTCCCTAGCATGCCAAGACACATTTCTTCTTGTCTCTTTCATATCTGGCAGGCTTTTTTATCCACTAAATAACTCTTCATCTAATGCTGGCTGTAAATAAGGCCTGAAGGAGCCTTGGCTAATAATTTCCATTTCATTTGGTAATAGACCCCCTTCTAAAATGCAGTACAATTACAGCAATACACTTAAAATTTTGCCCAAAACTTCATTCATGAGTGTTTGTAAAAATATTGTTTTTCAATTACCACTATTGCTAATTTTATGGTTGTGATGAAATCTCAAAATATGACCATTTTATTTCAAATTTTGATTTTTTGTTTTAATTTTTTTTTTTTCACACAAGTCCTGCTTTGACCCATCTGCAATCAAAGTTTCTCCATTTGGTCACACTGAAAAAGGAAAAAAAAATTAAGTCTAAAAAAAAGTCTGTATCATTTTTTTAAATACATAAAAAATCTTTTTTTTTTTTTTTTTTTTTTTTTTTTTTTTTTTTAATACATGTAGGAAAGCATTGTTTCGGAATTATGAAGACAAAATACCAGTATTTAAATTGGTCCCTAGTGAAATGCGTTCCTTGGTTGTTTGTTTTTAATTGTAGTTCACAACTGGGAAAAGCAATTTGCACTTTAGCTTGTCCCACTAAGCCACTCTGTAATTCAGAGTCTGTTCAGTCCGAAGTATTTCATAAATAAAGAAAAAATGCAGGTTAAGAAAAACCATAACCTTTGGACACAACAAATGCTATTCTTCTCCTCCTCACCTAAACACAATCGGGTAGTGCAAGCACATGAAAACACTTACTAGAACCTCTAGTGCCTTCTTATCAACGTGTAAAGCTTCCTGGTGACACTACATGAGAAATTATAAGTGTCCACTAAATATGGAATCAAAAGATTGCGTGTGACAATTCCCAACAGAGGGGGAATTTCCGGCTCTCAAATTATCCCCTACCCAGATACAGAGAAAATGCGCAGCAAATGGAGAAGTACAGTGCTGTGAGCTGGGTGAAAAGTTCTACGTGCAGATAAGCTGGAGACTTGAAGCAATTCTCTGTTTTTCAAATCAGTTCACTCTTCTGTAGGAATAATGGCATTTTTTGTAATAGACAGCTTCCATTTACCACAGAACCAATGCAACCTGCCGTGCAAAATCAAACTTTATGTCACGCCAGATTACTGTCCATCATAACCAAAGAAAATGTATTGAACGGAATATATTTGGTTTAGGAAATCTGTATTTTGTCAGCTGCAGTATAACTCATTGTCCATTAAACAGCACCAAGCCCATTCTAAACAGAGCACACTCTATAAATGTTTAACCTCCCAATCCTATACTTGTCAACTTTCCAGAACAAAAGTGAGGGTGATACCTGACATCTAACAAAAACAGAGTTAGGGCTGCCATTTTCCTGTACCAGAAAAATTCTTTGGGTAAGAGATCATATATTTCCTGCAGACAGACAAATGCTAATTATAGCTCAAATCTTCCCTCTTTCTTTCCTCCGCCATTTATTTCTTTGCCTTCCTCCTCTTCCCAGTGCATCTTTTCTTCAGTCTTGTTCATCGAATATCTTTTGCCTTCAAAAAAATCTCATCAAATCTCTACATTCTCCTACAGTTATCTGTTTTGAGAATAATTTGCCTGCCCTCTTTTATATATTCCAGCTGGAGTTTTTAATAAAGCACAGGGACTCAAGGCTACTGTATTTTTATTAGGAGATGGTGGAAACTTTATAATGATTTCTATTCACATTCAGCAAACGCTCTTCCCTATTGTTCTACCCTATTCACCTCTGCCAACATCCTATTCCCAAATCACTTTTACTCTGTAATCCTTCATCCGTTTTGTCTCCTCTTCTTTTCTGTCCCCACCTAACCCCTATCTTGCCAGCACAAGTACTTTCCTTTTCTTAACCTTTTCTCCTTTCCTTTTTTGTTGCCCTGATTCCTCAGTCACAGATGTTTTAGGTTCCACTGATATTTTTCCTACTTACATCTCAATTCTTTGAATACAGAACCAAGATGTTCTTGTGGGGGGAGAAATCACTGAGCTATTCTTTTTAACTTGGAAATCCATCCTGCCAGGTTGGAGGAGAAAGCACTGTATGCCACAAACATCTAAATTCATGTCAGCCAAGGTGCCCCAGCAGGGCTGGGGACAGAGTTAGGGAGTTTAAAACATAGTGGAATGAGAGGATATTAAGTTCATTAAGTGGGGAAGAATTAGGTCTGATAAACTGAAGATCCAATCAATCCCAGCTCTTACTGACTTACTTTCAACAAAGGGATTTACAGAAGTTTCTGCTGGGTATGAATATACACATCTTCCCTTCTCCTAACAAGTGCAAGTTGCCCACCCCTGACAACAACACACTTGTCTCTTCAGGATCCCATGGCAGCAAAATATATCAGTTTAAAAACACAAAAACAGTCATTGCCAAAGATTTCACACCTCACATACAGCAAGGTAAGAATGGCGAGGGGAAAACACTATGAGCATGTGGGAGTGAAATATTAATCTTCTGGTATAGTTTTCCAGCTGAAATACTGACAAGAATTCTGTTTGCAGATAATTTGCGGTTGGGCCATTTGGTACATTCCCACAAAGCAAAGGTAGACGTTTCTGTACTGTGAAGACATTGTAGACAAATATATATATATGTATATATATAATTTTGGAGTTTTAGCAATAGATATATCTTTGTGCTAGTCATCTTACTTGAATGTTTCACCAGAAGGGCTGGTAGCATTCTGTCACTATGGTTATTTGACATTTCCCATTTGAGTTAACTACTGGTTTGTCAGATATCTACCATTTCTGTTGAGTATTTCCATCTTGTAGATCACTTCCTCGCTTTGAATTCATGTTGAGAAATTTCAGTCAAACCGTTTGTCTTTTTCTTGTTTCTCATGAAAGATACCTGCTGAGGTGCCAGGGGGTTACCCATCACTCACTGAGATGAGGAGTTGTGGAAGAGGGAGCCCAAAAGGAGACTGAAGAGTAAAAGTAAAGAGGAGAGTAAAAAGGGGGGACATGTTTATATGGGAGGACTAGGACTAGGACATGTCTATATGGGAGGACTAGGACAATAAATCAAGGCATGGATGTTGTAAAAGGAGCCCAGGGTGGGTGAGTGTCACAGTCTACAGCAGAGAAGGGTCAGATGGGGAGGTAGGAATAGTTGTGCAAAATGGGAGGTGAGATTAAGAATGGAGTAAAACTAAGAATAAAAAGCAGCAGTGATGGCCACCAGGTAGCTGAGAAGAGCCAAATGGTTTTGGGGAACAGGACAGGACAAAAGAGAAGCCAAAATGTGTGAGAACGGAAGGGGCAGAGAGATGTATAAGGAAAGGAAAAGACAGCCCTCCCCATACACATCCTGGACCCAGTGACATTGACCACTCCTCTGTTGTCAGCAACAATCACCTAAGTCCAGCTGCCAAGCGTCCCAGCCCTTTCTAGCACTGCTTCGCAGAGACAATTAAAACCTACTGCTGCCAGGCTCTCCATGTCTGTGTGATAAATAGAAAGATTTCAACCTTGCTGACAATCCATTTGTCAATGTGCCATGGGATGGCATTTGCAGGTTCCTTTTTAAAAAGCTAAACCTTTTTCCACACAGAAATTAAATTAAAAGAACATGGGGGAAAATTCCATGTGAGCCCATATTTAAGGTTAATGAGTAATGGGATAATTATAATGAATAATAAAAAGATAATGAGTGTTCATAGAGGAGCCCATTACAACTGTGTAGACAACCATTACTCTGTAATTTTATACCTTTTGAACACTTGACTTTGCAACCTTAATGCTTTTTTAACATTGTTTTTGCCTGTGTAATGATATATAACAATCTCCAGACACCATCTGCAGTCTTCATATTTCCTTGATCTCTTTCAAACAACTTCTAGTACTGTGTACGAGAAGAGGCAAGTGATTACTTCACTGAGTAACAGCCAGGAGATAGAGAGGAATATAGTTGGTTGTTTTCTTTCTTTATATTCATAGCTACTGTCTCAACAGTTAGGACCATGCTACAAGCTCTTGGGCTTTGTCTGCTTTAAAGCTTCTTCGTTCATGACAATTTTGTCAAAACTTCTTGATTCTGCAGTTTGCTTCTCCCATTGGTCTAACAGCCGAACCCAAGATAATTAGGCTTCAAGACACAACTAAATATTTAATGTTTCAGTTAGGGTTGTGGCCAAGAGCATGGCATCAACCATTTTCTTGATACCTTTTCATCTGACACTGTGCCAATTGTTTTAGCTGTATGTGCTCCCCTTCAGTGCTGGACCCCCACTTAGACGTGGTACCAGGCACATTTTTTTAATTGGAAAGAGGCATTGTGCACTTACAGACTATCATCATATGTCAAGTTTACTGCTAGAAAAAGCCAATATTAATAAGGGTTGCTTTTGCATTTCTTTAGGCATTACATATTTTAGCTGCAAATGTCAGCTCTTAGCAAGTTCTTAGATGCTGATCCCGAAGTATTGTAGTATCACTAAATGCCCTGTAAGACTGTCCCAGCTCCTTGTCACTCTAACAACTCTGGGTCACCTTAAAGCCACTCCAAGTCCCTAAACATCTGCATCATTCAGACTGGAATCCTAATGTGTACTGTGCAGCAACCGTCAGTACGCTACCTGCATGCTTATATGCAGGTGGCTCTCTCGGCAGCTGAGATTTCTATTTGCAATAAAAGAAAAAACTGTTTGCAATAAAGAGCAAACACTTTGGGGGACCAGCTCAGCGACTCGCCTACCTGTGTGACACACGTTCTCATTTCCACCCGCATGACCCTGAAGCAGTCATTGCAGTCTGAGTGGAAAAGGGGAGTTAACACTAAATAATATTAGATAAGAGCCAATCTCTACTCAGCACTCTTCAAACAGCGAGAGAAACATGCCTTAGGTGTAAAGTGAGAGATCAAGTAGGAGGAAACAGTAGTGAAGAACGACAGGGCAAATGAAAGACCCTCTCTGCATGCCTCTCTGAATTGGTCTTTTCTATTATTAAGTTCCTGGCTGTAAGAGAAAGGTGACATAGATCCCATGCTCTCACTGGCACAGCAAGTCGTTCACTTGCTCTTCAGCATTACAAAGAAAGAGCAGTATATGAACCTGCAGTGTTTACACCTGCAATTTTATGCAGTAATTTGGTTGCCTCCCTGCATGAAATAAACATGGCAGCACCTAATTCTGGGGATAGCCTTGTAACAGCACTAACCAGAAAGAGGAAAAAACTCAGGTTGCACCCGGATACTTAGTTGTATAGCTCCTGTAAAGGTGAATGGGAACAAGGAGTCTAAATCCCAATACGCTGTTTGAAAAGGACCATCTCAGAGCTGAAATGATGGACAGCTTTATGCGTACGAGGACTGGTGCACACATAACCCAGGATCCATGTAGGATGGTGGATGACAGCATGCCACTGTGCACTTGGGTCCCACAGGACTGTCTGGAAGCAGTTTGACCCGGTTCAGCAGAACTGGCCCTTAAATATCACAGCCATTTCCTGAACCAGCTATTAAAAACTGCTTCCAGCAGTGGACTTTGCAAGCTGCAGGCCCTGCCACTCGCTCGTGCTCCCCTGGGAGCCCAGCGCCTGTGGCTCCTCCGCTCAATACATGGCTCCAGCACGCCTTCAGCACGGCTTAGTCCCCAGCCCTGGCCTCCTCCCCGGAGCTGGCGGTTGTTGCATGTCTGCCAGCGTGAATACCAGTGCCTTTTGGCCGGGGAAGAGGTGGCATACCAAGCCCGGGATTTCTGGAATATGATACTAGGCTTTCTCTGCATTAGCCTGGTGGAGCTTCTAAATTTCCACCTTAGTCGCTTTACATAACACAACCAAGTAGACATTAAAAGAAGAGTTGCAAAGTAAACAGCTAAAATTTCTGGAGTAGCAGAATTGAGGCTGCTTATTAGACCTTAGCTACCCCCTCAAGCCTATTCATTAGGGTAAAATCTGCAAAATTACATGTAATGCCAACATCAGGGCCCCTCACCTTCTCAGTGTTGGATGGGCATCTCTAACTGAATCACTAAATATTTCATATTTTATTTCCTCTTCTTTAATACCTTACTGTATTTACTGTACAGTGTTCAAACTCTGCTCTGAAGACAGAATTATTAATGTTTGCACAGACTTTCAAGCAGGTGTTTTTCACTACAGTGACAGCGTGCTTTATAACACATGTAAATTTATCCTCCTAACACCCAGCACGATACAGAACTATGTTCATTTCTAGTTAACAGGTAGGCAGCTGAGGCACATAGAAAATTAACTAAAAAGCCAGCACAAGTATTTAGTACACATTTTGGGACAGGGCCTCAATTCTCAGAACACTGTGCATCCCATAGCACAGCCCTCTCAAAGCCCATACCGTACGCTCACTGTTCCCAACTCAGATGTAAATCAGGAGCTTCAAGCAAACCATCTCTGCCATGGCTCCTTCACAGCATTAAAACCTGCAGCTCCTTCTCAAAAAGGTCTCACATGGAACCTACAGGACATTCCTGACCCCACATGGGGTCAGCTCTCTGCGGAGCCATGGCCCACTGGGTGCTGCTTCAAGCCTCTAACCTGCGCGCTCATCTCAATCTTCTCACTCAGTAAACTTAATCCTACTGTTACAGCAACTGAAAAGAAGGATTTACGGTGGAAGAGGATGGAAAACCTTAACAATAAGCAGTTCAATCAATCCCTTTCTATATATAAAATTAATGATAGAGAATTGTAAAATTATCAGAGAATGAAGCAATAATTTTATGAAATAGAGAGCTAAAATACACTCCAAGGGATTAACATCCACAGTAGATTATCCCCTCCATACAAAATTTGTAATGGATTTCTCTGAATGGGATATTTCTTTATAGCAGAAGCATGAGATGCTCTTTTTAAGATCTCTACTATCTGACTTTTGCCTTTTGTTTTCTTTGTTCTTTGCTACAGCCATGTAGAAATAGTGATCTTGACTGATGACATGGGGAAGATCTCTTGATGAGAGGTTTTAATATGATGGGGAGAAGCACACAGGCCACACGTGATCTTGTTTGGAAAAAGCAGAGTTCTCTGCTTGAAGATTTCTGGTCGCTAATGGAGTACAGTGGGACTCGAGTAAGCAAAAATAGCATTGTGGTTAAGATACTGGCCTAAACTTGGAAGATATCTTCTGGTTCCTGGCTCTGCTGCAGACATCCTGTGTGTCCTTGGATAAACGCCTCTTGTGAGGCTAATTTCATTTATGTGCTCACGTACGTAGTAATGAGCCTCATAAACAGCCTATAAATATAATCACTTGAAATTATTTTTAAGGTACAATCTCTTGAATTCTGTGAGGGATTTCACGTTCTCTTGGGAGAAGGGAAAGTGTATGCCAGGCTAACGGCATGAGATTGATTTGGATCTATCTCAATTTCAGTGGCATGTGAGCGTATTTAAATTTGGCATGTGCAGACCATTATGATAAAAAAAGAGCCTGCATTATTTGCACTATTTCTTATTTTCGTTCTCAGTCTGGGATTCTTCAGACTGTAGGAAGCAAGGAGAAACACATATAGATGATGATATCTTGGAAATATGCACTGGCTCTGTGTCTTTTTTGTTCAAAATTCAGGCTTGGGAACATTCTGTAAAAATCTGTGTGCATGCACAACAGTTGTAATTATTCATACAGACCCTACTGTAAACCACAGGCTCATATGTACACCTGGAAGTTGCACATCTCAACACACAAAATGCATGCAGCTATGCAGTTCACAAGTCAACTTCTACAGGAAGGGTGGTCCTAGAGCAAATGCAGGTCTGCCAAGTTTGCTAATTAGGGTGGTGCCTCACCACTTGTGGTGCAAGCAAGTGCTCTGCTGCTTTGCTGGTGCTCTGGCAGCCTCTGCTACAGACATCCAGCAGTCCCGGGTAAACAACCACTGCTTGAAGCAAGTGCAACATGTCATGAACACTGGGGCCAGCCAGCAAACACAAACTGTGGCACAGTTAGACCACCGTAATACTCCCAGCTTTGTTTCTCAATCCCTCATCAGCCTCTTACTTTTCAACAAGAATGATCTCCTCCAACATATATCTTCAGACAATTGTTGACCTCCCGTTGCTTACACAAAGCAAACAGAAATAAGTAAATTACACATTTTGTAAGTCTATATGTATTGTCTGCATCTCCACCTATGTCTAACACAGATTTTGTAAAAACATATTTACCAATTTTCCAAAGTAGATATACCTTGCCTATTTCATTACAGAAAGATCTTGTGTGTGTGTGTATTTTAACTTAATACATCCAGTTAAAAAGCCATGCACATGCAGCCATTTCTGTATGGATTGTTTACAAGCAAAACAGTGTCTGTGTTTGAAAACCCACCCATCAAGAATATGTTTACCATAACGCAAAGTGTTTCATAGTATGAAAGTGCAGCTGAAGGTACTCTTGATGATTAGTGAGGAACCAGCATTCATTATTCATTTGTAAAGTAATGATTGTTTCCCTTAAATCTCTATAGCATTCCTTGCATCACGTTACTGCTTTCAAATAACTAGAAATGCCAATACCTTAATGAATCAGAGTACTACTACATCGTCAAAAGTTGTTAGAAGACACTAAAATTATCAATTTCTAACATGAAAGGGAGCAGGCAGGAAGACAAAACTAAGCACATAAGCAAAAGGTAGCTGCTATTTCCAAATTAAAAGCATCTCTTTAGATGCTAGAAAACCTGGGATTGAAGTTTCTGCAAGAACCGATAGTTCAAATGTAATCACTTACACTACTAGTTTTTTCCTGGATGGCAGCCCTAATAGTTACTCAAGTTGATTCCAGTTCACATAAGGGCGAAGGTGTGCTTCTGGAATTACCTCTGCTGTCCAGTCTCTCAGAGAATTAACGACCTTGGCAATTAGGAACAGAGCCTTACCAAGCAGCACCCTTGTTGAAGGGAAAGGAGAGGACATGAAATTAAGAGGCAGTGCCCTCTTCCCTTGCTTCTCAGGAACCGTCTGAGATATTAGGTTAATGCCTTGGCACTGGGATGCCTCAGTAACAATGAGGCTTGTAGCAAAGCAAGAATCTTGACACTCCCAAAAACTTGTTAATTTTGGCAAGTAAGTTATGTCTGGGGAGCTGAAGTGGAGAAAATAAGGATGTAATAATGTTGCAATGCAATATTATAACATTATGAATAACATTCATAATGCCATCGGATACATTCCAAAAGAAGACTTCTGATATAGAAAAAAAAAAAAAAATTGGCTCCTATTTTATTAAAGCTGAGGAAACAGTGACAGCTCAACAGTAAACTGTATGTAACAATTACTCAATAACAAGTTTTACAGCAAGCTTGGGTAGTTTCTTGCTTGTATCCTTTTGGCATTCATGTTTTTTTTTTTTTTCTTCTTTTTTTTTTTTTTTTTTTTAAGTGTAATGACAAGGGCATTGCTCATGTTCACTGAAATACCTCCAACTACATTCAAGCTGTGATCAGTATCACATTTACCACTGTCTCACAGTGCCCTTATATTAGTATTTTCTATTTCTTAGGGAAATACATTTCACATACACACACACAGAGTAAATCCAAAATGAGCCTTAAATAATCTTGTTCAGGGCAACAGAGAATAATGACTGTGTCTTCAATGAGGGGCATAATTACAACAAGCTGTCAAAGGAAACTTTAAGAAGGTTTGGGGGCAGGGGGAATTAAAAGCTATTTACCTCTATCAAAGCAGAGTGAATAAGGGTAATGAGTAATAACCCTGAGAAAATGACAACAAAGGGGAACATTCTCAGCACCATGAGTGGGAAATTAATCAAGTCCCTCTTTTGTTAACAGGTGTTGCACAATAAATTCCCTCTGTTCCACCCTGAAAAAGCATCCTTAATATTAGAAAGGAAAAGTTCAGAGAAGTAAACAAGAAAAATGCTACCTTGTACTTACAACGCATCATTTGCAAATGTCTCAAAGCACCTTTCAGTTCAGTACAGTAAAATAAATACTGAAGTTCAGTATCTTACAGCATTTTAATTTAAAATAATGGAGGGAACACGGTGCCCTAAATTAACAAGTAGGCAATGGATCCATGCCTACAAGATCAATTTGGACAATACCAAATGATTTTCAGGAAGCCTCCTGTTGCAGCTAACAAAGTACTGGAGTGCCTTCTGGAGATGCAGAAACTTGTACATCTTGATTACATCTGCACCACCTCAGTCCTCTAAGTCAGGGAATGCTTAGTTCAAGTCAGAGGAGCACAATACAGTTGTGTAAACAGAAGATTGAAAATCAGGAAATCCTTAGTTCTAAAATGGGATCCAACTGTGCCCTTTTTCCTGTCCACAAAAAAGTTAATGAAGCAACCTAAGCTGCCCGCCCTCTCCTCCCTCTCAAAGAGATGTGGTAGTACAGAACTACCAATCTCAGCGACCTGCTGGATGGTTTAAATAAACTAACGTGGATACATTAAATAAGTTCACATCTTTAAAATATTTTGAGGGAAAAAAATGTTCTATAAGCATTAAATATTACTGAAATAGAGAGCAGAAGATCTTTTCAAGGGGGGATTACTACATTTCCTTTCTTTACATATCAATTACACATTAATGCAGCAAAACAAAGAAAGATGAGCTTTGACAGTTCTCAGAGAATGGTTTTCACTGTTGCATATGCTCTTGATTTGACACTACAAATAAAAATGTTATTCTGTGTATCCCTGATCATGTTCCCAAACCATTACTGAGGCCTAGAATATTAAGAGTTTCTGTGCAAGCTCTCTTCTGTAATATCCAGTCCAGCTTAGTCATACATTTAATAGACATGCACAAAGCGTGTTACTGTTACTCCTTGTAAAATTAAGAAAAAGATGGGAAAGGGAATGGGAAAGGGAAAGAGAGAAAGAAAGAGAGAGAGAGAGAGAGAAAGAAAGAAAATTTAAAAAAAAAAACAAAACTTTTCCTTCAATCACTTTTTCTATTTAGGCAACTGCTGTAGTTGCAGCAAGGGACGTATGTAGCTGTGAATGACAGTTGCTAGTATAAATGAGACTGGATAGGAAGTGGTGTTCAGAAAAGACCCTCTAGGAAGAAATGAGCCGTGTAGAGAAAACATGAGAACCCTTTTGCAGAATACAAGGCACAAAATTGCTTTTGAATTTTGTTCTTCTTTTAGAAGCTATTTGAAAATGAATTATGTTTTTCTAGTAACCATAAATAATTTTTAAAAGGAGAATATTCCCATATAAGCAATCTCAGTATCTGAGTCCAGAGTGAAAGAGCAGGTCCCAGAAGGTGCAAAGTCCAAGGCAGGCACCTTCCTCCCCCTTCTGCTCTATAAAGTCTACCCCAAGAAGCTTTCAGATTTTTTATTATTATTATGCGTTTTTCCTTCATGCTGAACAAATATAATTAAAATAACAGTGCATAAATGTTGGAGTCATGGGCCTCAGATAAGTCAGTGAATCTATGCCAAGTTATTCCTGCTGCATATTTAGCTCTCAAATAAGATTTCATTTGAACACATACAAGTCTTATATTGCTTGTTAACTTGCTCTGTAGAATAAGACAGCAAAATTGATCCAGCCTCGCTAAATTCTGAAGAACGAATGCATGGCTTGAAACACTTAAGAAGAAACCTTCTTTACTCAGACTCCATGCTTAGAATGCACACAAACTTTTGGACCATCGTTGGCCATGCTGAGCAGGCAGGCCTGTGATTTCTAATCACATCAACCTCAGAGTGATTGTGAAACCAACAGCTGTGTCTGAGCAATTGGAAAAATAGATACAGAACAAAGGGGAAGACCCATCTCAACAGGGCTTCTCCCTCAAGTGCATAAACTCAGCTTCAGTGGAAAACATAAATATTTCATTCACTATTTTGTACTGTATTTCTCCTGTGATTTATGCTCCAACCATTTTCTTTTAAAGGTGCATTAATGTCTTCTTCTAACAGCATCCCTTCTAAACTTTTCCCCTTGCTTAATGGGCCTGAAGGGATTAAACTCTTAGCAGAAAAATGCATCTGTTGTACATAAGATCACAGTATTAGACTATCATAATACCAACTCATTTATTTTCATTTTGTGGAAGTATACCTTCCCTTGAGAATGATGCTACAGGGTATATTTCCTTCCTGATGCTTCCTTTCATGTATTGTATGAAATTAAGGAGAAACACTTGTATTCAGACATCAGAAGCCCAAGGCCCACTTTTCTCCTTGCATTTTAAGGCCACGCTATACCAGAAAGACAGCTAGGCTGACTAGCAAAGAGCTGCAGAAATCCTGCCTGTCTCGAAGAAGAAGCGATGCACATTCCCCATGCTCGTCACGGTTCTGGACACCGACCAGGCAGAGCTGACTTCAATTTGCTTTGGGTTTAGGTGACTTCCTTGCACATAAGTCAGAGAAAGCAGAGCCTAACATTTCAGCGAGGTCAGCTGTGATCTCACTTCTGGAACACATACCACAACAGTCAACATCAGCACAAACAATAGCACCATTCATCTTGCATTGTTGGGCAAGTCTTCATCTACATGCAGTTACAGCTGCGCTATTCCTTTGGTCTTGGGATAAATAGGATTCCCTACAAGGGGTGCTCTTAGCCTTCGTCATTAACGAATTCAAGACCAGGTAATCAAAACAGCCTTGAAATCTAGAAATATGAGGATATATAGTTATCAAATCTGGTAAGTGGGTTGCTTTGGTAACTTACCAACATTTTTACAGTTCACCTGGATGGAAAGGTGCTGCCTCATCTGTAAAGTAACTTCACTTTAAGCCTGCTAAGAGGAGCTGTGTACATTTGGCGCTAGAATCACAGGTGTCTTCCATTTCTCAAACAGATACATGACAGTTCAGTTAGATTTTCCAAGAGCATCTGGATACTCACTCCGGGGTGCACCCCTCTAGATTCTGAGCAACTCCATGTCTTCAGTCACTGGTGTCTAATTTGGCTGGCCTAACCCCGTTTAACACACTCACATGCGAAAGCCTACCTGACCTTGCAACACATTCCTAACAAATATAGTAACAGGAAAAAATATTGCACAATCATTTGGAGATCGATAAAAAAAAGTTCTCACAATGTTTTCTTTGAAAGAGCACAGGCACACCACAAAGCACTTCCTAGAAACCCACAGAGGTAAACTATGATGGAGCAACAGCTGCTGCAGGCAAGAGGAGTAGAGTAGCAACCTTAAACTTGGGTGTCTTCCTGGAGAGAAGTTAAAACAGCCAGACATTCTCTCGTTTCTGCAATAAGCAGGAAAGAAAATAGTATGTCAGAGAGAATTACAGGAAGGCAATCACTTTTATTCATTATATAGCACCTCTACACAGCACCAGGTAACGTTATACACAGGGGTTGGCAGCCTTCAGGACAGAAATGTGTGAACTTCAAAACAACGTGGTACCTTGCTGCTTTTAGCATGAAAATTACCATACTGGGATGGTGATGACAAGCACCTCAAACATCTAGGTGGATTTGAAATGCATCCATTCTCTACCTAACAGCAACAGAAGTAGCTACTGCACTGCATGCTTCCTGCTAGGTCTTGTTGGGGAAGGAAAAACAAGAAAGAAAGAAAGAAAGAAAGATAACTGCTCTATAATAGCTTGGGGAAAGAAAAAAAAAGAAAAAGAAAAAAAAAAAAGATCCAAACATGCCAGATTTTCATACTTCATCTTGTTTTTATTAGTATACTGTGAAAAACATATTCTCTGATATAGTTCCACAAACTACAGAAAAGCATTCTAGCTTTGTAGAAAAAATTCAGAGGTTACATGTTGAAGGGTAAAAACATAAGGCAGCCACTTTCCTATTATGGCAAGAGAGGAAGGATAGCATTAGGCAAAATTTTCCAGGGGCAGTTTTGAAGAAGCAGTTTGTCAAATGCAGTGGAGCAGGGTGTTTAATTCTTCTAGCTAACATGATAGTGATCAGGAAGAAATACAGAGCCAACGCTTAATGGTTCAAATGGAGATGTTGGCAAGGAGCTGTTTTGGAAAGAGGCAGATCTGCAGTGTTTTTGACTCAATTTTAGTATATGTTGAACTGAAAACGCAAAGTGCTAGAGAATGAAAATGTACCAAATTTTCCTGACTGTTCCTTCGTGCTAGCCTTTTTGCAGGATGCTGCAGTCTTCCAGGTCTAAGGGCAGTCATCAGTCTTACCGTAAGAGAAATTTAAGATGTCTGGTAAATAACACGGGCAGAGGATGGAGGGGTGGGGGAGAGAACCATTACTTATCTCACTTCAGGCAGAAGGGAGATTGTACAGCCTGCAGTACATTTGCAATACGACAGAAATCTTCGAGTACACGGGTGTGTTAATCAGTGGCTAGGATGTGTCTAAATGCATAACAAGCTTCACCTTTCAAGAACTCATATTATCCAAGAGGGGGGTTAATGAACATTAGCACAAAACAGAACCACGGTTGCAAAATCCTAAAATGACAGGGAAAGGAAAATAACACTGACTTGGAATCGCTACAAGCTTAGCCACTGAATGATGCTGAGAAGAGCACAGTCCCTGTTGACTGAAACTGGAGATGAATTCAAGCCACACAAATTCCAGCTCAGTTTTAGACTTGCCATTATTTTTGCAACCCTGCACAAATCAGCAGTCTTCTCTGACTGGACTGCCCCTGCTGTCCCTCTTTTTCCCAGTGCAAGCAGCAGAATAATCTGCTCTACCTAATGCACAGAATTACTGGGGAAGAAACCTGTGCTTCTTACCCATTTCTGTGCCTTTCCTGTTTGCTCTAAATCGTTTTCTATTAGAAAGGGAAGCAAATGCATTTGACTTCCATCTTTCGGCAATGTATGGTTGCATAATCTTTCAGTCCGGTCAGCTTTCCCAGTTGTCGTTCATCTTCCCTGCAAAACATCTGTTTTTCAAAGGCAACAGATTCTCTGTTGCCGTCTTGGGACAACACGGGGACATTGTCCCTGAGGAGGGCATCTTCTCACTGCCTTGCCTTCTGTAAATTAGCAGCAACATCTTCTGAGATTCTTGCTAAACCTTCAGGGACGGTTTTCCTTTGTGAGGTGTCTGACTAAGGTGTCAACTGTGTTTTTGCAGCGGACAGCCAACACGTACTGCTTTGCTGGTGTTGTCACTGTGCTGAACTGTATGAAAACCAAGGGACAGTGTGAAAGGCAGAGCATAACAGTACTGTATTATTAACATCAGTATCTGAAACATTTTTGTGATTATTTATCTCAGGAAATGGATAGAATACTTGACTCAGGGTGGCTACTGTTACTGTTAGATGACTATTTTCCATGTCCTGCAAAAAACACACAGCCCTATTGTCCAATTTTGTGGTCTGTTTTCCTTTACCCTCACCTGATATTTCTCATTTATTTTTTCACAGCATAGTGTATATTACACGGAAGCTCCTGAGACCAAGAACTTTAAGGAAATAAAAATTGACTTGTTTTGGTTCTTCCTCCATTATGGAAAAATGTTCAATTAGAGAGCCCAAAAAGAGACTTAATCTTCAATATTTGGTATTTTTTCACTTCTGGAAAATCAACCCCTTTGTGAGTTGTGTCTTGTTAAGCATTGAGGATTAAATTTGCTTATTGGTTTTGAAAATACGCATACACCTATATACCTATAAAATTCCTTTTACATCCCTAGTGCTATCCACACATCTAATTAATCTGAGATGGGTCCAAGACTATATTGATCTTCAGAAGTTGGCTGTGTATACTCATCTCCACTTCTTTTTTGCAGAGGGTATTTCACTCATTGACAAGGTAATTGGACCACCGGGTTAGGTATAATGCTACAACCACTACTGCATCCACAGGAAGTCTCTTTCTGATTGCATTTTAAGTTACTTTTCCCCAAGCCACCTTTGTCAATAAGCGTTGACATCTGCACAGCGATGGAAGATTACCTGAATGATGTAGAAGAGGAATATATGAAATTACCAGGCACTTTTGAAGGCTGGTCAGAAAGGCTTTATAACCAATAAGCACCTGAGTCAAGTAGAGTTTGAATTTAGAAAAAAAAAAAAAAAAAAAGAAGCGGAGGAGGGCTCCATCAGGCAATATACAGTTCATCTTCCAAATGAGGAAATGATTGCAAGCAAGCGTTTCTGCAGGACAATGACTAAAGATTTGTGGAACACAGGTGAAGAAAGATAAGACCAGGGAGGTTAGATTTGTTTTCTTATCCCTTATGTTGGCACCGAACAACAGCGATCCTAAGGACTGTGAATAGAAAACAAAGCCTGGAAATTCTGCAAAGATTGCAAGGTACCACTGGAGACAAAGTGAGTCAGAATTAAGTCAGTCAGAGCAGCATCCCTCTGACTGAAGACAAAGCATTAGCCCAATTTACTTTTCTCAGAAAGCCAGGCATCTCCAGGCAGTGATGCTTCAAAAGCAAGATCATTTCATTATACAGTTAGGGTCAAATTCTAATCTCAGCTATCTTAATATAGAGCTACTCCATCAAAAGCAGAAGAACTACTTCAAATCATTATATAAAAGTGAAATTACTATTTTTAAATTAATACAAGGACACTATGATTTTTATTTATTTGCATGACTTTTTAAAGAGTGCAAGTATGACCTTGAATTCAAGGAGACCCCATCATGCTCATACCCTAAAGAGAAACTTGTCCCTCCTACATCCTCTTCCAGCCTCCCATCAGATACCTGCCTGACTTCCCAACTCACGATCATTGCTCTCCAAACCCTCTCTCACTGAACCCACTTCCAAGTGCTGAGTGAGACAGGCAAGAGGTGGAACCTGCACCAAAATCCTGACTCATGCAAGGGTAAATTGGCTGCTGAGCATCCAGGTCTTGATGAGTTCCTGCTAGCTGCCTTGCACAGCAGAGAGAAGTTGAATACCCATCCCTGGAGGTGCACAAGACTAGGTTAGATGAGGCCCTGAGCAACCTGATCTAGTGGGTGGCATCCCTGCCTATGGCAGGGGGGTGGAACTAGATGATTTTGAGGTCCCTTCCAACCCAAGCTATTCTATGATTTAGTTGCAAACAGGCTGATTGACAATAACTGTCTCCTGCCTCTTGCTTAAATAAGACATTGATCAAATATAAGGCCAGATATATTGTAGGCAAATTTCCTTGGAAAAAAAAAAAATGATTTTCTAAACACTCAGATTAATTTGATAGAATTGAGAACTCAGGGGTCTTTTTGATTTGTATTAAAAATATTTACTTTGGCATCTCTACGATTCCAGGAAAGCTCAGTGAGGTAAATCTCCATCTCCCCATTCCACAGTCTAAACTTAGACATTCACAGAAACTCAGTCAACTTCAGAAGTTATTTAGAAATTGTACTGAGCTAAACGAATATGCAGTACCATCTTCCTTCTTAGCTAGTTAAGCAGCCAGTTTATCTTACAGGGACTCATTTTGCATTCCTCAACTACTCCTGTTGCTCTTGTCCCTAAGAAATTTAATAAAGAGTGGTTTCCTTAGAAATGGTTATTTAAATTGACCACCAAGAGTAATGAAGTTTTCATCTTTCCTCAAGAGAAAGAGGGTAATCAATTTTACTTTAGCATGAATTTCACAAGAGCTATATTTCCTTCAACTCAACATTCTCAGTATTCCCCAAATAACTTCTTTTTAAAATGATGCTGTATTTGCCGTACCTAAGGATCACACCAAAGCTTTGAAGTGATTTAATAGCAGATGGCCACTGGTCACAAAAAAAAAAAAAAAAAACAACAAACAAACAACTACAACAAATATTTGCAAACTTCAGAAGCTATACAAATTCATTGCTTCTCATAGCACATTATATAGCTAAGCTTATAAAAACAAATTTTAATTATTGCTAAAAAGCAATAAAAGTGTAAATTCAGGCTTTTGCTCACCAGAAAAAATTTAAATAGATTATAAATAGCATCTCAAAATAAAATGCACTAGCTACATTCTGTGCTAAAAATAAATGATCCTGCTATTATTGTAGTGAAATCATTTTAAAAATTTTCTAAAGCTTGATCCAAGGCCCAGTAAAGCTAGTTAGAAGGAGAATACTGCTCTGCTATTCAGTTACAACAAGAAAACTTAAGTTTTGCTTGTGAAAAAGGACAAAATTGTTTCAATGCTGTGTGATAACATACTCCCTTCCCTTTTTAACACCAGCCAGACCACTGCAAGAAATCAAAAATAGGTAATTTCCAGTTCAGGCAACAGGTTTAAACTCATGAACATTAAAATGTTTCTTCACAGCAAGTATAAACAAACCACAGAACTCATTGCTAGAAGACAGCGTGAAGACCAAAATCACAGAGACGTTGGAAAAGCTTAGGTCTGTGAGGTGTTACCAAACACCATGGTTTATATGTAATATAAAATGATGAGGAAGTCATTCACTGGCAAGGGCTGAAAACTGTATTAGTGGGAAGATCTCTGTATAGGTCCTTTTTATAATCTGTTCTTAACCTCCAGGCTGGCTGAAGCTCCTGCATATCCAGAGACATGGCCAGGAAGCTCTCCCCACCTCTCCAAGGCACCTGGATCAGGACACTATGGTTGAATTGAAACTGCAATGATAATTATACATTTGTACAGGACTAAAAGGGGAGAACACTGAAACTTTAACTCCAGTAGGGATTCTCCTTTAACCTGAATCTCTGCTGAAGTCCCAGGATGTCCAGGTATATGCATCAGAAACTGAGAAGAGAGCAAATCGATAGGGCAGTACACATTTTGGAATTGCCAGTAACATAGAATTTGCCAGGGATCAGCTATTAAGGAAAGATTACTATTAAAACTCAGACCAAAATTCATATCAAAGTTTAGGGCCTGTTTTGCAAAGTGAAGTTGCCAAAATTTAGCCCATACCGAGTAATACTGCAATTAACATACAATTTGTGTATTATGTTATATATATATTTTTAGGCTTACACTTTAATTATTTTCCTTCAAATTTTAATGCCTTCAAACTTAATAAAAAAATATTATCTTTCTTTACATACCTGACAGTAAGGACAGCTATCTACCTGACTGGATATTGTATTACTCCAAAAAGAAAGAGGAGGAAGATAACAGATGTAGTGGGAGAATTTTACTTAATGAGACAATGCCCCATGCATATTGATAGTCCTCACAGTTTGACCAGGCAGTGCAGGGGTTCAGATGACATAATTAAAATTGAACTTAACTTTTTGTCCTAAACGCAATGACTTCGCTATATTTTAATTTTATTCAGGAAAATATTATGGTAATAAGCAAATGAAATTATGTATAGAGGTCATTTCCATTTTAAAAATTATTTAAAAAATAAATCATTAGATTCTACAACTTTTTAAAATTTATTTCTCCTCAAGTTTCAAGTTATTTCAGAATATACTTGTTCATATGTTCACCCAGGAGCTATTGATAACTAATGAAATACATTGATGGGAAGAGTCAAAAACATTTTCAGTTCAGGTGTTTGGATTAAAGACATGAAGTCAGTTGGCAGCAGCTTGACTATAACCACAGAAGGCACTTGAGCTCCTCTACCATCTGAGCTTTGCATTCAAGCCCATGAACAGCTTGGCCTCAGTTTCTGTACAAATAACGGGATATTACAGCCATTAATGCTTGGGGCAGTGCCCGGTTTCCCCCAGGCCATCCCTCACAGAAACTGCCGTGGGGAGGACTTCTCCACAAAAATCTGTGAAAATTGTTCTTCCCATCTTTCCTTGGATTTTCTGTGTTGTGTCCAAAAATGCAGGTAGTTAAAGAAGACTGCCATTTCTGGCTCATATACTACCACAGCCACAAACTCTCAGGGGCCAGGAGAGCAGCAGAGTCCATCCCTGCATTTGCCACGCTCTCATCCCATTTCTTAGTTACCTCTGCTGTTGTTGCTGAGAATCGGGGCTGTTCAGACAGCCCCTCTTTTGCTCATCTTGCATTCCCACATCACCAGTTGCCTTTAACCTTGACCAACACCATCTCGTTGCTTCTTTGCAGGGCTCCTTCTTCTACAGCCTGTCTCTCACACCAGCCTGTAACTTGTTCATGGCAAGGATGGCCTTGTTTGATCTTTTCTAGTTCAGAGCCAGCCTGGCAGGGGCTTGCAGTATGGACTGGGACCGCAGGCTCTGAATTCATGAAAACAAAACACCACAGCAGCCACATGGTAATTTCTCATTAGATAAACAAGATAGCTTAGAGGTGATCTTTGACACACAACCACAACCTTCTTTGCAACCCTTAAACACTTCAAGAGAAGAAGAGGGGAGCTCAGGCACAGGGAATGACAAGTGAAGCCACCTTGTACGCAAGCCAGCAGCTCCTGCTGCTTCCCTGATGGAAACGTCTAGTCCTGTCCTGGTCGCCCGAGTCCAGCCTCAATGCCCTTAGCTCTGCCCTTTGCAGAACATCGTGGCAAAGTGCCTCAAAACAAACAGAAGCCATCTGAAACATCACCTGGCAGAGCCGTACTGCCTGTGTGAAAATGAAGGCTAGAAAAATTGGCGTACGCGCTCTGGGAATCAAACTGGAGAACAACATATAGCAACCTAGTTAAAATTGTTACTGTGCCATGTCATTGCTAGTACTAAGGTTGCTTTGCTGAACTCCCCTTCACCAAATAAATACGTATAGGTTTGGTTTGTTTTTTTGTTGTTGTTTTGTTTTGTTTTTTTCAAAGTGTCCTGTACATAATGGATTTTCAGGCAGACAGCTTGCTTTTATGGAATGCCCGACTATTATCAGAAACATTTCAAAATACCCTAAACTTCCTGCAGCATCAAATCAGGAACCATCATCAAATTCTCAGGGCTGTTCTCTTTATATGCTTCTTTAGACTTGAAACAACAGTTGTGTCGGTGGTTGGTTTATGTAGCTCTCACAGTTTGTGACTTATTTACTGCAAATAGAGCTCTAATGGAAAGCGCTTCTCCTTCCATACCCTAAAATTACACCTGATAGATAACTACAGCTTATAATAAGTAGTTAAAAAAATAACAACAAAAAAAAAAAAAAAAAAGGACAAAATCTCCACAAGCCTCCCAACTATAGCACCTCCTGCATGTGTGACTGATGGCAGGATGTCCACAGATGAGGGAAAGGTGGCTCTTCAGCTGGAATGAATTGTCATATTAACGGAGAGCAGAAATTTGCCATTTAAATCTGTAGCTGATTTCTACATCATCTGAAACATTACAAATTACATTTTTCATTATGAAGAAAAACAAAATCACTTGGGAAATTAGTTTTACTTCTCACCTTCTCCGTGTTAAAAGCAGAATGTAAAAATCTGAAATGAAAAACAGGAATAATTGACAGTCTATTTCCCCAGTGAAGGGTTATTATGGGAACATATAAAACTGGACAAGTATTTTTAATTCATCCTATAAAAAGAAAGCCAAAAACTTTTTTATTGTTTTTATGCAGGTATCAAATAAAAAATCTTTCTGTCCTAGAGACTACAGACTTGAAAAGCCATGGTAAAATATTCTGTTAAGATCTCACTTACCATCAGTGTTGAATTCAAATGAGATTCAAGTGTACTGAACTATCACTTTGCAACATATTACTTACCCAGGATTATTTTAATTTTCATCCGGTGCTACTAAAAATTCAGATCTCCTCCTTTGCCACATCTTTGTGTACATAATGAACTTTATGATTTCTTACAGGCACAATCTATTGCTTTTGGTTTGACTTTCAGGTAGTTTTTCCCAAGTCATTTTTCAGTAAATGAAGTAAGCCCAAATGCAACAACTTGCCTTATGAGATTTGTCATCTTATTTTATTACAAGACAGGATACTTTTTTTTTTATTATTATTATTATTTATTTTGGTTTAAGATAAAGGTTTTGGGTAGGTCTTTACAGAGCACATGCTTCAGAAATGTTCGCCCTCTTGTCAACTCTAATATGTCCAACAGCAAACTCTTTGGGAATTATAAAAACAACAGCAGTAACAGACAAACAAACAAACAAAAACAAACAAACAAACAAAAAAAACACAACCTTAAATCTGTGTAACTTCTTTAAAACACAGATCCCATCCATTTGGGGGGGGCTTCTACAAGTATGTTGCAAAAATACTTCATTTGACCAGGTCAGATTTCATTTGACTTTTACTTTGACTTTCAAAGTGAGAAATCAAACATGTCTGGGGGAAAACAATCCCAAATGCTGGAAGGAGATCCATGTGTGGAGCCCACTTTCATTCCTACCACAGGCAATCTGTACCTATGCACCCAGGTTAAATGCTGTCTCAGGACAGATATTAGTTTCAAAACATTGGGATGGCTAATGGCAAGTATTACTGTATCACTCTGCTATGGGGGAAAATGTAACAGAGAAAATGGGTGAGTACCTTCTGGTACATTTAGCTAGGTGGTAGGTAATAAGAAACATGAGTTCCAATCTCAGTAATGCTCCATATCTAATTTTCACTGTACATCAGTTCACCTAAGCTATAAAGGAAATGTTCTCCCACTGAAATACTGAATAACTGCAGCTACTTGTGGAATGCTATAGCATCCTTTTATTAATTAATCTGAATATTGTCATCAACTGCAGTGCGAGGGAACCTCACAACTCCTGGCCTTGGAGCCTGGTCCACTTTTGACAGCCTGCATTGCCTCAAAGGAGGTAAAAGCAATTTGCAAATAAAAAACAATGGTGACAAAGTATATTCTGCAACTACCAAAATAATTTCTAAAAAAAAAAAAAAAAATCACAAAAAAACATTTTGAAAAGTATTAAAGTAAGTATGAAAGTAAACAGCAAAAATATTTGTATGAGACAGAGATGGATACTAAGAGAAGAAGAGTTGAGGGATGAATTCCAGCTTTGTAAAGCTCTGCAAGTGGGTGGCTGTGTTAAATATACTTTATTCCAGCATTTTTAAGCATTCTGAACACTTCTAACAAAATAGTTAGAAATAAGAACTATCCACAATTGACAGAACAAATGTAAGCAACAGCAACCATACAAGCAATTATGTAAAATGTGTCTAGGGAATTTCCCTCCATCAACTGAGAAAACAACACTGAAGAAAACCATATGGGGATGGAACATAACATGAAAATATTTTAACTGTTGCATCAATAGGAAGAACACTAGGATTTTCCGTGGGAGCATTCCTTTAGATGCTGTTCCCTAGAGAGTATGCATTTGCTTTCTTTACCAATTGCAGGAATAGTGTTATTTTTATATTCCTATTATTTAAGAGCAGATATAGAAATGAAAGGTGAATTTCCTAATCGCATTCAG
This sequence comes from Anas platyrhynchos, assembly GCF_047663525.1. NCBI lineage: Eukaryota > Metazoa > Chordata > Aves > Anseriformes > Anatidae > Anas > Anas platyrhynchos. Next base: position 117,763,230 of record NC_092588.1, read on the forward strand.
AAACATTCCAAACATCACTACTTATGCATTCTGCAAGTGATGCACCGGTGATTTATCAAGGCAGCCTGTTAAAATGAATAGTGCTACTACCTCCCTTCCCACCCATCCTAGAAAGTAACTTTATTACCGTGCTGTAATCTAGGAAAATTATTCTTACTTTACAATTTTATTTAGGAAAACACTACCAAGATAAAGATTTTTTCTCTAATTTTGTAGGTTTAACTTGAATCATAATGAAAGAAAATCCTTTGTAGGATTTCATTTTATGGGGTTTGGAGTCTTTTAAGGATTCATCAAAATATTCAATGGTGTTAATGTCTACACTAATTAATCTCAGGAAGGCTCATTATTTTTTCTCCTTGGGTTCATTTGCTTTATTTCTGCATGGCACTCTCCCCTCTGATGCACAAAATCCAATGGAAGCAAAGTGCCTAGCCAAAAGTAAGTTCATTTTAGGGTGTACGTGCCCATTTACAGGTGCTGGTCTTTGAATTTTTCACGGCTTGCTGAACACTTCATTTGGGTTGGCAGAGCTGGTGGGTCATATGGCGACAATTCTCATTTTCTGCAGCATCTGAAATGTCCACTCATGGTATCATTGACAGCTAAAATTAGATATTTGGCAAAGCAGTCCTAGGAACTAAGGGCTTGATTGAGTTGCCTAATTATAGCTGCCTCATGCCATTTGAGATGCCCGAGGGTAGCCCCAGCAACCACAGAGGCCCGGCACATATCACACAAAACCTATGAGACACCTTTGGCCCTCCCGAGCAGGAGCTGTAGAGGAAAGGAAGGATAACCCCCATGACATTTCAAATGGCACAAGGCACTTACGTTCAGGCTCATTTAGGAACAGAACACTCTGTGGTTGCCACCAGTATATTGAAGAGATCAATTCTCCTGTCTTAGCTCGCTCTTGCTTAGTATTTCCTCTAGTTGCAGGCAGGCAAGGGGACTCACAGTGCTGCTCTTTACCCACACAAATGGCAGGGAACATGAAATATGAAAACAGGTCAGAGCAAGCTTCAATGTTGAGGGGGAGAGGGGCTGGAGGACTTCTTCCAGGAAACTGAAGGTAGGGACTAAACATTTTGTCCATATTCATCTCATCCCTGTTCACTCAGGGGAAAAAGACAACTCCTAAGAAAGCGTGCATGTGAGCTTCCACTGTATCATAGGTTTTCCTTGGAGGTATCCAAACCGGAATCCAGACTTGCTTAATTTGTGAAATTTGACATGATTACAGGCTGGGGTTGATAAGGTTTGTGTTTAGGGAATCTTGATGGCGTCTCTCAAGATTGTAATTCTTCATCCACCTCTCTTTCTTGACAAGATTGTATATAAGTGGAATAAAAAATTGCTTTATTCTCCTTTTCCACATTAAGCAGAAAATGGCTTTCTTGAGAGTATGCATTTGCACTGGACTCAAGAAAACAGACCCCTGTGGAGCATGAAATGACACTGGGGAATATATTTTCCTTGACATAGTAGGTATTTTTCATCTGTCTGAGGCAGCTCTCCACCACCTACCCCCCTCCTTTTTTTTTTTTTTTAAATGAAGTTATGCAGTATCTTATATCAGCACTCGTCCTTATATTCTCTTTAACAAAGTAAATGAGCACTGACAGCACAGAGGGACAAATAATGCTTATTGTAATAAAAACAATATGGTCTCAAAGAACCAAGCATTACTTGGAAAATGATATTAAAAAAAATACAATGCTCACATAGTTTCCTGATGCCCAAAACTTCACATTTACTCATGAAGGTGTAAAATATTTCCTATAAGCCTGCTGAAATTACATGAAATCTAATAGTTTGATGCCCAAGGCAGGACTAATAAACTTTCCCCGATTCAGCCCAGCAATTCTCCTGCCTGAATAAGCAATACCCAACTACTACCACAGGTAAAGAGTCTACTGAATATCAAATCCCCTTTTCCCACAAAATAACTCTCATTGAGGCCAATATTTATTCTGACTGGCATACATTTTGATTCAGATCAGCAATTTGCTTTTTTCAAATGTGAATCAATGTACAAGTGAATGGTCTTATATTTTTACAATAGGAAAACTGCTTCCAAAACCCTCCGTTCTCTGCATTAACCTGATCTGTTCAGCTGCACAACAGATTGGTTAAGATGATTATTGGTGATATGACTGAAGTTATTCTGCCCACTGTCATTATTAAATAGTGCACTCAGAGAAAGAGCTAGGAATAGCTTGCTTAAAGTGTGGCTAAAATGGAACAAATGTTTAAAACTAGCATGTAGTTGAAGAACAAGGATATTCGCTGAAGTATTTATCAGTCAGAAACTGAGATTAAAAGCTTCTTGTTGAGCAAACGTGATTTCAGATATTTCTGGAGCCAGTGTGGACTGGGGATGGCACAACATTCATGGCAAGAGTCCCTGGCACTTGGTGGCTTCCACGTGGCAAATGTTACCAGCCTGCACAATCCCATGGGCTTAAATCCAACCTAGGTGCGTGTACCCCGAAATCAGAAGGAACAAGCTCCTGGAAAGCACAGTGACTAGGCACAGACTGCATGAATACTGCCAGAAGTAAACACTTCTGTTAGAGTTGGTCCCATTTTAGTACCTAAACATACACATCCTGGTTTGAACCATTTTATTTTCTTTATAACTGTTAGTCATGCTGTTATAAAAACACCATCCAAGAAAATGTCTTCAGCTTGACTGAAAAGCACATCAATGTTTTTTGCTCTCTTAATACTAAACTTTAAGGAAACTTTGCATTTGGTTAAGTATTAGTAAATTAAAATGTAAAAAAATATATCAGTACTCTAATAAATATCCAAAATTTAGCAGTCCCAAATGTTTAAAGCAATTCCAGATACAAGGGATAAGATTTGAAGAATTTTAAAATATAGGTTAGCCTATTAGACAAGATTTTGAACAGATTTTAACGAATTACATTTGGATTAAAAAGATCATGTATTCATTTATTTATGCCTTATGTTTCAGCTTTGGTCTTAAATCTGTCATAATGCTGTAGAGAATAAAAATATTTTAAGATGGATAGAGACGGGAGAGTAGGAGATGAAATGGAAAAGTTTATGAACTGCTATCCTTTGCCTACAGAGTAAACGAAATGCACACTCTTCCTATTAAAACCCTGTGGCACCCTGATGTGACAGTCACTTCTGTAGCATCTGGCAATGTCAGGTAGAGTTTCTTGAAGGCTCAGATCTTTTGGTTTCTAAAATAGCAACAACAACAAAATAAATAAATTAACCAAACCAACGCTTTTCTGAATCACTGTACTGAGCTGAAACAATCCGCACAGGGAGGCAGATTTTTTGAGGGACTCCATACATATGACACCAGAGAAATGGTGTGGCCTCTGAATTGCTAAGATACAGATGGTGAAAAGGTTCCTTAATTTGCCATGTGTGTTGTTTAAATGTGAACACAAAGAATCTGACAATTTTAATCTTCTGTTTATCTGAGAAACTGGACACCTATTCCTTATACTTCGAAAGAGATTTCCTGTCAGCATTCATGAATTTCTCTCTCTGACCCTGAGCAGCAAGAGAAACAAGTCTGAGATATATTGCAAAGCCAAATGTTTAAAGTTTATATCAATATACACGTGGGACAAAGGTAATTTACTCAGTGAAGGAAGAACCCCCTGCTACATTTAATCATGCTCAAGTACATGGGAAAGTGCCCTTATGGCTGTTGTTTTGTCCTGCCTTTTTAACCAAAGTGTTGAGAAGCACTTTTCTTCTCATGAAACACCTTAAACCCAAAGCCTAATTAAACTACTAAAATGCCATTAAAGCCATTGAGCAGACTTATCTCCAGCCACTACAGTTTGCAATTAGATTTTGGGTGAGGGTAGAGGAAATCAATGTTGTGTTCACTCTTTAATGAGAACATAAACACTTCACATTAAAAGATTATTTTCTTAAAATCCCCACAGGTAAGTGGGTGTTTCACTTTGCTTGCAAAAGAATAAAACATAGGAAAGAAAATAATGGAAAAACAACAAAAAAATCTTTGCTTCACGTGAAGAAGTGTTTTCCCTTCTCCCATGATCTCAAGAAAAGCCAGAAGGGGACAGAACAGAACAGCATATAAGTGTAATTGAAACAACATGGTCAGGTTAAAAGAGGGCAAATTTGTCCCTTTTAAGAACCACAGGAACCAGGCTCGTTGCAGTGTACCAGTGAAATACATGATACCAGCAAATACATGACAAAGAAGTCCACATCTGAGTCAAACATACCCTTTGGCTAACCAGACCATCAATAGGAAAGTCTTGGTTGAGACCAGTGGGACTTCATCACTTGTGATCATCAAGGAGCTCAGCCAATGCCATTTATTACACATTAAGAGCAGGGGAATACTTTTGGTGTTAACTTTCTGGTTTTGAGTTGTGTTTTAGCTTGTTTGTTTCTTTGAAGGAAAAACTGAAGTGAAATATTGCTGGGAGACATTCTGCACAATGGTACACACCATGCACTCTTCATTCTGGAAGCTGCAACGTGAATATCTGATTTACCAGCAAGGAGTCTCATTTGCAGCTGCAGATCTGCTGGTATGGCAAGCATTGTTGGACAACATTGTAGTGAGCACTTTGTTGAAGAACCCTTCCCTTTTCCACAAAACTCAAGTATTGTCTTCTCCTTCTAGCTATGTCATTTGCACAGGATGACTCTTAAACCTCTCCTCGAGTTCCCCTTTGGACCAGCAACTCATCTCTTTTTGATCACTAGCATTATTTACATCCACTTTTGAATTACATTTAATTCACTTTAGTTCAAATCAGAATGAAGTATGAATGTAGGAAATAAGATGTTTTTATTGCTCCAGATTTCTGACTGTTCTAAATTTTTATAAATTTAAAAAGCTTTGCTTGAGCTGGAGTTACATCTGTGTTGGGTTTGGTCTTTTACTTTTTTTAAGGACTATTTTAAACAGGGTGAAAACAAAATTCATTCATGTTGCAGGTAGCAATCCAAGTTCACTTTCATTAAAACATATTACAATTACTGTATTTTTTTCTCATTCTTTATATTTGACGCATTGTTTATAGATAATTAAAATTTTACCCCAAAACTTAACTTAATTGGCACTTTTCCTTCTGTGTGCACTTACTGTCATCACAACAGTGAGGAAAAAAATCTTTCCTCTCCCCTGCTTTTTTTTTTTTTTTTTAAGTAACAATAAATATTTTTAATCACTCAAGCTACTCCACCCAGGAGGATGACCACCAACACAAATCCCCCTAATTATGTTAACAAGACAAAAAAAAAGGGTTTGTTCACATGGAACTTCTTAGAGTAAAATACCAAAATATGGCATAGTCCTTCAAATCTATTCATTTCTTTTCAGCCAGTTAAAAAGATTTCAATGCTGGTTGCCCTTTAAAAAGCAGTTACTCATGAAACCATGCGAGTTTGCCTTCACAAAAGCTCTAACATGCTTGACTTTCTTTTATTAATGTTATGTGATTTTTTTTTTCTACTTCACTAACATTTCAAGAGAAACAAAGTGATTGTCATGTGGTACACTCAGTTCTGGAACAGGAGCACAGCTGTTTATTCCCAGACTCTGAGCATTTTTTAGATCTGCACAGCAGTCTGTATTCTCTCTGAAGGGAATTATACATCTTCCCATAAGCAGATATACTTTCCATATTCAGTTTGCCTATTGTACCATACTTGGCTGCAAGGACAACAAAATGGATGCTTTGTCATCTTTCTACGGGCCTTTTTATCTCAAATTAACTCCTCTGGTGCAAGGAAAGAGGACAGAAAGGAGAATCACAAAATTACTCCATTTTGTATTTCAGAAAAATCAAAATGACCAAACATCTGCTTCGGACACCCTCTACTGGAAAGCATCAAGTTCATCTCTCTGTTCCTGAATTAACTGATCCTGTGTGTGTGTGTGTGGGGGGGGGGGGGGGATAAGAAAACAAACAAACAAAAACCACAGCATGAATGTTTAACTGCCTTAAAAGAATGGTATCTCTTCTATATATTATTGTCTTGTATTTAAGGCGAGGAAAGGATTTGATGATGAAATTATTTGATCTCAGCAAAGGAGGAAAATGTGCATCTGACTTCTTTGATTGTGAAGCAGCAAAAAATAAGGACTGCAATGAAAAACCTTAGCCATGATACCAACTGTAACCTGACTTATTTTCTCCATAGGTGGGAAAAAAAAAAGATCTTGAGACTTGTAGTAAATGCCTTTAAATTAAATCTGCTCATTTTGTGTAATTCTCCAGCAACAAAAATCTCGAGGTACAACTGCTCTTCAGTTGTAAGTTACTACAGCTAGAAATGCTCTTACTTTAACCAGGGCAGAAGTTTGTTCTGTAAACAGATCTCTTCCACCATTAATCTATTGAATCTATTCACTCTGGGCTGAAACCTCCTATGTAGTCAGAGTAACTTAACTCAGTAATGGGCAGGGGAGTTCTTCAAATAAAGACTGAGACTTCCTCTCTTCAAAACCAAACTTGATGCTACATACTTGAAGTCTTGACCCCCATTTTCATCAGGGATTTTTTTTTTTTTAAGGGGGTGGGGGAGTGTCTAAATAATGATCTACTAGCATTGCTCTGAAATCTACATCCCAATGAACTAGACAGAGAACTTTCACAATTTCTTTTCCTCATGTAGCAGTGGCAAGAGATTTTGTCTTAAGAGGATGAAAAGACAATTCTATCAAGCTTCAATCTATAATTAATTCTTTTACTTTTCGACTCCCAAATAAAGCATTAAGATAAACAGTCTGATTTGGTATCAAGTGTTGTTCATCATAGACTCTCCTTGATGATGCTAAAGCTTTCACGATTCTGTTTGACCTGCATAATGTACTGTATGTGGGGCAGTGAATTACATTCCTTTCTCAGAGACCATGCTGAATTACAATTTCTTTCCCACTTCTTTCAGAGGTGAATAATTGCACCTGTCCTCCTTAAGCAGACAAAAGACATTAAGTAGTGGCCAAATGGAAAGAAAGGTTTTAAAAGAAAATCACTTTATAGTTTGGTAGGAAAACAACTCAATCCAACCTTTCATCCAGCTGTATACAATATGAGGATTTCTACTTGTGCAGCTTCTGAAGAAAAGGAAGCTTTCAATCAAAGAAAGACTATGCTGATAACAAAGCAAAAATTGAGGTGCTGGCTAGAAGTTTAAAAAAGCCTACTTTTAAAATCAATCCTTGACAATATAAAAAAGGCAGCCACACATCTAAGTGTTTGTGGGCAAACTGTCTCATTTACATGATACAAATGAACAAATAAAATAAAAATTAAGATGTGGAAACAATAAAGCTGTAGGGCTTTTCCAAGACCACACAGAGATGCAATAGCAGAATGTAGAATGGAGCAGAAGTGAATATGTGGGAACAGACCACAACCTAGATCTCCTGACAACCTTCACACTGTTTTTGACCATGCTGCACAGAAAGGTCGGGTTTTGCTCTTGCAGACTTCAAGTGCCTGGCAGGGAGATCAGCAGCGGCTCTGGTTTCATCAGAGCCATGCTGGCAGATATCCAAGGAAAGGTCACCAGGAAAGAAGGACAGAGCTTCAACAGGGCATTTGCCTCCGGTGCCAGGAGATTTCTAGCACCTGATCATGCCACAGGGCCAGTGCTCAAAAAGATGAGGAAAAAAGAGTGAATGGTGATGATACTATAGAGAATCTCCACAGATGTCTTTGCAATATTTCCAGGTTCTTTCTTCTTTTTATTCTTGCATGGAAGCTGCCTGTATATCTAAGTTAGCTAGGCAAATGACAGAATGGAAGAACCAAATGAAAAATATTCTGCTGCTTGTGGAAGCTAGTCTATTTGTCAAAGTGCAAAGAGTCCATCTTGAAACTATGGAGAGGAATACCACTGAGAACTACTAAAATATTGAGACAGAACAGAATAAAACCAAAGAAACGAAGGGGTAATGCCTTGTAGGAGTGCCCTGCAGGGAACATGCCTCTTTTCCCCAAAAGCACAACTGTCAGTATTGAACATCCTTGATGAGAACCTGACGTAGCACAAAAGAGAGACACTGATTAAAAGGTAACTAATCATACATTACTTTCAGCTGGAAGTCCTGATCTTCAGGAAACACCTCCAGTCATCTTACACTTATGGGTCTTAGAACAAAATTAAATACTGCCTAGTTATATACTTGGAAACATACAGAAAAGTAGCCTGGTTTGACAGACAAGGTGTCCATTTGGGCTTCACGAAAACCAAAGCCTACTGCCATTCTTTCTTCCAGAGCCCCTGCTTTCCTTCCCACCTTTTATCCCACCTTGTTATGTGCTTTGGGACAGGGACAGTCTTTCACAGTATGTGTGTGTATCTTTGAGGTTGATGCTTATTTTTTCCAACTCCCTTTGTAAACAGAAGTTGCCATTGACAGTGTTATTGAATATCATCCCATTTGCAGGACTGATGTAAACAAAACATCTTATATGCCAAATGAAGCAGGTCTACATACAGAAGGAAAATTTCTATGCCTTCACTAAACAGGCTGGTTTTCAGTTAAATCAATACCCCCAATTAAAATTAAGAAGGAAGAGAAAGACTCCATCAGCAAAATTATTTGAAGTGATATTTGTTCAGACTAGTCCAAAAATCTTCACCCTTGGGGGCTGGAATACAAGGAAGTCTCCTGAGCATGTTAATTATTTAAAATGAAAGCAACACAGTTGCTGGCCTTTTGAAATAATCAATCTTTCCAAAAGTGTCAGGTGTCTCCAAAACATGTGACAGGTTGGCAGTTTGTAGCATCTATTCTTGAGCCCTAATACCACAGTTTTCTCTGGAGCCTGGAGGAACTCATCACCTTTACTAACAATTCCTAAAGACAACCTGTCTGGCTCACTGAAAACGTAATGGAGAAGCTACAATTAGAACCACAGACCTCCTGTTTGCTCAATCAAACCAGAAAACCAAAACAAACATTTGAAGCACATGTACGCATATATAGAGACAGACGCATATAGATGAATGCAGACACAAATACATGTATAGATATATATGGGTATATATATATATACATGTAGCTGTAAATTATAGACATTTACCAAGATCTGTATTTACTGCCTCCTACAAGTCTATCTTATGATCTAAATTTAGGGAGTTTTCTTCCCTTCTTTCAGAAGAAAGAAAAAGGCAGCATCTGGTTTGTATTTTTCAAGTCTGTTAAAAAAATACCTTCTTTCTGTATGTATCTGTTTCTTCAGTACACGAGAACAAAAAGCTGGAAACAGCAAGAAAATTCCTACAGATTCTGTTTGTAAACAGAAAGTTCCCATCTTCAGAGCAGCTGACCTTATTAGCACTTAGAAGCAGTGAGAAACTTTACAGTCATACGTACTTTGCTAATACTGTGGATATATATCCCTATATATTTTTGGTCATACTAAAGATTTCGATCAGATTTTCCACAAATAAATCTTTCTTATTGAAAGTAAGTATACAAGTGTTACAGAAAAAGGATTTTTTTGATTTCTTCAATATTGTTACTTTGGATAAAAAAATTGTGTCCTATAAGTTTGTGGAAAATTTGATTTCTTTCTCCTGAAACACAGGTTACAGACATATCTATAAAATAGTGAACATGATTAATCCAAAATGTTCTTTAATTAATCTGTTGAGAAAGAATAACCAGACATGTAATGACAATATGCAATGTGTAAATAAGTAGTGGATATAGAAAAAAAAAAAAGAAAAAAACGCATTACACTAACATTCATACACAAAAAGTCATAATATTGAAACCAAACAGCTCCAAACTCAAATTTAGTGTGGGCTTCTCTATTTCCCCACCCTTATTGAAAAACACTTCTTGTAGATCCTTTGAAACACTTTACATTTTCAGTGTTCCCTGTCCTGAGAGGCCCTGACATTTCTAACTAGAGCAATCAGCTTCAAACTGGAATTGCCATTCCCCAGAAGTCCTCCAGGATGGAGAACCTCACTTGGTCAACCTGAACCATCCACAAGCAGTGGCCTTCCTATCCCCGTGTTTGCCCTCCCAGGCCTGGCAGGCTGCATCCATGGTATTGTATCTTTGCAAGAGCCAAACAGACCATAGACAGCATTTAACAAAATTATCACAGCATTATATGTATTTTTTTAAATGAAACTACTCTTTGAGATAAAATACAGTAAACTACTTCGGCTAAAGTTCTACGTACCAGCAACTTTTCTCTACAACCCCTCAGAGAAGTACAATTTAAAAGGTTAATACACAAAACAAATATTCTGTATAACTCAAAGGCTGAATGTAAAACACATTCGTGGATTTTGTGATTTTTTTCTTAAAGGCCTGGCCAAGTTTTAATGGGCTGTCACACACGAATGATTATGAAAGCGCTACAATGAACTGAGCTGATAAGCTGATCTGATCAGAATTAACTGCATGTGATTGCTGCTTTGAAAAGCTGGCCTAAAGAGGCAGCATTGAAAGCAATCTCACAAGTCACTGGTACCACTTGCCACAACTCTAAGTAAGCACAGATGGTGAGAAAAGTTAATTAAGAGGCATATTTGTTTGGGGGTTTGAAATTTCCACCCCCCTCTTCCCCAAAGAAGCCAAGCCACAGTGAAAATGTGTTTTACGTTTGTGGCCTCATAGGTTCATGTTTGTGGGGCTCTGTTCCTGTAGATAGAGGTAACAGATAAACAAAATAAATATTTTATGTCAGCAGTTAGCATATGGATTTGCACTTGATCACTAAGCTCATTGCACCTGATAGCTAGAACATCTTGTCAATTAAAAATATTCTTCATTTCCTTTCCTCCTACCAACACAGCTTTGCTCTTGTACCACAAGTGACACCCTACAAGAAAGACATTACCCTTCTCATTCTCACTTAAATGACTGCCTCTTTCATTTTCTCCCTTACTTCTTCTTGCACTATTTCATAGGTAACATATTATAATACATAAGCCATTACAAAAAAATTGCTTCTGGTGATCTTTCTTTCTTTTCTCCTGGTTGGGAACTCTTGTTCCCCCTTTCTCCAGCCCACACTCCATCTTTTCTCAGATTAATTGGCATCTTGGAGATACGGTGTGACAGTTCTCTACAAGGTGATCACCATCATTAGAGGATCAAAATACATCCCTTATGCTTCATATACTGTAATAGTGTAACCAAAGTGTCATGTAGCACACATTTTTTTCAATAGTTCTTCAACTGTGCACATTCCTTTGGACCAGTTTCCATTATAATAATTATTATTATTTTTTAACCTGTGGCTATTATAATGGCAATAGCTGGTTGCATCAAAGAAATACTGGTTTAAAAATGGTAGGGATCAATCTCTCGTGAAAGACCCTGGAAGGTAAGAAAGAGTTAAGTCTAAGGATGGAGAAAACCAAGATTTCAGAACTTGAAGTGAAATTGAGAGGTTCTTAGACATTTCCAATTTATGCCTACTGTACTATTTATTTCCGTTCCCATCATTGCTGATTATAAGGATGTGCATGTGTAGAAGTTTCTTCATCTCTAATCAGACGTGCTCTATTCCATGAATCCACAATTCACTGTTCGTGACATTACAAAATGAATCAGGTAGGAGGATCAAGCCAGATCAGAAAGTGACAGCTTCTGTTTAAACAGATATCTTGGAAATTAGTGATGATGGAGGACAGTATTATACTGATAAGCATTTAACTCCTAGCACCATCTCATTCTCTAACAAGAAGTATAACGTAGTTATTTGCTGGAAAGATCTTGGTGAAAAAAAATGAAACAAAGTACTGATCTGTTCAAGCTTATATTTCTAGAGCAATAAAGGCCTCTTTTGGATAGGACACCCATGCTGTAGGTGTTGAACGCTCCCTGAATTTAAGGAAATTTTCTTCTTTAAACACTATCTTTGTGCTATAGAGTACAGTCTCATCTTTTATGGGCTATCATAAGAATTTGGTATGAATCAGTTTATTCTTTCTGTCAGTCTTATTTCTGTGCTTTAGAACTGATTTTGGGTAGGATATAACATTTCTGAACTAGAATGTGATCCCAAACTGGGTATACATTTCAGATGACAGGATCACATCAGAAGGCTGGAGATCAACAACCACCACCAGTCCTACATTTAGAACCTTCCTATGTCTTTCTGCAGGGATTTTAGCCAAGAAGGGAGTCTGTGTACGTAAACATATACATGCAAACTAATAATTTAGCCAGTGCACGTACCTGTGCATACACATAGAAATTAATAGTTGCATCTCATATTCTCTGATGGTCCCTAAACATTGTATTATCTAATCAGATAAATATGGCAGGTTTTCTAATGTAATGAATGTATACAAAATAAATTGTTAAAAAAGTCAGTCGCTGAGGGCTCAGTTAATCCAATTTGTGTGGTAATGATCAAAACAGTCAATTTACATAAAACATTACAGCTGTGCAATATTACAGTCCTGCAGTTCTGTCATCAGCAGGAAGGGTTAGCTACCTGCCATGGAAATGTCTGCGACGCACTCTGCAGAGTCATGCTGACAGTGAGTGGGACCTTCCATTAGTGTTGCCCATAGTGACAGCCTTGCTCCCTCCTTGCTCTTTCTGTCCAAGAGCTGTGAGTGTGAACATGTAAAGGGAGCTACAGCTCCTTCTACTGGGTCTTCAGATTCATAAGATTAAGAAGCTGAGATCCTAATAGGGCTCAGAGAAATGAGTGAAAGAAGGCCGTAGAGTTCTGTGCCATTTCTTTTTTTCTTTTTTTTGAATTCTGCTTTGCACATTCCCACTAACAGTATAATTTCAGAAGCAATCATGCATTTAAAGAAGTTAGCAGAAAGATGTCTGGGGACAGAGTGTTGGAATGGGGACAGCAGTACCGCTAAGCAAACTGATTGTCTGATCCACATATGACATCTCAGATGTAACAGCTTGTAAACATTATCTGTAGAGCTCCAAATAATAACTTTACAGATTTAACCAATCATGCTTTGAAGGCTGTCACTGATCCAGTGAAGCGTGACCAAATCCCGTTAGAGTGCAGAATAGATTCTCGTGGAAAGTCTTTCATATGCTGAGTTGCATATCTAGATCAGGAATGCAAAGACACCACATGCACTGTAGAGATGTATGCACATGACGAAATTAATACCTGCAACTGAATTCATTGCCTCATGGGCCTACAACAAAGGTTTCAAACCCTGCAGGGTACCTCAGTTTGCCATGGTACTAGGTGCTCCGTCAAAGAATATCACACTGACAAATTCCTTCTTAAAGAAAGACTGACTTCTCCATTAGCGAGTGTGGCAGATAGCTGTCACTGCTACATGAATATTCAAGAAAGACATAAGGGACTCCCTTAGAGTTTCAGCTGAAATAGTCTAAAGCAGACCAGGTCTTGCTGACATACTTGTGTTTTGCTTGCCCACTTTACACCATGCATTTCTTTAAAACTACAGCACAATGTAAGTAGTCATTTGTTAGACTTAGTTCACTGAACAGGATTTCTGAAGATCTGCTGAAATTCCTCGGGTAAATTAAGCGAGTCTTTTAGACACTGCAAAAAGCACGGGTAGAAAACTTGCACAGATGTGAAAGTGGTCAAAGGACTGTTACCATCCTGCCCAGTGGGGATATCAAGAATAACTTGGACTCTTCTTTATCTCTTTTTATCTTCCTTATGTGAAGAAAGTTCAAGAGTGTTAGATAGCTAGGTGTCTCCTCCTATTCTGAGCACTACACAAACTGTATTGTTCTGGCTGCAAGCCTATGCATGTGAACGCCAGATGAATTTCTAGTCCCTAATATAAAAAACAAGTAGTCATGTAATTTGTAAGGGCCATCGACCACATTATTACTGATATTAGCATACACAGATCCTACAGGATATCCTGCCTCCCAGGATAGCTAGGAGAAGTTAGCATCTTGTTTCTTCAAAAACTGCATTACACTGTTCACTGTGGTGATTTGCAGTCTTTTTTTTTTTTTCCTTAGATAACTCCAAGAGCTGAAAACATACTCTGTTTAAATGAACTTCCTGTTCTCTTTCTTAGGGTGGAAAGATTGCTTTTAATCAAGGATTGCTGCAGCATGGAAGAGAGATGCAGACTGTGTTCTCTGATCAGAAAAAAAAAACAAAAAAAAACAAAAAAAAACCTGCCTTTGGCTCAGACATATTTCTTAGGACCAGCCACAGTCATAAGGGTGTCTTAACACTGCACTTTGTATGATATTTTTTCTTTCATTTTGGAGGAAATAAAATGAATTAGAGGTGTGTGTTGGTTTTTTTTTTGAGTTACATTTGGGCCAATTATCATGAATCTTTTTTTGTCTCCTACAGCTTTTTTTCAAACAGTAGAGAAATCCAAAGCGTTTCTCTTGGCTCTCTCTCCAGGGACTAATATCTTTAAGTACTTCAAGGCCAGATCCAACTCCCTGACATTTGTCTGCCTTGAACTTGCAAAGCGCTCGTAAGTTTGTTAGCCTCCAAAGCATCAAGAAACTACAATGATCTTTAGACATATTCCATGTGGGAGGTTTTGCAGAAACAGCTTCATACAGCAATAAAATCTACAGCTTGTTCTGGTGAACCTGTGTCAGATGAGGGCAAATAAAATCCTCAGAAGTATAGTAGATATCCAGTTGAGCATGTTACACTGTGAAGATTCATGAATAAAGGAGCTCCTCTGTATCCAGCTTTTATTGTTGTCATTTGCCATAGAAGTGTTGGTTTGAACCCAGATTAAACAAATCTAAGTTGGAAACAGGAACCAGACTAATTCTAACTTTATCATATACACTGCTACAGGTATTGAAGCAAATACTATGGCAGCATTTTATCTTGAAAACTTGACCCCCATCCAATGCTGCAGGAGGGAAGAATTGAGTTTGTTAGAATGCCTTGCTCTGGTCCCATTTATGGCCTCAAATCTGTGAGCCTGCAGAAGTAAGGTATGTATGGAAAAAGTATGTGAGTACAGTGGTAGTAGGCACTGCAATGGCAGTTAACCTGGTACAGCATCTAACCACCAGTGAAGTCACCTGCTGAGTAGCACCGTCTCTGATGAGCAGGAGCCAAGAAATGTGCCAAATTTTCTAGCCTGTCATACCCAGGGACACTGTGGGCAGGATTAATTAAACACTTCAGTTATTTACCTTGTGCTTCTTTACTTGGTTTTGGCTTTTCTCATGTGCACACAGATTTTTGCAACTCTGGCTACTCTGAAACATCTACTTAACAATTACCATCTAAATCAACCTCCAGATGAAGGTATCATTTCCCGTGACTACATATTAAAGAGCTCGATAAAAACAAATATTGTACAGGTAACGGGATTCCAGTTAAGTTACCACCAACTTTAGTCCAAACAAAGGAAAGAGGAACTGTGGAATTATCCTAAAAAAAGACTCCAGCATCTTGACTGACACTTTAATTTGTAAGGATACAAAGATGTCTCCATTTTCAAACCATCTTACAGGAAGTATAGCATCCTTCTTGTATGCCCTTTTGTTTAGTAGAGTCAAAGCTTGACTCACAGAGAGGGTAGTGTTTATTTTAAATGATCAAAGTTAAGGAGCAGTTAATGGCTTGAATACCCACAGTTTATTAAGTTAAATTAAGCTGTACAGGGACTCTTTCTGAGCCATCATTCTAAACAAGGAAAATATCTGTGCCCTTCTTATGCCAAATACCTTTTTTCCCTTCACAACAGTTTTTATCATTTTCAATGACACCATGAGGGAATTGAGCAAACAGCAGAGTCCATAGAGATGTTCAATTCACTCTGAGATCTCACCATCTCAGAAAAGAGATAAGACTTTACAAATTTATTCCCCTCCTTTATTTCAATTACCAAGTTAATGCTTCAGACAATTCCTAACCCAAACTTCTGGCCAAAAGTCTGTTGGCAGGTAAGATAGCAGGCCTAAATCAAATCACACAGATCTTGCAATAAGATTGCATAGCACAATTTCCCCTCTGTAGTAAAAACTGCACTTTCCCCTATTTTCCTACTAGAATTCACTGTAGGATGATGAAACTTCATTATATACACATGACAGGATGTTAAGATAGCATGTCCTTTAAGAAACGCTAACAATATCCAAAGCAAAGTTCAAATCCAAACATTAAAACAACAAAAAACATAGAGTGGGAAAAAGGGAAGATTGCTTACACTAATGAGGTCTTCCCCAGATAACTCTCTCCAAGCCTTTCAAAAATAGAAACTAAAAGAACCAAAGGGCTCTACTATAAACAGTCTGCTACACAAATATGACAAAAACCACCACCAGCCTTCAGCTGCGACCCTTTCATGGTTGTCAAATTAAACCACACACCAACAGTGAGACCCCCTCCTCCTTTGCTTTGGCCACCGGTTCATGCAAATGACAGAGGACCAATAGTTTTTGCCTAGCAACAAGACTGCATGTTCACTACTGATCATGTTCATGATAAGGTAGTGAATACTAACAAAGCTAATGATGAGAAGCGATTCCCTCCTTCGCTGACTCATCCGTACAATTTTAAATCTTCAAAACAAAGAATAATTCATTCATCTAACAAACAGACTAGAAAGAGAAAAGAAGCCATCAATAATAGTTTTTTCTAGCCTACATCCCAGATATTGAAATTAACGCATACCAAGGTACTTTCATCCAAGAAGGCTTGCTAAATGTACAAAAATACAGGTATTTCTACCAAGCCATTAAACTTCCACATCTGTTTATATCTTAGACTCGTTCTAATATTTTCCAGGGTTACATTTAGTACATGGGAACCATCCTGACTGCCATGGGACAGAAGGAGCACTGGCCAAGCATGCTGAACCATCAGCCCCTGAGTATCACCACCTCCCAGGGAGTCAACACTACTCATTCAGGTAACTGCAGAAAAGGTTAATTACTTACAGCAGGATGTCCAGCACAGTAGGTGTAGCTAGCATGGGACTGGTAGTGCAAGCTTGCTCTTGGGAAGGTGTATGTATTCCAAGCAGGTTGGCTGCTATTCCACTGGGAGCTAAAGCCAGGGCTCATGGTCACTCTCGATTTACTGTTTTGGTACGTTCTCACTGTGGAGCTGGACTATCAAAAAAGAAAGAAATGCAAAGTAAAAATAGCTTTTAGGGTAGAATACGAACAATGCAGCTACACAACTTCATTGCGCATGTACAAACTGCCACACAGTCTAGACCAATTTTGAATCATTCCTGTAACAAACTGGGAAAAGCAAAAATTTGGTTCCTTCAAATACACCAGTGAAACAGCTACGTTTCTCTAATGCCCAAAAGCAAGACTGAATGACTGTTAGACTTCAGGCTAGGATGTAAATCAAATAGACAATGCATAGGTAATAGATATAGGAGGTGTTCTGAAAATGCGTAGAAGGTGCCACCTTACAAGTTCCATAGTTGAAACTTCCATATTTATTAATTATAATGAGCTGAATATTATCATTCATTTCACTGCTGATCTGGTGACTAGGATAGGCCAAATCTTTACAAAGCTACTTCTACATTACAAATATGTAACCATCTAAACAGACTTTTAAACATCACAATGTATTGGTTTTTAATTTCTTAAATTGCAAAACAACAACAAAACAAAAAATCTTATTTTATTTATTTTAAGTTAACTCAGTAACTTCAGCTGAAAGTGCCCCCAGACAATATGTGTCATCACTTGCGTTCTTTATGGCTTTCTCTGTTGTTGCTTTAACTGATTTTTTTTCAGTTTCTAGCCCTCTTTTGTCAAAAAATAAAATAAATCCTAATAGATACTTGTACTGATGGGGTGGTTTATTAGTGCAGGAAAACAATGTATTATCAAAAAAGAAGCAGATGATACATTCAAAGTGAATGCTTTTTAGAAGGTATTTAGGTTGGCCTTCAGCATCAGGTAAATCTGCTTTTTTCTCCGTATTCCATTCTACATGTAGGTTTTGCTGCTTTGTTTTTTTCCTTGGTAAAGGTGTTCTCAATATCCCATGCAAATTTACACCAATTAATTGTGATTATTATAACCCCCAAACTGTTCTTTTTAAAGCACTAAATTCATCAAGGCCTTGGTAATGTTACAGTGAAAGCTTTAGAAATACAAACACAAATAATATTTCTTAGAAATACTTATAAACGTCCCTGTTAGTAAATCGATGCTATCGATTTCAAAAGCTATATTCAAGAATGACGCTTCATTTATTTTTATCTTCCTTTCAAAGACAATTTTTATATGCAATATACGTAGCATTAATGACATATTACTACAAGCCACCATCGAACAAGGTGTGTTACACAGCCCAAGACTATCCTTAGCCCAAAGTGCTTACAAGATAAATGAGGACTGGGAGAGAAGGAAAGAAGAGAAACTGATGCAGAAGCAAAGAAAACAGCTTTGGAAGCACGACTTTCGGTTTCATTTCAGTGCTTCAGCTCAGTTTCTCTGGGTGAGGATTAGTGAAATGGAAGGAAAAGGAATGGAGTAAAGACATTCAAAAAGGGCTTAAGGATGCATCTGAGCTATAAAAATATATATCTTGTATAATCTTTCCTATTTTTATAACGTGTTTAGATGAGCTGGTTTTAGAAATTACTACAGTAGATGCCACATTGGCATCTGCTGAACATGCCACATTTATTTTGTTTAATTTTCAAAAGCTTAAGTACACAAAGTTTGCCTCAGTTATCAGCTGCTGTATAAACTTGAAGTTCAAGAAAAGGCCAAATGACTTCCTGCATGTGTTTATTTCCTGTACTGCCGATTAGGAAGCCTGAAAAGAGCAGTTTCCGCTCAACAGTTCTTAATATCTCGACAGATTCGCCTCCCGCCCCCACCCCTAAGCGAAGGATTCCTGCGGTGTGATTTCTAAAGATTTAACTTACGACTAGCTGAACACAAAGCGTATGAATGAACACTAAAACCCACACTAAACTCTCATTAGTCACTGTGTGTGACAAGTGGTTACTTTGTTCTTACAAAAGGCTTTAGGAAAAAAAATCTGCCCCTACAGTTAAAGGGGCTTATTTGAAATAAATCTTTTTGTATGAATTTAAATCATGACATATCAAAGGAAAGAGGCT
The DNA here is from genome assembly GCF_047663525.1 of Anas platyrhynchos. NCBI lineage: Eukaryota > Metazoa > Chordata > Aves > Anseriformes > Anatidae > Anas > Anas platyrhynchos. The sequence continues at coordinate 117,782,271 of NC_092588.1, forward strand.
ATGGCTGCAGCTAGAGAAAAACTGAAGGGTTTTAATGTTGTGTTTTTATTTTTTTTCTTTTCTTTTCTTTTATTTCTTCCCCTTTTACCCTCTTTCCCCAAGGAGCAGAAACGGTATTTTCTTTCCTTTGACGTATTACTTATCTTTCAGATCACTCCTCAAAGAAAAATCTCTCTTTCTAGGTCCTGGTAGACTTGCTCCTACATCAGAGATGAGGGCTAGGTTTTGTTTTGGACAGATCAAGCAGAGTTTTAGCCATAATGTACTTCTTCACGTACATTTCTCTCCTTTATAAACATCAGGTATTTGAGCGTTGCTGCTTATTAACTCCTCTTGAGCAGTTCATCCCTAGACGAATATTGTGTGCATATTGAGCTGCCGTACCCAGACAATAGCTCTGTTCCCTCCTATTATTTCTGATATGTCTGTATTGTATGAACCAGTGGAAATACCTCTCTGGATGATGGGATGTGAAGATGTATTGTCAGCTGTGGTGATTGTTAACTGGTTATTTTCCCCTTGTGTGTGTGCTACACAAAACCCATTCCTGTACCTAACCCCTGGGGCTGCATTCGGGGACAGAAAGGAACCCCACCATTCCCTTTCTGCTCTTCCACCCCTCTTGCATCATACGGTGAACATATGAGAAGTTGTACCATGCCATAAAGCTTAGAGGACTGAAAGCACAGGGTCCTGCAGCCAGTGGAGGACCCTGTGCTGGAGGAGGTTTCCTGAAGGAACTGAGGCCCATGAGGAGGGCCTGAGCAGTGTGAGGAGGAAGGAGTGCCAGGGCGGTGCTGCTGTTCCCTTGAGGAGCTACGAGCGAAGGAGTGAAGTTGAGCCTGAGGAACAGGGTGGGGAGGAAGCATTGTTTGAATTTTTCTTTGCTTCTCATTAATTGGCAATGGATTAAGTTAATTTTCCTCAAGTCGAGTCTGTTTGCATGATGGTAATTGGTGAGCCATCTTCCTGCCTTTATCCAGGAAGCTTTACTCAGGAGCTTTTCCTTCTCATTTTCTCCCTGGCTTGTTGAGGAAGGGGAGAAAAAGGGGGGGGGGGCACCTGGCAGACAGCAAAGGTCATCCTACCACAAATTGGCAAGTTTTGTGGCACACAAGCTTTTATTCAGCATGTGAAAGTTCACCTATTACCCCAACTGTACCACTTACTCCAACAAAAGATAGCACTTCTCCACATAACGCTATCTTATTTATATCCCCTACGTCATCAGTGTTACAGCACCTGGGACCACCTGATCAACTTTTCTCTGAAAATTTCTGCAGAAAATTATCAGACTGCAACAAAATAAAACTATTGTCCTGCTTGTTATGACTTAACAGAAACAAGATATATTACAAAGATGGGGGTGATTTTTTTTTCCTTGAACAAGTCACTCAGGCACTTTTATACCCTAAAAGTCTGATGCAACCTAAAATTGGCATTGCTAAAATTGATATCGAAGCGTATTTTAAAATATGATCCTGTTTATTCTGTGCCTTAGTTTTTCAGCCTTATAAATACAGATAATCTTATTCTTAAAATTTTAGGCTTTCTTTCCCTCAGGTTTGTAAAAGTTTTGAACATTTTTGGACATAAGCATGACTGAAGTACATGGTATTATTCGTATTATTTCTACTTCTTCAGCTTAACTGCTTTCAGGTCTTAGTTCTTTTACTAGCTGATATGCGAAGTCTAACAGTGGAAAAAATAGACATAGTATTCATGGAGCATTTTTATCTTTAAAGCACTGTGCAGATGTTAAACAGGGGCAAAATTTCTGACTGGTATGCTGTTTCCAACTTTTTAAGAAGTTTATAGTAGATGTAAGAACTACCTGGCACTCCTTCCTATTTGCACGTGAGTAAAGCACACAATTTGATTAGGATGTTAAGTAACATAGATAGTTCTGATGTAGACTTAGAAGTCCTCATGTCATCACACATGATCCCTACTCTTTAGCAATACAACAGCATCCTGCAGAAATTAACAAGAAAAATATGTGCTAATTCTGAAATTCTACATCACTTCAAATGCAAGAGTGACTGCATCTATCAAATATCCTTCTACTAACTGTTCCAAAATGTTGTGATTAATAATGGCTTTGGCACTCCAAAAGAAGTGAGAGGCTCAATTATTCACCTCTACTTTCTCTCTCTACTTGTACTACCTTAAAAACAAAAAAAAAAAAAAAAAAAAAAAAAGACAAGTGGGAATAAAGAGGTGTAAATAACATCTGAATTCAGCCTCCCACTACCTCATCTTCAAAAAGCAACTTACCAGAGCTATGATGTCATTTTCTTAGCCCACACAACTTGAGCTGTCTCCAGTCCCTTGGATTTTGATTACAGAATAGTTCTGTCTTTAAATGTACCTTTTTTTTTTTTTTTCTTCTTTTCTTTTTTTGGTTTGTTTTTTGTGTGTTTGTTTTTTTTTTGGATTTATGTAAAATGATTACATGAGCTGGGTAAGGCCAAGTAAATAACCATCCTGGAGATGCTGCTTGCTTCGTCTCCTCATGCCTGTATTTGGATGAGACCATGATGCAAAGCACAGCCCTGCACTCTTAAAAGTTTGGATGCTTTACAAAACACTACTGTTCCCATAGAAATCAAAGTTTTCCTATAACTGGAAGAGTCAGGAATGAAAAGAGCTGCCCTGGAACACTATTGCATGCGCTAAAATGATGCGTTTGTTTTCTTGCTCACAGAAAATATGAAACTGGCAAACCAAATCTGAAAGTAGTTCATCACAAAACCCACCTGAGAGACCTTGAAGACTGTAGTAATTGCAAAACTGAAGACAATGAGAGGGTTTTTTTTGCCTTTTTTAAGTTTTCATAACAATTCAAAATGAAAAAAGAAAAAAAAAACAGTAAAGATATTTCAGAATATATATATATTTTTTTCAATAGCAGGAACAAATAGTTTTGTGCTGCTACTTTTCCAAACAGAATCCTTCACTATTTCTTGCTAATCATTTGCAGTCTAGAACCAGATTCCATCTGTTTCAGTAAGAACTAAGATGTTAATACTTGGCCACTACAAATTTAGAGTTTATCAAGTTTGTCTCATAACCTTTATGAAAAAGTTTCAGAGGCATGACCAAACTTTAAGAGAAACATTGTTTTTCCAGACATGGTATTGAAACTCAATACACTGTACCTGGAAAAACAGGATAACCCGAGAGAAATGGCATTCCACTGAAACCACAGAGAAATGATGAGGTTATATTTCATATCTCGGCATACATACGAGGCTATTGCTCATCCACTGGATCCAAGAGCACCAAGCACTAGCCCACATCAGGCCAAAAGGCAGAGGATCCAACCCAGCTGCCCCAGCCCTGTGGGCTTGCTGCACTCAGCAGGCTCCCCACAGACAGGACCAAGGGGACCCAGGATGGCTGGACACAACAGAGAGCTAAATTCCTTAGAGATGGGGCCCAGCAAAAACACTGAGTTTTAGGGATAGATCCCAAATTATCTAACTAACTCTCAAGGAATGTATTCTAGAAAAATAAAAATAAAAAATAAAAAATCAGGCAGTCATTGTTATGTTTCCCCAGAGTTCTGCCTTGAAAACAGAATATATATGGTTTTCACACTTTCCCGGTTAGAGTTGCTGTCATTTCCAGTGACTCAACACTGTAATTCATGTTGTTCTTTTAACTGTTACTTGAATCCTAAGAGTATTTTTTCCTGTGCAAAGTATGAAACATTGCTATTGAAGTTACAGAGATTGAACAGGGGAGCTGAAAAAATATGAAGGCATCATGGTTCCACAAAGTGACCACAAAAAGCCTGGTTTTTGGCGACCATACCATGCAGGTCAGTGACAACAGGCAAAGAACTAATGACAAGAGGCAGGCTACCAACAATTCAGATTAAAGACTTAAAGTCTCTTAGTTACCCTACATGGAGAGCCTGTGTGCAACCAAAAGTTATTCAATGGTTCTCTAGGCTGGGCTTTCTGTGCATGTACACCTCCCGAAAAACATTGTCACCACTTGCATCTCCACAGGCAAGCTCAGTGCAAAGACGGTGAAAGGCACAAGAAATGCTGCTGTGCTTGAAACTGGCTTCTGCAGAATAGGAAAAGGATTTTCACATGCAGAAGAGAAACTTGTACTGGTTTTGTTATACATTTTGTACACAGATGTGGAGAATGGGAACACTTATGCTCATGGGCTGCTCACATGTAAGTCTTCCTTCCACAGAAGGAAACGTGAAGAGAAGCTCTCCAAAGGACATATTTTATTTTTGTCAGATTACTTGTAAAAGGTAAACTGGGAGTAAGAAGTATGTTGTTAGACAGAATTCATATTGAGTATCTTGACTCCACGTTCCCACCTCTTCCACTTTGAAAAGTGGAGTTTTGGACAATAAGGACATGGAAATGTCAAAGTTTCCTCTGCTCAGATTACTATTTAATCAATCTACTGTGAGAAATTTAAGCCATAACAGCCTCAGAAGGACATCTAATGTGACCCTTTAATGGTTGGTCTTTAAGTAATTATTTTCTGAAAATAAAACACACTGGCATCTGTTAAATTTAAAAGAAAAAACAAACAAACAAACAAAAAAACTGAACATGCTGCACAAGTCTGATTTCTAAAGAAGTCACACCGATGAACCAGTCACCCAATACAATATACTCCTACGAAAGCACACATCTGTATGGAGTGCCTGGAGAAGATGATGTTCTTCCACCAGGAGATGGAGAACATACAAGTCACAGAGGCACATGGCTTGAAGGAGAGGATTTGTTCCAAATAAAATCTGATGGTCAACATTAATCTTCAAGTAAGTCTTTATTGCATACAAAACACACCACTGTAAGTCTCTGATCTTGGCAGATCTTTGGAGTATGGAGTAGTGTTTTTACACGGTCTGAGAACTTTGTGTCTTATTTGACAACTGCCACTCTCAAAGTCTTTTCTGCAAACTACTCAGCAGTGCTTGGGACTTGCAGTATTCCCTGGGTAAAAGACAGGACACAAAAGGATGCTGCAAAAATTTAAGTACCATCTAGAAAAATATTTTAATGTGTGATGACTACATTTCCTAGGACCACATTCCCAGACACAGAGGGCTCTCATACCCATTTTTACCTACATCTTTCCTTTTTTTGTGGACCTATGCTCTGCTGACTGAAACACAAGTTCAGAAGCTTTACTGATTGATGACTGATTTTAGCACTTGCCTGTCTGCTAGATTGGGACTTTTTACAGACAGCTAACATCTTTTGTTAAACTCATTAGGTTTTGATAGCTCAGAGGGAAAAATAATTATTTCATTAACACTTGAATTCCTTCCCCTTTTATCGTACCCAAAGGTGTGTTTCACTATGTGCTGCAGTATCTTAATGTTTTTTTCTGATATATCTGTTTACTATATGTATATTGAATTATTCCCTGAACAATAAATCAACCCCTGTCTTGGATACAAAATGATTTTCCTCACACTAGGTCTGCAATGTACAATTTTTTTTTAGACAATCCCAAGAGCAACACCTGGCTGACAATTTAAGCAAGTCTGCAATATTAACCAATGAAAGCAATCCAGACACACATGCCAGGGAAGAAGGATGCTTATGAACAACCAAAAAATGTCTGTGGCACAACATCCCTTCTATAATCCTACCAAATGAGAAAAAGTCGGATTTCTTTCCTCAGCTACAATAGACAAGGCATTGATTCTAAAATGACACGCACATTACGGCTCTCTTAATCCACAAATGTTTACTTTACTGAATACACTGTGATTATGAAATGCATTTGGCCACTGGGAAGAATTCTATAAATCCTGCAAAGCTACCCAATGTGCCACTCCGCCACTAACTCATGTGGATGGACCTGCATGCTTTTGCAAACCTCACTGCGGGATTAGGACATTTATCAAAGCTATGATTTCTTTCCTGCAATGTTGTATCTATTGTATACCAGGAGTTCTGCAGGTGCATGATTTATCCATCCTGTCATTAGCTACAATACCCTGCAAACAGTTTTTATTTTGTGCTGGGGAAACAAACACTCCTCCCATAAATTGTTTTACTGCTGAATGGGGAACAGGCTCCTGCTCTCTTGACAATAAAACAGCTTGCTTTCTCTGACCATGGAGTTATAATTTCCAGCATAACAATCTGAAGCTCAACAACATTTCTTATGGAATTAAGTAATATAGGGAAAAAAATATTGCTTACGCTTTTTTCAATATCACATCTAAACTCTCATCGTGTGTTAAGCACCGACATATTTGATTGCTTGAGGGACATTACAGACAACACAGCCCCTGAAGATTCAACTGAGGGAATTCAGGAGGAGGAAGCAAATGTCAAATAAATTGAATGAACAAAATTTTCTCTTAAAATGAAAACAAAAACTCAATATGAATTTTGTTACTGGGATCAACACTGGCCAAAGGTTTTGGTTTGGCAGAAAACGTTCAATGAATGTTTTAAAAAGCAAGGAAGCAAACTAGATATCCAGGAAATCCAGAAATGAAAAGCGATTTCTTACTCGGTGAAATCACAGTCAGATAAAAGACTACAGGCCTTTCACTCAAATTAAATATTCATAGAACCACATATATTGTATATGACATATTTGAATGTGAAAAAGCTAATATCCTCTGGCTTTTCCCGTACTCATCTAATCCATTAGAAAAGTAATAGACAGTCTAACCATTCCATGTCTTCAGTAGAAGATATGAAAAATAAAAGAGAAAGCAGAATGAACTACAAAGTGAAGAAGAAATAAGAAAAGATGTACCCAAGTCCAGCTCTCAGGATACTCAAAATCAATTTCAACTGCCCCAGATATCTGTCGAGTATCAAATACAGAACAGAGGAACATGCACAAAGGGCTACAGATTTACCTAGAAAAGCCACTTCCTCTTCCCTTAAGCTTTGGGCACTCATGGGAGAGGGAGAAAGAGAGGTCATTAATTTATTAAAAGGGATGAACCAATTTTAACCACAAAGTTGACTATAACTGATTTGAATTCAGCGTAGCAAAGCCTTGCTTTCCAGGATATGTGAAATTAAGTTTCATGAATTTTACCCTGCTGAGAAAAAATACCCCCAGGAGGTTACACACTGAGGGGCTTGAGGTGGAAGGCAGAGATCTTTTGAATCCTGTTGGATCAAATAAGAGAAGTCGTGGAACTGCAAGAGAGGAAATCTAGCTGAGCTCCTTGGAGTCTGGCACGCAGAGCTGCGCTTCTAGGAAAAACTGACAGCTAGGGGAATAACTCAGCGCAGCTCGGCCTATGGGATTTTTCTGCCCCAGAGCCCAATGGTATGAAGAAGATTCAGATCCTTCCTATTGAAGTTCAACATCATAACCCTGACAGGCAAAAGGAGGGGAAGGGGGGCGGGGAAGGGAAGCTCTGTTTTTGTGTTTCTTCCTGCTGTAACCACAGCACCCCTTCCTATCCCCAGAAGTTTGTTTGGGCTCTTAGGACTTTGTCATCTTGATTTTAAAATGTAAGTACAGCACTTATGCCCAGGATGCAAGAACCAGACAAGAGACGAGGAGCAGAGACTGAGGACAAGAAAGGAGATGACCAGAAATCACTGCATGATGCTCCAAGGATAAACAGATGCTACCCTGTCTCATCTGTGTTTTCTGTTTTGTGTTTCTGAGCCTACTTCTCACTAGACAAGACAAGATGTGGAACGAATGCAGATGGAGATTTCTGTCACATTATTCCCAATTGGTTTAAAACCTCCGCTTATCAAGTAAAATCCCTTGTAGAGCTGATGACTGCATTTATAAAACCTGAGGATGGATAGAATTTCTTACCACTCCATAAGGACACCGGTCTAAGAACGCTAGAGGTTTAACAGCACATTAAACTATTACAGTTACTATAGAAATTCCTTTAAAAATTATACTTTAAATTTCATATTTCTTTTGCGTCAGTAGACAGAACTCTGCAGCCCAGTGCTCAGAATACAGATTTCAGGAAAATTTGCCGTATAGCATATTCAGTTGTATGTTGTGTTTCCTGACACATATGGGTGTCACAACCTTATGACAGAAACAGGAAAAAACAGTAATATTAACAAGGTTTGTACAGAGGCTTACCCATTAGTTACACTATTATCTACCAACACAGTCCTGAGTCACTTGTGGGAATACCTTTGAAGGCTGTTGAAAAATATTTTTATGGATACATTATTTGTTCAGTTTAAAACATATTTTTAAAGCTCCAAGAATCACGTATACGTGGCTTCATTATTACTCAAGAGCAACTCTTAGCATGTAGTAAACTGTTACACAGATACTAAGACAGAAAATTAATGAGTATAGATCTAACAGAAAAGAACTTTGCATATGATACTGGGGGAAGAAAAAAAAAAAAAAAAGGCCTTATACCTAGAGAGGAAAACAGGAAAACAATGATTTGGAAAATAAAAAATCATCATTAGCTCTGAAACAGACTTCTTGAGTGACCCAAATTTTCCAAGCTCTTTCCCAGTCTCCGTAATGGGAATATTACTGCTTCCTCTTTTGTACCCTCTGGGAGAGGGAATAGCATCTACTGTCCATTTAAACAGAAAGACCTAAATCATCATAATTCTCCCAAAATCCAAATGGGCCACTACCTCCTACGGTTATCAAAGATGGTGTCTTGCACAGTCCAGCTTCCAAACAGTGAAAGCACATCCATAACTTGCTGCACTGAGCTTCAGTTCCACTGCCTCCCTCTGAGTGTCTGAGAAGCAGTGAATCTGCAGAAACTCCAGCAGGAAGAAAAACAGGGTAATAATGCAGGTGATACTGAACTAAGCTTCCCAAGCAAAATCACAACCATTCTGAGGGATTCTGTCCTTTTGCCCAAGGAGGGGGGAAAAAAGAAAAAGTTTCTTCCTTCTGTGATTGTCTTAAGGTTCCAGACATCCAGAAGTCACTAAGAAGCCGGAAAACAGTGGTAGAAAAATTGACAGTGCCTAAAAATTGCAAGCTAACGCCAAATGTAATAGTAAATTTGGAAACAGAAGAAATGAAACCCTCCAGCTAATTCAGTTTCAAGATACTGAAAGAAATTTGGGTGGCAGGAAAAAAATTAACCCCAAATTGCAAATACCTGCAGAAACTTTCTAATGAGCTTTTCAACATTTTCCATTTATATAGTAAGAACAAAAGCTACTAAAACTGGGAATAAACACTGCAAAAGATAGGAAGGGTCTTACGGTAATTCACATACATACACGTAAGCGTAACTAAGTGAAATAAAGAACACAGGCAGAAAACAGGATATTTCCAAGGACATTGAAACCTGTTGGAAGTGTAAATTCTTAAGAAAGCTAATAGCAGAACCATGAATTAGGTGGATTTAGGAAAACTAAAGCACATACAAAAACAAATATAGGGAAATGTAGGTTTGGGGAGGACAAAGAGCCAAGTAACAAATAGAGCTTTGCTCCATCTCATTTATCTATGTGTATTTACCTGGAAGGGGAGGGACAAATGTGAATCTATTCTTTAATTGATAAAGACAGAAACTGGAAGTTGTTACCACTTTCTAATTGTTTTTGAAACTTTTTAATTAAAAAGAAATACCTAGAAACATTGACTTAAGGAGAAAAGTTAATTTGTATATATATTAAACTGGCTGTTGCTAAGATTTTTGCTTTATGTAACATGGATGAAGGCCACAGAAAAAAAAGATGGTATTATATACCTTAAGTATGGAAGAAAACTTTACCTCATATTCCAAAAGCTAAGTACATGTTCCCACCCCTCTAATTTTAGAAAAATTTTGCAGACTCTCATTATACCCCGATTATTTGCAGATGTTGTTGTACAAGTGAATAGTCAGAGATAAAGTGTTGAAATATTTGATGGCATTGTCAACCTGTTATACAAAATAAAAATTATTAAAAAAAAAAAAGACACTGAATAGATGCTAACACCAGCAGAATCCCGGGTTATCAAATTTTTACAGCTCTCTTTCATTCTGGCCATGATACAGAAAAATACATATTTCCTAAGTATACTTACCTAATAGGAATCACTAAATTAGATCAAAACAATAAAAGATGCATATATATATATATATATATATATATATATATTTATTTATTATTGCCTAAATACCTAATTTGAGCCAGAAGCATTGATTCATAACAAACTCTCAAGATAAATTATTAGTTAATTCAAATAATAATAATGATATATTTTTTTTAAGAAACTGAATCTTTTACTCTAAATATATATATATATTAAAATAAAAATAGTAAAATTTGGGGATAAAATAAAAACTTTATTTAAGAAGAAATGCACAGAAGAAAGAAGCTGCTATGAATACTGAATTAAGGTAACAAATTCTATGTAATTGTGAGCTCATGGATCAAATCTAGCTGATCAAAGGACAGCAAACTTGTTAGATGAAGTAGCAGATATGCTATTTGTTTCTTTAACATCAGAATCATACAGTTTGACAAGACTGATAAAAATTCATCTATGAAAACTGGAAAACTTTAGAAAATACCATTCAAGAACAAGATGTCAATTTTGTTCTAGATGCGATGGTCTCTTTGCATCGAGCTCCTTATGTGTATGTTTAACTGTAAAGCACACAAGGAATTCTACTGAAGCCCAGAAGATTCTTTATATTAGTAGAATTATACATGCATTTTCATTTATAAGGCTTATATGTCCAACAGAAATTATCCTATGCTGAAGAAAAAAAAAAAAAAGTATTTCTTTGCAAGAACAAAAAGATGGGGACTTCGATAGGAAAGGGGGGATTTTGTTGTTTGTTTTAAAAGGATATAAATCTTCATGATACAGGCTGTAAAAGAAGGCTAGGAAGATTAATACTCTCTGGGCAGCATATTCCACTCTTATTATCTACAGGATATCTTGCACCTTGTTCTGAAGCATTTAGCAATGGCTCATGGAACAAGGGATGTTTAATGGTCTGATATGGCCTTGCTGCATCGATCACTGTGATACAGCAATCAAAACCAGAGGATGCATATGGCCCTGTTTGATCTTTACAAGAGAATTCCACTATGCTAATCTCTAAAACACAGTCAGATTATTCATTTCTCTCCCTTGTGTATTTTCTTACTTAGGAATAAATAAATCAATCAATACAGTCATCATGCAAAATTTCTGATCTTCGGGGAAGTCAATAAATAGTGCTTTTATGCACATACCTCTGTGGGTATCAGGGTTGCAAATTGTCAAGAGCCTTGTTGACCTCTTTCTTTTAATAAACTCATTTGAAAAAAAAAAAAAAAAAAAAAAAAAAAGGAAAAAAAAAACACATACACATTCATTATGTCCCCTACTTCCTGGAGAAAATATTGGTGCAGCTGAGGTCTAGAGACAGAATATTCTTCTACACAAGCATTCTTCTAATTTTACTCACTTTCTATTAGGGCTAAAGTGTTCAAAAGATGATGCACTGTATCTTTTTTTTTAAAAAAAAAAAAAAAACATTTTTGCATGAAAAGGGATGACAATGCATAAGAAATAGTTGTGTAGCTTGAACTGGAACACTTATTTTTGCTTTTGAAAAATCAATAATTTGCAGGAAAAGTAAATTTAAGTAGGCAAACTGCATCTAGATGTAAACTTATGACTGACTTCACACTATTCTTTAAAACCTTGGATATTTCAGTGAACCTGTGTCTCCCCCGATTCCTCTCCTCATTCATTTGCACACACTTTTGTGAAACCTTTTTCATTTCTCTTTATTCAGATGTCGAACAATTTGAAATTAGGTCAATTCATGAAGAATTCCCCCCTAAAAATTTATATCCTTATAATTTGTCTTTTGGGAAACAAATAACAGTTTAAAGTACAAGATTAAACTGGTTGTAAAACAGTTTGAGGTTTATAACAGCCAACAAAGCTTCAGGACCCAAATGTCCAACGTTAATGAATCTACTTTTATTAATTGTCTCCAGCAAAGAGCACAGACATCCCAACTGATTTTAAGAGCTGTTATAAACTTTTTGTTGTTGTTGTTGTTCAGGATTGACAAAGTGAGTTATGCTGAGATAGTGAGATAGCCACAGATTTATAATATTCTTGAGAAGAAAGATTGTGGACTTCTTTTCTTTCTCTCTCTCTTTTTTTTTTTTTTTTTCCTACTATAGCTTGAATATATAGGTGTTGCAGAGTGGTCATTTTGTTTCCCTAAGGCTCACTTAGCATTTGTGTGCTTATTATTAAAAAACAAAGCAAAACAGTCACAACATCGTCCAGGTTGGAAGGGTAAGGTAAGATAACACGAATTCATGCTAAAGTCACTAATTGAGCAGCATCACTGTGAAAAGTTTCAAAGAGAAAGCCATGTACAATGCTCAGTTACATGCTTTATTGTCACTACAAAATCCATACATGCTGCTGTTTACTCTGAAAGATGTTCTTCTAAGCACAGTCTACTAGCATCTTATCTTAATCTTGTGCTCCCTTAGAAAAAGACCTCTTACTGTAATTTTGCAAACAGAAACACAGAGGGGTAGCCCTCCTTTCACTTAAATAATCGACAACTTTACCAATGAGTGCACAATCAAGTGTTTTCCTTCTTCCTATTACAATTTAGAGTCTAAAAAGAACATTTGTCACCTTTTTTTTTTTTTTTTTTCTCAAATATCACTGAAGAAACAGGTGATGTAAAAACAAACAAACAAGCAAAAACGCTAATGACTAAACCTGGGTGAAATTTCAAAAATTACTGAAAAAGAGTTGGGAACACTTCTGTTGGAATATTGTTATGTACAGATTAAAAAAGAGTGGAACATTGTTCTTGCTAAGTAGTATCAACAAATAACCTTAAGCAATACTCAATTAAGAGCTATAAAATCATGGGACTTTCCACCAAATGTTAACTATTCAATAGATAAAATAGATAAAATACTTTATAGGCCCAAATTAAAAACAGTAAGTTTCTTCTACTGAATATTCCCTAAAGGTTATGAAATGGCCACATTGGTCTGGGTGTCCATTCTCAATAATACAAGTTTATTTATTATATCATAGAAAAGAATCATACAATATCCTGTGTTAGAAGGCATCCCCAAGGATCATCAAGTCCAACTCCTGGGTCCCCAAAGAAACACCCAAAAATCAGACCATGTGTCTGAGAGCACTGTCCAAACACTTCTTGAACTCCGGCAGGCTCAGTGTTGTGACCCCTTGCCTGGGCAGCCTGTCCCAGTGCCTGACCACTCTCTCAACGAAGGTTTTCTTGATACCTGTCCTGAACTGCCCATCACAGCGTTAAGCTGTTTCCTCAGGTCCTAGTACCCCCAAATGGTCCCTCAAACAAAGGAGAAACAGAGGAGCTCAGTACATCTATTTTTTCTCCTGAGGCTGTGCAATGAAGCATCAGTCCAACACCAGCAGATGTGAAATCAATTCTTTTTGCCCGCTATATCTGTGCAGGAAAGTTGTAGCTGGAGAACACAGTTCAATCGCTAAATTAATATTCACACTGTAGTTCCACATTTCTCCCCCAGAAGGAAAAAGGTCAGACCATGTGGAGACAGATTCGGGGTAGCAGGGGGAAGCCAATAATGGAAAGGAAAGCTAGGAGAGCTGTAGCCATGTTATGTAGTGCAGAGAATGGAAAGATCACACAATGAAGCATTTTGACTTCTTGCCAGGTGTACCCTGTGAAATGAATTTGAAAATAAAGTTTTAAGTTACAGACGGCTTTTCCAAGCCTTTGCTGGCATGAGCACTACTGCAGAAAAGCTGTGACACCAGCAATCAGGGATAGAAGAAGCTGAGATATTAAGGGAAATTTGTAGAGCAGAACTTAAAATATCTAAATATTTCTCATAAATATTCCCTGAATGAAGAAATTGATATTGCTTTGGCTCTGTTTGCCTTCTGGATATTATGGGGGAAAATATTCATAGACATTAGTTCATAACTTCTATAAACATAATCCTAATTCATGTCTAAAGGCAGGACAAACACAGAGGCTAAGGATGGAATTTTTAAGAAAATATATAGCTTGTGGTATGCCAGCAACACAGTCCTGTGAATTTTGTTTGTCCTGTCTGTCCAAGCAAAACACATTGTGAGCATCTAACCAAAGCTCCTTGAATCCCTAGCTTAATGTTTGCAAGCAAGGCAGATCAAGAAGTATGTGCTGAAAGAATTAACTTGATGAAGAGAAAGCATACACATTTAATGAGTCACAAATATAGCCAATTACTTCAGTCCAGTCTTAAATGATTCTTATCCCGTATTAGTACTTATCGTTCACTGAAAAAATTCCAAGCTCATCATTAACATTTTAAAAACACCATGTCACATCTGCACTACCATCACCACCAGAAGCGACTACTGCAGGGAAAAGCGTCAAGGATTTTTTTCCAGAAAACCTTGAAAACTGTTAAAGAAAAGATGCATTGAATAAATTAATTCCTGTACTTAATAGAAAATGATGTTTGTCCTAAATACATATCAGTCACCAACTAATGAACCTGTTTTAAAGTAGGGCAGCAAAAAGTTCTCCAGTTTCAAACACCAGACTCCAGTGTCAAAAACGATTTGGTATCCTTTAACTACCAACAGTGCAATCAGAAGATACTAAAGACAAATGCAAATAACTGGGCTGGCTCCTGGTTCCACGGGGTCAATGAAAAATTCCCATTGGTAAAGTTTCAGGAAGGATTTATGAAAAAGAAAAAAAAATGTATACCACCCTGATGTTCAGTACCCATTTAATGACTCTACCAAGCTGCTTGTCACTGTCCTCACCTCCTCAGTCAGGTCTTCTAGGATAAAGAAGGAGAAAGGATGTCCATGCTGTGCTCTGGCAATTGCCAGCCACAGGAACAAATCAGATGCTCTCTGTTAACATGAGGTTAAACCCACGTAGCTCCAGTTTGCTGCAGGAACTATGTCAGCTCTTAGTAAATCTCACAGAACACAGACTTTGCCTTTTCCTTCTGCTGTGTCTAGCTAAGGATTGAGCCCCATAACTGAATTTTGAGTATCCTCAAAGTTTGTGGATCACAAATTGTAACAGATGTCCCTGCTGTGCAGGGAGTTTTGCTTAAAGGTCCATCTGCCTGCAGACTGAAATCTGGGATTCTTTGTTCGCATCCTGCAGAACTAGATCTTTCGGACCAGTCACCGTAAAAATATGGGAATTTTTCTGAGGTTTAAGGGAGATCAATATATTGCGTATGTTCCTCTCTCTTAAAAGAGAAGTATCTGAGACCATCTCAAGGTTTGGCAAGACAAAACCTTATTTGTGTTCCAAAGAGTCGGTTACTTACTGCAGGAACAGATTTGTTATATACACTTAGGGCTTTTTTCTTTAAAGGCCATATATCAGACTGCAGCGCTCCCCACTTCTGGGAGCATGGGAGGGATGAAACTACCCCTGCAGTGGTAGATGTGGTACAGGGCACAGGTGGCAGAACACAGGCTCCAGACTACGGTCATTTAGAAGAGAAAGCACAGAGACCGGAGCACTGCTATATTTAGTGAAATGATTTAGGTGCGTTTCTGAAATCGGAGCAAAAGACAGGACAACAAAATGACAGATGAAATCAGAATGGAAGAGAAGGGAGAGATTATGAAGGAATGAAAAGTGGGAGCTAGAACAGGAAAATAACAGAAAGGGGACAAATGAAAAGAGAGAAAAAAATATTTACTATGCAATTAGATTTCATGCGGGGAAGCACTCAATTCCTTCCTCTCTACAGCTTACAATACCACTTTTCAGAAGAAATTCTCCACACTCCCCTCAGCATATGAAGGGGAGGGTGGATGGGGGAAGGGCTTCTTCAGCCCTGCTCAGACTTCATTGCTCCTTCCCAGGTTCTTCCACTAGATCACTACATTTTGGGTTTGGGATGAGAAACTTGCCAGATAGAATGGGCTACTTGTACTTGAACAGAGATGAGCCCAACCCTAGGGGCCTTCTATGCGGGTATTCACGATACCCTATGAAGAAGATGCTCCAGTTTCCTTCCTTAGCTCATTTTCAGCACAGCAGCTCTATGTTTCTTTACAGAAGTAGCACCTTGCTGTCTGGGCTCTCCCATCATCACCACCTTCCAGTGCATCAACTTCCCCTCTACTCATCCTGTAATACCATGACAATATCTTCTCCTGAAAGAATTTGTTATCATTTTGCTGTGTAACTCATTGGTGACAAGCAGGCAGGCCCACAAGCTTGAGATAGGATTCTAGGGCCAGCCAAGAATTTGTTTTAGTTTTCTAAACAGTCTCAAGTGTTGTCTACACTTAGGTCAGAGCTTCCTAAAAAAAGACCTTATTGCCCTTCCTTTGACTCCTCTACCAAATCATGCATAACCTCTGCTTTGTAGCCAGCTTCCTTCCTCCTGGTTCAGGTCCTGCACATGCAATCAACTCCAACACAACCATGCCTCTCCATTTCTCTCCCGTGTCCAAGCTGAGCGAGGAATGACACGCATCTAGATACGTAGCAGTGAATAATATGCCAATTTCATAAAATTAACTGTAATTCAAAAGTTATGACAATGTCCCTTTACATAAGCCTTTACTTGAAGCTGCTTGCAAATGTGCTTATTTCTTCAATTCTTTACTGCTTTACAATGGTGCATTTTAACTTCACTTAGCAGCTAAAGGAAGTCAAAGAGTGCATCTTCCAGCAATTTCAGAAAACATGAAGAAACAGGAAATATATTTTTTTCAGATGCTTATGGTAAATGCTAGCCACTGTTTTATAATCTGGCATCCTGTTCATCAGCTTAGAGGTAATATGTTAGAAAACTTCCAAAAGGATTGGTAAAACACACTTGGAAAGTCGGGCAATTCAGCAGTAGAGGGTTCTTTTTCAGATACATTTGCATGCAGAAATAAGAATGAGTTATCTGTACATTTGCCTCTTTGTAGAGGCAAAAGATCATGGTCATAACAACCACAATGTGGCCACCACAGCTTGTTTTCTCCTGTAGAAGTATCACAGATTGACTATGTTTGCATAAACTATTACTTTATTTTTATGGAACATCTTTACATTCTATTGAAAATCAGATGCCCATGTTCTTTTATTACTGGCAGAATTAGAAAGAGAAACAAGTCAAGTCTTCAACATGACATTCATAGTTTTTCATATATCAGTGAAATGTTCTGTGCCTCATTCCAGGTTTATTCTGTTATTTTGTCAATTATCTACACTGTCCTTCCCTTGTTCACATTAGAAAGCGATGGAAATTCTCTAAATTCTTCAGTCTTTCTCCTTTTTTTTATATTAGAGCATACAGTGGTGATTCTTCACATCGGATTCGTATGTATAGTGATCAAAAATTGTTACACCACCTCTTACAAGGACCCATCAGTGGCAGATTTATTTTCTATTCTTATACTTCAAGCATGTGGCTAATCTATTTGCTTTTAACTGCTGCTGTTTGCCCAGCAATATCTTTTACTGCTTGTCCGTGACTTCACCTCCTAAACTGACAGTCAAATCGGGCTTGGAGAATTTTTAAGGGGCATTCAAGTCCTACTGATGGTTAGACAGCAGTTCAGTCCTCTTTCCAAAGGAAAGACTCCTCAGGCAGAGTGCAATCTTTAATTGTTTCCATAGTCATTCAGTGAGTCCAAGATCCAGAAGCTGCCATACAGCTCCATTTCCCATTTATACTAGTGGGTGACAAGCGTGCTGAAAAAGGATTAGACTTCAAAATAAGGAAATGATGTCTTTTTTTTTTTTTTTTTCCAAAAATAGAACGTGCACAAAAGCAGATGAAGAGAATGCATGCCGAAAACGAAAATGAATTAGCTCCACTCCACTAAAAGAAACCAACAAATGCTTTTACGACAACAGTGAAAAGCTGACTAGGGCCTGAACTTGCTTTCACTAATGTCAGTAACAGTTTGACTCAATGGGAGCAAAGTAAATCCCATTAGAGCCTTTTATAGAAAAATCCTAATAAAAGCAGACATTACAAAGTAAAGACCCCGTTCAGCCCTCACATACTCTACAGCCATTGTAAAGCCACACCGCTGTAGCTGGGGGTCTGCAATCAGATCTGGAGTATTTCAGCTCTACGCTCACCACATCGCAGAAAGCCGAAAGGAGATGCTGTGCTGAAACAAGAACTGCAAATCTCTCCTGACCATGGATTTAATACATTACTGTTAGGTTTACATAAGATCTGGCTGGGTCCCAAACGTGCATTCCCCGACACTCATACTGCCTGATTTATGCTGTCTGATTTGGCTGGTAAAAGAATCAAATTGGTGACTGGTTTTGAATGAAGGCAATTAGGGTGGTTGATTGGTTTTGTAATTTGGAGAACACCACTCTAGAGTATAAGTCAATTGTGTAGAACTATCCAGGTCTTTAATCACTGGTTTCGCTGTGCAAAGAGCCAATGCTTTACATCATCTGAAATTTATACTAGTTATAATCAATTCCATTCTCCCCGTTTCTCAGCCCCTACCCTTATGGCATCCTCCACTGCCCCACACCTGGCACAAACATGACATTTTACCAGAGAAAAAAGTTAACTATTAGTGTGGCCAATTATATTTCCAAGGTGTATCCAAATTTAATTTACAGGGTCAAGTGAGTATGTGGGGGTAATTATCTTTACAGAGCATCTGACAGCTGTTGTGATATAGTGGTCCAACAGTTCCTGCTAGAAATCTGTCGGGAAGCACTTGTTTAAGTTTGAGTGAGGTTAAACAACAGACTTCTGTCTGCAAGTCCTGGAAAACAATGTCAATAACAAAGACACAAATTTTACATAAGTCTCTTGGGTCCTCCCTGAAAGACTGGAAATTCTCATTTCAAAGAGGGCTTTTATTTTCCTTTTTTTTTTTTTTTCTTTTTTTTCCCTGAATGGATCCTAAAATAGGAAGATCTACAGGTATAACACACAAAAATTAAGCCAAGCACAGGACAGGAAATCATACATAATTTGCCTATAAATAGTAACCATATACCTTTAGGAAATACAATTTCTTATTTAAATACACACGCTCCAGAAATTCCAAAGCTGAGAAAAAAAAAACTTCATTGTAGAGTTGCTTCAAGCAATTTTTATTCTAAAGAGTGGAGTGGAAATAAGGTGTACCTTTATGAGATAGAAATGAAATAAAAACAAACAACAACAACAACAAAAACAACAACCATAATTCTGAAGAATTACCTATTTGATTGGCTTCTGTGGCAATATCTTGTGCTCCCTCACTGCAATACACAATTTTGACATCCATTCAGAACAAAGTTATGTTTTGCACAATTACTTTCAGATAGATAAGACGTAACTTTTGGGTGAATGGTCTGCCGATAGTCTTCAGCATTAATCACTGACCACCGTGACATTATACGAAACATTTAACTGAAGTATCAGTACATCTATACAATGCTATAAGCAGATAAGACACCCTGAACTCCTCAGCAAGGGCATACAATAACCTGTGCTTCACTGAAGGCTGCCATAAAGCCTCTGTTCAGTGAGGAAGAGGTGAGGCAACTTTATAGCCTTCCGTACTGTGCCATGTCCTCACACTCCTCATTGTAATTCCTCTCTCTGGCTAAACCTTGGAGCCCTGTGCAAACTGACCATAACTGACAAATGACGGTTTGGAGACCCAGAAGTTCTATCAGTAGTTAATTGAGTAACTAAGTCATATTAGTAGTTAATAACATGTAGGATTATGCATCTTTGCACAAATTCCCTGTATACACCCTTAATTTATTACGGTACTGATAGTCCTGAGATTTTAATAAAGTCTGCCAAATAGAGGAAGACTCTGGTTTTCACACTCCAGTAAGTATTGAATCTTACTGATTATTAGGCAGTTAAAAAAAAAAAAAAGAAGTCAAAATTTTGCAAAGCATAAGGTAAATTATGTAATTGTTAACAGGATTCAATATTACTTAAAATAAGCAAATTCCATAGCAAATTAAGTGATCCTATATGAAGGAAGAAAAGTATTAGATTTCTGTTTTGTTTCGCCACTTTTAAGCAACAAAGAATAAATGGAAATTCATTTTCACACTTGGAATATTGATTCTCTACTATTATAAACAACTGTGACATTGCAGTGCAATTTAAATACCTAATTTTCTCATCTCACCTTCTCAGAACACTGCACATACTACATTCAAGATGACTGCTAAACTTGACTTGGACTTACTTTAAAGTCCTGATCACATTCACATACATACTATGACTTAGGACAAAAGCGTTTTCTTCCACTGCAGCCATACTGATATTGCCATTTGCACAATTTTTTATTTTTTTTAACAAACCACAGGAGCATTCCAGGTAAAAATCACAGAGTGGCCAGCCAGATGCTTTGATGGAGTTTCTCCTTCTAGATGCCCTGGCCCAGTGGAGAAAGGGCGAGGAGTAACAGATTCTCCAGCTGCCCAGGCCACTTTTTGTGCCTGCATGAGGTTACAAGGTAATATGTAGAGCCAGCAGAGCAGCATTTAAAGCACATAACAGATTAATTTGGATCTGAAAAAACAGCCAAAGCTGGCATAATTATTTAGTTGTGCTCATCACCAGGGAAGTCTAACTTAAAGAAAAATGGTTGGAATCCCACACTAGGCTTCCTGGGGCCTACTGTCAAGGATTGAGAAGGATGCCAAGGAAGACGACGCTGCTTTTTCCAAGGGTGAAGGCACAAATTGGTAAAAGGGAGCTGTGAGTGTGCCTCAAAGAGCTGGTCATGGCGTATTAGCCCTCTTTGAGAAATCCTGGAGTATTTCCCTTCTTGTGCTCATGACACAAGGCTGAAAGGACACATGGCAAATTTGTGGCTGAAGGTGCATGTCTACAGAACAACTGTGCTTTGCTGTCTTCCTATGGTCAATGAGTAAACACAGACACCCAGACTCCAGATAGAAAAAGGATGTGAGAACAAAGAGGAAAACTCCTGCCCTGGGGATGGGGATTCATATCTTCAACAACCCATAGATGATGAAGTTATGTCAGGGTCTGGCAGAGAAGGAGAGGAAGGTGTGGGACCTTCCAGTGATCCCCCAGAACAGAGCTGTTTCCAGAACTGCCACCAGAAAAGGAAACGAAGGAACAGCTCTGAATGAAAGGCCCCAGGGATACCAGTCAGAAGCACAACCCGGGACAAAACAAGGAGCATTGAGAAAACAGACAGCAAAAACCAGGTCTCCCTCATGAGTCGTGGCACTTTCATTTCAGCAGCTTATCTGATAGGGACGGTAGCAGAGAAGCTACACATCCCTCCCTCAGCAGCAGGGAGGCTGGCTCCAAATGAGTGAGGAGATTAAGAGATCCCATCCTTTGGAGGAGACAAATGAGGAAAAACTGCCAGAGGCCTCTTGGGCTAAAAACCTTTCTCTACAAGCAACTGTTTGGGGCACCAACAATTAGAAAAATGATTAGGAGTACAAAAGGATGTTGAGGAGGACAGTGTAGGGGGTAAGGGAAGGTGCAAGTTCTGCTCTTAAAAGCACCTTCCTCCCCTAAGACCACAGGCTGAACACTAAGCTAAAGGGTTTTAATAAAACTTGGACACAGGTAATAATTACAGGAATTGTTCTTTTACGGGCACAACACTGTGAATCACAAAAAAGGTAACAGACAGTTATTTCATTCTCGCATTGTCCACTTCTTGTTGAAAAATCAGACCCCTGAGAGTCTGTGAGATTTAGAGAAGAGCAATCCAGCACACTTAAACCTGACGTTCAAACTCCCCTCTGGGCCTCCTGAACAAGGTGCAGGAGAGAAGAGGTTAGCTTTTCAGCCTGCGGTTACGCTCACAAACGCTCTCCATGCCCCCTGCTGCTCAAATTTAGTTTTACCTTCAGGCAAAAAAAGCCATCATTCCACTTCTTAATATTATGAAGGATTTTCCTGACTGCTCTGTTAACTGCTCCCTGCAATCCCTAGGAGCCACACGTTTCTTGACAGAGCAGTGGGAAGCAGGGGGAGGAGGAGAAAAATTGCTGCTGACTGGTTCTAAAAAGAGATCTGCTGATGAAAGAAAGAAAGAAAGAAAGAAAGAAAGAAAGAAAGAAAGAAAGAAAGAAAGAAAGAAAGAAAGAAAGAAAGAAAGAAAGAAAGAAAGAAAGAAAGAAAGAAAGAAAGAAAGAAAGAAAGAAAGAAAGAAAGAAAGAAAGAAAGAAAGAAAGAAAGAAAGAAAGAAAGAAAGAAAGAAAGAAAGAAAGAAAGAAAGAAAGAAAGAAAGAAAGAAAGAAAGAAAGAAAGAAAGAAAGAAAGAAAGAAAGAAAGAAAGAAAGAAAGAAAGAAAGAAATTAGAAAAGTAGCAATTAGGAGTACTATAGCTGGACACCAGAGTTTTCAGATTTTTCCCCCAAAAAAAGTTGCTCCTGCTGGCAACTCTGAGGTCCTTATCAGTAATATTTCCCACTCCAGTCCTAACAGGTGAGCTTCATGCCTCGCTGCAAGGTACCAGAACCACATGGTGACTTCACAGGATATGGCTAAACAGTTGCTCTTGAAATAGGAACACGAGGACTCCCCTAAGAGACAAAGGAGAAAGCTGACTTGCAGATGTTTAGGAAACTTGTCAATGCACATCTGAATGATCCTGATTGATTTAATGAACGTGGTCTGTACAACTGAGGAGGGATTTACAAAAGTAGAGTTTAATCTAGTGAGACCATGTTCCCACCAGAGCCAATGAATAGATACAGGCTTGCCCTGGGCAATTTAGAGAATAAAGTCATGCTGAAGACTGCCTTTGTGAAATGGTGCATTGTTTCCCACCATGAACCGAACAACCATTTGCTGACATGGACCATTTGATATATCGTGCACCCTTTCTGAAAGCACTTATAAGACAATCTCAAGAACAATTAACATAGAAGTGATTCCAGCTAATTAGAATAATGAATAAAATGAAGAGGTCAACTGTAAAAGATTCTTATTTCTCCTCCAGTTAATTTTCAGGGAACAAACAAGGAGGAAGTATTAGAAAACAATGCTAAACGTGTGGTTTCTGAGCACAAAAAAAACTGTAAGCCTCCCAGCCCAAATGCATTAATGGAAGGTATTAGAGGTAGAAAGGAAAAAAAAAAAAAAAAGGAATCTGAAGACTGAGCAGAAGGAAAGTAAGCTTTGGGGACCCTGGAGGAAAAAAAAAAAAAAAAAAAAAAAAAAAGATTGAGACCATCTTTAAGAAGTAGTATTGGAGTATTTGTTTTGGAATTTGTTTTGGATGCATCTCCCTCACATCATCTAAGATGTGACTGCACTCATAAGCACATAAGTATTAAACTCCTTAAAGAAATACTCATCTTAGTGACTCCTAATACAGTAAACTCATAACTTTTAGACATTCGAAATATTCTACAGATTACTGAAAAAATGACAATTCAAAATGAAAGCATCAAGATGCTGTTAGTAACAACCAAATTGCCCAAGCCCTGTATGGGACAGTTTTAGCAGAAGATTGTATTTTGAAGGCTGTCAGTGTCTTGAACATTTCATACACTCCACTAGCTCTCAAAATAGAGAAAATTGCCTAAGTCCTTTTGAAAAACAATATAAATATATTTCTGAGAAAGTAAAAAATTCAAGCCTGTCAATCATACAGACTAATATTATTCTAGATAATCAAATATTGGCAGAAGTCTTGGCAAACTGACTGTACTCTTGCCACTAGCACCAGTTCACTTGGGCCAGCCTGGCTTCATTCCACAGGCAGACGTAATTCCAAATATTTGGTGAGCACTACACATTATTCTTCGCTTAAAAATAATATATTTACCTGATATTTGATGTAGAGAAAATAGCCCACAAGTATTTCTCTAGATTTTTTTTATTATTATTTTTTTATTTCAACCTCAGGAGACACTCAATTTCAGTTAGTCTTACAATCTCTATCAAGGTAGTTTACGATTTTCATTATGCTTTACTCAATTGAAACAGCTCTTGATTAGAGAGCCTACCTTTAAAATGCAGTATAAAACAGGCGTTTCTTTGGTCACTTCATCGGTTCATTCTACACATTCAGCTCCCTTCAATAACTACTTTCGAGTCTCATGGGTTTCACAGCATCACTATCCATGCTCACACAAAGAAAAGAAAAATCTTTTCATATTAACCTCTTTCTTTATTATAATGAAGTGCAAATCTCTATTCAGTACCTCAGAAAACCCAGAGTCTGTTGTACCTGGTTTCCATGTCAATGTGGGCAGAGTTTATGTTCACAAGCAGGCAGGTTTGGCAATTTTCTGCTCTGCATTTCCCATCCATGAGCCTAAACAACATAACTAGCCTAGTTCTTAATATCCTATACTAAGACTAGCTGCACTGGTTTGAACTGAAACTAAAACGACCTTTTCTACGTGACTCCTCTCCAATATATGACCACAGGTCTTCTCCCCTGCTTCATCCATAGCAGAATTTCTGCACAGCTGTAACAAGGAAAGACCTTGTATTCTTCTTCAAACTCCAACACAGAAAACTAACCCTAGTGAGGAACTAAGCCTCCTCCAGTAGCCAGCCAAGACAGAAAATGCAAAACATGTACTTACACCTTGATTACTCCTGATCACAGCCTGATATCCAAGCTAAAACTGCTGATATGGGGTTTCTCTGTACCAGGGCTTACTGGAGCAGATTTACTTTTCTCAGTCCCTTTCTGATGACTTTCCTCTGTCAAATCTTAGCATTGCACAGTTGGACAATTCTTCTTCTAGTCCTCAACTGCTGCCACAGGGTTTATCAGAGATCCCTGGCCAGATTTCCCATGGCTACTGAGCAAGAAGTTCCATTATGCACAAAGAAAGAGGTAGTGGAAATATATGGAGCAAAACAAATAAGCTCATATCTCTGTAGCCATCTCTTTCATCTAAGGATGCTTGAGAGCAGGTTACTACAAATTTTACATACCCTGAAATTCAAACCTTAAAATTCCTCCAAAGGAGATTAATGGGAGCAAAGCAGGTGCATCTCTCAAGCCTTTTTTTTTTTTTCAGAATTTGACAGCAAACATTTCAGAGAACTTACCCATTTCATTCAATTCACCTCAACAGTAGGGACAGTGAAAAAGTACTAATTAATCAGCTCATTAGAGTATGCTTGAATCACAGAGTCAGCATCATATAGATCAATTCCAGCTATGAGATCTACATTGCATTAGCTTTCAAGCAGACTGTCATTGAAGAGAAATACACTCGAGAGAAGTTACTTGCAAGAGCAAGTCTGTGATGTGGGGTCGTGTCAGGGTGCATAAGGTATCCTCTGTGTGCTTACCTCAAACCTAGAGACACCACAAGAGTAAAACTAGAGAACTACACTGCCAGTGAAACACCTGAAATACAGCCTGAGTTATCATAACCAAAATAACACCCGCATGAACTAAAGGACTCATATATAATTTACATATATAATGATAAATAAAAGCTAGCAGGTAACTTTTGATATCTAAAGCTACCAGATCAACACTGATAATAACCATCGGGCCAAAATACTGATTGGAGAGACAGGGACAATAAAAAAGAGAGCATTATTTTAATAAATATTATAAATACGCAAAGAGATAAACAAAACTAAGCACTTGTTAATAGCAAGCAATGCCTAATACACTCTTTTTCCTTAGTAAACACAAAATGCATAACTGTCTAGTGCCTCATTTTCTCTATACTGAATGCAATTCAAATAAAAGTATTTATTAGTAAAGTTGTTTGAATGCTTTTCCTCCTTCAGCCTTCTTACACACACTTTTTTTTAATTCCTTCCCAGCTCAACTCACCTCTGTTTTAAGCAATCAATTATCAAACAAGGAAAACACAATGAGTATAAGGAAGGGAGAGAATTAAAATAGTAAGTAGTAAAAAAGGAAGAAGTTTAACTGGAAGAACCAGTAAGAGGAAAAGAATGAAAAGAAGCTTGGGCTGCAGGAATAGTAAACAGGACAAAATGTTTCCACTTTTGAATTAGACAGTTCCTCCCCTTTTTTGCTGCTATTTCCTCCAGTCAAGCGTTTTCACTTAATAACCTACTTCACCTTGAGGTGTTTTTCAAGGCAAATCTCAGTCTTTTTTTTTTTTTTTTTTTTTTTAACAACAGAAAACTGAGCTAAAATGGAGTTGCATTACTAGCATCGTTAGTCCAGTTTTATTTATTTAAACTCAGAAAAAAAAAATTGAGGTCTTATTTGAGAAATCACTACGCAGGAGTAGATAGAAGAACAAGACCCAATGACTTTTCCTGATGCTTGCACTGACTCATCTTGTAATTTCTACACAGCCAGCAACTGGGGTGCAATGTAGTATTATTGTGTAAGAACCTCGTCGGGTAGCAAGAAAACAAGTTGTTTTTAAAGCACATTGATATAATTAAGGATTACTAAAGCAGGGATTATGTTACTGTAGCAAAAATTGCTCAATTGTTCTGTCTTCCCCATCTTTATCAGTTTCCCTGTCCTATGAACTCTAGCTGTGAAAAAAGCATCTGTAATCCTGAAGGGAAGGAATAAACAGAGGCTGCACTGGCTCTGATACTTCCCCAGTCCAGATTTAGTGACCTTACTAATCTTCCTAGGTTAGTCCTTCTTCCTTCAATGCCTTACAGGCAAGAAAAGGAGAGACAAGAAAGGCTTGTTTCAGGCAAAGTGCAATATGACTTTGAAAAAGCTTAGCATTTTAATTGAGAGCTGGGATAAAAACAAGCATATACCACTAACTAGATCACTATTAGCTCTAGGTGACAAATTTTCATGAAAAATTATTTACAAACCAGGCTTCTTTCTAAAAGTGAATTTTGCAGAAATTGTTGATAGTTTTTAATAAAAAATTATAAACTAAATGTTTATAAAACTATTTAGATTTTCCGTATTTTTAATAATAAAACATCAATGTTATCAGGATAGCCCTTGGAGTAAGAAATATGAAAAATTCTGTAAAATTGAAAATTAAAAAAAAAAAAAAAAAAAAAACTTGTTGCAAGCTACTAAACAGAAATAATTGTAATGTTTAGAAATCAGGTAATTTTACCTTAACTTGAATGAAATAATATGAACGGAGATGGGGACACAGTATGAACTTATAATTTCTGTTCTACTAACTGTAGAGTAACCAGTAGCCTTGGCAAAAACTCTGGGTCACAGATCCTGAACTCGTGTGGATGCTCCTCAACACCTCACCCTGCCAGCTGCAGCAGCTGTAACTTAAGAGTAGAGAAACTCCTTGTTCACAGAGCACTTTGTACCATGAATAAAATGATGAGGCTAAGATATACCAATAACTAACAATGTGATCTATACTACCCTTCATTTAAAATAGTAATAATAATAAATATATTGTCTATCAAAGGACTATGTAATTCATTAGTGCAATATATTCTTATGGGTTTAACTTACAAAGCCTTAAAAGACTCATGAAGAGCACTTGTGCTCTTCCTCTGCTGGAAATGGACCCATTCAGTGTTGGAGGGTTTGGGTTTATTTTAACCAGTTACTAGAGCTAAGTGATGAGACCTTGTTATTGCTATTTCATTTATCTGCACAACATACAATGTCCTTTCAGGGAATGTAATGAACCATGCAGAAGGGAGAAAAGAAAATATCAAAGGAGTTACTGACCCCTTCTCCAAAAGCAAATTGTAAAGCCTTTCTCGTATTTTTGTTGATGCATCTTTCTACATGTTGCACCCTATCTGTGCTGGAAGTTATGTCAAAAAGAATTGATGTACAAGTTGGTGAAAGCTGACTGAGGTGTCAAATGTCTATGGAGTTAGCGAACAATGTAATCAATACAGGTGGTATAGGGCATGAAGTTCGTATTGGCATAGCTTGAGTCCTTTGATGCTTTGTTGTTTATTTACAGCACGTTGGAAAGCTCCTCTCGACTTGAAATGACCCACTGAAGCTCAGAAGGTGAGGTCAGACACCACTTTTACAAGAACTTCAGAGGACTCCATCACACTTCTCCTTTTGCAGAAAATACCTTGGCATAGAAAACAGCCTTTCAATAGAAAGAAAACTACTCATCATTCCTGCCCAGAGCTCTGGAGCCAAAACACCGGAATTTAAGACAAGCCTGGATTAACATTTTGAAAGTCCTCCTCTGATTTGTCATTCTTCACTGCAAGCAGGAATAAATTGGGCCACTATAACTTCAATTATTTTCCTAATTTTAGTTTTCAAGTATTTAAGCACATTGTTAAATCAAAAAGGTAACTATTTTCCTAGGACAATCACCATAATACCCTGGTAGCCAGCCTGCACAAATAGCATATTTCCATTGATTGAGATAGAGTAGTTTTAAGTGAAAATAGATCATATCACCTCAGCACAGCAGTTTTGATTTACTCAAGCTGAGAATTTGAATTTAAACAGTACTTTAGAGGTTAGTTTTCTTCATTTTTGTTACTTCTACTTATTTCCCTGCCATTATTTGTGGTACAACCTACTGATATTAAAAAGGTTCTATTTTCAAATTAATTTCTGGGGTTTCCTTCAAGAAAATTGCCTCTAGGTAATGCTAATTTTGGAGGAAAAGAAATGTGTCACATTCAGTAATCATTTTATAAAATGAAAGAATTTCTTCTTCAACATCTTACTTTGTCAAGAGACCAAATAAAACAATAGAACTGGATTGGTGGAAAAACTTTCATTACAGACAGAAAAATAGTCTTCAATGATAATTAGTCCAATTTAAACCTCACAGAACCATGAGAGGACTCTTTGGATCATAAAAACTCTGCCATAATTTCTACCATCTTCATTAATGATCTGGACGAGGGGGCAGACTGCACCCGCAATAAATTTATGGATGGCATAAAACTTGGGGCAGTGGCTGGCTCACCAGAAGCCATGCTCTATAAAAGTGGCCTGGACATGGTCCTGGCCAACTGGCCTTAGGTGTCCCTGTTTGAGCAGGGGAGTTGGACCAGATGGCCTCCAGAGACTCCTTCCTACCTCAACCATTCTGTGATCCCGTGGTAGTCAGAATCATCAATGTTTAAACAAAATAAAGAAGAAAAACAGAACCTATTTTTCTATTCAAAAGCTGACATTTTTATGTGGCATTAAATGGGAATTGTTTCCCTTCTTATATGCCAGCAAAAGCCAGGTGCTGTTGAGAACTGTCTGATTTTGGGACAGAAATAAAGAAAGAAAAATCAGTATCATCAACACTGTGCTCTTTAGAAAGGATCAGATTACCGTCAGGGTTATTAGCGTAAGGGACGCATAGAAAAGAGGAATGAGAAATTGCAAACCTACTGTTTTTAATGAGTTCCACTGCTGGAAAGTGGGTGGTTATTTCCTGCAAAATCTGAATTCTGTCACTGATAAATAGCAGCACTTTGTGATCATCCTTTCTGAGCTCTGTGGCATAGGGGTCCCTGGGACAGGGGGACTGAGCCCTGGGCTAGGAAAAGAGATGGCCTCTACAGTGACAAAATATTATGAATAATTTGAGGCTTATTAAACAAGAACAAAGGACCCTTATGGGCTATGCTGCAACCACATCTGAAATAGTGGTTGGTTATCTGGGCACTTCATCTCATGATAACCATAAGCAAACTAGGGAAGTTACAGAGGAGGCAATGCAAGTGATCAGAGGTGTGAAACAGTTTCCATGCTGAGGAAAAGACAACACCCAGAGAAGAAGGTGATAAAGGTCTATAAAAGAAAACATGAGTGATGCAGAGAGACAACAAGGAATGCAAGGATAAGAGGCTGCACAGAAGTTAATCAGCAGACTTAAATCCAGCAGAAGAAACAGCTTTTTCAGGAAGTGCACAGTTCAAGCGTAAAGTTCACAGCCACTGGATGTTTTGGTAGCCAGAAGTACAAACATTTTCAAAATGGATCTTGGGGAACAGGTCCAGTGGTCACCATGAAGGCTAACACCCTGGACGCAACCTCTGTCTCAGAGCCATGAAGTCAATTTATGGACAGGAACTGGGAAAGTAAGCAGCATAAGAGGATGGTTTGCAACTAGTGCCTTTCATGTTCAAGACATATTCAAGTTTATACATGCACTGTATTTTGATGAGAAATTCTGCCTGGCTCTTTCCCAACAAAATTCCATCAAAAAAGGTATGTTTCCATAAACATTTTGATTTTGACAAAACTGGCTCTTTCCACCTAAAGAAAATAAATAAAATCCAACTAGTTCTTAGGCTCCATGTAACTGAAAACCCAGCAGCGATTTCCTTTGCAACTGCTTCAGACCTGGAAACCTTCCAGTCCAGCCAACGAAGATACTGCAGGGTTCAGAAGAAAAGCCGCCCACTGAGGCTTGGCATGCATGGGAGATGCCAGTTGTAGCTGCTGCTTACCAACACGGGAGAACCTGCATTGCACTTCAGTTGGTGAGTTTAAACAATACAGAATTTACAGCCTGTGCTTAATTTTTTTCCCAAAAGAGCTTGAGTTCAATTTTTCCAAAAATGGCAGTCAGCCTCTTTCTTTACTTTTCCCCTCCAACACAATGGCAAAACAGACACACCAAAAAAAAATATATTAAAAAAAAAGCAAACAAAAAAAAAAAAAACATACCATATATGGATTATATTTAATCATTTTACATAAAGTTGTTTAACTTTTGTTTCCAGTGTTGTCGGCCATGATGGGGATGACCAGTTTTCATTGGGAACTCAAGAGAGCTTGCCAACTGAAGACAAAGAATTCAGGAAATACTACCTATATTTACAAAACATGGTCCTTACACGTGGTGATATATGAACATGTATGTTTAAGTCACTCTGTATAAACTTAAGTATGTGCTTGCTTGGTTCATTAGGGAATAATCAAAATAGTAGTAGTAGTAATAACAGTAAAAGAAGGTAAACAAAATAGCAAAAGCAATAAAAAGTAAAGTTTTGTTTTATAAAGTTTTTTACAAAGTAAAAAGAGCAAGAAATCTTTAAAATTACAGGTACTGTAGGAAGAAAAAAAGCACTCCTCTCTCCACTTGAAACAATTCTAAAATCAGAAGTGATGGAGTGAAGGATGTAAAACAAGAAAAGTAATCAAGCAATCACTTCTCTGTAGCACAGTTATTTTATGAAGTTACCGTGTATATTTTTGTTAATGTTAGAGGATTCTTAATATCAAAATCTAAGATTTTAAAAGCATTTATATTTTATTTTTATAAAACCTTATTTTCAAGTGATTCATCACCTTACTGAACTGAAATATAGATCCACATTAAAGATCAAAGACAACACATCACAACCCAAATATAATTTAAACTTGCAATCTGTGAGGTACCACCTTATAAATATCAGCATTTTTTCCCCCAAAATATTAGCCATTTCTCCCCCAGTGTACACCATGGTAGAGAATATGCTCAACTCCATACTAAGTCCGTTTTTTTTTCTTTGCACAGAAGACCGTGCCTAGAATTCTCCTGGTTTTAGGACATTCAAAAACAAGACTAGAAAGTAATATTGAAGGCAAAGTACCTTGCCTTCCTCTCAAAAATATCCCTGCTGTTATATAAGAAAAAAAAATGCAACAAAAATTAGGGAGACTGTAGGAAAAAAATATCCCGTATTTTTTCTTAGAAAAATGCTAATTTCCATTCCCAGTTGTATTGAGGCAGTGCCAATGATTGGCTCCATATGTTTCAGCAATTGGAGCCATATTAACATTCTTACAGTTCTTTTTCTTCCACATGCTTTGTCTTGGTTACGTTATGCAAACCTGGGAAATCTAACATTTTTTAACACACACACACACGCCCCCACATAAAGACTGATTACGTTTCCTGGCTACAGTGTTTTCTCTATCCTACTTGCAACAACTGCCATGTCTTCAGACAATGCAAGGAGTAAGAAGGAAACCAGATTTGGCTTCCATAGCATGTTGATTTTTGAGGAAATTATGGTTGACTTCATAGCAATATGCAGAGATCACATTTAAAGGAAGAGCATCCTTGCTTCTTGTTACAGCAAAATGTTAATCGATTCTACTTGCATTCTTCCTTGGAAAAAAAGATAAGTAAAAGTATTCTGATCTAGTGACAAGCTACCAGTAAAATGCTAGTTGAGCTGAGACAAAGCAGACAAACTTAATGGCTGTAATTTTCATCAGCACCGGAATATGAGTGGTAGGATGGAAAAAATCACTTTCCAATGCATAACACTGGCAAACGTGTTTTTCCAAGACAACCTGTTTTTCTAATGCTATTGACCACAAAACAGTTCAAAGGCATGGTTTTCCTCAGAGATAGGTAGATCTGCTTAAGATGAGTAAAACTACTACAACATGATTTTTACACAGTTTAAAAAAAAGTTTATTTATCATATTAAAAAAGCATGGGACTATCCCAGCTGTGGGAGAATACAACACTTCTCATTCAAGCAGTATTACTAAAAGTCAATGAGTCAAATCATGAAACTTTTACCTCATTAAAACTCCCACTGACATTAGCATTGGGAAGAGGGCTCTAAGCAATAGCAGATCCTTGAGGAGAGCAAATACTGGTTCCAGGGATTTTACCGCATAGCTGTGTAGAGGGTGGCAGACCATATCCCCACTCCTAACTAGAAGATGAAACTACATCATAAAACACGCTGGCATAAAACAAGCAGTTATGGTCTGTGTTTTTGTTGTTGTTTTTTAATTTTTAGAATCCGACAAAACCTGAATCTGATTCTGACTCCCATTACAACTTAGAACAAAAATTCTCGTGTGACTTCCAGCCAACAGTTTCACAAGCTAGAGCTTTGAAGTGCCACCTAACCTGCAATAAAGTGGGCATCTATGCGATGGAAACACAGGGGAATTCAGAACATTCCTTTCAAGGACAGTGGAATTTTTAGAACTCTGCTCCATTTATTTCTCTTTGGTCTCATATTTCTCTTTGGTCTTTGGAGATTTTTGTTGAATCTCCTCATCTCTCACAGTACCCAAACAAGTTATTGGAGGTCCTGCTCTACACCAATATCTTGGCAGATCCCTCAATCACTCTGGGGATGTTGGAGGAGCATGGTGTCACATGCTGCTATTTTAACCAGACAGTTCTATGTTGCAGAGGAAAGGAATCAATTTTCTTCCTCCTATTTATTTATTTGCCCGCATGGGGGCTGCTGAGTGTCCTTGAATGGTCCCGAGACATTAAGGCAAGCCCTGAAGTGGAGAAGCAGAAGGCAGCAACAACTCCTGTAGTAGCAGAAGCAACAGCAGCAGGAGAGCAGAAATGGAAGCTGGATTAGCAGTGTTCAGCAGAAAGTTTCAGAAGCAGTCACCAACGGGCTTTTCTCTTAGGGATGACATCCCAGCAGGGAGTACCCATTTTTTCTCCTGTGCCTAGTAGCACATTTATAGGCTACAGAACAAGGATAAGTGGCCATTACACACAGGGATTTGTGCTCCAACCTTAAAGAGGTGACGAGTAGGTTTTTTCACATGATCACACCCACAGACATTACTTGGCAAAACAGATAATGAAGTAAAGTAACTGAGGTGACAGTAAATAACTGCTAAGGTGAACTTGGAGTCCTTTAATTTTGCAAACAGTTCTGCGTGCCATTAATTATGGGCAAGACAAAACAAGAACATACCTCAGAGCAGGATACTTTGAGAAGCAGAACATGATAGCATGAGAATTCTCTCCAGCAAAATAAGGATACACTGGAGACAGTAACAAAATGCTCAGATGGGCACCTTAGTATTACCTGAAACACTCCACTCATCAATAAACATATCTGCCTAACACATACGTTTGATCAAAAGCAAACATGCTAAGAAGGAGGAATTTATCATTTTCAGGACAGATGTAAAAAAAAAAAAAAATTGTTTACTGTTGTATGAAACAAATGAACAATAATACACTTCATTTGGTTCTTGTGCTCTGTTTGCAAGATGGCAACTGTCTTTAATATTAAGGACAATAAGCCTTTTTATTTACTTTTGCAGGGTTTTTTATTTATTTTCTTATCACCATTGTTGATCAGAGTATCAGTTCTGTTTATATCTTTAAATTAGCAAATAATCACCCTTTCCCAACAATCTGCAAGAAAGGGACTCCTTCCCAGAATGTAGCAAGACAGCTGTGTTTACAGCAATGTCATCAGGACTTTTCTGGCAGTAACTAATAGATCTCTTCAAGACTCGGCGGTCTGGTGGTCTGAACGCTCTGCAATGCGAACTATGCCACGAATAGCCAAGCCTAGAGATGTTATTCATCTGCCTTAGCTCTGTAGAGACCTGCCGGGAAAGAGCCATGCTGCATTTCCAGGGCACAGCTCACTGGGAAGAGAAAGAATTTTTTTTTTCTCAGAAGAAAAATTAAGCTATCACAGGAGGGGACCAGTCACTGCAGGGAGACAGCCCTTCTGCAGGAGAAGCAGGTTTGGGACTGGATCCAGCTTTTTGCTATCAAAGAAACCTGTCTTCTCTAATAGGCAACAAACCTGTCTTCTCTAATAGGCAACAAGGAGAGTGAAGAGATTCCCCCTGCCACAACTCCCTTATGCACGGTTCATCCCGAGTGGAGACAATCAGACCACTTACCAGAAAGAAGCCAATCCAAAAAGTAAATGCTATATTTCGGTCTGTTCATGTGAATATTCATGATCTCTGACCAATGATTGCCTTTTGACACCAATGTACGAGGAGTATGCAATGTTGTTGTCTGGCTGATACAACACAGCAATTTCCAAATTGGGGATGCTGAGCAAATGATCAATTTCATACACTCCCACAGGAAGCTAAATTATTCATTCAGAACACCTTATTTTTATACGTATTTGCATTCAAAATCTCTTTTCACCTGTTTCCATGAATGCCAAAATAAAAGCTTCCACTCGCTCTGTTTTCTATTTATACATTAATTTTTTTCCACACAGCACAATGTATCTCTCTGCTGCTTCCACAAAAATCTGGTCAACAACCCACAATTAATGACACCACGTCTCATTTCACCGAGGTGAAATAATAGCATGTCTCACCAACAGTTTAAATAAATGCCCACTACTCAGCACAAGGGTGAAGGATGCACAAGGGTAGCACCTGCTAAAACACTAGATTTATTATGCCATTCCTGTTGAAATATTTTCCAGTTTTGACAGGATTCAGCAGAAGGCATCCCAAGAAAAAGAGAGGAGAATGGCTGTGAGGAAGTCTTAAGTTTTTTACAGGAGTTTGTTCATGCTCCTGTTTGCCAGGGTCACTTCAAAGGCTTTGCTTCCTACCTTGTAGGAAAGAACGCATACGAGAGAGAAGGTGAAGGACCACTTCATTACCTCTTCTCCTTATTTCGTTAGTAGCTGCTACGAAGGGCACTCAAGACAAGAAAGGGAACTACGATAACCTGTTACACGCCCTTTTGTCCCATGCCAGACTCAGAGGCTGCCAAGGCTGCACGCCCTGGCTGTGCAAGGGTTACAACGCATAGGCAAGGATGTGCAAACTTCAAGTGCTACATTCTTTTACATATGACATGTCAAGAAAGTGAGACAAAAGGGAGATCTAGATCCCTCCATTTGTCAATTGTTTCAGTATACCACAACAAAAGGCCCTCCAGACGATAACATTTTCAAAATAGTTACCTAAATCATTGACTTTGCTGAAGAGACTGTGCAACTTCTGCTCATGCTGGGGGAGGAGGTAAAGGTAGATGAGAAGAATTTGAGCCCTAAATGCAAAGAGGAGAACAAGCACTTTTTAAACTTGTTTCAGAATGAGAACTCTTGACCCCAGCAGCCCTCCAACTCCCAATAACCCCAAAGGATAGGGTTATTTTTCAGTTAAAGACTCTCAGCACCATAACCCTCACCTTCCTGGTCTATCACATTTCACATGTGACATGTAGACAGTTCCACAATGGGATAATAACGTTTCTTAACAAGGTTTTGTCTCATCTAATTAGACTGAGTGGTTCATGGAATTCTCTTTTGAAGTTCAGGTAAGGAGCTTGGAACAAGAGAGTTGTGATTTCCACTGATGTTTCTTGTGAAGAAAGGGTAATGCCAGCAATACACTTCCAATAATTATTTATTTATTTATTTATTTATTTTTAAGAAAAAAGTGCATTTTAAACATCTATAGCTCCTAGTTCTACTGCTTACTGCTACACTCAGTATGCTGGGTGGGATTCAAGGACAGGTCACTTCCTGAAGTAATACCACAAAAATGAAAAACAGTTTTTAAGGATCCCAAAAGGTGCCAACATGGCCTCATTTTGCAGCTCACCTGTAATCTTCAGAATAATTTAAGAAAGTGGATAAGAGAAGCTGTGGATGCCACCTTCCTGGACATATTCAAGGCCAGGCTGGATGGGGCTTTGGGCAACCTGGTCTGGTGGGAGGTGTCCCTGCCCATGGCAGGGGGTTGGAAAGAGGCGTTCTTTAAGGTCCCTTCCAACCCAAACCAGTCTACAACCAATTTTATTTTTTTTTTCACATGTAGGAAAACAGACACACAATGACTTTGCCCAAGGTCATGCAACAGCTCCAGCAGCCAAGTAAAGGACAGGACTCAGGTGTTTTATTCCTAATAAACAGCCTTGCCCTCCTAATCATTTTTTATACTGCCATTTCCTATGTACACTGCGGCATAGCAAACTCGTTAATTTACTAGCAACTGTTGGTAAACATTTTCCTGTAACATTTCCCCAGTTACCAGCTAATGTTTCATTTGAAAACTGAAGCTTTTATTGACAAAGCCATTTAAAATGTAAAATTAATCGCGCAAACCTGCAAACAGGAGGGGAAGAGCAATCCATGGAAGAATTACCCAGGGGTGTTTCCAAGCGTGAGAGAGAACAGCTAAGGAGACATTCTCCAGCCAGGCTAGTGGGGAAGGAGAGATTTCACCTTTAACTGGAAGCAGCTGTAGAAACCTGCCCAGCCCTGCTGGAATGCGCGTGCCGGGGCCGCGTCTCGCCGGGGCTCTGGCACCGGGACTGTGGCAGCTTTCCTGTGGGCAGGCGGCTAACTCACATTTCTGTTATTTTATCCTTAAAGAAGTTACCATGGAGACTGGCATGAAGATGGCAATAGGCCAGCCAGATAGAGACAGAAAGCGCGGGAGGCCGATAGACCGGCGCTCCTAATAATCCGGCCGAGCCCTCTAACTTCTCAGGACGCACTCCCTGCTTTCCGCCTCGGTGAAGTTAAGCTCCATCTTTCACGTAGCCACAGCCTATCAAAGAGCATTTGATGGAGTAGGTAAATACCAGCCATTAAAAGTAATCTATCACAGCTCATGAACACCTAGTTAACAGGCATCGTATTGCTTAATACGCATTTGCGCGCGCAGAAGTGGTTAAAAGCAGCGTTAAAACGGCACAGTAAAGGTAGGTGATTATTTCCTAGGACAAAGAGTAGAGTGCAAATACCCTGTTTGAGCCTTGCTTTTTCTTGAAACAAAATAACGTTGATCAAATCCCACTCTCCAACTCGCTACTTGCAGGAGTGATAGAACTTTTTAAGAGAATTAGGAAAAATCTCTGATGCGTTACGGAAGGAAGTCTCACATTTCTGATTATTACCATGCTCTTTGGAAGCTCTTGTAAGAGCAGCAAGTCCCCACAAAAACTGTGTTTTCTGAGGGAAGGACCTGAAGAAAGCCTCCTCCGAGGGCTGAGGAGTAGTTTAAGCACACCACAACCCACACAGCGGGAGAGGAGGAGGAAAGGAGGAGATGCCATTCCCACCCGGAGGTGCTGGGGGCATCTGGAACACATCGAACCTGAGAGCTGGGCCGCCCGCCCTGTCCCCTCCTATCTGGGCACCGCTCTTCAGAAAACATTTCCGTACAATTCAAAGCTTAAGACTCTGCCCAGGACAACAATAAAACCTGTGAGAAAACAGAAGAAAAAAGGGCACAGGATGAGAGGAACTTCCCCCATGTGTTGTTGTTTTTTTTTTTTTTCCCCCAGTGCTTTTCTTTCTTTCTTTTTTTTTTTTTTTTTTTCCTAAAGGAAGGCAGAGCTGATGAACCACAGACTCCCTGCTGCTGAGTTTCGCCAACAAACGCAATAGGATTCCAATGTACATTTCTGCTTTTCAGACCCATTGTGAACTTTATGGACCATGTTCTTCCTCCATCCACGGGGCAAATGTTCCAGGAGTGATTCACAAGCCTTGCCACTCAGAACCAAAATGTGCTCCCCTGAGCAGGTTAATTTAAGGCTGGAATTAGTCTCTTTGTGCTGACAACCTTTTTATGAAGGCAGCGTAACCCCACAGAACACTTACTGCAAGCGTTTCAATTCCTGATGTTTTATAGTGTTACTTTTTACAACATATGTGTATATTTGAGAGCTTTCTTTAATACATTCCTTTGCCACAGCACAAAGCATAAAACACAACCCACAGAGCTTCCAACGTATTGACATTGCTCCTTACATTTGCGTACATAATGGCAATGCCATTCAAGTTGTTTTGAAGTACAATTTACAGCATTAAATAAAACACTGATTTTAAATACATTTTTTACAGTTACTTTTGTGCCACAGTGCAACTGCTGGAGTCTGTCTAGACAAAAAGGTAGTTTAAGCCAGTAATCTTTCTATAAACCACTGTAATAATGCCATCTATTTCTGCATATGTGTCTCTGGAAAAACTAATAGAGTTTCTGACATTTCTGGAGATACTAAAAAAGCCATAAGTGACATGCAAGCATTCTCCATCGAGAGTTCTGAGGTCAGATGAGGAAACCAAAGTATTTTAACAGACTGAATAGCTTAAGCTCGCATTTTATGACACTGAGTAACCATACATACCCTACAGTTTTACATCCCTACCCTCATTTCTCCTAAATCTCTCCTTAGAAACATAATAAATGCTATGTGTCTGCAGTGGCAGAGCTGCTTCTGGGAGCCCCAACCGAAAAGCCATCAGTCGTGGTCCCCAGGGATGGGGCCCTTCCTTTCCTTCTACTGGGCAGCTTCACAGATGGCTGCACCCGCAGAGCAGTCCTGGAGTGGGGGCTGCTGGATGGAGCACACAGGAGCTACTCCTACTCGGGCCCCAGAATAAAATATGTTCAGACTACACCATAAGTTAAAAGAAAGGCCTCTTTCCTGCTCTCTTCCAGTGCTTAAAACCTGTAGAAAAGCATGTGCAGCCATGCAGTTCGTTCATCATGTCATCCTTTAACGCCTATACCATGGCGTTGTCCCCATTAAAGCTATACTTACTTGCAATGCCCTGCTGTAAAAATGTCAAAGCTGACTTCTTCCTGTTTTTCCAGTAGGCTTTCTGATGAACAACTTCTTGTCAAAAAAAAAAAAAAAAAAAAAAAACAAGAGGGAAAAAAGGGAGAGGGGACTCCTGAAACCACAGGTCCTGGAGATCTCAGAATTACTAGCAAGCACAATAATTCATCTCAAATAACACATAAACAACTGTCCACAGCCATGGGCTGGGGGTCCCCTACCATGACTCACCTTAGGGTCCTATAACCCATTTAAGCACCTGCCAAGCAAGGCCTTAGTTTGCTACTTTCAGTGTTACAAATTCTGAAAGCTAAGGCTTTTAATACTTGCTTTTATTTGTGTACACAGGTGCATCTTTTAATGCCCTCCTGTCTTACAGTCCAGCAGATCTTATTTGGGACTAGTTATGACCTCTCTAGTGCACCTCACAGCTTAAGTCTCTGATTGTTAAAAAGACATTTGGATGAGAAGGAAGTTGGTATCAAAACAGAGGGAGAATTATTATGTCCAAAAAATCCTTATACCTTTTTATTTCTCTCCCCAAATATATTTCAGGAGCTGTTC
This sequence comes from Anas platyrhynchos, assembly GCF_047663525.1. Taxonomy (NCBI): domain Eukaryota; kingdom Metazoa; phylum Chordata; class Aves; order Anseriformes; family Anatidae; genus Anas; species Anas platyrhynchos. The sequence continues at coordinate 117,821,908 of NC_092588.1, forward strand.
CTACTCTCTGACAGTCAGGCATCAATGCATGTGCCACTGTAGACAGAATACAATAGCAATCAAAAAAGTGTCACCACAGAAGAAATGCCTCTCCATGAAAAAACAGACAGATATGGTTTTGTTCACAACACAAATTTACATATTAAAGGCTGTATGTATCAATATTTGATTTAAACGTCTGTGCCTGCACATTTATTGAACAAAGCCAGATGGGTGCAGGCAGTTGCACATCTGTATTCATTAATAGAAAGGAAGAGAGACATTCACAGACAGCCACAGCAACAAATAGAGGAATGTAAAGTATTTGGTTGGACTGTAAGTATTTTACCTACTTTAATCAACAACAACAACAAAAATGCATCTTTCCTTGGGCCCGTGGTTCATCCTTATCTTTCACAGCTGAAGCCCTTAAGTTAGGAGAGCAGCTGATGCAATCAGTGGAGAGAGAGACACTTGCAGAGGTGATACAGCCCACTTGAGACATGATTAGGGAAACCTCTCCTCCTTGGCCACACAGGGAAGCTACTATTCCTCAACTCTCTGGGATAAATTTCAGTCTCAATATTTAACTGCCAAGAACAAATTTGTGTTTATAGGGAACTAAAGTGACAAAATGCTTTCTACGGAGCGGGCTTATGCTGTCAGTGATGCAATTAAGTTTTCAAGGATGTTCTTAGCATTAAGGACTGAAGTAAAAGTTTCTATCTGTGCTTTAAGTTAAAAACTTAAGTGCACTTTCTGATTGAAGATGCATATGCACTACTTATACAAGCATCACATGCAATGGAAAAAGATGTACAACCCAGATCCTCCTACATGTTATCTCTACAGACAGAATAAAGGTAAAAGGAAATCTAGAGGAATTCATCTGCTTATAGGATGAGGCCAACTATTTGGGACAACCTACCTTTAGATACCAGAAAAATTACTTTCAGGCATACAAAACACCCATAAGTCTCACAGCTATCATCAACAATGCAGGCAACAGCCCGCATCCAGATTTTCAGTAGCACTCACAGACATATCAGCAAGTTCGGAGTCTTCAGGAAACTCACTTTGCTATCAGGCAACAAAACTACCCATTAAGCTCCTTTTGATTGCAGAGCGTTGCATTTACCAGACTTCTCAAAGATGTATTCTTGCTTAAACAGGAGCTCAGTGTTCTAGAAAAGTTAATGGTTTCATAGGTGCTGATCATCTTTAAAGCTTACAGTGCTCTCTTAAGACTGTAGGCTGACATAGCCAACTGGAGATCATGCTGCATTAAATGCTAAACTGAATAAAGAAATTATTAGGAGAGAGGACTGACACGCACAGTGCACATTAGCTCTAATAGACCTTTCTCAAGGGGAGGACAAGGCAAATGGGGGGAAATGGCTACTCTTTTGCATTGTTTGATGCAAATCAAAAACTAGTCTGGCTTAGAACTGAAGCCATCATGATGAAAGGCCCTTACATGCTTCAAAATTTAATGGGACCTCAGCACAGGAGGTACAGGTAACACTACCAGTGAGAGAGATGCCTCCTGCAACTGCACCAAAATACAAGTGTGTTGGATAAATGACTGAGATCATGGAGCCCAAACCATGCACAGCTCGCTCCAAGTGGCAGAAAAGAAAACAAAAAACGCTGTATTTCAGCCTAGGTCACCAGCATCAATAGCTCTCCTTTCTAGAAAAGGAATCATACACAAATAATGTAAGTGGGTATATTGCTGTGTGCAACAGAACTTAAAATTAAAACACTGACATAATCAGGAGTTTGGATGATAACAGCCTCCTGCCAGTTTACAATATTATGCTTAAATCTGCCAGAAGAACGTGGAACAACATAAATATTGCATCAGCGCTTTGGAACTTACAGCATGTTACAAGTTTGCTTCACAAGGAATATACTTCATGTACTCTCCAGTGGGAGCTAATAGTAATTCAGCAGCCCACTGAAGTGCTTTATGCTGAATAAAGGCAAATACCTTAATGCCAGAAGGAAGAAGTTACTTGTTACAGACAGGTTACCGAATAAAAACATCCAGCTCCCTATTTCTGATTTGCTAGGAAGGATGCGATGAAAATGGTGTCTCAGCTCCAGCACTGGGCAGCAGGGACCAAGCAGACAGTGCTGCCGTGGGAATGGCTGTGCCTTGCATCCAAGAACACCATCTCCGCAGAAAAGCCTCAGCTACTTATCTTGGTTGCTAATCACCACTTCTGGGAACACAACAATGCGGCAGGAAAGACTTGGGTTTTGCTCCAAAATCCTCACTACAAATTGACTGGAAAAAAAAAAAAAGGCAAAAAAAAAAAAAAAAAGCCTTTTAAGATTTTAAAACTCCCTCTAATTAATCTTTTTTGTGGGTCTCGGAAAGAGAAGACAGAAATCCTGCCGCTGCCACAGCGCAGCCTGAGAACACACGTCTGATTTTGAAGGGAGGGAAGTTTCCCTCTGCGGTGCCAGCTGTGCACTACCTGCATGAGCTTCCCAGGATCAGCCAGCCATCACAGGGCACTGCCATGGGCTGGGAATGCCCCTCATGCCTCCAGAAATGCTGCTGGTACCCCACTGCTTGGAGCTTGCTCCGCTCATGCATGCACACTGCTCATTCCTTCCCCGTGGGCACGTGGCGAGAAGGTGCTGAAAGCCTCACACAGCTCGTGATTGCGCTGAAGTTTGAACCAGCCCGGCCTGACACCTCCTCTCACACACACCTTGTCTCCCAAGGAGGAAATTAAGAGCCAGACAAGAAGTGCCTAGGGCAGGACTTCTTAAACAAGCTCGCAGGAGCTGCATGCAGGGGTCTCCAGTAAGTTGTCAAAGCTCCAGCTACAGTGCAAGCATTATGCTAGCGGTTGCTCAGAATGATAGGTTTTCACACGGCGACCACACATGAAGTCCCTCACCATCATACACGGCCACCAATGCAGTGCTTGAGGATGACATGTTTACCAGCACAATTTTATTGGTCTTTTACTGCCAGGAAACTGAGGTAAGGAGTATGGTGGGGGGAGCAAAATGTTTGTATAAGGGAAAAACATCTCTGAGCCTGCCAGGAGCACAAGCACTTCATGCCAGTGGGCTTGGCCCTCCTCTGGTTTTTGATCATTTCTTCATGGCTCTGTTGGAGTTCAACAAGAGAACACTTGCTTAGCAGGGGAAACCTGATGGAAACTCCAGGAAATACAGCTTCCCTGTGACCAGCTCCTACAAGTCTTTTCCTAAGGGATGAGACCTGGTGTTGACTTAGCTTGACACAACCTTGATTTTGCACAACATTAAACCCTGAAGAGCTCCAAACAGGTACCTTCTATTCTGCCATAGGAGTCACGGTAGCCTCACTGGTGATTTTCTGCCATATTTGCGTTTCACTAGTAACCAGTACAGCCTGAGAAAGAGCAGTTTCAGTCTGTTTTCCCCTGCCTAAAAACTGCTATGAAAACTGCCAGATCTCACTTTCCAACCAGTTTTGCAGCAGGAGCAGTCCCTGGGTACCAGCCCTGCAGAGCCCTGGGGACGTGTCTCAGGCTGCGGCACTTAGAGGCTGTCCCAGCAAGGAGGCACCTGGCAAGCCTTCAATTCAGAAAACCACAGGAAAGCAGGTAGGGCACCATATTTTTTCTTACTGTTGCAAAAATCTCACCTACTGCCAAGCCTGAGATCAGAGAAGAGTTGTAGCTCCCGATTTGGCTCAGAAGAGGAACTCTCATGCATTTTAATAACTCAACTCTCTACAGTGTGTCATGGTGGATGAAATCACATATATTTCCTTTCCAGAGTGCTTTCAGTTGCTTATAAATTGGTTAGACCAAAGTCAAGGCCTGGGTTCCCACACAGAAGAGGCAGATCAGAACCAGACTGCAGCATAAGGGCGTCTTTGTCCCTCCACCTTCCCTCCTGCATAGTCCTGTTGAGGCAAGAAGGGCTTGGAGGCTGCAAATGAGTATTTCTCAGGCAAGGCAGGGCCTCTCTGAGGAGGATCTGGGAGGCAACCAGTTGTCTCCCATTGCTTCCTGAGAAGGTGGGGCTCCCCTGAACTTACTCCAGTAGTTCTTTATAGATCCGACACCAGAGGACTGGTTGCTGTGACTGAAGGATCATGGCAAGCAGTTTGCTTGGCCAATTTTTACTTTCCGCAGCAAAACTTCTCCAGCTTTTCCTGGTGTAAGTACAGAGAATTCTGTCTCTGCTCTTTCAGTGGTTTGTAGCCTTGTGCTACGTGGTCTATAAGTAAATAGCTAGTTAAATAGTTAAAGTCCAAACTTAAAATAGGAAATTCCAGAGGAGTCGTTATTACCTTTGATAGTCTAAAACTCGTCAGGCTTTCCTGTTAAAAGTAAATCACTCCAAGCAATCAACGTGATTTGGTTTTAAGCCAAGCACACAGATAAGCATGGTGCAATATCCTGTGAACACCTGAGATTTCACCTGCAAACACATGGATTTCAGCTCTTTTCCCCCCCGTTGCCTACATTAGACATAGTCAAACATCTTTTGCTTGAGGCCCATGTTGCACACACAGCAGTGGTCTTGCAAATAATTTTGCATATGAAGAGCACAGAACCAACCCTCCAGCACAATGCCTGTTTCCCCCAAAATACTTAAACTGCATGTATAAGTAGTACAACAAATCAGATACCCTCCAATTAAAAGTCACTTAACGTAGTGCCAATTAAGGAAGCTGCCCAGATAAAACACTGGTGGTTTTCTGCAGGCTGGCAAACTGCATACACACGTTTTGTGCTTCACCATGCTATGGTACTGCCAAGCCACTGTGGGCTTCTGCTTCAGGTTTTTAAAAGCTCACAAAATCCAAACTGATTATATCCTCTTGGAAAAAAAAAAAAAAGTGTATATATATTTTATATATTTATTTATTTATTTATATGTATATATATAAATCTTTGGCTAAAATTGTCCCCCCCTTGGCAGGAGGGAGAAGGGCATGAAAGGCAGACTCTGGCAAAGCCCTTCATATTAAAGGATTGATCCCACTGCTCTCTTGCAAGCAAAACTCCCACACTGAGATCAGCAGGTGCAGAGACCAGGGTCAAGTTTTGTTCCATTTTTTGTTATAGAAATTGCTTGGAGCGAGGCTCCCTTATCTGCGCTTTTGACAAATGTGATTTGCCATTAAACTATATCAAGGCCTGTGCACTGCTCTCTGCTTCAACAACTTTTTAAGTCATCATCCCCTAGAAATAAGAAATGTGCACAGTGTGTGTTGTAATCAACAACACAGGAGAATTCTGCTCTGTTTTACACAGAATTTAGCCGATATAGTTTTAAAAAGATACATTTGGCGTAGACAGGTAGATGGATAGATAGCTCTAGATAGATTTATAACCTCTGCTTATGGACACAGAGAACCTTAGATCCAGCTCCCTCCTTCAGCTCAGAGAGAAACAGCTGGGCAAATGGCTGGCAGTAGGGCATTTTATAGTTTAAACAATAGACACAATCCTCAAATATAATTCCTACCTGAAAAAATCCTATACTGTGTTCTGACTGACATGGCTCCTGAGGTCATTTTAAAAGCTACTTGTGTCCTATGGGTTTATTTTGCTGTAGGGTTGTTCTTTAATCTCTCAGTACCTATACATCAGGACCGTGCACCATCTGTCAGCTGATGGGCTAAGGCAGGGTGATGGAGAGCAGAAAGCGATGAGAATTCACTGCCTCTTGTCAGTCACTGGGAGGGGACGTGTGATTTTTCCCTGGTGGAGCATATACTGAAAGGTTGCCCACTGCCACATACTCAGGGCAGACAGCACAGTGATGAGCTTCTCCGAATTTCAAACAATTTCAGCACACATACAGGAATTTGGACCTCAATGCAAGTGTATCTCTGGACTGCTAGAAATGTCATAGTCATCAATGATACCGACTCAGAGATGAGGCAAGAAGCTCTAACTTAAGAAGAAGAATTCGGGAGAAACGGCCTGCTCTTGTGAAACTGTATGATATCATGTTTTCCTTTTTACTGCCATTATTCACTGTTAACAAATAAGAGAGACATTTAAAAATAGTTCATTGCCAGTTCAACACACAGAAGAGTCTTCCGTTCCAAACCCCCGAGGTTTCAGACCGCAGATGTTCTCCCTTGGTACAATGAATTCTAAAGAGCCTGATGGTGCCAGGACCCTTAGAGCTTGCTTGGCTTATCATTACTTCTATAGATTACATTTATGAAAACAAAGCAGGGCAGTCTAAATGAACTGCTTTTCTAGGAGCAAAGACAAGTAGTGATACTGCTAGCCAAGAAGTGAAGCATTTTCAGCATTTTTTTCCCCACATAATATGGCTTCACCTCTCATACCTAAGCAACCTGAAGTTTCCTATGCTGGGGCAGGCTGCATTCCCAGAGTCTGCCAGCCAACACGTAGGATTTTGTGGTTATAAAGAAAGCTTGCATAAAGCATACTTGGAAATGCAGTACCCTAGCAAGAGCTCTGGGAAACATTTGAGCCCAATGCCTCAGAGCAACAGGGGCAGAAAGAAGGGAACAGATGTAGAATTAAGTTGAACGCAGAGTTCTCAGTTCCGCAGTTACCAAAGTGAACGGGAAGAATGTAAAAAGGTAAGGGATTTATTTCAACCACGATCTCATTCCCTCTATGTTCCTGCTAATGCGCACAAGAATCTGGCGGGTTTGCTTTTCAGTGGCTGCTGTTTCCATGGGCACAGAGGTAGTTCTGGTCTGCACAAAGGCAACTCCTCTGGCTGTCCACAAAAGGCAATGGGTATTTCTATCAATCAGTATTATTATACTAATACAGCAGTATTCACTGCCGTCTCCATATTTAGCAACAGACCTCCCCCCCAAAATGGTTTTAAAAGACAGCATGCTGGTTTGGTCAGTAGTAAACTCATATGGACTCATGCTCAAAAAAAAAAAAAAATTGCTTTATTTTTGCTTGGTTGTAAGTGCCTGCTTTCTAAACACACACACATAGACGACAAGATGTGCCACAGAGCTTTTGCAAATGTCACTTCGCAGGGCGAAGAGAGTGGACTGGCAACGGGGCTGTTGTAATATCTGCAGAAATCGAGACCCGTGCCCTTGTGTGTCTTCTCGCTGTCTAAGATGGTACAAGGATATCTAGTGCTTTTGTAGAAGAACCATCTGTATCCCTTTTGTTTGTTAAGAGCATACAAGCAGCTTCATGTCATCATATGGGTGCACAGGCAATTAATGCTGGCATTTCCATTAGCTCCTGCAACACAAGTGAGACCATGCTATTTCTTCACTAACACTTACAGGTTGAACCAGACTTAACCTATCAGATCTTAAGTATATTTGTAGTTTGTTGTGACTCATGCATTACCAGGGATGAAAACATCCCCATTTCCCAGCTAACTCAATTTACAGTCTCCTGCCATTCACAAAATGTAGATTAAGTCACTTCAATATCCATACTTTGGGAGGGCTTCTTTCATAACTAAAGATCTCCAAACATTTCAATGTCCATGAGAATAAATGCCTTCTTTCAGGTGATAACTTCTACCTACATTTACCATTTATCTCCCTTCTAAAATAAAATAAAATAAAATCATACACCTTTTTTTTTGTTGTTGTCTTTAAGCAAAAGCTGTGATTTAAACCATAATGGGTAGAAAACCAAATGACTCAAAATCACGAATGAATATATGTATCTTAAAACTGAACAGCTTTGAGTGATTTTAGGAGGAAAGGGAGATTTATGACTGGTGTGACAGGCTTTCCTTGGATAAGCAACCTGTGTTTTTCCTGCCTGTGCTGAGCTGCACGTGGCTGCAGCTTTGCTGCTAACACTACCTGAGCTAACAAGGCAAGGGAAACGGGAACTCCTGCTGTCACTGCAGGGCAGGCATGTGCAAGACTTTCAGAAACCAATCCCAGAGCACTCAAAACCTGTTAGAGTTTTCTGTCAACATCAGCTGTAAGGGAGTTGATCATTGAATGGCTTGGATTGGAAGGGACCTTAAAGATCATCTACCAATCCCCTTGCCATGGGGCCATGATAGCATGGCCTGCAATGTACATAAATACAGCAAACTCTCCGTTTTGGTATCCTGTATTCTCTAGAGTACTCAAATTAACCTTTAACTATATGAGCAACAATTACTCCAAAACAGGCTTATTTTCAGAGACATTCATCAAATTTCTCATTTACTTCATTGATAAGCAACGGGGAATTCAGGCTCTAAGGAGGGAAAACAACATTCCCACTACCTTTTCTAAATGCATGTGAACAGCACACTTGCATATTTACTCTAGTGGCTATAGATGGTGGGATCTACCTTTGATGCCACCTTAATAAACCCAGCATAACTAACATCCTTTGTGTAGCAATGGCAAAGAGCACAACGGTGTTTAAATACTTCAGCAAGGCCTGCTTCAGCAGCATGCCAGCATCCACCCTCCAGGTCCTTCATAACACTCTCCCTCTTTTCAAAATACTTGTTTTCTCTCCAAGATACAAGGCTCATAGCTGATGTAAAATGATATAGCCACATGTAATATTTACTAAATCATCTGTCTGGGAAAGAGGAGACATAAGCATATCTCGTCCTTCTCCATACTCCAAGGAAAACTGAGCAACTCCCTCTGATGCCCACCAGCCCCACGTACCATGTAGTGAGGTTTTTGGGTTTGGTACCAGTCTGCTGGGATTGGAAATTCTGCGGCTCTCACAGCAACTCTCCAAAGCAAAACACTTGCTCTAATTAAATATGAAAAACTGATTAGCACAGCACTTGATTAATCTCTATATGTTTGATTCTGCAGTTCCTACTTTCAATATGTTGCAGCACTGTGGGTTATTAACACACAGTTATACTGAACAGACTAAAGAACTGAGTACAAGCAATATTTTGGGATAACCACATACTTGTGAATGCTTGGAGACTACTATATGACAAAGTGAATATGACAGCAAAGTTACAAAGAAATCATGCCCTTGTTGAAAGCTAAATTCATATCCAAAAACATCTCTCTGAAACTATGCACAGTGGGGTATACCTGTCATCCCTAATTTGGCAGTCATGGGCTTTGCTGATTATGTCTTAGAATTCAAATGTCCACTTTGTTAAGGGAAAAAAGAAGGCCAACTTTTTTCAACTTGGCAACTTAAGGTAGGCTCATGAATCCGGTACTTATCACAGCAAAGGCACTCTGAAATACTCTGTTCCTTTTGTCTTGAATGGATTTCGAAGTGATTTCAATAGACCTCCTTACTATGAAGGCAACATCCAACAGGTCAAATGTATGACACCTGGTGAAACCAGTGACAGTTTTTGTGCAGTTCCAGTGAGTACTCAAGAGCAGGGCTAGGAACTATAGGTATCCTCACACCAAGTCTTTTAATCCAGCTCTGACACTGCTTGCACCAACTATGATGAAGTTGAGATGATCTGAGATATGCTACTGCGTGATCAGAATGAGTTTGTCTCTACATCACCTACGACCTTTCAAATGCCATATAAATAAATTACAACTAGTATTTTAGCTTCCTTTAGATGTGGCCATTATAAGAATGTCACTGACATTTTAGTCAGGATATTCTATTTAGTATGAAATATGATGGTAGTCTAATGAGGCTTTAACCAAAGAAAGGCAAACACTAAGAACCCTGAATCTAAATATATCCAGAATAATTAAAGGAAAACACCTATAAAGACTATACAGACAGCAAGCTGATGGTACCTAATGTTGACCACACTCTTCTTATCTGGAGCTGTAACAGCAAAGCCATAAGGAGGAATGTAGCAGTGGAGGTTATGCTCTGGCTGCAGTACAGTTACAGCATGACCGGGTGCCACTGCAGCAAGGGCACACTGACTGCAGCCTCCAAGTCCTCAGCTGCATGAGCAGGATTACACGTGGCAGGGTAAGACCATGCACCCTGTGGTACATTTGCCCTCAGGCACCAGGCAATACGAACCAGGGGAATACTGAGCAGGACGTCCTGAATAGCAGAGCCCCTGTCCCATTGGGGTAGAGCTCCTTATGGAAGAAAATGTTCTCCTGTCTTCTCCCTTACTTTTGTCCAACACAAGACAAGCTGCAGCAACCTCCATATCTTTATATTGCCGTACTCATTCATTTTTTATAGCTCACTACAGGAAGAATTGCATAGTTTACCTACGTGCCACTTCTTTTGTTTCTGCTTGTGAAAGATGAATAGAGAGCTCCCTCATACCATTAAACATCCATCAGAAAAATAAGTGTAGTTAGTGAAGGATTAACACATCCAAAATATCTATATGTTCTAAAGTTAATTAATTTCTAAGTACTAGTCACTCATAAGACCATTGGTTAGAACAACTTAAGAGCCATGCTCGAGCAATATAAATTCAATTAAAAACCTCTTCTGCTGTATTTTTAAGTGGTGCCCTCATAAACCTGTACGAAATTATAAAAACTAGGAATTAGGAACAAAACTCTGACTCGACATTCTTTCTCTTAATTTGAATTTAACTGGATTACACATGAATTACTAATTGCTATTTCTAGTGACCCATAGTGATAACATGAGCTCTGTATTACAATGACCTGACATTTAATTAGTTTGTATGAGTAGATTATGCAAAGTTTTATCATAAAGTGATTTAAACGCATATTGCCCTTGGTAATGCAACACAGCAATAGCAAAGCCTATGTATTGGTACCAACACAACATTTCAAAGAGAAACCATCACAGAAAAATCAATTGATTAAATGTAAAATAAAAACAAGTTCTGCAGAGTATTAGGTACTAAATTCTATTCATCCAAGCCTCAAACTTTGTAATGATCAACTTGAACTATGCAAAACAAGCACTAGTCACACTTCGACTACCAAATATCTCAGTCTGTACATTACTTGCAACTCAAAAATTTCCAGAGAGCAGCACTAGCATTTACACACAAGTTTACAAAACCAGCCAGTCTAGAAATGGTTTTGTATGGAAAACATTTGCCTGACTGGTCATATTATGGAGTACCAGTAACATTTTTGTCCACCTTCAAAACCCCAAAATGGGTAAGGGAATCGACATTGCACTGCAGGAGGAAAAAAACAGAGTAACACTATGATAAACTATCTTCCCAATAAACTGAGAAAGTCTCTGAAGAGACAAATCAAACTCAAACAACACAAAGCAACTAGAAAGAGGCACAGATGCCACTGAAGACCATACACCACTTAATTCACTGCTATCCATCACCGTAGGATCTCATACAAATCAATAACAAAAATTATAGCCCTTTCTGACCTCATTTACCCTTCCAGGGTAGCTTTTGATGGGAGCTGAAATTTGGCTTTGAGATTTTAAGTTCTTACAGATTTATTAGGAAAGATGGCAAAATCAACTTGGGAATATCAGCTTGGAGACATCTGACTCTTATATTGAAAGAATTCTCCTCCTACTGAAGAGACATCTATGTAGACTTCCTACAGAGTTCCTATGGATTTTATCTTTACCTAATAATCTCTAAAAACTTGTTTTCTTGCTCAACCATTTGATCAAAACCGTATAGGGCTGCTTGCTGAAATTTTGGGCATCACTACAGAGAAATGAGTCCAGGCTGCAGAGGAAATGCTTGCTTGTCTAGAACAGTATGGAGTAAGAAAGGGAGGCCAACTGTCAGCTTTGCAGCCAAGTCTCAGGGACACAGTATGATGTTGCCAAACAACCGAGACAGCTGTTGAGTAATAACCCAAGGCCTGCCGATGGAAAACAGACTCTGATCTTTGATACAGAAAAGTGAGAAATCAGATGGTGAGGCCATGCTGAGGATCAGTATCTTCAATCTTATTGTTTCTGTGCCAGGAAGGATCATTTGATCTGCAGGACCTATCTAAGCGCACCTGGTAACCCTCTCACAGAGGCCAATCTGGTATAGCCCTTTTTGAAACGTTTGCCTCAGCACGTCTCGGAGGGAATGCCTCCACTTCTATTTCTTTTTCCCAGGTGTTTGTGTGTGTGTATATATATTTATATAATAGTAATCTTCCTAGCCTTGCATTTATATCAGCATTCATAAGTGAAATATGCTTTCAGAAATCATCATTCCCAATCATTTTATTGACCTTAGACCCGTCAGGATCCACCAAGATGCTTAGAAGATGCACACACCCGCTTGGATTTCAAAATGATCTGAATACAGACTGCTAGTGGCTACTAACTCTTCCAAATCCCAGAAACCTGTATTATTCCCTACAGCTAGGAAGGTTTTTTGTTTGTTTTCTCCAGAACAGTGTCCCATCCCCTGCATGTTTCATGCTATTTGCTCCCAGCTCCCCATGTATGGAGCAGCCTGGTCCTTTTGTCACTTGTCACTACTTCCTACAGCCTGGGCTGCAGACAGCAGAGCTGCAGTACACTTCAGCAGTGCCCCAGAGGCCACCAGACATCCAGATGGGCTTGTTAGGCCTGCCTTGGCAGCATCCACACCAGGCTTGAGTCACCATCTTTAAATATTTCCTCATTATTCATTACTGCAGCCCCCTCGTCCTTCAATGCCTCTGGTAAAGGAGAGCTGCTCTTACAGGAATAAATCTTATGGAGAAGAGGAAGCAAGTAACCAGAAATACTGTGTTACAGATGTCTGTGGCCATGTAGTTTGCCATGCCCATCCACCCAGTGGCAGAGGATTTTAACTTTTACCAGGGAAAACACAAAACAAGCCTGCAAGAACTTGCTCACCTCTTGCCATTAATCTTACTAAAGTTGTACTTCATTTGCTTTCCCTTGTGCTTACAAAGAGCTCTGTACTTCATTGAACTAAGGCTGATAATTTTCAAAATCATTTAATGGCCACACCATATACAAGTCATCCATTTCTCATTAGCTATTAAGTTTTTAAAACATATCAGTGGCTTTAAAAACTCCACGCAGAGTGTATATCTGCAAATTGTTTGTAATATTTGAAATCTACCCTACAGCCTGAATTTGAAAACTGCACACAGATGAAGTCTACCTCTATTACTCACTGACTTCAATGAGACCATTCATGCAAAGGGTCCAAGGCAGTTTTAGGGCTTTCAGTAATGTGTGTACGTATATCTTTTTACTTTTAAAAATGAAGAGGGAAATCGGAACAAGTGTGAAGATCATAAAACGGGTAAAGATTTTTTTAAACCACCACCAAAGTGCAATCATGCTGGAAGAAGCTGACAAATTTCACCAGCTCTTTTTCATTAAACTACATTACTTTAAACAAAACCCCCCAAGGCAAGCTCTGTGAGAAGTTTGCCATGATGGGAATATACTCATGTGAAAGAAATATAGCACAATCTAGCACATTCATAGAAATGTCACTTTTAAATATAAAGCCCATTATTCATTATTAAAAGAAATGGATACATATGTGAGAAAAACACCCATCTTGTGGCTACATGCCTGGCAGCAGCTTATATTCTTTACAGAGTATTTTACATCCACAATAAATGTAAAATAGACACGTATATATCTAGCTTTTAGGATGTTTCTTCAGGTTTATAGTCATCGGGAAATAGCTGTGTCTGATTCAAGAAGAAAAGAAAGCCACATTTATCATGTACGTAAAAGTGCCAGGAAATTCAAAGAAACGGGAACACTGGACAAGTTGAGACAAAAATGTCAACAGCTGCATTAGACTGCACACCGCTCATTGCCCCCGATAACAGAGGGGCATTGTCAAGAGCTTGACAAAACCAGAGGCCAACGGATTTTGGAAAATAAAGTGGTGTAAGTCTGATTTCATTAATCAAACAAGTGACTATAAAGTTACAGCAGTTCACGATGCGAGGTATTGCCTCAGCATTGTGAGGGGAATTATTTCGGTCTCCTGCTCAAAACCAGCCAGAGAGATGGATGTTAATAGCACTGATGGATGCACCAGCAAGTTTTCAGAGTGCACCTATGTTAATTGCTGTTGTATTCCTTAACCTTTACCAGGGCAACATGAACATCGAAGAACAGTGTCTTGCACCAGAAAATCCATATTTAGTCAATGGATCATGTTAAGACTTGGATTTTTTTTTTTCTTCAGCAGGATGCTCCCACTGTTAAAATTTCCAAATGACAGATGCTCTGAAGTTTTCCATAGTAAAGACATTTTAAAGACATTTAAAAGAATGTCATTATCATTTTTATATTTTCCTGAAATTGTAAGGTTAAAGCCCCTAAGCCCTAATGGTTCTCTCCAGTTGTGTAGTTAGACAGAGCTTGAAGACCGCTGGTAGCAATTTCAGTTCAAGAAGTTTCTAAAAACACACTGCCATGAAGTGCAACTATTTCAACACATTGATTTCTTTTTTTTCCTTTCCTTCCAACAACAGATGAAAACTTATAACCAGGGACTGAAGAGAGATTGGAAGGAGACAGAAGTGAGCGTTCATTGTTTGTTCCCATTCCAGAAAACACTTGCTACACCTCACCCGACAATAGGCCTGATGACAAAAAGGTCAGTTCTGCAAGCATTATCCTCAGAGCAGAACAACTTGGTTGAATTCAGAGCTCAGTTTTAGCTGAACTACTTGGAGACTTATTTGCATGATGTTTATGTATGTGAACACTTACTAGAAGAGCACATTGCCTTGCACATAAGGTACTATAAAATAATAGTCACCAAAGAACTCTACCTCCATGATATACAGCAACGGGTTTTAGTCAGGGCTCCTGTTAAAAGTAGCAGCAGCTTTTGGGTGGGTAGGAGCACCAGGCTGGACTCTGCACACGATGTACAGGAAGGGCGGGCTGGCTTCTGGAGGCACACAAGGCCTCATATGAATCAAAAGGGACTGAGTGTCCCTCTTTGCAGAAAGCCAGTGCCTGCTGGGAGGAGCAGCAAGAAGCCATTTGCTTCAGCAATTGGGATCAGGCTCAAAATATCCAACCACACAGCCACCTGGTGCATTCATGAAGGTGTTACTCAGCCTGCAGAGGTGGCCTGCCCATCATCTCCAGTGCTTGGCTTTCCAATGTCCCCATGCAGCTTGAATTCAGCCACCCCTGTGACAACTACTAGACCGTCAACTACTTCATCACAGGACTTTCTCTTTTGGAGTATGTAAGATGAATATATGAAGAAGCTTTGGATGTCCCTGCTTGGTACGGGTTTTCCCCAAAACAAAGAATGGTTGGAGGAGCCAGGTCCTCTCAAGAGCATCTCAAGAAACTGCAGCCCTCCACTGGTACATTGAAAGGAGGATGAGCAACAGGCTGCTAGAAACCTCTACTGGGAGAAGTAGTATCTTACTGCTCACTGAAAAGCAAGAAGTTATTTTTACTTAGTGTTCCTCCTACAACCAATCCACTGCCCTTCTGGAATGTATAGTTCTTTCTCCATCTTTGCATTCATGGCACATGTGAGAGCCTGGCTTTAAACTGCATCATGAATTCGGTGGGTCACCAGCACGCTTTCTGGAGAATGCAGAGCAACAAGTCGGGTGGCAATTTTTAATATTTGATTCTTCTTGCAGAATTTGTCATTCTATGGAAAGAAGAAAATAAAATAAAAAGGGGCATTTCTCTAGCCAAAGGGTATCCTTCATTCTGCATATCAATAACCTGCTACAAACAAGAGAAGGGTAGAAACTTCTTGAAGGAAAGACTGCAAGCATCCTTTATAATGGAAAGCTTTAAAGAGTTTAAAAGTAGGTATTGCTACCACCTCCCACTCTAAAACATGAAAGATTAATCAGTTAATCCAAGGGAAAAAAAAATCCAACAGAAGGAAAAAGCTTCTGAGCAAATCTGTCAAAACCAGGAGCCACTGATCTCACACAGGCTCTGCTCCTGATTAGAACTGGAAATGTGAGTTTGCTACCGCACTGGTGTTTTGCTCTTGTGATTTTGAAGCAGTGCGAAGGGTGGTGAGGCACAGGCTGAGTTCTAATAGGAGTTGGATCCAGACTCAACTCTTCACCAAAGGTAGACTGCAATCATTTAGTAAAACTAATGACACATGGAGGAAGACCGTGAAAAAATTCTGGAAGTCAAAGCATTGTGGAAGTGACAGCTATATTGCCAGCAAAATAAATCTGCAGGAGCAAGTCTCTACCATGGCTAGATCCTGACACATTAAGGACCTTGAAAAACAAGAGGTAGATTTAAAAGCTTGAGTCGTTCAGTCACTACCACACATTTATAAACTGCAAAACCAAGGCGGAATGCATATCATAGATTCACAAGCCTAAGCATAAACCTGCTTGCAGTAACTACATATCTTTTCTCATTCCAGTAAGGATGAACAGAATTTCTTTTGCCTGAGGAGAGAGAGCATATTATCTCTGAGCACTGAAAAACTAAATAATTTCCTGAAGCCTAAAAGAAGCAGGTTCAACAGCAGGCCAGAGATGGAGGACAATGAGCCAGTCCAAATGTCACAGCTAGCTCACAGACCCATTGAAATTTGGGACTGGAAACTGAGTACAGATTAAGCACAGATCCTGTTGTCACCAAACGTTTCCACAGCAAGATGATGCAAGCAGATGTGTAGACAAATGTATATAAATATATACCTCCAGACAAACATATAAAGGAAGCCTTGATAACATTTGTTTCATTTTTTTTTTCAAATACCTTGAGCAGCATTACTGATTAAACAATGTAACTTCAAATCCCAGAAAGATATCACAAGAAATGAAAATATTTGCAAGCAGCAATTAAGCAGACAAGAGAAGTGATAAACAAACAAATGACTCACATAACATATTCAACAAACCAATTCCATTACATTATTAGTCTTATGGAGGATACAAAAATGGTGGCTGTATAGTCCATGACTTTAAGGATTTTCATACTGCTTCACAATGTTCTCATAAATACAGCAATCAAGTAAAGTTAGGTGAAACTGTTTAGTTTAGTGAATAACTGTCTGATAAATTACACAAACAGCAGTTTACTGCCAAATAGAAAATCTGGATTAAGTGCAGGAATCTGTTTTCATTCTGGGACTCTTCAATATTATCATTAATAAATTGGTACGGTAAAGGATAAAATGCCAAGTCCAAGGAGAGTATTGAGCTGGGAAAGTACAACAGATCCTTCAGAGGAGCTATTTAGATCTCAAAACAATCTTGAGAGAGAGGGAAAACTGTCTGAGAAAATGAGGATGCACTTCAACAAGTGTGAAGTAGCACACTATGAAATATGTCAACAGCATGTACATATATACATCTGTGTGACTGACAAAAGACATGAGACAGGAAGAAACTCGAGAGGCAGTGGGTCTTGAGAGAAGGATTTGGGAATCATAACGGATCGCAAACTGAACACAAGTC
Source organism: Anas platyrhynchos (assembly GCF_047663525.1). NCBI lineage: Eukaryota > Metazoa > Chordata > Aves > Anseriformes > Anatidae > Anas > Anas platyrhynchos. The sequence goes on from NC_092588.1 coordinate 117,839,132, forward strand.
AAGGGCATTTTGCTTTGGAGAGAAAGCGTGTATCAAAGTGGGATATATAAACAGGAGTGCTATTTGTAAGACAGCTAAAGTAAACGTGCTTTGCTAAGCAGTAAGGCTCTGGCAGCTGAAGATCTGCAGCCAAGTTTGGGCACAGCATCCAACGCAAGAACAATGCAGGCCACCTTGACAGAGATAGGATGAAAAGAATTATCACCAGAAGTATCAAAACCTCTCTTCAGATGAAAGATGGGGAGAGGCAGCAGTGTTTAGTCTAAAAATAAAGGAGACTGAAGGGAGACATAAAAATTTTCAAATATAGATAAAGGCTGCTAGAAAAAGAAAGGAAATAAGACCTTTTCCGTGTTTGTTAATGTTAGAATGTGTAGAAATAGGCTGAAAAGGCAGCAAGAGAGATTGAGGTTAGACTTTAGGAAGCACTTTCTAGCAGTAAGGATAGTTAAGCCCTGGAATAGTCAGTCTGCAGAGATCTCCATTATTTAAGCCTTTTAAGAGGAGCTATATAGATGTTTGCCTCGAATCTATCAGTAGTTTCTGTATTGTCTTGGGGCAGGTGGAATGACCTCACCTTTACAGCCTTCTTCTCTTTGATCTTATTTTTGTAACTACAAAAATAAGTGTGATTGGAATATTAACATCTTTTCAGTTTCTGGCAGACCAGCTCTGCCTTCGAAAACATTTGAATTCTCAGTAGACCAGCATTGGTGTCTTCATAGTGTCACCTCTGAGCTCTGGTACTTGGACCAAGGCAGCAGAGGAGAATGCAGCAGAACTACAGTCAGATCTGAGTATGGTTTGCAACAATAATTAGCTTCTCTTCTGGTGAGAAATAAAGAGGAAACAACATGACAAGCTCCATCGCTTTGTGTCCCCAAGGAGTAGATATGCAGTATTTGCCCTACTCACAACCTGGTGGCAGGAAGGTCACCTTGGGCAAGAGATGGTCTCTGACACACTGCCCAAGAAACAATTTTATCCTTCAGGTTGGCACAGTAGCTTTGAAAACAAGGCTTTTTGCTATCAGTAAGTGTGCAAGAAGGAATATTGTCCATTTTCCACTAGGTATTTACCCCAAAGACTATAAAGCCTTTGCATACATTTTGGACTGGTATTTTATTCTCTTGTGGGAGTGCAGTAAACCACTGGCTGCTGCTAATGTACCTTGGTGAATAATCACACTCAGCTAATTTTCAGCCATGAATGATTAAGCACTTCATACAGTATGTGAGCATAAAGAGCCATTTCCTCACACTTAAAATGTATTTGATTTGAGAACGCAGTGGAGCGAACCCACCCCATGCCAGTATAAGGACAAGTTGCAGAATTAGGCAATTACTCTTTGGCATCCATGATCTAGTGTGACATACAAATTCTGCATGAAAGCTGTGACACTCCTGCACAAAGCAATATTCCTGCAACATTATTCAAAAGCAGATTGCAGGCACTGCATGCTTTCACCTTTGAGATGCCATTCATTTATTTATTTTTTTTTAAACAATTTCCAGAAACACATCTAGAAAATTTGAGTGCTGTTTACATAAGAACTGTCTGAGTTTATCAGGTGACTTAAGATCCAATTTTGTAAGCCCTACTCATTACAATTAGTTACTCACTCCAACTGTCCTCTGGAAGTTTGTTTGACAAAAAAAAAAAAAAAAAGCATTCAGTGATCTGACAGAAATTGCCAACTCATACGATTAGTCTACATGAAGACAATTGCTGTTGCTTTATCACTGAGCTGGTTTGAGGTTTTCAGCCTTGAGTTAACCGAAATCACGCACTTATAAAGCTTTTTTGTGTTTTGTTTTTAATGAAAAAAAAAAAAAAAAAAAAGAAAAAAGACATTTAATGGTCTCCTGAAGCTAGGAAAGTCAAATGCTGAGTTTGAGTTGTCTAGAGAGAGCTCAGGTCTTTACTCTTTCACTTGCTTGTGCGTCATATATGAATAAATACCACTAAACAAGAGAGAGGGTTCTGAGCCTGACCCCTGACCCTGCAGTTACTGAAAGCATGCTTCCAACATGCAGTCACCTGTGTTGGACTTGATGATCCTTGCGTATCCCTTCCAACTCAGGATATTCTGTGATTGTCATCTACTACTCTCAACTACACAGAAGCAAGGAAGATACTGTATTGTTTGACAGCTGATAGGAATTTTGGAGGTCACACACACTGTGAGAGCCCTTGTAGTTATGCATCGTATGTAGTCATCCTTTCATGAGCATCTTTGGCATCCTTCAGAAACTTCCTTGCACGACACACACAACGCAGCTACAACGAGTGCATGCTGTCAGGAAATAGCAATTCTGATTCTGCTCCGCCAAACTGAGGTCTATACATATGGTAATAACAATTTACTTTAAATAGAATAATAATAGGCTTGGGTAATTCCTGTGCCAACAGATCAGTGGCTACTGTTTCCACTCAGAGGTTATGAAAGATTCTGCCCTCACCCCTTCCCAATGGCCTGTTGTTCCAGAACAGCTGAGTGCTATTTTTAAGCCCTAAAATTGTAGGAGAGTGGACGGGCAGCTATTATTAACAATCATAGAGAATTCTGCATAATGTGCGTCTCAGGCCATTTTATATTCTACCACTTAGGCAGTGGAGAAAGTGCAGACAAATGATTTACAGTCAAGTGACATTTTGCATATATAAAAGATACATGTATTTGAACAAGATGGGTTCAAACCTCCGGTCTCTGTTCAAGGAAAACAGAAATATAAGTCAATGAGAACAAGATCTGTGAATATAGGCCTTGCCTGGCTGTCCTTAGAGTCTAAGATCAATTTTGTTCTTTCTAAAAAAAATTCCTCAGAGCACAGTTCAGCACCAGCTCTTTTGTCTTTTGGTTCTCAATTCCCGTGATGGTCCAGATCCATATTCTACGTTGGCCATCCTCCTACTTATATAATGAGTTTTTCAGCCTTCTTCTAGTTGATTCTCATCTTTGCCCCATTAATTTCCAACCTCATGCCTGAGGACCACATCCTCCTCCCCTTATTCATCTCCCTTATGGCACAGAACTTGACAATACAAAGGTGAGGAAATTATATGAATTTTGGTCCTAACATGAGGAGCAACAGCCACACCTGTTCAGTGTTTCTTAAAGCAATTTTTTCCTTGTTTTAGATTTGAGAGAAGCAAAGCAAAATTGAACCTTTAACTCCAAACTTAGATGTCCACCAGGAAATTAGCCAAAGAGCTAACAGCCCACCCCTCCCACCCTTGCCCAGCAGGCCTTACAAACATCTAAGATTACGACAGTTTGTTAATTGACACTCAGAAGTTATCACATTAATGCAACTGGGATGCCAAGAATAGTTTAAACGAAGTTAAATGAGTAAAGCACGCCTAGTAGTTCCCATTGTTCAGCCTCATAGACACTCAGCGAGTTGTATAATTGGGCACACTGACGCTTCCAACTCATTTGTTTCATTACGCTGCATTGCTTGCACTCAAACATCTGCAGAACTGGTGAAGGAGCAGATCTAGGAATTTTTCTTTGGAAAAAAAGCTACGTTTTATTTGGACTCTGATCATGCACGAGGAAGTTGAAGGATTAGAGCTATTGTTCTGAGCTTTGTTCCTCCCTCCCAAATGAAGGACGTTATGCAAGAGCAACACAGGCCACTGAGGTCAAAAATGCTAAGCTCTGCATGTCATGCGATGGATGTCATATTACAATCACACCCCAATAAGATCCTAAACTTCCCCTAACATCACAACCCATGACCACTGGATAGGTGCCCTTCACCCTACAAGGACTGCTGGTGCCCTGCAGGGTCAGATGCCCACAGGCACATTATTGCAGTGCCTGGGCTTCCACTGCTCCCGTGGGCACAGGGAGGTGTTCTGCACTCAGAGGTAAGCATTCTCCTGCTGGCAAATAAAACACTCTTCAATGGATATAATTCACCGATGGCTTTTTCTAGCATTTTACTGATATAGCTCCCCTGACTTCCACAAATTTTCCCAGCACTGAACTGCTCTAACAGCAACAGTTGCAGAATTGTCGAATTAGGCACCACTTACTGCTGTGACCTAACGTGACGCTGGAACCCCACGATGACCCTCTCGGTATCTTCATTCTGGCATTATAGGACGTGCCAACACAGATCAAGTCCACTCGTACATCTAGTTCAGTACCCTGCCTCCAGCAGTACCTTTATGCTTCAGGGGGAGACAAGCCTTTTGTACTGTGTATAATGAGAAGAGAATTTCCTCTCCCTAGCAAACCATACAGTAATTTCTGTATACCCTGATGTATGAGACTTGATTAGCAGGACTTAAAAGGTCAGAGGTATGCACGAACCCCATATGCAATATAAAGGAGAGTTTATCCTCTATCACAGAAAGCACATAGTGAAATTTTCATTGTTGCTGACATAGTATGTAACATACTGCAACACCAGGTTGCATTTTTAACACATCCTTTATCCTTAAAAAATCCCATCGGTGTTATGTTATTCTTTCAAGCAGACATTTTCAGCCGCTCCTGGCAAGACAGTTGGTTTTTGTAAGGCTAGCAAAATTCATTTTTGTTTGCTTAAGATTCACAAATCTTCACCTTTTTGAGAGGTGTCAACCAACTGGCTGACCAAACCCCCTCAAAATCCTAATGCTAGAGATGATTAATTTTATTTCTACATAATATTCCTGACCTTTCTCCTCTCGAGAGATGTTATTTTCCAGAAATAAAGAGATCAAGATTTTCTGCAGAAGCAGTCTCGTTTTCCAAAATTTCATTAAGAAAGAGATCAAACAGACACTGCATTAAATACTGAAACAAAACTACAGTGCAGCAGTTGACAACCCCAAACCCCTAGATGTTCTCAGGCTGGGATGAAACAGTTCAGATACTAACTCTTCTACAGAAAGGGCATCCTGTATTTGCAGTGGTTCTTTTCTAATATTGTAAATTTATGACTCTATGGGGCATTTTTCTTTTCTTTTTTTTTTTTAAATACTCCATAAGGTTTCATAGTATTTGACAGAAACACTGTGGGAATGGTTTTAAGTTTTTAGTCAAGGTTGCGAAGAACCATCTAAAAATCCTGAAACTAAATGTTTGAAATCCATATGGTAAGAAAGAACAGAAAAGTTGGTGCTTTACAGTTTCTAGGTGGTTTCATGAAGTCTCAGCTCTTAGGGTTAGAGCTGTTTTCTTGGATGTGAACATGAGCAAAAGATTAAGTAAGGACATTAGAAAGCAAGCAGATAGTGGGCCACTTAGTGTTTGCATATAGAAATATTTTTATGCAACATGAGTTGGACAGCAAAAGATTTTCATGAGATTTTATGATGAATACAAAGAGCATTGGTGGTAGCTAATAGAGCAAATACCAAATACTTGCTCACCTGGAGTTTACAATAGCTCTATTCCTCTTTCCATGTACACACACAAACACACATAGGCACACAAACACCTTCCAAATAGTACTTATTTTATTTTACCATTTCAGAATTAAGGCATTAAGCACCATGTCTTGGAAAGACTGGAACGAAAAGCTGAGTGCCTGTGCAGTCAGTGGGATTATAACAGAAAAATAACACAGGTCCTGAAGTTATAGCTGTTATACTCAAGCAGCAGTAAGCAATCCAAGCAGAATCTTTAGCAATAGTATAAGAGCAGCAGATCATCATGTATTTTTACAGAATTTAATTATTCTGTTTCATTCTTGCACCCTTCTTCCCATGTCAACCCTGCTACAAATATTCCACTAATTATACTAATTCCACTATTATACTTTACTTCATTTTTCAACTTGCAGCCCCTACATGAATCATCATTTCTACAAGAGAAGAGGCAACAGCTACACTAACCCAGGCCAGCGCAGAACTCTTAGAGAACTCCATACATAATTCACACATGTTCCCATCATTATTTCCTATAGCTGCATCCTTTTTATTTCAGCCCCCCGGCCAGGAAAAGTCAATAACTGTGGCACAATGAAACTTCACAGCCTGAGAACTGGACCCATTATTTATTTACATGTAGAAAGAGGATGCACATCATATGACTTTTTACTGCTTTATTCCAGTTTCTATTTAAGAATATTCCAGTATCTCCCAACTTATTTTTTTTTTTTTAAAATTAAGTACACTGAATGCCACAATTAGTGTCTCACCTGGATAGCTAAAGCAGAAAATGGAGTTTCATTTGGATCCTGCCTCATAACAATAGAAGCACCCTTTAATTTAAGGAGAAACTTGTGGCTGCTAATACAACCCTGAAGAAATCAAGAACAAAACACAGTTATGATTTGACCCTGGGACGAGAAAAAAGAACTGCTATGCTCTAATCATTGTTTCAACTTGAGATTGCTTTTCTGGATTTTGAAAAGCTGCTACTCAAAGAGTGGAAATGGATTTAAGTTTGTATGTGCACATGACACAGACCTCGGCCAAAAAAAAAAAAAAAAAGCGATAGCATCACTCAATAGCACTTCAGAAATAAAGGTTGGGAGTAACTTTTTCAGTGAACTAAAATCTAACCTAATGAAAAAAAGCAATGTATAATTATATTCAATTATATTTTTTCCGTATTCAGTTTGAACTTTAAGATTTTCTTTTTTTTTTTTTTTTTTTAACGCTTCTAATACTCACATAGCAGTTGTAAATATAGGAAATAAAACTAAGTTCTTCAATATTTTGTACTCAACATCGGTAAAAATCCCTTGAAGTGATTTTTGTCATTGTATCTTAAGGTACTTAATTCAAAACTGTCTACACTGAAAGAGTAGTGATAAAATGACAAGAAATTCAAAGTATAGTGTTTACCATGTCTTAACAAAGCTCCTTTTCAAAGACCAAGATGTCTTCCAAAAAAACTGAAGCTTTTTAATGTATCTGGTACTTGGCCCTCATTAAGGCCCCCTCAGTTAAGTTTGTGTATCTAAAAGAGCCAAAGCAACATGTAGGCATGCTGTAAAGAAAAACTGGAGAAAAGGAAGACCTGAGGAGAGCAAGCATAGGTGAGAAGGGTACAGGAGGGAAGGGAAAAAGTAGGTGGGGTGAGAATAATGGAAAACAAACCACAGCCTTGCTCAGCCAACAAATATCAGTAGATTTTAGCTGAAGTAAAAGCGAGGCTAAAAGCTGCAAACTGAGAAAAGTTCAGCAGAAAGTTTAATAAAAATACAGAACTACGCCAAAACTGGATTTTTATTTTTATTTTTTTGAATTTTTGTTTTTTTTTTAAGACACACAATGCACTTTTCAAAGACAAGAGTCTTGCCAGCAAAAAGATGGGAGGACCCAGGTGTTGCATTCACTGCCTCTACGTCCCTAGCCCAGGGACATGAAGCACCTGCAGTAGGCAAGCCTTGAGCCTTGTGTAGCCACGTGGAGAGGTGTCTGGGCTCCACGTTGCATTTCAACCTGAGCATGTGGGTTGGGAGCTAAAAAAAGAGACACTGACACCAAGCAAGTTATACTCTAATATGAATTTTATAACACGCACTTATGTATGCACATGTTATAGACATGCACAAACATATATGGTATTCTCCTCAAAGCAGGCTAGAATAAGCTAGAAGCAGATTTCAAAGAAACCCTCACAAGGTACCAAGTGCTTGCCTGCCTGTGGCATCAGTTTTAAGACTAAGCATGATAATAAAAATCATCATGAAATGGCATATGGTACATTTTTGTACACATATTATTCACTCATTTTTTATTGTATTTGACTTGACACTGACAATATATCTTACTCATTAGGGGAGCTTATATTTCAGTCTCAGCTGTATGTTAAGAATCTCCCACTGTTATGTGGCAAGAACACATAAAAAACAAATAGGCAAAAGCACGCTTGCCTGGAAAGACTTAATATTTCTCAAAATGTTCAGAAATGATTCTTCCCATTAAAAATCCAAAGTCAAAAGGGGAAAATACAATTGTTACCCTTGATTTTTCCCTGGTGTTTCATTTATTACATAAAGAGTTTCTTGATTGGATTCAAATGCAAAGTTACTCCCATGGCTTCAAAGTCAGACTAAATTGAAAAATGCACTTCAACAACATTGATACTGAAATAATATCCCAGAATGCTGTCTTAATGGCTTTACTATTATTAAACAAAGACATAACAAAACTTTGGGGGTCCTTTTAAATGAAATAACACGATTAAAGAAAGACAACAAAAGGGGCCATGTACTAAAGAGAACCTTTTCCCCTTTTGAGGACCCCTTTGGAAATGCTCCAGCATTTCTGCTTTCCTGTGACTCCGAAGAAGTCCGCATGGACTTCCAAAGAAGTGCACATGGTCCGGTGCACAGGCATCCAAACATCACATCCAAACCGGCACACTGGAACTAAAGGGATGGCTGTCACTGTAGGCAGCTCTTTGGGGAAACAGTTAAGTGGAAAAAACAGACTGGACCCTGGGAATTGCTGCATCTCAGATGAAGCATTGAGACACTGCTCTCCACAAGTTTTTCTCCAGGTATACCTGTCCATCTGCAGAACAGCAGGCTGGGAAGGAGGTGTATGAGTTGCTGCTGAACAAAGCCTCCAAGCTATCAAAAATCACCTAAATAATCTATATATACAGTTAGCCTAAAGTATCTATTCCATCATAATTTCTATTTTAAGTTACACTCCAGAATTATAGGCAGCTGCCATTTCATTTTGGAAAACAGTAATGATGGAATATTTTCGGGGAGTTGGGGCCAGAGAGCTACTGCTGTCTGTAAATAATACCAGCTGATGCCACCACTTCAATTCTAGTCTTTTGGGATTGCTGAGACCACATGAATTCCAGCCCTTCCTTCCCCTTGGCAAGGAAACCCAGGAGCAAAGACACCTCTGATGCCAGCAGTGTGTATTGCCTTCCCACCAGGTTCCCCCTTACTCCCTTCTCAGGTAAGCTTCTGCCTGTCACAGCTTTCTTCATGTCCAAATCAAGGTTTGGCACACTTTGACCAGCCCAACTCAGGCAGAAGCACCATTTGTGAAAAGCAAACGAGGGGAAAATGCCGGATGGACACCTGTTTTCCTCGACCACGTTGCATCTCCAGGAGAGCAACCTGAGAGCACAGAAGGAGATTCAGCTGGAGCTGCAGTGAGCATGCCAGCCCCAGAATGAAAGGGGATAAGGATGACAAGTCCTCACAAACATGCCAGACTGGGATTGTGCGGCTGAAGAGAACCAGCTGGACAAAACCCTTAAAGCCAGATGAACTCCCTGGGACGATGAAAAGGCAGCGCCTCATCCATACCGCCAACTCGCATACTGTCAGGGTGTCAGAGGCACTGTGCTGCATGGCACAAACACACAGGATGGGGAATGTGTCCTGAACTACAGCAGCAGCCCAGACAAATGGGGATTTTCTGCCAAAGTCCTGCACTGCTCAGAAGAGGAGCGGGCAGAATAGCCTATTTTACCACTACTGCTTGCTCAACAGTAAATAAATGAATATTCTGATTCCTTACCTTTGGCATAGAAAGTATTTTTTAGGAGTTATCCATCAGTAAGGATATGGAGTGGGTAAAATTAATCTAAGTTTAAGCTCTGAACTTAAACTCTGATACTTTTACCTCGTATAACCCTTGGCATGATGGCATTTTACACAAAGTATATCCAAGTTTCACCTAAATCACACATCGTGATTAAGTAGGTTTTTCAATTTTCATTTTTACTCCTCCAGGATATGAAGCCTAGATTTTATCTCAATTGAGATATTTCAGCTTTGAGCAATACTGCTATATGGCGCTGGTGATTAGTTTCCAACCACAGAAATATTTCCAAAAGTGATAGAGAATCTTCACCAGGAGGAGCACACAAGGCTTTACAGACACCAGGCTTAGGATTGTACCCATTGCCACACAGGTGGCCCAGCATAAAAGGATGCTGGCCAATCTGAGATGCATGTGAGGACTGCATCTCCAAGCCAGATATGACTTTCATTACATTTATGAATTATGCCTGACATTTAATATTTGAATGTAATATTTTTTGTTTTAATAAAGAATCACTGGATCATCAGAATAATGGATAGCACTGGTGCAAATATAATGAAAATGCCAAGCTTTAAATAGCTTGTTTAATTATTAAAAATGTTACAGGAAAAACTAACTTTGCATTGCTGTCAAGATCAAATGAACATGAATTTCAATCAAAAGAGAGGCTATTGTACAATATATTAAAACATGAGGTTCTGCCTACAGTAATTATTGTGCACAGTGCACAAAGGGAAAAAAAAGCAACGCTATCAATCACAGTCTGTCCACATTCAGTCAATAAGAGCCGCTCCCCTGCTCTGTTGCACAGTTTTTCCTTTGTTAGCCATATTATACAATACATGGGGCTTTCAAGAGCTTGGCCTTGGTTGTGCATTAAGGAAGGCTCTTGAGATCCATCTTGAAAGAAATTCAATATCTTTTCTTGTTTGAGAAAATTGCAATAAACTATACAGCATCTTCTTTTTATTTATTTATTGTTTTTCTTATAGCTAAATCAGTCATCCACTACTTACCACATTATCCTTTCTATGTGATCAGAGCAACATACTACACAAAACACAACCTCCTCACATGTCCATCCTCTGCACTGTGACAGTACAAACAGCTCTCATTCAGGCTGCTGAACGAATTATTTCTCCATCCAGACAAGATAAAAGAATCAAGACTTCCATTTTGCACCACCGTGGCAAGTGCACTAAGTCAATGCTCTTAATCTCCATGCAAAGCAACTGCTGGGGATAACATAGAGCATGTTATCTTGTGAAAATCCAACCACTGCACCTGTGCATATTAAAACACTGAAACTGCACAAGCGTATTAAGCCCAGTGGCTCTGGTATTCTTCTGCAGAGACCATTTAGTCGCATGCCCTTCCTGGCCATTTTTCTGTCTCCATCTCACAAAACTTCTCTTATAGGCAACTTCTACATCAACTAGAATGTTTACTGTATATCCTTAGCAGCATTCCACTGACACTTCAAAAATATTTCCTCTGCTGCATTTTAGACTTAAAATCCTTCCCCCTCCCCCATTTATTTTTAAAATGTGTATTGTTTTCAAAATACCCTTTAACAAAATTGGCTAAGAGGTTGTGATCACTTTTCTTCTGTTTTTAGTGAAACTTACGTTATGGGAAAGGCTCTTGTGCTGTATGGCTCACCTAGATATCAAAGTTAAGTTCTACTTTTTAAAGGGTGAGGTGTGACCTTAAAGAAGTTCTAGCTCTACGGTAACTTAAGTCTAAATTCTGACCTTCATGCAATGCAAAAGCTGAAAACATTAGAACACAAATGGATGTTTTCCTCTCACTGGCTACACCACATATCGTCTCTATCTGTAGAACTACTGGTGAAGACCCACTCCAAGTGGGCTTCCTCTTAGAGGAAGGATCTCTGGAACCAGGATCTCTGGAACCAGTTATCTACCTTTATGCTAAAGCTGGTGGGAATTTTGTCCTCAGGCTTCCTACCAAAGTTAACTCAGTCACAAAAGTGAGTTAGGAGCAGGATTCGCTGCCCATTTTACTCAACAGCCCCATCATAGAGGTGTTTGCTCACCCGTGTCTGTGAAAAGCTTTACATACTCTAAACTGAGGATTCCCAGGGGTGCTTCATATTAAATGTCAGAAACAAAGTGCCCTCATGCACATTCTTGCGGGAACAATCATAAAATCTGTAACCAGGATTTAGATAAAGTGCTATATAGCCATAATAAAAGCCATTTTATTGCTATACCATCCCATGATGGGACTGCTGTCGTGTCATGAATATTGGTGATCTCCTATGCTTCACTGTATATGACCCCAGCATTACAGACCATGAAGTGTCCAAGTCATTCCAGCAAACTGCTTTAAGCTCACACCACCTAAAGTATGCATTTGAGTCCTGTGGAGACTATTTGCAAATTAATTTCTAAATCAGCACAGGCGAAAGCTGCATGGGTACACCCTACACCGACATTATACAGAAAGTGAACCACAATGGGATAGGATGTTGTCTTTCCATCAGTCCACTGGAAGAAGCCTGTAAGCTGAAATTGAAACCTGCAGACTGGCTATATTTTTTCCCCTAGTTTATGGGACAGAAGCCATCTCTTCTAATTTCTAAGGATTTTCCTGGGAAAAGAATAATTATTCCTTTCTGCCAAAATATCAGTATGCCTCCTTATCAAGGCAGTCATGAAAGTTACAGCCAGAATAGAGGAGATGGATTAAAGACTGCATAAAATGCATTTAATGAAAAGCTTGTGGTTGAAAGACTTGCACTGAAGCCTTCATTTTCTAGATCTTCCTGCTCTTCATATCCCATGGCCACTGCACAAAGCTAGAAAGAGCAGGATCACTCCGCAGAATCCCCACAGAAGCCAAAAAGCAGATTTTATGGCACAGCACCCCTCTGATGCAGCTAAACTACTTCCAGCCCACAAATGGTTTATCTGTAGCTAGCAAGTGGTCTTGCAAGCTCAGCCTCCTCTACTTCCACCCACGTGGACTGACGCTTTTTAAGCCCCGCCATTGTCCGTGTACCAGCTCTGCTCCCAGTAGGGGTTTCCATAGTGAACAGCATTGATGTCAGGAATAACCCAAGAAGTACAGAAAATAATTGCAGGGCTGCCTCAGCTCTGTGCAAGTCAAGGGGACAGGGAAGGAACACACTCAACGCAAGCTGGTAGTGACAGATAATAAGTAGTGACATATTAATTTAAATAATCACGTATCTACTGAATACTAATAAATCAATTACTGAAAAACTGCCCATCCACCATCAACTCCCCACCCCATAGCTTTTGGGGACAACTTCTAGTGATCAGATAAGCATAACTGAAGTACATGAGCTCAGCTGAGGCACCTCCTGCAGCATCGGGGTCTCTCTCCTCTAGTTATGACCTCTAGTAAATGTCTGTTGGTTTCTAAATGTTTTTTAAACATTTTTTCCAAGTTTCATGGATCTCAATGCAAACATTTTAGCTGATAATAGCATGGAGAAATTGTTTGAGAAAAGTGTCATCTTGCAGCCACTTTAAAACTGCCTGTGATGTCCCAAGTGAATTGGTCTTGAGGACAGGGGCAGAACAATGAATTTATTAAACACATTGGGCTAAAAGCAGTAATTGGCTTCACCCAATATTCTGCAGACCTTGTTGCATTATGCTGCATTAACTTTTCATGGCTTCACGCAGTGTACATTTTTGACATTGCTTTCTCCTTGTCCCCATGAGAGTAGTCTGTCTATTCATTCATCTTTGTTTACATTCTTTCAATAAATTATATGGATAACTCTCTATTTTGCCAATTCTTCACTGCTGGCATTTTTAGTTTTGCATTTACATAAGACATTCTAAGTTTATGAATTGAATTGGAGGCGATAAAGTTAAAACTAACAAGGCTATAAAAATGAATTTGCTTTAATACTGCAAACATGCTCATAGCAAAACATTAGTTGCAGCAAGCTTTTCTTCATTTTCTCCTGCTTTCCCTTCTCAGGCAGCATTTGCCTCAAGCCATGGAGTAGAAGGCATCTCACCCCAGCCCTTCATTAGCAGAGTCTATCATAGCGCATAGAGGAGGATCTCAGTATATAAATTAAATTCTGGTGCAAGCCAACAAACGTATCCACAGCCAGAAGACTCCAGCCCAACAGCATCTCTGCTACTTCGCGTTGCACAGTTTGGGGGTCGAGGAGCAAATAATCACTATACAAAAATACAACTGGAAACACATTAAGCTGCCTGATGAGGAAGGTTCCCTGTAACATCCCTACAGCTGGTCAGGAGAAAGACTTATATCGCAACTGAAATAACAATAATTGCAATTGGAGGTTAAAAATATATTTCCAGAAGAGCTGGTAATACCCATAGCAAAACAAATGAAATGAGAAGTGGCTGGGGATGCCACTCTACCCAGTAATTCAATCTTAACAACACTTCTGTAGGTGGGTGGGTGTCAGTCGGTGACTGTATTTTCCCATAAACAAGGCAGGCATTGGGTAAGTCTGATAAAGTCACTTTGAAAAGTGACTTCTGCTCAAGGACAATCCTTCTGCTCAGCCACCCCAAGGAGGAAGGTGAGGCATTGCTGAGCTCTGTTTAACTCGCACTACCTGCGGACACAGCTGCACCACAGCTGCGCTGCATGGCCCCAGGGAGGAGCAGGCGACAAGGCAGAGAATTTGCTTGCTCTTAAAGCAGAGAGCTGGCGTGCGACGATGCAAGTCTAAGTTAGCTGAGGAAGTTCAGACGTTTGCAAATTAAGGTGCTTCAAGATTCTGGGCCAGACGTATACTTGAAACTGCAGTGCATGCAGTTAACGGCATACAATAGGAAGTATTGTGAAATAATTAATTAAAACAATAAAAACACTCTGGCTAGACTTTAAAGCCTTGCTAATATTCAAATGTCAAGGAAAAAAATAAATTCAAGATGACAAGAAGTTTGGTAAGATTTAATCATGCATACAGGGAGAAATCTTGTGAAAATATTCTAACCAGAGGAATGAGAGCCTGATGGCAATTCTGATGATCTGAAGGCTCAGAAGAAATGCCCAAAAACTTAATGCCATTGATATGAAACAATTTTCAACCAGTTTCCAGTAAAGTTATATATATCGAGGCTAATTTGAGAATTAAATGTACGGGTTATTAATTATAATTAGAAACACTTGTCATATTCCAGACAGAAGATGAAGATTATTTCCTTGACTTGCATGGTACATTATCCTGATATTATCCAAAACTATAGCCAAAACAGCAAGAAGAGATCATTCCCAAGAGCACAACAGCAAAACCTGTTAGTTAAAAAAAGTATTTCAGGCCATAAGAAAGATAATGGATTCTTTCTCTCCTGTGGTTTGCATTTAATTTTTGGGTGGCAAACCTTGTTAATGAGTAAAACTTCCACTTCTGTAGCACAACTTGGTAAAAAGTCCACCTCCTTCAGGCAGGGAGCAGCTATGTGTTGTTAACTCCAGCATTTTCCAAAATAACATTTCCATGGAAAAGCACTTCTTTAAAAATGGCTCTTAGAAAAGCACAATTTCATTCAGGAAAAAAAGAATATTCTTGTAAAGTTGAAAAACTTTGACCTTTTCAAAATGTGATTTGATTTGTAGTTTTTGTATTATCTGTGTGGGGTTTTTTTCTTCATTAAGACACTTTTTTTTTTTTTTATGAAGAGGGGAATTGCAGAAAGAAGTAGATCTTTATAAGAGATGTTGAAGTTTTGTTCTTAGTCTGTTTGGAAGATTTTTTTTTTTTAATTGTCCCCAGACTTGGTGTGAGAAGTCTGGCTCCCATCCACGAGCTCTGATGTTTTCATAACCTCTCCTGGTGCTGGAAGGTACTGATGTACACATCCATGATCAGAGAAGTGACAATCACAAAACACAGCCTTGGCACGCACCATTCATTTTTCAGTGGAAGCAGAAAAAATTATGGTAGGTTATGGGGTGACTTAAGTCTTGCACCGTTGTTGGAAAAGTTCACTAGGAGAGAAGATAAGGCTTAAAATGCAGAAAGTCCCCCTCTGTGTTGCTGGGGTTCGGGAACCCTAACATGAATGGGGAAGGCTATATAGATAAATATTTTTCTCCCACACAGCTGCAGCGTGGTCTGTCCTGGCCAGTGTGTGCAGAAAACCATGCTCATTTTCTTCCCTGTGTCCTGATAAACACAAATCAGTTGCAGGTACCACTTGGTCAGGAAAAGCAGTGAGAACAGAAGACCAAAATCTCCAATGGAAGACCTCAGTCATGGAGAAGTAAGGCCAAACCCTCAAATTCAGTGTGTTTTCATAATAAAAGACAGTGTAAACTGAAGTTGCCACCCAAGACCCTGTTGGGGAAGGGGCCTGTAGTCAGTCTCTGTGATGTTTCTGCCCACAGCTCATTGCACATCTCTGTGCAGGCTCTTCTGAGCCTCGCACAGTGGTCAGATGATTTAGGGCTTTCCATCACTCTCCAGCACCCCTAAGGACTATTGCTACAGGACTGATTAATTGCAAAAATAATCTAAATCCACAGACACTAAATAGGAAGCCAAACATTGTTATTCATGCATCTGTGCTACAATGAGCATTTTGCATGTGTATTTTTTCTCCAACAACTACAACTTTCACAAGTGAAGAGCTTTAGAACTATAGTGATATGCTGTTTCCTGCCCAGAATAGGCAGTCTGCTATTAAATTACCACCTCATTATTACCCCAGAGGGGAAACAGTAGGATGTTAACATCATGCTCTGTCCATGTTCTGGCATGGCAATACCACCAGCTTCACCACCTCATTTGCTTGGCCTCCAGATCTGCTGTCAACCAGAGACAGGTGTAACGGGCTTCACTTACTTGTGAAACTTGGACTTCAAGCTGCATGCAGTAGCACTACCAGTTCAGCCATTTGTGTCCCTAAATTTTTAATAAACGTGCTTAGATACGTAAAGAGGATATACAACCTTATTTTGTTCTGAAAGAGATCTAATCCATGCACACCAAAACCACACCGTGAATCAAGCCAGCGCATCATAAGCAGAGAGTTTTAGCAGACTCACTCCAAGGTTGCACCACTGCTCAGAACAAAAACGCTAATGCAGGAGCAACCTAGGACATACTCTGCATTTCTTTGTGGTTGAAACAACCCTTGCTTGTTCCAAGCAGCATATACCTAAGACTAATATTGGACAGAAAGGTCTTTTTTCCCTCCACCAGATATTGTGGTAGGTTATATATTCTAGATGCAGTCTTATAACTTTCCCCATTCACGAAGCAGAAGGTTAAAACTAGCCTTGAAACAGTTAACCTGTGTATCTGGTATCAAATTAGCATGCACTCAGCAGAGAAGAGTACTCCGAGCTGCAGGAGTGTGACTGAGTGGAGCCCTACCAGCTTTTTGCAGCATAACCTACCAGGGGGTGCCTGTATAGCAGGATATCTGCTCCCTTCCTCCTGCTATCATAAAAGCAGGACCAGTTACTCATTTTCCACGTTCTTTTCTCTTTGGAGCACTTGAAGTTAGACTAGCCTAAAGAAATCATAAATATATATATATATATATATAACCATTCACACAAATCAATGCCTACAATGAAATGACAATTTGGGTTTTGTTAATTTACTCTATGGTCCTTGACTAAATATTACCATTAAAAAAAAAAAAAAAAAGACTATATGTAGAAAGTCTCCAGGGCCTATTTTCACTGTTAAGAATTAAAAGAAAAAACATACACTTAATAAAAACTCCTTAAAGAATTGGTTAAAAAAAGGTAAAAAGGTAAAATAAGCATTAAATATATTTTTTCCATACTCAGAACAATTTATACACTTTTCCTTTCTAAAAAAAAGTTTTAATGTCCTAATAGCGAAACCTGAGCTCTTACCGTGCTCTTCATTGAGCAATTCCTTTTTCTTGACTTTGGCTTTATCCTACTACAGAAAATTTAATGGAATGAAGACAGCATTGGTCGCATTTCTCCCAGAGACTGCCTAAGTAGACACACTGCATTGCAGTGCACTAATACCCATACCATATATCCATAGCAGGGTCTCTTGTTAACAGAGCAGCCTATACTCAACAGTGTTCACATTCTTTTACTAGAGGCTGTATATGAGGTGCAAGTGAGGTGAAACGGCGATGAAAATATTTTCTTTCATTCCCAACCATACGGAGAGCACGGATTTCATCAGCTGTCTGCTGACAGATGTATCGCTGTTTACTCCATGTCCTTGCTTGTGGGTTACTCCTCTGATCTCTAACAGGATCCACCGGGGCTTGCCAAGATTCAGCTGCTCAAGTCTCATTCACAATCTCTTCTCACAGGAGCCTGTAATGCTCATCACGGGAAGCCCTGTAAAATTCAGCTACAACAGCATCACATACTTGCTAAAATCCAAGAGGGACAAAACTGGCCTGCAGATGATGGTGGGCAGATCACAGTTTCAAGAAAAACAGCAGCCACACACTTACGGATGAAATATAACCTAGGAATAAATCCCCAGTGCTGGGAATAACTGGGAACAATTTCCAGAGCCAAATACCTGCTTTTATCATTTTGTATTTTCATAGGTTTCATATTGAGTTTCTCTCCTTTTATTCAGCAGCAGAAAATTTATAACAAGTAATGGTGCTGCCACCATTATACTTCCTTAAAGGCTCCGCTTGATTTATGCGGGGAGCAAACCAAAATATGAAAAAAGGCCCTACTGCTAAATTCATGAGTTAGTGCTACAGGCTGTCATTTTTTTTGTGGAGTGGCTAAGAGATAATCAACTGCCTTCCTACATTAAGACATTTCAATGCTATTTTTCCCAACAATTCAGCCTGATCCTGTAGTAACTTGTCATTGATAAAGTGTACAGCACAGAGTACAAAAGCAACCAAAAAGGTTGACATTGTTTATAGGTAAGCAAGCAGGCAGCTCCCATAGGAGACTTGGAATTGTCTTGGGACCAGCACTGTTTAATATCTTTATCAGGGACATAGACAGTGGGATTGAGAGCACCCTCAGCAAATCTGTAGCTGTGTGGTGCAGTTGATACAACAGAAGGAAGAGATGCCAACCAAAGGACAAGCTTGAGAAGTGGGCCCACGTGAACCTAATGAGGTTCAACAAGGCCAAGTGCGAGGTGCTACATGAGGGTTGGGACAACCCCAGACATGAGGACAGGCTGAAAGAACTCATTGAGAGCAGCCCTGCAGATAAGGACTTGGGGGTTCTGGTGGATGAAAAGCTTGACATGAGCCAGCAGTGTGTGCTTGCAGCCCCAAAGGCCAACTGCATCCTGGGCTGCATCAACAGAGGGGTGGCCAGCAGGCTGAGGGAAGTGATTGTCCCCCTCTGCTCTGCTCTTGTGAAGCCCCACTTGGAGTGCTGCACCCACGTCTGGGGCCTCCAGCACAAGAAGCATGTAGATAGGACAAGGGGGAATGGTTTTATGTTCAAAGAGGCGAGATTTAGATTAGATCTTAGGAGGAAATTCTTTAGAGGGTGTTGAGGCACTGGAACAGGTTGCCCAGAGAAGCCATGGACACCCCATCCTTGGAGGTGTTCAAGGCAATGTTGACTGGGGCCCTGAAAAACCTGATCTAGTGGGTAGCATCCTTGCCTATAGCGGGGGGTTTGGATCTTGATGATCTTTAAGGTCCCTTCCAACCCAAGCCATTCCATTCTGTGTAGAATTTCTTACCAAAAATAGATAGGCAGAGATGTTGGGGGAAGTAGCCCCTATGTGATTATATTCAGATCAGGATTAAAACTTATGGGTTATCTTCCATGCAAACCTGACACAAATCTAGTATGATAACCTATAGAGATTGAAAACAGTTCTAAGTTACAGAATATGCCCTTCCTGTGATTAATGTAATTTTCAGAAAAGTCATGCCCTTAAGACCCAGTTAGCTCACACTGGATAACAACCAATGTCCTGAAAGCACGTTCATTGTTGAGAGTAACCATACATTTAGCCATCAGGACCTTAGTTAGGCTAATAGTCCAGTCTACTGCAAGGCTGATATAATTAGCAGCAGGTTTACTGCTAAGATAGCAAGTGTTAACACTTCTGAGAGAAACTGTAAGAGGATACTGGGGTTAAAGCTTTTGTCACTGTACTGTCAGTGAACTTGCACTCCAAAAGGCAGGTCACTAGATTTTCAAGAATGAGGCTCTTGCATTTCATCACCTAACATGGCATATTAGAAGCTTCCTACTAAAAAAAGTTTGATTTATTTTCCAAGCTTATTGAGAATATCTCTAATTTCCACTAGTTTAAGTGAAATGTGCCAGAGGATTGATCTAAAATGTGAAAGAATAAATCTATGGAGTAGGAAAATGCATCAACCAAGACAATACAGTCTTGGTTAATGGTTAAAGCAACCCATCAGCAACCTATTCCTAACAGCAGAGACCATTTTGTAAAATGTGATAAATGGTAGACATAGTAGAAGCTGCTAATGCAGTTGTCAACCTCTAAACTCATAAGAGAGTGGGTAACCTTGGATGCTTTTTCTGAGCTGGTATGTACACTCTAAGCACAGTTTGCAGTGTCTGATGACAAGTACCATGGAAGAACCTGCATGAATTATAACGTAGAGCATACTGTGTTTCTCGCCAGATTACTATCAGTTTATTAAATTCACTTTTCTGTTTATTGTACTCATCAATACACTAAACTTTAAGCTTACTGAATTTGAAATTTATATCCATAAGTACTTTGGAGAGATTAGATAACTATTCCTGACTCTTAAATCAAAATATGGCAGGCTCCTAAATAAACAAGAGCATTTTCAAAAATATTCTACAGAAAAGTAAATAATATTTCATGTGGACCTTGATTTTGTTATAAAAAGTCATAGGAATCATAGGAAAATTCAAGTCAGGCCACAGGAGGCTTTTAGTCCATCTCCTGCTCAAAACAGGGCCAGCTGTGAGCTCAGACCAGCTTCCACAGGGCTTTATCCAGCTGGGTCTTGAAAACCTCCAGGGATGCCTGACTGCACAGCCTCTCTGGTCTCATGGGTGCTACACAGAGGTGGATAAGCACTTCCTTGGATCTACAGACTCTGCTCTTGCTCACACAGCCCAGGAGGCCACCACACTTTGCTGCTGACTTCTTTGCAGCTCACGGTCCGCTGTGTCCCCCAGGGCCTTTTGCCCAGCCAGGCAGCCCCAGCCTGTCATTGCAAGGCTCATTCCTTCCCAGCTGAAGGACTCTGCATTGCCCTCATTGACCCTCATAGGGTTTCTGACAGCCTGCTTCTCCAGCCCTTCTAGTTCCCTCTGGATTCCAGTCCAGCCCTTGAGCGTATTAATCAAATCTCTCCAAATTTGGTGTCATCTGCAGACACAGGAGTGCCCTTCATCATCTTCTGCAAGTCACTGATAAAGATGTCAAACAGGAAAGGTCCCGATACAAACCCATGTTACTTCCCTCAGTCTTCTTAGGCAGGGTACAACCCCACCTGGATCTAGTTTCTAGACCTGATCATCCAACTAGATAGTTCTTACCCATCTTGTTAACCACCCATCCCTAACTGGGATGAAGAACATTACAGGTGATCATGCCAGAAGTGTTGCTGAAGTCAAGGTAAATGACAGAAGGCACCATTCCAGGTTCTCTCTCAAAGCTGTGTTTTTTCTGTTTTATATAACAGTCCAAATTCCTTACTACTTTTTTTTTTTTTTTTAATGAAGACCAAAACCTGGTAAAGCATTGTAACTTTCTGATGTGCAAGCACAAATTCTGAGTGGAAGTTTGCAACTAGATAACACTCAAGGTCCCTAGAAGCACACAGAGAAATTCTGCCTCCACCTGGGCTAACAAAGGAAACATCAGTAAGAGCACATCCTGAAGAGTGCACATTCCCATTTACTTCCAGTGATTTCTTGTATAAATCAAAGTCTTTCTGCTTGAAGTACTAAATATTCATAGCCTTTAAACCAATAATCTTTTTTTCCTAATGCTCCTTGAAACCAATAATTCCCTAAAAGCAAATACTTAAGAGCAACTGAGAGGCTTGTGAATAAATACTAATTTGTAAGTATCAGCATTTATGACTAATGCAGCATACTATCCTATAAAAGAAGAGTGCAGACCACTGATTCTTTACTCTTGTTGCTACAACTGTCAGTGTAACCCCACTAACTTCAAGGTTACTATATGAGAAATAACAAGTTTTCTGCCAAATATATTCCAAGTCAGGAAACGGTTAATTAAATCATACAGAAGAGCCATGGTTGTGGTCTTCAAGTTAAATTGGTCTAGTCTAAAAAGCTATCCTTTTTAACTAGTAAATGATTTGTATCTATGCATGTATCTTAGCATGCTTTGGAAGGACCACAAAAGCAAAGTGGCTAGCTTTTAACCGTGATACAGCAACCAAGTCAGTAAAGAAAAAAAGTAGTTTGCATTCAGCATGAACATATGCAGGGACGAGACCTGACTTCAGTGTTTGCCAATAACGTCAATCAAGCCTGTAAGCTTACTCGGGACCATAAGGTTAAACATATATCTGAACACTTGCAAGATCAGACCTTCATAGCTCAATCACAGACAGACCAAT
Source organism: Anas platyrhynchos (assembly GCF_047663525.1). NCBI lineage: Eukaryota > Metazoa > Chordata > Aves > Anseriformes > Anatidae > Anas > Anas platyrhynchos. The sequence continues at coordinate 117,861,145 of NC_092588.1, forward strand.
ATTGCATATATTGCTAGGGTGCTACACTAAACATCTCACATGTTAAAGCCAAAACAAATTATTGCATCAGACAAGCCAGAAGCAGACACAACCACTCTTTTAATGCATGCAGCCTGCTACCTGAATTAAAGAGGACCCCCTCCCCCAAAAAAAAAACAAAGAAAAAGAATAAAACCAAGGCCAATATTCAGCCACCAGAATCACATGAATGAAGATAAAACATTAATAGAGGAAACTGTAGTTTTCCAGGAACTGTAGTTTCAGAAGGTAGTTGAAAAAAAGAGGACCACAAAACAAATACAGGAAGAAATAAATAACATTTCTCTGTCTCGCCTCTAACACATGTTAAACGTGAAAAGGGAGGGAAAGCCCAGGCAGCTCCTACAGCCATGCTAGAAGCAAGGAATTAAGAGTTCTGAAAAAGCTGCAAACTTGCAACAAAAGACAACAACTGATGTCACACAAGATCTGTCAGAATACATTGATGTGTATGAAGATATGTTCATCACTAAAATAATCTTTCATTGGCAAAGGAAAGAAATCCCCCAAACCTTTAAAATTATTAAAGGGATGGATGAAAGGGACAACAAGCGTAGCTCCATTTAGTCATTACAGGAGCTTTTCAAAACCATTGGTACTTTGAAACAACAAAGAGGAATGCCAATCATTCTGAGAAACCTTACAAAATACTTCACTCACTGCCTCCTACCTTCTCAAGTATTCTGGATAATCACATCTCCGAAGTGAACCTAATTTCAGCCTCTGCTCATTATCATAAGCAGGACTTATTGGTAGATTGGTAGCAGACAAAGATGAAAGGAGACAAGAAGAGTTTTCAGGCCCTTCTGCATGGTAAGCAGTAGCAGGTATCTAACAGGTAACAGAAATGAGCAAGATGCATGAGTTTGTGTGTTGCTTTTTTGTTTGTTTTGTTGTTTTTGTTTGTTTGTTTTTTTATATATGCACAAAAAACTTGTGCATCCTGAAGCATTATCAACTGGTAAATTTGTAAATTTCCTGCTGAGGACATCAAGGCAAGCAGGAGCTTTCATGTCTACTACTAGTGAGCAAGGGAGGAAAAGAAGAGAAATCAGGTAAAATGTTTTTAAGATTCCAATCCATTCAAGCTTTCTCTTGTGAGACTTTTTGTTACCAGGAACCCTAACTGTAATTTGTCATTGAGAAAGAATTGGCAAATCTTTCCATAATTCCACCTGGATATTGCAAACCTGTCAAAAGGAACCTCCAGAAATATAGGATAGGTGCTCTCTTCGTTTAGAAGGTTTTATTATATCCCGTCATTTACACTGAGAAAGTAAGCAAGCTGCTGAGTGTCAAAACTTGGGACTTCATTTCAACATCTCTAAAGCAAGAAAAGACTGGGAGAAGAACCAACACACAGTCTTGAGAAGATTTCTGATCTCCATTTTAAACTTAGTCTTGTCCTACTTGCCAGAAGGAACACACCTGAGGAATAAATCAATAAATAAACATTATCAAGTGTTTGTTAGAGATCCCACCTCCCTCTGTGGAAGATTCATGAACTGTAAATTCCCACAAAGCTTTAGAGCAGTTTCTCTTACTCACTCTTCAAGAAGAAGAGCTATCACTAGCACCAAAACTGCCATCATACTAGTCTCCTACTTTATTTGAAATCATGATGGGACAGATGACCTCTAAATGGGAAGTAGGAAGTAGAAGAGGAAAGTTTGCCCTTCCAAGGATGCTCCTCCAAGGACCTACAGAAGGGGTGTTAAAAGTTTTCCTGAAATATTCCTGGAGGCAGTACAACCAACCTTATTTAGTGCAAGATTGAAATGCTCACCATAAATTGCACTCTGCTCCTAAGCAATAGAGGCAATGAAAGCATCCATGTGAACTTGACAAACATACAACAAAATACCAGGTGAGAAATCTGCCAGAGCCACAACAGTGATGGCCAAGTTAAAAGAAGAAAAAACATCACCACACACAACTACCTGTTTCCAGGAGTAGCAGGAGGGAACCCTGAAGAGGCAACCTCCCAGATATATCAATATAGGATGTTACTAGAAGACAAAGCTCTACCCAGGGTCAAATAAAAGGAAGTATAGCTGAATGACATATGCCAAGGGTTGAAAGAAAAGGAAGAGATAAGGGCACTGACTATAGACAGTGTAGGGGGGAGAATTGTATGCGTAGTAGCTGAGGAGACCATCTTCTGGCCTTCAGGGCTCCTGCATAGCTACAGCACAATCAAAACTTATAATGAACACCTCAGGAACATGATTTCTGACTGACAATAAAGACAAGGGACATATAGTTGCAGAGACAGAATTTAGAGACTACATTAACTCTAAGAATTAGATAGATGAGAAATGTCACCAAACAAGTTCACAATGAAGCCCAGGAAAGCTGTGGAAGCAAACATACAGATCATTCATTAAGTATAACAAGAAAAGCATAAAAAGAGTGAAAAATACAGAGCTGGCACAAAATACAAGGTACAAAAAATTAAACAAATGTAACAAATAAGTACAATATAGAAAAGCCATGACAAAGTTCATAGGAAAGGCTTTGCATATGGAATCAAATCTAATAACTCTGACAAGAAAATTATACCTTGCCTTGCAAACCAAGGGAAAACACACAGCAGCAAGAAAGCAAGCAGTCCCAGAAGATGAAATATTTTATGCATATGACAAAACTAAAAAGAATGAGAGTGGTTTTAAATCACAGGCTACTATCAACACCAAGGACATGTTTGTGTGTAGCAGGCACAAAATAGATAACACAAGTAAATGGCTCCAGAGGCAGCAAGGGAGATCAGAATTACATCTTCACCTTTTTGCTAGAAAGAGCCGGGGAAATAAAACGCAACACAGAACAGTATAAATATCTGATTGAGAGCACAGCTACCACACCATGGGACCATATGCATGCTATCCACATAAAAGCTACTGTTATCTGAAAAATATAAGCGTTATAACACACATCTTTCCCCAAAAAACATTAAGTCAATTCAATGGTTATTTAACTTCATAAGCTGTAAAGGCATCCTCTGAAGTGTTCAACTTTGCAAATTGTGCTGCAGTCTTCTAGCAGTCAGAAACAGTTGTGTCTCATTGAGTCTCATTGACAGCTGTGCTAAAAAGCTATCCCTGTCCTGAAATTCTTGGGAGTGAGGAAATGGATCCAGCCAGCATCCATAGCTTCCATACCAGGGTCACTTCTGAGGAAATTAAGAATCACCTAAATGGAAACAAGAGGGCTCACCAAGAGTTAAACTCATGTCACACTATTGTAATCTTAATCAAGAGTGGGAAGTTGTGCATAGGAAGTATAGCAAACAGACAGAGAGGACTTTAAGGCAAAGCCACCACTAGTAGAATTACAAGGAAAAAAAATAAAGGGATATATAGCTGACTTATATAAGACACTCTCATAAGAGAAAAACAGCATTCAAACCAAAAGGAATTCTTAAACCAAACAAGCTTCAGAACACTTCAAGGTAACAGCTGGACAAAACCTACCTGATCCCACCCCCAAATATAAAGGCAAAAGTTATATCAATTCCACCTCCGTAATCACCAGACACTGCAGAAAAACTTCACACAAGAACATTTTAAGTCTCAAGGTGACTTGAAAAATACTTCAGTGTCACACACAGTGAGACAAAACACTTTGTCTGTGTCCTTAAAAAAAAAAAATCTCAAAAGAACGTAGGAGTTGCTCTGAAATAGAAACATTTCTCTGGAGGACCTAAAGATATAAGTGGGTTCCCCAGACATGGCCACGAGTGTTGAGCCCTGCTGCAGAATCGTGGTATGTGCTGGGATGTGCAGATTAAGCAATGGGCTCCAGCCATGCCATGACATGCCGCAGAATTTCAGGCAAAGTAGGAATCACCCGTTTCACTACAAAAAGCACACAATAACATCATTATCACAGGCTATTATCTAGACAACTGGGAACTAAAAAAACCTGTCAGACATTACCTCAGTGACCACTGTAATCAAGGCAATGGACCATTTGCTCAGCCATGATATCTGAAAGCATGAAGTATCATTAGAGTAAACTGGGTTCCCTTGTCTGTGTGTGATTTACCTGGAAAGGGGAAGTCAGGCATATCACACATCATTTCCATAATACAGAAGTCAGTCAAACGACAAAACTGAATAGGCAGTTAAAGTTGTTATGGCTATTCAAGACAAGAAGGAAAACGTGTGGCAAGCCATTCTTAATGGAAGAAGCTGATAACACTCACTTCTTCTGGTGCTGCAGTGTTTTCAGCAGCTCCTGTGTGACAGCAACACATGTCCTCTGCCATCTGCCAAACATGCACAACAGTTTGTGCAGCTCTAAGATGTGCAAGAACAACCCTCCTAAATACAGCAGGAGAAAGGTGAATTGCCAAAAAGTTTAAGCGATTACCAAAAAAAAAAAAAAAGGTAAATATCAAGTTTACATAAATAGAACAACATAGATCTTACTAGTTGTAACAGGACATTAAGCTGCTTGTGGATATACATGTAGAGGATTCATCCTACAGTCTTCATATTGTTTTTGACAGATGCATCAGAGGAGACAAGTTTACCAATATGCAAGGCCTATGGCAGAACAACGCATAGCATTGAGATTATTTTTTCCTGGAAGCACTTGATAAAAGCATGAGGAAGCATAAAGCAAAAAAGAGAGCCTGGATGTTAAACTGCTCTGGCTATCTCCCTTTTAGCATTTAACATTGAATATAATCAACAAGAGCTGCATGTGATCTGATAAGGTGAAAAGAGGAAAATAATTTTAGGTCAGGAATTTGAGTTTATCGTAGAAGCATATGATTATTTTCTGTCCACAACTTCCATAAAACTCAAAAAAAAAAATTTGGTATCTCTCCACTTAAGTGTGTAGAGTCACCCTTTGATGCATACACTACCTAACAACATGCAAACGTGCTGATGCTTTATTTACCCAACTACCTTGCACACAGTCTCACTGGATATTAACACATGAAGATGGACAATATACTTAATTAATTACAGCAGGAGCTAGATGATGTGATCCCAAATTCAAGCCTTGGGCTGTGTGAGGATGTGCCCTCAATGTGCCACTTGTACAAATACAAAGGCAGTGCTGTTAGCACACGAAGGTTACCAGCCCCAGTCTTGCACACTGTAGCAGAACTGGGGCAAGCCAGCCTGCTCTCAGCACTATGCATTTGGGGTAGCATGCTGGATGACAGTGAAGCAATTCGCTGTGTTTTACCAAAATGCCAACATGCTATAAAGTGCTTTTTTTCCTTCTTCTCTCACTTGTAAAACACTAAACCACAGAAACATAATGACTGCACGTCTGATTGTTGCAAGAGCATCAGCAAGCACCTTTGAAGTGTCATAATCTGTAATTTTAACCTGTGATACATCTTCAAACAATAGACTGCAACATCCCCTTATGGGCAGAAGATGTTTTCCTTACACATTATTTTTAATCAGGAAGACTTCTCCTCCAAGACAATTTCAACATGTGAACTAACTCACACTAGCAGAGATCAGGGTTATAAAGCATATCGCAGAGTATCTGTATTTACAGCCAGCTAGATAAAGTCTAGCACAGATGGTAACAGCTAGGACACCTGACATTACAGATGATAGCATGTCCTTAAATAAATTCCATTATGCCCAGGTATGTATTGAGCCACAGTTGTTTCAGATGACTAAGTGACTTCTCTGCCACATGTACTTTGATACTTAAGCAAAGCAGGCTGAATTACAGACAAAATGCCATTTTTCTCTTTCAATTTTGCCTCCCCTTCTCCATTTCTTTACATGCATTATGGAATATGAAAAGCATATACAATAAACCACTATCAAGCTTTCAATGCTCTGTTCACTGGGACGCAAGTGGGATTTCATTCACATTCAGTAGCACTATGTAGGGATCAGACTCAATTAAACTGCTCATGCTTTTTAGAATTCTCTATAGCTTTTCTCTGGGAGAATTATTACAATGCAATCAGACCACATCCTTACAAAGAAGGTAGTCCAGAAACAAGAATATGCCATGCTGCGTTTCTAAATTACCACAAGCAGCTGAGTAAGCAACATATTAGCTGAACAGGAAGCCAAGCATGTTTGAAAATACAATTACTGCAATGTTAATGTGTCACTGTCACAGGTCTGGACTTCAGAGTTGCCTTTACAAAGGGAAATGAGCAAAACTGATAACTATAAAATGCAATGGGTGGGAAACAGTTAGATAATCGCTGGCAGGGGTGGTGGCAGAGAATTTTACTTGTCGCTGAGATGTTTTTATAACTTTTTTTTTTTTTTTTTTTACAACCTGAGAAAACATCAAGTAAAACCACATAGACAAGAACACGTTTGATGCTTTGGATTCTCCCCTGCAAATTTTCCCTACGTGATCATCTTTACACGTTAGAAAGAATCTATAGATCCTCCAAAGCGTGGTTTTAATAAGCTGAAATACGTACCAAAGAGCAGACTTAGAAGTACTTTATGATTTAGTGCTTCTGCCTCCTTGTGGTAGAGACTGGGATGGCCTCCCTCAGGAGCTAGCTACAAATGCAGCTGTCGGTTCTGACAAACACAGGAGTGCTGGCTCTCCTACATCATATAATGTAGCTTACAGCTACCTTTTATTTATTTATTTATTTTCATTTTTTTTCCATGAGTGATAAACCACAACAAGTTGCAGGACAGAGAACCAAGGAAAAGCTCTCTGCAAAGTTTGTGTTGTTTCCTCCTCCTCTCAAGCCTGTTCAGAGCATCTCCGGAGGCACCAGATTTCAACGAAAGGGGAAAGAAGCTAAGCAGCGTCCCACCTCTCACCCACATGCCCTACCCTAAACCAACCCTAAATGTCTCCAGAACCTGCTGATTCCTGACTGTATGTCACGTGTCCTTCATAAACATTGTGGGAATTAATGGCTTTGACGTAGAAAGCCTTAACCTGCTTGTGACTTGGTTTGTGCAACGCTTACTTCTCTTCTTGCTGTATTAACACAAGAGCACTACATTGTGGAGGGGGATTATTGTCACACTGCAGCAGGTGCTGGAAGAACTGGTGAGCCAAAATGTGAAAGCTATTCTCTATAACTTAACATAATCATCACTTTGGGGACACAATGTGAATTTAAGTGACAAAAGAATGACTGCACCAATTCAGAGTAAAGGTCCAAGTGGGCCCTATCCTCCTCCAGAGATGAAGTGTAGCTGCTGCTTCATGAAAAGGTACAAGAAACACCACAAGCCTGGAGTGGATAATCCCAAATTCTGACCACAGACTTCAGAGCCAAGAGTTAGGTACACATCATTATGTTGAATATCCTTCAGTAGGCATTTTTTATTATTATTAAAGCTTTAAGCACGTTGAACCTATCCACACTCTGCATCCACAAGGCTGTGCAGCAGTAAACTCCCTCCACGTCCTTTACTCATTTCACCAGAACAATCTCCCTTTTTCTCACTACCTACCAGGCTCCTAAAAAACAGCGGAGGAGATGGATTCTCTACTAGTTCCTCCCCCCCACCAGGCTTTTGACTCTGTACACTCCTGCTAACCTTCTTTCACATTACATTTTTCTCCAACTAAAGCAGCCTAATATACTTGATCTTTGCTGAGGTAGAAGTGTTCCCTACTCCTGATCAAATTTAATAGCTTCCTATAATTCCATTGTATCCTGTAGAAATGGAGTAAAGTAGAAAGAATAGAAAAAGATTGCAAGCAGTTTTCAAGAAGCCAGCAGACCCTGGTTTTATGCAATGACAGTGACATCAGCAGTTTTGTTCTCCAGTCCTTCCCCCTTAACCCTAATACTCTGTTACTTTCTATTTTCAGAGGACTGCATGTCATAATTCTACTGACACTTTCGAGCAGCAAAAAGATTAGGACCTTCATGTACGTAACCTGGCATATTTTCTCTTCATCTCACTCCGCCATGCATTTCTCTGTGCCTCTCCATAACTGAGGCCCTTTTCTCAACTTTTCTCAGTTCCATGGAGCCTACTGTGCATTTTTGATTTGTTAGAACTACTGTGGGAAAAGGTAATATATTTGTATGTTTTCCAACTTAATTTTAATCCAGAAAAGGAACTTTCAACTTGACTTATGAGGATTTAGTGAGTTTTCTGATTTATTTTAGGCACCTTCAGCCAGTTCTAATGTTGAAACCCATGTTGCAGGACCCATGCCACTTTTAACTAGGAGTCTATCAATGCCTTGATGGAGCTCAGGTGGGTGTTCACTTTCCCTGAAGAGATGCCTTTATGTCAGTTCTAGACTACAAAAGATTGTTTTAAACATTTTTTCCTTGCTGATTTCAAGTGCAATGTATCATACTACTGCCTCTTAAGGAGAATGGCTTTATATTCACCATCTCCAAGATAAGTGAAGAAGTATAAGCCTGAGTTGGAAGTTTGGTAGCTTCATGACTGAATTTATATGTGGCTCTTAAGCCCCGCTGATACTGCTGGTTTTATTATATTCAGAAACCAATCTGGAGTGGTTCTGAAGAAAGACCACATCAAGGACAATATGGGAAAAACAGCAAAAGAGTCCAAGTTGATTCTGCAGATGCTTTACTCTATAGGCAAGTACTTAGAGGATTTTAAAAAGATAGCTTTTATTTTGACTTACTTCTTTCTCTCTGAAGATTGACCAGAAAAACTGCAGCATTAAACATAAGGAACTGAAGCAGTTCTGGCACAACAGTAACCTACCTGGCTGTGGCATGAGAAGACTCCAGTTCAAACTTTCCGTACCAGTCAAAACACACGGATTTTTATTTCTTGTACTTCTTAGCGCAGCTCTTTCAGATACTTTGCACCGTTATAGACAGGATTTCTTACTCATGCTTGTGCAGCAAAAGCTGCCACTCTTGTTTAGTGACTATAGAACTTCTCAGATCCTACCTCCTGGGAAATAATGTCACCGAAGAAACAAGATCAAGGAGAAGTTAGGAGGAGACTCCAGACTTCAAAAAGAGTAAAACTTAAGATAAAATAAGTATGTACTTCAGAATGCAATTCAGTTATTTGAATAACAAACTGGAAACAAAGTCTGCCAGGCTATTGTGCTGTGATAAAAGACTTGGGCCTGGGTACTAGAACTGAACACAAGTAGCCAAAGGGCATGGAAAGCCTTTCGTTCTGAGCTGGCTGTTTATGCTGGCCTAAATAGCAAACAGCATTATTTTCACTTATTTTGGAAAAGTAGTTTGGGAAAATTAAGTGTTTTGGCACAACATTCCTAGATAAAAATCAACATGGAGAAAATCATACAAACATGAGATGACAAGCCAGCTCAGATAATGCTTCACAATCCACGCTTTGTCAATACGCAGCAACTAGATACCAGCATTGCCCTGTCACACAGGACAAGGAACACACGTGATTGCAGCTCAGAATTAATGTGTTTATTTTGCCAAGTGGCAAACTAACCCTAGGATTTGCATTTCCCCAGTCCTAAAGAAGCATGAGATCTCATGAGTAATTCCTGTGATGTCCTGTTCTAGTCAATTCATACTTGTAATTTTCATTATCAAATACCCACAGTATGCTTCACTTGTAAGACGAACTCCTCCTTCAGAGGTTTGGGTAGCATACAGAGGTGTGTTACATCCTTTAAGGGAGATAATTTTGTTATAGCTTTGTTTTCCAAAGGAATCCAAACAAAGCTTGCCGGCCTATTGCATAGTGTCCTACTACAAGGACTAAGTATTCTTCAATTTTCTCCTTGTATGGTCTATTTTCAGTTCAATACAACTGGATTTCCACTGAGACCATAACATCATCTGTTTACGTATTCTGTCAAGTGTTCCCAAGACCTACTTCAATTGTTTTTCTAAGTGTAGGGCCTCTGCTGTAGGTCCTCAAATAAAGTGCGTGCAATATTGATCAAAGTCCTACTCTCGCTCCATGCAAGATTCAATATATTCCTATTAGATAGATACAAGCAGAGCCTGATCTCTAGCAGGATAAGCAAGCACTGTACTGCAGGAGACAGAGCTCAGTTGTTCAAAGTGGCTCAGAGTTTTGTCTAGTCTTTGGAGACCCATCTAAAAGTCACTGGGAGGATTAATGGCATTTTTTCCCCACTCCCTACAGTCAGCCACAGCTATGGAGGCACACTGCATAATGCTGCTTACTATTTTCACTGTTCACAAAGAACAAAAACAAATTCTGTGTGCCTTAAGTCAGAACAGATACATTGCCATATTTTGCCAGATTATCATTTTTCTTCCACAAGCTTTAGATGGGTAGGTTAGCCACCTCCACAACATTATAGCTTTCCCTTCTTAATTTTGCAACTATACAGATAATACCTGCATTTAACCTATGCATGCTAAAGAATTCAAATCAGTCTTATCCATTGAGACACTATCACTCATTCATTGCAGCTCATGTGCTTTCCCATTTGAGCACCTTTCACACTTACTAGCAAACAAAACACCAAGACTTAATTTTGTTAGAGCCAAGTCTTTCTGACATAGTTGCTCAAAACACTGTGTTTCCATTGAAGCCTCCAGGATTTCTAGATTCGCTACTTCAGCCTTTCCAATAGATTGTTTTACATTTTTCCTTCATTTTTGAAGCCTTGATTCAAGTTCATACTCCCATGCAAACTTTTCCCTGCCACATTAATAATCATCTTTCACAACCCCATAGCTGAAAAAGGAAACACAGTGGATTTATAACAAAGTCTAAGCAAAGCTTATACAGAATTGCATTATCCAGTCCTTTGCCTACATTATCCCCATTTCATCTTCTTTCTTAGAAGAGCTGAATATTTCATTTAGAGCAGACTTAGGGTTCTGGCCTGATATTACTGCAAGTTATTTGCAGGCCCTTGGCTTTTTAAACAATCATTTCTTCCCAAACGTGCAAAAGATTGGTGCATATTAAAATAATACCCGTCAAAACCGATAGCCCACTTCCTTGGCAGTGGGCTGTTTACCCTACAATGTGTTCCAAGACAGCAGCAGAACTACTGAGTACTAAAGGTGATCATCATGCACTTAAAAGCAATTCTTCAGTAGGGTACACGACTGCTGATAGGATTAGTGTAACGCAAGCTTTAGTGAATTTGGGTAAGCTGAACTAGCGTCTGTGAGGAACATTTCAAGATTCCTTTAAAAGTTCTCTCTAGATCTAAAAAGCTGATCATCAGGATGGCATGGGATCTCTAGATATGCTGGGAGAAGTATCAGCTTGAAGCTCCCGCTAAATGCAATTGTCCACAAAGTGCCACTGTCTTTCCAGCACCATATTCACTAACCAGTGGATAACTTTCACTGTTAACAAAAAATGGGGAAAAAAAAAAAGTAAACTCAAAGTTAAAAGTACTTTTTGATTTCAAATATCAACATAGCACAACTGAACAAAAGAGGCACACTCGTACAATCAAGATTTTACTCAGGAGGTAAGTAAGATACATCCTAAAACATTAAGACCTGCATTCTGATGCAACTGAATTTTACCAGCATTCAATGGCCATTTGAGCACATGTAGAACCATCCAGGGGAAAGTAGAGCTCACAAACTGCTGAAGTAAAACTGAAATACTGAGATCTCTAATACAGAAAGATTCTTAGCCAAGACCAACCCCCTAAAAACAAAGAGCTTCTAGAAAGTAGGAAGAGTCCACATTCAGGAAACAACCCAGGTCAAACAGACCAATACTGAAGAGAGAACCTCTCTTTGTTGACAGAGTTAACCTGAATTGTATCTGTTGAGGAACTGGACCATATGTTCAAGAGGTATTTTCCATCGCCAGTTTTTATGATTCATACATAGACTGCAATTTCACTGCTACAGGGTAAATACATTTTAAATTAGACTATATAAAGAAGCTCTAAAGTTGCCATGACAGTTGCAGCAAAATGCCTTGCCGTTTCTCATTACAAAGCATAACCTATCTTTATAGCCAAATTAGATTTCTCAGCTATTCCCCAAAATGTAGCCTGCAGATCTGTTTTTGTTGATCCACTAATTGTTTCTTTCAGATTTGCACGGTTAATTATCAAACAGAACAACCATCATTTAGGTCATTAAAACAATCCATCAGCCATCTTTGTTCTCCTTCATGTGAAAGATAGGAAAGGTGAAAGGTTTGAGAGAACACTTTGTCAGAAGCTCATTTAGCAGATGCAGACAAACAAACAGCTCTGTGCCACCAGCCCTGATCTGACAGTCTTCCCTAACCATCTTCACAAACTGAAGCTGGACCTGCCCTTGGACACAGCTCAAGGCCAGCTGTTTCTCCTCTGAAGGTTAGCCATACTCCTCTGGAGTGTTTGCTCTGGAAGGCGATCAACCCTTTTGTTAGAGCAGCTGATGGCAGATCCAGCGGTGGTCTCTTGGTTGCATTTCCTTTCCAGGTTTAAGGCTTCAGGAACATGAAGGATGAGAGGCACAAAGAGCAGAGTCCATCTGTTACTTCTAACTAATAGGACAGAGGGGCAAAAGTCACCTAAAAATAACAAACTCTTTTGCTCCCACCTATCTTCCAATCTTTAAAAATGTTGGAACACAGCAAGGGGGGGGAACAGTAGTACACATGTAGGCTGCAACTTGTCATGCTAATTATCATTTGCATCAAATTGATTGCATTAACCAGCAAGCAGCATTTTAAAAAATCTTTATGAACTGCTCTCTCCAACAACAATTAAATTTCAAGTAGGAAAAATCATGATAAATTACTAACAATTGTTAAATCATCCACCAGCAGCTTTTTTCTTTTAAGCTCTCATAGCAAAGTCAAAATCAAGAAGCCTACATTACAAGATACCAAACAAGACATTTAGTAGAGCATGAGAAGAGAGGTTAGTCTGTAAAATTTGTCAATCTTTGCTATTATTCAGCATGTACACACTGGGGATACCACAGACAGAGTAATGGAGAGATCCCACTGTGAGATTATGTACCACTCCAACCAATGTTGTTCATAGTTTACCTGACCAGAATATTCCTGAATATTCTTAAAGAATATTCAGGAATAATGTTGTGAGGCACAGCAAGAAAATAGTTTCCTTAAAAAAAAAAAAAAAAAAACTAAAATTTTCAAGTTCTGAACTCAACTGATCTAATAAAGAATTTTGGTCAAATTCACCAGTGTAGCCATATAAACAACAAAACTAATGAAGCCTGATGGTGAATGTACATGTCTCTTGCAGATGATTGACTTGAATTGAATTATTCCCTAGGCCCTGGTATGAGCTCATCCCTTAACCAGAAAATCTGCACAGGAGAAAAAGCTTAGCCTCTTTCTTGAAAGAACACAGACACCAGCCACCAAGACTTTCTGTCTCAATGTTAGGAAATCCATAACATCATTGTCCCCCATGAATTGCCTGGTGTCTAGCATGGGGTGATCTCATGCCTTCCCCTGGAGCAACATTACTAGTCTCTCTTCTACCAGGCTCTTCCAGAGCTGGATTTTCTGTGTGAACTGTAAGGTTCAAGAAACTCGCACTTTTTCCTCTCTGCAAATACTGGTCGAAGAGGCCAAGCTATAGGGGAACAGTAAAGAAAAGTCACAAAGAGAATATTGAGAAGCTTTGTTTGCTAAGAAACAAACTAAAAAGTTATAAGAAAGAACATTTCTGGGTGTTATCAAATAGAACCTGCAGTTTTGAAGTGGGGTTGCCAAAGGAGGCAGGGCAGCTTTCAGCGACTACACAGAATGTGACACAAAAAGTGAAAAATTTTGACTTTATTAATTTTAAATGCAGTTTCTGCAGAGCCCTTCAGTTTCAGTCTTTTTAAATCTTATAAAATTTTCCCAGTAAAGAAAATAGCTGAGTGACAAAGTGTAGCTGACAGACACTTTTTGGAAAGTTTTTGTGTATATAGAAGTCATCACAAATGCTGTTACTTTCCCTCACCCCTAGGACAAAGTTCTCTTTGCAAACTTGAGCAAACTGAGCACACATTTTGCATAGCCCACTCACTTTGTGTTTGTCAAAAAATAAGTAGAAAAGGTTAGATGTATAGAAATAAAAAAAAATATGACAGCTGTTTGAAAACATTAAAAATAACACTTTCCTGCATGCTCATTTTAAGATTAACCAAGTTATAAATGGAATCTTCTGAACCTCAGCTTGAAAGTGCAATTAAATACCAGTGCTATCTCCAACTTTGACTGACAACATTTCCTGAGAAGGAAACCAATATATTTTCTTCTCACTCTTGAAGAGGAGAAAAATGTTACAATACTGTGTCTTGGAGTCCTTATGTTTCCATAAGGATTATACTTCAAATTTAATGTTTAAATATTATAATTTGAAGAAATTTCTGAACTTTGAATCTTTGGGTCACTGCTGATATAGCACACATACAGGAAACTGGCTGAGATGGAGGAGTTCAGAGAACAGACCAATTAGACAAAGAAGCATCTGGTTTAAAAAAAAGTAATGCAAATGAAACTTCAGATAAGAAGGTCTTGAAGATTTTAACATAATTAGCTTACCAAGATTTAAATCTCCATAATTTCTGCAAAACATGTACTTGCCAGACTAGGACTGTAATGCTAGATTCATGTAGGTGTTGTGTAACATGAATTAATGCCTAAATCTCATGTTTAGAGTTTTATATTTATGTGTCCATATGCAATGGACACTGGAGACACGTGTCCATATGCGTATTTATTAAAAATATACAATTTGTATGTATGCAAATTATACAAAACAATGTATTTTAATACAAATATACATATTAATTACAGACAATACACCATAAATCTGTGATGTACATAACATTGCATATACTAGGCATGTAATAATGAGCAAAATTGCAGTACTGACCACAGACATATGATTTTTTTTTAGTCCTCTTGTGAACTTACAACAGTATTAATTCTTTTATATATCATGCCTTGCAACAAGGCTTTCACTAGCTAGCCTTACTTCTGCAAGGCACGGCCTCCACCTCATGCTTAGGTTTAATGAATCAAAGGTTAAGTCTAACTGAGGCTTGTTGACATTCAGCAGGTCTGTCTGACAGCAAGTCAAGAAAACCCTTAACAGGAATTCACTTTTCTCATTCCACTTGATTTTATTCCACATGCTTACCCAACTGTGATTTTTTTTAAAAAAAAAAGATACATAACTAGGAGTCAAAGTGCTGTAAGAACTGCCCTCAGTTGCTGTAAGACTATTATAAAGTATGGCATTGAGGTATGTTTTATCCTGAAAAGATGTATTACAAAAAGGAGGGCTTTAGGGATTTTTATACTCACAATTTATCACAAAACTGACAAATTTCCCTCATTAACTCTGATTAAGCCCACTGAATTTTGCTACAGTTTTTTGGTTACATGCCAAGTGCCAGGAGGCAGTAACATATTTCTGTGGCTTGGGTTGTCTGGTCTGTTTCTGGAAGTTTGCCAGATCTCATCTGACCTTTATAACAGGGTTTAACCCTAGTAGTTGGACCAAGTCATTCTTGTTAAGATGAACAGACCAGAGCAACTCAAACCTAGGTCAGTAGCAAAGAAGCATCATTGCCATTTGACAGCTGTTCAGTGGCTTCTGGGAAAGAGTGTTGGTTTTCTCAGTACATTTTCTAGTGGACAAGCACTTAACCTAAAGTTTACTGACACAGTTTGCAATGCTCAGCTGAAAGGCAAACTGCTGAGTCAGCAGGGAGACAGTGACTTTCTCAATACTTTTTTTTTCTTCAAGTCAAACTTGAGGCACCACAGGAAAACAAGCAAACAGAAGGAAATCGGAACAGCTGAATATGAGAATATTTACAGTATTTGAAATCAGGCATCTTCCACTAGTGAAAAAGGAAAAGTCACTTCACAGGAACAGATCTTTTGAGCCACTGTTTGTGTTCAGTTAACATGCCAGATACCCTAAAGGAAACTCACCCATCTTCCTGCTCTAACAAGCGATGAATTCTACCTGCAGGTCCCTTTTATTTTGCATACAACCAGGCTGCAACAGTCTCAGCTACTGCTGCTGCTTCTGCCTGAGCCATTTCAATGGCTACCAGCAGCCATAGCCAGGATGGCTTCCTAAAACTACGTGAACACACTACTCCCGTACTAAATAACATTAATTCTAATAAGTAATGAATAACATTTATTTTGGCTTCATGCACTAATGGAGAAACTACTGAACTAATGTCTGCATATAATTGTCTTCTTATCAGATTGGATTAAGAAAGGATTCTTCACCAAGAGAATGGCCAGGCACTAGAACAGGCTCCTCAGGGAAGTGGTTGCAGCACTGGGCCTGCTGGAGCTCAAAAAACACTTGGACAAGGCTGTCAGACATGGCTTGATTGATGCTCCATACATGCAGTCCTGTATGGAGCCAGGAGCTGAACTTTGTGATCCTTGCAGTTCCCTTCCAACTCTGGATATTCTATGACTATTAAGGTATTACTGCTCCAGTACATATGCAGGAAGAATATAAAGCCAAAAGCAAGGCAAAGGGAAGGGAAAGAGAAGTGTGGGGAAGGTTGGCAGTAATGAGGAGTAAACAAGAAAGATTAAAGTTCTATATGCACTGAAATCTCTGACCTGGAATTCAATGAAACAGCTACCCCAATAAACTAGGACATCAATCCTCATATTCCTCCTTCTTGGTTGGGATTTCTGTTATCTCAGTCATGAAGTTGTACAATAAGCTACCATACACAGTGTTAAGAGTTAGCCTATTTAAAATTTAGATCATACACTGAGTGGTTATCAACATCCCCTGTCTGTTCCAAGTCCTCCAAGAAAGCTGCTAACCTCTGGGCACAAAACTATAGTACTTATCTCTATGTTTAAAGATCAGGATATTAAAGAAAAAAAAAACACATTCAGACCTTAATTAAGGTACTTATGCTGAATTCAGCAAGGGACAAGGCTCCATCTGTAAGAAGCAAGAAGCTTGTGTTGCCAGCACCAGAAAGCCAGAGTAATAATTCTGTAGCAAAGCAGCAGAGAAGCCAGACAGAAGAGCAATATGGAAGCTGAGAATCCTCCTGTCCCTTGGCCCATTGGACACCATTTCATTTTCTGTATTTTTGCTCCATTAGCTCCAACTAATGCCTTGCTAATAGGAATAGGGTGGGGGAAAGATGCTGAAATGCTCTATATTATTTTTAATGGCATTTAAGACACACCAATTGTTCTGCAGGCTCATTTAGCACATAGCACTAAAAAAAAAGTCCATATACTTTTATAAAGTAAGATAACAGAAGCATCTCCAAATCCTAGCAGTCCTTTTGCAAGAGAACTGCAAGATTGTCCCGAAGGTGCCAGCCAACAGCAAGGGCCAAGTGAACAATCTGTCTTGACAAACTCCCTCCTATGCCTACAAGCAAGAAGAGACTAATTCAGAAAGTATCACCGTCTTCTGCTTGCATATTAAGTGGATTTCTTTGTGAAATCTGGGTAGGAACTATTCACTTTTTGCTGCTCATCGACATCAGAAACATACACATGTTACAAGGATTGTTGTGCCTTTCCTCTTTCTTTTAAGACACTTCATCTATTGATTCTTCAAATGGCTCAACCTTAAACTGCCATCTGAAATACTGCATTTCTTGTTTTCTAATTTTTTTTGTTGTTGTTACATATTACCTGCATCAGCTATACCACCCCAATAGGTTCTAGCACTCGGCTTTCACGTCATTACCAGTAGAGTATTTTGATGTTAAAACTGCTTCTAGAGACAGCAGAGCTGCAATTCCGAGTGCCTTACATCCCACCCTACTTGTGCACCTACAACTCCTAGCAGGAGACAGACCATCCCACACAGATGCATCGTCACTATAAGGCACCCTGCCTTGGCTGCCATCCCACTCCACAAAAGCAGCATCACATTAGAAATCAGCCATATCACCATGCCTGAAAGAGTGCTCTACTTTCTCCTTCATTTTCATCAGCAGTGAGCACATACAGTCTTCAGAGTACCACCGAAGGACTAAATTCACTTCAGAGTTCCTCACAAAATTGCTGCAGACTTCACACATCAAGAGAAGCCACTAGCCAGGAAAGGCAGCACAGGTAATTTTAGCTTATTGGTATCCATTTGTATCTACTCCTTGATTCTATCCTTCAAGCAAGTTTAATGCATCTGGAGCCAGTAAGGTCCAACACAGCTCCTTAGATGCCATTTCAGAAGCTGAGATCTGGTTTGGCTTGATTACCCACCCCCCCATCCTCTAATTAAATAGATTAATTCCTTGGCTTCAAAAAAAAAGTCAACCTTTTAGACTACTGGCTTCTTATTTTGACACTGAAAAAGTAGAGAGCTTGAAAAGAAAAAAATACTGGCTTGAAGCAGGTAATGTGTCTTTCCCAGGGCAGTCAAAAGGAACCTCTTAATCAAGTTTTAAAGATACCTCCCCTGCAGCAAGACACTTTCCCAGGCTCGAGGGGCAGGGGAAAAAAATCTCTGAACAGCTTCACATCAAAAAACCTGAGCACACAAATTCCACATGCCCATGAGAGCGATGAGTTAATAGGAACTTATTAAAAACCTTCCCCAGATAGCGTATTTGAGGTAGATAAACATGCTTCAGCTTATCCAATACAAAATATAAGCATGTCTGGGTAGTACAAAGCAAAATAAGTCAGTGAAAAATGTGTTATTTTCAGTGACTTGTTGACCCCACCTGTAGAACCCCTTCAGATCTCTCACCCAATGGACCTTCAAACTTCACACAGACAGAGAAAATGAAAGAAGAAAACTTGGGGGAGGGAAAAGAGGAAATCAGTTTAACTTTTAACATTTCTTAGATGTATCAAAGGTCTCAGCCATGTAGCTCTATTAGGTTTCTGTGCAGATTCTTGTAAGATCTATGTGGAAAAGCCTTCACTGGGCTCACTGCATGAGGCTGAAGAAAATGCAGACAATATGAATCTGAACTTTGATCTTTTTCTTTCTTGGAAAGCCATCTTCAAAAAATGTTAAAATAAACTATATATAGATGCTGGCAAGTTGCAAGGCTGAATACAAATCTCTGATCCAATACAAATATTTTGCCACTTTCAGCTCGTGAGAGTGCACAGCAGTATTCAGGTCTCCCGAACTGAACCACTGCATGGCTACACATCCTCACAGTTGGTACTAGTATTTGTAATATCCGTGAGGCAAGTTTATAAGCTTATTAAACCCAAAACACAGAAGACAAAAGCTTACAATAAACAAGGATGAAAAAGAAAAGATTAGAGTGCAAATGACAAAGGAAGGCAAGATTAAAACATGTGGGGTACAACACAGGTGGAGGAAAATTACCACAGGCATGCTTTAATACAGTAAAACCATTTTTTTCCTGCAGATGCTGGATGGTCTAGACATACTTTCAAAGAACATTCCTGGTAGTTAATCCCTCAACTCTACTAGGGATTTGACAGGGTTGTAATGCTACAAGCAATCTTTATTATGTACTTATCTTTCCCCTCCCTCCTCAAAAAGGAAATCAAGTGTGTAGAGTGTAAAGTGCATTTCTTATGATTTGTTAGGATGATCTCCTCCTGACTTAGGAATGTGTCTCCCATTAACCTTAATGAGCGACTGCAAACATCCAGAAAGAGGGGAACAGTCATTGCCATTTCTGCCTCGTGCATACTAGTGGAACTCCATGCATTTTTCCCTACTCACTTTGTGATCCCGTAGTATGGAATAAGAAACAAGCAGTGGAAGGAATTAACAATCTCCCCCAACCAAACGTAAAAATTCAATGCTTAAAAAGGGGAAAGTACATAGAAGCCTCAGCAAGCAGATAGAACGCATATACAGAGTAGACCAAGATTCATAGAACCCAGAGAAAACAAATATTAAGATTGCAAAGATGGTCAAACAGGTAACTCACTGCATTAAGCATTTAGCCGCTTTCTTTCCCATCCCAATTTGAACACAAATGAAATTCATCATTTCTCTCACTTCAGTGTTCAAGACCAAGACTCAAATTATTGGAAGTTTCCCCTCTTAGCATATACATGTGCGTAAGAACAAAATCCAGTATGCTTAGTGTTTTAAAGCAGCAGCAGAAGTAGAAAGACATTAGAAAAAAGCAAACGTAAAGACTCGGGGGAAAGCAATGTTTATATGATCATCTCTGATCAAGTAAGTTTTGAAAGAGGGAAATGTTTTAAATGAAAGATGGCGTATTTCAACTAAAGTCAGTCATGTGCTTGTCCATAGTCAAAAAGGGTTGGTTTTGATAGAAGAGAAACATCAATTAATATTCAATTTTTAATGAGAAATAATTTATAATAATATTGCTTCCTGACCATTACTAAACAGTTTTTTCCCCTCTGTTTCCTGTTTATAACAAGTCTACCCAAATATTTTATACATTGTAACTACTTTATAACTTAGTTGTTTTAAGTAGTGGAAAAACATTAGGTGGAGGGAGGGCACACTGAAAAAAACACAGTTTCATGCACTGCTAAAGACTTTGTTAAACTCATTTCCAGCTTAAATGACAGTCAAAAGACTGGAGGATCCATCTACAATAGTTTCCATGGTACAATGGTATCAGGGATGGTTACATCACTGACAACATATTCAGAGGGTTGACCAACATTACCTGCAGCTGGGCCAGCCTCCCCTCTCAGCAGCTAACCATTGTCACAGCTAATCTTCCTTTTCAGACACATGCACATTTCCTTTTGCTCTGGTGACCTATCACATCTGCCTTCCAGCCTCCAACCTGGAACCCAACCATTATCAAACCTTAACGGAAGGAATTCCCTGGAGATGAGACAGGTCCTAATCTATTATCTGCTTTCCAGGTCTTTTATCTGGTTTCCTTTTTGTCAAAGTCTTCAGCCACTCAAATGCATTTAATATTACCAGGCAAGCCATACTTTTAACACACAGAGAAGTCATCCCATCAATATAACATGCTTCACAGAAACAGATTCCAAGAAAAAGACACACTTAAATTAGCCTCCTAATTGTCACTTCAGACTATCACATGTCCTTTTGCATTGTTGACACAACATATTTTTTCTTGGCCACTAACCATAACACAGTGTTTTCTGGAGGAATTCCCTGGAGATATGAAGAATCTCCTAATACATCATCAGATTCCCAGGTCATTGTTCTGTTTCCCTTTTTGTTTAGGTCTTGAGCCAACCAAATGCATTTAATATGAGCAGACAAGACCATCTTATTGCACACAGAATTCTTCTGTGTTCCCCACCCAATTAGCGTGTTTCACACAAACCATATTCCATGAAAGGCACTTCAAAAATTTGGTCATCTGATCTTCACATTCATCCTCTTAGGCCAATCCCCCCTCTCAAACCAGCCTCCATTATCAAATCTTTTCTGGAGGAGTTCCCTGGAGATATGAGACAGGTCCTAGTCCGTAATTAGATTCCCAAGTCATTGTTCTTCCCTTGTTGTCTAGACATTGAGCCATGCAAATGCATTTAATATTAGCAGGCTAGACATTCTTTTAAGACACAAAATATTTCAGCCCTGTTGTGTGTCCGTTCCATTTCCCCACCCCAGACCAAGCATCATGATTCACACAAACCATTTTCCACACGATTGCATTACAGGAGTCATAGCCATACAACGCCTCTTCCATAAGCATGAACTGCATCTAACAGTCCGTCACAGGACATCCTGCAACAATCTCAGAGATGAGCAGGACCTACATGGGTTAATGTAGGTAGATACCTCTCCCCAGTCCCCTCAGAGATTCGTTTTAAAAGGAAGCTTGTGTCATCCTGAGCTTCATATCCTTTTTGACAAGGGCAAATTACCTGATGGGGCTGTGAGCTGGACCATCTGCTGTAGGAAGGAGCACCTGAAGTCTTGTTGGCTGTAGTTCTCTGCAAAATAGAAGATTGACATCTCAAATATTCACCATCTCCACCATGCACATAGTCACCTCCCATTTCAACCACATAAACTCCCATAATAAAAAACAAACAAAAAGTCTCAAGAAGCCGTAAATATGATATGGTACCATTACAACCAGAGGTGAAAGAAGTCTGCTGGATCTGCTACTAATGAACTCTTTAGCCTTTGACCTTACAACCTCAGCTTTCTCCTCAACTTCTGCATATCACCTACACTGCAAACTTAAATACTGAGCCCTAACCTAAGATGGGGCTACTCAGCTTTAGGCAAATATGCTCTAAGTTTACATCCATCTCACAAACTCATCATTAAAAGAATTTGTCTGCTTGTTCTACAAAGTTATATTTTTATTTTTTTTCCCCCTAAATCAATAGCGGTTTAATTCCAGACTTCATGCTACTGTTACAGAAGCTCTTTTGAACTCACAGAAAATTAAGTTAGGTTTTTCTTTCAGGATCCCTCCAGCCTCACTCCAAAGTCAAATTTTAATATATAGCACTCAAATATACCAGTTATTTATCAGCCTTCTCCTGGAAGAGAAAAAGTCTGTCTTAATGATTAATCCCTGTACTTTCCTCTGCATTTGTTTTTATCAAATCAAAAGGAGTCCATAGCATGGCCTTTCATATTCATATTTTGTATGTCACTTACACCCCTTATAATCAAAAGGCTTTTTACAGTACAAAAGAATCAAAGCAATATGAGATCTATCAGAATACCAGTAACAGGATGGATGCTATAATGGGAGCCAGATTCATATTTGAACGATTTGGATAAGCTATATTTAAAAAAAAAAAAAAAAAAAAAAAAAGGCAAGTAAGACAGTCCATGTAAGATTTATAGTACAGTGTAGTATACTCTTTGTAAGTATGAAAATAAATAGCTTACAGCTTTTAACACCCAAGGATATAGTACATTTCAACACCATTTATAACCACTAGGGCTTATAGATCATTACATATTCTAGAGCTTGCATGTCATTCATATTAGTGAGAAAGAGCCACTGCTGTAATCATGCTTTTGTATTAGTCTATCAAAAAACAATTATTTTACAAATTTAATTATTAGCATTACTGTATAACATATCTAACTTCTACTAGACACCCTTAAAAGGATAAGCATTTTTAATGAACAGTTATGCTGTGCAACAGAATAACTCTTTTGATAAAAACTTCAGAAGAAACAAAATGCACACAACGTTGATTAGTTTATGAGAACTAATGAAAGCTATCTTCTTCTGCTACAGAAGAAAGCCTGGTGAACCTATATGAATGACAAGTTGAGTAACAAGATAGCTGCAGTTTTTCCATTTCAAGGGCATCCCCGAGAAAGATATCCCACAGAGAAACAGTATCATAATATTACTACCGAACAGATGAACACTTTCCAGACTAGGCAGCAGATGAATACCTTAAAGACATGGGTATTGGATCATTCTTTTGAACACCCTTGCAAACAGGAGAGAGTAAGAGCCTCAGAAGTTCTTCGATATTAACCTCCATCTTCTGATTTGATTAAGAGATGGTCATTGAAGAATACTCATAAAACTAGTAGTATAAAAAGTCTAATCTCATCTTTTATTCCCCCATCTGCCCAAGCTCCCCCTACCCCCCATTCATAGATCAACACACAGAACCACTCACATGTTACTTAGCAATCACCATACAAAGTTATAGTGAAAAGGCTTACAGCATTCACACACAGGAGTTTCCACATCAAATCCTTTGGAGTAGATTCTGAAAGATTTAGAAAGTATTTCACTCTGAGAGCCTCTCCAAGTTTTATAGAGTTACAGGGAAAGCTTTAACGCCAAGTTGCCTCAGGGCTATAGCATTTGAAACAGGTGACTTAGAAAAATTAAAAATGCCTACACATGAACTAACCCCAAGCACATACACACTTGTATTTTCCTAGAATCTGTAGAAATTAGGAAGCCACTTACCTGGAGGAGTTTGGCCATTTATGCCCAGCAGCCACAATCAGCAGCTACAGCACAAGCTCTACCAGATGAGCAATTTCTGCATGCAGCTCACAACACAAAGGAGACCTCAAGGCACAGGTTTTTTTGTAAGATATTTTACCAGGGAAAACCTGGGCTGCACTTAGCACCTTAAGGCTCTTCCCTTTCTTCAGGAGAAGTCACCTCTCTCATCACTCTCCCTTTCAAGGAATAGGGAAGACATACACAGAATATTTAAAGACTTTCTACTCATAAACCTGCACTCTAGCTTTGTACAGCTCCTTAACAACATCATTCAAAAGACCTAAACCAAGCACCTCTCCACTTCCCCAAAGCTTCCAGCAAGCCCCCAAGCTTCGTAAATCTTCCATCTAGCCATTCTACCATCCCAGCTCCCTCCTGCAAAACCATTCTCAGCCATATGGAGGTACAAGCTCCCCTCCCCTCTAGAACTATTAAAAACTAATTAGGACTGCTGATTCTAATCACCTGCTTGTCCAAGCTGTTCCTAATGTCCTCACCTCTTCTCCTCTTTCCCCCCACCTGCGAGGAGGGCATAAACTCACAGAGCTGCAGGTGACCACCAGTCTTTTTTAAAAGACCAATAAACATCCATTAAAAATTTCAGAAGCATAAGCCATTTTTTTAATTATTTTTTTTTTTCTTCAGCAGACCATGCTTCTGAAGGCAATAAAACTGCTACTTGGACATATGGTCTTTGGTATCTGAGCTGGGAGTTACAGCAAAAGAGACAAGAAGAAAAAAAATGATGCTCAATGTGCTGCATACTGCTGCCCAGGCAATAGGCTGCCTGAAAGGAAAAAATCTGACGGGGAAAATGCTTTCTTTCAGGTGCAACACGTGCTCCAGGCACATAGCTGGATCCGAGCCTGAACGTGAGGAATGCTGATGAAACACCAGGCTACCTCCAAATCCCAGAGAGAGCAAAACAAAGTGCTTTTCATAGCAATGAAGTGCTACAGATAAAAGAAGAGCAAATGATGTACTGTATGTGCAAAGCTGCTGTTTTTACACACAATTCACAGGAAAACAGTTTCCTCTGAAGATTCATGCTACTGAACAGAGTATGCACTGTATTAAGGGGCTAGAAAAAAAAAAACTTTGAGTAAAATACTGGCACATCTGAGTACAGCTCAACGGGAGCACTCCTGAAATGATATGTTACTGTTCCTCTCTTGGGTTGAGGCTATTAATGACTGTGTACAATACAAGCCAAGATTATATGCAGTCCATAAATACATTCTCATGCGTTCATGGAAAGCTTTGCGGCAAGGCCAGATTTCAAAACTGGGAAAGAAAAGCAGAGCACAAAGAAAACGACACTTGTAACTTTACTCCAACAACATTTCTAAAAGCAAAATAAAGTAAACACTCTGATAACTAAGTCAAAGTTTATTACCTGTTCTAGAGCCAAATGAATTTGTAAAACTTTCTGATGGGTATGGCAATTCATCCCATTTATCTTGGCAACGTATCTTAAGATGGAATGAATTACCATCTGGAAGTACCTGTCTCTTTCCATCCACTCACTGGAGAGAGAGGTTGAGCAGCTCGTTTAATTGAGACATCTAACTTTCGATGGGTAATGTTAAGTGAAATTAAATCTGCCCACACTCCTTGTTCTCCTTCCTACCAAGGGACCCAGGCAATTTGTCCTTTTCTAGGGTTTACAGGGTTATTATGGCAGCAAATTTGTTATGTAATCGGGGTACCTTTGAACTGTGTTGTGAACTCCTATGAACCTTTGTTAATCTTTCAAACACAACTTACTGCTAAAGCTGAGAAGCCTTGACTTCCAGGGCTTAGCCAGAATTTTTTGGCTGGGTAAAAAGGGAAGAAATTATTTTTATTTGTAAATGGAGGAAATATAAGATGAAAGCAAATGGAAGATAATACTAAACATTTAATCATCTCAAGAACATTTTTTTCAAACTTACGCTTGTACTACCTTGAGAATAAAGTTACAGTTCAGTTCTAGTTAGAGTTGCACACATAACAGCAGTTCCTGGGCTCTTGACATCCCTGGCCTAAAATCTTGCTGGCATTCAGCAGGTATCTTGCTCATTGGTCTTATTGGAGATGTTCAGAGTTTAGGATGCAGCTATTTATGCAAAGGCTAACATCAAACTACAGTATATATCTTGCACCGTGCAATACAGAAGTTCCTTGATTTTTCCTAAAACTCAAAAATCCATTTGCTAAATGAAGTAGTAATGGTATCTGACAACTGTAACACATTAAGGCACTGAAGTTCTGTCTTTGAAGCTTTCTTTAGACTAGCTTCTCTTGTGGAGGTTTGTATAGCTGTGACTTTTGCAAAGCAGAACCAGTAAAGTTATATTAAAAAGGATCAATATTTAATGGCTGCTTATTGATGGGTACAGGCTTTTGGGTTCGCTTGCTTATTTCACAGAAGGAGTTTATGAAGAGAAACAAGTAAAATATAACATTTTATCCTCTCTTACTATAAATGATGACATTGTCCCTTATTACTCTCCAGAAACATATAACTAGGTGAAGTCCTTTTGCCATTAACCATAGCAGACCAGGAGGGAAGTGGCTGGTTTTGAAGTATTGTTTTTTATTTATTTTCATTTATTGAGCTTTTCCCACAATAATGCAGTACAGAAAATGACAAGTTACTAATTGCTATTTCAAGTTAAATAGCAAAGGTGACAACTCAACAGATTCTATCTAATCAAAAATGGTGCTTAGAGGAATTACATTTTGAAATTGGAAACAGCTATATCTCTTGAAATAACATAGACTTCATGCCTAGATATCAATCTATCGCTGCCCCTGGCCTGGCTCCAGACACTCCCAACCCTTGGTGATTCTCTGTGTGGGGTAGGACCACGCACACGTAAGAATACTAAATCCTTCATAGGCTCTTCCTCACAAATGCCATCTCAGCAGATTAGAGTAGTCTGCTCAGTTGAAAGCATCTTTCTGTGCGTCAAACCTACTACCACACCTGGCTCCAGGGGGGAACAGACCCCACTGAAGCCTGCTCATTACAGATGCACCACTCACCCATGAAGCTATTTTTACTCCTGTACCATAAATATACATGATCCCTTGCTCCCTTCAAAACCTCATCCTATTTTTCAACAATACCAATATTGTGTTAGAAATTCATTGCTAACGCCACTGTGGACATAAGAGAAAACAAATTGCTAATACGTTAAAGATCCATGGTTTCTTCAATACCATAAAAGTAAAATTAATTTTCAAGTTCTCTTTCCTCAAAATAAAAAACCCTCCACAACACACTAAAAAAACACCTACTTTGGAGTGAGACGAGTGCTAAGAAATTCCAGAGACAAATGTATTTATTTATTTTTTGTCAGAAACGTGAAGACAGGAAAAAGGTTGCTAATCAAATTAATAACAGGAACATCACCTCGTTTGCAGCAGTTTTTACTCTATGCAGCAGTTTTTCGACTCCCTGGCAAGCGCTGCTGGTCAGTGGACACAGAATGAAGCATAGTGGTGTTGACGGTGGTGGAATGACAGTACATGGCATGACAATATTGCCTTCTCTTCCATGCAAAGGGGCACAGTGCACTTGTCAGCTAGCTTGGCTGCGGAGTGACTAGCATATGTCAAAGTGACATCATTGCTTCGCAGTGATGAGATGATGCAGGACAATCATCAAGGATGTTGTCCCATAAAAGCTTAAGAGCAAGAAAAGACATTAAAAATAGCAGTTTGTCTGGATATAGCGGTCAGGATGTAAAACGTAACAGACTTGGGAGATGTAAAGTTTGTAAATTGTAAATGAAATACATTTGTAAGTTGTATATGAGAAAGAGGGCAGTGGAGGAAAAAAAAAAAAAACTTTTCTAAACTTTGTTGCACAATGTCATCAGAGATTACTTCCTCTAACTTACAGAAATCAATGTTATGACAGGAAGAGACAGAGCAGGAGAGATATTGACTGAGCTGTCAACCATAGGAGTATATCTCTGTGAACCTGTGGGTTTGGGCTTTGATGAAGCAAATGCATTCAGTGGATGTTTTTACAGGAACTCAAGTACTCACTCAAAGTACTCACTTGTGTTTTATATTCACTCTCTACTCTTGGTTGTCAGCATAGTGACTCATAATTGCTGAGGTGCTATTGCAAAAACTAATACAATTTATCTATTGTTTACCCCAAAAGCTGAATCTTTATGGTTTAGCGATTTTGACTTACTTAACCACGATGTATGGTTTTCATGGCACTGTGATTCCCACTCCTTTTTCTCTTTGTCACCACTTTAATACAGATATTTTTGCACCCTGGAAGGAAAATAATAATTCCGGACAAAACCAGGGTTGACAATATCATGTCTATATAACCTCTCTTTAGACTTACAAACAGGGAGTTTTGCATTTAACAAAAAAAGCTTCACTTACTGACCTCCCATATCCTATATGATTGTTAAAACTAATCATGAATGTATTTGAAATTTCAAAATACATCTTTGAATGGGGATGATGCCCCCAAGCCTTTTAGGTATCACAAAGTGATTAAGGTATTAGAGACTGTGCTCCCTATCTCAAATCAGGCCTACCTTAGCAGAACTTTCTGGCCAAGCTCTAGCCAACAGTACTGTAGCCATTAACTCCTTCTTCATTGTCATTTGTGTTGGCAAACTGAAGTGCCATTTAATCGAATCACAAACAAGCTGAACAACTGTTACAGTTGGTGACAAGCAACAACTTCTTTCTTAGGAATTTTAATATGGTGAAAGGACTTCCTGTCTGTCTGGGGATGCTACACGCACTGTGATTAGCTGTGCAGTCAGCACTTTCTCCCAAAGCCAGAGAGTTTAGAGATAAGCTGCAAAGAGTTCGAGGAACAACCTACAAGTCTTCCAGATGGAGTTGACATAAAGTTGGCACCCTTATCCCATAAAATGTAGAATTAAGAAATTGTAAGTCACAAGACTTGGAAACACACAGAAAGATAAGGAGGAGAAATCATCTCATCTGAGTGAAGAAAAAAAAATGAGAAAAACTAGAATATGGAAACATTTGATGCTTTGAGGTCAAGAATTATCCCAAGTACTGCAGAGAAGGTAGGGGAGCACATCACAGCCATATGAGAGAGCAGAAGGTGGATTGGGGGATTTTTTTAGGCTAGTAGATGCTTTTGCAGAAAAAAAAAAAGAAAAAAGAAAAAAAAAGAAAAAAAAAAAGACTACACGGTTTGAAGTAAATATCATATTATGTTGAATGACGTTACATTATCTGCAGTCAGTAACTTCAATCAGTCAGGGAGCACAACGGTATTGATATTACCAGGATATTTACTCATATTGAAAGAATGCATAATGAAATATAAGATGCACTATCAGAGGAACTTGAAGGAACATATGACATATTTTATGTCCTTCAGTCTCTCACCACTCCCTGAGTAAATGAAACACTAAGGCACGAGCAAGATGTAGGGAACCAACTATAAAAAGACAGCCTTAGTTATAGCAGGCAGTGGAATGGGATTAGTTTTGTGAGACTGACAGATGTGGCTTTCTTCAAAAGTTTGCGTAGGTCTGCAAAAATGTTGTTAATTAGCTTAACAACTATATGTTTATTTGAGACAAAGGAATATCAACAGGAACCTAAAAGAATTGTATTGTAGTGAGAGCTGTTCTTTTCTGACAGCAATTCTAAGATATTTGTCACATTAAAAAAGCAGGCCAAAATATTAAAAGTGACACAATCTTTGAGGGTTTGAGGTCTGAGGTATTAGAAGATAAAAAAGTGACCATATGGAAGACTAACATTGAGCAGAAGACCTTCAGTTACACTTCAGAGAGTATCAAAAACATTAGAAGATCGTGAAATGTAGAACAGTGGATGCTTTCATAAAGGTGTGTGTCTTTCCTTCCTTTATTAATGTCATGAAAGAATTCAAAATTAATCTTATGTTAAAGATTATAAGAAAGTCAAAAGAGACAAGAGCCTTGACAAGATGATACAAAAGACAATACTGCAGAAATTGAAGTAGAAGATGGCAGACAGAAGATGTACTAATAAGAATATTTTGCATGTATTACAGTACTGGGAGGCATGAACGTGAATCATGAAGGTTCAGGAAAAGATAAAAATGAAAATCTTTATTTGCAAACAATGCAATCACAGAAAGGTGGAGGAGGTACTCTAATGATATCTTTAATGGTGAGAAAGATAAAAGTGAACAGCAAAGGCCATTTTCTAGATGAATGAGTCATTCTCAGAAGAATCAAATTTTTACAGTATTCAAAAGGCAATTAGACATTCAGGAATAATGCTGGCAATTCCTGCTAAATTATTAAGACCAGGAAGCAATAAGCAGAGTCAAAAATTCTGCAACCTAATTTTGAAAATATTCCAAAGGAATGGAAGGAGAGTCATATTTCCAATTCCAAAGTAGGGGTATATTGGAAATGTAAGAATTAATTGTACATTTCTTCTCGTTACAACCTCAAAAAAACATCTTCCATATTTTTTACAGGCACATACTTCTTAAGCAGAGGAAACAGAGAGAGACAGCGAGTATTGGTGTCTGGCAAAGACCATGATGTTCCCTCCCAAGATTACTCACAAAAAGAAAAAAAGAAAAACAAGCAATCAATTTCAGTTAGATGTGGTCTCAAGTGAAAACAGTGATATAAACACAATTAAGGTGTAATTTCTTAGAGGATTTAGAAAGAATATACTAGTGGTTCTTCGGGCTTTAGGAAGAGAATCTGACATCTTTAACACCACATTAAAAGCATGCAACTGTCTGCGTGACGTGTAGAAAGCCGAGTACCTTCTAAGCAGGGAGACAACAAAATTTCTGCTGTGTTTCAAAGCAGCAGAACACTAAGGCAGGATGAGGAACTAGCCCCATGCTTTACAGAGTGGTCCAGCTCCTGGGGAAGTCTCACACTGGAAGGAACTGAAGCAAACTGCCTTGACTTCGGAGAAGTCGCTGCTGTAGAAAAGATGAAGTGGGAAGAAAAGGTTGTTTTCAGATCAGTAGGCATACCAAGATAAATTCAAGGAATATAAAAATAGGTAAATAGCTGTGTAATTATAAGATCTTGAGCGAGCTTTCTGTCAGTCAGTGACCTTGGGCTGCAAGGAGTTTGGTAGCTTAAACACCGGGCAGCATTAAATGATAGTGCAAGTTTGTGGAAGGAGGAAATTCAACTGTTTGCTACTTTAGCCCTAGCGTCAAAGGGGAAATTTCTCTTTCCTAAAAAAAAAATAAACAGACAGCAAAGTAAAAGAAGGATCATTTGAGTAGTTCAGCACTCTTACTGCATAATCAGCAGCTGACCTAAGAAGCTGACAAAAAGGGTGGCATAGTACTGCAGTTTGACTGTAGTCAGGGCTAGCATAAAATAACTAGCAAGGGTGACAATCGCTGTGACTGTGAAGTACATGGTTTATACCCATCAAGTGCCGTAGCTGTCCAGGCTCCTGGGTACAAAAAGCACTTTCATTTTGTTACAAACGCTCCTACAGAGAACACTGTTAGTTAACTGTTTTTCATGCAACCCACACTGCTGTTACTGCCTAAGCAATGTGCTGGACATGACTTTTGTATAGAGATTTTAGTAAGCCAGGTAATACTCTTCTGCAAACAGCATGCTCATTTATCTAAAGGCTGTGAGATCCTCCACCTCTTGTCTCCACCACCCTTCCCCTTCCATGAGTACGAGCCTTTCAGGTCTCCTCCTTGTTGGAGCCCTTGTGCTTGCTCCCTGTGTTCAGCTTGTGCTCATGCTCCCCCATCACAGGATCTAAATCACAACAGGGAAGGTGAGACAGGCATTCAAATGTGCCTGTCACTGCAGGAGGAGAGATGCGATAGTGTGGCTAGAGCAGCAATAACTGAAGAAATATATCATCCTGGCTTCTTCAGATGCCCCTCCCCGCACTGTGATCGAGGCACACCATGGCAATAAATTCTTCTAAGAGCCCTTAAATCTATCACACTAATTGCGAAATGTGGAGTAGCCATTCATCTTTCCTGGTAACGTTGTAATGCATGAATTTGCTGTAAGAATTTTTTAAATATTTCCCTATGATTAAAGCATAAAATAAAAGAAAAAGTAACATCACTCTGCCTACTTTCAGGCTAATGCTTCTTTTTGAAGCCTGGAGAGCAGTTCAGGATTGAAAACATGAAAGATAAGGAGAACTGTCAGTAGAGAGGGAAGAACATTTCCCTGCTCTATTCACATACAGTCTTAGCATTTAACACACTTTTTTCTAGATTGCAGAACGAATAAACAGTACCCATATTTTTAGAAAACCTTCTCTTTAAATTTCCTTCTGGAAATCTTAAAGCAATTCTCTATTTATTCAGCAGAAAGAAAAAGTGAAATTGGAATATATTTTAGCAGATAGGTCAAATATTTAAAATCACAACATTCTTTTCAGTTGGTTGATAAATATAAGTGGAAAGACACTTCAAGGAAAACATAAGCAATAACGAGAGGCAAACTCGGGACTGTAAGCGTGCCCTTTGTCAATTTGTTCAGCACACAGTAACCTTGCCAAATTAAGGAATTTCCAAGTGCATTAGGAAAGGCTGCCCTCTTCAGACAAACTTAATAAAAGGTACCCAAAAGAAGTTTGAAAAAGAAGTCTTGAAGCTAAAATAAAGATGTGGTGAAATGAACTGGACAGTGCCATACCAAGACAGCAGCAACTTTCTTCTGCTTAATAACAATTAATAACAATTTGCTACTACATAAATAAAAGAGTGTCTTCTAGTTCCTAGCTGCATATTAATGCGACTTTGCTCAGACTCACTACAGATCCATTTATACACTTTCTATAAGGCTATTAAAACTTTCACCCCTATGCTGAAATACAAAGACATTAATTAACAAAGCTACTGAGTCTGAGGCTTCCCTGTAAGGTCAAATGGAAAAATGACCCACTTTGCAAGGCCGAACTTTCATCGCACTGCAACTTTCATTAAACATGATAAAGTTGTTTCCTTTATCAAGACTTTTCTTTTCCTCACTGTTGGACATCCGAGTGTGTTCACAGGTTATTTTATGGATTTTTATCTTTTATGACATCAGGTTGCAAAACACAATGCCACCAGGTACTTTTCTGGAGAATATGGATGCCAAACATGAATTTTCATAGGGAAGCGATCTCTATAAGGAAACTGTGTCCGTTTTTACTGGTGCAAAGAACAGCTTCTAATTATTGGGGAAGGTGGATATAAATGTTTTTAGCATTTTTTTTTCCTTTGAAAACTGTAAAGTGTAGCATGGAATATGCTGAGGAGACACAGAAATACAGATTATGCTGCACATAATCAACTTCAGGGTGAGCTATTGAAACTTTTCAAGTCCTTTAGCAGGACCTGGGACTGTACTAGACAAATTTTTAAAACAGATGTTAACTGTCAATATAGCACCCTAAAACTGCTTCGGAACAGGGAGCAGAGATGATGTTACAAGGAGGGGAAGTATCGCCAGTGACAGAAAGATAAAAAGGATTGAGCTGCCAGCTTGATGGAGTCTCTCCATTCATCCTTAGCCAAGGCTTTTTTTCAGCTTTTCAGCAAAGCCTCCAATGTCACCATGTCTCAGGGGAACACGCCTGTCTGCCCAGTAAGTTTGTGAGCTGAGATATGGCTCTTTTTCATCGCAAAACATTTTTTTTTTCTGTCTCAGAACACTTCCCCTAAGCATGATAAATCCAGTTCAGTCCATTTTATATTCTGCTCCAAACTTTGACTTGAGTTTCCTGCCTCCTTCAGCACATCCTGCAGCTCTGCACACCAAGAAATATCCTTCTCAACCATTCTTTTCCATAGGATGTCTCCTGACTCTGGGAGGCAGGCATCACGTCTAACTTCACTTCAACAAAACAAGCCACACACTTTCAACTTTAACCATGTGGGCAAGTCCCTCTGAAGACTCCTCTTTTTTGCCTTTGTTAAATAGGATTCAGTTTAAGATGTACTTTAAGTTAAACATTACTTAAACGCTTTGCTGAACTGGGGCCTGAAATGGGACTTTAATTTCCTTAACAACTCTCAATATACCATTACAAGAATAAATGTAGAAAAATCAGACTTTCTGAAAAAAAAATGTGTCTCAAGGGCACCAGTACAAGCAAATTACAGAGAAGTTAAATAATGCCAAGCTATAAATCTCTTATCTACCAACACTTATCCATCTGTCTTACCAGCATGTTAAGGAGCAGGTCTCATTTAAAAACTGAGATGTTAGAGCTGGAAATGAATACTTGCCTTTTAGTCCCCTCCTATACTATGGTACTCGGTTTCATGTATAATTGATGGGCTGAAATTTTAAGATAGATACTGTAAATAAATTATGAGTATTCAAAATATCGCCCTTTTGCCAGTAAAACCCTGTTATTCTTCACGCTGGCTCGGCCACCTCTTGTGCTGCTATCTGTATTTATAGGAGCAGTATTTTCTGCAATTTTGTGGTACACTTGCTAAAATTATTTTGATGGAAAACACAACCATGATTTTGTAATAATCGAAATACAGTACATTTTTGTTTGGGTATTTTTTCGTTCACTCAGTTGAGCCACAGTGTAAAAGAAAGGCATTATTAGTTAGTTGAATACGAGCGTTTTATATGCCATTGCTAGTTCTTGCACAATAGAATTCCTGAGATCTCTGCTGTAATTCTTTCCTGCAGTGAAACACAGGGGTGTCCACATTGGCATTCTTGAATTTTCTTATGCTGTTAAATTATAAGACTGCTTGTGCTATGAAGAGAGATTGGGTTATGAATTTTCTGACGTGACAGACTCCGTTCTATAAACCACTAGCGAGTCTGGGAATGCCATTCAACATTTTCAGCTTTGGAATTAATTTTATTCTCCTCCTTCCCATGAGGAAATTGCAAATGTTCGCAGTTTTACTGGTAGGGAGCACAGTTTCCATGACAAAGTCACATCCCTGGGAAAACCCCAAGTACTTCTCCCAGCGTGGGAGGAGAGAGCCGTGGGTGTACTGAGGTACAATTCTGTCGTGACAACTCTGCACCTGTTGTGATTCATTGAGAAACTCAAGCAAGGATCCTAAAACTAAAAGGCTGCTCTGCAAGATTGCTGCAGGATGCTTTCTGTAGAAAATGAGGCTAATGAACTTGGAAAAAATGATAGATGCAATAGTTTTTGTGGAACACATTAGAAGTTTTTTTGTTTGTTTGTTTGTTTGTTCTTTGGAAAAATATTGGCCTTTTCTCCTAACACATGCAAGTCTTTAGGTCTTTCACTTATTTCAGGTGAATAAGAGAGCGGGTCAGAGGAGGAGTCAGATGAATCTGTTTCCATCCAGCATTACAGACCTGGCATAAAAAGTGAACTGTGAAGGAACTGATACCACTTATAAAAGTTAATATAATATTCTTAAACAAATGACTTCGTTTAGTGACAGTTTATTCTCAGTCACAGCCTACGGAGGCCATTTCAGAGCTTCCTAGAGTAAATAACGTGAGCAGTGAGAACCCTGCTACAGACAGCATTTGGCAATAAGATGAATTTGAACAGGTAAATGAACACATGGAAATGTATTAATAGAGAAGAAACACAAGAAAGAAAAGCTTGTAATTGGATAAAATACAAATTCATATTTAAACATCAGAGGAAGCCAGCAGAAATTCAGGAACTGTACAGAGATTACTGATTTTTCCTTAAATAAAACCGAAAAAGCAGCCTAGCTGTCTCCCAAGCACTGGCTGATAAATTCTCTTCTGGAAATCCAATTTGTTTTTGTCTGTCTCCATTTTCTAGGCAAAAGCCATCAAGAACGTAGCACCATTATTCCAAAATCTTGGAGCTTCGAGCTTTGGGGGGGGGGGGGGGGGGGGTGGAAATGCTCCTCTCTAAATACCCAAACCTCTCAACATTTTGACACCAACTCATTACACCCATTCAGAATTACTTTAGATTTTACCCCCAAAATAGACAAGCATAAAACTTGAGAGCTGGAGAGTATCTCCAGCTCTCTTCAATTACTTTGGGCAGAAAATCCCTCAGTGAACGAATGCTAGGTGATTTCTAACACCTTCCTGTCGTGCCAAAGACAAGTTGCCAACTCGGGCTGACCACCAGGCTCATGCACATGCAAAACCAAGGTCAATTTTCTCATCACTTCACCCCTCTGCAAGCATCAGCACGGTCATTCACAAAATGTCTGCAGCCTGCTTTCAACACCTGAACACATTTGAAGGCGAAGTATGAAACTCTTCACAACCTTAAAAGTAACCTTCAGTTAGCAGATACAACCCCTGAGTAAAATAAGTAGACCTAAACACCTTCTCACTGGATTTTAGGAGGTCAGGTGGCGGAAATGAAAAGCTCATACTCATAGATTCAAGTTCTACAAATTGGCTGGAATATTGCTCTAAGCGGTGAAATGAAGAGAAAAAAAAAAAAAGAAAAAAAAAACAGTTCTGACTGTGTCACAAAAAATGCATGTTCACGGAAAAATACATAAGAAAGAAAGGAGAGATCATATTCATTAAAGAAAAATAGGAAGAAATTACTCAAGCCTATTTTACTGTACTTAAACACAGTAGATATCCATTCAAGTACCTGAGTGGGGGGCAGGCAGAGGTTAGTTTAAATCCAATCTGGCTTTCCAGGTTGCAGGCAGAAAAGTCATGATTCAACCTACACAATGTGCTTAAGTTTAACCAAAAAAACAGCGAATGGGGGCAGAGATCCAATGGAGTCCCAATGAGTCCTTCATCAGGTGTACAGAAGAGGTTCAGTTGTGTAATATCAGCAGTGCGTTAAGCCAAGTCCTGTGTCAGGGTATTTGGCTAGTAGAAACGCAATCTCCAGTTGAAGCAGGCCAGCTTTCCTTCTAACATGAAAGTTGTGTCCAACATACTGCATAGACACCGGCTGCATTAATAGGTTTAACAGCAGGAATTCCAAATTCCCATTCGAAGCAGCGGGTGTTTCAGCACACTGTGCTGATGAACGACTCTGTGCTTGGCCGGCGCTGCTTATTCCAGCTCCCTCGGAGACACGGCCACTTCCCTTCCAGCTGGGTTATGTTGGTCAGATGTCAAGATTTCGTAACACCCCGTAGGTCCAGCTTAGGTACGCCAATACAAGTCCATAGAGTAGGTTTGGATCGTGCATGTGAACACAGATATTGTATGATGCTTCGGCAAAACAGTGACTGAACATTTAGACTGTGTCCTTGCACCTTTGAGACGGGACTTTCAAAGGAGTTTGAATTTCTCTGGTAGATGAACACGTAATAAATACCCCTTGATTCCTTTGAAGAGGTCAGTCTGAAGCTGTAATGAGCCTGCAAATAGTGATTAGCATCTAAAGTGGCACCCTCAATAATAAAATCTCTGTGAGCCAGATTCTAGCTTCCTGGAAGTGAAAGGCACTATTCACATTTACCTCTCAGGGCCTAATTTGGGTTTCTTACTGCTAAATGAAAGGTCACAAGGTATCAGATCCAGCAAATTGCTCCTAGACTCTTCAGGTAAGATTTAATTCTCAGCATTTCAATTGCACGCCTTCTGGAGGCTGCAGTCTGCTTCCTTCTGCTCAGGCACCTGAAGAAAGGTACTTGCTGTCAGCTGGGCTGCAGGACACGATACCTTCCTAGTCCAAAGGCTCTGCTTCCTCCAAAGTAGGTTTGAGGAACCATTTCCAAAGTCTGATTGTCCCATTATGCTCAAAAATCCTGCTGCCCAACTCTGGAGCCAGATGGAGCTGTGGGGCTGCGGGGGTCCTTGTGATACGCTCTGCACCTCCTCCCACCCACACAGACTGAACCCACCGCAGCTACTCACAGTCCAGCTCAAGTCTTCTGTAAAGTATTCTACCAATAAATGTTGCCAGAAAAAAAAAAAAAATGGGGCTAGTTAAAAGCCCATGGGAGAGATTTATCCTGACATCAAGCAAAAGCTTAGTAAAACCAAAGTAACAAATGAACAAACCCACAGCCAGGTCAAAATATCTGAACCCACAAGCAGGGAAGCGTTCAAGCAACAGCAAAGCTTTCATTCGGAACCGCTTCTGCAGTAGTAGGTGTTAAGCTAATCAGAAATGCCTCCTGGAAACAAACCTAACCCAGGCAGGCTGTTTCAGGAGAACAAATGGACAGAAGAGTCTCCAGATGCCCATGGAAACACCATTACCTCTCCTGCTACCTTCTGCCGCATCCCACACAAGGACGTTGGTCAAAGAGTTCAGAGAAAAGGCCAAACACAGACACAGGAGCTGTACATTCCCCAGAGACTTCCTCTGCTGTGATTTTTAAAAGTCATAAAGTCTCTTACTTTTCTACATTAATCTTGAAATCTGCTCCATTTTCTATGCTTAACTCTAGAAAGCCTCTCTGAAGTCCCTGCACTAACAATATTAAGCAGAACACCAAAGTGTTTTTAAAACACTGCAGCACTCCAGTCTCTGCCTGCCACTCGGTGGCACATAGCAATTTAAAATTATTGAAGCTCTCAAATTAAGTGCTTAAATTTGAAGGTGATCACCACTCTGAACATGTGAATTGTACAGCTATCTGAACTATCAAAGTGCTTCAATTTACTCTAAGCAGGTCATTTCTGGAAGTGATAAGGGAGCCTGTGATTGCCCATCCCGCACTGATTTAAAGCTAGTGAAGTTTTCAATTCATTTTTACAAGTACCGGAGCTTGGGTGATTCTGGTACACATCCAAACAAGTTGGGGGGGGGGGGGGGGGGTTGTTTTGTTTTGTTATTAGTTAGCCATTTTGCTTCAGCGTTTTCCTTCAGAAGTCCAAAGAACGTGTTTATCCCTAGTTCTTCCACTGTTGTGTGGATATAAAAATTGAACACCATTTTCAAAAGTCTTCAATTCACTTGATATACAGCATACAATTTTCTGAATGTACTGAAAATTTCATTGCTTTGTAGCTACAAATTGAAACCTATAATGCTCATCTCCAGGAAGCAATCATTAATGCCTTTTTTTTACAATAGAATATACTTAGTCTTGCAATTTTGGCACACAGTGCCTTTTGAAAGTATTTTCTTAAATGAACTGGTAATAGCCAGTTACTCCCTGTAATATATTACTTGGTGATGAAATAGTTATATTCCATACACAAACCCTTCATAGCTGCAAGGACTATAAAAACATGAGAGATCCTTAAACTGCAGGATGATTCTTTCCTCTGCCATTCAAAGTAGCTTGGGGCCAGAACGAGGCCTTGCCAGGTTTTTTGGATTTGGACAGCTTTCCACATGTTCCCAGAATTGTTAAATATTGCACTATTTCCCACACTGCATAAAGTTCAATTAGAGAGATTCTTTCTGTCGGCCTTTCTCTTGTGCTCCTCCAACTGCCCCGTGGCACAGCTGTCATGGCTGAT
This sequence comes from Anas platyrhynchos, assembly GCF_047663525.1. Taxonomy (NCBI): domain Eukaryota; kingdom Metazoa; phylum Chordata; class Aves; order Anseriformes; family Anatidae; genus Anas; species Anas platyrhynchos. Next base: position 117,900,304 of record NC_092588.1, read on the forward strand.
GCCTTGCCCTGATTTGCAACTCCCAGCAAACATTTCCCATTTGCTTTTCTGAATAGTTTCAATGATACAGCATAATTATTTGAAAACTCTGATGACTTCTGGCATTTGTTATAAATTAATTCCACTCAGTACCTAGTCTTTTAAAGGCACGTTCTTTCTCTATCAGAAATAGCTTCTGAGATGAAAATTTGTAGGTTAGCCTTCCGGTTATAGACACTTGAAAATCAAATCTCTTTTAAGTGGGACAACATTTGGGTTATTTGGCAGCACTTCTGTTTCTACATCTGTATTGGCCCGTGATCGACTGCACAGGATGGGCATTACCATTCATGTGCTTCACCTGCTAAACTAACATGAGAGCTGGGCGGTGAGCGGTTCTTGTACGATATCCACCGGTAACTCATGCCTGGTTGATAGGCACCTCGTGTTTATGACACTAAACAGTCTTGAACAATGTGGAATTGTTTCCATTTGAAAGCTTTCTATCATCAGCAAAATTCTGTCAGCAGCAAAATTTAACTAATTCCAGTGTGCAGCTTTTGAGCCATACAGTGCCTGTGTTGTATCCATCTACACTTTTCAGCATAATGGCCAGTCAAATATCAGAGGTGAGATAATACAACTGTGCTTGACATTTATCTATTATCAAATCATTCGCTCGAGTTTACATTGATTTAAGTGTGCACGCTGCACCTTGATAAAATTATTTTTATTGGCATACCACGACACATCAAGATGTTTCAAAGTAATTCATAAAGGAGACTGTCATGTGATTTCATAGAAAGTATGAAGGGTTATTTTACATCGTTTGATGCTCCCTCAAATGATTAACCCTTGTGTGAAAAATCAGTTTACAGGTAATTTTCCAGGCTGAAATCCAGGCTTCATCTGAACCATTTCTTTCATTTTGTTTTATGCAGCAATATGTAAGTTTGCCTGTCACTGGAAGAAGTATAACAGTTGCAGTTGCTTAGTTTACTAACTGCTGTGATTGCTTACAACACCATTCTTTGGCACTTTGACCATAAGGCTGCATTCCCCATTATTCTGCAAGATTTTCTTGGTTCCTTACTTTGATGAAGAGTTCAGTAATTTATCTGCTGTCTCATTCTCGCGAGCACTTCCCTGGTGGGTTTGAGCTTCACCTGAAGTTTTTCCAGTTTATGAGTATTTATGGTAATTTTCTACTTTACCTGTAACAGCAGATGCCGTAACAGCAATTTCAGAGTGGTCAAAGTCTTAATCAAGTTCAGCAGTTGAGTTGGTGGAATGTTTTACTACAATTCCCATTACCAACAGACTGAACTTCTTGATGATATTAGCATTGTTCTCGCTTCTACTCATGCAGCCTCTTACTGCACTGTCCTTTGTTTTACATCTTTTTGCTGCATCTTTTTTTCAGAGGTATTTTTGAGGAGTTAATGCCTTTTTTGGCTTGTTTCTTTTCTGTCCTCCAGTTATGCAGACTTCACAGACACTTTTCTGAAAATCAATAACAGCTGTTGCAACATCTATGACATGATCATTCAAAAAAAGACAATGGCACGTCAGTGCTGACTTGTACAGGACACAAGCCTCAACACACGTGAACAAATTTGTTGTAAATCTGTTTTCTAGTTTCTTGATTAGTCTTTTCCTTAAGTGTTTTTAAGATTGTAAAAATGAAGATTTGGAAAAGAATTCCAAAGCTGTTTTGGCCACGCTCTCTGCATTAAGTTGGGATCGAGCAGTTGTAGCCTCTTTCCTATCAGTTTCGTATGCTTTGGGACATTAAGTTTCCCCTCAGGCCTCTTTTTGCTAAATTAGACAAATCAGTTCCTTCACCTTGTTTCTGTAAGCATGTTTTCTAATCCTCTTTTCCTGTTGCCCTCCTCTGGACTCTGTCTGGTCTGTGGTCTGTTTACTCTTAAACCCAGTTCCCAAAAACATTTTTCAGCTACAGCCACACCAGTTCCATGTGAAGCAGATCACTTTTCCTACCACTAGAAAAAAATGTAAAACATCTCAAAGTGTCACTCCCATATTGTTGCAGCAGCATCACAAAAGGGAGTGGTTATTTTCAATGTGTTTGTTCTTTAGTCTTATCAAAACTAAAACTCTGGTAACTTCTGATACCATTTCATCTATAACACATAATGTCTTGAAGAGCTGACCTAAATTTCCTTTCAGTGCATAGCTGGTTTTAAACCAATACCCAGTGACCCCATCCCATTTGGATGACTCCTATGTCTTGCAGACAGCCACACTTGCTTATCTCAGATCAGTCCCCTCTCACTCTGATCTCTCGCACTAATTATCGTTTTTTATACATGCTGATCTAAAATACAGGGATCATGCTTGGTTATTGCTTTCTCCAATATATAATAACTATCCCAACTTTTGTTGTTGACGTTATTGCAAAGAGCTGGCCAAGAAGTGTTGTCAGTCGGAGCATGCTGATGAGTAACTCCATAGTCATAACTGGCTCTTAGCCTATGAGTGATGATTCCATTTCTGAATTAAGGTTATGCTCACTGAATAGTAACTATCTTGCATCCTTGGATATATTACAACTTTTTTCATTTTTAAATTGCTTTTTGTCAGCATTGATGATTGCACACTCCAAGGGTTTAGGGCTTGCATTTGTCCATTTCTTTCATTACCTCTATCAACTTCCATTATTGTAGCTATTGTTCTAATGCTCTAGAAATTCACTTACCTACTTACCATCAGAAAAGACTGTCATAGAGGCTTGGCTTTACCAATGGCTCACAACAAAATGCGCAAAACCACCAAGTCCAGTACTTTGCTACTGTGGCTACCTTAGTGTACTTTTGATTCTTGACTTTATATTTTTTTTTAATGAATATAAACTATAGAACTATCAGTCAAGTGCTAGCCTGTCAAAACAATGAACTTCATTTCTTCTGGCCTCTTCAACCCATTAGACTTAAGTGGCCCTACCAGGAGTTAAAACTCCAGCCATTATAGATGACAGGATCATCAAAACACAGTCCTCTTCATTACCTCAAGGGGTAGCCCTCAAAGACTGAAATCTCAGTACTGATGCTCGTAACGATTAACATTCCTGCAGCAAAACACTGCCCAGCATTTCAAAACACTTCTACCTAAAGCTGACATGAACGCATATGTAGGCAATGAAACCAAAGCAGTCTGTTCTGGGAAGGTGCTGAATACTCACAGCTTTCAGTGAATTTCTGGAATTAAATATGAACAGTAGGTGAAATAACAGACCTAAGAAAGACAAACACAGTGGCATATGGCTATCATCTTTTCAAGATTGAAATAAACCTTTTTATTAACTTAAATACAAAATTCTGAAATTGTAAAGTGACTAATTGCTTCTTTTTATATAGTTTAATTGATGGCCTAAAGCCAAGAGGAGCTTTAAAATTAATCAAAGTTTCATAAATAATTGTGATTTCACTGTGATACAACCCTGAATAATGGACTAAATAATAGGTTAATCAATCTACTGCTTCCTTACTGAGCTGAATAGCAAATGAAAATATTCACCTATTATTCATTTGTATTTAGATGTAAACACTTAAAAACCTGACTCCTTGGCATATTGAAACATGATGGAGTATTAGAGTGTGATGTGTTCAGAGAGGACTTGCCATCCACCTGAGGCTGCAGACCAGGGTGATGGTAACACGTGGTACAGGTTGCTTGATATGTCAAGGAAAAGGTACGAACACTTGGGTAGCCCACCCATCAGCATTACTTCTTTGGGAAAGTCCTCCCTGTTCTCTGCAAAAGCCTCAGGGCCATACAAGCAGCGCATGGAGCTGGACAATACAGTCCATCGATAAAGGTCACATACAACATGCTCTGTCTAATACCATCTTGCAGATTTGGGGTGTATGTAGAACAACCAATGCACTTCCACCAAGCTGAGGAGTCTTTACTGCTATAAGACTGATACCACTCCCAAATAACTTCATATAATCATGTTTTAAAGGTGATTTTTATGAAAGATTCAATCCAGCTTATAGTATGCAAGAGCACAGTTAGCATTTGTTGTGAAAAGGGACCTGAATGTGGAGGGAGATGTGGAGATAATCATGAAATAATTATATCCATGAGTCTACACTGAAAAACAAATGTTTTGAAAGTAGGGCATTTGTAAGTCAGGTGCCAAGCTAACAAGTTGGCAGGACAGCATGTTTTCTTTAACTCCTTTCACTAGTTCTAGGTTATATTTTCAAATGTCAAGTCACATTTCAGATCAGTGCTGCGTATTTTCTTACCAGCAAAGCAAAGCAATGCTGATCTTCTGAAATAAAAGTGCATTTTTATTTGAGAACACCCTGTAATATACCGGCAGCCAAATTAAACTGAACTTAACATTTCCTGTGCTGGTTTTGTATTATTTATCAAATGCTTCAACTTAGTAAAATGTATATATATTTTTATATATATATATATATATATATATATATATATATATATATATATAATATGAATATTTTTGAAACTACATTACCATTTCTAAAATCCCTCTGACAAGGGCTTTGTTGTTCAATGCTGCTGTAAAGAGAGCTGCACTAAAGGGAGCTATTTGGACTGCACAACAATGAACTTTATTGATCCTGCAAAAGCCATAAACACCGTTACATATTTCTGAGTGCCATCCATGGGCACATTTGCCATCAGCTGATAACGTGAGTGCCTGTGTGCCTATGTATTGTTGTTAAAGACAATACCAGTATGCAGCAAACAATTCAGCTGACACATGTTCCAGAATTTCAAATTCTGGAGTGCAGCCTTTGCAACCTTAATGTTCTGTTACTGTAATAATATAAGTTTAATTGGCATCGACCTTGTACCCACAGTGAAAGTGTGATGTTATCCAAAACTGCAAAGATTTTCTGTCTTTTTTTTCTACAATAGGTTACGCTGTTCCATTTGTGGCCTTGATGACGATACGTGCACACCAGTCCATTCACTTGAATGCATAAAAACAAAACAAGCAAAAAAATGTTAACTAGGCACCTAAATAAGTGTCTTCACTAATACTGTGGCAGGGTATTCAGGAAGCTCCATATTTGTATAAATTCTGTGTATAAAAAGTACTAAGACATATAGTAGTGTCTGTGCCAATGTCTGGATTTACCAGTGGGGTAACGTTAACTTATATTCCTCCTTGCCTAGTCCAGCAGGACATCTGTTGGAATATGTCTTTGCTCTTATTCAAGCACATTTCCTTTCCTAAAAATCCAAAGTTTGGGAGAGCGATGTGCTTGCATGGCCAAGTCTTATCCCATCTGGAAATTACGCATGGCTAATTTGTGTGCCCAGGCTGGGAAGCATAGAAAAGAGAGCTCTTGGAGTCTGGTACCATAAATGTGGCCAATGTCAACAGGGTTTATTTCACAGTGAACATTAAAGAGGAGATTTTCAAAGAAACAGAAGAAAATCATGAGTAACCTGGGATCAAACACCTTTAGGCTCCTCTGAATAGCGTAAGCTAAAACAAAACAACCACTACACTGGCCCATACCAATTGCCACATTATAATACTCCCTGAGGCTTCAGTCCAGGAAATCAGGATCTTGTTTATGGAAACATAATTAAAGCACTTTCCTTGCTTTCCTGTAATAGACACTTTAGCACCTGGTCATCAAAGGGAAATAGCTGAAAAATCTGTCCTTGAGTTTCACTTGCAATAGAAGCCTATTTGCCTTCCTGGCCCCAAAATCACATGCCAGGGCTTCTTTGACTCATTGGCAACAAAAGAGACCACACAGCCCTAAATCCTCTGCTGCCTGGTGCACCTACCTGGAGAAGCTTTTTTTGCCTTCCCACTAACATAAATTCAACTATTTATCATGCGTTTTTAAGAGGCACAAGTGGTTTACACTGTTTAAATGTTTGGATCCTTATACCTGCTGTGATGCTGAGAATATCAAATGGGAATCCTGCCCTTAACACCCACAAGTGATTCACATGCATGTTTCCCTTGGCTCAGATTGTGCTCAGGCCCATCTGTTTGAAAGCACCAATCCTGCTTGCTGGTACAATGCTCACACAGAGATGCCAAGGGACAGGAATGCTAAGGAGGATAGCGCTAGCTCACATAAAGCTACAAGAGTCCCTTCCTTTGCTGCCACCCCTGCAGTCACACAACGTCATTTCTGCTGCAGATCCTGCTGAAAAAAAAAAAAAAAAAAAAAAAAAAAAAAAGGGTTCACATCTGCTCACTCAAAGTATGCTGCCATGGAAGTGAGATACGCTCCAAGCGAGCTCCAGCTACACGTTGTGGCTGCTGCAGATGAAGCCTTTCTTCAGAGGCTTGCCCAGGAGCTCACACCCATAGCAGAGATGCGTAGCTCAAGAAACGGCGATTCTACTGTGGGCAAACCTCCTTCTTATATGAAGGAATTAATCCAGTGGAGGTGCCACAGGGACCTTCACAGGGCTCCCCCTCCCCACGCTTGAGTCCTAAAATTCTAATGAAAGACACAACTCAGAAACAAAGGACTCTGAGTAATGAAATGATTAAAGAGAAAACACAGTTGAAAACTCCTGGAACACATTATAATTTAATATCTCATTATTTACTAGGCACATTGAACATAACATGAATTTCCCTCTGCTCCACCAAGCCCACTTCATATTCCACAGAGCCTACGCTTCTGTATCTCATCCAAGTTGAGATGAAATTGTCTTGTATATCAGACAAATGTACTAGAGAGTAGCCTACAGTTTGATAATGTACAATCTGAATGTTCCCAACAGTCCAACTTCCACATCATTTAGAGAATTTGCACTCACACATTTTCCATGCATAATGAGTGGCTTTAGCAGTTCATGATTATTAAGTAGTTATTTCACATGCCCTTGTGACTGGTAAATAATACCACAGAGAAAAACGTAACCAAGTGTTTGAATAAATGATTCTACATAAACCTGGAGGTTCTTGTTTTAAATCTGCATTATCATGTTGGTTTAGATCGGTAGGCTTAGATCTGAACAAACATGAACTTCAGGGACATTTGAAATTCAGCTCTGAATCCTGACCTGGATTTTCTAAATGACCTTTGAAATTTGGAACTAAATCCAAATGTTGCTGAGTCTCTATCTGGAAGCCATTCGCTGATGGGTTTTCATTCAGTCTAATGTAGGTGGCAAATTATGCCTGGAATAAGTCATTTTCAGGAGATCCAAGGTCTGGCATACAGACTACTGCATCCAGCAGGTTTAAATGGAAAACAAAGGTTCTTCATTTACCTCTGAGGCTTCTGTCTGATTTATTTTGCTTCTCTGGTTTGCATTTATTTGATTGTTTGTGCCAGCTATAATGGAGAAAATGCAGGCACTAGTGGGGAAAGCCGTTATCTGCAGTGCTCTGAGGCAGTCCCTGAACCACGATGACCTCTTCAAGATGCTTCGTCTGAATTGGAGCAGAAAGGCAAGATGGCATCTCAGGGCTGGACGGACCCTTGTAGCTTGCCCAGATGTCAGCTAAATCGTTCTTACTGGCTACGACTGAGACAAGCATAACTTTTTAAAAGGCAGCAAAGCACACACTTAACTCTACTTACATGTTTCAAGTTAAGAATGCACTTAGCTGCTCGGCTGAGCAGGGACAGGCACTGCGCCATGCCACACTGCTTTGGGAAAGCAGGGTCAGCCACTCTCAGAGCCCTGAAAGCTTCTCGAGAAGTCCTGAAAATGGGGAATACAAGAAATACTATTTATTGGGTGACAGTTCTTCAGTGTCAAGTCAGCAATTAGGAAGGTCTCCCTTTTGAAGTCTCTGACAGCATCTGATACCATGCTGCAACAACCCAACAGTCCTCTACCCTTTCCCATTAAGGCAGATGTAGAGCATATATTTGTAAGCTAGCAGACCTTTCCCTAATAGAAACAGAAGACAAACAGCATCACAGAAACAATCTTCTGAATTATACTATAACTAGAATGAATATAAAATCATAGAATCGATTAAGCTGGAAAGACCTCTAAGATCATTCAGTCCTACCTGCAACCTTGCACTGCCAAGTCCATCATTAAACCACTTCCCTAAGCTCTACATCTACATGGTTTTTGAAGACCTTCAGGGATGGTGACTCAACTACTTCCCTGGGCAGCCTGTTCCAATACAGGCTATATACAAAAATAGCTTTCTGAAGAAGCTGATATTATTATTTGTCTTGATTACATGGGACTATACACAATTAAAAATAATAATGCAGCAATATATTTCATAAATGCACAAATATTCAGACTCAGAAGTCAGTCACGTTTTCAGACATCTATCATCTGCTTTGCTAATGTGTTGAAGAAAATAAATGAAGAATTTTAAAAATAATACTACCTATTATCTATAGGAACTGACTGTCCTTGAAAATAACTTCAGTTTTATGAAAATGTACAATCCCCAAGTTTCAATACAGATGTGACAAATATCTCCAGGGACTGCAACTAGAGCTAGAAAAACAACTATTTTTCTTGCCTTTTGACCACTTCTGCACACAGAGCTCTCCAAAGTGATATCCCAATCTGTTCCCTGAGTGGTTACAGTTCCATGGGAAAGAAGCAATGTACCTTTGATCATGCATTAATCTGCATTTCTCAGGACAAAAATTTCCGGCTGTTGTGCTGATCACCCAACTGGAATTTTTAAGTACCTTCTGAAATTCTCCTATCTAAATAGCATTACGTCCTTTGCACATTGTGCTATCTCACTGCTCATTCTTTTTCCTTAATGAGAATCACTAATGCATTTTATTTCTGCTGTACTGCCATAAGATTTAGGTCTCTACAGATTCTTCAGCATGATTGTCTCTGCATTTTGTGTGAGCAGAGGTGTGATATTTTGGTTTTGTTTGCTTTTTTTTTTGTTGTTGTGGTTTTTGTTTTGTTTTAATTGCACATTCATATTTTGAATAGCTATATTATTGCACATAGATAAACAGAACCAAGTTCATACCGATTATCACACTGTTTTTTGACCAGTATTTGCTGTGGTTCAAAGATGACCTGAACTTTCCTCCCTCATCTCAGAAAAAGAAACATGAATCAAAAGTCAGCCTCACATTTTAATCAAATTGCCCTGATTATCCAGTATGGATCTAAAGGAGGGAGGTTTAAATAGCTCCTACAATGGAAATATTTCAAAACTAATCTGACAGTACAAGCAAAAAGAAGTAATTAATAAAAGCAAATGAAATTACATTGTAGCAGTCAGGGAATGGCTCAGGAAAGGGCACAAAGATTACAAGAATCAGATGATTACTGTGGATTGTTTCTACATTAAAAAAAATAAAAAATCATGCCCTTCAGGCTACAGAAAAGGAAGAAAGAAAAAGAGAAGCATAAATTTGTCTGTCTATACAAATGCATTACTAGATTGCAGCTTGCTGGACTTTCCAGAAAGAGAGCAGTTTCTTACTAATGAAAATACAGGTTTGATGATACGCTTTGCTTTCTGGGGAATTAGGGATAATTTTCTGCAATTTAATTTATGTGGGTGTTAACAAAACTGAGTGGCAAATCCTGAGCCAGACTTCTTGTTGAATGCTTAGGAAGGAAAATGAAAATCCTTCACTGACGATAGAGTTCCCATTTCTTTCCCTTCCTATCACAACTCTTGGGAATGATAAAGTTTTATTTTGCCCAAGGAGCCCCTTACCTGGAGGTATTGCTGATAACTCTGTCATCTTCTCATCCAGGCATAAGAGAGAAATGGTACTGGAGAAATGACATTGGGCGATATGGACAAACCCTAAGAGCTATGGAACAGTTGAGGTCCAACTTACATCCAAACAGGGGTTTTCTATTGAGCTCTGGCCAATGTGAAACTTGATCAACTGTAAAAAGACCCTACAAGCACTCCCTGAGTCCTTCTTTAGCCAGTAAGAAGTAAAATATCACAGGTCTTCTGCCTCAATAATGTAAAGCAATCATGATCCTTGCAATAAAGTGCCAAAAAAAAAAAAAAAAAAAAAATTGGTACCCAAAATTATAATTCATTCTAATTCATCAAAGGTCAGACAAAAATATATCACATGCTAACAGATTAGCATCCTAAAATATTTTTCAACCTCGATTTGTAATGAGCAAATTACAAATTAAACTGGTTTGGGAGGATGTGTTACAAGGACATCATTGGATTACCTTTAACAACTGACTTTCCCTGTAAGATTAATCCTTAGTTTTCCAAATTTTGGTTAAAGGCAGAAGCTAAAGCAGACCTGTAACCCCTGTAAAACCCTCTGCTGTAGGAGGATCAAGTTAAGGGATGGCAAATTGAAAAGCTGTAATATGAAACTGAATGTATGGACATCATCAAGTGAGGTAACTACGAACTGTAAAGCCTTGCCTTACATTTAATGCCTTAATCCCAATATATCATTCACACTATGAGAAGTAATGTCAGAAATCAGAAGCCCATCAAAAAATTTAGGAAAAGAAAAAGAACAAAATAAACATTGTGACTGACAACGTGCTAACATTGATTTGTTTTCATTCCTGCAGCAGGTAACTTACTTTCTGGTTGGCTAAAATTTGACAGCATTCTTTATGTTAAGGTTATTCCGAGTCCTGGTTGATCATGCCTTTAACTAAATATTAATTGCCAATACTTATGTCAAAGACTGCCACTAAAAATATGGTGCTTATCCTGTCCAATGGCTGAGCTTAGAGTATTTACCTATCAACGTTTCGGATTGCCAGAAAATAAAACTGCTGGTAAAGGACATGGTTAGCTGTTAAACAGTGGAGAAGTTTCATTTTAAGGAAACACAAAGAGCAAAAGAGTTTCCTGATTATTAACAAAAAGCTAGTGCTTGGGGCCTAGCTACATCAAAGCCAAGCATTCAAGCCACAGAGGCAACAAAAATGACGCCTGTGCTGACTGTGTGTTTTGATTGCATGCATTACATGTTTTGATTATGTTTTTGATTACATGTTCCTTCTAGCACTTAGCCTGGACCCTGCTCATCTGCTGTCCCATGACCAACTATAGCAGCCCAAAAGCCACCAACTTTCACACTTCTGCAGCTAAAGAAGTGAGAAGGAGGTAAGTACAGCCTGAGGACCACTGTTTTTCAAGGGCTTGCTTGTATCTGCCTCCCTGGGGCTACCAAAGCAGCAGACAGCTCAGCTCCTACAAGCTCAATCACATGTGTACCTACATGGATCAGGACTCGGTACCCTGTACCATGAGTGCCAGGCCAGGACTCTCTGGCATGCCCCATGGGATCCTTTCATCATCACCCAAAAGGACACAGAGGGATTTGTATGCTCTCTGTCAGAGGGAGTCTTTATGTGGAAAAGGAACAAAGGAAAAAACTCTTTTGTGGATTTCTTTTTTTTTGTACACAGGTTTTGGAGGATTTTCTGGACTTCCCCCAAAGCACTGAGTAGGTAACAAACGGGGATAAGTGGAAAAGCCAGGCTGGTCCATCTTCCCAGGCACTGCAGCAAGACAGATTAGTTCCAGCTCCACTCATGGCTGTACCTGAAGTACTCGGTAATGCAGTAATACAGCTCTCTTAGGAAAATGAGAGGATAAAGCTGGATAAAAGCCAATGCCAATAATTAGACGGATGCATTGGGCATGGCTGTGAAGGCTTTGGCAAACTGCATGGGTGAGATCTGGGTTACCCAACTGTGTACACAAATTGGAGAAGCATCACCAAGATTCAATGAGGGAATGCAATAAGGTCCACTGCAATAGCCACATTGGTCCTAAAGTTTTCTGTTTGGTGTTCAAACAAGGGCTGTCTTGAGATATACCAGATGTGGGCCAACATATTAGAGACAAGAAAGTTATGTACCCTCAAGGACTATATCTAGAAGCAGGACTATATAACAGGACCAGGCCATGGGCTTTAGCAATAGGCTTTTGCAGCCCATTGTCTTTGCTGTGTGTTATCATAGTCCTTGGCCTTTTGTTCCCAATAGGCTGTTCTGTTCAGGTCACCAGGTTTTGAGGGGCAAGAGAGTTTATCAGTGTGCACACACAGAGCCACAACCCTTGGCTTCAGAGACAGCAAAAGGCCTAATGTCTTACTATAGAGAGTTGGGTGCGTAAAAGATGTCCTAAAAAGCAAAGGGAGAGGCAGTCATAATGTTACCAGTGGTGAAATATGGTCAAGAATAGTATTCGACTTCAGAAAGAGCAGGAGCAGGAGCAGCAGCAAAGTTCTGCAATGCTCCAGTTATTGCATCCTGGCATGAGTGGTTGTAACTGATGTGTTTCCCTACCATCAAAAACGTGCCAGTACTGATGCCTGCACTATTTCAAAGTCACAAGGAGTCAGGAACTGTTTCTGCTGCTGATGGTGATGCCTGCTGCCACTGCTAATTGTGGTACCCTTCAGAACAACCCCTTCCCTAAGAGATGGTAGAAATGACAAATTGAAGTGTTAATTTGTTAAACTGCAATAGCACTGTCAAATTAGCCTGGCTTAATGCTAAAAATAATTCCATTCATTACTACGGAGCCAAAACAAGTATCATCCGCAGAGCCAAAACAAGCATTATACCTTTTGATAATAAAATCGTGTGTGTGCAGAGCAGTCTCGAGAGTTCAAGAGGAAAAAAAAAGAAAAAAACAGAAACAGGTAGGAACAGGGAACAGGTCGGTGGCAAAGAGTGTTCAGCAAAACTGAAGCGCATACAAATGGAGCAAGGCTTACAATGATGTTCCCTCTGAAGCCGCTTCAGAGTGAGCATATGCACCTGCTGAATACCCCTGAGGTTCACCAGAGAAGTGCCTTGAACCCTGGCTTTTCAGCCTGCTGCTCTGGTGGCATCAAAGACTGCTCACTCGTGACAGAACCAACAAGTACCAAGAAGAGAATTGCCTCCTAGCACAGAAGGAAGAAAATACCCTGTCACAAAATTTTTCGTGGATGGAGGCCAAGCTGAGTCCTTTCCAAGCATCAGGGCCAAAATATCATCAACAATTAGAGCGTCGCTGACAATGTTGTTGAGGCTACATGAGACAGAGCAGATTACAGGTCACCCTGCAGCTTGGAGGTATATTGGCACCGTAATTGTAGCAATAATAAAAATGTGTTTGTGTCAGTAAAGTAAGCAAATATGACTCAAAAGCACACAGGCACCAGACATGCTGAATAAGAACTCACTTTTCAAAACGTAATCACAATTTGAAGTGCCAAGGCATGGTGGCTTACAGAGCCTCACCACTGGACAGCTGCTGTAGCAATCCAGCAGAAGATAATTGAAATTAATGAATAGGAGAAGCAACACTCGCAAGACTACCACAATCACTGCTTTGCTAAAGCACAAATTCCTATCACTAACATATGCATGGAGATATTGGATAAAGTGAATTTATGCTATTTGATAAAATTCCATTGTATAGGGCTAATTAACAAGGAGCTGAGATTAACCCAGGCACTGCAGAGGCCCTGCCATACTCTCACAACATGAAATACTCAGTAGTGGAGAAAAAAAACAGGACCAACTGGAACAGAAAGCATAGCCTTCACCATCTGGTAACTCACTCCCCTTGTCTGGGAATGATCTCTAAGCCCACGTTAGAAGATCAATGAACTGCAAGAGATGTCTCAGTCTGCTTGGGAATCTGAAGAATGAGTGGAATTTGGGTTTGCTTTGATTTCAATTTACCCTGCCCACATTACAATTTTGTAACATACTGTCAACCTAAAAATATTTGTTCTGTTGCCAGTGTCCTATCACTACAGAAAGGGAAACACTGATATTTCCATCGTGATGGGCAAATGGCAAAAACACATGAAATAAAGTGGGGGTGTGGTGGCAGTGGGAGGGGGGATAGCTGGGGGAAGAGTCATTCCCTAAATAACCCAGTAAGCCAATATTTTAATACTCATTGTAAAGCGTGATCACGCTGCTAATGAAGCAATAAATCCTCCCTTGCACTGGTGCTTGAGGGAGGGGGGTCAGAAGGTGGAGAAAAGCTCCCTTTCCTTTCTCATTATAAGCAGTGATGCAAAATGCTTTCATCGAGCTCTGTAATGTCCTAGAAGGGATAATCAGCTCGTGTTTCTCCTCACTCGCCCATGTTGGGAAACGGCAGGGCTCCTCCCAGGGGCTGCATCCTGTAGAGGGCACAGGGCAGTGAGGGCCTGACCCTGCCCTCCTCATCCCTCCTTCGTCCACTTCGGTGCTTGACTTCCAGACCTGCACCAGACAATCTGAGCAGGAGCATCACCGATTAACGCCTACAACCGTGCACACTTGCATATTCCTAAAACTCCCTTATTTGAAACCATAAAGGAGAGAACCATTCGCTTTCCCCAAATTGAAACTGGCAATGAAAAATGAGCAAAGCCTCTCTCTAATTAACGCTAATCTGTCTGCCTTGTGTATGTGCTAGTGAGGGAGCCACAGTACGCTGCAGATCAGAAGATAAAAGCACACTCAGGAGTTCAACTGCTTTAGAAGCACAACATCTGTTAGCCATGTTATTCTGCAGCTACCCAACAAGCAGAGCACTCTTCATAACGCTTAGCAGCTTATGCATTATGTATGCAGCCCTTGATACAGAGGCGCTTGGGTTCAGGGTTTCACTCTGCGCAAGTCTCAAATTATAACACTACCGGCGAATCTGGGCAGTGGCTCTCTCCCCTCTCCTTCCTCGTGTGGTGCCTGAGAGCTCAGGGCCAAATCCTGCTCCCAATTACACCAACGTGGCTCCGCTCAACAGCAGCTCGGCACAGGGTCTGCCTCCATTCCTAATTCACTCGCTGTGTGGAATTGGAATGAAACTGCAAGGAATCTAGTTAGAAGAGAACATTTTAAGTCACCTATTGTTGTAATATCCTGGATTGATTTACCCACTACATTATTATTACAAATTAAGAAAGGAAGGGCATGCATTGATGGAGTTTATAGGTTTTTCAATTACTGTTTTCATATTATTCTTTCTATTATTCAATTCACCAGCTACTTCACATAATTTATCTATAACTCCAATACATTTTAGTGCTTCAGAATTTATGAAGTATATGCAAAGCATATAAATCCTATTAACTCATCCTATCATACTTATAATTGAGTCAATTAAAATGTTATGTGTGTCTACAGTATAAAAAGGGGAGGGAGGATAAAACTGAGACCAAGGGGTTAATAAATTCTCAATTATTTATATTTTCCTAAACTTCTCTGCCACAGTGGAGCCAAGACATGGCATGAATATGCTGCATTCTGCTCCTCAGACCACTTAGCCAAGGATCATTGAACGTAAGAGACTTGTGAGCAGCTTACGATGGTATTATATTCATTTTGAGGCCAAAAGGACCATTTTGTTCTTTTAATATGACTACTTGCATGACACAAGCCCATAGGATTTCACTCGAGGATTCCTTAACAAACGTTTCCTGGAAGAGTATTTTTAAAAATATCTAACCTTCATTTAGGGATTTCTAGCTATTTGTTCCAATTTTGTAACACAGCCTCACTGATAAAAATATACATCCAGGCAGGTTTCCACAACGTAAATGCATGCCAGTGTTAGGCATCCAGCTTAGGAATGATTCAACAGATCAAAGAGAAGGGCTTGGGTTCCCTGCCTAGTCGATGAAAAGAGGCAGTCAGCTCCAGCGCATTGAGTCTGAGTGGCTAAATGAGATGCCTGAAAAAGCTAAAAGCAGACCAGGGGAATAAATACCTTCCCTAACTTCTGTTCTGAACTGATAAAGATCCTCCTACTACTGATAGCTGTTTCTTCCAACTATTGTCTTTGTCAATATACTTCATTTGCAAGACTGAATAGGAATTTGCTTTCTCTGTAGCCATACATACAGCTCAGTAATAATTAAAACACATAATTGAATTTGCAAGGCAAAAGCAAGACAGGTTTTCCATAACTCAGATCATTCACAGGGGTCCTTTCTCACCTCTTCCCTATTTGCTGCTGTCTTTCTTTTAGTGCCAATGTGCACTGTCACTCAGTGCAGGGCTTCACCAACAGAATCAGAAGTGCCGCTGAACTGAATTTGTGCTACAAAGTCATTAAAGTGCTTTTGTAAATCACACCCTTGAACTCTTGATACAACTGCAGCGTTATCCTGGCCACAGAATCCCTGTGCAACATCAGTGTATTAATTCCTATTTGTAAGGCACTTTGAAGATGCTCATGCTACTGCATTGCACCCTACAGATTTCCATTGGTGCTAACGTGGCACAACTCTGATTCTCCCTCCCCCCAACATGAACCAGTCTATTGAGAGGAACAAGAAAGACCAGAAAATGTGTTTTTCCCATATATTTCAGAAGACAAATTTTGATGTCCCAGCATGAATTATTCCACACCACACAAAATGCTAATTAAGCCTTTATTCTATAACCTGACAGATGTTTCTGATGCACTGTTCATTCATTTTATACTGTACAAAAGCTAAAGTTTTAAACTTTTTGTATTATGATGAAATTAGCATTATTCATGAAGACAGCCATCAAAAGTCTGCTTGAAGGGCTGTCCCATTCCTCAGAGAGAAGAATATGGAAAGACACAGCTGAAGACTGCCCTCCGTTGTGCGTTAGGTAGATACACCGCATCCACACACGTGCACAAGAAGTCCACAGACCCCCATTTTCCTTCTCCCCACACACCTTCACTTGTCAGTCCTGTTAGGAGCATCCTCCACTCCACGTAAATAACAATACTGGTGGCTTAAATTTATTTTACATTCTCAGCCTACACAACCTGTTGTTATTCACACAGAGAAACAGTTCAAACCAAAGAAACGGCTGCTTTTGTGACCATAACACCACAGGGAGAAAGGTGAATCCAAAGATTTTTTGCCTGTGTCCTGATACTTCCCACAAGGAAGCTGCCATTGGCTCTCATCTCCTGTTTCACTGCAGTGTCACTGCAAATTCATCTTTATTACATTTCCTTTTGTCTTATCCTCCACACGTTTACCCAATTTCCTTCATTATTTTTTGACTTACATATACATATCACTATTCCCCTTTTTCCCCTGTTTCCCTGAAAAAGTGCATTAATCTGCCAACCTACTCAGTCTCCTGACCTTGTCACCAAACCAACATCTGAGAAAACACTTGTCCTTTTCTCTTTGCTCTCTGGAGTAACTGTCAGGAAAAGAAAGATTTCTTTAAAAAATACAGATTCAGCAACTACACACTGCTGTTTGGAAGGAAGCTTGTCCCTGGGGTGGTGATTATACATATAAAGACAATAATAAGACTGAAGGCTGCAAAGCTGTGTAGCAAAGGTAAGAATCTTAAAGTCCGTCTTTGCAATTCTCCAGAGGTTTAATATACAACATAAAAGAGGCTACTTTACACATCTGTAAGTGCTGTGGAAACAATTCATTTGCCTGTTCATCACAAACTGCTCTACAACGCATCTCAAGAAACACATCAGTAAGAGGATAAACAGAAACAAATATGCATGAAGCAGATACACAGAAACGAACATCTCTAATAAAGGATTAACCTGTTCTTTTCTAATCACATTTTTTTAAGTTGCATTCATTAATATATATCAGAGCTATTATCTGTTGCTAGAAAGCTGAAGGCATCAGGGATCTGGTCTACCAGTTATCAAAGGAAAGCAAAGCAGTCACCTATCACTGCTTTATGTACTTACACAGTCCTGCAGTAGATATTACTCTGGATGAAGAAGATTGCTAAAAGCTAAATTTAACTGAGCCAAAATGATCTATGCCAAATTCAGTGCTCACAATAAAGACAGTTAGGTAAGTGAAACCTGGAAGCACAGCACAGACAGTTTAGCTGCAAATGATCATAATGGAATATTAGACAAAAAAATGGAGGATGCAAGGACTTCCCTATTAGGATCTGTAAAACCTAAATTGGATGTTCCTTTCTTCTACCAAATATATGTTCAAAAATCTGTACACTGAATGTATATCTAGTACAAGCAACTGGCAGGTCTAAGAAGGACTCAGTGTTGACACTGACCTTCCTGTGAACACGTGAGGATGGGGAGAGCCAGAGACAGGCTCCCTGCTGGATGGATCGCAAGAAAAACAGAAAGGGCACATTTCCTCTTGTACAAACTCAACTACTGTGTGCTTCGGGATTCATAACAAAAGAGAATGAGAAAAGCAGGGAGGATTTTTCAAGTATCTGTTGCACAGTGATCTTTTACTATAGCCTTGGGTTAGGGCAATCCTCTCAGATGCAGGACAGTGGGGTATGAATGAACCCAGACAGTGACAGGAACTGACTTCAAATTTCCTACTGGAAAAATAAGAAATAAAAAGTGTGTGAAAAGTATTCCTGATCAGTATGCACTTGTATGGAAACAGCTCCCTTCCTTTCTCTGGTGAGTTAAAAAGAAAACAGACCTATCCGCCTCCGAATGAAGGACCGAGTCCTACTGGCACATGCCGAGGGGCTCAGTGTACCAACAAGGAGGTGGCCTACGAGGGGTTTGGGAGCCCTCTGATCAATCTCAGCATGGCCTAGGCAAAAACTCAGAGCTGAGGAGCTGTGTCCCGGGGAGCGTGCACGCTTCACGGTGCTCCCTGTCATCCCAGTTGCTGATTACACACATCACTGCCCACACAACGTCCCTTCCAAGGGCCTGGGGAGGCCAGGCCAGGCATCGGGCCTGTGTGCAGACAGCACCCACCAGGGCGCCTGCCCTCACTGAACACTTTCCACGAGAGCTCACAGAGAGCTGCAGCACGGGGAAGTCTCAGGGACTTCCTAAGTTCAGACACCTTCAAGTTGAGGTAGTGGCTGTTGAAGGATTCATTACTTCTTTTTGTGGGATATATGAGACACTGGGGGATTCACCTAATCTATATTTCGACATCTACCACATTGACCTAGTCACCCCGCATGCCCTTTTTAGTCTATGCAGAAAATGAGACATCTGTAGGACATGGTTGACTTAAACTGTTTTAGATGTCTTACTTAAGAGGAGAACTTTCCATCCTCTCTCCTGACAACAGGATGGGTCTAGCTGAGCAGCAAGAAGTGGATATCTGCTGTATGCATATTCACGTATCATCAGAGGCTGGGTCCCTTTTGTTTTATGTGACTACATCCTGTGGAGATAGCCCTAAAGATCATGATGACTCCTTCTGTCCTTAAAATCTATTAATCTTCTAATTAGAGCTAATTAAAATGAAATGCATTTTTACTTTTTTTTTTTTTTTTGTTCTAGACAACTATCTCCTTCATCATTAAAACATTGACATTTTTCAAACAAGCTCCACTAATGACAAGGGAACATTAATATACCTAATTAGTATTCTTTTCTAGTAGTAAGACAACAAGCTTGTCCAATTACACATTTTTATACCATTAGAAAACAAAGTGTGAAGCTTTTTCAGGTTACATGCAATGGCACACTAGTTAGTGCAAAGAACCCAATGTAAATAGAAGCCAACAATTAAGTAATATTTCCAAATATTGGGGGACCAGGGGAATGCCCAGAGGGGAAACACTCTGCTGTTGTTCATGAAGTGTCTTTAAATGTACGTGCAATAATTTTTTTTAAATATTTGGGATGAAGTTGAGCGATGTAAAAGCCAGAGAACAGCAGGAAGAAAGCAGGGGGCTGCCTAAGTAGGACATGTCTCCTCTCAAGCTCCAGCTCTCTCTTTGTAGCTCTTATGAAAAGCTTGCGGTGGCAGAAGACAACAGGAGATGTGCCATTTAAACACAGGTAGGCCATTAATATATTGTTTAGAGTAATTGAAATTCACTGCACAGGATTAGTTGCCTGCCAATCATCCCAATTAAGCAGGCGTGTCATTGATCAGGATAGCAATTAAGAGGATTCTAGGGTATCAGCAATTTATTCTTAACTGCCTCAAAACTAATTGCTTTCAAGCACAGAACCAGGTTCAACATTCTTTACAATAGAGAAAAGAGGGAGTTATTGGAAAATTTCGTGTCCTTTTCCCCATGAATTTCCCATTGGCTAAACTAGATTAGGAGAATTTAAAACACTTCGAAGCTCGAACGTGGTAATGAATTATTCCATCATTATCTGCAGCTAGCAACAGGAAATGACAAGATAAAATGGAGCTACACTTGGTTGTTGTTTTTTAAAATGTGGATTCACAATGTCTAAGAGCAATTCAAACCTCAGAGCCAGCCTTCGGTGAGGTGCAGGCTCTAGGGCAGCAGACCACGTGCTGCCCTGCAAACCACCCAACTCTTGGCACCAAACATCCAATTCAAAACTGGTGGGACTCTCTGCACAGCTCCATGCTGCACTTGATGCCCTTGGACTCTGTACCCACTAATGGCCAGGTCTAACCTCCCAGAAGCTTGATTAGTTTGGCTCTTGGCTGCCTATGTTAAAAGCACATTGGGCCCTTGGTGGAGGGCTGGGCAGCTCTCTGCTGCATTGATCTCCCTGTGCATGAGTGAGAGTGAAAGAGGCATCGAATGCAGGGTAGTTCAGGGGCTCTCAGGAGCTGAGTTCCCATAAGGACAGGTCGGATAGAAAAAAAATGGATAATTAGATGGACAGGGTGAGCAGTGCTGGTCTACAGGATCACTGGAGTCAGGTTTGGTCATAACCTCTGCCTCAGCACAAATCAGAAACCTAACGAACCTACCGAAAGCTACAGTGAGAATTTTTGGCTATGCTGCAGCACATTGCTCTATGTTGGTGTTTTTTACCTTTTTTCCTCCTTCTTTTGTCACATTATTACCATCCACATACCTTTTATTCATGTATATCAATAAGGAGACAACAAATATCTTGACTATTTACACTTCTGTTCTTATTGCTTTTTTAACATAGAAAACAATGTGAATATGCCAAAGAAATTATATAACACCTCTAAAAAGCACACTGATAATATTTTAATACTTACATAGAGCACCATCCAAGAGTATTATTTTGAAATAAGCTTCAAAAGTTTGCTTAGGGTTTTACCTTTCTGAAAAATCAAGTATTCAGCACTATAAGAATACTTTCCCTATTTTGAAGTATTTATTATGCAGAGAGCATAATGTTTGCTGTTAATTATAGGATACATTAATTACCTCCATATAAATATGCTATTTTGCAAACTACTCTTTACATAAGGTGCATTTTACTTCAAGTGCATCATTTCCCTCTGCAGGATCGGAGGTTCCTAGAGGGGGGTGGCAGCAGTGATGCAGACCTTCACCACACAAAGAGGAGGAAAACTTCTCACTCCTTGAAAAATGCCAGGTCCCCAGCCAGTTCAGTCTAAAGCCTCCAAACCCTTAGACTTTGCCGGTGTGAACAAGCATGAATTCTGGATGAATTCTGGCTTCATCTCTTTAACAACACCTAAGCATCTCCTTTCTCTTCCCTAGCTGAATTTATCCTCCCCAGACCTCTAGACCACAGAATTGCTAATAGCCCTGTATTAGAGATGTGAAGCCCACAATGACTCACTCACCTGAGATCACACAAGGAGAATTGGCAGATCCACAAATGGGATTTAGCAGTCCAGAGCCCCAAGTCTATTGCCCTAACAGCTGAACATATAAACCAGAAGTCTTTTTAAGGTGCATCTCTTCTTTTTTAATGAGCCTAGGACTTTCCCTCATGGAAAAGGCATTATTCTGTAGCTTTGGACACACTGCAACATCTCTCCTAAAAAATTATCCTTGTACAATGAATATTTCCACCCCTTTAAAAGGCATTGCTGTCCTGGCCTGACAGATGCATTTCCATCCATCCATTAAATGCTACTGGCACAGTGGTACCTTGCACCCAGAGCAGAGAATGCCCTACTAACCTCCTCCTAGCCTAAACAGTAATAGTTGCAGTGACATTTCAAATCAGATATAGCAGAGGTCAGTAATGCTGTAGTGGGTAACAGGGGACAGAAAGTGCAAAACTAGCAGCTAGGATAGCCTCAGTCTATCCTAATGAAAGGTGCAAGAAAATATGGTGTATATATACATACTGATTTTCTAGCCAATGAAAATATCTTTTGTAAATGCTTATCTGGCAACTCAGCAGGTAAACAAATGGGTCAGTGAGTTAGGAAAAAAAATGTTTCTTGCTCTATCATTTCAGGAGGATGAAGCCTGCAACAGCCTACATTTTAAGGAAACCAGACTCCTACTTGCAATAGTGGAACTGTTGATTACACTGCTTCCTCAGCTAAGCATTTGCTTAGAAAAAGAGAGCACAGCCCTAGTCCCCGAACCAGCTTTTTCCTATTAATTTAACTTTGCTTGCTCTATGTGTAATGCAGCCATTTGAAATCCTTCCATCTTGTTTGCAACTTGAATCATGTCTCTATTTTTAGAGGACTTGGAGCTATGCTATGACTTTACCAAATGGAAAATGTAATCATGTCTCTGTTATGTATAACAAAGTGTGTGTTTGCCCTGAGCCAGATGAACTGCATCATCAGGATTTTGGACAGAGTAAGATTTTTGGGACAGTAACGCTCCTAGGAACTGGCCCTGCCAGCAACTTTTCTTTCCTAACTTGCATTAGCTTGGGGTTTGTGACAGCTCCCCAGAGAGCCGCACTGAAGCAGCGCAACAAGAAGACACAGTGCCTTAAGAATGCATGAAACCAAATGACTCAATTTGTCCGTATAGCTGATGGGGATTTGATCTGTTTGACACAGCCAACTTGGGGAAAGAAAAAAAAATGAAGAAAAAAAAAAACATGTTTCTTTAGGAATAGCATGTATATGACATCGCTGTAACTAAATCTCAGCTTAACCAGCATTTGCAGAGACTGGAGAGGGTGACACAGTCCTCCCAAAGTCCGCATGGGCAGATTTATGCTGCTGGACAGCATTTGCATGTATTTGAACTTCACTCCTAGCTGGTCACATCGAGTACTTCTGCCCTGCTCCAGAGGCGCTTCCCACCCAACTTCCAGGCTCTGCATTTAACAGGAACAAGCACGGGGAAGCTGACAGCGAAGCTGAGGAAACATATGGCAGCTTTGTGCATACGGAAAGGCGAGGTGTGACTGGGAGCGCGCTGCATGCTGCTGCCGTCGGCGCCCCTCAAACGACCTACATAAATACAGCAGGGAACAGGGAAAATAAGCTGTTTGCTCACGTGTCGGTTTTCAACGATTCTTAACCTAACAATAACTAGATGTATTATTCAACACATTCAAGATCAAAAAACAGACATTCTTTTTAAATACTTAAAATTTGGTATAGAGTGTGCCTTTACTGATGGTAACAGAGGGGCATAAGGTAAAAATACCCACATGCATCTAATCTGGTTTTCCTCTCACAGCAGTTTTATACGGGAGTAATTTCATTGATCCCTGAGAAATTGTTACAGATTCAATGGAACAGAATCCTGAGAGAGAAGAATCAGCCAAAAAACGTCACTGCCTTAAGACTGGTACATGATATTTTAAAATGCCATAATAAATGCATACAGAAGCCACAAAACCCCTTGCAAAAGGAATTCTGAATCGTCCACATGTGGGACAATTGTTCCTCCGCAGAGTGGTCTTCCCTCAGTGGAGAAACTGTCAGCATACAATTACAGATCTCTGAAAATCATTAACTCTCCATGTTTACTGGAAATGCATTAGTGAGAAAACACCATTCTACTTCTCCAAACGCCTTTTGAACATAATAGCTTTTTTTTTTTCCAAAAATGAAATTCCCAAATCCACTAAGAAATTACCACAAAATGTCACATTTCTGTAATTAATAATTCAAGTCTTTTCCCTACCCAAGCCCATAAAGAAATCAAAAGTACAATTGAAATGCTGTTTGCCTGGCAATATGTATTCTACTTCACAGCAGCAGTTGTCACAAAAATACTTTTGGTGTTAAGAAAGACACTCTGGGCTTGGTTTATAAACAAATTTTTGCTGGCTCAATTGACATAAATCAGGCTAACTACATGATTTACATCAATTGCATTAGATCAAATTAACTGCTATAATCGAGCAAAACCATTCAGTTCCCCTAAATATTGCTAAATGAAGAAAAGCAATTCACATCAGGCAATTTGTAAGCACTTCAGAGTTGTTTGAAAAGTTATGCTCCCACTTTTAGAAACACTGCAAAAATATTTGGCATAACATCACTCTACCATACGGTAACTTTGCTCTGTATCAATTATAATCTTTCCTTCGCACTTTGCTCTTCAGCAATTACGATGCTCTGCAATTTAACTTTGCCTCTGCTCCCGCGTGGGGGAATATGGAACAGAAGGAGTGGGTTGGGCCACGGACCCAGCCATTTTCCCACTTTCTACATAAAACCCAGTGCCAACCAGCACAGCTGTGACAGTGAAAAGATAAAACCAATCTGCACAGGTAGAGGACTCTTAACAAATGCTGGGGACCAAGGGTGCACCAAGAACGCCAGTGTGAAGACAACAGTCTGGCAACCTATTTAGAAATGAAGTTATTTGCATCTTTCCGTGCTCTGAAGGTTTGGATGACTGTCTAATGGCATAAAGTTGGCCTTCCAACTCCAAATCTTAGGGCGCTCACAGTCAGATGTTGTAAAAGGCTGCCTGCAAGTGAAAAACTCCTCTCTTTGGAGACCGTATTGATCCACTTCTAAAGTTCCTGGCATAATTTTGTTCAGTCTTACAAAGCACCATCTCTAGGCAACCAGTCTTTGGTGGGCTCCCAGTTATTGCTTAAGACAAGTTTTTTCTGTGTTATATCCATCGTCTCCCATTCCTTCCCTCTGGGCGTTGAAATCTGTCAACACTTTTTAAGACAGAGGCAAACGGTTTTATTTCTATTTGACCCCGTGGCAAAAGCGTATTGCTTTCCTTCACTGCCTTCAAATTCCTTATCACTATCGATTCGCTTCGTATTGAAACTGTATCGGTAATTGCCAGGAGTCTTGTCCATCGAAATGGATTTGAATTCTAGCCCGTGATTGTACCAGATTTCCTTTCAAAGAGCATTTAAAGTGTATTGTAAAGGTGTCTAAAGCCTCTGATATCTGTGCTAGATACCTAACCCATCTTCACAACAAAGGTGTGGTAAGAGACAGCGTCCTTTAGCAAGCTGTATGGGCTCTGCTGAAGCGGGGAGCCCTCGGCACCCTCAGAGCGGGACCTGGGCCTGGGACACCTGCCTGGTTTCCACAGGGAGGGACGGGGGCCCAAGGAGCTTGGATGCAACTCAGCCCCTTCGTTTGCACAAGCTGCAGTCAGTGGGCAAGGGTCAGCCACGTGCTTCATCTGCTTCACAGCCCAGACACAGCAAAGCAGATCAGGAAAAAGGATGCGTACATTACTACTCAAAGTGAAATAGGGGACATTTCGAAGAGGATCTCTATCTCCCCCTTTCCTCCTCTGTTCAATGTTTCTTTTCACTGTTTTACTCAGATCCCCCTCTCCCCACTTCCTGACCCTCTCTCACCAGCAGAGGAATATGTTTTAGAAATATATTTAATCTCTCCAGCCCTGTTGTCAGACTTACTGGAACTGTTTTGACTTGTGAAGAGCACCATGTGCTGCTGATTCTCGTGAAGGCCGTGCTTACATTTTATAGACGGAACAAGACCAAAGGAAACATTTTTATATCATTTATAATTAGCCCGTGGCAACTCATCTCCATGGATTAGGAAGTTTCATAAAAGAACAACACACCTGGTTCACCCATTGCACCAAAAAAAAAAAAAAAAAATGGTACTTTGCAGAAAAGCTTCTTATGAGGGGAATTTTTTCTGTATGGAGGAATTTTCTCTATGTGGGGAAATTACACCATATAACCTTGCCAAACCTACAGCTTATAGACATATATATTTAAGTGTAATTAATAGATCTGTTTCAGGGCATATTTGGATTTCATGTTTGGACAGAGAAAAGGTTTCCATTTTTCAAAAAGGAGGGTTGTTTTGGGAAAGCCTTCCACTCCTGTTTGAGTGATACAATATTAACCGCTGTCAGTGAAGGCAGATAAGCAGCACTGTTTAAGAATAAACATCTCTCTTTCTTTCTGTATGCATGTATGTATGTAATCAAATTAATCCTTGAATGACTCCTTTGACGTCAACTTTGCTTGATTCATGGCAAGACAACAAAGGAAAAAGTAATTCTTTGTTTATAATTCAGAAACATGAGAAACCTGATTGTAATAAATGTATTGCCTTATGCTGAACACGCCTGTATTCCCATTTTGAAATGCATATGCTTATGGAGCCTCAGCATTTACCACAAGGAGGATATAAACCTCACAAAAGAAATTGCTATGGCTGGAACACACCCAGCAAAACCAGAAATCCCATACCAGTTGGGTGGAAATCCCTTGCCAGTTGAGTGGAAAGTTAAAGCCCTGTTTGGTCAATGTTAAGATACTAATCTTGCAGATTTTTGAGTTGCCACCTCAAAAACATCTCACCCACAGCCTGTGCTAGGTATTTATTATTTATATAGCAATATTATATAGAAGCTCCAATCAATGATCTGGACACCACTGTACCAGCTATTACAGAATCACAGAATTTCTAGGTTGGAAGAGACTTCAAGATCATCAGGTCCAACCTCTGACCTAACACTAACAGTCCCCACTAAATCATATCACTAAGCTTTACATCTAAACGTCTTTTAAAGACTTCCAGGGATGGTGACTCCACCACTTCCCTGGGCAGCCCGTTCCAATGTCTAACAACCCTTTCGTTAAATAAGCTCTTCCTAAGATCCAACCTAAAACTCCCCTGGCACAACTTAAGCCCATTTTCCCTCGTTCTGTCACCAGGCACGTGGGAGAACAGACCAACCCCCACCTCGCTACAGCTCCTTTAAAGTACCTGTAGAGAGCAATAAGGTCGCCCCTGAGCCTCCTTTTCTCCAGGCTGAACAAGCCCAGCTCCCTCAGCCGCTCCTCGTAGGACTTGTTCTCCAGGCCCCTCACCAGCTTCGTCGCCCTTCTCTGGACTCGCTCAAGCACCTTGATGTCCTTCTTGTAGCAAGGGGCCCAAAACTGAACACAATAGCAGGATTACAGAATCACAGGATGATTTGGGTAGGAAGAGACCCTCAAAGAACATCTTGTTCCACCACCACCACCCCTGCCATGGGCAGGGACACCTCCCACCAGCCCAGGTTGCCCAAAGCCTCACCCAGCCTGGCCTTGAACACCTCCAGGGATGGGGCATCCACAGCTTCTGCCTGTGCCAGTGTCTCAACACCCTCAAGTCAGTGAGTGTGTAGTAAGATACAGTCTTTATTTGGATATAGATGAATGATTGTTTCTTTCCTACTGAACTTGATGAAGGCATCCAAAGCACAAGACTGACCTACGGGAGGAAGAGCTGTTTAAGAAAACTATCTAACCTGAAGCATGTGTTCTTCAAAATGTAAATTCTTATTTTCTCATTCATTTCAATGTGTTCTGAATGCTTAAATTTCTGCAGTCTAAAATTAATGTTTTTGTTTTATACGATCCACGAGTTCAAATTCAGAGTGTAATTAGTTGAACTCTTGTTTTAGGCAAGTCTGAAAGTTATTCTGAACAGCATCGCTTATAATGGGAGATACCCTGTAGGGAACAGAGGTCACATGGGCTGCAATAATTCTAAACAAGAACATTTTGCAACTCTGTCAAAACATTATGAAGCCAGAAACCATATCAAATGAATCAGGCAAACTCATTGGTACAAGGAATGAATAGGAAAAATTAGCTGTGGTTGTAAAACAATCATGGTATAATATTATTAGCATATGGGGTTAACAGTTATGGTTAACCATGACACCAGAGGAAATAGGTCCAATGCCAGAATATCAGCATTCAAATGTGCTCTGGTCAAGATACAACTTATCAGTAAGATTCAAATGAACGGTATCACGTGAATGAGCCAAAACTAAGCTGCTGACACCTGACGTTTACAAACAACTGATAAATATTAAATTAGCAAAACAGAGGTTAATTTTAGGGACATTTTCAAAAAGTTTGAGCTAGGAACAGCATGATTTTCCCTTTCCTTTTGACTTCTTCTAGCAGTAGCTCAATGGAGGCTCAATTTGTTCAAGAAAACAGTGTTAAGAAACATAGACCAGATTCGGGTTAAAGGTGGATTGAAAAAAAATAGCAGAAACTCTAGTAGTTAGGAGGCAGGACTGACTGAAACAATAAAGTTATACACCCCTGACAGCCCTTGTACCTGTAGTTCAACACCGATGACTGTGTAACTAACTTGCCAGGTCTGCAAGTCTGGATTTGCAGGAGAAGTGAGCAACCTCTTGTGCACAGTGTTAACAAGTCTGAATGTCCCTTCTTTCTTAAGGAAAGAGGAAGCCTGAGGCAAGGCTAGATTCTTGCAGTGAAAAATCCCATCATCCACCGGATTTCATGGGGAAGACCTAAAGGTGTTGAGCAGGGTATAAGTACAGGCAGGGGTGATCACTTCTGCCCCTGGAGGCTAAATGTGAAATGTGTCGCCAGTTTTTGACTAGCAGCAATCAGAGCTGTTTTAATATTTTAGTCAGAAAAAGCCTGAAAAATCCTATCATGCTGTGTGTTTTATCTTCCATTGCAGAAAAATAAAACAGCAGCAGCAAATAAAGCTTGTACCAATTCAATTTGGAAATAACAAGTTCAGCAAAAATGAAGAGACACAACAAATTATTGAAGTTACCAGGTTTGAAAAGACCTTTATAGGGAGACAAGGTGAACTAGAGGTGTAAATAAGTTTTTAAAATTGAATGAGTTTTCTAAGAAAGCTTTAAAACAGACAAGGTGCAAGGTGAGAATAAAACAAAGATTTAGAATGTCATTTAACCACAGGAATTCAAAGCATGGAACTAGGCTGTTCACCTCTCGGACAAATCCTCCTACTCCCCACTGAAAACGCTAGAGGGCAAGAAAATCTGAGCTGTTCTGGCAGCAAGCGGAGTGTGAACACACAGAACCCCATCGTACACCCATGGCTATAAAACCCCAGAAGGAACTGAAAGCCTGCTCCCATAAATCAACGGGGAAGCAAAAATACATGAGGACCGGGACACACATATAAGCTTCCTTTTACATGCCAGTTGCCGTTAGCAGGAAGGAGAAGAGAGTAAGAGAGGTTGTGCATTATCTCCATGGCAAGAACACTGGTGTGACGAGGACAATGACAAAGGCCATGTCTATGTTCTCTCGATCCACAAGCAGACCAGTGTGGGTAACATTGCAAAGCCAGCAATTCTTTCTTCTCATTTCATCCATGAATTGTCTTGAAACATATGATATTTTGGTGATATGAGTGAAGGTGACGGAGCTTACAAGCATCTGGCTTGAGAGCAAGTTACTGAAAAATTTCTCAGACCTTCAGGGGTCCTTCCAAGCCTGCCCTAATTACCTCTACTACAAACAGGGAGTCACCAAAGGACTGCCTGAAGAATGCACTTTTTGTAGTTCAAGGACCTTCCTTTTTCTTCCCACTCATCTCTGCTGGCAGGTAGATTTTCTCCTCAATCTGGAGTAAAAAAAAAATAGACATCAATTTATTTTTTGAATATGAACAAAACCCAATGGGAGAATCAGGCAAGAAGAAAATTGCAGGCTTTTCAATCTCCTATTGTAGGGAAGTATGCTGGAAAGACATTCATAAAATGAAATGAATGTAAAGAGTACATCCAAGAGTGCAGATTAGTGAGGAACGCATGTGTTAGGATTTGCATAATTCCAGCTGGTTGGTGGAACATTTCATATTAACAATAATGCTAAAAATAACATATTTTGAATATACTTGAATAGACTATGCTTAAGCAGTGCTGTTTTCTTCACAGTTCATGGGTACTCTACGAGAATCAAAGGCAAATGCAGGGCAGGAAAATTCATCCTCGACTGAGGTGGTTGCAGACAGCATTGCAAACGGGTACAGCTATTGCAGTGAAAAATGCCAACATATATAACCAAACAAGACAAAATTCCTCCACCTACTCATCAATAATCCTTTAGTGCTTGTATGAATCCAGACATTCAGTTCTTGTTCAAGAGAAGTTCAGATCTGTTTGATAGTGGGTCTAAATTAAGCACTGCAGGGTTGAGAGACTCCTGAAATTGCATTGTTTTAAAGACTCACACAGTTTCAAGGGTCTTTATTTCAGTGACTCTAAGCATTGAACTGCTAAAAAGTTATTCTTTTATGCTTTTAGTTTGCTCTCTGTCTAAGGCTCCTCTACCTCTAACTTGTACTGTTATTTTGTGTATTTTGACTTGGTATTTTTCTAAAAGTCTCATTCCTTCAACCATAGGTATCTGTAAAGGTTTCATTTTTTTGCTTTAAAATAAAAACCCAGATGCTCTTAGCCTTCATTATTGAAAAGGGGAGTTTTGAAAACATCACTAAGCTGAAGATAGAAGATCAAAAAACAGAAGACAAATAAAAAGAATGCACATTTTGTTTTAGAGTCCCTTTTTTTTTTCAGCCAACATCATGATATTTTTGAAGTGTAACATGATTTATAAAAGTTAGAACTGGAGAAAAAAAAAATCAAAGAAAGTGCTTTTACCTGCAAACATGAAGATACCCATTTAACTGTACATACCAGTATTTCCAACAGGTTAATGGAATGACTAATGTGCATAAGAGTGAACATGTATTAATAGTCACAAAATACGAAAAACATTAGTGGAAAGAACACTTTTTGCAGACTCAGGCTGAATATCAAGCTTTATTCATTTTTATTTTTTTTTCTACATATTAAAAGTGAATATCAGCCTAGAGGATGTAACTATGGCTTAGCCTACAGACCATCTGAAACCAAGATCAGAAGTGTTGCAAATAAACATTCAGTATGAAGAAAGAAAACGGAACATCCACCAAGCTCTGGACCTACCAGATGACTAAGCCAATAAATAAAATGTGAGTAATGACCGGTGAATGAAAATACTAATTAGGTAAGGCTGAAGTTTGGGTGATAAGGAGAGAAAAAGCAAGTTCTCAAATTTAAAAGTCTTCCTGAAAGACTATGTCAGTAGTCTCCATTAAACTCAGAAAGATTTGGTTCGTAAGTCTGACTTACGAACGAACAGTAGATATGTGATTGACTCATATGTACCTCCACTTTAATTTTTCAGTATGTCACTAACTTGATTTTCAGTCCCAGAGCACCTACAGCTCCACTGAAGTAGTAGCAGATGTAAGAATTCAGCCTCTTTGAAAATTCAGCTAAAGGCACTTGGAGTTAGGAACAAAACGTAGGCTCAGTTGCATGCCTATTACTGTATGATCATTACGACTACTCACAAATTAGGCACACAGTCACACACATGGTCTTAGGCACATTGGGGAGAGTTTCAAAGACACATCATGGGATGATAGGATTCCAGCTCCCTCTAAAAGCACATGCCTTTGAAAAGTTCACCCTGGGCTTTGAACAGCTTTCCACAATGGATCTCTTCTAGGATTCAGTGGTAATAGAAATTGTTCCTTATATATCACCAGTTAATAACTCAAGATTAACGAAAATATGCTTAGTTTTTCACAAGAGGAAGGAAACTTCACGCACTGCTCCTAGGAAATGCGTGTTGCAACAAGAGGACCAATGTAGGGCAAATATCGTACAAGAGAGATACATACAAGGAACAGAAATCCTACATGGCTTTGTGAGAGACATCTCATTTTAGTCACCTATTTAATAGCTTGTTTGTTTACAGTGAAACCATGATGAGGGGAAAAAAATAAGCTAATTCACAAAAATAACACATTTTTGAAAAATCCCTTGTGTGCTTTTGTTCCATTACAGTCTGAAATTAACATTAGTAGTTTAGTGGGTTCTTTTCACTCTTCAACATTTGCCTTTTTATACTGGACCCAACACTTAACTATAGGGCATGTTTCAGTGGGGGGGAGGAGGGTTAGGAAGAGAGACAGGAAAGAGAGAAAAAAAGATAAGAACCTCAATTCATCTCACTCAAGGGTGTTAATTTAAGATTCAGAATGTAATCATACAGCTTTTTAAATCATCCAAATGTATTTAAAATGTTTGCTTATTTGAATCTGTTATGCTTTGATGGGGTATGGCAAGGAAACAGAATGGCAGGGAAATATGCAATATGAGTGACAGCAGTAATAAATAATCATTATAAGCTACAACTACACCTTTACATGATCTTTTGATCTACCATGTAAAATGCACTTAAGCAACAGGTAACACAAAGTTCTTTGGAGTATAGCACTGTCTGAGATGCTATGAGAGAACAGAAAACTAGCGATCCATTGGGTAAAGCTGCCCCAGAAATGTGCACACCAGCCCATCTTCCAGCTTCACAAGCCTCTTTGCAGTTCCTTGGCTAAGGACAACTTTGGCCTTTTACTAGGGGAATTATTGTTAAGGACAGGTGGATTATTCAAAGCAGTTTCAGGATGATTTATCATGAGCTTGATCTCTAAAAGACAATTATGAAACTGAGAGCTGGACATCTGAATATTATGCTTCCATTTTCATTTCTCCCAGCGGGTGAACACTTGATGCTATTGTAGGTTATTATATAAAAAGAATGACAGTTTCTTCACCTAAGCCTTATAAAGCTTGATTAACAACCTAATCCCATTTTTTACAGAAAACAAAAGAGTGATCAAAGCATATTATTGATGGCCAACTTTTATGCAGAGAACTTAAACAAGTAGTTTGACATCCTAGAGACCAGATTTTCAATTCATAACAGAACACGACCTGAGCTGAAGATAGGTCTGAACACTATCAAGATATTATCTGTCTGCAGAAAATCTGCAAAGAGGAGGGAGGGAACATTTTGGGAGTAACTGCTACTTGATTGTCCATGATCTAAGGAGGAAAAGGGAAAAGGGAAACTACATCTTTCATGACATTAAAGATATTTGAAATAGTTTCATGGGCAACTGATGATGTTATGTATTGTCTCATCTTGGAAACATTAGCTTTTCCTCTCCATTCCTTTTATTTTGCCAGAGTCTGGTTTTAGCCTGATTTTCTTTTAGCTGAGTATTTTTTCAGCTTAGCCATGGGAATTGTCAGGAGTCCCGTATTTTCTTTGTCAGGTGCAAAGATGCCTATACATGCTACGGTACAGTTAGTTTCCCTCACAGTAGTTGTACCAAGGCAGGACAGAGGATAGCATTTGTAGTTTTTATTTTATTTTATTTTATGTTTGTTTTTGTTTTTTTACAAAGAATACTAGGGGAAGAGTTGCAGCTATGCACTAAGGTTCAGTCACTGAAGCTGGACTGAATCCATATCATTTGCTTCCATCTTTACAAGATCTTCAAGGCATATCAGCTGCAATGCGTTATCCACAATGTCAAATATTCTAGACAGGCCAGAAATAAATCTGTCTATGAGCTATGACTAAGAAATCATCCATTAGCAACACAAAAGTAATCTCTGCCGTATTCTAGTCTAGAGTCCAACTGAGAGGGTCTAACATATTGGCCAAGATCAGCTGCTTCTGAGGATGGCTTTTTGCCATTTTCTCAGTCATCCCAGAAAGAAACAAGAAATTAGGCAGCGTGTTAGCTTGCCAAATAAATGACATAAAAAACTTTTAGTGCTGATCTGATTGTTGTGTTTTCAGAGACAGTGATAAATAAAGAGAAAAATATAATCTTACATTATATATAAATTATATATATATATATTATATAAATATATATATATATATTATATAAATATATATATATTATATAAATTATATATAAATATAATCTTACATTATATATATATATAATGGAAAGACTTTTTAGACAGTCTTCATAATCTGTGGCATATCAGCTATTTTGTTCTCCAGATTCTTTCTCTCTCATAAAACTTCCCCAAAGAGCTGATATGCATCAAATTCTGAAGACCATAAAGTCCTTGTGAATTTAGCATCTTATCTTCCTTTCAGGTTAAGGGATGGGTTTGGTGACAAAGGAGAAAGCACGGTGCATTTGAAAAAGTTAGAATGGAGTACTATGAGATTTTTGATGATCCATCACATTTCTGGTGAGCTAAACATAACTGTTCCCTAGAGAAGCACTTTCCAGAAGTACAATACTTTTCAAGCAATTGTCCAGGAGGAAAACATCATCCATCAAGACTGTAGATAAGCATGCTATGCATACACTGCAGACCTTCACCTTAGTTGTAGAAATTAGATGACTTTTGCTATCAGTGCCAGCCCATTTCAGAACATCCCCTTGCACCCGAGCCGTGGCACGTCCTGCAAGCAGGTGAACTCACCGCGTTTGCGCGAAGATATCCCAGCATCTGCTAAGCTGGAGGGAAGGGAAAGCAACAAGGTCGCCTTTCTTTTATCATTATATGATGTTACAGACCTCTAAGACCAGTCTATGATATCAGAAAGAGGGGCTAAAAAACTAGTTTCATCTGACATATTGGTTTTGTGCCTTTTCTAGATGCAGTGGGGAACAACTGCTTCAAATAGGAACTTCTACTGCAAGCCTACTGCTAAGGGAGGGCTTTAAAACCTGCAAGCATTTATCCCAGTATCTGTAGGACTCCTGCATGCAGCTTGCTGATAGAAACAGCTAGTTTTAAAGGGGTGGAAGGAGGGGAAATCAAGGTATGCTAAATATTGCTTATTTCTGTTTGTCCTGAAAACACACCACATCCAAACACAACATCCACTGCTGTTGTCTCAATTTCTGGTAACAGCAAGCTTCAATATAGGCCTAAATCAGCTGCCACTGAAGTCGATGAGAGTGCTGCTTTAATAGGAACAGCACCGGTCCCTGCTGCCAGCACTGCCCTATAACACGCATCAGCAGCCTCCCTTTGTACCCCTCCAGTGAAATCCCAGTCCCTCCAAGCTCTTGCCTTAGTGGCAGTGGCTAAACAGAAAGGAAAGCGCAAACACTGGGTATTTCCTTCATCGTTTTCTTTTTTTTCTTCAACAGAGCAAAACAGACAGCCCATGAACCTCCATCTGGAACAGGGTGTGCTAAACTCATCTGCTCCAGCCTCTCCAGCAAGCAGCCTTGCTGCTAGGCTCAGTGCTAGCTGCCAGCTCCAGCCCCATGGGCTGGGTTTCCCAACAGTTTTCAGACGCTGCCGCCCCTTGGCTCCCTGAAAAACAAACCCCAGAACCCATTCCCTGTCCTCTGTTTTGGACATCCCTCGCCCTGAACATTGTTTCTGTGCTGCAGACAGCAGGCTCCATGCAACTTGCAGCAGGTAACAACTGTAGCTTGACACAAATAGGAGCTTATTTGACAACAGCTCCGCCTAGACCCCATTGCAGGGAAGTAATGTATTTGGGATGGGACTCACCTGGCTGACTTTATTTCCAGGTTAGGGCATGCTTTCTAAACTAACCAGCCAACTCCTGTTTTAATCAGTGAGGACACAGGCAGCTGAAGATTTATTTAATTCCTGCACAGACGTCTAAATTAAGTGCAATGAATTTACCTCCTTAACTCATTGACTGCAGGGGGAACCCAGAGAATTAGCTCAGGCTGCTCGCTTCCCTTTTTAGGTCTGGTTAAGCACTAGTTACATGCTCTGAGCCCCATGCAATAGTGTCAGATCCCAGTGGGGATCTGATTGGCTTATATATTCCAAAAGATTTCAAATATCTTCTTAGTGGCTCTCTGTTTACCCAAAACACCATATGTTCGGTAACTTCCAGCCAACCTCTAAGAAGTCTAGCTGAGGTGTTCAAATGTCTTAATCTGCTCCTCTTAGGAACAGGAAAAATATGTTTTACGAGATAATACAGAAAAGTCCATCTTTTCGTATGACAAACACAGCAATACTTTGTTTTATGTTTGGTTTCATGCATAGGAAAAGAGGTGCCTGTATTTTTCAAAGCATTATATTTTGCAGCGTGACTTCTCATCAGGCCTTTAAATCTGGATGTAGCTTTTGCTTTGTCAGCCCACTGAACATCCAAGTAATTTTATAATTGGTGTCGGCGTTCAGCCGAAGGAATGGAGTCTCAGGTATTTTGGGGTAACAAAACATTTTTGGTTACAATTTTGAAGCATACGAAAAATGATAATGCAGGAAGCTGTAGTTGCATGCTACATCTTCCAGATGAGAACAAAGTAATGAATTAGTGGGGAAAACTCTGAAATGCTGACAACTGCAAGCTAGACTTCTGTAATGTACTGGCAGCATGGTTAACAGCCTGCAACCAAAATGTCTTATAATCTTTATGTGAACCATCAATTTATGCCTTTAAACTTACACAGCTATTATACTGTTAGATTTTTTTTTTCCTTGCCAAAGCTTACTTTATTTTCCTGGGCAAATTCTACACTAACAAAATGTTGGCCTGGGGCTGTTAGAAGAAACAGATATATAAAGAGAAGAAATGAACATCCAACTTAGTAGCCGTTCACACCGGATAAAGTAGGTCTGCCTTGCATGTTGAGATGCTGGAAGGGCAAAGTAGCAGCAAGAATAATTAAGAATAAAATGCAGTGAAAGCCATGCATCATGCTATCTTACAGCCTCTTTAACCCCCTGATTTTCCTTTAGCATCTTCCCAGTCTGATTTTCTTGCACATCACTCATGTACTGACTATTTACATGCTCCATGTAAATAGTGCCAGCTGAATTGTCTGCAGCTTACACCAATTTCTAACAGTGTGGCTACTGAGACCCAGGTTCTGTGAAAAACAGGATAAAGAAGGACTTTCTTCAGAGTTCTGTCATGGAGAAAGTTACAAGATGTTGCTTTTTCATTATTTTTTTCTCTACTATTCCAGTACCCTCTGGAAGTTCCCAGGTCTGGGGAAATGTAAGGACAAGACATGAACAGAAGCCCACTGAGATATCCACTACTTTCTACTGCTGCAGTCAGGGCATGGGCAACCTGGCCTTTCACTCACGGTGGCCTGTTGCAGGCCACTCTTACTTCCACTGATTCCTACCTGCTGACATAGACCCATAAGTCTACAATCCAAGGTGCCCATGGGGCCATCCCTGGCATGCAACAAGCTCCAAACCAGCCCTAAGTCATGTTTTCTCCCTGCAGAAACCTATGCCAAGACCTTGTCTTTTTGAAATCTCCACTATAACATTTCATGGCCGTTCCGAAAGACACCACTGCTTACAGAGTGTAGTTATAAAATACTATCCCATAAACTCTGAAAACTATTCGGGGACTATAAAATCCTTACAACAACTCCCACTTGTATTATTCACCAAAAATAGAAGGGGAAGGGAAGAGGAATAAAAATTCAAACCCCATGCAGGAAAGATAGTGAGTACGTATTTACTTGATGCTAATTAACTCCACCTCTGTGTGACCCTCAGTTCTTTGAAGGTGTCATTCTAGGCATTAATTACTGAAAGGTAAATTTTAGCCATTTTTAAAAGGCAGAAAAAATAATTCCGAGTGAGAAAAGTGAACTGCTAATCTAAAAACAAGATATTCCAAAAAAATCTTACAAGTACATTCTGACAGAAATAACTGGCTTTAAGACCTAAAGAGTCCACTTTGTTTTTACGTTGGTAGGGTGACATCATATTCCCCAAAAAAAGCCAATGGAAATTTTGACATCGATTTCAGTGGTGGCAGAATTTCATTCCTTGAGTTAAATAAAATTTATTCAATTTTCATGTTAAATGCAGAGAAAAATCCTGCTCAGGTTTCCTGCTAATCCAGACTTAGAGTTCCTGCATCGTTACAGCAAGAGAGTTGGTAACCTCAGATCTTTTCTCTACTGTACAAAAATGACCCAATTTCCCACATTCTTTTGAATACTAACTCTCTGAAGCCTGTGATGTGAAGAAGAACCGCTATGTTGCTCTTTGAGTTTCACTCAATATTCCGACTGCAGTCTTTGTAAGTCTGCAAGAATTTACATTCATTGTCTCTCCAGAGTCACTTGCAAAATGATTTCCGAAAAAATCTCTCTTTCAACTACTATCAGACACTGTAATACAGGAACAAGGAATTCCTGGACCAACGGCCAGATGCGGTCTGCAACTTAATTTCAGGCAGACTACAAACAAAATGGTTTTGCTTGTGTGTGTATTTATTACTGGATAAAAAACAAAGGTGCTTATTAACACGTGACTTGACAAACATTTCTGAAGACCTAGCTGGACCTGGTCAAGGAAAAGTCCTCTGCCCTAGGTCAAATAAGCTGTAATTCAGCATTACATCTACCGACCAAGCAAGACAGAAACACAATGTTGCAGAATATTACCCAATACATAAATGCTGTATTCCAATGTAATTGTCAAGTGGGCTTGCTGTGGTGGTGCAAAGGGCACCACCAGCAGACAGAGAGGTTACTCAGCATGGGCAGCTTCACTTAAGTCAATGGTAAAGATGGAGAGAGAGGAAAGGAGAGAGGGAGGGAGGGAGGGAGGGAGGGAGGGAGGGAGGAAGGAAGGAAGGAAGGAAGGAAGGAAGGAAGGAAGGAAGGAAGGAAGGAAGGAAGGAAGGAAGGAAGGAAGGAAGGAAGGAAGGAAGGAAGGAAGGAAGGAAGGAAGGAAGGAGCCAGGTGAAGAGAAGAGGTGGAGAGGCAAACAAAAGAGGGAAAGGAAAATGTAATGGATTTACATTGTCACCCTTCATAAATCTTGATCATGTCTTCAACAAGATCTAGAAAAATCACAGTTTCACTCCGGGACAGGGATGTTCATTACGCAAGTTCAAACCGTATGAAAAATTACTGTGGGAAAATCATTCACAATTGATTTATGGCTAAATTGAGAGAAGTGGAAGTGCCATGGCCAATTGGCCGCCTTCAAAATATCTTCCAATCTTGCACCCCCACTAAAAGCTTAGCACAAAGCTGCTTCTATCATGTGAGTACCCAAACACAAGGTATTAACCCAGCACATCCCATTAATCATCACAGCCACCTAGGAATGAGACCTGCAATAAAATGGAGAAAGGGGAGAAATGAATAATTTAGTAATTGATCTCTATCTGGAAAAAAATACACCATTCTAAAATAAACACTTCTCTCTTCACAAGCCTGAGAAAGTCCTTAACAATATTTGCATTTTTTAAAAATCTAATTAATTTATTCATGTTTCTTTACAAATAAAGGAAAAAGAAAAAAAAAAAAAGAAAAAGAAAAAAAGGAAAAATCTTTCTGTCAGGGGGAAGAATCAGGCTGCAGGATTTCTGTTTGCCTTATTTAAAAATATATATCTAATTTTGCGAGGGCTGTTTAGAGCAAGCTGAGCAGAGGGAAGGCTTTGTGTGACAGATCTTTCCAGAGATCAGCTGTTCGATGTCTCCATATACTTCAGATCGATACAAAGGGCACATGGATGTTTAGATTAGTATCTGTGTTCCAAGGAGTGCCAAAATACCTAAGGCCTTGCATTAGCTTCTATGCTCTCCAGCAAGTTTCAGCAACAGCCACGTCACTTCAGAGCTGCATCATGCCCCTAGGAAGACTTAACTCGTGCACTGCCATGGCACAGGGAGTGTATGGACCCGGAGCAGTGGCCGAATATTTGGGAAGGGAAAGGAAAAAGGATGAGGAACAGTTCTTAGATGAACCATTTCTCATAGCAACAATCATCTTTCTGACACTATGATGGGAGCTACGACCCACTGGGGAAAGAGCCATCTAGGTAGGCCTCTGAAAGAAGGACGTCATGAAAGCCATCAAAAAAAAATGAGCCTTGTTCTTTTTGCATCCTACTGAACAACACCCTGTGATGTTTCTCTATAAATTCATACGAACACCCCCCCACACGCACATTTGTTTCATATAATACCTAAGCGAGTGGCTTTAGGCCAGCTCATTAAGCAATGAAACGCACAGCTTTTTTTTCCAAAGCACATGAATTAGAATCATGAAATACCGCACATTAGAAACGAGATTTGAAATGTGGAAGTTGCACAGTAGCTGAATGGCACTGTAATAGCACAAGCACTAGACATCTCTATCAAAGGCTTCTTTTCTTTTTTTTTTATTTTGGATAAATGAGCACAGTACACTGAATTATTAACTTCTCTTATAGAATGTAAACAGGATTTCAGAAGGATGAATCAGGTAAAATTCAAGTAACAGTTTAAAAACTGGAGCATGAAGTAACTAAGCAACAGCCCCTCTGAAGATGCACTTTTGTCAGGAGTTAGGCTTTTGTAAGGACTGCTGCCGTAGCCCATCCTCTCCCCCTCTTAAAACCTTATTACAGTTGAATTTATGACATGGATTTTCAAATGTTAGGATCACCTCCCCGATTAGCCCCAGGTAGTATCTTTCTGAACAGCTGTTAAGTTTCATACAGTGTCCCTGTGGGCCTGTGCCATAGTAAGAGAATAGGGGATGTTCCTGACCGCTTCTCTCCAACATATTTAGTATCCTCCAGCCCATACAATTTCCATTCTTCTGGATCTTCTGAGGTAAAAGGTCTGGCCTCTCTTCAGTTGGGAGTTTTCCCAAGCTCTTGAATACTCTTGTCACCCTTTTCCTAATGCCCTTCTTTCAGCTCCGTCATTTTTGAGAAGGGGAGGCCACCATTGAACGCTGTGCTCTAGCTGAGACCTCCGGCACTGGCTTTACACAAAAAGCTCTGTGGTACCCTCCCAGTTATTCAATATCTCAGTTTTCCTGAATGATAAGCAACCTAATATCACAATTGGGTTTTGATCATGGCTGTAATTGGAGCAAGTGCCCCCACTATCTCCCATACTCAGCTCCTCTGGATCCTGCAGGACTGCTCCCACTCTCCCTCCCAGCCAGTCTCACCTGCGTTATTCCCCTCTTCTATTCATTCTCTCTCTGCCGCTGTCCTGCCTGTTTTCCAGACAACTTTACAGTTCTTTGAAAGTATTCATAGTCTGTACTGCTTCTGAACAGACCAAGTAATTGTTTCCCCTACAGATTTTGTTACTTTACTGCTCCAGCCCTCCAGTAACAAATGGGTTAACAACAAGAATCTCCGTCATTTTGCAGATGTCCAAATCCAAACTTCAGTCTCCTTCTACTATAGGAGATTAGGCTAACCCTCTGCTTTTCCTCTGCTCCCCAGCTTGCAGCCATAACAGCATCCTGCCTCTGACTCCACAGCATCGTAGCTGCTGAAATCCTTTGTCCGGAGCTTTGTCACAGAGCGGCCGCTCGCAGCATTTGGTTTGCAATTACTCACAGCTCCTCCAGCACAGTCTCTATTCTAGGAGATCACTGAGACGTCAGCTCGCATTGTAAAATACACGCTGGTGGACTACATCGTGCCATAATCTCTCTGGTGCTTTACTATTGTTTCTAAATGAGGATTTCAAGCTGGTTGCCAGCTCCAGATGCAATGTGTTACTTAAACACATCACTGAATTAGCTAACTATGCCTGTAGCTGGTTCACAGGCGAAGCTCTGTTTTCAGCAGAATTTATTGAAGAGACACAAACCTCAGATCACTGCTAAACCCAGCCACAAATCAAAGTCCCCTGGCATATGGGACCAATCAGTCTAGCAGAGGTTTGCTGCTGGAGCACTCGTCACAGCCATTCGCCGAAGCATTTCTTCTCCCAGGGCCCTGCTAGTGCCAGTAGTGCCCTGCTCTCCTTCCCAGACTTACCACGCACCCGTGCAGGGCCACTGCTGTTTTTGCATTATTTCTGGGATCCCGAATGTGTCCCGCTCTTCTAGAAGTCCTTCAAGGACTCCTCTTGCCTTACAGCCCTCCAGGTGTTGTATTGCCATCTTCAAGAGCACTGGCCAGGCCCAGTAGCTAAGCAACAAATGGCTGCCATGCAGGAATTTCAGTTTTTGATAGAGGATGGGAATCAGGAGTGCATGAAGAATGGGAAAAATGAGCAGGACGCTGTCTTCCATGGTATCTGCTGCACTGAAGAGGCTGCTCTGTCAAGGAGTTGTATTTAGCCTTACTCTGAGGAAAGGAAACCCAGATACTGTGTGCCTCTGAGGATGGGCGCAGGGAAAGAACAAGCCAGAAGAATCCCACTGACACAACCACCATTTGGGAAGAAGGAAGGAGAGGAGAAAAGAAGACTTAGCACGTATGAAATGGTCCAACTTCACTTCCATCATCTTGGAGGGAGAGTCGGAAACTACTGAAGCCAGACTAGAGGCCAACATGACAGCAAGGTTATTGTAAATGATAGCCATAATAAAAAATGCCATAAAATTACAAGGACGCAGTGGTGTTATTATACTTTCCCAATGAGATTTCAGCACTGAAAAAAAAAACATATGCATAGCCACACTCCGAAGTCTGTCAGACAGCCCTCACAACAAAAGCTCTGCTTCCTGGGGACTCAGTCCTTCCCTGACTTGCTCTGCTCTGCCTCCTCGCTTGCAGCAGCAGGGCTGGGACCTCGGCGGCTTTGTCCCATGTGAGCACACACACGGTTGGCAGGAGGAACGGCAATACTCTCCCCCAGATCCCTGACCTGCACACCTCCTTTGTTCAGAAGTTTGCAGCATTGTTGAATGTCTGATTATTTAACCAAATACCACCACGGCGATTGAAATGTTGCTCAGATGTAAGCACTTTTTGTTTATTTACCCCAAAGTACACAGCACATGGAGCGAAAGGAGAAGAACAGCAAGCCCTATGTGTCTGCCTCCCCTTCTCCATCACAGCTGCATTTCATCACATCCACCCTGGAGTCACCATCTCGCCGTCAGGAGAGTGGCTCTGCTCCCAGCGTGCTCCCCATTTGCCTGTCAGTTGAGCATGATGGGTGCTGAGTAACCCTCCTTCTTCCTTACGCCAGCATCTTTAAGGCTTTAATATTCTGTTTGATCTGAGGC
Organism: Anas platyrhynchos; assembly: GCF_047663525.1. NCBI lineage: Eukaryota > Metazoa > Chordata > Aves > Anseriformes > Anatidae > Anas > Anas platyrhynchos. The sequence goes on from NC_092588.1 coordinate 117,942,846, forward strand.
TGTGGGAGGAGTAAGCAATCTTCTGTCTGGGTTATTAACTAGGTAGGGAATACTCCCCAAGAAATATATTCCCCAGCATTTCCTTTAGATCTCTCATCCATGCCATTGTGCTGCGGTTTTGTTTTGTGTGCGTGTGGTTGTTTCTCTTGTTTGTTTTTCTTTCTTTTCTTTTCTTAAATAAGACTTTTTATTTATTTATTTATTTAAGGCTACACATTCTGGCAAGTAGGTATAATGCAAATAATCTGAGAGCCAATGTTATTTATAACATCACTGCACATAACACCCTCATTCTCCCCACCAGCCTTTTACTCTATAAAAATACACAAGAGTAAACAGGCACTCCATAAAAAGAAACCCAGGCACCCAGCGTTAAGACTGAACAGCTAAGAACTTAGCAGCAGCAAATATAACCTCACCTCCTTGTGAATAATGCCTTGCTATTTAGTCTGGTTACATGATGACGCACTGTACTGCAAACACGATGCTGAGGTTATCAGCTTTCTTCTACAATCTTCAATACAAATCAAGAAAATTATGTATACAGAGGCCAAACAACCCATTTGAAAGGCTGGGAAAAAAAATATGCTTGAAAATCAAGAGTGTTGTAGAAGAAAAAAATAATTATACAAATCAGAATGAAAATGCTGAAGCGCAGGTAATATAATGTAGAAAAAATGGCATGTACTTCAAAAGGCAAGATGTCATTGCATATGAAAGGAAAGGAAAAAAGCAAGGAACTACTTTAGCTAAACAGCTTTGTGCAGCTCTTTGCCCTGGCCTTGTGAGCAGTGAAGGTTCATTTCAGTTGTCTTCGCAGCTTCTTTGGAAGTAACAATACAGGGATAAGAGTGTGACCTTAAATAGAAACATCTATTATCCAAGTTTCCTGCTCAACACAGATGAGGCATATCCTCATCTGAAGCCCACAAGGTGGGCTTCATTTTTTATAGACTCAGAATATTTTCAGAGCACTTGGCCAAAAGTCCCAACAATCCTGTCACCGGGCTGGGAAATGAAGAGGGAGTGCCCATCTGTTTGTTTTGTGTTGTCTCATGAAGAAGATCCTTAGAAGAATTTTACAGGGAAGCTTTTAGAGAAAATAAAAATATTTATTTTTTCCTCTAGTGAGGATTTCTGGGTTCACACTGACATTTGACTTAGCAGATATTTAGCATGCTGTACACCATATTTCACTTACAACAACAGTGGATACAATAAGATTCTCTTCCCCCAGAAGATGACAGTAGGGTACATGTTTCATAGGAAATTACATTTTCTCAAGGTCTGGGGGTGTGCTTTTTTTGTTTGTTTGTTTTGATTTGTTGTGGGTTTTGTGTTTAATTGTTAAGGCTCAAATGAAGGAAATATGTTTGGAAGAAAGGGTCTGCGGTGACACTGACATTGAGTCTGGGTGTACAGAATGTATTTCTGTAATACATTAAATATCCTACCACGTTCAAACAAACACACAATAACATTTATGTGCAAAGAAGCCATAGGCACAACTCTGACACCTCCTCTAGAATTTGCTTCAGCAGCAGATTTCAGTCGTCACTGGGCTCCTGTAAGACAAAAGAATAAGGAGCAAATGTTAGCAGAGAGACAACTTCTTCCATTCAGTTTGCTGCCCAACGGGACTTGCAAGAGCCTTCAACATCTATCAGCACAGAAAACTACTTTGGCTCCCTGTCCTGCACTGCTCTGTGATAAGTAGGTGAATGCCATCTTGTTTATCTTTCATCTGGGTGTTGAGCAGGGCAGTGGGGCATGAGGACACCCATGAGTACCCCAAACTAGAAAAGACTGACACAGCATCATGTTTTGGGATTACGTTACTCGTGTTGTTAAGGGCTTGCTGGGAAAACTAAGACAGCAAGCATGCATTTGTAATGCACCACCTAGCTTAGCAAAAGGAGCCGTAAACCCTTTTAAACAGACACAACAGCAAAAACAATTAAGGGAACTCCTTCAGTTCAGAGCTACCTGGGGTGAGCACACGAACTGGCGTACGAGCTGCCCAGAGGCCCCGGAGAGCAGTTGCTGAATTAGCAGGGAACGGAGCGCCTAATTGGTGATTGTTTATCAAATAATACAGCAGCTATCCCACTGTACTCTAAGGGGGAGGGAAGAATAAAGCTGTATCGGGTGCCACCACTGTGAACTTAGCATATTTCTGAGATATGTAAGACATATTCTCCAACGCTTTTAAGTGTCCATATGCAGACGAGACAGAGGCAGGCAGGAGGCACATTTAAGAGCGCATTTATTTCAAATGCCTCTGCTAGTTCAAAGGACTCAAACATAAACAGTTGTCTGAAAGAAATAGATGCATTTTGAAGAGAGAGAGGAGAATTTATCACTTTTGAGGTGGGAGGAAGGGATGGCAAATACAGTGCTAATTAATGTAAAGCCTTCTCTGTCCCTGCTGCCCCTTTGTCCCCAAACATGCAAAATCAAGAGCCTTCTCTGCCATGCTCTCTCAACACGCTTGGCACATACATCTTTCTCTGTCTCTCTTGCACTTATGCACTCTCTCTCTCCATAAAGGGGCATGAAATGAGAAATTTTAGCAAGGTTTCTTTACAGAAGAGAGGCTTGGCTTCAAGCCCGGTATACAGATGTGGGAGGCAGCCTTGAAAGAGAGCCTCCCTCAGTGCTGCCCAAGGAAGTGGTACTCCTCAAGAGGAAGCCAGGCTCACTGGGACTCACTTTCTCCAGCCCCATCGGTACTACCTATTTTTGCTCAGAGACAATAAATGCCCAAGAAGGTGAAAAAAACTGCATGGTGCTGTCTTGAATTTTTCTCGGCTTGAACTTCAGGCAAAAATGCGCACATGTTGAGAGGAACGGTGAAAAAAAAAGAAAAAAAGAAAAAAACAAAACAGAACTTGTGGCATCCCTGGATTTGGTATTTACTTTTCACACACCATCTCCAGTTATAAGAATTAGCCAATTTAATACGGAGAATTGTTTGTTATCTTTAGCTTCAGATAGATTATTTCTTTTCAGCAAGCCCTTGTAGACTCTTGTAATAGTTTATTGCTACAGTTATACAAGCATAGACAATTTACACTAGGAAAAAAAACCCTTTTGCAGGTACAGTTTTACATCATTTCCATGAGCAAATTAAGTTGTCTGAGAAAAAAAATCCTTTTTCCCTCTAGTGTAACTTCATATATATTAGGGCTTTTGCTAGCATAGCAATGATGACAAAAATATAATAAATCCCTTCCTGACACAGCTGTGCCAGCAAGACTAAAGCCTTAGTCTCAATGAGATTGAACTACTTTGTATTTCAGCAACATTTAGATCTATCGAAGGTTCAATTTCTAGAAATATTACAGGCTTTTTCCCTCACAGCACAGTGCATCTTCCCCAATTGCCTGGCCTGTCCATGCTCAGGTAACCAGTGGTCTGCTGGGCTACCTTTGCAATATCATGTATTCAACTGTATGCTCACTAAAACCATTGAAAAGATGACTATTATGTAGAGTTAAAAAAATATATCACCAACAAAACCTTTGTCTCCATCACACAGACAGATGCTCCACAATTTCTGCTGGGCCCCCAGCCCCAGCTTGTAGCCAACTTGTAGGTACTGCAGTAGTAAACACTGTCCCACATGGTTGCAATGTATGTTTGCTTTAGTTATGTCTTGCCCTCCTGTTTTAAAATGCACAATATAAACCAAATGCATCCAGTTTCTGAAGCTGTACTTCCACTTTGAACGTATCAGGAGGTAAAGAAAACAGACAGCTCTTTTTCTTTTTTTTTTCTGTAATTAAGAGGGAATTTCTTACCATGCCCAATGAAATCCAGAATGTTTCAGTGCAGATGCCTGAAAAAGAGAAAACAGTCTTTAAAAGACAGCCTTTTGCTCAGCGGAAGTCTAACTCTGAAGAAACTATTGCCAGCATAGTTCTATAGGTTGAGTTAAATAAATAAATACTTATCTGATGAATTGTTGCCTGGAATCCTTTTGTGCTTGTATCTCTTGAGTTAGAGGCCATATTAAAAAAAGCGCACAGGAGATTTGAAATCTGAGGCCAACCTAAAGCTTGGTTCTAAGAAGTCTCAATGCACCAGCACTTTCCCGTGGCGTGGGTGAGACAGGTTTAGTCATCAGGTGTGACAGAGAGCAGTCTGTTGCAATCCAACATTACATGGAGAGCCGACTAGAAAGCAACGTATTTAGCACATACACTGCACACATCACAGTACCCTCAATGAAAAGAAAATCAGGTGTTTCAATGCACAGGTTTTATTCAGGTCAGCTGCATTCCAGTCCCTCCAAAAAGCTATAGCAAGTGCCTGGATACAAAGATGATCACCAGTCAAGAGTTTTTTTGCCAGACGTCAACATCACTGTTACGCACATGAAATGCTACTGTCCTCTGTACAGGTATTTAGATCAAAACACCCTCTAAAAGTATTAGAATATCTTCACAAATTAGGACTTTACCTAGTATGTATTTTCTTTCATTTCAATTCTTTAAAAAAAATAATAATTCTTCTGCCTCTCTCTTCTGCAAGGACTCCAACTGAAAGTTTTTCAAAAAACTCAAATTGACTTTTCAGGGCAGCAGCTTCCTTTGTTACATGCTCAGACAATACCTGCCATAGGATGGGTGTAATTACACAGGAATAACCAGACAGGATCAGTTCAGAGGCTGAGGAAGTCAACTGTCCTGTCTAGGCTCATAATTTATCCTCTCCTCCTCTGGCAAGTGCCAACAGCCTCCCAAGCTCTGGGCCTTCCCAGCTCCCCACAATGTCTGCATTTTTGTATACAAGAGTCACCAAGAGAGCTTTCTTTAAGGGATATGTCCAAACACCATTGTCAGCATGTGAACTTTTGGCATCTACAATATCCCAGGGCAATTTCACAACTATGGGAAGTCCTTTTTGCTTGTTTTAAACTTGTCACCTAACCATCCACTTGAGGCTGCCTGGCTCCCACGGTATGGGAAAGTGAACAGTCATTTTCCATTTGCTTTCTTCGTGCCACTCGAGACTTTACAGCCCCTTCATTTTCTTCCTGCTCAGACAGGAGGCTGAAAATCCCCAAGAGTTTAGCTGTTTTTCATACAGGAGTCACCCACATCTTTTATTGATGTTTTCTGTATTTTTCTCCCCTTCTCCTGCATCTTTGTGAGAGGAAGCAGTAAGGATGTAATGGTCAAGTGCACCACACATTTATATTGTAGTGTAAAGATCTTTCAGTTTTGTTCATGACTCCTCTCCCAATAATTCCTAGCATTCAGCATTCGTTTTTGTTTTTTTTTTTCCTTATTCCTACTGGACATTCAGCAGGCTTTTTGTACAATTGTTATAACCCAAGGTTTCTTCCCCAGTGATAATTTAGATTCCATCACTGTATATTTCAGCTTAAGGATTTTCTCCTGCTCTGCACTGTTCTGCATTCATCAGCACTGAATTTCATCTGCTGGGTCACCCTCCAGTCACTCTGCATTGCAAGGCCGTTCTGCAGCACCCAGCATGTCCTCACCTCAGCTATCCTGCCTGATGGGGTATCGCCAGGACGCTTCTTTGTCTCATTCTCCATCTCTCTCAGGAACATGATGAACAGCATCAGTCTGCATGGAGATGTCCCAGATCACCTCCACCCCTCTGTTAAAAGCTGGCTCCTAAACTGAAACGATTACTAATCCAGGTAAGGACCTTACCTGAATTATTATCCCAAAGCTTGACTTCATAAAAAGTTTTTGAGGAAGCGGGGAAAAAAAAAAAAAACTTAGAATTTTGTTTATTTGACTCTTCCTGTTTTCATCTTTCTTGTTTTAGAAAAGCTACAGCTCTCTTCTCCCAGTTTCATCCTCCTTGTACATGGCACGGCAGTGTGCTCACGCACAGGTTGAACAATGCTACATGTTCCTTCACTGGCTGAGCTCTATTTTAAATGACATGTTTACACAAACCCTCTGGTTTTGAATGTCATTCAAACAACACAACGCCACATATGGTTTCCCAGTGTTCAAGAGCAGCTCAAAAGTCCCAATTTAGACTCTGAGGCCCACCAAATAAAAAGGAATGCAGTGCATATGTTCCCAGAGCTGGCTCAGCAAATGTAGGCTGCAGAAGTTCAGAGGAAGAGCAAAAACACCAACCCTGCTTACTAAATACTACAGTAGATGAATAAGTCTAATTTTCTAAATAAGAATAATTGGCTCAAATATAATGCCAATAACCCTTCGGGGGACGCAGAGATGGTGAGTGCCGTTGAGAGTAATAAAGGAGACGATTCTTATTGCATGCATGTACTTAAACTATAGAAACCCATTATGAGAATTGTAATTCCAATTATTTGGCTAAAGCTGGCTGCCCTGAATCAGCAAACAAAACGCACAGGTAAGGCAAAGAAGAAAACAGAGGAGCTGCAGTGCAAGACAGCAACCCGGCCTCGGCCAAGCACTGCTCTAGGGACACTGGGCCAGCATGTGGGCAATGGCTGGGATGTGAGGTTTTAGGGTCAGGATTTCCTCCACAGTAAGCACAGACCCACAGCACGGAGATCCTCACACCAGCCTGAGCTGGCTGGCTACTCCTGGCGGGCTGGTGCTCAGGCCTCATTGCCATCACACAGGTACTGCCCCAGGAGCGGGGAAGAATTGTTTATAAGCAATCGAGGCGCAGAGGAGTCAGGAGAAAAAGGTAAAACCTAGGTAAGATTCTGAGTGTGCCTTCTCCAGCAGCACTCCACGCATCACATCCTTCAGCACAGAAGTAGCCGGTGCTTTCTCCTCCCAGGAGACTATGCCAGTGACTGGTCAACACCGGGGCTAAAGGATGCACTTCCTCATTTCCCACTTCCTCTAGATTTCCCCTGGGCACCCGGTGGAAACCCCAATTTTCCCTTTTTAAGGAAATAAACCCTGTGGGAAGAGAGCAGTCAGCCCCTTGCCAGCCTGCCCGGGACCGCATCTCCTGCTGTACACATCCCCAGGACAGTGCAGCACGGAGCAGGGAGTGGATTCAGCCCAGCTCATTCACCATTTAAAAATTAATGGCAAATGCAGCCTCTCTAGCTATAGATAAGTCACTCCAGAGACCTCTGGAAACTAATGTCAGCCCTCCAACTCCTGTTCCTATTACGGCGTTAATCTTAGAGGCTGATCCACACACCAGTAACTGCTTAAAGAGGCCTGCTAGCTCTGCCAGGGGGCTGATTCGCACTCAGCTCACATACACAGCAAGGTAAATGCAACACACCAACACGCGCGTTCCACTATCACAGACCGACTTAGAGGTGTCACATTTTTTAATATCACATACTTATTTACCGACGCCTGCCTTAGTAGGCATATGTAACCTAATGCTGTATTTTACTGATATTGCAGATGGTATAACCAATCTCCTAAACTCTCTACCCTCTCAAAGGATTAGTATGATGTGCAGAGCAGTTTTAGCTTACAAAGCACTACTTTAGTGTGTAGGGTTATTGATTTAACTTAGAAATTCTGCTATATAGTGTAGTTTTACTGATTTACCTTTTACAGTAGTGTAAGAATATCTTTTTTCCCCTAAAAACTTCGACACACTTCATTATCCAGTACAAAATATTGCTCCAGGTAGGATTTCAGGGCAGGCATTCCGTAATCAAAATTATGGACTTTTTGAAGAATTCTGTGTCGCAGGTCTCCTCCCTCCTTCCTCGTGTCTTCTTTACTAAATAAACCTGGCATACTCCCTAAGCTTTTTGCTACAAATTTCTTACAGAAGCACCAACAGTAATATGCCAGCACATCACCTCTCTTCTTCCAGCCTCAAGCCTTTAAGCCAGAAATCTGTTTTGTTATAGGGCAGATACTGACACGGGGGAGTTTTTGCCCCATCTGAAATACTTCCCAAATGTGCTGATACATTTTCTTTCTTCTCAGCCATAATAGTCGTTCAAATCTCCAGTCTCCTCTCCTCTTGATTGCTGCAGGGATCTCCTGTGCCATCCCCAGTCCCAGCTCACACAGTTCCAGCACATATGGGAAGCTGCAGCTGAATGATGCATACACATGACAGCAAAAAGATAATCCCATGACATTGCTGAAAGCTTATTTTGAAAGCATACTTTAAAAACATGATCAAACCCCAGAACCACTGCTTATGGCATTTTCCTAGCCTTTCTTTATGACCAACTGTATCTGCAGCCATGCAACTCGAACTCTGACCCTCTTTCCTGCACCACTTTTCATTTTTATCTGTCTTCAAGCAAGTATATTCTCTTATGTTAATTATTCTGCTTAAATCCTCTTTTATTCTGCTATATTAATCACTTCCCCCCAGTTGCCTCTATCTTTAATTTCTCTGCTACTAAATTCAATAAGGAAAGTGATTCAATTTTACCTTGTGATGACTTCATGGGGCACAAACCATTATCAAAAAGTAGCCTAGAGTCTAATGTCAGTAGCTCTACTTTTCCCCCTTTTTCTTTGCAGATGAAGAGTTACAGAGGTGCTTAAATCTGTCAAAAAGCTTTCCCAGTCTGTATCCTTGAAGTATACCAATTCATTGTATTTTTTGTACATTCACTGGATTATAACATTAAACTCTTTTAGTCCAAAAAACTGTGTATTAGTATTGCCAGTAGGCAGGGATATGACAACGTGTCACCGCCGTAAAAGCTTAGGCACACAGATCAGTTGTTTGCACATCTGTTGATTCACAGCAACTGACCACACACATATATATACGTATATATGTACATTGCCAATGGCAAATACAGGATAAGTCATATCAGCTTAAAAAAAAACCTTGCCTCAATAAAGAGTGCCATACGGTTATATCCCACTCCAACACCACAAGGAAGTAGCCGATGACAGGTGAGGATTACACAAAGGCATTACCTCAGTCTCAGATATTTTACCTTGCTTTACAGTGTTTCCACACCTTCACGCTTCAAGATAATGCTATAACAATATCTGGTCCCTCCCAAACGCGCAGCGTACTAAAAAAAAATATTTAAGATTATATCTAAACCTCTACTCTGCTAAGGTAAATAAAGCAGTGTGATTTCAAAAGGTACATAGATCATAGATAAACTGGTCTAGCAACCAAAACCTTCTCTCGCATGAAATGATAAATGGTGCCATTCCGGCAGCTATTTAGACCTTGCTGCCTGAACTCAGGCTGACCCGAAACATAGCCATTCCTTCATTACCCCAAGCTTTGCACCGTGTGCTGCATCAAACACCTTATCTTCTCCCTTATTACAGCACCTCCAGCAACAGTTTTCTTTCCAAAGAAAAAAAAATAAAAAAGGCAGACTATTTAAAAAGAGCTGATGCTTATGAAGTTAAACCCGACCAGCACACCCCAGACCGCTCGGTATTTTTCAGCCACACGTGGCCTCGGCCAGCTGGGCTCTCTGACCCTCTGAGTGATCCCTCGGGTGTGCTCCTATTTTATCAGTCTGTGAACTCGCCGGCCACAAAGCCAGAGAGGAGTTTGTCACTGGGAATGGGAAGTGGCTCAATCAGAAGCAACCTTGAGGTAAATAAAGCGGTGAGAAAAGGCGCAGGCAGGAGGCTGTCAGCTTGGAGAGTACCACGGGGCACAGCTCTTCTCATTATCAAGTTTACTCAGGACTTCCCTACGTAAAATTTCATTTCCAGTTGGCAATAACCCTGTGAAACTTTGACCCTCTTGAGCAGAAATCTGGGTCGGGCATATGTTGTATATGTGCTGCAGTCAGGGCTGGGCTGGAGATGGTTTCAAATATTCGGAAGGTTTCCGAGTATCTCGGGCAGTTTTGAGAGAAAGTTTACAGGGAAAGGTGTGGGGGGAAGGTCTTTTCCTAGAAAGGCTGGTTTGGATCTGACACTGGGTACAACACATCGCAAATCTGTCCTTTGTGTCAGGAAAGTGTCTAAACAAAAACCTGCCCAAATCTGGACAAGTTGTAAATCCTCAAATGAAATGCAGAAGAAAAAGTCCAGATCAAAAACTGCCGATAAAGATGTCTCTGATGTTAGCTGTCTCAGCTGAGAGGCTGTTGAGGCATTTTCCACCATTCCCTCAAAGCTCCTGCCCCAGCAGGTTTGCTCCAGCCTGAGGCTGAGAAGGACTTCCCTTGCAACTGCAACTTCAGTTTGCTGGATGTTGCCAGATCCAGACATCCAAAACAAAAGCTAGGATATTCTTTATCCCGTCAGTGTTTTCCTAGCCAACATCCCCTGCTCAGTACACGGAATGTGGAAGATTCAAATTAGCAGCACCAAATGTAGAGGGACAAGAGTGGGGCTTGCAAAGTTCAGCGAGAAGCACAGGGAGACAAAATACACAGATGAGGAAATGTCTCCCTAAGGCCCCACTGACTGGCACACAGAAGCTGGAATAGGAATGGGAGAGAAATGGGATCTGAGAGCTGGGGAATCTGAGATCATTGGCAGGCTTGGCACCAAAATTTGGCAAAGAAAACCCTGGCAAGAAGTCAAGATGGTGTGGAAAAGTGGGTGAGAGTCACAGCTCCAATAATCTTGGATGCAGAAGAAGCACTGAGACTACGCTGAGTGGGTACCAGTTGGCTGAGCTATGTCTGGACAGGAGCTCAGGGCTGAGGCTCGGTGGGAACACAGCAACATGGCAGAAAATACCAAAGTCCAAGCAGCCACAGATCAGACAAAAATCCAGGATCAGGGGACTTCCTGTAGGTGAGCCAAAACCTGAGATTTCTGTCCAGTATCTGTGAAGCAAATCACAAAGCAGATTGATGCTGCTTCTTGCTGGCCTGCAGGGAGGATGCTTGGCGGCTGCCCGTTACTCCATTAGCTCAAGGGGCCGGTGGACAGGAAGAACTGCAGTCTGTGCAATGACTCAAAGGTGTGATTCACTCCCTATCGGTAACCTGGTTTTTCATAAAAAAGTGAGTTGTCAGGGAGCAGCTTCTTCCCCTGAGCCTCTCACATCCCCTGCTCCGTTCACACAGCATTATTTTAAAAGATCAGATTTGGTTATCTGTGTGGTGCCTCACCCTGGTCTCATATAGCTTCACTCGATGTTCAAAGAAAGCAAGGAAATTCTGTTGCCTTTCATTTCCTGGGAAACGTACATGTTGTCCTTGCACAAAACCCTTTCACTGTGGAGGAGGAGATGGGAAAAGGGATATTTTACATGCTTGAGGAAGAGTTATGGCTGTATTGAACGGTACACCCCCTTCCCCTCAAAGAGGTTTTTAATCCTAATATCATACAAAATGATCACTTGCACATTATGCCAGAAGCTGATCTAAGCATCTTCACTGTCTTAGGACAGCATAGCTCCTCAGGAAGGAGCACAGACAGTATTGCTCTGGGATTTTCTCGTGACTTTATTTAAAACATGGTAATTTCAGGTTTAGTGTGTCACTTTCCATCAGTTACTTAAAACAAACAAACAAATTGCTGAGTAAAAGCTGCAAGCATCATTACAGATGAGAAAAGCAGAGAGAAGAGTATTGGCCAAGGTCCGTCTCCTGCAACCCAGGAGGCGAGCTCAAGAGAAGAGCAGTGTTGCATAACCTCCTGCGGCGCAAGCCACCTGTGTGGGAACAGAAAGCCCAGACCCGGGATTATTTAGTGCATGGTGATACTTGCCCTTCAGTAAAAGAGCTGAAAAAGCCTTGATTGCTTTCACAGTTCATAGACTTGCATAAAACTTTCCAGTCCAAAGCACAAAGTAAATCTGGCCTATCTGGAAACATGATGCTGCCTCACCTGCCGCTCTGACAACTCTACCAGGTCATTTGTTTCCTGGAGGGATCGCTTCGTTCAGACCCTGCCTCCGCTTCCTTCCCAGTGCTGTCCTGCTTGCGTTGCTGACCGAGGGAAAGGCGGTTCTCACTAAACCTGCAGTCCTGCGGAGTTTTGAACACCTCCAGAGAAACTTCTTACATTTCTGCTGCTCCTTCTCCCTTCAGGTGATGCTTCATAAAATCCGCGGTTCAGGACAGACCGAGGATTTGTTGCATGGGAGCTGGGCCTGCAACAAGCCATTTAGCCTAGCAGTTTGTAGGAAGATGGCAGAACGCCTTTTGCAAAAGGACAAACACTGACTCATGTCAGGAAATGTCACTTGTGCAAGACCACCATGGTTGCGCTGCCTCACTCTGATCAGCCACTTTAATATTTGAATACGGGATGACAACAGTTGAAGATTAATTCCAGTAAGTTATTCACGCCTGGAGGCTCAGATTTCCAAGCAAAAGCATGTGGGCTACACTATGGCATTTCACCACAGCCCCAAGGAAAGTGCAGTGGGAAGTCACCCAGCCCCAAGAGGGCCAGAATAGGCTGTACCTTTGTAAAATAATCCCTCGTCCTGCTTCCCTGGATCCAGGGCACTTCACCACAGGAGACAGTATGCCAGGGGCCTTTTTCTGCTGCCAGACAGTGCTGCGGGACCGTATGTTTATGGAAGGGCGTGTGGACATACCCAGCCTTGTACCTATTCCCTTTGGAGAAAGATGCACCATTTATTTAGCAAGGGAAACAAAAAAGGCTGTTCTCAGACAAGCCTTCCTTGCAAGACCAGGACGTGTTTCTGTGACTGATCGAGATCAAGCCGAGAACAGTTTGGCCCATCGCATTTATTTCAGTTCCACACTCCTTACATAAGAGTCTTGAAGCCAAGAAGGACTTGAAAACATGACAGTGTGAGAAGAGATACTGTCAAAACAAAAGCGTGAAGGCCTATGCAGTGAAGAGCCTCTCGAGAACGCTTTACACCACAAGGACAAACTGTTTCCCGTGGATTGCTGTTAACACACATGGAGCATGAAACTGATGCAGGGGAGCGTTACTGGAAAGCCAGCGCAGCAGCACACGGCCAGTCAGCACCTGACCCTCTGCAGGAGAGCCAGGGACTGCCTGCCTGCCACTGGCAGTTCTCTGCTAGGACTCGAGGAATATAAACAGCAGTGAAGTTACCTGAAATTTACATAATTTTCCTGAAACCACAATTTTTTCTTTTCCCTTTTTTTTTTTTTTTTTTTGGTTTTTAATTTTATTTTAAATAGAGTGGGAGATGTGGCTTACTTTTCAGAAGTGCTCAGCAACAGCAACATCCACAGGTGCACCTTCAGCATGCAAAAGGCCGATGAAGACAAGGACTAGGAGGTATTATTTGCTGATTCCCACCTTTGAAATGGAAGTTCAGAATGAGCAGAAGGAAAAATCTCTCTGTTGTTATATCCAAGACTACCAAATTGCTATGCAGAAGCCATGAAGACTTCCACCCCATCAGGTCTTAAACACGTTGCTGTTATTGTTTGGCTGTCTTGAAAGTCAGTGTCTGATATCTCCATATAAAAAGTAACAGAATGTGAAAATGCTGAGTGTCTTAATTACAAGATATATAAAGAGCTAAAGATTTAATTATTTAATATACTGAACACTAGTTTAATGATCAAACTGGTGTTTATGCCAGCCACATGTTCATATAGAAATCATCTTGAAACACGTAGCTCTCAGTTTCCCCACAGAAAAACTCCAGTCATGCAACTATTAAAAGTATCTGCAAGTTTTTGGCTCATTGGTAGACACTCAAAATCAGAAAGTACTCGAAATCAGAAAGTTTTTCAAAGTAACTAGTAAGATTGTGAGAATATTTCTAAGGCTAAATATACACAGTACAAAACATCGATCTTTCAGGCTCTCGGGGCAGAAGAAAATCCAAATGCAAAAATCCCCTCCTGCTCCTCCCTTCTAGTTCCTGGGCAGAGACAGGAGACATTTACAGTGATGTGTAGTAAAGTCAGTTTTTTCCATTGCTCTGCAGTTGCATATGCCTCTGTAAAACGGACAGAAAAATGTTGCAGTGGGAAGACACGGAGAATTTGGGGTTGGTGCCTTTTATCCCGCGCTACTGCTTTATAGCAGCACCGGCACAGAGCAGGCTCATTCCGCTCTCACAGATCATTACAAGAAGCCCAGGTCAACAAAGATTAAGTTCCTCATCTAAACTCTCAGTCATTACCCTGATGCCAGGATTATTTCTTTGGGTCCCCAGGGCTCTCTGTGTCCTCTCCCCTCCTGCTAAGGCCGGGCAGCAACAGCTCAGCCTTTGGCTCCCTGTGGCTGGGGGCCAGGGGCCTGCTTGGGCCGTGCCAGGCCTCTCAGCAGTGCCCAGCACCCTGAGGATTTTTGGGCTGCACAACCCCCCCACCTCCAAAACACGCAGAGCCTCGCTGGCAGGGGCCTGCTGGATGTGATTCAGTGCTGCTGTCTGCTGAGATTACAGGAATTTGTGTTTGGGTTGTGTCTGCTGGCTGCCACGGCCAGCCCAACCATTTCCACCGGGCTTCAAAAGCGCCCCTTGCGCAGCTATCAGCCAGCAGCTCGAGTTGTTGCAGCAAATCACCCATGTGGTAAAGGCAGCTCTACGCTGCTACAACTTGTGCGAGATTGCCAGCACCTCGAGGAATTGAGCTAAACAAAATTAAATTGAATTAAAAAAAAAAAAAAACACACACACGCACACACAAAGGTAACCCCCCCCCCCCAAAAGCAGAAAACCATCTTCACCTTTATGATTTAGAAGCTCTATTTTAAAAGCAGCAAGCTCAGGATTTCAGCCCGAGACGCAGACAGTGTTGAGACAACAGTTTGCTCCAAATTCAATATACCTAATATTTACCAGAGGAGGAAAAAGGTTCAGAATATAGAGCAGGTCAAATAAAAGGATTGTGCAAAATTGAAAACACCTGCAAGGTGGGGCGTATATGGAAGGATGTGCTGACTATTAAGGGGTACTCAGAAAGAGAAAAAAGAGCTTGGGTTATGGCTGAAGTGAAGAGCTGCCTACTTCCACGAGACAACGTTCAAAATGGTGAAAGCCACTATAGCCACAACCCACAGCAAGGGGCACTGAATGGGGCTGGGCTTCGTCCTCACAGCTTCGCAAAGAAAGGCACAGGAACTGACCAGAGAGAGTCCAGTGCTTTCCTATCTCGCCGTGGTCCTTGGCAGCTTTCGGCCTACACCTCCCAGCACAGAGCAAGGTCAGGTGTGAGTGGGCATTTTGGGAAGTGCGGCCAGTCGTCCTGTTCAGGCTTCTTGCAGCACAAATGAAAGAAGGGCAGAGACACGATTAGTCTGAGCAGATTGAGAATAAAATATTGAAAAAAGGGAAGGAAAAAAGGTATCCAAACCGCAAGGGGGAAAGCAGTGAGCTAACTTAATGAGAGCTTTTTTTTCTTCCCTAAAATTTTGCCTAAGAATCAGTTCCCAAAACAGCTAATGAGAAAAGAGAAAATTCTGGAAGAATGCCTGAAAAGACCGGGTCTTGCAGCCTCTCTTCT
Source organism: Anas platyrhynchos (assembly GCF_047663525.1). Taxonomy (NCBI): domain Eukaryota; kingdom Metazoa; phylum Chordata; class Aves; order Anseriformes; family Anatidae; genus Anas; species Anas platyrhynchos. The sequence goes on from NC_092588.1 coordinate 117,958,138, forward strand.
ATACTATTTTTTTCTTTAAAATAAAGTTTCCTATAATAAAATATTCAATATTAGACATATGCTATTTGGAGAAATAATAACAATGTTTTAAACATTTTCACCAAGTTCCCTAGCGGCACCTCTCCTGAGACAGGCACCAAGCACCCGCCAGGAGGAGGCTGCGACAACTCTGACATTTGGCAGGGGAATTGAAAAGGCAAAAACAACAGCAACTAGCTAGGGGTGGCTTTCAATTTTTCTATATAATGATCTCAGGAAGGAAACTTAGCTCCCTTGCTCTTCCACTGCTCCACAGAGGGGTTTCTCCCCTGTACCCCCAAACGCAGCCCCCGAGCAGGTTTAGGTCCTGATCCTAGCTGCCCGTACGTGCAAAGTCAATGAAGGCGTGAACAAATGAACAGATAATTAGGCCTAAGTATTTTCATGTTCTGCCTGGTCCTTGCTCCATTAATCCATGCGCAAATGGCCTTAAAGCACCGGTGGTTAACACCGCCTGAAAACAGAGGTACCACTTCTGTACCTCACAGCAGGCGAGCATCTGAAGACGCGGCGTATCCTTTCGCATGAACTCGGGCTCCTACTAATCAGAGGCCCGGCGGAGCAGTACTGTTGGAAACACCACTTGATTAGTCTGTGACTCAAGGAGAAGAGCCTTATTTATTATTAAAGCTAAATTCTCATTAAACTGTATTTTTCGGTAAACCTGGGACAAGCTGTTCTCCATGACTTTTTAGCTCATTCTGTTACAGGCTTAAGCAGCACACCAAATCCCGTGTTTCCCAAAGCTGGTTGGAAAGAACACGTAGGGTCTTTTTTCCCCTTCTCATTTCAGTTAGTATAATGAACACAGCAGACATACACAATTAGAGAAGAAGTGAACTAATACTTTCCCCCTTCCCCTAATTCTTACAAAGTTCACTTTGGAATAAATATTTGGGGAAGCTCAGTTTCCTTTCACAGCTGCTCTTTGAGACCTTCTTAGAGCAGACACAAACATTCAAGATTTGGAAAATGAGAGGTCACGTAATTCAATGGCTTGAGATAATCAGAGTTACTGAGACATCAGTATGTCTGTCACTGCTTCACAGAAACTTAAAGCACATAAACTAAATCAATTCTGAGTCCAGAAACCCAAATAAATAAATAGGTTACCTACACAGATGAGAGAGGGGGGAGCAGAATGTTGTTTTCCCCAAAGCCACTCCGATTTACATCAGCAGCACACAGTAACCTACTGTTTCTCACTACTTTAGAATTGTTAAAGGCAAAAGATAAATTGACCGTGTTACACCGTAACGTGGTCTTAATAAATAAAAGCAGCATCAATACCCAGTTCTATTCTACCTACCAGTGGTCCAGCCTACCACTTTCAATTTATTATTGACCACGGAAACAAAATGTGAAGGTGCCTGTTTGGTTTTGAAGTTAATTGGGGTGTCAGCATTCACCAGCAGGTAAGTCGGTACAATCACACCCCTATGCATGGTCCTAGGCCGTGATGTACGAACAAGATCTCTGCAGAGGTCAACAAGAGTGGTGTATGTGTACAGGGTTCAGCCAGGTACTGGGAGAATTATGGAGTATGACACCTATTCTGTTAGAAATAAATGAGCTCATTTACATTTTAATTCTGTGAAACAAGCCACTCTCCAAAGGGCAGTTTGCTGGAGTTACCGCAGATGTACAGTAGTTATCATTTTCATCGTAAATGCACATTACTACAAAAATCTCATCAGAGAAACCCAAGAAGCAGTAGGCACATCAGAGAAACTGCCTGTCCGGGAGGCCCCTCCAGATCTTGAATGCTGCCTCTTCCTATCAGGCAGGATGCTGCTGTGTAGCTAAATACCACAAGAAGTCTCATTAGTCAGGATGGAAATAAGTACAGAAAATATTGTACTTTCCATTGACCCTTTGAAATGATTAACACCATACAGATGGAAATCATGCCAAAATATTTAAAGTCATAAATAATTTAACTGAACAAGCTCAAATAAATACATTACACGACCTACAGAATGTACTGATTCTCCTCGTTCTTATTGAGGGTTTAATTTCTCTCAATCTTGTCGTTCTTAAGTGAAAAACCTGCCATCACTGACTAGATCAGAGGATGGAGAGAGAAAACTCACTGTGTAGGTGCTGCTGTGCACCAAAATACCATTTCAGTGCATTTTTTCCTCTCTTAGCAGAGACAGCAATTACGGTTGGGTAAAGTCTGCTTAGGGAATGAGGCTATCGGTTTTATTGCACACCTTCAGCATGATCTGACTATGGCTCATGAGAAATTCAGGTAATATTTGGCAAGTAATAACGGCGTCTCAATAAACCAATCCAAACCCCTCAATAAACCAATCCAAACCCCTCAAATATTGAAAGATCTTGGCATATAGCTTCTACACGTGAAGATCCCTATAGTGAGAATCACTTGTTTGTGGAGTGCTAGTATTTATGACAAACGGGAGGACAGACTACTTAGTTCAAGTTGTTGCTTTTAGGTAGGGAAGGGACCTAGGGCCTTCATTTCTGAGGAGAGAGACCTAATCATTAAATTGAAAACTATTCTCAGTTAGATTTTTAACTGAGCTTGTATCACTTTTAAGAACAATGGTGGAAGCCAAAATGAGAAAACTTCCAAGGCATTTTCTTTCCAGCCCTACAAATATTAACACTATTGCTTTTAAGATGGAAGAGCTAGAGGGTAACGAACCATCCTGGAAGAACTTGTAGCTCCATATTCAGAGCATTCCCCAAATGGGGTGAGAGATGGGTTTGCACAAAGTGAAGATCCAGGCACAACCCAGACCAGGTGTGTGGGATCTGTGGCAGTGGGATGCAACGAGTGCCATTTCCTTCTTTCTTCTCTGCCCCCCTCCATCACTTCTGTGACTCCTGTTCTCTGGTTTTATTTAGAAAACCTCAAGATGAAGTCTGTTTCCTTAGGGCTGAGTCTATTTGTTAAACACAAGTGATGTCTGCAGAATGTTTTAGCCCAGAAAAGAAAAAAAACAAAAAACTTCTTGCCCAAACCCCTCCTCCCTATCCTTCCAAAAGAAACGAGGAAGGCTAACCTGGCATTATCCACTGATTCAGCATCCACTATATGTTGAAAAAATTGTGAAGGCAATCAGGTCATTTTTAAGAAGCAATGAATGGTAACTAAAGGGGTGGCTTGATGATGTATTTTCCTAGATTTGAATTTTATATGCAAATAGAGAGTATGGATTAGCAATTCTACTCACACCAACTTTACAAATACGCTAATGTCAAAGAAAATCATCACCTCAAGAAACTAATTGTTTAAGGACTTTATGGACTCTGGCTTGGATCGGGGCACCTGAGCAAGGTGTCCGTGCAATCGTACACATATGTGGGAGCACCACTGCTACCTTCACTAACCAGGCACGAAACATACCCCGTAACAGAGCGGGTGAAGGAAGCCTGCAGCCTCCAGAGTAAGGAGAGTCAAGAGGGTTTTGCTCATCCCCCCTCCCGCTGCCCCCCCTTATCTTCATGCAGGAGGAGGAGGGCGATCTATTGATAGCGGTGCAAAGGCAGCCATTCTTCTGATCCACTATTGCTTTTGTCAACAGCAGCTGAGCTGGTGAAAGAGAACAAACAGCCTCCCCTACGTGCATTGTTAGGGTAGGAGACAAAAGAATACCTGTTTTGAATCACTGAGGACTATTACTCTAACAAAGTACAAGATAACATTTCGCCAGAGGATACAAGAGATCCTGAGAGGAGCGACAATGAAAGCAGACAACCTTTCAGTCATCTTATCAAACTGCTTGGGGTACTTACTGAACAGTGGGGGGAAATAATAGCAAATCGAGAGCAAGCCCGGTTAATCTTCATACAAAGGCTTTTTGATAAATAATAAAATAGAGTTAAGGCTGGTGCGCCGGCCTTTGCCAACTCGCGTTGCTTAGAAGGCAGGATATAAGGCAGGCCCAAACAATTGGGAGATAAACAAATACATACGCAACAGGGAAATGGTGCATGAATGAATTTCCTCTTTCGCCTTTTGCAAGCTATTCAAGAAGCAATCAAAGCACTCGGCATGCTTTTACGTACTTCTTTTTTTGACACGTTACTTTGCAGAAGATTCATAACAGCCCGCTATCAGTAGCTCTGGTGTCACTGGATGGTATGTAAATGGAAATAGGCAGATCTTTGACATAAAAATAATAATCTCTGGTAAAATTACAGTACTACAGTGTATCATGGCATCAGAACTGTGGAAATATTAATACATGGATCTTTGACAATACAATGTAAGATGTCACTTTGAGCAGTTATTATGCTAATGACGGATACTTATTATAAAACAACATGAAAGAGGTAAGCTATGTGGGTGTAGAAGGGGATATTTAGTATTCAAAAAATGTATTAAAAGAGAAGAAAAAGCTAGTGCTTCATACAGCATCTAATCCCACATTAGGCAGATGAGGAGTTCCCTGGCAGACGGGTGTCAGGGTACCCTGGGACTTGGATGAAGCGGCGTATTATCTCTCAAGGGAGCATGCATGCCAATACAACTTACAGCATCCTTCAAGCTGCTTTTTGTTATGCAGCGGGCCAAACAGGGACTGAAACCTTGAAGGAGGGGGAAAAGTGGCACTAGAGCTCTGAGGATTAAGTAGGAAAACTGCTAATCAAGTCTACCCCGGCTTCAAGAGAACGTTCTGCACTGTCTGTGCTCACTACTGACTTTAAAAAATAAAATTAAATTAAATTTAAAAAGCAAAACATCCAATATTAAGGAAAGAAAGAAAGAAAATTCACATGCCACTATGATGAAAAAGTCTCAGACCAAATGCCCTATACAAAACAAGCATGCGAGCCAACATCATGCTTAGTTCCATCTAAGCTACAGGAAAGTCTATTTAAATTATGGGATGGGGGGAAGATTCTGCAACTAAGAAACATTGCGTTTTAAGCCAAAGGAAATATTTACAAAGGGTTTGCAATATAAGGAGGAATCCAAGGAAAGAGAGCCTCTGTCAGCCTGATGGCTAAAGCATAAATTTCTCTAGTGTTTGCCTCTTTGGGGAAAGAGCACGGTACAGCTACCCTGCAGTGACTCCCTCCGAACCCTAAAGCCATTCTCACCCCCCCAGGTACACCCTTCAGCCCTGAGACACGTGTACCACGGCTGTGAAGACAGAGCGTGAGATGCAATGCTTCAGACACCAGCCATAAATAAGATTCTTACATGCACAAACTTAATCCGTTGCGAGCAGGAATGCTGGTGCTCAGGCTGTAGCGGTTGGAAATACCTGTCTTTCAACATTAAGCCCTGCTCGAGTAATGCTTAGCTGCAATCGAAACCTCAGCGATTGCAGCAGAACAACCAGAAGCAGCTGGGTGATTGCTTATCACTGCTCCCCATCCAGGAGAGTGCAACGTGCCACGTAGCTGGCATGCAAGCACGAGGAACGCTGCAGAGCCCTCACCTCTGACATGCAATGAAACGTGAAGTTTGCTCACAGTTGCAAGGGTTTCCTCATGCACGCTTCCATGCACAGATGCATTTCTAGGGCAGCTGAACTGACCGTGGACTGTATCACAGATCCTTCTTTTAATTGCTTGGCAATTTTTTGGGTCACCTATATTCAACCACCCTCCAGCGTTCTCCCGCCGGCCCTCTTCAGATTCCTGCAACTTTTTCAGGGTAGACAGAGGCCCCCTCATAACTTTGGGGCTGTTTACATGGTTTTTAGTTCCTTTCCTGATAGAGAGAGGGCAATGGTCGTCTGCATAAGCTGTTAACAGAAACAGTGAACAGGTGTGTTCAAATTCCCAGAGTGTCACAATCTGCAACTCCTGGGACAAGTCCACTGCAGAAAGAAAACTTGTTTTTCCCCTGCTTTCAGTTCTGAATTTGATTAGTGCCCCAAATACTAAGAGTAAGATTTGGAGACGAGCAGTTTCTGGCAGTAGAAAGCATGACTGCAGTTAACAGCATGCAGCAGAAAGCACTTCTGCGCTTGGATGTGGAGCAGGCAGGGAACACCACGAGAGCAAAGTATGCATATATGGGAGAGTAGCAAGAATTTTCCACTACACACGCCCTTCAGTGACACGCAGACTTAAAAAAGAAAAAAAAAAAAAAAAAAAAGAGAAATAAAAAAAAGGAAAAAAAAAAGGCTTAGTCACATTCCTGCTTCCTGATCTCACAATCAACTTCCTACATTTACAGTATTTATTTTTTTTCCTAAACCTTCAGTTGTAAGAGTCAAGGGACTCTGTTAGACTTGCAAATTTCTGTTAAAGAAAGGTTGTGGGCTGGGCATAAGAAAAAGCTTGAGAAAGGATTCCTCCACAAGCTAAAAAGCAGAAGTCCTTCATAAATCATTTATCAGTCCTAAGCCATACTCATCACTGGGATCCTGATTCATGATTCGAACTGCTAAGTCTAGCAGAACTGCTGAATTTCCCTTCCCGACAGGTGAACATAACTCACTTTGCTCTGCGTACTAGGGAGCCCTGGAAGTTTTCTTGGCATTTGAAGATAAACTATCCCTTCAGGCTCTAACAGTCTCCTCTTCCCTTCTAATACCAAAGCCTCAATTAGACCATGATTAAAGAGGCTGTACGTACAGCTCCTAGCAGAAGGTCCAGGTTGTCAGTTTTATTACAGGTCAGGAATTTGTTTCTCTGTGTACTCTGTGCTTCCGAGTTTAATGTGTGAAGAGAGTTTACTAACAGGCAAGTCAGATTTGCTAAACACCGGGATTCGGTCTTGATTATCAATTAAACAGGCATAAAAACATCTAAGCAGATGGTTTCTGCCAGTCAACAGAAGTCTTCAGGGGAAGACAACTCACATTCATTCACAGAAATATCTTAGGCAAAACTAAGACAAATCCAACAGAAGATGCACCTCACACGATGCTTAAAAAGTGAAAGGAAACCGTGAATACAGGGAAATATTGATTATACAATCAAATTCTCCAGCCCCTTTTCCTTGGTGAATTTGTTTCTTACAATTCGGAGCACCTATCGGTTTCTAGAAAATCACGATGCAAAATTATTAACTGCTGCTGCTGCTTGGGAATGCCAGATAGAAGATCTCAGTCTCACTGCATTATGTCTCCAAACACACACACAAGCACAAGACAACTGAAAGCAAAGGCACAGGAGCCAGCTGTTGGAGTCCTCTGCCCGTTCTTGAAGCTCAGCTCGGTTTTCTCCCCTGCTTTTGACCAGTCTCACTCTGCATTTCTCCCCCTTCAGCTCCAGCGCAGGTTCAAACAGATGCCTGTTTTTTAATTGCCAAAGCAAACGTTGCTTTCTCCTGCACAGTTCGCCACGTGGTTTCCTCACAAAGATGACACTGTCCCATAGTGTTTAATCGGCAACACTCGGTTTTGGATCAGTAACAAGTTGGAAGTCTGGTCGAGCGCTCTCTCCTAATTTAGAAATGGAGCTTTATAACACAGAAATACTGCAAGAAGTGCCACTGCTTGCCCTTCCATTAATTTTGTTACTTACTGTGTTGGATTCTTATCAGCAATTCGTAATTGATGTACTGTGAGCCATGCCATCAAATATTCTCTATGGATCTAGCTGGCAACAGTGGCTAGTTTCTAAATTTTGGTAGGCTACTGATTATGTAGATTGTGATTACTTCAGAGTAAAGATCTTCTTACATTTTGGAAAGCCCCAGTAAATAGTGGGCACTGCTACAGATAAATAATATACTATAATAGGGATTCTTATGATGGTAATGTATGATGTACAGCCATTTTCCAGATGCTGCAGAACTAATTGTGCTGCCAACTGAAGAAGCCAAATCCAAAACAGATCCGTAAGAGGAATTACTGTTGAATCAATCTCATCAGTGAGAAATGCTTCAGTCCTACAAACCCTTGTGCACATTGGGATGGTCTTCATAAAGTTAATGAAACACAGTCTGCCCCTTCCGCAGCTGGAAAAGCAAAGTAACTCCCATGCAGGTGACCTGAATTAATCTGAACTCGAACTGGCATAAAAAAAGACAGAACCAAGCACATTTTCCATCAGAACAAAAAGCAATCTCCTGTCAGAGTTGTGTGACACCGCTGCAAAGAGCTCCATGATACCAAGAACAGTGCGGTGGCACAGCCACATCACTGCAGTGACACCACCAGACTACCAGACACCAACACGCATCAAAGCAGAACTGGCCCAGTTTGTCTGTCTGTAGGGTAAAATATTTCTCCTTGTACATAACTGCACTGCTATCAAGTTTTAAAGAATTAGATAATTAAGGTATATGAGCTTCAAGACCAGAAAGGAGCAGTAAAATCACCTAATTTGACTTTCTTGTAGCAAAAGCCAAAGAACTTCCCCCAGAATATTGTCTCTTCCCCCAGACAATACAAACCAAAATACCAAGAAGCAAACTTACACCGCACCCTCTCCTAAGTCACCACTTAGCTAATCTCTATATTTTTCGTCTTTTTAATTCTCCCTCATAAATCAATACCTCTTGCTCCCAATTATTTTAGTGGCAGGCTCTCCGAGCGGTATCCTGTAAAGAAAATTAATGACCTTTAAAACAGAAAGTTTACTTACACAGACATTAATTGCCATTGTAGCACAGCTGAACCGTTAAGCTGGCCCGTGAAGTGTTTTACTCAAGTGCCTCATTTCAGCGAAGGTAATACTTTACTCAAATCCTTGGATAATAAAAGGTCAGGCCCGATGAAGTCCCTATCAGAGAAATAAGCTACTCACGTCTATTTGCCAAGCACTGCAAACAAGTTAACCATATACATCATTAGGTTCTGAATCCCATCCTGATTATACGGCATAAACCCGACTGCAATTACAGCGCCTTAGGTAGAAGATATCATTTTAAGTAGGGAGCCGCCACTCTGGACAAGGTTTATAAATGACTCTCATTGATTATCATTTCCAATTAGAAGAAATAAAAGCACTAAACGGCCACTTCGGTGCTGAGAGTGACCTTTGACCTGGACTCTTTCCCTAACAGATGAGGGTTAAATTTCCTCTGACAGCCCCTAACCACATTTCATAGGGGCTGTGATTTGATGGTACCGGTGTCACGGCGGCGGTGGGCTGGGATGGTGAAACCATTGCACGCAGGGCTTGTATTGGGAGTATGCTTATTAGCATCCTAGGGAGTTGGAAAACGCAGGCATTTTCCAATTACCTAGTTTACACTGCAGCAGCTAAAAAATGACACACCGCTATACTATTACCTACAAAGGGATTTTTCACAGGAACACACATTTTTCTCTCTCTCTCTTTTTTTTTTTTTTTCTGTTTAATGGATCTCAACTTTATTAATTTCAGTTCCAAAACGTTCCTATTCCCAATAACAACCAATAACCAGGAGTAAGCAAATCATAGGTAACATCCTCCTCTCGAAACAAAGAAAATATTGTATTTCTAACGTAGCACTGCCTCATTCGGTTAGCACAGCAGTGTGAAATTAAATATAAAAGCTCTGGTGAGCGATTTTTTTACTAATCCTGTGTAACACATTTTGCAAAAGTGTCAGAAAGAAATATAGTTCAGTCGCTGGATACGGAATGGAAATGATTTACTTTACAATCCGAACTTCTCTATTTACATAAAAATAATCTTGCTGCAGCAGAAATTTTAGGCTAACACGCAAAATTAACGGAGTCCGATCGCATATTATTCCAAGTAGGTTATTTTATAACCATCATAACATTAGAGCTAAATACAAGACATACGCTCACGGTGTATTTTAGTGCACATACAATATTTCAAAAAGTGCAGTAGGGAAGTATCCAAAAAGGGTTTATCTGTAACAAACATTCCCTTTAAAAACCGTATTTCTGGAGGTGCACCAAAGTCTTATTTCGGTATTAATGTTGCTCATCTCAGAATTACAGTTGATATTCCTATAAGGAAAACTGACAAAAACTTCCTGGTAGCAGAACGAACCATGTATCACCTTTGTTTTATTTCTTCACTAACATTTTTTTAGTGTTCGTTTACTGGCACAGATTTGTTTTATATTGGTATTACTAGCGTCCTAGCACTACTTACTGTTACGCATGCCTCTCTATAGTCCATCCACGAAGGAAATGAATCATTACAGCTTTTAGTTACAAAGCCTGACTTTTTAATGCAAGCTGTAAGACTCGAGCTTCCATCCCCAGCATCATCCAGCACGGAGGCCCTTCCATTAGACGGTGCTATTAGGCAGGAATCCTCTGGAGAGCTTTGCTTCCACTGGGGAGAGCCATAAACATGAAGCTGCCGCGAATGCCAGCTGGGAAGAGAAATGCATTGCTCTATCTCTGTAACAGAAGAAGTTGCTCCCCGGTGCTGCTGGCAAGCTGCTCCCATTAGGAACCAGCCAGAAGACAGCAACTCGTGTACACCAGGAATTCCTTTCATTTTGCTTGTGTTTTCCTTTGGATTGAAACAGTATCTTAGCCAGCTGAATCACATTTGAAAAGCCACACACCACCATATACCTAGGACAGTCTACAGACTGCAGCTTTGGGAGGGAGGTGAGCAAAAGTGATATTTTTGGTCAAAGTAGCCATGAAACTGCCAAGCACATCGATGTTCCCAGCAGCCGCCAGGCATCACCAAGCCAGGGCTTCTGGAGGGCAGAGCTCTCGGTCCTGCAGCCACACTTCTGCACTCTGGGAAATGGGAGCTTCCAGACGTTTGGCCCAACTGTTTCTTCACTGAGCTTCTGAAGTATCTAGGCTCTTTGCTGAGGACCTAAGAGGTAAACACCAGTTACTGCTGGGACTTCCACAGTTTTCAATGTCTTGGGTCCACAGCACCAAGTGTGGAAGTGCAGGGATATCGTTTTTTTTCTGCAAGGAGTATCCTCAAGTAACAGGTCCCCCTTCAGCCCACTGTGAGTCCTGATGGCCCCGTGATCAGTCTTGCATTTACTGAAATCAGACCAAACCTGAAATGTTTCAAATGAAAGATTTTGCAAAAATCTTCTGACCATGTCACCTTCTCCCACCTACCCCTCATTTCACCACCAGTTTGCTGCTTGGGAAGAAGCCGTGTCCTCTGGGATCCACAAGGAGGGACAAGAAGATATGTGGGGGGCGAAGAAAGAAGCAGGTACAAGTAAAGCTTGACTTGTCGTAGGCCTGATTCTCACTTACATTTGTGAAGAGCAATAGGATAACAGCAACAACAGCAGAGAATAATACCTCTTTTGTAGACAGAGGGTAGTTCTCAGCCCCTGAATGTGACTGTGCGATTGTCAGCAGGCTGTAACCCTGTGGCACACGTAGTTCACAGCAGCCAGTTGAAGGCTTGGCGTGCAAGCCTTGCCCCAGTAACGAGCAGTGACAGATTTCATGGCGTGTTTTCCACCACCGCGCAATTAGTCAGATGATCCCATAGGCACGACCAAGGAAGGTAAATGTGAGGGTAGATGATAGGGATGAAGTAAATGATTAAACGGCCTTCAACTAAACCTGTGACCTCATTCCATCATAAATAGCAAACAGTGAGTGACCTTGTGCGTGAACCAAACAAGCTGGCAGGGCTAGCTGGGCACGCGAGACAAAAAAAGCACATTGCCTGCATGCTTGGGCTGCCGCAACATGCAGCGTGCAGCAGCAGTGTGATGATCTGCGTTGCAGCTGGGTCCCAGAACTACTCAGTGGCCTTCCCGGGGAGACGATCAGGCTTCTTCCACCAGTAACTCAGCAGCAGCTGCTGACTATGGAGAGCCAAGAGGCAGCACAGACACCTGCATTGCCGCTGCAGAGCAGAAAGCAACAAAAAGGCAAGAACACACGAAAAAGAAGTCGCTTTCCAGAAGTCACTTTCCAGACTTCCCAGCTCCAAGTGATCTCATGATGTTAAGGATCTTTTCCAACCTAAATGATTCTATCATTCTGTCCTGTGATTCTACAGTTTAGTGGCTGATGGTTGGAGGCGATGATCTTAAGGGTCTTTTCCAGCCTGAAGGATCCAAGTGCTGAGTACAGCACTCCAACTCAGGAGCCCGATTCCAGGCTCCTCTGCCTTCATCACAGAAACATCCGCAATATCCTTTAAGCTCTAGAAACTGTGTCCAAGAGGTGTCTTTGTATTTCTAAGAGACTAGAGTCACCAGGGAGAGGCAGCGGGATGAGAACAGGTCTTCTTTGTTCCCCTTCCCTCTCAGCATTGCTTCTCTATGGCTAATTACAATGGGACCCCAGTCCATTTTATTAGCAGCTGTGGACGTGAACAAACCACGCTGTCCTGTGACACTTTTCCTTTCCCAAGGACCAAGCAAGAAATGCTGTTTTCCAAGCCTGTCCCATTTCATTCTCTGGTAACCACATAAAGATACTTTCCATTACCCGACTGTGTGGGAAAGGCAGTCACCTCAGCAGACAGATCTGTGGCATTTGCTCCTTAGGAACACTGAAATACAGCACTTCAAAATCCTAATGAAGACAGAGTTTGCTGCAGCTTTTAAGGCATAATCAGATACGATGAGTTTCTGGAAGGAAATGTGCACAACTGTGCTGGTCTATACAGGAACTAGAAACTGCTACTGAAGACCAGAATCCTGTGACTGAAAGATTGCACAAGAAGCTGCAAATAGGAAAAACATGGGCAAAATAAAGTCATTTTGACCTCACTCATAGCAGGCCAGCTTGAACCAAACACACATTTATCTTCCCCTCGTTTTTTTTGTGTTGTAATCCTTACCGTTGAAACTGGGCACTCCTGTTACCTGCATAAACAGATGACTATCCTTTAGTGCTGAGCTTTCTAAGCATCAGAAGAATTGCCAGTTCCTCCCCTCAAACCTCCTCCTTCGGTCAAGTCAAGGCTAAACCTTCTCTGCCGATGACTCCATGCCTGAGTCCTGTTAGACCCTTGGCCTCAGAGATACCTACTGACAAGGAGGTCCACGAGCAATCAGCTCCCTGCATGGCAGAGCGCTTCTTTTTACTTACTTTAGAGTTTGTCACTTTTAAGCTTCACTGAATGCTCCTTGTTCCTCCCTGACGGTAGAAGAGAATTTCTTGCTCGGCAGAGCCTCTGCCTTCGCTGTCTGTAACCTTTTATCATCTCACTTCTGATTCATCTGATTAATCTCCTCTCCAAGGTAAACAGTCCCAATCTTCTCAATCTTGTGCTATATGAAAGTTTTTCCATATCTGTTTAAAAACTGATTTAGGTAAACAGTTAAAAACTGACTCTGTTAGCTTAGCTTATACCTATAAATTACCTGTGCATATTAAATTTGCATTAGCTAGGTTTCACTGAATTAAGTGTATCCACACAGGGTTTTTCATCAAATTCTTTAAGTCGTTTTAAAATTATACCTTTTGTTAAAACAGAGCAAACTAAGTGTAGTTAGGCCACAGACGGTTCCTGATCCCCAAGGACTTCCAGGAAGAATTCAGGCAGTGCTTTGGGAAAGCACCCCTCCAAGTTACTAACCTCTGTTATCCCAAAATTCACAAAGCCCCCATGCTCAGCAGAGAGCAATTCTTCAGGAATATTTTCCATCATCAGCACAGGGATTTGTTACAGAATTAACTTAGCAAGTTTTATCTTGATAGCACCACCGTTTATGAGAGATAGTTTATTGCCTAGGCGAGTCAAACTGCTATTAAACCACAGATATTAATTTAGCTGCAAGTGAGCTGCCCTATTGTACCCAGAACACAACAGAGATATAATGAAATCCGCTATAAAATTAATTCTGAAAATATCAAATGCAAGCATTGTTAAGTTTAAACAAAGGATATTTGCTAGTTCATTCCAAGACTTAGCTGCATTCAAAAATCCAGTGCAAACTGGCTTTCACACACACACCAACACACATACACACTTCTGCTCATGGAATAAAACTTTTAAATTACGGCTATTAAATGCATGGTATTTCTTAATGATAGCATTCATTGTTAAACGCATAATAATATATTTGACAGAGGGAAAAAAAAAAAAAAAAAAAGAGGAATTTATCGAAAAGCTGCCAATGGATTGAATAAAAAAGTGCTCTCCTATAGAAGGCAACGTCTTTATCTACCAGACTACAAAGTGCTCGAGTGTTTCACAAGGAATTCAGAGGTACTATTTTGCAACAGAAACTAACCGAGAGTTACAAAGAAGCAGATAATTCTAAAAATCCCATGTACAGGTCACCGAGTTGAAAGAAAGTAATTTCCTGCTTTAACGTCAGCATCTGCTATGTATGCATACAAAATTTTCATGCAAATCGGGCTTCATTTACTGTATAGTTTGTCTTATTTAATTAAAAGGGAAAAAAGGAAAGAAACAGAAGAACACCGACTCCCCTCCATGTTGCCTATTAAGTTGTTTTTGCCTATTAAGCCGTTTCTGCCAGGAGGAGCCTCGCTACGGTGCTTCCATTGAGGCTAATCGCAGAGGAGAGTTGTGGGCACAGCCACGAGCCTGGTGCTTCGGGTAGGGAGAGCGGCCACCCAGCCTGTCCATCAGGCTCACCTCTATTCACCCAGTAATTGCTGCGCTCTCCGGAAAGCTGACTAGACCCATCATGATCTCAGAAGGCTAGTTATCCCCTACTGAATCGTTTGGGAAATTGGTAATTAATATGGGTAATAGAAAAGCAGCGGATGGCAGAGCGCTCAGCCCAGAGGCCCCACTTTCACCGTGTGCTGAAGCAGCTGGGATGTGCCCTTGTCCCCATTACAGCCATGGTCCTGCAGGGCTGCCCCTTGTTCACACTGCCCCGTGTCTGCCCCACATGCCGTGCCCTTTTGATGTTCCTATAGCCCCCATTGCTCCTTCCCCAGTGGGAAATGTGCCAGCAGCCTCCTGCCCTCGGCTGCTGAGCCCAGCCTGCCTGCCAGCCCACCTCCCTGCCCACCCTGTCTCTCCAGGGCTTGCAACGTCTCCTCTTCCAAGTCACACCTCCTCCTCCTACTCCAAAGCCTGTTTTGTGGGAATGCGGAACGCATTTGTTGGCTCACCGGCCCCTAGAACAGCGACTGCTCATTCAGTAATGCTCGCACAAGACTGGAAAAGACTTGTCATCCTCTTACTGTCTGGCACTCCGTTACTAGCTTATTACTGTTTCCCTCTGCAGTACAGGTCCAAATTGGATGTCAGACACAGCAAAATGCCAGCAAAAGCTCCGGTTCACAGTCAGTAACCAGTCAGCGGTCACGGTCCAAGCCCAGCCACATGCTGGCACGTTCCCGTTAGCACAATGTTTGCCCTGAACAAGCCCTTTGCCATTCATCTGCTTGTAGGCAAGGATGAGGGGACATGGGGGATTGCAATACTTCACAATATTTGCAAGGTGCTAACATCCCAGAGCAATGGCATCAGTCAAAAATTTGGGTGGCCACAAGGACAAGCAGACCCTCTTGCTTCGGCAGCCAGGTCTTCACGGGACAAATTCCCATGAAGGTCACACAACCTCCAGTGTAACTGTTTCCTGGTCATCCAAATACTCAGGCAAGGAAGGAAGGGATTAGGTCTGTCAACCTGCAGGTTCCCCAACAGCTGGCCTGTCAAAAACATCCTCCCCAGTCCTCCCCTGCCTACCTGTGCGAGCCACAAACCTTCCCGAGCTCAGCAGAGCCCATCGGGTACAGCCGGGCATCCCTGTGAGCAGCCAGGTTGGCAGCTAAAATATCACCCGGCCATCAGCACAAGCAGCACAGGTAGGGCAAAGGGGAACAACCCAAGATGAGTGCCTTCGGTCGGTGAACAGCTGACATATGGGAATTGGAAAGGGGTTGCCACGCTGCGGCAATTATAAAAAGGCTGAGGCTCAGCTGAAAGAGCTGACAGTTGGAAGTTGTGCCCTAGCACAAAAGAGAAGAAATGAAAGCGAAATGTGACCGAGCTGTTGTCTTACATACTCGTATTTTGTTGACAAATAAATTTCTCGCTAGGAGAATTCAGCCCTTTCTTAAGAGTGTCACCATCAGCTGCTCACAGCGATGCGACCCGCACCTCTTACAGACGTGCTGCTCCTGAAACCAACACGAGAGTGCGAGGACAGAGCACCCTGCTCACAGGCTAACGCTGCGGTATCAACAGCAACTTTGGACATCACCATGCAACCCTTCTACAAGTAATAAATAAATAAATAAATAAAATAAAAAAATAAAAAGACTACTTGGAACTTGAAAGATTGCATTGTAATGAAAGACATCTTTAAACGTATCACCCTAAGAGAGTGCAATTTGGCTGATGGTTACAACTTTAAAATGTATTTTATTTTTAAAACGCTTCAAACCACCGTTCAGCTATTACTCTAGCACTTTACACGAACTACTAACTACAGTAGATTCAGGGTAGATACAGTCTTTTAAGATGTCACTTCCGTAATGCACTTTTTTACAGAGCTCCAAGGCTGTCCTAGATCCAGTTGGAAATACAATTTTACCCTGTTGAAATATACTTTGTACTCTACATACACACACACACACACATAAGTATACAGGTTTCATTGTAGCAGCAATGTTTAAATACACAGGAAGAGCTGGTGTTTACCTTCAACAGCTCAAAATTGCAAGGTCTGATCCCGCAAGT
Organism: Anas platyrhynchos; assembly: GCF_047663525.1. Taxonomy (NCBI): domain Eukaryota; kingdom Metazoa; phylum Chordata; class Aves; order Anseriformes; family Anatidae; genus Anas; species Anas platyrhynchos. The sequence continues at coordinate 117,974,653 of NC_092588.1, forward strand.
GTATAGATGACTGTGAGACAGCAGTGAGTAATTTTACTTAGAGTCACATTCATTTTATACAATTGTCAGGTAATTCATAACAATTCTGGGGGAGTTGAGAGCATCTGAAACTGCACAGATGAAGTTTCATTAAAAAATGAATAAAATCAATCGTCTTCAGCCACAGAACCACCATAGACTGAATTGGAAGACTTGTGGCATCTCCTGCTCCAAGGAAAGATCATTCCTAATTTCAAACCAAATCTCATCGAGGGAGTTTCTGTCTTTTGTTTGGAACAGAGCAAGATTTGGACTATAAATGTTCTGTAATTGTGGTATTTTAGCAAACTTTAAACACCCAAATTTATTTTAAACAGTGATCTGTGTTCCTTCCTTCCTTCTTTTTCCTCCAGTTGTGAAAATTATTCCCAAAATTACACTGGGCAAAACAGTTCTCCTACACCCTTGAAGAGCTTAATATAGAGACGTGAGTTTCAATTTCCCATTCATGCTATGGCATGCCCTTCTGCTAGGTATGTAAATCCAAGAATCCTTTAAACTGCTACAGCCCCAGCAATGGACATGACTACCTCGTCTGCTCCTACTAATCCCCGGCCCTCTGGGTTGTTTTTAACAGTCTGCACCTCCCCTCTCCCTCCTGTGCAGCTCCTACTCCAAACAAGTTTTACTCGGTCATAAATCATTCCAGGAAGGGAAAACAGAACATGCTCTTGAGCCTGTGAAAAATGGGTGACAAGCTTCCTTTGCCAGAAGGATGCAAAATTTGTCCTTAAGACTACCAAGAGTCAAAAATTAGATCTCGGTGTTTAAAATGTTGGTGGCATTTTAGAAGGGCTTTTCCAAAATGCATGTTGTGGATTTTTTTTTTTTTTGTTTTTTTTTTGTTTTTTTTAATTTAATAGCTCATTAGTTCTTTCGACCCTTGTAGAGCAGGGTCAAAGTGCCCAAGTGCTTAAACTGCTTCCTGGCGAGATACAGCAATACCCACACCAAGGGTGCAGCCTGTGCCCCTGCTCCTGAGCCCACGGGAGCACTGCCAGCACACCCTGGCACTGGTTTGGAAGATCAGCAACCACACCACAGGTCAGAGGTGATGCTTTGTCCCCCACTAAGGCCAGCACTTCACTGGCACCCAGTACCACCTGGACAGAGGACAATACCCAAAGAGAAGTTCACCAGTGGTGAACGTGCCCCGAGATACTTCGGAGCAAGCAATGGCCTGCCATACAAGCAGGTCCCAGTCCCTCACACCTGCTAACAAAGAGAAGGATGAATAAACTGCCTTGTTCTTCTTTTCCTTATCTTTGCACCTAAAATTCATCAGTAGATCCCATTGCCGCATTTATGCATTTTCTATTGCTTGGGCTTGTGTATGTTTTATTATTCTTGCCTAGCTGTTGCACGTGTGCTTTCTCCTGTTACTTTTATGCACCGTTATAATGTAATAAATCTTACTCGGAAGCAGAACTTAGCATTTACCTTTACTCTACATGTTACGTATACTTCTGCTCAAGCACCCAGCAGCTCGGTGCTCAGCACATTTCTGTGCTTATCCTTAGGTAACTCACCTTTTCAGCTCTCTGCAGCAAGCTTGGCTTTCAGAGATCCTGCCTGCGACTGCTCAAGTCCTGTACTCCTTGTGTTTTGTTTTCTGGGGAGGTGTGACAGCCTCTGCCACGGCACTGCAAGGGAACCTGCCACGCACAACAAAGCGAGGAGCACAGGGCATGCTGAGACTGTCGATACCACAGAGCTGCGTGTCAGCGGGTGCAACCGCTCTGACCTGCATCTTAAAAATTGCAGAGGTCTACCTGTGACTGCTGTGGTATCCATAAGACCCACCTAAAACTTTCCTTTATGTAGGTGAGAAACAGATCACCAGCATCACCAGATGAGAGAGCAAAGCTTTAGGCACCTGTTAACTGCTGTATCCCTGCCTGCCTGCTCCTAGTTCTTAGCAATACCATACAGTTGACAGAAAGTGCCTGCTATCTATGGTTTTCTACTTCTCATGGCCCTAGTCTCTTCCAGTTATTACCACCAGATGTGAATATATGAATAAGGAGGTGTCCTGACGTGATCGTGGGTGACATGCACAGACACTGGGGAAATGCAGGCCAGCGGTGCAGGCTGCCACCTCTTTGCTGACACTGACTGTACCCGCAGAGAAAACCAGCATGCTGGATGCTTCCGAGGTACTGAGAAGAAAGCCACGGTCTGTGGGACAGTGTGATCCAACAGATAGCCTGTTGTGGGGCTGTAGGTCTAACTCTAAAGCAATAGCAGTTATGGGTAATTGAGACTGCACTACTGGCTAAGAAAGAGCTTAGTCGCTATTCTGCATGCAGTAGCACGTGAAAGGAAGTGACTACAAAACACCACCTACGGAGAGAAAGGTGGTGGGTCTTACAAACAGGCAGCACATGCACAGAGCAGAGCAGACAAAAACCAGAGCCTTGTTCCTGCCCTGAGCAACATTTCCCAGCACCGAGTGAATCCAGCTCAGATGCGGATCTGGCTGATTTTCTCGTGACAGTCCTGTGGTACGACCCTGCTGGTAAAGACTCCCTGAGCCACGCTGACCTTGATTGGCTCTGACTTTCTAGCCTCTACATGGCTTCCCTTAGAATCGATTCATCATTTATTTATCTTCTGCAAGGAGTGTGTCCTCTTGACATGTTCGGGAAGTGGCACGTTCAAGTCCCCACTCTAAGGCCTCCGTGTAAAACCACAATAGCAGGCGACAGGGAGCTTCCATCACACCGGCTGCATCCCTGCTGTGGACAGCAGGTAAAGTCATGTTGGGGATGAATGTCAGAGTCTTCCTTACCGACTTGCTCCTCTTGAAAACGTATGGCTTTCCTTCCCGTTAAGCTTGCTGGCTTCCTCCCTTCTCCCTCTGGAAACATAGCCATGGCCCCCTCCAAACTTAAGAACTCCCTGCTTAAATAAAAATTTCCCCAAGTGCACAACAGGCACTCTTTAACTGCGCACACTTAAGCGACTACAGAACATCTGTGGACGCGTCTTTGAGGCCGTGCCAGCAAGCTCCCCATTTATTTCCCCGTGTCCATCTTAACAGCCCTCTGATAACGGTGTGCCATTTCCTGCGCCACACGGCGCGCACGGATGTGGATGGCGGTGTGCGCGGTGGCTGCCCCGCTGAAGGCACAAGTCAGTTTATCACCTGGAAAGTTCGGCGTGTCTCCCTGCCAGGGTAAAGCCAAAACTTGCTTCCAGTTGTAAATCAGTTCAAACAGACGCGCGCGCACACTTCTCATTCCCTGCAACTGGACAGACCTTCCTGAAACCGCCTATTAGATCTGGGAAAATTAGTCCAAGTCCGCATCATATGAGAGCCATGGGAGAGGTAAGGCAGGATAAAAAATGGAGATTGCTTCAATTTCTCAGATCTTTGGGGGTATCCTTTCTAGCTACTCATATCTCAAAGCCAGCTAACCTAAATATTTTTGTATCTGTTGGCTTTGGCAAAAGCTCACTGTTGCCTTTTATTAGATATGAAGCAATAGGTGGGATGGAGGGAGCCAATTAATTATTAAAGTGACTTTCACATACTTTGAAAGTCTGCATGTCCTCGAAGCACACTCAATAAAGTTAACAAGGCTAACCGGGGCACTGTATAATGTCTGTGAAGCCTAGATATGCATTTTGTGAACTCCAGGAGATTCTGTTGTATGCTTCCTTAACTCCACATGGACCCAATACACACTTCATAAAGCTCTTTCGTCTCAAAATACAAACCTTACAAGCTCCTTCCTTCCAGTCCTACTCTGAAGTTGCTGTTTTCAATTAGCTTTCCAGCCAGGTCTCCCTCTCTGCCCTCCACGCCACTCCCTTTCACTCTTCATTCACCTTGAGAGCAGAAGGTTTTTACATCCTGTCCCCACATAACGTGCTCACCTGCCCATCCGTGAGGACCTGCAGTTATCCTTCCTGTGGTACGTCTGATAGACACAGTAACTATCTCAAGGCACTAACACACTCTTCAAATTCTCAGCACAGCACAATGAGTGCCTATTATACCATGGCTAATATCTAATATCATACTACTGCTAAATATAATAGCTACAGCAACTATTTTTGCTAGATATTACTCCTTTAACCCCCCTTCCACACTTTACTTGAGCATATCAGTTTGGATCCACGAGGTCTCCTCCAACGGGCTCCTGGCAGTGAGTATAGATTAGTAATAACCTCGGTGAGACAAAAGTCAGCAGTCAGTAGTGAAGAAGAGGTGTCAGTGGTGCTCGAGGCACTCGTTGAAATTAATTAACATAGGCCCTGTTAGCAGAACAGGCGTAGGTCCCACACCGTTTTATTTTCACTCTCCAGCCAGTGATACCAATCCTTCGCAGGAGGTCTAGAACTAAGTGGAAATACATCTACAATACAATAATCTGCCCGCAGCATTTCCAGTTGTTGATCGCACTGTCTCTTTGACCAAGTTGAGCAGAACATCTTTTCGGAAGGAATAAACTCTGAAACTATAGGCCAAGGTGATCGAAAGAGTGGACTCTGACACCAAGGGAACAGTAAGTGTATTAACCAAGCTTTGGGGCTCGAGTCTGTAATTTTTATTCACCCAACACTTGTTTTTCAATCAAGGAAACTATTTCCATTCTGCTTCTGTAACAAGATTGGTCTTCACGTAATCGAATGTATAATGAAAATAACAGCTGTATTTAAACTCATGGCAGAAGCCATTAGGCATGGAAGAATTTCTCTTTTTCTAGTAAATCATGGCTGTCTAACAAATTTTATACATGGCAGTCCTCGTCCACACTAGGAGCCAAATTGTGCCTTGTTTTATCCCAGTTAAGACGGACTGGTTACTATAGTTTCTGGAACAATTCTTATTCCCCTTATAGCTCAGAATGCAATTTGGGGAAATGAAACAACAGACAGAGGAGACTTCCAGAGCCACGGAGAAATGGCGAGGAGTGAGGAAGGAAAGAAACAACTGTAGAATACTTAATATTTATAATACCTTTCAGGTCTGTCCCTTTTTCTTTATAATGTTTAAACATCCCATTAGCACTTGATCCAAGCACTGCTTCCACGGAAATTATCATCGGTGCCTGTGTTGCCATTTTTTTCCTATTTACAGCTGCAGTCCCATTTTCTTTAGTATTTGGGTATTTTCTGAGCCCCGGCTTGTTAGAAACTAATAACTCTACTGAGACTGTGCAAATTTTATGCCCGTACTGGATAATTACTCCTGGCAGCTAGTCACTACGGAGACCCACCTAGCACAAGCTGCTGGGAAATAATCCCAGCCGTTATGTGAGCAGCACGGCTACAGCCAGGCAGAGAAGAACCAGAGAGGGAACCAAACAAAAACTGAACCAGTCCACACACCAGTCGCTATACTTCGTTCTGAGCTGTTAAGTAAAACTCAGCCTCAGAATGGTAAGGACTACAGTGCAACACAGCACGGTGAGCTTTAACCACAGATAGAGGTGGTGTAAAAACACCGAGAGCACCTAGCAAAACACTGGGAATAGCATGCAACAGCACGGGCATTGTTCTTTTCTAGCTTCATTGATTATCCATTGTTTGGAGCCTCGGATTCGTTACAAGCTGGCACTCAACCCTTGGCCAGGAGTTCCTGTGAATACTGGGCTTTTGAGAAGGGCATGCCATGCCCTGGCCGAGCTCCGGGCTGTCATGTGCAGTCTTGAATAGGGCTGCTTTCCAGTCAGCGTGCATAAGCACGGCTACATACCACTATATCTGAGTCGAGGCAATGTCCCAGAGCAGATAACAATGCCCTTTTCAATGCTGCATCTTCCCCTGAGTGGGAATCCTCGCAGCCCCTCTGCAGCCAAGACAAATTTGCCATTAGCCAGAGAGCCAGGCTTCTGCAAACAAAATTTGTGGTTCTGTTTCTGATGACTCAAGAGTGTTGTTTAGCTCCCACCCATGATGTTCATTGTTTATGTCCCTGGATTTGTTACACAATCAACTACATATGCACTTCATTTCACTCTGTGCTAACTGTGAGTAGTACTTACTTTTCATAAAATCTCTGCATCGCCATGTACATCGCTGTGTTTACCCCAGGAACCTTCCAGAGTATGATCGGCTTTTCAAGCTTCATCCACTTATTGATCAGCTGGTTGAAAAATTTAAACAGCTGCTCGCTCTTTGCCAAAACATTTCTCATGCAATTTATTTAAGGGGAGAACTGTTTTAAATAGCAGACTCTTCTTTCAGATGTCTCAATACTGTGTCAGATTTTCAAGAACCTTTCCTATATGCTGTCACATATGTTGTTTTAGTACAGACACTGGCAGAGTGCAGAAGTCAGCTCCTCCTTCCCCAGCCTTATGCTTTAACTCTAACATAAACCAGTGCAGGACCTCATTCTCCACACCCTAGGCTTTTAGTATGTCACTACAAAATATATTTTAAATGTGCATTTATTCTACTTCAGGTAACATTATTTCCCATATCAATAAAAGGAAGAATAGCAGAATAGGAGATAGCAAGTAATTCTGGAGCTATGAAAATTAGGAGGCCTGAGTCCCAAAATCTCTTCTCCTTACAGATTCTCTGATGTCTAATATAGTGAGTTCATTAGTCTTGCCTTCAGTAGAGGTACTAACACTTTGGTTTTTTCTTCTCTCCCTGTCTCTCTTTCTATTCTTCTCATCTCTTCTCATCTGCTAAGTTTTGTAATAAGGCAAAATCCTAGGTTCATCTAAGGATTCTCTCTCTAGACAGCAAGAGGAGTGTGAGAGGCAGAGTACATGAAGCGCATGGAAATGCAGAGGTAGCCCTGCCTGCAAAGCAAGGCTCTCGGTTCACAGTGAATTACGTCTCCTGACTTTTTTAATCCGAAATGTTTTAAATTCTCCTCAGGGCAGATGGCCCCTGGGCCCCTCTCCCTGAACCCTGTCAGTGGCATGGTGAGGAGCTTTGCCGCCCGCAGCAGCGATGCAAAGGGCCAAGCCCCTTTCCAGAGGCACCGGCCATGCACTGCAACTGTGACTTGGCAGCCTGCAGGACAAGGACCCGAACACGAGGGGCTCAGCATGGCCTGGGTGTGTGGTTCTGGGTCAGACTCACCACCACGCAGTCAGCCACCAGGCGCTGGGAGCTCGGGAAGAACAAGGTGCTAGTGCTGGGCGAGCTTCTCTTCCGACAACTTCATAAGGAAGACATGGAGCTATGCAGATCAATACGTATGTCATGACGGCCCAGAGCAGCAAAGAGCAGCTTAGGAATGAAGGACAAGTGCTTGAAAGTGCACGTGGTAAAGGCAGAGTAGATATTGCTGGGCTGAGGAATGATTTCTGGAACATTCTTAGCAATGAGTTAGAGGAAAAGCCATTGTTCTTCGGCTCTGTCCACACTGTAAAGATACACTGGGATTTCTCTCTGACACCAAACTCTCAGGATAGCAACAGCCACAAGTAAAATTTTCTCCCATCTCTGGGTGGGAAGAATTTGTCCGTCCCTGACGGCCCTGAAGGCAGCCAACGGCCTGACCTTGACTGTTCGTGTCTGCATTACGTCTTGGCAGGACCGCAGCCCATGATACACCTGGCAAGAGGCCTTCAGCACTTGGAAGCTCCCACTAGAACAAGATGTTGCATTTTACACAATTATATGAAGCTGTTAACATATAAGAGAAGCTGCTACAATCAGCAACTGGTCCTATTGTCTCTGCTTTCTTTGTCCTACCCGTTCTGGACTGGTCCCCTTATCCACTGCTGATTGCAGTTTCAGCCTCTGGTTCTTAACTTCAGGTTGTTCAGTGGGCTGGGTTATCTGAAAGAACATCTACACCTCCAGGGAAAGACAGTGGCTGAGAACTACTCTCCTGTGCACAGCAGTACTGCCTGTGGTAAGAGAAGCACGTCTGACCTGAGACTGGACTGGCCTCCCCCAAGAAAGAAACTTCCCAGCTTGTGCTTCGAGCACCAACTGCATTTCTCAGGCTTTGTCTTCCTTGAAAGGCAAACACATAGGTGCATACAGCTTCTCAAACCAAACCAAACTACATGCATAAGAGAAGTTATTAAAAGAGAATTCGCCCTGAAGATCCTCTCACTCTTCCTGAGCCCTTGCTTGTGGAAGACGGGTGAGCAATCACCTTCATGTTGATGGCAGCAGCCCTGTAAATACACCAGCGGAAGGCTCTCAGATGCTGACCATTAGCTTTGTAGCACACCACGTGCTCGGCAGAAGAGAAATCCCAAGCTAATACTGAGTGCTTTTCCCCAAAGCACTCAGCTTTCCCCTCCAGGAGCTCACACCTGAGCACCACTCACACAGCGACGTCGCGGAGGCGCATTCAGGGAAAAGGCATCCAAATAAGCCTGCCCAACACTTCAGACCCCTTATAGCAAACCCTGGCAAATTGTTTCTGAACTGGAATACAATGTACCCAGCCTAGATAGGTTTGCTTTTGCTGTAACCTTGGTGTGCTCATTTCCATGTAAATACACAGAAGGTTCTTCACCTTGGAGCTATTCCGCGGGGTTTTCATATCTGGGATGGAGGCATACAGCGAAAGCTCTGGGTGTGCTTGTAAACCATCCGTGCTAAATGATTTCTGCAAACCTCAGACACGCCGAGGGAAACCGAGAACAAAACAAAATGATCTTATTGGGGTGTGCAAGCTTACTTCTGCAAATCCCTGCAGAGCAACAACTTTTGGAGGGCCTGGCAGCTTCAGCATGTGGAAAGACTGTGTGTAACACGCTGGCTGTGGCTGAGGGCTTCGAAGTCCTAGCTGGAGGCAGCTCCCCTGGGAAAACTCTGGCCATCCTGTCAGCTGCAGCAGGTTACCTGTAGCCACCATGCATTGGTCAGAGATAACTTCAAGGCAGAAGGATGGGGAGGAGGCAACCCAGGTCTTCCTCCAACAAAGCACTTAAGTGTACACTTAAGGGTGTCAGCATCCCAGCTGAAGACAGTGGGACACATTTCAAGTTATCTACGTGTTCCAAAATTTTACCCAAGTTCAAAAGAAAATAAAAAATGAACACACGGCAGGTAAAAAAAACTATATCCGTATAAATGGCACCACAGTCATACCTTCCACTGAAATAAGAAATAATTCAGTTAATTCAGCAATGTTCCTTTTGGACAGTGACAAAAAGTACTTTTTTTAGAGCACATATGATGTGACCCACTTCCGTTTAGGTGGAAGCTCTCTTTTTACCTCTGACGGAAACGGAGCTGAATGACAAAATGTAAGGCTCTTTGTAATTCAAGAGTGATCCTAAAAGGCACACCCGGCCAGTGGAATCATGAGATTTTGTAAAATCTTAGTATTTAGATACTGATAGGCATTCACGTGTCAGGAAATCAAGCTTGCACGTTCTTTACAATTTCCACGTGGAGCACTTCCACTTCTAGCATGCACCAGGGTGCCCAGGGCATTTGTTTAAGGGTCAACCACACAACGGTACTGTTATTTCAGCCCATTGAGAAAGTTCCTAGCAAATGATGGTTCGAGCAATTTGTGGGGGGGTTGTTTTATGGCTGTAAATATTTTTTTCACGATACTGTTGGATTTTACTGCGCCTTTAATGTGTTTCCCTCTTCTGATCATATTTCTAGTGCCACTATTTTACCAGATACCTGAAGTACTTTTGCACTACTAAGAGGTACCGCTTGCCCTGGGACAGCATCCAGAAAAGATACATATACATTTAGGGAGGTTTGAAATATCAAAGCACTTCCCAAAAATACAAGCTAAAGTCATTGCAAGCACTTTGGCAACGGCAAGCCTGGAGAAGCTGATATTGAATTTAAACAAAAAAAAAAAATGAAGGGGGGGGGAATTTATCACCGTACTTTTGCATGGCTACAGCTGTGGGGAAAAACGCAGCACTTTTCTTTCTACGTCCAAAAAATTCAGGCAAATGCAAAATAAAACAGAGCAACACTGTTAATTATTGTTAATTGCAATACTGCAGGACGTTAATTAGCCATACCATTGATAATCAGGCCTTCCCTAGTATTCATTCACCTTCAGTCACACATTGTTTGCCTTCCTCATGTCCGCGACCGGTACAACATTAGACAGGCTGTGTGGCACATCCGAAAGTAGCATGGATTTCTGCTGATGGCAGGGTTTTTAAACGCTCAAGGCGCTGGCACAACCAACTCGCGTGAACGGCAACCTTGGCTCTCCATTTTAATTACGGGGAAATAATGCATGTTCAATTCCATCAAGGAGCGTGGTGCAAGGGAAGGGATCCGAGGAACAATCGCCGACACGCAGACCGTTCAGCTCTGTACAGTGCCATGCAGTGACGACAGAATGAAATATTCAGAACCTCGGGGGAGACGAAATTCTGCGTGCATCTACCACGATACGAAAAGCACCAGGTATCGTTTTCAGAACAGAACCCCCCCAGATCCACCTTCCTGAGCTGCACAGGCCCTGCTCGAGCGATCGGTCTTGGATACTCTCCGTGCCTTAAAACAATAGGCTGGATTTTACCGAGCAGTGACAAACCTAAAAGTGGACGAGGTGAACGCCACGAACCTGGGGGTCTCCGGCTACAGAGAGCGTTTTTCCAAAATGCCCAGCGTTTCGGAGGACGATTGCAACTCCGGCCATGCGGACGCGTGGCGTGCCACCGCCGCTGCATGAATTTATTGCATCGCTGCTTTGCATTCCTTCATTGTGCCACCCTTCGCAACAGCACAAAACTCGAGGAAAACTAGTTGAAGAAACGCGGCTGGAACCCAGCAGGCTGCAAGGCTTCTTTTTGGCTGCTTGCAATCCGTCTCCCCGGGTTGCGAACCTATTTCGGGGCGCTCACCCTCCCGGGGAGGACCGCTGGGCTTTCAGCACGCCCCACTTTCGGGCAGGCGGCGCCGGCGGATCGCGCCTCGCCACCGCCCGACTATCGCGACACGGCAACGCCACGACTCTCCCCTCCTCGCCCTGAGGGGGCTTCCCAGGCTCCGCTCACCGCCGAGATCCCACCGGGATGCCTGAAGGGCACCGCAGGGGGGTGCCCGCAGACAAAAGCGCCCGGTGGCAGCGCTCGGCGCTTTTGTCTGCGGGCACCCCCCTGCCCTCGGCGGCGCCCCCTGCCCAACCAAGCCCCCCTCCGGCTCCGGGGGCGGCTCCCCCAGCCCCAATTCTCTCCCCTCGTTCCCGTGGCCACGGCGGGGCGACGATGACACAGCAGGCCCTCGGAGCGGCGGGCGAGGGGGGCGAGGGGCACGGGGTGTGGGGGGGAAGAAGGAGCGAGCCAAACTTCCTCGGCGGCCGCCCCCCCCCCCCCCCCAATCCCGGCGCCTCCCCGCCCCGCCGCCCCCGTGTCCTCAGCCAACCTCCGGCGCCTCGCTGCACAAAGGGCGGCCCCGGGGGCGCCGGGGGGTGTCGCGGAGGGGAGCTCACCTACCTTCTTGTCGTCCTTGTCGCCGCCGTGCCGCCGCTCCGGGGGCCCGCTGTCGGCGGCGGCGGAGGGGCCCGTGTCGGCGCCGGGCTGCCCATCGCGGGGCGGCGGGCGCTGGTGCGGGCAGGCGGCTGAGCCCGCCGCCGGGGGGATGGGCTCCGGGCACGGAGAAACTCCCTTAACATCCATCTCCATCTTCCAGCTCACTGCGTGGCGAGACAAAAGCAGGCGAACACTTTCCACACCACCCCGCGTCTCTCTCTCTCTCTCTCTCTCTCTTTGGCTTTTCTCCGTTCGCTCTCTCTCTTTTTTTTTTCTTTTTTTTTTTTTTCTTTCTTTCTTCTCCCCCCCCCTCCTCACACACACACACACACACACACACAGCACCTCAGGAGGCCGTGACACGCATGGCTCCGGCCGCCTCCGCCGCACCGAGCCGGCGGCTGCAAGCCTCCCTTAGGTCCTCCACACTTTTGTGCGAGCCTCAGTGTGTGTGTGTGTGTGGCTGTGTGTGTGTGTGTGTGTGTGTATGGCTGTGCCCTCGCTCCGACGGCCCCCAGCCGCCCCCCCCCGGCACGGCCAGGCGCTCACCCAGCCGCTCTCTCGCCCCCCTGGCAGCCCCCGGCCGTGCCCCTGCCCCTGCCCCTGCCCCTGCCCCCGGCCCGGCCGAGCCCCCGGGGCCGCGGCCCCGCACACCAAGTTCGCGGCAGGCGGCGGGGGCCGGCCCGGGGGTGGGGGCGAGGGGCAGCCGCCGGGGCCGGGCGGGGAGCTCCTGACCAAAACCCGGTCATGTCAAGGAAAAAGTTAAACCCCCCCCCCCCCCCTTCTTTTCTTTTCCTTTCCTTTCCTTTCCCTCCCCTCCCCCTGCCCACGGCCCAGGCAAGCGCAATACAGCAAAGCGAAACGAGCGGTTTCCGACCTGTGCGAGGTGCCGGCGGCGAGAAGAGCCGAGCATTGAGCCGGTTGTTGCCTTTATTTTATTTTATTTTCCCCCTTCTTTCCCCTCCGGTCCCCCCCCCCCCTCCCCTCACAGCTCCCCCCCGGCACCAGCCGCTATGGCAAATGGGGGCTGCTCGGAGCGGTTGTGTGGGACTGGAGCTCCCTCTCGCTCAGGCTGCCGGCGCCACGCAGCACTGCACAAGGAGAGCCGGGCTGAGGAGGAAAACAAGAGCGGATTCAGGCAGGAAAGCTACAGCAGGACCAGCTCTCCCCAAAAAATAAAAGAGAAAGCCGAAAAAATTTTTAAAAAATCGCGTGGAAGCTGTTAAATCGGTCGTGACCGCAGCGCGCACGCGATGACTTCGTTCCTCGCGTTAGCCTCCTTCTCAGCCTGAAGTTGGACATGGTAGGGAAAAATGCAATCTCATTAAGAGTGTTTAACAGCAAACCCAGAACCGCCTCGGTGGTGCCTGAGCCAAGGCACCGCTCCAGCTACTCCCCTCTTCATTGCAAGCAAGTGCACACCGAGCGCGGAGCAGATCACTCTTAAATCAGGGCACCACCAGGTGACCAACCCTAAATATATCAGCACATTGTCCTGGGAGCAGCTGCTCCAAAAGTTCATTGAAAACCTCCACAGACAGTCTGCAGCACCAGGATACACCTCTGCCCCGTATCTGCCCTATCTGAGCAGGCACTGACCTCTGCAGCCAAGACTCCTCGCTCCGCAGGCACTGGGCCACCTCCTCAGGAGCTGTGTTACACCGGCACAGAATCTGTCCCCGGGTGTGTTGGTACGTGGGTGACCCTCAGGTGTTGCAGGATGCCCGCGTGCTCTTCGCCTTGGGTTCCATTATTCCCCATCAGGATTGTTACTGGGGGAGCTTGAACACGTCTCCTTGCAACATGATGCTTGGACAAAGGGCAAGAGCTAATCTCACAATGGAGAAAAAAATGTCTTTGTCACAAATGTAAGCTGTGTATTAAAACTGCACATCTCTAAAGATCCTTCTTCTATTCTTAAAGCACATCAAGTACTCATGGGCCCTACTGTCTTCCCAGATTGGTGCAAACAGAGCATTTCTACTGAAACTGTCAGCATCAATGTTTAAAGCTGAGGTAAATAATAAGACAATCGAGCCCTGAATATTGCAGATCGTAGTCAAATACTACTTACAATCACTTATTTATAATCATTTAAATATAGCCTACATTTTGGGGTGGGAGGATTTAAAGATCCTGGACACCCACAGAGCTTTAGCCTTGTTCCCAAAGAGCAGTCGTGCATGCTGGGGGGCCTGGCCACACGGCCGTGCTGGCTACAGAACACGTGCAAGGAAGGAATTCGCTGTAGAGATGCCCAAAGTGAAGCTGTGAGCCCATGTGGGTGGCAAGTTACCCCAGTGCCCGTCAGCCTCTACAGTCGCCACCTCCCTCCATGTACAACAGGGCAGCAATGCACGCAGGGGACCAAAGTCTGGGCTCGAGAGCTTTTCCAGGTTGGGCCAAAGCACTTCCAGTAGCACAGGCTGGAAAACGGTGAGGTAGAAGTAAAAATAAAATATCATTCATCCAGGTGCTGCAGCACGCTCTTCCAGGATTACTAATAAATGACATAGAAACCTTCCCGCGATGGGTGATACTAAATAATGCTGTTAGAAAACGGCAATTCCCCATCTACCGTCTTCAGATCTCTAAAGTAAAATTCAAAGCAAACCCAAACCATCTAAAAATAGAGGGAAGCTAACCCAAATACAAACATTTCGCCATGTGCTCTGAAGCTTACTGGGGCTGGACATTGGCAGGGAACCAAGGAAAACTAATTCCAGAGGTGGGGGCCCTTGACTCAGACCGCTCTGCTTCTAATCCTAGAAAGTTTAACCCCCAAAGCCAACAGAAGCTTCTCAGATGGTCTGAGTGAACATGTTCATGCATAAGAAGAGAAGGGCGTACTGACTGTACGAAAGTCAGTACAAAGATCCGTACTTGGCTTTTGAATTCAAACATTTCCTTCCTCTCTTCTTTTTGTCCTTTTATTTTCCCCATCATTCCTTTTTGTACTGGAAAAGGTTTAGCACGCCACTGCGAAAATAAAATTATTACAAACAATTATTACACATACCGCAGTGTTCCCAGCTGTTCTCTGCACAACCCAGGTTTCTGCCCAGCTGCTATTATTTAGTGGATTTCAAGAGAATCCTAAGTAGAACATATTTTCTCAGACTAAGATAAGGGTCTGAAAAATCACCACAAACTTCCATGAGAGAAATGATGATCTTCTGGCCAAACGTACTCTGGGATACAAACAGGAACTACAAATCTAGGAGCATTAACAGATTGGGCAGGAAGACAAAACCTCAACTAGCAGGCTGAGGAGATAAGAGAAATAACCTCCTTCCACACCACTAAGTGGTCCTTCTGATGAGTATCGGGTTCCTTGGGTCCAAGCAGAAGCAACTGAGCTTTCAGCCTGATTTATTTTTGGTAAGTGCTGAGAGAAGAGTGGTACCACAGACCCTAGTGATGCAACAAACCACAGCGCTGAACAGTTAAGAAGTATTGCGTAATGCAAAGTTCTCCGTACCTTCAGCTAACTCAGTACGTATGTCAAGCTACAAACATAACTCTACAGAGTAATATTGGCAGCTGAGGTGGACAAATGGCACCCCAGAGTCCTGCACCAGGTGTCAACAATCCTGGAAGCCAACATGGTGAAAAGCAGAACCCAGGGACTCACCGGAGGACAAGTCAACCTACCCCTGCAAGGCCGTCTGTGTAAGAAAGCAATATTGTGTTCAATGCTCTCCAGATGTGCTGACAGATCAAAAAAAACAAACCAAAAAAAAAAAAAATAGCATGGATGCTTCATCTCATTCACTGTGGTAAAACAGCACATATTTTCAATTCTATATAGAATAACAAACTACGTTACTGACTATGGACTGTCTATAACCATACACAACATGCATTAAGAGTTTCTGAGCCCAGGCCTGTTGTTCATTTTTCAAGAGAAATGGCACTAAAATATTGCTGGTGAAATCAATACTACAATTCATTAGCACATGCTCCATGTTCCTGCATATTTTGCAGCTGTGGGTTGTGCTATAAAACAGGTGTAGGTGACTAAATGGATTCCAGAGAAACTGGCATTTTAAAACACAAAAGCCAAACCTTTCAAGAACAATGACATTCTTCTTGTCTTAAAAAATGAAAATCTGGGAGTGATGAGACTATGAATTTAATTACAGGCCGAGAATCAGGATGACTCGATGGAAAGGGGCAAAGATTTCTTCTAGAACCCGGTGTCATTGTTCCATTCTTGTCTGTGGTTATGATCAGATAGTACAGTGTTCTGTGCAGGCCACCTGGCAGGGGAATCCTCTGTAGTCCTAATTAATAAGGCCAGAAACAATGAGAAGACATACACAAATTCAATGATTTGCCTGAGATCACAGAGTACTCAGATTAGGAAGTATCTATGCCCTTTCCATGGTCTCTTCTTTTGGTCGTTTATCATGTGTTTCATTTAGCAATTTCTTTATCACTTTCTTATGAGCAATTTTAAGATAACTGCTCAGAAATAAACTAAATTATTTATTGATGTTTATTTGCATAGTGTTTCTTGTTCAAAGAGATTTTCATGTCTTTTTCAAGCACATTTATGTTAGTGTGGATAAACTGTAAATGTTGTATGTCAAATGTACAAAAATGGCGACTACAAGTTGGTAGGATATGTGATTATTTTGTATAAAAATACAGCTATGATTGTATGAGATGCAGCCTTTCTGTTACTTCACCTATCTGTTGGCTCAGGATTCACCTACCCACTGCATTCAGCATTTGAATAATTTTGACCTTTTACCACCCGTAGACAATTCAAATCAAAGGTTTCCTGTTGTCAACGCAAGCTCCTTGGGGCCTCACTCAACACCGTATCTGTCAACTTGCATTCCAAGCTATTTCGTTTCTTGCTTGGGAGTTGCAAACAGAGTTGCTTTCTCATGAAGACTCTGACCTTATCGATAATTCCCTCTGTACTATACATTTCAAAGTGGCTGACACAGATGTTCATTGAGTCATTTTCCCACCCATCGATCTCTGTGTCTGTTCTCTGAGGTGCTTTACTGCACGGATGCAAACCTGGGAGCTCCTGGAGCTTTGGAGATCTCTCTGTGCAGGTATTTTGTGTCTCAGAAAGTCTATAATTGTATGCGCGTAGGAAATGCTACCCTAAAATAATTCTGTTGCATGGGGATGTAAAGACATGCTGTGGATATGCTTAGAGAGTAAAAGCTGAAAATACTATTTGAATTCCACTATTCTCAACACAGCCCGATAGGAAAATGGATACATTACAAGCTGCGTTTTCAAAAGCATCTCGCCTTCTAGCTTTCCACCCCCAAATTTGATAATATCAATTCTCCCCTGCATTCGAACATTTTTACTCAAAAGTGCTGAAGCCACAAAGAACAGCTGCACAACTCAAGCCTTGAGTGACATTTTTTTTGAGCCTTTTAAAGACTTATCTCCATTCCTTTTTTTGGAACAAAAAATCCTGTAGCCCCTGGGAGGTCTCCTGAGCTCCTACAGCTCCTTTTCTAGAAAGCCAAAACAGAATTGATAAACTTCACGACTTTTAAACATGAACACAGCTCCTCGCAGTTTATATTCTGTGTAACTGACAGACAAAACCATTCTGGCCATAGCCAGCGTTTCATTCCTCCTGCATTCACTTTCCACAGGATTGTCACGATTTTAACACCTAAGTATCTGCTCTGCAGGGTGTGTGCAAGGCATCATTCCACTCAAAATTGCTGTGTGAGGTGGAAGAAGCAGCAACTGCTTCTGCTGAATTTTCCAAGAGTTGGCCTGGGCTCACAGTCAGTCAGGACATGGCTGGGTGGACCAGAAGGACTAACCAAGATGTCTCAAAGGAGGGAAATGCAGCTCCGAGGCAAACCGGAGAAATTTGTACAAGCATCTGTATTTTCACTGGGCGATGCCGCAGTCTTCTCAGTTCCTGTGGCATGCCTGGATCTGTGCCAATTTGAATAATTTCACCTAGTTTTCAGTCTTTTGAAAAGGAAAATATCCACTGAGTTCAATTCATTCAGGAAACAGGGGGAAAGGTACTTAATCACTATAATCAAATGTTAGAAACAAATAACCAAAAGGGAGATGCATTAAACCAAGGAAGAAATGAATGGGCTCATATTATTTCTTGATGGAGGTCAAATCATCATTGACAGAGATTAAACCTTCGGGAACAAAGACAGGAAAATGTTCTGCAAGGGATACAACACCATCCCCATGGGCAGGCTGGGCTTGGTGGGGATGGACTTGTCCACAGGAGCTCAGAGTGCCACTGGTGGGGAGAAACAGAGACTGCAAGGACCAGACATGGGTTTGGCCCTTTGAATTGAAGCAGAACCAGCTGACCTGAAGTGTACACACACAGCTCAGCTGTGTTCAGTGCAGAGATTTGTGTAGGAACTAGTGCTGGTCCTAGCAGTGCCAACTCCTGCCCAGTTTTCCATGCCATCAAGTGTTCCTACACCTTATTTCTGATACACCCATTGGGGTCCTAGAGAAACAGCCTCAGAGCTGAGACATGCCATGGGCTAAGGACAATGCCAGGTGTTTAGCTCCACTCATCCCTTTCTTTTTTCTTTCTTTCTTTCTTTTTTTTTTTTTTTTTGGCTTTCCCAGTCTCATTCTCACCACTTCTGCCTCTCGTAGGAGAGAGAAGCATAAGGGCTCAATGTGCTAATAGCATCTTCTTTTTTTGTAGCATACATATGCAAACACGGTTTTGAGCTGGGGTGATGGGTTTTGTTTAAAACTGTCAAAACCGAAGTCTGGGGAATTTTCTTGATGATGAAAATACATGAGTAATCCATTTGGTAATATCTGTGTAAACGATATGCACAAGAACACTTTCTTAAACTGTCTCTTCTTTTAATTTTTAAATCAATGCATACTGCTCAATTTGACTCCTTTTTCCAACTTCTGCTCATCCTCTGGCCCTGATAACGCATGCCCCATCCTGTCCTTGTTCCTTCTTTAGACTGGAAATATATTTAACTTCACCAAATTTCTTAGATAAAAAAGTAAAAAGTATGCTTAAGCATAAATTAAAGAAATAAGATATGCTTAAGCATAAATAAGACCAAACATCATTCATTACACCTTGTTAAGACTAAGAAAATGACAACAAATATGTACATGATTAATTATTCTTCTACTTGACTGCTGGAACATGAATTTAGGGTCTTAAAGTTTTGTTGACTGTATTCAGGTCATCATTTGTAAGTGGCTGAATCCCATGAGTTGACTATATATATTTAAACAGTGTTGTTTTCACCATGTTAATTAATCTTTAGCTTTGCTGTCTTTGCCGAGGTTAAACCTCAATATGAGGATTACAAGGTGGAATGAAGAACTGGGCTTTGAAAGAGGAAAAAAGTGTTTCTGAACTTTCCCTTTCCAAACTAATTTAAAATTCCATGAATAGTTGCAATATATGCGTATTTTGGAGCTATCAATGTCTACTTAATTATAAAGGGCACATTTCCACTATTTCTGTTTTTGCAAAATTCTATAGAAAAAAATAGCAGAAATTTTAAAGAGACATTTGCTGAGTGGGATATCGTATATTTTCCAAAAGCAACATACGAAATATATTTTTGTTTAATTTTTCTACCCACAACTGTAGTTAAAAACAGACATTTGAATGACTGTATATGAAGCAAATTAATGAGGCTACACGAGAAGACTGTAAGATGCAAAAACCCAGGAAACTGATGAAAGTGAAAATGCAAATGGTTTTCTGACTTTGAATGGCAAACTCAAGATAGATGAAAGAGCAATGCATCAAAAAGAACATTCTTTTGTTCCTTGAAAGAATAGGTTATTGTACTACTTGTGTTTCTTGGACACCATCACTGAGTGCTGCACTTGCAGAAGACAATGGAAGACACAGCCCTGCCCCAAGGAGTGTACAATCCAAAAGCCAGTGGAAAGATGTCCAGTCATTTCAAAACGAGTAGGATTAGACCCAAAATTAGGCAAACAGACTTGAATAGCAATGCCAGCCAGCATATTAGCAATAGTGCAGCAAAAGACAACAGTCAGCCTAACCATTCAAAGACCAGATGTTTTGATGACAGATTAAAAATAAATAGACATGGTAATGAATATAAAGAAAATAAACTGAAGTTGCAAGGAAATGTTTTGATTAAGAAGCTGATGTTCTCAGGTCAACTATGCTGTCAACAGGGTATGACACTTACGGTCTCAAAAAGCATTCAGGACTAAACTTTAGCTTTGTGCATGCAAATCACTGGTGTGTGTGGTTGTTTGTCACTGTCACTTGTACAAGCAAATGATAGAATTTACATCAGTAAAAGCCCATTTGTGCTTAGTTTGTATTCAGTTAGCACATGCAGCTGAGGTTTGTATGCATATCTGTATATTTTATCGTTTGCTTGCTGAAAACGCAGTGCTCAAAATTGTACCTGGAAAAAATAGATGTCATATTTCAAAAATCTGGCTTTGAGTAAAAAGAAAAATAAAAAATAAAAATAATAAAAAAATGCTGCAGATACAACCTAATCCATTTCCAACAATGACACCAACATAAGATAACATGAATTAATATCAAACAAACAAGGTGTTGGGCATCGTGTAGATCTTAGAATGTGTTTGCTTCCTTTCTGATGCCCTTTAACTGACAGTGAAGCAGCTCATAATTTTGACAGTCGGTATGTGGTCAGTTAACTTCAGAGAAGTTACTGTTCTTTTACCACAAGTAAACACAGTTCATAACTCTTGTTGGATCCTACCATGAAGACTCACGGCATGTCTGTTCTTTACAGTGGTGCCAGTTGCGTAACCACAAGTAAAATTCCTGGATCGGGACAGGTGTGAGTCTGGACTAAGTCAACTGAAGTCTCCCTATGCCATCTTCAGCATCAAGCGAGGTCCTTTGCTGAATTCTGCATCAGCACAGTCCCAGCTACCCCAGCTGGGTCTGAGATGCACTGGGATCCATGGGACTCTGCCTTTTTCCCTTTAAAATAGATTACTTCATTAATTATTGCACATTTGTGAATGACAATATTTTAGCAAAAGCTAAAGATTTTTTATTTTTATTTATTTTTTTTTTTCAGTGAATATTTAGATTCTGAAAGATGAGACTCAGCTGCCAGGGTAAGGAACTGGACTGCCTAACTGTCATTGTCCAGCTGAACCCAGTTTAACTTTTGCGCTCGCCCTTAAGAAACAATGTTATCCCTCACAGTAAATCACATTCACTCATGGCCTGTGATCTTATCTGTTCAGCTATTCAGCTCATTCCGTATGAGCACCAGGAGAACACTCAGCTGCAGAAAAGAGTTGAAACTGGAGTCCAACAGCAATCTGAGAGATTAGATTTTCACCTCTTCATCAGCAGCTTAATCTATTCTCAACCTCCAAAAGATACTCTCCTTTGATCTACCTGTACCTAGCTCGCTTGACATTTGGTTTCCCGAATTTAAGCGCTGCTCCTCTGGGAACGCTGAGCCAGCATGTGAAACCTGAGCCCTCAAACCATCCTGCGTACACGTAAAAGTAGTCAGAATTCAAGCCCTGAGCAGTAATATCTCTTAAATTACCTTGTGCTCTCGTGAAAGTCAGTTCACATCTTGGCGTATGATAAACAGCACTCCACCGAAGCAGGATTTAGTATACTTAAAAACAGAATGCAAGTCTGAGAGCTGAGCGGTGTGTCCGAGAAGACACAGCTTATGTGCATTAGACCTAGTGAACGCTTTCTGATCTAAAGAAAGAGCTTTGTCTGGAAGGCAGTCAAGAAGCTACCCAGCTATTATTAGAGATAATCCAGCAGTGCATTAACCTGAGCAGGGCTGGTAGTGGGAAAACACCGATCTTCTTCAAACTAAGCAGCAGCAAGTTGCCTGCTGTTTCTGATGGTATTATCATACCAACGTCTCTCAATAACAAAACAATTTTGCAAGGAAAAAAAAAAAAAAAAGAGTATTTTCTGTGCCTTCTGTGAAATCAATTTGCATTTCTATTGCTTTGTAATAAGAAACATAACAGTTTACATACTTGGCTATATTTATACAGATTTTATAAGCATGTCAAGTTATCTGTTTTGCTAATCCTACAGTAAGTGCTCTGGAACAATTACTTGT
The DNA here is from genome assembly GCF_047663525.1 of Anas platyrhynchos. NCBI lineage: Eukaryota > Metazoa > Chordata > Aves > Anseriformes > Anatidae > Anas > Anas platyrhynchos. Next base: position 117,996,188 of record NC_092588.1, read on the forward strand.
GTGCTTACTTTATTATGCACTTCTCTTCTGCCTTTTCTAAAAGAAATTGGAAGAAAATTAGGAACTGACATGCTAGATAAGAGCAACAGGCCTTCTGCTCCAATACCCTGACAGTGTCTGGTGCCAAATGTTCTTCAAAAGAAAATAAGTACACAAAATTATTGAGTAAGTATGCAATAACTAGTCTGCACTACACATTTCCTCTTAATTCTCATCACACTGACATTAAATGACAAATTTGGTCTACAGAGTAAAAAAACATTTCTTACTTTTTTTTTTTTTTTTTTTACTTTTTTAACCTGTTTTAACAAAACAAGCCATTTAAGGAGAACATTAAAGCTCTCACATAGGAGCTGACTCCTACTAAAAGCACTTGTATCCTGTGACGTGGTTCAGAGGGATGGGAGGGCTAAATAGGCACAAGCAGTTGTAGTGCCTTTCGCTCACTCTTTCTGAACAAACTAACTCGAAGGATGCCAAATGGAGAAGATTCTCAGGAAATATTGAGTATGTTTCAAGTACACCTGCAGCGCACACAAAAACTAAGAGGACAAGAAAATATTAAAGCTAATCTCTAGGTTTCTTTAAAAAATCCACTTGGACGACCCTGTGTAGGTGTTCATTTTGACATACAGGTATATATAGGTTTATACAGCATGTGCATGAATAAAGCATATACTTCCATATTATACAGACACACCTACAGCCACATATATGAGAAGGCAGAGAGGTTAGATGGCAAACCAAAACATCCCTGGTTCTTAGCTTTGTCTGTGTTGACGTGTTTCAGGATGAAATGGAAAAACCTTCACAAGCAAGATACCCTATGGCATTGGGAAAAAGTAATACCCACCCCCTGTCTCTCTCAAAGAGTATTTGTCGATGTAGAACTCTCTTGAAAGACAAAGGAGAACAAAAGAGAACTGAAGGCAGTCTCAAGGGGGGAAAAAAAGGAATAAAACCTTGATTGCTCTAACAATTCTAAGTGTTGGGGGACAAAAAATTAATCTGAGCAGAAACTCACTAATTGGTACAGCTGGTTGTGGACAAGTATTAAAAGAATAGCAGCCTGATTCAAAGAGCCAATATTAAATTTAATTGAAATGGATAGGGCAGACTGGCTGAAAAGCAAGTTCATAATTCATGAGAAGCAGACATAGAAGATATAAATTTAAAGGCTCTCGGACCATCTTGGCCATACGTGCCCCCAAGCCAAAATTCAGAAAAGCTGGGAAGTTAAAATTACAGGTACTGATTTCACTAAAAAGGAAAAGATATTGGAAGATCTCATTTGGATTGTTGTGCCAGTTCTGGATAGTAAGTTTAGTATGCATTCCTTGCACAGCAGAAAGAATTCTTAATTTCTTGAGATGAAATTTCATGGCTCAGGTCTCCCAGTGAATGCATTAAAAGGTGCCGAGTTAGTGCTATTGCATATTTTAGGAAGTTGTGGGGAAAACTTTTCTCTTGAGTAATTTCTTCTTCAAAAATGAAAACTTGAGATTTTGGCGCAGCAACCAAGTCAGCTGTACTATTTAAAATACAGCCCCTTGTTACCTCACTAATACTCGAGCAGAGAGATTTTGTCTTCAGGAGGGAACTAAAAGAAATGGCATGTAGGGATAAGATAAAAAAGGACAGTCTTTATGGCTGATGGTGGTCATCCAGTGAGTGAAATCCCAGTTCTTCAGAAAGGAATTTATATCAATAGACATTTTAACTGACCTGAAAAATAGAGATCTCAAAACAAAATAGTTCAAAGAGGAGCAAAGTTTTAGAAACTCTTGAAATCCATAACTTTTGTTTGGATAAACACCTTCCTTTTAATGTTTGGGTGCTCGTTGGTTCACTCAAATTTTGGGTTTACTTCTCATGGCTTATCATCTCTAATAATCAGGAAACACTTGTCACTGTTTACTATCTTGAAAATTTGCCAGTTGTCTGATACCTCTAAGTTTTAGGAAAAATTATTCATCCTGTCTGCAAAAGATAACGAGCCTGTTCAGCTAAGTACAATTAATGGCTAAAGGAAATTCAGGTAATTTACATTACTTAAAGTGGCTTACAATTAAACAACCTTAAAAATGCTCACAGTGATACTTCAAGGTTTTCAGCACAGCCTGAGAAAAGTTGTACCTAACATGATATCCAAAGGGATTAAGGTGGATTTGATTTTTAAAGACATCAGATAGTCCAAATCTTTTAGAGTTTTAATAGAAAGCTTCAGAAGGAGGTAAATATAATCCAGCTTTACACTTTCAACTACCAGAGGATGATACAGCCGATTTGTAAACAAATGGTTATTCATTAGCTGTGATGTCTGAGATATGAAGATTGCTTGGGATTTATGAGTGGAGTCATCTCATTTCTCTTAGCCATGGCAATGACTAGTTTTCCCAGCCAGAGATGAGTTTCTGTACACTCCACAGATCTTGATGCAGAATTCATCTCTTGGATGCTTGTTTCTTTTCTTTATTTATTTTTTCTTAATTCTAAGAAACAGTGGTCATAAGACACTACACCCATGAGGAACATTTACCAAGGCAAAGCACTGTGTACCTAGTGGAACCGTAGTCAAAATATTCTTTTCTATTTCATTAAAAAATTCACTTGCAATTTTATGTGGAAGTAAATATCAGTGTTATTTAGAAAGACAGTAGGTGAGAAATGGGTAAGTCAATAGTAAAAGAGAGTATAATGCTTGCATAATAGCCCGGTTAGTGCTACTGTACAAAAGCAAAGGAAACTCCTCAGCGCTCAGCTACGCATCCCAAGCATGTAAATACAGAGCATCCCACAGTGTGTGAGCATGCCTTGATTCCTATCTCCAGGCCTTTAGCAAATGGGGCATGTAGCTGAATGACCAGAGAGAAATTTGCTGTGTGCCTGTCCTCAGTCCTGGCAAATTTCTCGTCACTGAACATTTTCCAGGCAGCTGTGTTTTGGGCTTACCCAAATATTCCTGTCTTACGGGCTCTATGAGTTTGAATATGTTTCAAATACTGCCTTTCCTTGAGTATTTTGATTTAGTTTCCCTGTGTGATGATAGAGACAGGGCATACATAGGCTGTAAGAGTATTCTAAGAGTGACCAACCCATATCCAGGTTTCAGTGAAAAAGCTGGCATCCTGAACTGATGAAGTAAGTATATGTTATTCATAAAAGCCTAAAGAAAATTGAGACCATGTTTGGAAAGTTGGTGCAACTTCCTAGCTTTTAAAAAGCAAAAATTATGGACATAAGTCATATCACATGGAAGTACTCTCAATTGGCTTGAGTTTTCATGTGCATAGCACAGATCTCTGACACGCACTCTAAAGAAAGTGCCCAAGAAGTGCAAAGCTGTCTCGGATCCAGACCCCATTGCCTACTCAGGCAGTTTTCTTTGTATTGCCATGGCATCAGCAGGGGTTCTCTGACACTAAAAGAGAGAGAATCTCGTGCTACAAGCTCTGTTCCCCAAACCACAACACTCGCCAAAGAGAGGAGGAATTGCACTGAGTCCCATTCGGCTCATTCAGGCCAGGTGAGGAGCAGCCCCAGTGCGGATGAAGATCTTTGGAGAAGAGAGCTGGGCTATAAAGGAAAGCCAAATGGAGGCAGCTTTCCATAGGATAGCTCTTGCCAAATCCAGGCCGCTGCTCCAGAATATGGAGATAACCAAGTTTCCTAAGTAACCGTAAACATTTTTCATAGGGGCAAAAATATTTTCCTATAAACCTATTGGGAGGCGGAGATGGGCTCCTCGCTGCAGCCTTCCAAAGCAAGTAAAGAATTGTGTGCGTTTCAGCCTCAGGCACACAGCTGCCGTGGAAAACTTCAGCCCGAGTACTTAAAATTCAGCAAAATTGTATATCAGAAGGCACTTAATAATGGAAAAAGATAATGTCTTAAATATAAGGAGTTGTTATTCCACCACCTATTATGTGTGTTTATTCTCAGTTTTGACTGTACCGCTGTTTCCTCTGCGTTGTGGGGATCAAGTTATTTCCTCTCGAGGGGATGAGAGTCACTTTGCAGACAATCTTGAAAACAGACTTTAACTAGAGCTGGCTTCTTTATTCTTCAAGGGCATGGGAGATATTTCAAACAGGCTAAACTGTGAACTGAACAAAGCTTGTTTTAATAATTTTTTGTGTATGCATTTGCAAGGCATCTGAAAAAAATACCCCTGTGATTTCTCCGGTTGCAGCAATGCTGGATGTGTTTCCCAGGATGAGATTAGGCAGATTGCCTTGGGTTTGCTCCATGGGGGACAGGTCAACTACCTTTATTGCATGCCATCAGCAATGTGCCACTGAGGCATTTCCAAAAGATTAAATACTTCTCAGGATTAAGAGACCTGGTTAAAATGGAAATTTCCTTTTTTGTTTTTGCTGCATATAATACCTATTAAGGGGCTATAAAGGGATTATGGAATCTTAAATCATCAACAGTATCATTTGCTGAGGTCTGTTTGCATTTTCCTTACATATATGAAAGCATGTGCATTTATGAATTGTATATGCATGCAATTTGCTCTTAAAATAAATGCAGAACACTATGCTGTTTAGCCCTTCTGGATGACTGCTGCATTTCTCCAGTCACCAGGCCAGTAAGCTTTGCTTTGTGGTTGGGGGGCGGTTGATAAAACTGGTAAAGAAGAGAGATTTTCAAAGATTTACATTTTTTATTTTTTTTTTTTGGGTAGAAACAGTTGTGATGCTCTGTCCCTGTTTTTTCTCATCTCAAAAAAAAAATGAAGGCTGACACAAGGTATGTGATTTCCCAACATGATAGGTTGGTCTCAGAGACTGCAGGACCGTGGATGGAGGATCTTATTTCTGGCAGAAGTCTCATGTAGTCCCTCCTTTATCTGTCCCACTATTTCACTGAATCTGACCCTGTCTTTAAAATAGGAATCACGCAGTGAAGCACAGAAGCTCAAATGGCATAGATCTATTTTAAAACTTTTACTCCCCATACATCTCCTACAGAACTTTTTAACTTAAGAAAATCAGACAGATCAGGCCCCATTGTGCTAGGAGCTGTACCAAAAAGGAAAGAACAAAGATGACTCCTCCAAAGAACAAATATATATATAAAAGACTGGGTGGAATGTAATAATGCTAGCAGATTTTTATAGGCATTTAGGCATTAGTATAGGCATTAGTAGGCATTAACAATTTATAGAAAGACAAGTTTTGACATTAGAGACCATACTGGATAAATTAAGGCTTTTAACCTAGGTAGGATGAAAACAAACATCCAAGGAAGTGCAGATGGAAAAAGCAGCACTGCGCTTTCTACTTCTGCCAGAATTAATCTCAGAGTAACTTAGTCTAAGGCTTGACTTCATCTAGCTGGAGAAAGACTGACAAAGTACATCCACTTGCCACATTTGTACTCGTACAGCTTCAGATTAGAAGATAAAGAAGATTCATAAGATAAAATGGGGCTTTGCCCTGAGAGAGTATTCCACTGGCACTGATTTCGTGTTCATGCTCAGCTTCCCAGCTGCAGACACATTGAGACCCTTGCCTCTTTGCAGCTTAGTGTTTAGAACTTGGATACAGCTTTTTCCCAAACAGCTGGACAACTGTTAACATCTCTCCATGCTCTTAGAACTTTTTTTTTTTTTGTAATGGGTTTCTGTCTGCCTGCCAAGCTTATCAATACTGCAGGATATTTATATTTCTTTTACAAAATACTTATATTGCACTGGTTTAAAATTATTTACTCTGTCTCATGTTTTTCATGTCATGATTTTTTTTTTTCAGATTTTTTTCAGACTCAGTCCTTTGAAATATTTGGTTTCTTTAGGGCAAGAACATCGAACTCTTCTTGGTTTCCAACTCAAGTGTGAAAGTCAACATGACGTATCGTGCATAATCAAGTTTTGGATATTGAAATGTCAAGTGCAACTCTGAGAAAGGTATGAAGGCCACAGAGTGCCCAGGGAGACAGGCTGAGCCATTGTCTCCCAAAATACCTGCAGCCAGAAGGGATGAATGGAGCCATGGCACAAACTGAAGCTGTTCAAACCTGGCAGCACTCTTGCAAGACGATAGCTGTGCACACGTTCTGTGTTTGGGTGTCTGTGCACAACAAAATGTGGCTGTACAATGCTCTAGTGACAATAGCAGGGGAGATTTCCAGTACAGTCAGCAGGCTTTGGCACACAGGGTGTGTATCCAAGGTCTCTTAAAAATCTGAATTCCTAATATCAGCTTTTCCTTCACTATTACTCACACTAAATTGTGCATGTACTTGCAGGCCCACACTGTTTGGATATGAATAGGTTCACTGTGAACTTTAAGTGAGATGGATTTGCAGCAGACTGAACATTTAGATGAAACAAGTTTGAGGATGTTGCTGTCTTGAGCTGTACTCTGGCCAAGCATCAACTGCCTTGCAGTGACATAGCCAGAGACTAGCCAGCCATGGGACCTCCTAAGAAGATTCACAATGCTGCAAAATGCAAAAGCAGATGGATCTGCAGGTTGTCTGAGCCCCAGAAGCCTTTCCCAGCCCGTAGGGTTTCTTACACCAAGCTACAGATGTCCCATAGACCATGCAAAGCACTGACACACATCAAGGGGTCCAGCAGGTTGAGGGAGCCCTGTGGTCCGGTCCCTAAGGTCCACTGCAGACATAATCATATTCATGAACATATGTTTATTTTTTTTCACTTTTCCACAAGCTAACCCTTCCAGAACCTCCAAGATTTTCTTTTCAACTCTAACTTCCAGAGAACAGAAAGCTTGGAGTGCTTAACTCTAAGCATGGCACCAAACCCTGACAGTCGGTACTATTATTGGTGTTCCATTTCCCCTCTCATTGTCCACCAGCAACTTGCTCGCTCAGCCTTGACTTGTGTGCAGCATTGCAGTTCCCTTCTAGTTCCTTCAGCGCTGGAGAGAAGCTGCAGTGCTGTGCAGCACCTGAAAATATGAGTGTGGAAAATATGCTCTGCAGCTCGAAGGTTGGCAGCATGCCCCGCCGTGTGACCCTGTCTGCAGGGAATGACCTACAACCAACGAAAAAGGGACCCAGCCTCCTCCTCTGCCACTAACAGCTGGACTGCATCTACCTTGGCCATGAAATAGGGAGGGGGGGTATCATTTTGCTGCTTGTAGCAAGGTAGCTCACATCGTGCCTTAACTTTGTGCACAGCAAAAATGCTGCATTATGGTGGTGCATCCTCTTTTGCAACCAGCTCACAAAATTGGCAAGGTAAACTTGAGAGAACAAGATGCACTGTCCTGAAAGATGAGGCAGTTTATTTATGGGCTCTGCGGATCAGAGAGCTGGAGAAAAGAGTTTGCCTCCCAAATCAAATTGCTTGTTTTCTTCCATGTTCCAGTTCACATTATTATCCAATTTGCAGTTCAATTATTGTCCCTGTACCTTCCTTAATGGTACTACTTTCCATATTTCTCATATTGAACATTTTTCAAATTATTTTTCTCTCTATAATTAGCTTTGAATTTTCTAAGCAAAACTTTCCTTGTTTTACTCATTTCTTTCCTGTATTTGTAACCTCTTAGCTCTTTTTGTATTAGCTCTGTTTTCACTAATATTCACAACACCTCCTAATTTAGCATCATCCGTGAAACTTGCTATCCTCTTTTTAACATTCCCTCTTTCAGATTATTAATGACAGCATTAAATAAGACACGTTTAAGAGGTTGTGCAGTTTCCTTCCTTGCATTCTCAGTGATGATTTGCAGCATGCAACCTGAAGAAATCTGTCTGCCTGAAGAGCGATCCGCATAAGCGGTGGCACTGATGGCCTGGGGAGGGCACTGTGTTAAGAGGAGCTGGCACCTCTCTGATCCTCCCTCACCAAGCCCACACCCCCTGTATCACCAAAGAGTTCACAAGCTCAGGTTTTACTAAATTTAAGCAGAAGATTCTCAGCTGGTAAACATAGTTGAGACACTTTTTACAAACTGACTGCTCTGAAGAAACTGCTCTCCCCAGCCACAACTGAACTAATAATTCTAAGCTAGACCAGGCATGCTGAAATACTACTGTGCGGGCTACTTTTCTGCAACACTGAGAGCCAGCTGCAACAAGATGATGTGCTGCACATCTTCTTGTAGGTGGCCAGACTGGGTACTACACCCATACCTTTCACAGTGCTTTGGCTGTGACCCACCAGCTACGAGTCCCTGAATAGTGAAAAACGTGGAGAGGACTCCTCTCCAGTACACATCATAGACCTTCTTTGATCAAAATGTTCAGGTGTAATCAAGATACCAGAAAAACAGCTAATTTTCTGTTACATCCTTCTCACTTCTACATTCTTTCAGCAAAAATATACATAAGTGGCTTAAGCTATTTATTTACTTCTCTGAATGGTGAAAGATTTGCTGCCTCTGTGGAACAGATGACTTGCAGCCTAGCTTTTAACCTAACTAAGCAGCTGTGCTTGTCTCTGGTACTTCTAACCAACTGGAAAAAAAAAAAAGAGGATTTTTTTTTATTTTTTATTACATGTGAAAAGTTATATTAACACATATGTTTAACAGAGTACACTGTGCATGCTTATATTTTGCTTTGTAACCTTTCAAGCATTTTATAAGCTTGGTTGCATTTTTCAGTATTTCTAATCATATCATGACCTATCCATAGTGCACAGAATTGTATTAGTTTAAATCATTTTTAATGTATATGATATATATATATGTATATTAATGGCACCAGTGTGACAGTTTGTTAAGCTTAGGAAAAGTGAAATGGATCCCAGTATAACTGCCTGAGCTCTACATTAATTTTCCCCAAATACATATCATATATTATTAGGACACTTTTAGGATATCTCCCACCAATGCGCTTGTCACAGATCTCTCACCATTTGCATTTCCATCTGTGCTAGCAATTACCAGCATTCAGGTCTGCACTGGCTATAACTGACTTCACTGCCTGTTCTACTCAGAGTTAGCCACAGCTTCAAAAATAATGTGAAGCAAGCATAAGGAGAAGCTGCCACCAAAGGAAGCAGTCCCCTGCAGACATTATTCCTGGTAGTTCCATCCCCTCTCTTGTGTCATCAGATGGATTTACATGGCTACATGATGAACTGCATCAGCAAAGTAGCCTGGCAAACCTCTAACTCTTTACTAGAGGGGATGAGGGATTACTTTTGAGCCAGACTGGTTTTTTGATCTCATTTACTAAACATACTCACAAACACTTGAGCTACATCAAGTGGCACTGGCAAAAACAAAGCACCAGAGTCAAAAAGATGGGATCACAGCAATGTCAGTCTGATGCTTCAAAGCTACAATATAACAAAAGAGTGTGCTTAAAATCAAAGGGTACCTAAAACACATCAGCCATCCTACCACAGCTAATTCTGATGAAAATGCAATCATGAGAGATTTCCTGGAAACCTCTTATCTAAGTAGCATCATTACTAGATCAGGGTAAAGTATTTTGGGCAAAAGATTTTGAGTAAAACCACGCCATGTTATTTTTGCCTTAAGTGTTCCATACTGCTTGGTAAGAATTCCTCCATAGTCTGTGTAGAAGCTATCTATTAAAAGCTTGTTGATTTTGGCTTCCTCAGTTTCAGTTCTTTTCAGAATTTTGGCATGGCTGCATGGCTACTGGATTTTTCTTAGTAGTTTCTTGTGAGAGATTTTATCAGAAATCCTTTAGAAAAATCAAAATAAATTATTTCCTCAAGATGCCCTTTATACACTGTATTGTTGACTCAAAGAATATAGCAGGTCAAGAACACATGATTTACCCTTGTTGCAACCAGGCTGGTTTGATCTTACCAGCATATATTTATCCAAATGCTTCATTAGTTAGTCTTCAGTTACACTCAGTGAGTTTTTCTCATGCTGAACTGAAGTCTGCTAGGCTGTGGTATCTATAATCATCCCTGAATCCTGGGGGCAGTGAAAGACATTTTCCAAATGTAGAAATTTTTGACTTTAAAGAATGCATAGATTTGATAGTTTCACTTTCACATTCTAGATTGTTGTCCTGCTCTTGGAATTCTTTTACCTTTTATTCAGTAAATACTGCAAGAAGCAAAAATTTGTCTTCTCAAAGACAATTTATGTTTGCTTGAAGCTACAAAAACTACTATGACTGGCCTAAGTGAGACGATGAGTTACTGAAAATATCTCTTAACATTGATATGTAATTATCTGAAACTTTAAAAAAAATCAGTAACAACTCAACAATTTAAAAAAAAAATGAAATGTTTCAAGAATAATTTCAGTGATACCTTCATTTTCTAAATCCTAAAAATAATTATTTTTAATTGTTGCAAGTATAGCATAAAATAATTTTTTAAAGTTTTCATTGAAAACTCTGGGGGGGGAGGTGAAGACCATTTATCTTATAGAATAGTGAAGTGAAAGCCTTCATGTTTAATATTAAAATTTCATCTGTCTCTGTTTCTTTGTTAATTCCATTTTTATTCACTTTCTTCTGTTTCTCTTTTCCTTCCCTACTCCTGGGGGTGGGAGTGAAGAGATGTGCTTTGATCTTTATTATATTTTGTATTTTTTTTTCTTTTTCAAGTATAATTTTAGTTGTAGGACAGGGAAATGGGTATTCTTTGGATGTTCTCTAACATTTCTAAAAGCTGTGTAGCAGCTAATACTCCCCTGGACAAACATACTATTTCTTAAATGAAAAAAACTCTTAGGGACAAGTTGGAGTCTACAGAGCTGATTTTTCCAGTACTGAATTTAAACCTAATGTAAACCAAAAGGGATTATACACGAGGATCAAAGGACAATGAAACCCCATTATTAATATTGAAAAAAGGCATGTAGTCAAGATTATACAGCTGAAATGCAGTTTCTAACTGGTGAAAGATTTGCGTAAATCAATTCCTTCCAAACATATAAGGATCCAGCAATTTGTGAGAAGGCACTGAGAACTGAAGATGTGTTTACAAATAAAAAAGAAGCTTGTCTGCTCTTATTTTAACTCGTCTTCAGTTACCTGTTGTTTGTTTTTTTTTTTAAATTCCAGTAAAAATATTCAATGTAGAAAAATACAATTTCAGTTTTCAGCCTTACCTTTAACTTTGACATATATCAAGCTTGTTTGCAATTGTATCATGTCATATGCAATGTAATAAAAATATAAATTTTGTACATCCTGTCATTATTTTGGTACTCCTAGCATACAAAATATTAAATGCAAAAGCCAAACAATATTTACCAGGAATCCTATGACACATCTCATAAAAGCCTACATTGTTCTGCACTATGCAAAATGATTCTCAAAACATCACTGACTGTATCTCATGTGACTGTGTGGCTCTGCAGTACTTTTCCCATTACCAGGCTCCAGAGTCCTCTTCAAAGCTGAGGTACCGTGGTTCTGAAGATGGTACTGACAAAGCAAAGTAAAAAAGGAGCTGCTTATATAGCATATGCTTCTGAAGAGAACTGTGGTAGGAGATAGGGCTCAGGGCACCTCCATCTTCGAAATGTTCTTCCATTAGTGATAATGAGGCCGCAATGTGCCCTTGCTGCAGAGAAGGTTAATGGCCCCCTGGCAGCATTAGGCGAAGTGTTGCCAGCAGGCCCAGGGAGGTGCTTCTTGCCCTCTGCTCAGCACTGGTGAGGCCACACCTGGAGTGCGGTGCCAAATCTGGGCTCCCATCTACAAGGGAGACTTGGGCCTACTGTGGGATCTGAAGGCCACAAGCATGGCTAGGGGACTTGAGCACCTCTCCTATGATGAAAGGGTCATGGAGCTGGGACTATTTAGCCTACAGAAGGCTAATTGGGGTGTTGGGATCTTATCCATGTGTATAAATACCTGAAGGGTGGGTGCAAAGAGGAGTCAGGTGCTTTTTAGTGGTGCCCAGTGCCAAAAGGCAACGGGCACAAACTGGAACCCAGCAAGTTCCATCTAAACACCAGGAAGCACTTCTGCATGGGCTGCCCTTAGGATTTGTGGAGTCTTCCCCATTGGAGATCTTCAAAAGCCACCTGGACCTGGTTCTGGGCAGCATAGCAAAATCACCCCAAAGACACAGATAACGATGAAAATTTTGTGATTGTTAGAAGGCCTTTCAGGAAACAGTGGAAGAAAATAGAGTTTTCACAGGAGATAACTGAAGTAGTTAATAACATAGTTAGTACTTTACCCCTTTTTGCTTTTAACATGTGGAGACAGTTTGTTTATACTGAGAAATAACAGAGGAACAATAAAACAGCTTCCTACCACCTACCTAGTTTACTACAGTTCGGTCACTGTTACCGTATTTCTCTGTCACGGTTTCAGAATCCTAACAACCTCTGCACCTAATTTTTTATTTTATTTTATTTATTATTTTTTTTTGCTGTTGTTGTTGTTGTTCTGTTTTGTTGCATTGTGGAAGAGTTTGACCATAAATCTCAGTTGAATAAATGCCTTGGGCCAATATGATTGTCCTCAATGTGCACTACACTAATAGACAATACACATGCCTAATTTTTCTATTAAAGCAAAGATTACGACTCATTGACTTAAATATTGAATTAATTTTAATCTGATCTTGCTCTGCACATAAATATAATACTACCCTGTCAATAGGATCAACAAAGCTGTCAGATCATGCAAAATACTTAAACACTACAGAGTCACTTTCTGAGTAGATGTACATCTGTAGTAAAAATAATAATAATAAAAAAAAATAAAAAAAAATCACACAAATTCTGGCTCCCCTTTCTGGAGAGATTTTAAAAAAAATGTTTATCTGAAGTCTTTCTCCTTCACACCATATTGTACTTTGATTTCAAAGCAGTCCCTATAACACAGGTGAAACAATTTCCAAATCATGCCCAGAATAAAGGGATGAGGCTCTACAAGCAGTGTAAATGAGAATGCTTTTCAATGTTAATACACATAGGTAATATAAATACAGCCTTACTACATCTGACCTAAATAATCATGATGAGAAAAAGACTAGAAACAGAAGAGGGCTGGGAGAGCTCAAGTATTTGAAAAACATTTATCTTATAAGGCCTTCCTATAAGAAAAATTATAACGGAGAGCCAAGCAGCCAAACATAAGATAACAAACCCTGGACTTCCCTAGGATCCTACTTCCAAGAGGAATCAGTAAAAGAACTGTACTCTTATGTCCGAAGTCAGTACAGATGACTGAGGTGTCAAGGGCTGTGAAACGAACAGAGCGCAGCAGTCTAAAAAGTATCAGAAGTTACAAGCATCATTGGAGTTAGTTTGTCATTATCCAAACCTTTTCTTTTTCAATTAAAAGAGAGTACATGGAACAACAAATAATAACAGATATTGAGTCTCAGTGCTGTATTGTAAAATATGCTGCAATAGGCTGAGACATCTGCATGAGATACGGACATTTCATTCTGCTAAACCAACCAGAAATAAATTGCATAAAAAGGACCTCCAAATATACATCCCTGCTCATTCCAAATGTCTAGTAGCAAATCTCTTTGCCAATCAAAGAGTTGAAGCAGATACACATGCAAAGCAGCAATCTACTCAGGCATTATCTTTTCAATTTCTAAAGTTATCCTTGTGTTTAAATTCCCAAGTGTGCTGTTCATTACATTTGTAACTACAATTGGAACATCAGGTCTGTGTAATCAAAGAGTTTGCCATGAGATTGTCGTTCTTGTTTGACACTTAAGAGTTCACACTTTCCACATACCAACATATAGCAAGATTATATAAATTATCATTAATCTCTGCAGTTCCTAAATTTGTTTCCTATTCACAAGATAGAGCTTGTACTCAATCCAGCTGAGACTTAGAAATGCAGATCTCAGGCATAATATTTGGACAATGAGGCAGAAAAGAATAGCTCTGACTCCTTTTCTGAAGGTCTGAGTTTAGAAGTGCACCCAAGACCTTCATTAGGAATATGATGGTCTACTGGAAGGCTTTACAGAAAACAAACACGCACAGTGCACCCGGTCTTGTCAGAGAAGAGCTTCAGAAACATCGATACAATGTGAAAATGAGTTTCCACATCTGACTCTCCTTGATGCACCGGATGCCAAAAACTACGTCTGTCTCAGAAAAGATCACAGACAGAATGCAACCTTTTGGAATTGCAGCACTCCAGACTTGATCCATCTCCGGGTGATCAAAGCAATAAATCCACACTGATCAAATGAGGTGAAATAAAACAAAACTACTTAACCAGACATGTGGACAGAGCACTAGTTCTGGCTGCAATAGTACATATAAAAGAACTAAACATGGAGTTGTCTCTCTTTTTTACTGGCAGGTCAAGTGAGTTACCTGACAATGAGCACGACTGCACCCCTTAGCAGATCTGGATTCTCTAAATCCCAGCAAGAAGAGATGCAAATCCGGTCCTAAAAATACCTGGAGTTCCTCACAGGAGGAATTGTTTATTACAAATGTAATGTTCAGGGTACTCACCAACATTATTTGCTTCTAGGATTAGATCTTATTAATTAAAAAGTAATTTTAAAAATGCATTTTATAAGTAAAATACCAAAAATGCCTCCAGTGGTTAGTTATCAGCAAAAAAAAAAAAGTTGTATTTTGTAACTTTTTTCCTGGTTCCTTTTCCTTCTCTCTCTATATGACTCACAAGCTGTTGTAGGGCAGCTCTGCAACATGTCTCAGAATTAGTTCCAGCTCTTTTAATATAATTGCTGTCTCAGAGATAACTAAAATGCAAAATTTACCTAGCACATACATTATTATTTTTTGCAATACTGTTTCTATTACTTGATCATTTAACAGTATGGTTCAGTGGTTCAGAAGGACTCCATTTGTAAGGAAAATAATGATTTTTACCATAAAAATGGATTTCACATTGTCAAAGCATATGGAACTAAAAGCCCCGCTCTCGCTGATCCTGATGTGAGTACAGATTAGCTATATTTGCTTCAGGTTAGCACCTCGCTTCTCCCAAAGTTTTCTCTTAGTTGAAATAAATAATATTAACTGAATAATGGAAATAATTGTATTTGATTATGAAATTACTGAATAAGTAGTAGAGCTGACATTAGTAGAAACACTCCAAAAAGGAAAAACTTTGGACAAGCATTTTATTTATGCAAACAAATCAAAGCAGACACCTTCAGCTTTCTAGGCAGCACGCTCTGGAAGAATGATTACAAAATGCAACATGACAAACTAAACTTCCTGAGGTTGAACTCTCTGGAAAGGACTATGGACTTTTTTTTTTTTCCATCTTTCTTTTAGAAACCTTTTCTTCCTTTTTCATCTTTTCTTTGAGAAAGTATTAGGGTAGCTGCAGGACTTGTACTGGAGACAAAGGACTATATGTGGCCCTCTTCCATATTTCCATACAGAGGCGTTAGACAAGTATAAGCAGAAAATACATTATTTATAGATATATGTAAGAATTATTGGTTTTACTTCATGTTTACCACAAGTATTTCTCACTATGCTCACTGAAAATATGATAAGTTTAACCTGATCGTAGTAAATATGGTTAATGTTTATTCACAACTGAAAATTACCTCTGTGGCTAAGGCTCAGCTCGGCATACAGGAAATTATTAGAAGGTATTTTACTGCAGTCCAAGATGTTTACACGGGCTAATTTTATAACATACCTGCAGTGATGGAAGAAGCCAAAGAATTATCACTGTTAGCTATTTTTAATGCAACGTAGTCAACAGATAATTGTGTTTGCCTTAATGTTAACTAATGCCCCTCCTACTGTGTTTTAAAAGGAAGTGGATCAGCAGGAAACATTTAATTTACAGCAGCTTCTTGCTGTTTATGTGAACATCAGCTATCAGAACACTAACCAGTCATTTTATGTATGATTTATTTTGTCTTCCCTATTGACAAAAGTTTCTCTTTCAGAATAACACATCAAGAAACAGGGTGAAATATAAAACATACATCTATGAAATGACAAAAATTCACTATTTTGCATTTAATGCAGCCTACACTCAGGCTGTTTCAGAATATTAAGACTATTTGTGAAGCTGTGTCCCTCAAAGTTGTAGCTAAGGAAACATAGCTGTATGTAACAATCAACAATTCAATCTCATAAATACTATTAATTGCTAATTAATACTAATAATCACTTTCAATGTCATTAGTGAGAGTGCTGAATCTGTAAATCTGAAAAGCAAAAGGGCAAGGTTTTTTGGATTCTGCGTTTGTTTCTTTTAGGATGTTTTGTCTTGGATTCTTTTGCAGGACCTGATTTCATTTGCTTTGATTTATTTTACTCCATGTATTCATAAGCACCACCTGAGGATGTACTTACACAAAATTCTAGACAATATTTTCAAGGACTTTTCAAATGGGACCACAGCTAGCCAGTTTGGGGTGCTAGACAAGAAAACAGATCAATAAAACAAATAGCTGCCATTTACCCTCTAGTATATCAGCAGTGCTACACTACAGGTTTATTTCACTTTCTGACATTTTCTTACACTTTTACATACTGTAATTCACAGACACTTCTCAGGCTCACCTAAAAAGGTTTTCAACCTCAAAAACATATGCTGTAAAACTGGTTGTGAAGTCTAACAGTCTTAAGTGATTTCTAGTGTATTTGGGGATGGAGTTTGGAGCAGCTGCTTTAATATCCTGTCTCTTGCCTACTTACTGGGAAAGCACAGGCAGATCTAGCAAAAGCAAAACTGGACAAAGAAAATGATACAAGAGATAAAAAGCTTTGCAGAAGCAGCTGGAACTCCACCTAGAAATCGCTATGACAAAGCAACTTCTGAACATTTCTCGTTAAAATGGAGGGGGGATGACACAACACAACACAAGGGATGAGTCTTACTGATACTGAATTTACTTCTATGGTTACTGTTTATTTAGAAAGTGTTTTTATAATTAATAGTACAGATGAGGTTCAGGTTTCCTAAGTTTCACTGCCTTGACCTTCTACCCATGGAGCATACAGAACTACATCTCTGGACCAGAGAAAAGCAAAGCAAGTCCTTCAGCTTCTATTGCCTCAGCCCTGCTCCTCCTTACACATTTCCATCTTTTCCAAATGCTTTTTGGTTTATATGAAGATGGGCTTGGCTGGGAACTGTAGTATGGCCATTTCAACCTTGATTTTTCGAAAGACTTAGGGTAAAAATATGTAATTTCATAGCTCTTGCCTAGAAGGGTCTTATCACTCCATACAGTTTTTAAACAACTTATCTAAGATGCTGCACAAAATCATCTGTGGCATACGAACACCACAGAACCTAACCCTCTATTGTGGAAATTTCCCATGACCAAATTTAGTTTTTCTGCATTAGAAATAAATTATGCCAAGTTGTTTCAACTGGTTTTAAGCTGAAGCTATTCCTATGGAGTTATTTCAACCAAGCAACCAAATAGAGATAAAATAAATGTCATAATCTTTCATTACACAAAGTTTATTGAAGACACAAGGTAGGTCAGAAAACTAGAAAGCCATCCTTTGCTTTTGTTATTTATATTATCTTTAAATGATTAGAAATAAAACATGATATGGCAATAACAGATGTCTCGGATTTTTTTTTTTCTTCCAATATTTATACATACTTGTTATAGTAACAGTAGTGCCATTACAGTTGATCATCTGAAGGTATTGTAAAAATCAATTTCAGTAAGAAGAAAGTCTTTTCTTAGGCCAGATGATATGAAGTGTACATCAGACTTGTCTGCTAAAGTATTGCTATATCAGAAAAACTTTTTTCTCCTTCTATGGAAATTATTAAATATTTCACATGTATTGTATGTTAGTTTTGTGTCAGTACTTCCTGATAACTAGACCCTCATAAATAAATAAAACAAAGTCTTTTATGTATCTTACCCACAACCATTTCAAGAGAGCATCTTGGCACACTTTTCCTTGAAAAAGATCATTTCAGCTCATGAAATGTCATGAAAGACTCATAAGACTCACAATTTAAGAAAGCTGGAATATGATCTCCAGCCTTATCATCTCAGAAAAGAGTCAGTGTCTGGACATCAGCTGTGAAAAAGACAGTTTCTCTTTTCATCATTAGAAGTAATCATAGCACCTCATTTATTCTGCTGCAATTTATTAGCAGGGTAAGAATTCCAGAGTTCCACATTCTGAAAAACAGCTTTTCTTTCTGTGAGCAATGAGGCTAAACTCTTTCGCCTAACCATCTCTCAAACTAATTATATAGATCTTTATAGAACTAACTTATGTAGATCTTTAAATACTTAATTTCACTGATAAATGAGACATTGCAAGATATAAATAGTGTATGTTACCCAAAAATAAGAATTTGGATGAAAAATGAAAGCCTGATAAAAATCACAATGAAAATCTAACTCATCAGAAAAGGCAGTACGTTATTTAGCCAGGTGAGCAGATGTGAATCTGGGAAAAGGAATTCTTATTTAACAGTGTTTCTAACTTGTGAATAACATATTTTTTCAATTTCCACTATAGAAATCTTCAAAATTTTTACCTACTACCTTGCCCATGTCTCCTCCAAAAGTCCTTGTTTCAGGGATCTTGCAACCACAGAGAACTTCTTCCTTGCACGTGTTGTGGATTGACTACTAAGAAATAGTGGTTATATCCCAGCACAGGGTTCCTAGTTGTCATTGCTCATTCCTCACTAAAAGCACACTTGTGCCCACATAAACCATGGATACAGCTGACTAGCTATTCCCACAAGATGCTATTCCTTCTGCAATCCTTTATGCTGAAGAATACAGAAATAGCTTTTAGTAAGTTATTCGCTGTTAGTCACAGTGTTGGAGAATTAGCAATGGAAAATCATTAATTTACACAGTTTATTAGATTACATAAACAGATTTTTAAAAGCACACTCCGAAACTTTCTCTTTTGTCCAAGTCCACATCTATTTTTATGAGCTTGTTCTCCCTAAACCAGTAAAATTAAATTTTGGTATTTAAGTGACAATTAACTGTAATGCTTTATTTCTTTCCATTGTATGTTAACAAATTTGGCTGCAAAATGAACTCCAATTCACATTTAAATTTATCATTATGCAAGTTTTTTCCAATTACAAAGTAATGAGATGCTATATCAAGCATGTATGTGTAACAAGTCAAGATCTGAATATTTTACTAGTATAGTTAACACCTCAATGCATTGGCTGAGACATAGTGGGCTTTTTTATTTGTTTTTATTTTTGTCTATAAATATAGAAAAAAGGGATGGCAGAGAAAAATCACATAAATGCATGTTTGACCTAATGATTGCACTATTATTACCAAAGGAAACAAAACCTACTTAAGAAAATAAAATACTCTTCATGCCTCGTTTTCCTTAGAATTGTTTGTAAAAGTCTAATGATAACATAAGGAAAGTAAACCACAGTCATTTTCTTAGGACTGGTGATGTGGTCTTACCTCTGACACTACCACGGACCTGCTCTGAAATATTGTGCAGTATGTTTCACTTATCTGAGCCCCACGTGCCTTCTGATGATCTGTAGGCTCTATTTGTACACTTGAAATATTTGGGAAGGGCTACCTGTCATGAGTACACCTTTTCAGTGTATTTCTACAGTGTTTCATGGAGTAGATTTTTTAATACGCTTAATACAATAATAATTTACTGCTATTTATCAAGATTTTCTAAATTAGTACACACTAAGGAAACGCAGGTAAATTTAATGTGATATTTCCAATAAATGGTAGATACGTTATCATTAAAAACTACTAATGGTTCACAGCCAGTTCAGAAGCACACAATGAAACAAAGAGCTTTATTTTCAAGTGCTGCACATGCTAACACTTAGTCTAAAGCTACTAAAGCAATTTGCCAAGCTGTGCACTGATGGCAAGTTAAGGAGTTCATGCCCACACCAAATCCTGACCCACTCTGCACAGCTAACATTGGTTTTTGTTTCTTGGGCCATAATGCAAGCCCTGTGAATACTTCTGTGTAAACCCATTGTCTCTGACTTCTATCTGTATTTGCATAAATATTGTATGCGGTCTCAGGAAGTCTCTGTTTTAAGAAAAATTTGAATTGCTTCCCATTCCTGACTTTCTTATACGTGAGGCAGTGATGTTCATTTTCCTTCCACAAGCCTCTCTCTCACCTACGCCAATCTCATGAATTTCAGATCCTACCCACCTTGTCAAAAATGTCTCTGGGCACTTGTAGTCACTCACAAGAGAAAATCAGTGATCACCCATAGTCGTTTTCCAAATGCCTAGAAGGAAAATTCCTAAAGTTCCTACTTAGAATTGGGATCAAATAAAAATGCACTGCTGTTCTCTAGATCTCTTTTTCACAAATCTTTAAACATATCAATATTGCCAGTTATAATAATAATTATTACTATCCTTCCTTGTAATACTAATAATTATATAGATAGGAAAATGTTTTTTCATGCCTCTTTATGATTTATCTGATGCTCAGTACTCTCAGTCCTACAATATTTTTTCTATTAGGTTCTATTGTGAGTGCAACTTACCTGCAAACTTCTTACTGCTAATGGTTCATACAATTAACTCAGTGTTTTTGTTCACTTACAGTTTGAAGACATACCGATTGGAATGTTTTTAATGTGTAAATTTAACTTATTTTTAAGGTAATTCTAGTTTTATGTCACTTTTATGCTCTTTTCACAGTACATTTGAGCTTTCAGTAGATTTGAGCAAACAAGGACCTGAACACTAGCATGTGAAGTCCCATGCTTCTTTTTAATAACTGTTCACTCGTCTCACATCTCTTAAGTACCTGAACCTCAAGGCAGAGTCGAGGGGAGCAAAGTCTGTCCCCCTGTAAGTAAAGGTTGTTTTCGAGACCACCTGAGCAACCTGAATGTACATAAGTCTATTGGGCCCGATGCCATGCATCCCAATGTCCTGAAGGAACTTACTGGTGGAGTTGCCAAGCCTCTCTCCATCCTATCTGAAAAGACCTGGCAGTCAGGTGAAGTCCCCATTAACTGGGGACGTGCATCTAAAGACGTGTGGCCAGCAGGTTGAGGGAGGTGATTGTCCCCCTCCACCCACCCTCATGAGACCCAACCTGGAGCACTGCATCCAGGTCTGGGACTCCAGCACAAGAAAAACATGGGGCTGTTGGAGCGAGTACAGAGCTGGGCCACAAAAATGGCTCAGAGCACCTCTCCTGCAAAGAAAGGCTGAAAGAGCTGGGGATATTCAGCCTCGGAGAAGAGAAGGCTCCGGGGTGACCTCACTGCAGCCTTTCAGTACTTACAGGGGACTCTATAAGAAAGACAGAAAGAGACTTTTTACAAGGGCATGCAGTTGAATGACAAGGGGTAATGATGGCTTTAAACTAAAAAAGGGTAGATTTAGATGAGATATTTGGAAGAAATTCTTTACTGTGGGGGCAGTGAGGCACTGGCACAAGCTGCCCAGAGAAGCTGTGGATGCCCCTTCCCCAGAGAGTTCAAGGCCAGGCTGGATGGGGCTTTGGGCAACCTGGTCTGGTGGAAGGTGTCCCTGCCCATGGCAGGGGGTTGGAATGAGGTGATCTTTAAGGTCCCTTCCAACCTAAACTGTTCTGAGACTTACAAAATAATGCCATAAGAACAAGTATTTTTAACTGAGAGCAGCAGAAACTGCTACAGTAAATTCCATTTTGGGTTGAGGGTTGCTCTAATATATATTTAACAAGAAAGATTATCCAAGTATGATATCAATATGCCATTTATTTTTAAAATATCCCTACTGAGAATGTATTTAAGATCAATCAATAGAGTGCCTTACTCTTAGCTGCTGTAGGTCTTCCCCAAACTTTTTCCTATAGGGCAAAAAGCTGCACTGAGAACAGGCTGAAGCAATACACTAATATTCAGCAACTGCTTAACATTTCAGAACCAAATAAATATTATTCCTCCATCCTCTAGTGGATCATTGTAAAAACCACCAGTTTGGCATGATTTAATACTACACACAAAAACTGCTGTGAATGGAATAGCAGAAATGTTACAACTTTAAAAGAAAAAAAAAAAAGATATAATGTAAATTACACAGAAATGCTGTCTTGCCCATCTCCAGCAATTAAATCAATTTCTTATAGTGCAACCCAAAGCACAGAGCTTCCTAAGTTTCCTGTTTAAAGACTAAAAGAATTAAGGAATCATCCTGGTTATCCCTTCTAATTTACAAATGCAGATGACCTGTGTACTTTCTGCTAAAAACTTCACCCTTAAAGAATGAAGTTACGCAATGGTATAATATACTATTACATTTACTCACACCACATTTCTCAAATGAGCATTTCCTGAACCCTATTTACATTCAAATAAATGATCACAAGTACGCTGAGCCAAAAATATTCCAGGTAAATAAGTCACAGAGTTCCATATAAAGATGCAATACCATACTGCCCACTTATTCTTTCATTACATAGAAGCCAAAGTTTGGCTTGTAAAGGTAGATTTCCAGTAAGATCCTGTAACACTTAAGTACATCAGGAAACATTTCTTGCATCAGGTGTCAAGCAAAAACCAAGTTGTGGGTTTTTTTTCTTTAATTGAACACCAACAAATATCGTATCTGTGTTGTCTTCATGTAGTTCTATAAGAAGCAGTTGATTTCCTGTCTTTATGTCCTCAAGATTTTTGATCAGATGCATGACATTGCAACACTTTCAACTCCCTTTTCTGCTAGTGCT
This sequence comes from Anas platyrhynchos, assembly GCF_047663525.1. Lineage (NCBI taxonomy): Eukaryota > Metazoa > Chordata > Aves > Anseriformes > Anatidae > Anas > Anas platyrhynchos. The sequence goes on from NC_092588.1 coordinate 118,018,744, forward strand.
GTTGTCATTTAGTTCTCTCAGACAGCACTAATTAAACAATTTTGGTATTAGATGTATACAAGATGACAACCTATTAGTCCGTCCGTCAAAGACTTAGCAAAGAAAGCTCGCCCATTTCTATTTCTCTCGTCTAGGTTAAGAATACTCTGAAAAGGTCAGCTAATTCATTCCTCTTACTTTTACTTTTTGTACAGTATCAAGGGATGATACCACAATAATCAGTGTTTCTGGGCTTTTAAAGTGAAACTGTTCCCAACATCAAAAACCTGTATTTATTTCTCCATTCAAGCTTCTTTGTTCTCAAGTGATAATAACTTTTACATTGTTCAGATAGTACACAAACAACCGATACAACATTGCAGGGAAAACAGAGGAAGAAAGTAATACAGACACAAGCAGTATATCTCAAATTTAACGAAACATTATTGTATTTCACTTGATGGGACAAAAGCTTTCCCCTCTAAATACCAAATTCTGGTCAAATTGCAATCATCAAGTTAGCTGCTCCAATGGTGCAAAAGTCTGTGCATATGATATACTTGTTCAGATGCATTTCATGCTAGAAGTTTTGTAGTAATTATCAGAATATCAACCAATAGATTTATACGGATACAATGTGTAAGCTTCACAAAATACAAAACAAAACAAAACAAACAAACAAACAAAAACATTCTGGTCCTGGGCTTTAAATTATTATCTTATTAATTCAAGGAAAACTAAATATTTATTTTCTTAATGATGAAAATCATAAAATAAAATCCTAGCTAAAGCTTTATATCTCCAGAAGACAAAACGATACAAAAACAGGAGCAAAAGAAGCATCAGGTACTATGCACATCCTCTCCTGCAAGGCAGGATAAACTATATTTATGTCATTAACAAAAGATGTTTGCCTTTTTTTTCTTTTAATTCCAGAGACTGAGACAAGTTTTTTTTCCACTGTTTTACTATTTCAGAGGGCGGGAGGAGGGGTTGTTGTTAGTTTTGTTTATATCTCTGGTATTTTTCTCACTACTTTGAGCTCATTATTTCTTTTCCTAACTACCATGATGACAAGGAAAAAAAAAGCTTTTCCTCCCCTACTTGCCTTTTATATAGTTCATGACTGCTGTCCTCAGTAAGTCTGAACACAGCACATTAAGGCTTCTCTACACTAAACACCAGTCTTTCAGTACTTCTTCACAGCTCACGATTTCTATTCTCCATATAACTCCCAGTACTTTCTCCTGGATTCTGTCCACATGGACCATATGTTTCTTACAATGCTCCAAATCAGATAACTAAATCCCACTGTAGTGTTAACAGCGTAAGGAAAATGAAGGATTATTTTATGTGATTTTGTCAGCTGTAATCCTGTTTACTCGCCCCTTTCTCCAACCCCATACCTGTAGGATTATCCCAGCCTAAAGCATTATACCTCTTTTGTGCTGTATAATATCCCTGTTTTTCATTCATTAAGAACATTTTCACTTGTGTGGTGCTCTTTATTTATTAATTCATATTGCTGATGCAGATACTGAACAAAACCAGACGGAGAACAGGCCTCTGCAGAATTTCATTCATACATTTCCATGCCAGCAAGGTACTTCTACTTCTACAAGAAGTATTACTTCTTGTGCTACCACGTTATATTCTATAAAGTTACAGATTTTCCTGCGAGGATTGAAACACCACAGATTGGTTTAATATAAATATATGGATAAGAGATAGTGTTCTGCCCTTGGTTTCCTAGTACATCAGGTATCTTCCCCAAGTTCTCAACAGCCCCACAAGTTCAAGTCTCCAGGACTGACTGGGTATGCTTTGACTAGCAGAATCTGAAATGTGTGGTAACTGTCCTGTGTCACTGTCACCACAATACCTGTGCTAGCTACCAACCTACACACCCTTGACCTACCAGTAATGTATTATGCATAAAACATTTAACTTACCAGCTCAGTCTGCTGGAAACCACTAAAAGATTTCTCTTGAGCCGACACTTCTAATTTTCCTCTTCCTGTTTTTCTATGCTATATTTTACTAGACAAGCAAAAACACCATACATACACTGAATTCTTATTGCTGCCCAGTATCTATCCTTTGTTAAGCCTCAATTGGACCCTACAAGCTCAAGTTATTTTTTAATACTTATCTTCAGCAAATTCACCTGAATTCCATATAATCCAACTTTCCTGCACTGACTGTAGCTTTCACATCATGTAATGCCAATATACTTTAGGCCAGTAAAAAAAGATATATTTTGTTAAAGTTTTCAAAGCTTACTCATATTTATTTTCATATTCCTTCCATATTCAATACAAATTATCTCCTTAATTATTCATTAATTAATGCTAGTGACATAGGGATTTTTTTATTATTATTATTTTTTATGTTGGATTGTAAGTATAAAGCACAGACTTTCTAAACATGTTTTATGAAAACAGATCCCCATACCAGAGTCACTTCAAGCACTGGCCTGCCTGCTCTCTACACTTTATGTTGATTTTATCAGCCATACCATTGTTATTCTCGATCTCTGCCCATATTTCTCAGGGAATTTCATCAGTATCTTTAAAACTTCGCTCAAAACAAACCAACCAACCAAAGAAAAAACCCCACAGCCAAACAACACTTTCCTGTATAGTCTACAACTGGATTCCCACATATAACAGAAGTAAAACATTTTGCCTTTTCAAGTTGCCACTGATGTATTTACAAGTGTTATTTTATTTTACAGTTCTCACAGCACAAAGAAAGCAATGCTGATTTGAAAACAGAATGACTAGAAATTAATTTTTGATTAAATTATAATTTGTACTGCATGATAATACAGCATATTCAATAGTTTCTGACTATAAAATGCCATCTTTTGCAGATTATGAGTGCAAGCAGATTTTTGTAAGTTCCTTTCTCACTAAGTAAAGAAAAATCAAAATACACACATTGTACATGGCAAAATGAAAAGAGAGTAATGATCCTTTCTTCTTCCTCCTCTTCCTCTTTTCCTTTTCCCCTTTTCCCTTTCCCTTTCCTTTTTCTTTTTCCTTTTCCATTTATCTTTTCCTTTTCCTTTTTCATTTTTCATTTTCCATTTTTCATTTTTCTTTTCCTTTTCCTTTTTCCTCTTCCTCTTTCTCTTCCTCTTTATTTATTTTCCATCTTCCTTTTCCTTTTATCTTTTCCTTTTCCTTTTTCCTTTTTCTTTTCCATTTTCCTTGTCCCTTTTCCTTTTTCATTTTTCCATTTTCCTTTTCCTTTTTACTTTTCCTTTTTCCTTTTTCATTTTCCCTTTAATTTTCTGTTTTCTTTTTCCTTTTCTTTTCCATTTCCTTTTTCCTTTTCCTTTCCATTTCCTTTTTCCTTTTCCTTTTTCATTTATCTTTGTTTTTCATTTTTTTCCTTGTTCCTTTTCCTTTTCCCTTTCCCTTTTCATTTTTCCTTTTCCTTTTTCATTTTTCTTTTCCTTTTCCCTTTTCTTTTTATTTTCCTTTTCCAGTTTTCCTTTTCCCTTTTCTTCTTCTTTTCCTTTTTCCTTGTCCCCTTTTCTCTTTTTCTTTCTCTTTTTGGAGGGACTTGATTTTATTTCAGAATCTTAAAAGAAGTAGGAAAGGCCGATAGGAACTGTAACTAAATTAGCGTGACCACATTTCTTACCTAGGTTTAAGAATCTCCTGCTATTACAGAGACATTTCGTTTTTATTTAAAGAATGCAGGTAATGACAACCTAAATCGTGTGTTCCAAAGGTTAGTTACCCTCACTCTTAAAAAATACGTGGCTTATACATTAGTCTCCATCTGTCTATTTCAGTTTCAAGCTTCTGGATTTCATTATGTTCTTTACTGTTTTAAAGCCATCAACTACTAGAAATCTCGTTTTCATGCACCTTATTTGTGGACTCTGATCAAATTACATCTGAATCTTTCCTCACATCTATTGAGCAGAGTGAGCTTTCTCAGCCTCTCATTATAACTCACAATACAAGAACCCCACAATCATTCTCATAGCAATTTCTGACCAATTTTTCAATATTTTTTCTTTTTAGAAATATAACAACTATAACTGAAAATAATATTTCAGGAATAGTCTAAACTTCTGCCATTAGCTTATATTGCCCTACTTCCCCACTGCTCTATCATTTCTATGTCAGCAAACAGTAAAGAAAAAAAAAAAAAAAAAAAAGTGATCTATGCACCTATACTATACACATTGCTCCAATTCTCGAGTACAAAGATCTAAAATTGTAAAGGAAATAACCATTAAGTATATAGAGGCAAATGGGAAATGAGATAAAATGACATGACTACCAAAGTAATCATGCTACAATGAGTGGTTGTCTTTGATAACAGAGCAAATTTTATGGTCAAGGAAAATACAGGAGAGGATTTATCCGGACTTCTGTAATACACTACAGGGAAATTTTTAGATAAAACAGAGATTAAAGCTACAATTGTACGAAGCAAGGAAGTGGCTATGAAGGAGATGTCAAGTTCTGTGTGCTGGACCTCAGTGCTAGAGTAAGGTTGGTGTCAGAGTTCCTCAAACACCGTCTTTGGGACCAATCTTCCTAAATATTTTTGGAACTCCTTGGCATATGAAGCAGGAGTGGTGCCGATGCCTCCTAACCATGTGTCAATACAGAGAGCTGAACTATGATAAAGGAAAAACTGGGTGACTTGGGGACTGGAGTAATAGAAGTGTCATGACATTTAATAATACAAAGTATGAGGTTGGGACACCGGCTCAGCACTCAAGGCTTCTTAGCAGTGTATACCAGATTGGATTTTGATGCCCTCAAGGAGAGGATAAAATTACTTATTTTCTCAGCATGAACAGGCATCAAAACTATATTTCATGGTGATGACAGAGGAATCACGACAGGAACATCCTCCCTGAGAAGTCTGTGAGCTGCTGAGCTAAGCGGCATCCCAAACACCAAGAGCAGACAGCCTCAGCCCCTCTGCCCCTTGCCCAAACATCCCTCCTCTGTTTTGGGGCTGGTCCGTGCACCTTGGCAGAGGAAGATAAGGGAGCGCCGCTGGCGGAGGCAGAGAGGCGAGACGAGAACATCGTGGGTCAAAAGGACTTCCAGCTCCAGTGACAGAGAGCCAAGTTTCCCAAGTCTGCTCTGAGCTCACCTCTGTCAGTGGCCAAATCCCCCTAGGACACTTTATTATCTCTAATATGGAGAAGGGAAGAGGAGGGGAAAAGAGCCACAACTGAATTAAATTCCCCAGCCCCAGTAATTTGTGGCTGGTAATTTGTGCTCTTGGCACCCTGAGCTGCTAAGGAAGGATGAGCTATGGGAGCCATCCTGTCCCATGAGGATTTTGCAGACATCAGCATGTCACCATGCACAAGGATTTATGCCTAGATCTAGTTCTGTGACACTTCCTCAGCAACTAATACACTGAAAACCTATTAGGGAAATGAAGATCATAACATATTAGTCAATCTCAGGACAACCAAACCTCCAATGTGATGCAACCCTACAAGGCAAACATGACCTTAAATCAGAAAAGATCATTGCAGAAGAGTAGGAGATGTCTTTATGCTATTTTACATTATACTAATGAGCTCTTGTGTATACAGATCTGCCAAATTCTGGCAACTTGCATTAAAGAAAAATGGATTTTAAACAGGACATGTGCAGAGAAATGTTACTAGGATGAGCAGGGAATGGAAAATGTCCTGTTTTATAAGAACTGAGTAAAAGCACTTACACTTGCATAAAGTGATGTCACGTTAGCTTTCCTCCCTTATTGCCAACCTTAGATCTTCAACCCTTACCCCCAAATTCCGTGACTGTTTCTGCTTCAATAGCACCACTCTGCCAGCCCCAGTGCCCATGTAGCTACGCTGGGTCAAGGAACTCATTCTTCATTAAGACAGCTTTCACACATCAGACTCCTGGTAGGGTTTATTTTCTGAGCATGCATGTCTATGCTGACACCAAAAAAAAAAAAATAAGGACTGAAGCTGAAGTAAGAGTAGCAATGCCAATTTATGGTGCAAGTGAATATTGCTGCTTGCTATTAGTCTATGTTAAAGGACAGCACCAAGAAAACAGCTGTTCAAACTGAGGGACAACAGAAGACAAAAGAAAATAGTTATAAATCTATTGCAAATCACTTCAGGCTTGAATTCAGAAGGCTTCTATCACCAGAGCACAGCTTTAATTTGAGGTTGCACACCTAGTTCTTACAGCAACTGGCTATCTATCAGTACTTTAGAAGGTTTTTCTATCCCGTATCGAACAAATGGTCCATAATTTTCAATAATAGATATACATTTTATTGTGTTGCAGTGTGGTAAAAAAAATAATTTGTCAGGAAATCAAGATTAGTAAATTAATAACGATTGTATCACTTGTATGAACATCTGAAAAAGCTACCAATAAGAATATTTACTAATAAATTTAAAGGAAGCTCCAGGATGAACACCATTTCCCTAAGATCCCAAAACTATTCAGACAGCTTTTTCATAAAATTAATCACCTATAAGTGGTATGAGATTTTCAGATGTCTTGTATGCCCTGAGAACCATTACAATATTTATGAACCAATTTCTACAGGAATTTGATTTTCAGTATTTTGATTATGTGTGCTTTTTGTTGTTGTTCTTAATTATTTTTATTTTGTCCATAAACTTTGATGACTAAAGCCAATGATTTTACTCAGAAAAGGCTAAGCATGTAAAAAAAAATCCCACAATAAAAAATCCCAAAAGGTAAACAATCTTTTTTGATATACTTTAAATGGGAGCGGCATGTTTCTGAAATAAGTCGTCCTCCAAGTTCTTTGATGCAACTTTTGAACATGATTAGAGTTCATTATTTTGCATATGAAACATGATATACCACGGAGTCTCGAAGCATCCCAAACCACAGAAAATCATTTATGTTTAAGCACACGTGGGAAGCTGTTATTTTACATACCAGTGACTTGTAGTACAGCAACTCCTTTGGAGCTGGGAGCTCCAAATGTGCATTGCTCTGTTTTCACATTTTTTACAATTAAATAGTAAAGTAGGGGATTTTTAAAACAACTGAGTAGTTCTTTGAGATTATGATTATCAGATACTATAGAGCTGTTTTTTTGTAACCACTTTGAACAGATTCTAACACATCAAATGGGAATGAGACATACAGTTCAAAGGTTGGCTGAATTAGGCTGTTGAGCATAACCACTCAACCAAAATATTGACTTGCCAGTTGTTAAATAACATTCATACGAAGCCATATAAATGAGAACTATGTCTAACATCAAAAAGGAATATCCAAGTGTTCGGAGTTTAGACTTGATATTGCTTTCTTCCCCCTCAAAGGATGCCACCTTTGTGATTCACAGTTCTATTTAAACTATCTACTTTCAAAATACAGAAGTAAACTATCGACTTTCAAAATAATGAAACCACACAAAAAAGCAAGTAAAAAATCTGTAAAGCATATGCAGAAAATAGTGATGTGAAAGGAATGCAGAAGTAGAATTATATTTACAAAGACAATAGCTTTTATCATGTCTTAAAACACATTATTATGGTTCTATAGATAAGTTAAAAAATAAAACAACAGTTAAAGTGTATTCTGGCATAAAACCCAGCAGAATATTTATTTTCTTATTACTAATTTATTTTTTTAAGAACCTGAGGAGCTTAAAACCTAGAAGTGGTTGACAGTAAAAGGCACAAACATCACAGTTCAAAAATATGAACCTAGCCTCATGCTTTTCATCAGTTTTAATCAGAACATTAGAAATGCATATTTTACAACATTTCATAAAAGGCCCCACTATTCTCTTGTGCAATACCATGCAACTGTCAGTTGCTTGATCCTCTAGTGCTGCCAAAAAACATTTCAAAACCAATAACAGCAGAAGCCAAATACTGCTGACAAACAAAATACTTATACTGATTATTCATGATTTCATTGTATTCCTTACCTGCTGAAATTAATGCTATTATTACAGCTGTTGTAATTGAGTTATTATGCCACACTAAAAATAAGCAAAGAATAGTATCAAATAATTTCAGCTTGATTTTCAAATTACTGTCTTTTTAGACATGGAGACCATTGGGCTCTGTTACTGCAAGTACTATTTTAAGTTTGTTAAGATCTGGTTCTAAGTTCAGTTTATTTTGTTACTTGGCTTTGATGGCTGTCATAGTTAAAAACCTCACCTCAAAGACAGGTAGATCCAGATGGAAGCACATTGTTGCCTTTGCTGACTAAATCATGATCCTCATTTTTCAATCCCAACCACTAATTATGCAAAGTTTTTTTTCTTGAAATTGGGCTAGTAAATGTTCATCTTCCCTGATGTCAACCAGTTGTTCTTCCAAACTAATCATAGCGTGTTGCATGCTTATATTTTTTAACAAATGGATTCAAAACCAACAGAATATATCACTTGGAAATTTTTCAACAGGTTAGAAAATTGTTTCCAAGTTTAAGCATACAGATACAAGATGGTTTTATAGATGACACACTTCCACTGTTTCCAGCAACAAAGCACATCATGGAAACATTTCCAAGCGTGTTTTCAAAATGCTATCTCCATGGCACGAGTTCCTTTCAAAAAGCAGTTAGTTTCTCCATCAGTGTTAAAACATCACCTTCACCTTGAAGGGACACATTGTGTTTATTTTATTTTAAATATCTACCAGGTAGCATGCTATTTGCAGTCACCTGTCATCGGAGAAAAGGTCAGCAAATCTGCAACACTTGTCTTTTTGGAAAAGAAAACACAGAAAGTTTGAAGCCCTTTTAAGCACTTTGCCAGGAGATAGCCGGTGAACCCCTGCGTGGTACAAAAGATTTTCATGGTCACTGCCCATTTCCTTATAAAGTCTAGGACAGATTTTGTGGCTTAAAGGGCTGGTTTTTATAGAGTTAACCACACTGATGACATTGTGTAGCCACTCCTGGCTCCAACGTTGCTGCTGTAAACAGCTTGCCTAAGAGCGATGCAGTGGAAGAGTGTCACAGGCGAAGCTCCCTGTAACCTTTTCCCTTTTTATTGCAGTCAAGCCAGCTGCTCTATCAGGGGTTACACTTGCACAGTTCTTCCATAAAACATTGTTTTTTATTTAAAAAGCCATTTACTATTGAGAATATATTTTATCCAGCACTTCTTTCCTTTAGTGATTCAGAAGAGTAGTTCTGCGTGCATTTCAATATCGAAATGCAAATAGCATAAGCTGAGGCATGTTAGAAACGTGTACCTTCATCCAGCTGCATAGCAAACCTGCCATACTGCACAATTTGTTCTAAGAGCTGTTTCTTCAAATCTTCAGCGATGTCTTCTATGCATCTTCCAACAGTATTTGCTGACAAAGGAATGTATTTTAGTTTGTTGCTATATTGCTTTCCATGTACTTACTTTTTTTTTTTTTTTTTTTTTTTTTCCAATTTAATTTCAGTCTTGTTTTGATTGATCTAGTTCATTGAGCAAATGCTAGAGCAAGGACAAGTACGTTGGGGATTAGGACAAGCAAAGAGGAGGATGGGTACTCCTGTCCCCTTGGCCATGTTCTTACAGTAATTCATAAAACACGGCTTGGGAACATCTGAAAGTGAGGTGGCCACATGCTGAGTTAATTCTCAACTGTGACATTACCTTAAGCAAAGAAAACTTTGCAGAAGAAAATGGAAGGAAGTTATTGTATTGGTGATAATTCAGAGAGAACAAGTATTAGCAAGGAAACCACGGGTTTTCATTTTGACAGGAATGCAGACAAACACTGCACAGGAGGTAAGGAGGTGTGAGTCACTCTCAAACATAGGCGAAAGTATAACACAAAAGACAAAATGCAACATTTAGGTAGGATTAATGATTAAGGTACTGACTACTGAAAAAGTGACGTTCATTTTGCTGTGGTAACTCCACATGCTTTAATATGTGCACCTATCATTAAGGCAGCAGTACCTGGAATAACCCCAAGTCAAAACAACAACTTCAGTCAGAGTTACATATGAAGACTCATCAGGTGAGTACATCATCAGATAACTCACCAGCTTTTCCAGGGAAATAAGCGAGACTGTTACCCAAGAAAAGGGTCAAGCACGTTATCATAAGGATGGTCAGACTGGTAGCTCGATCCTATTAGTACTGCGTTCAGACAGGACAATGTAAGTAGTACTGAATGTGCTTTTGTTGTTGTTTGCGGGAGGTTTTTGGTGGTGGTTTTGTTGTTGGTTGATTGGTTTGTTTTGCATTTTAAAGCTTTAGGGGAAACAAAATGGACACATGGGCTGATACTGAGTGGGCCTTCAATAACTCAACAGGTGAGCTACTCATCCAAAACACTTCAAGAGCATAGAGATTGATCAGGGATCCTAAATCAAAAGAAAAACAAAACAAAACACCTAACTATCTCCAAGACTATGGGTTTCCTCTTTTACATAAATTTTCTGATAGCGAATGTGCTGCTGTGCAGAAGACTGAAATGTTACGACTGTGACACAGGGTGGCAGCACACAGCACACCATCAAAGCTTAAATAGGGCCATTTTTTCTTTCTAAAAACTTGCATCAAAGAATAATCGTTCTCTTCTCTTGCTTTTTCTCAACACTGAAGTTGTGTAACTGGGATAGAAACTACTATAGGTGCAGACACATCCATAACAATAGCGTGAAAGTTGTTCCAGATGATTGTTAAGATACAGTCCTAGAACATATGGTGCTAGCATGGAGAAAACAGATGTAGGCTGTGCAGATGAATCTTTGCTTTGAAGAACCACTGTTAGATCCTTCAACTGACTGAATAACAAAGCACAACTTACTCTAGAGAATGAATATAGATGGAAAGATTATTATAGTCACCAGAACTCTCTGAAATCTGCAAGTATCTGGACAAACAAATCAGGTTAATACAGTTTTCTCATGCTTCCAAAAGGTACTTAAGTTTCTTACCATAAGCTCCCAAAATAAGAATGCCACAGAATAAGGGTCCTCAAATGAGAAAACCAATTATCTAAATAAATAAATAAATGAAGCCACCACCGCAAACATTACAACATAAAAAAAAGAGGGGGGGGGGGGGGGGGGGGGGGCAGAATATTTGGTGTTCGCTCAGGAATGTCATTTCACTAACAGAATTCCCGAATGGTCTTTTCTTGACCTTAGCTGTGTAATATGTTCATAAATTATCTTGAAAAAGGAATAAACACTGAGATAAAGTCTGATGATATTAACTTTTTCCAGCAAGACAGGAGGCAGAGGGACAAGGAACAGAAAAAAAAAAAAAAAAAAAAAAAAAGGAAAGAAAGAAAAACGAAAAAAAAAAAAGCTTTCTAGTTCTAACTGGGCAGTAAAATCCAGTGTAAATTAAAACCAAATCCAATGCAAATCCAATCAATTAAAACATTTTTTTTTTTTAATATGAAAAAAATCTCAAGCTTACAGATATGACAGGCTGCGCATTGAAAGCTGCCATGCAAATGTGACCTCAAGGTTATAGCTCTCCAAAAACATTTGTTCCTTCAGTTCAGCAATAAATAGTAAACCAAGTATTAGGAATTAAGGATGGAGCAGAAGAAAACATCACGTCACTGCGTAATTCCACAATGCGCCCGAGTGCTGGAGGCTGCATACATTTTGATTCCACAATCACAAGAACAACAGTGAAACACAATAACAAAAAGAGACAAGGAACTACCATAAAATGACTTTCATGCACTTCCTTAGCTTAGAAAAGGGATGGCTGACATGGTGGTAAAGTGGAGATCTTGATAGCATAGAGAAAATGAATATGGAATGATTTCCGCTGTCCTGCAGCATGAGAACTAAGTGGCAGCAACTTTTGTGCACTGAAGGCTCAAGGCTAACAAAAATACTTCATACAAGTTGTAGTCACACTGAAGAACTCCTTGCAATGTCACATAAAAGTCTGTGTGTTCAAAACCAAGTGAGCAGTTTCTGGAGTTGACAAGAACAAGCCATCAAGACCTTTATTTGTGGAAGAAGGCATCAAGCTATAAGATGGTGGGAAATAGGTGCTCTAGGGGGGTATCAACACATTTTGGCATTGCTTTTACTCTTTCTTGCTGGACATTCAGTACTGTCTGATCAGAGAAGGGGAGATGGGCTAGGTGGACCAACAGTCTGACTTGCAGAACTACTCCTATATTGCAACTGGGTTATGCTCGTTCATTTTTACCATTTCCATTCGTGCCTTCTGGTATTTTTGTTCGGATAGCCTTGTTTACTTCTGGAAAGAGCGTATGTCAAGTTAATTGGAGGAAGAACAGGAAGACGGGAAAAATGAAAAATTTGGAAATGGAATAAAAAGATTGTCCATTATGCTAGATGGGGACAGAAAGCAAAACAAAACAGTGATGTATTGGAGCAGCCAAGGAGCAAATACACTGTTCTTTTAAGAGGTGACAATAACTGATGGTAGAAAAGAATTGCTGGGGGAGGTGGATCACACTTCTTTACAGCAGTAAAGCTTTAGAAGAAGAATTCTGAGTCCAGAAAGAGAATCCTGGCTCGGATATTAGTGCAAGGCTGCTGAAGAACTGGCTTATTGGCAGGAACATTAGTAAAGTGGCAGCACTTTCAGAAATTTGCCACAACTAAAGGAGAAGAGACTTCCAAAATTCCTGTTTCATTATTTTTTTTATTATTTTTTATTTCCTATTTTACTATTCCCTCATAAAAATAAAGATCTGCAGTTACAGCAAAAGGAAAGGCCATTACTTAAGAGAAAGCAAAATGGTAAAGCTATGAGAAGTCCAAATGAATGTTTGTCACGACACAGAAATAGTTCAACTAAAAAGTTAGTAAATGGAGAACAAATGTTATAGGCAGAGGAAGAAAGAAATATTTGCCATTAAAAACCAAACACTTCTCCAAATACAATATTAGAGTTCTGGAAAAAAAAATATATATACATAGATTAAAGAGAAAGCAATGAATGCTGTTAGCCAGTGTTACACATTCAAAGATAGGTGTGTGACATCTAGTGGTCAAACCCTTTAAATGCATTTAAAACAATGCTGTAGGGCACCTTGGTTTAGTGTTAAAGGAGATACTGAAGTCATCATCACTGATAGCTATTTACAATTTGGAAACAAAATACTGGGGGAGGGATAAGAAAAAACATATGCATACACTACTCATATCCTTATATTCTGTAAATATATACCTAGTTAATTTCTGGAAACTTCAGAAGAGTGGGTATTAGTAGGGCTTCTCTCTTGATCGTAAGATCTTAAAATGTCAAGTTCTAGAGTGATATATGAAAGAAAAAATAGTTTTTAACTCAAATGATACCATATATAAATTATATATATCAAATAATATGATATTTTAAATGATATTAACAAGGCATCCTTTAATGCTGTTAAAAAGACATTCTTTAATATTGTTAAACATGACACCTCAAATATTGAGGAAAACAGGCTGAATTGTGAGCCTAACCTGAACCCGGGTTCATTGCCCACCTGAAGAACGCTCCCAAAGCTGTAGCTGCAATTGGATTTGAGTCACAGCACATGCTTCAAGGTATGGCTCCACCAGACAAGGACACAGAATCCAGAAGACCAGTGCCTTATCCACTCATTTTGAAACCCTGCTGGAATGCCCCTTCCTCCCATCCATTTTTTTGGCTCCATATACCTGTTAAGAGCCATTCGGTTCAGCACTGCAAAAGCAATAATTTTATTTTGAGATGCTTAAAAGAAAGGGCTGTACAGGATTGATGCAGCATCTGTAGTAGGAGCTTTGAACTACTACAGACATTTTCATTTATCGGCTCTTAAGTTTGTAAAATGATTGAACATTTCATTTTAAAAGTAAATATATTTCACATAGTTAATGTTGAATTTTGAAGTATAAATATATTGGATAACTTGTTCACCTATTCAAGCATAAATTTCCTGTCAGTCAAGAATCCCTCCAGTTGACAGAAACATTAAATCAGAAAAACAATCTTGGTGATGAATAAAGTAACAGGAAGTGTTTTTAGAAACCATTCATCTACTTACAATCCAGATAAATCACCTTCCAAGTAGAAAGATTAGCAGACTTACTGAACTTGCATATTGACACGCTTATTTTCTGTAGTTATTTCTATTGCTCAGCTCTAATTCATTCTCTGCATTTTCGGCACTTCAAAAATAAACTGTTTAATTGTCCTGCCTTACAGGTAAATAGATTTTATTTAAAATGAGAAATTCAAAATTAAAAAAAAAAAAAAATAGAACGTTATTGTTAATAGTATAGAGAACAAATTAAGTACATGAATGTACCTAATGCATCCTAATTTGTGATGTCTGTCTACAGATGTCCAAAGAAAGTCCTGTTTCTTTAGTTAAAGACTTTGGAATGAGAGATAGAGTGAAGCTTGCAAGTGGAAAAGCAGCTGTTTCTTTGCTTGTTTTTGCAGTTACCCTCACTTGCTGTCTACAGCCCATATTTTATGTGGTGAATGCTCCTTTGAGAAGAACAGAAGCTTGCCTTTTAGGGTCAGCCAGTGTTATATGAACTTTGCTCATGACAAGCTTTCTTGGGATGTGCTTTCTCCTGAAGCTATGTTGCTTGGCTTCACTGAATCTCTCCTGCTCTACTCACTTACAGTAACCACAAAACTGTTCACATCTTTAACAACTCCTACAAAACTTCTGTATTACTTGTTCAAGGGGATTTCCTCCTCCCGAAGTCTCAATTAGTATTTGGTCCAACAATTTAAAAACGTTTATATATGACAAGAGCTCTGCAGTGTTGCAAATCACACAAAGCAACTTTTTCTTTTTAAGCAATCTACGATCCAGACGAGGATTTAATATTTACTAAATAGAATGAATTTACAACCTAAATGCCAAGGGCATGAATAAGTCTACTTTTCCTAGATGAGAATGAAGTAATTTATTGTAGAATATAGCGATGTATAGATTAAGGTCTACTTTCACTTTTTTTTTTTTCTTAAGTAATAAAAATGCTGTCTTGCTGTCTTCATCATAAGCAAAGAACATCCTGAACACTCCAGAAAGAAAAACCTTGTTCTTAGCATTAGGTTGAGGTCATGTAACAGAATGACTTTTCTGACAAGAATAAAGTCCCTTCACAAGACTCCTGGTCGAGAGCATAAGGTAAGTTGAGAGGGAGGACAGAAGTACCTGGGTAAGAGGCCAAGAGGAAGCACAAATACCTCCTGCACAGTGTGACTAGACAGATACAGAATGAGGGTGACTGTGATGCTCTTCTACAAACAGTATTTTCTCCTGAGCATATACATTTCCAGATTGCATCTTCACTTACATACAAAGTCAGCTATACACAGTGTTGTATGAACTAAGCCATGACAAAGATAAGGGTCACTCAAGCTTCTGAATTAGCTGTATAGAAAAGAAATATTGGTAAGAAGTGAGAAAATGTCTGTATCATTACTGTCAGACCCGTACAGAAGAAGCCATTATAACAGCGTTATTCAGAGTGTATCTGTCTCATCACCACTAGAACTGACAAACTCACAAAAATAAATTCAACAAAAAATATTCATGATCAGACTAATATCCACTTACTTTTGACAGCAAAAACTGAGAATAATTCCTATCCATTAGGTCAAATTCTATCTACAAATTTTAGAATCATAGAATAACATGAGTTGGAAAGGACCTAGAAAAATCATCACGTCCAACTCCTGGCTCCACACAGGACCACCCAAAAATCAGACCCTATGTCTAAAAGCACTGTCCAAATGCTTCTTAAACTCCAGCAGGCTCGATGCCATGCCCACTACTGTGGGGAGCGTGTCCCAGTGCCCGAGCACCCCCTGGGTGCAGACCCTTTCCCTAACCCCCAGCCTGGCCCTCCCCTGTCCCAGCTCCATGCTGTTCCCTCGGGTCCTGTCGCTGTCCCCAGAGAGCAGAGCTCAGCGCCTGCCCCTCCGCTCCCCTCGTGAGGGAGCTGCAGGCCGCCATGAGGCCTCCCCTCAGCCTGCTCTGCTCGGGGCAGGGCAAACCAAGGGACCTCAGCTGCTCCTCACACATCTTGCCCTCTAGACCCTTCACCATCTTCACAGCCCTCCTTAGGAGGCTCTCTAACAGTTTTATGTTCTTCTCATACTGCAGTGCTCAAAACTGCACAAGGTACTTGAGGTGAGGCCACACCAGCACTGAGCAGAGCGGGACAACCCCTTCCCTCAAGCTAAATCTCAAAGCACTAGTATGATGAAAGCAAATATGCACCTTTATGTTCACTAAAATGCAGCCTTCTGATTTGTGTTAGCTACTGCAAGATACCCTTGCACCCCTTGCTCTGTTGTGAGGGGAAGAAGGAGAGGGGTAAGAGCCCTCGAACACTTACCCAAAGCTGCATCGCCCAGCCCAGCCCACTCTCGGCACAGCCAGCCTCTCCACCAGGGAGATCAGATGTGTCTAATGATCACAACAGATGGATGTGGAAATTGAAATAAAGTCCTGAAGCATATTATCTTGGAGTTCTCACTAGCAGATGGTTCTGAGGACTTTGGAGGAATGCTCCACAGACCTCATATACTACACATTCGGCGTTAATTTTGCTGCCAATCAGTGCTGTAAGTAATCACTTTCTTAGGCAGGTACTAGGGAAAAGTATATGAAAGAAATCAACAGGACTATTAATCTCAGGTGCAACCTTGCTTCACTTGTAGAGCGGCCTAACAAGCTTCCTCATAACCTTAACTGAGGGATGCATTTCAGCCAAAGGCAAGAACACAGTAATTCCTTTAAGAAAGATTATTTTCTTTACAAGAATGGACATGTCTTTATTGAGAGAAAGAACTGAAGTGTCTGAAAATAGCAGAAATAGGTATATTAAGAAATACAGGAATGAATTGGGTGACTTAAGCGGAAGTCGTATCAGTTACTTGGCAAATACGCTTGGTCGATCAGAAAGGCAAAAAGTTGCAGTTCACCCCCTACACACAATTATTCCAACCAATCTAAGTCAAACTGGAAACCATTTGAATTGTCAACTCTGCTTCAGGCTTGAGGACATCTGTCCACACTTTACACCTCAGCTTTAATGAGGAAGGTACAGAGATCAGCGACTGGGACGTGCTATCTTCCCCCACTCAAACACTTCTCAGACACATAAGAAAGATGGCCTTTTCAGGCCTTTCCAGGCTTTTCCTCTTAAATAGCAGCCTAAACCAATACATTAAAGCAGAAATAAAAAAGGACATTCACACTTGGAGTAGCAAAGTTACACATAAATAAGAAAAGTCCGTAGTGATGTTACCAAATGCTTTTAAGAACATTTTTAAAACATTTTCAAAGGGGTCTTAAAAACCACTTTCTGCACAAAACAATAGATCTTTCTGGGCTACTTTTATTTAAAAGCAATTTCTTTTGTAATTTCAGCAATCAAATTTCCAGCTTACTGGTAAGTGTATATCTAAATATACACTGTTATGCTGTTCCTGAACACTCAAAAATGTCAGTACTGCAACAGTGAAAACAAAAAAAAAAAAGAAAAAAAAGAAAAAAAAAGTGTATAATAAAGCGTATACTGAGACATACAGATTCTTGTGTAAATATAGTAGCATTCTGCTATTTCTATCAGGATAAAATAGGCTCCAGCTATGGGTGATATAGCAGGTAGCATGCAATACCTTACTGATTTATTGAGGACTAAGGACATCTGAATGATGGTTAAGATAATATTGAACAAAAAAGATGGCACCTTTGAGTGTTTTGCGGTTCTGTACGTGGGTTGTACGTAGTAACATCTTCCAGAAAAACATGTTATGTTGCTGAGGAGCAAGTGCTAATGAATTGAATAACTGGAGGAAGAGAGGATTACAGCTGATGACAGCACCCAGAACATACTCTCAAAATATCCACAAGCTATTTTACATTCAAAATTCCAAAAGGCGACATTTCGTATTTGATTTGTTCTGGCATGAGTGTGCATAAACCAGAGTGCAGGACTACCCAACATGAAGTTATTAAAAGGAAATTATACCCACAGTTTAATCCCTGGCAAGCACTCAAAAGCAGTCAAAGCAACAGTTATGCAATAGTCTGATTTTATGGTAAATATCAGACATTTTCATTAGTATACACTAGCAAGAAATGCATACCAGTGTTCTGAATGCCTATAAAAAGCAAAACGAAGACAAAAAGTAGAATAATTACAAGTAATTTATAAAGAAGATGCTCTTAGTTCTTCATACCAGTTGCAATTCTTTTGAGGTTGCCAGCAAATTCTAATAGAAAAAATATTTTTGGAACCGAAAATTGAATATTTCATATGAAAGAACTGTGTCCTGCTAAGGCAGACCACAGGTCCACCTAGCACTGTATTTCAGAGTGGCAAAAGGAAATGCTGTTTAAGGAGAACATACAAGTCCAGCCAGTTTCTCTTGGCACACTCCCACAGCACCCACAGATGTTGGTTTATGGATATTAGGAGGCACTTACTTGCCTAGTCTTTTTATTATAAAATTAAGCTGTCATTTTGTTATGACATCAACCCCTTTCTGAACCTGCTTACACTGCCTGACTTACATTGTCCAACGCACATTGCATAAAGCAGCACTTTATCTGTTTTAAATTCACCTCCTACTAGTTTGAGTGCCCTCTGGCTTTAGTACTGTGGCATTTTGCAAAAAACAGCTGTGTTCTTTTACCCGCTGCCTTCATGATCGTGGAAACCTCAGTCATATCTCTGCAGCTTCTTTTTCCCCCTCAAAGTGAAGGTATAGCTTTGGTCACGCTGCTGTAGATATAAACATGGTCTATCTGAAAGTGTACAAAACATTTTAAAATCTACTTTATATTTAATTTTGGATTTTGAATGGAATTTTAGATCCACTTCCAAAATATGGTCTAACTTTTCAACTTTTGAAACAGGGGCTTGGAATAACCATTAGTGTTTTATAGCAATGCAAGCTCTCAAACAATGACTGACCAGAAATTCAACGTGACTGCTTTAAACCCAGCCATCTAAATCATACCGTGTACTGTCCATTGACAGATTAGAGCAAAGTATGCACCAGAAAGTATCTGAAAAAAAAAATACACCATCATAAGCAGTCTGTTTTGGAATCCTATCCACATCTCCATTGCTATCAACTACTGCATGGAATGCAATAGGAGAAAAAAATGAAGTACTTGTCTTACTTTAAAAGCTCTGTAAAGATAAACAAAATATATGATGAACATAACACCCATATTAGCTTCATCTGAATTTCGTGATAAACCAGTGTATCAAGAGAGAACAAGTTCAATCTGTCACATTTAACAAATCTAGTTTCCCATTTCATCGATATCCCTGCAGTGACAGGATACCGACTGCTCATTTTTTGAGTTCAAGAATTTGCATATTATAATTAAAAATAGCACAGAAAATACAGACAGAGCTTAGAAGATCCTTCAGTGATACAATTTCCAATTGCAATCGTCTTTATAGACATTCAGAAATTCTCACTGTGAATCTGAAAGGCCTGCTAATACTAAAATCCATGACAAATATTAGTTGTGCAGTCTTGCTCAGGTAGGGATCATCTTAGCATCATCTGACTCCCAAAGAAGTAATGACTCTAAAATTTCAATGGCAAGAACGTCCATGGGATCAGCTTGCAGGATGCATGTTTTTATAATTCCTACGTTCTTTGTATTTTTGCAAAAGCAAACTTCACAACAGAAATCAGAAAGCTTTTCTGTTCCACAGCAAAAGTCCATGCATTCCGTCAGAGTGACAACTGGCCCGCCAGAGCCAACCTTTGCTCCAAGAAGTGCTGCAGCTCTTTAGACTCCATACAAGCAGGCTTGGCAGCTATTAAGGCAGGACATATGAGTGAGCACTACAAAAAGCAGTGCTGTCGGCAGTTTTAGGGAGGGTGGTGATGGTGTGAGGTTCTCCAGAGAAATGGGCAGAAGAGCAATTGCCTGCTAGAGAGCATCAGGCAAAGGTTTGGAAGAGTTGGACTCTTTAATCAGTGGGCAAGATCCCGGAGTGTTTTTAATAGAGTAAAATGAACAGAAAGCCCCAGGGAATAGAAAGCTTTGTGAAATACAGGTGGGGGGAGCTGGTAGATTTGGGTCTGCTAAAGGATACGATTAGTTTGCACACATCTATTGGCTCTGTATGCTTAAAAACGAGTCTTAGATCATCAGAGAGGTCACATTTGTTGAAAGGCAACTAGTTCTAGAAAGAGGTAATCTTAAAGACTTCTCACAAAACATTAGTCAGTAAAGTTAAATAGGTATCAATGGAAAAAAAACATGAAGCCCAATCTAATAAAATGTCACGGGTAGTAAAAATTAAACATAAATCATTTTACCCCAATAACCGAGCACATACTCAACAGTGATTGATTGAGCTAATATTGAGCATTTCTCTCCAACTCGTATTTTTTATACTAGGGCATGCTTCAGAAAATCACATCCTACAAAGTAAATATATTCATGTCTCAAGGAAAAAAAAGAAGAAAAAAAAAAAGAAGCAACTAAGATTACAACATCTGTAGCATTATCTTGGCCATCTGCACACTTACCAGAGCTATTTCCTAGAGGAAGCTCTGGAACTGATATTCTGGCTTCCATTTTTATGGAGCTCAGACTGTTCAGGAAACTTTGTCAAAACCACTTATTCAATGTGCATTAGTATTCACATCGCAATACCACAGCTGATTTGTATAAACTTATACAGCACCGTCACTTGAAAGTAGTCCCTGTTTGAAAATGGGAAATGTTTGACTCAAACCCCACACTTCATGCAGACAACATTTTAATTTTCCATAGAAAAATCACATTTTTGCCAATCCTTCAAAAGAGTGTTGAACTGTATTTATTTTATACTGAAAAACAATCGTAACCACAAGTACAACAGAATTTCTACAAGGAAGATTTAATTATTCCCAAAGGTATTTTTGAATTATTTTTAATATCTAAAACAAAAGCAAGCAAGGGCACCAATGCTAAGCAAGGGCACCAACAAACTGGCAGTCACGGGATGTGTAACAGATTGCTTCAACTACTTCTCTATAAGCCTAGGAAGGTAGAATAAGAAAAAGAAAGAAATATTGTGGAGGAAAAGCAGCATCACATAAAATACATTTTTCAGTACACATACTTGAAATATTCTTCATATTTTTTGAATCAGTTCTTCATATTTTTTACATCCAAAAGAACATCAAATATTTAAGACGCATGATTAATTTTATGCAAACTCGGACATGGATTGATTTCTCCTCTAAGAATTGTTTTGATTCCCTGAGTTAAGCACAAAAACCCATCCAGAAGAACAGAACCATTAGGAAAGAGGAGTTTTAGCTGCACGCAGATGTGCTGGCCAACAATCTGCCATCTGCAGCAATATGCACTGGATGGGTTTCAACCATCCAGTGATGAATGGTCTGTTCTAGTGTGGGAATCACATCCTCTCCGTTTCTTCAGTTCCTGCATGTCAACAATCAGCATTCTTGGGAAGCGTCAAGAAAATATTTAGTCAGCTTTAGTTAAGAAATATGACTTTCTTCTTCTGAAACATGCTGCTCTAGATCTATACAGTGAGCATAATCACTGGGAAAAAATCTTGCAACTTCTGAAGCAAAAACAGGAACAAGGATTTTACTATCACGTTAATGCCACGCTGTTCAAAATCTTCTAGTTTAAGTTTCAAAAACACTCCTTCCACCTGGAGTGTGACAAGATAGATCCTTAAATTCAAGCACAGAATTCTTCCAGACAGTCAAGAAGTTCAGCGTTGTTGTTTCTTCAAATGGAAGGGAATGAGCTCTTTTGATCTTCTTCAAAACAAAACAGCAGAACTCAGATTCTCACCTGTTCCTTTTTCAAGAACAAGAGTACAATCTTCATTATGGTCCAACTCTGAACACCTCCTGAGGTTTAAAAGTGCAAGATACCTTCACAGATGAATTCCAGTTTGATGCCCTATGCCATTGATAATTCTGTTCTAAAGTTCTGATTTTGTGTCTTATTGAGATAAAGCCACAAGATGATATGTTCAGGTTTTACCTAAAATGCACTCTAGTAAACAAAATAGAACTGGCCAAAATTATTATTATTTTTTTTAAGCTACGAATGGCTTGCAAGTAGTTCAAGTGAACGGGCTCACTTATCTTATCTAAACAAGCTGCAGAGCTGTGCTAGATAATAACCCAGAGAACTGAACACATGAAAAGAACTAAGGAGGAGGAAGGAAAGAAGAACTAAAGAATTTGCAGGACTGCCTGGATTTTGTTGTTTGTAGCTCTAAAATGGAGTGGTAGGACCCTCAAGAATATTTTGCAATCTTTCTTTCATTTTTAAACTGTTCCTTGAGCTCCTTCCTCAGATATCTGGTATGCTCTTGACCAGATCAAGATTTTGAAGTGTGATTTATGGGATTTGAAAGAAAAATCACTGACCAAGTAGAGCATAGAAAATTATCTTTGTTTTCTGCACTACAGTAAAAATCTCAGCTACCATGCTGCTATTTCCCAGACACTGATGAACAGTTTACCTGCTCGCCTGCACAATGATGACATTTCAACAATGAAATCATCATGTGCCCATCTACCTTCACTCATCCTGTGAAGAACAGCTCTGTTTTCTTGAATTGGAAACACGACTATCTGATGATCTTGGCTTTTAATTCTGTTAAATCAAAAAGGAATATTGCACAAAGGGAGTCTGCTTAAAAATTATTTGTTTTGATGCTTGAAAATGAGATCAAGTTTAACAGCAAAGACCCTTGCCCACATTACCAGGTCAATTACAAACTATGTCAGGCAAAACTTAAAAACAGGACTGTTTTAAGTGGTTTAACATGACACTGCTGGTACATGTATGCATGAAAGATCAACAATGTGTACTGACATCAGAATAAAGTCCCTGGTTCAAAGAATACTCTTTTTTTTGTTGTTGTTGTTATTGTTGTTTTCTGTCAGATACATGGAAGACAATAAGTAATCTAAAAATGCATTCTCATACAACAGCCCAGTAAAAGAAATGAAAGGAACTGGATGGGGAGCACAAAGAGCATAGAGTTTACCTTCAATGTAGTATACCTCTCTATACTTCTCTCATGATTTAAAAAAGTGGAGAAAAGTCACCAAGAAAATGCTGCTTTTCAGGGG
This sequence comes from Anas platyrhynchos, assembly GCF_047663525.1. Taxonomy (NCBI): domain Eukaryota; kingdom Metazoa; phylum Chordata; class Aves; order Anseriformes; family Anatidae; genus Anas; species Anas platyrhynchos. The sequence continues at coordinate 118,041,793 of NC_092588.1, forward strand.
AGTACATCAATCTATCATAAACTACAATAACACCCCTCAAATGAGCAAAATGAATTATTTCATGGCCACCTGGAACATTCTACAAATCCATCAAGGAGCAGACTGGGACATATCTACACTCCTTTACACACTTCCCAACTTACGGCTTTGAAACTGTCTTGTTAGATCTTGAGCAGTTCATCTGTATTTAAAAGTAAAAAAAAAAGAGGTGGAAAATAATGCCAGATGCCCTCCTTGGTTCTTGCTTACATTACCAGCAGCAGGCCCCAAGCAGCCACTCTGTTTCTCTTGAGAGAGGAAAAAACAATTTCTTCTCCTTTCCCTACATTTTATTAATGTATTTTACCAATTTTTATACAAAAAGTAATTAAAAAAAATAAAGAAACAAACACCAGAAAATGCCTATATTTGAGAAAGTCAGTTTTAAAGGCTTGTAGCTACAGAAGTATCAAAATTCCCAATTCTAAATACAAATAAAAGATGAGCAGTCTGGGATTAGTGCTGAAATAAAATTAAAATACATTGTCAGGAGAAGGCAATGGAGTTTTAACTGCTTTTATCATATTAGCATACAGAATTTCAAACTTACTGCAACTAATGAGTATGAATTAGTGTGATCAGAAGAAGACCCTGGTCTGTTCCCTTAGCTAGAAGGCTACCAGAACACATCCTGAGGGACCAGAGATCTATCTGGCTCAGATGCATTGATTCTATAGTGCTAAAGATAATAAAAAGTGTTAGACACAAATTAATTCAGAGTGTTTTGCAAGCAAATCCATTGGCGATGGCTCAGGATACAGTAGTTTTGAATTCATAGAAAATAATGTTTTAAGAGTGCTACAAGTTCTGAACATTACTGTCTTGTATATTTTATTTAACAGACATTAAGCCAGAGCTAACTACTACACCGATAATAAGCACATTACTTAGCTTATGAATTTCACAATCAAAACTACAAATGTCATAAAGAAACAAATAATTCATGATTTGATTATCATACTGAAAATCTTACTGCATTTTCTCTAACCCACTTACACCATATCCTAATTGTACTGCAGAAAAAACTAATGCATACATGAAACAGGTAGGAAAAAAGGACAGTGAAATATCACTTAAAATGCTTAGTTAGCTTGCTTCCATACTCATTAAGTCAGTGAAAAAACTCATACGAAACTCCAGTGTTCCTCAAGCTGCCCCCAATTCCTTCACAATCCCAAATCTATTTCTCTAAAAGCTGTAATGGAAGTTTTAAATTGCCATATTTGGAATGGAAATTCTCTTTCAGAACAGTGCTTCCTTCATGAAAATGAGCACGGTGTTTACCACCACATTAGTTCTGGACAGGGCTCTTCCCATTCCTTTTCTCTTCTCATTCGCATGCATATTTGCCTCCTGGCAACATCAAACAAAAGTAAAAATATGACTTCTAAAAACCTTTTCAAGTCAGTTGTAAAATTGCACGATGGTTCAAACAGACAGCTCTTTCTAGCCTACTTTGATGCTTGGAACACTTTTGATGGATGTATTTTAGCTACTTTAGCTAAGAAAAGCTAGGGAAAGCCTCCTAACACAAATGGGGGCAATTTTTATTTTAGAGCCCCAAATAAGGAAGGGACAAAGTAGAAACATGAAAATAATATTTCCTCTAAGTTCAAACACAAAATATTTATTCTTAATGTGGAGAACAATTTAGCATTTCAAACCCCGTGGGTATTACACGGGCAACAAAAGAAATTTAGCTCAGCATAACTCAGCCAACATTTTACCATTGACTTTTCAGCAACAGCAAGCACCGCTTAAGCTATGGATGACAATAAAAGTTTGAATATGGTTATTTTATATTTTTCCCCTTTTTAAATGACTTTCTCCTAACGGGAATTAATTCTTTACCTGCTAACATAGATGCATATATATTTATGGGGATTCACAAGTCAACTAACACAGCTTCCAAGGCAGCTGCATTAGAACTAAGCAAGCTGCACTTCAGCTCGGAGATCCTGAGGAGCTTGCTATTGCAGCCAGTAAACTTCCAAAAAGACTTACTGAGCATAGAGAAGTGGGAAAAAAAAACAGCCAGCAGACACTAAGTTTCTACCTGCCACCACTCCTTCCTTCACCTTTGTTTAGGGTGAGGGAAAAGGCAGGTTTTGGCAGTGAGCCCAGAAACCCCAAGACCAGGGAAAGCCAGGTGCTCGGGGTGAACCGAAGCGCAGGTGGTACCTGAGGTATTTTAAGCAGCACCCATTGCTTTGAGGAAAATCCATGTTGCCAGCTCTCCTCTGTCAATCAGAGCCCCTGATGGAGATGATCCTGTCAGCCAGCGATGAGTCGAGCCGAGCTGCCCAAGCCGCCGCTGAGTGCGGCCTGGCCTGGCCTGGTGCCCCCAGCGCCATTGCTCACCTAATGGCCGCTCGGGGCTCTTAGGGCAGGGTGTGAGGGGAAAGGTGGTGGTTGTCCCACTGCCAGCCCTGAGTTTGATGGCTTTTTAGCTTCCAGCTAGGGCTGAAGGGTAAAAGAGCTGTTAGAAACAGGACTCTCATTTCTTTTGAAACAAATTGTATGCTACTTTCTCAAATGCTTTTCCTTCTGGAAAACTTCTGGAAATGACCCTTCCAGTTCCCTTCCTACTATGATAGCAGTAAAATGACTATGATGTACGGCAAGTTTTAGAAAAAGATGCGCTTTTTTATTATTATTTTTTATTATTATTTATTTATTTATTTTTCAGAAGTGCCTGTAAAGTGTTGATTCCTGTTGTGCTTTGATAAAAGCATCACCTGTGTCTGCCCCTCTTGCAGTGCTGCATTTCTGGGGTTTTTCTTTCCAGTCCTGTCTTTCTTTAGGGGTTGAAAATGCCTCAGTTAACTGTGGGAAATGTACAACCGGTTATATTTTTTCTGACATCAAATCTTTCCTTTCATATACCTCTCAGAGAGGCTCTGTGGCAATAGCCACAACAGCACCAACCAACTGCAGCTGCCTGAGACTGCAACAAGGTGCAGATTTACCTTCCTGCCTGCTCTGCTGTCTCCAAGACTTGCTTCGACTTCTCACACCTAATAAAGGCCTTGGTTTTGTTACAGATTTGTAAAGAATAGACTAGAAATCAAGCAACGAGGCAAGGTTTTTACCTTTTTCTCTCTATTGCTAGCTGTGACTCTAAATAAACCCATCATGGTTGAAGTACTGATGTTGCTTACCACACCTTGTGGGTGTCGTGTTATGTTCCCATCTACGTTTTTGCAAGATAGACTCTGCAGATAGGACAATTCTGCACTTCTGCTCTTCCAGTGTTTTAAAGATTAATGGTGTGGTCCCCTGTTTTGCATAGGTTTGTGTATATGCTATATACACAAACTCACTTGCTATGAGTTTCTATCTTGAGTAACCTGAGGATACTTGATGAGTTGATGAAACTTAATACTGTAGAAATAGCTGCAATGTAATGACTATTTCAAGAAAAAGTACACAGTAATTTTGAAAACTGTTTAGTACTTCATTTTCAATGATATATCCTGAAAAAGATTGAATGACTTCTGTAGAGGAATTTATACTTAATATAATACCCGTAAACCCGTAACTAAAACTCAGCAAATGTCCTTTGTATTTAAATGCTACATGGCCTTTAAATACAGTTAAGAGAAATATGTGGCAAAGATTTTAATGGCATATACTAACATTCTTTACTTCCATGTTATTATTGCAATGCGTCTTTTTGTCCTATTGTGGTGATATAGAAGGATTGCAAAGATGGTGTAAAGGCTTTGTGAAAAATGTGTTTTATGATCTTTGTGCTGCTTCTGTATGATGTCAAGTACAGGAAAGGATCTGAGGAGAGAGGCTAAGAATTACTTTTATATCTGCAAGGATTTGCACTGAATGGGGAGCAAGTAAAAGTCACATTTATTTTGCAGGCTAAGATAATCTGAATCAATAGATGCAGAGTATAAAACAACTTTTGCATCTGCAAAAGTGAACCTAAATTTGTTTTTATAGCATACTGGTTTTCATATCAAGTTTTTTATTCTGAATATAAATAATAAACATTTAGTATCATTCTAATTGTACATTGTTAAAATCACATATAGTAGTAACAGTCAAGAGAATCTGACAGTTCAGGGAATAAGTTGTACCAGGCAAAGATTTTCAATCCATCAGAGTTGCAATTATTCAGTTCTGTTCTGTGGCCTTAACATAACTGAATCTTGTATCTTCTATTTAAAAATTTCTAGAAGAAAATCAGATGTGAGTTGGTTTAATATAGCTTGTTCTAAACTGTATTTTATCACTGATCAGTGTTTTCCCATGATAAAAATATTTTTTTCTGCTTTGTGACAAAACACTGTCTTTCCATAAATATGAAAAAGCAGCTGTGGAGTCAGTTTCTGTGAGGGATATACTGTTCTTCCGACTTATCAAACTGGAATGTAGGCAGTCCTGAAAAAAGTATTAGTCTTGATTAAAAATGCAGCTTTTGACATTGGATGCTCTGGCCCACAATTTTGGGGCCATTTCTTATGTTGAATTACTTGCAAGAGTTTCAGAAGATTTGGGAATGGAATTTGGTGTATGCTTTAGAAGTCAAGTGTAACAATTCTGCAGTGTTATGCTTGCACTTGACAATGCATCTGACTGTACGCGCTTACCATGTGCTAGAATTAGGATTTCAAAGTACAGAGAAGTGTCTTGATAATTAAATAATGTTTGGTAGATTGCAGTATCTAGGCCAAACAGTCTAAAAAGATCTGGTTAGCAACATGGTGTTTTAAGAAGAATCTATCTAAAGGTGCATTTCTTTCTTTGATTCTGCACCTGTTCTGTGGAATCATTGTATGCCTACGTATCCACAACCTGTTCTAGTACTGGGTTGATCCTAAATCAGCGTTTCCTCTCTTCAGAAAATGTTATCTCTGTCTAGAAAAGCCAACCGGATGCCATTAACTGTGGTTCACTTAAGTATTTATTCCCACAATACACAATATTTTTCTGTCTGAAATGTTACAATCAGACAATAATTCTAACATTACTGTTTTTAAGCTGTTTTTAGATTTGTGCAACTGAGCTTTATCAGTACAGGCCAGTGGTTGGGTGTGGTCTATTTTTTTTTCCCAGCATATATGATCCCATGTACTAAAAAAAATGCAGATTAAATACATGGATAAAAATATACATCATACTTAATGTATTAATGCTATTTGTAAGAACAGTGGACATAGTTGCTAGTCCAGATCCTTATGTTTTTGTTCTGCATTTCGTAATGGCACCATTTCATATCAACGATAGAAGGGACAGAAGAGAGGTTTGTTATATAAGGGCATATGAGGACATGCTTCAATCTATGCTATGTAATTATTGGGAAAAAGGTTAACTTGGAAATGGTATTCCTGGAACTTAGGACACTGCTTTGGGAAGTAAGGATTTTAAATACACTGGAAAACAGCGCACTTGGCTCATAAAAAGCAAAGGTATGTAACCTAAACTTCAGGTGAGAACAATTGTGCTAGCATGCTGAAGACTTGAGTTGTTTTGAGGCCTATGAACACGACCAATGGAGATCTTGTGGTTGGTTTTGCGTTCCTGTCAGGAGGAACCTCCTGGCAGCTCTGCGTTCGCCCTCAACACCGTGGATCCAGACTTGGTGGATCGCCTCGTCAGGACGATCAGAGCTCCCGCAGCGTGCTTTAAGCTTATTGCGGCATCCGAGGGGAAAAAAAGACAAAAAAGTGGTTTTGTGAGGAGCCTTCCCGGCGTGCTGCGTGCAGGGCCTTGCATGCCGGGGGTTGTAGGCGCCGCCGGCCGCCTCTCCCCTTCCGCTCGCTGCCCTGCCGCCGGGGCGGGGCCGGGACTTCCCGGCACGGCGGAGGCGGCCGGGGCCGGGGCCGGGGCCGGGATCGCGGCCGGGCCGGGCCGGGCCGGGCCGAGCCGGGCACGGCGATGGGAGCCCACGGGAGCCCGAGCGGGGACCGCGACGGCCGGCGCCGCCCCGCCGCCGAGGCCACCGCCCGCTAGCGAGGCGCCAGGCCCCAGGCGGGCCCGCAGAGGTCGGTGCTGCGGGGCTCGGGGGGGGCTCTGCCGGGACGGGGGGGCACGGGCTTGGGGCAGGTAGAGGGGAGTCCGGCAAAGGAAAGGAGCAAGCTGAGAGCTTTGGTGTGAATTGGGAATACAGCGGGATGAAGGGCTGGAGCCGGCTGGAATGCAGGTGTTGCAGGCCGTGGTGCACGGGAGGAAGGAAGTGGGGATGGGTGTTGCGATGCTGTCATGCTGCTGGTGCCGAAAGCTGCAGAAATCACGCCTGCAAATCCTTGTGTTTCACCCGGCAGGGAATTTACCGTCCTTAAATAAATCAGCTATCCAGTAACTTACACGCGTGAGCAGCTTGGGCTGTAAACCGTGCCACTGAGTGGTCTTGGGCGCTTTGCATTTCTCATCGGACCCCCTAATTCCCTTCCCGTCTTACCCTCTGTGCACGCAGTAAAGCCAGCACTTGAAAAAGCAGAGTGAAGGAAGAATTATTGTCGTAATATCGTCGAGTCTGCCATGGGCTCCAAAGGTCAGATGCTCTTCCGAGATAGAGCTGCCTGTTGGCTATGGGAAACATTTCATTTCCTGGGTGTCTAATGAAACACTGCTACAGCTCTTAGTACCGGGTATCTGTCAGCAAGCAGATCCTGGAATTTTTAGCCAAGAAACCAAAACAAATGTAAATTACTACTACATTTAGTTTCTCAGATAATGGTTAGTAATAAAGGAACTCATGATAGAAATAAATGTTAATCATATGATCCCGGTGTAACCTGGGTAGGAAGTTATTTGTGGGTAATCTGAGCGCAATTGTTGAGGTACTGATACGTGAGTGAAGTCAGTTATTTTTATTGAAAAGCTTGGGTCTGATGCGTGTAGAAAACTTTAAATTGTTTTGGTCAGAAGAGACACAAAACACTTAGAGTGAACTCTAGAACAGATTCTATGAGGGTTTTAGACACACCCTGTCCTCCCCCCAAAATAATTCTTTACTATGAAGGTGGTGAGGCACTGGCACAGGCTGCCCAGAGAAGCTGTGGATGTGCTGTCCCTGGAGGTGTTCAAGGCCAGGCTGGATGGGTCTTTGGGCAACCTGGTCTGGTGGGAGGTGTCCCAGCCCATAGCAGAGGGCTGGAATGAGGTTATCTTAAGGTTCTTTCCAACCCAAACCATTCTGTGATAACCTGAAAAAGTGCAGGCCTATTACTGTACATGCTATTGATACCTGATTTCTTTAGAATGCAAATGCATGAAAAGGCTGAGGGAAATGGGATAAAACACAGTGGGGGTTTGGCTTTTGTTACTTGTTCCTTAAACAGAGGAAGCCCAGATAAAGGTGTCCGTATTCAATAAAACAGAGTGGCAGCGAGACTGAGTTTGTTAAAATGGCAAAGCTGGAACTAATGGTAGAGTCAGGCTAGTAACTGGCATGGCAAAAGTCAATGGTGGGTTTAGAGACCCCAATCCAAATGCGATTTATTCAGAATAATCCATTTTATGTTTTTGTTAGGTGCTGTACTGTAATTAGATTCATTAAAAATACTGTGTGTCATAGAAAATTTGGAGTTGTGACCCACAAGTGTCATGAAGTCCAACCTCTGGCTCCACATAGGACCACCCAAAAATCAGACCCTGTGTCTGAGAGTGTTGCCCAAATGCTTCTTGAACTCCGGCAGGCTCGGTGCCGTGACCGCTGCCCAGGGGAGCCTGTCCCAGTGCCCGACCCCCCTCTGGGTGCAGACCCTTTCCCTAACCCCCAGCCTGACCCTCCCCTGTCCCAGCTCCATGCCGTCCCCTCGGGTCCTGTCGCTGTCCCCAGAGAGCAGAGCTCAGCGCCTGCCCCTCTGCTCCCCTCGTGAGGGAGCTGCAGGCCGCCATGAGGCCTTCCCTCAGTCTGCTCTGCTCGGGGCTGAGCAAACCAAGGGACCTCAGCTGCTCCTCATACGTTTTGCCCTCTAGACCCTTCACCATCTTCATAGCCCTCGTTTGGAGGCTCTCTAACAGTTTTATGTCCCTATACTGTGGTGCCCAAAACTGCATGCAGAGCTGAGGCCGCTCCAGAGCAGAGCGGGACAATCCCTTCCCTCGCCCAGCTGGCAGTGCCGTGCCTGACGCACCCAGGGCACGGTCAGCCCTTTTGGCTGCCAGGGCACGCTGCTGACTCACGTTCAACTCGCTGTCAGCTAATTGTGCAGTCATGTGTGTAATCATATAACTAATAGGTACGTGGTGTTCAGTATACAAAATGGGTGATGCTCCTAAAATTTGACAACACATCTGGGGAGAAGAAATGGTGTTTGTGAAGGGGAGTGAAGCATGAGGAACTTGAATGTTGAAAGTTAGCCACTTACAAATTGCTTACAGACACTTGTGTTCAAATGATTGGGATTGTTTGAAATGATGAGATGTAAACCTGCATGTTAGTGAGTTACAGGATGACCACGGGCTATCAGCGCAAAGCAGGTTAACTCGTCTTTTAATAGCTGCAACAGGTGAGGTGTTTCTAGTTGAATTAACAGTTAATGCAGTTACACAAGGCTTTTACAATACCTTGTCACTAAACCCATGCACTTACTGAACGTGATTTAATATGGCAGTTGCATTAAGTGGGAGGAAACTTAAAACTAAAGGTAGGACCTATTGTATATTTTACAAGAGATGTTGTTTTCAGAAAGAAAAAGAAATAAACCAAACAACAACAAGAAAGCAACCCTCTTACTGTTCATAAATGTTGATAACAGATAATGTTAGCACAAGAGGATATTATTCTCTCAGGAACCTTTGAATAAACTTTTTGATGTTAGGAAGGTCTGACAGCCAGAACACACATTGCTCCTTCCCGTGTTTTTGTTTTTTTTTTTTTTGGCATTATTGCTTCTAATGAGTTTCAGGATTAAATCTGATAGTTTAATAAACAGGATTATATGACAGTGGCTTCAAATATTGGAGAACAATATCTGATTGGTTACAACGTCTCTTTCTTCTCCTTTTCTTATGGGTGTTAGGGAAAGTGATTAGGGACAAAGTGTTTTGCAGCGCTGGAGGCAGCAAAATGAAGTAATTGGAAGTTCTGATTCAGCTGGCGTTGTTTTGAAGATCGGTGAGTATATTAGAACTGCAGAGCTGTGTCCTTGTAAGCAGCGATTCCTAGGGAGGGTTGTGGACGTTGCTGAAGGACAAGCAATGGCCAAAGATAACAGCGACTGGGCTGTGTGTAGGCAGAGTTTTTGTTCTAAAAAGGAAGCCACTATCTGCTTTTAAAAAGGAAAGTTTCAGTAGAACAGACTGTTGAGGACTGGAATCACAAAAAACTTGAGATCTCTGAGAGATGCAAAATGACAAATACTTCGGACGGTGAATGTCTTGCTTAAGTACCGTGTGCCATACACTGTGCGGGGTTTTTGTTGTTAGCTGCAGGAATTCTGTATTTTTTTATTTGTTTTTTGCTGCTGTGCTGGAGTATCTTTCTAACCTCTGAACTATCCTGAAATTCAAGTGTGGGTTACAACACACTTGTTTCTGTGGGTCAGATATATTTGTTGAATTTAATGTTTTATTTTATACCTACGTGCATGTACGTGCCTATCTACATAAGGCGAGGTAAACCAGTACAGAAATTGTACTCTGTGTTAACACCTGGAGCCTGTTCATACCACCACTGTGAAGTCAAATCCCTTGAGTCTGAGAGGCAAACAAAGTAAAATGGTTCAGACTCTCAGTAGCCTAGGGGAAAAAAAAATCAGGAAAGCACCATCTTGAAATTATTTGCATTTGGAAATATTTCAAAAACCATTCTGTTCTCTCTCGGAGCACAAGAAGGGTCAAAATGGGAATCTGCTTTATACTGTGAAGAATTTCATGTAATCCTGCTTTTACCGTCTTTCCTGCTGATCCAAGTGCAAGATTAGGGTTTCAACCTACAGAAATCTGTTAGTGCAGGGCTCTGTTTGCTATTAGAGCCTTTGCATCCTGGAATTCATTTAAACTGCGTTCCTCATATGTAAAATGTGTTTTGTATTTAACCACCTCCCATGGTGTTAATGACTAATATTTGTAAAGCTCTCTGAAGAGAAAAGCTGTGGTTCTGCCAAGCATTATATTTAATATATTAAATCCTAAAGCTGTTCTCTAACTTGCATTATGTGTCAATGGCCAGCAGAAGGGATTTCTGGAAACCATTCTTTTCTGCAGTACATGAAAGAAAACTTGTGTGCCATCTATTCCAACTCATGTGCTTGTAAGCAGGGGACATAATTACTTCTGCTAGAAGTTACTGCTACAGCCTGTCCTATGTTTCCTTTTGGAGAACATGAATCATTTCATACAAGTGCTGATACTGGTATTCATTTAATGTTTTTATTTGGGGAAATAAAGATTAGAACCCTTTTAAATGGGCCATTTAATGTGCAGTTCACTCTTAAAAAATATTGTAAATGTAACATGCCTCTTTGTCACAGACCTTCCTTAGGTTGGGATGTGTGGTAATTTGGGATTGTAAACTTGCTTTAGGTAGGCAGAGATGGACAATAATTCTATTGTTTAGCATTAACAACTTGTCTGTATATTAGTTTAAATGTTTTAATGTTTTAAATCTTTCACGTTAACTGGTTACCAGAGATCCACGTTCACCCAGGTGCTTTTAGAGTGCCAGCTGTGTGGCATTTGCAGCCCAGCACGTGTGCAGCTTCCTCCTGGGAAAGCCAACTGGAGTAAAAGGCAGGACTCAGCAAACTGTTTTGCAAGCTCTTCTGCCACTGCTGGATTTGAGGAGTCCTGACTCATGGAATAACCTAATACACACATTGTCTCAGAGGGCACTTCCTTGATTGCCCTTTGCAGTTCTGATTTTCTAAAATGACGTAATATATCAGTGGAGAAACTAAACTTTGATTCCTATGCTTAAACAGTAGAATTGAAAGCTGCAGCTGTTGTCAGGGATTTCTTACAGATACAATCCCATTTTTTGAAGTCTTGTCTTCTAAGGGTTTCACTTCATTGCTTAAATATCTTAACAAAGCTTCCTGTGAAGAAAAGTATTTGTAAGCATGCTATCTCTTTATTTTTTTTCCTGACAATACAGCAAAGAGTTGGGTAAACTGTTTCACAGTAACCTTTATAGAACTGCTGATCTTACTGTTTAACAGCCAGGTTTTATTCTTGTATGAGCTTACGTCTCCTATTGGCCTTTTAATACCAGCTTAGCAGGTGCAGGAGAAATTACTTTGGGGTTTGATGGTGGCTTTGTTTTGTTTTGTTGTTGGTGTTTTTGTTTTTTAATAAGTCAGAAAGGTTTTTGCAGCATAGAGATGCACTTTTCTGCCTTCTTCCTTTTTTTTTTTTTGTTTTTAGGTTGTGTTGGTTTATTTAGATCAATTCAGCAATGCTGCTCCAATTTTCTGTTGCAAATTTCTCCCCTATGTCCATATAAAGTGTCCTGCAGTTGGTGAGGTGTGTATTGTAACTTATGGAGTCATCCTGCAGAGAAGTCATAGCACCTTTTTTCCTTAAGACGTTTGTGTTATATAGTTGCATGGGTTATGAGATTTGAAACCTCTTGAAACATGTAATAAGGAATATTTAGTAAGCACAGACAACAGTGACCTTTTACTTATAAAGTTAATTATTAAAGTTATGTTGTATCAATTCATACCTTAGATTTGATAAATACATTTTTCTTTTTCTTGCTTCCATAAATTTGGTGCAATTTTTGCAGTTTTGTAAAAAAATAGATGGTAGAGAACATTGTTACGAGAAAAATGGGGAGCTGTTTAGACTGAAATAGGTGAAGACTTCCTGTCAGATTATGACTGCTAAGAGATTTCCTCATGCTACTGCCAGACCGAATGGTTTGTTTTGCTTTCAGTTTTGGGATCAGTGCTCTTTTCAAAAACAGAAATGTCCTTTAAGATAGAGAGGGAAATCTCCAAATATCAGAAGCTTATTGTTTTATGAATGTCTGCACTGTAGCTTTTTTTAGGTGATGTTATGCCAAATTTGCAGTAATGCAAATGCTCTGAAATTCTGAGTAAATTGGTGTTGGGTGGCATTCATCTATTTCCTTGAAAGTGACATCAGTCCCAAGCCAATGTGAATATCCTGGTGAGGTTTCATTCTTGGCTGAAGCTGTTGAGATTCCAGTCAAGAGAAGCATGTTTCATGATAAGATTTTTTTTTTTGATTGCTTGAAGCCAGCAATTCAAAAATCCCACCAGCCCTTCTGAATATCCCCCTTTCTGCATTTAGGCATGCACGGTGCCTGTTCCCACTGTCCCCTCCAAAATGTGTCATCATCAGATCTCTTCTCACAGGGGATGTCTTTCGTGGGGCACCTCTCTCAGGAGAAGCAGGCTCTTGTTTGGCAGGCTGTTTGTCTTCTCTTGGTGTGCAGTAAGACGACTCAAAATGCACGTGCCAGAGCTTCCTGAAGTGTTAAACTTGTGCGTTGAAATGTAGAAAAACAATATTAGAAGCCCTTCTGAATTAGGTGGAGGCTGATTGTTTGCATTGTAAATGGCATCCTATGTGCTGCTTTAGGAACAGTATCAGAAGTTCAGAGTTCAGTAACCATGTAGGTTATCTGACAGCCATTACGTAAAAACCAGCAAGTGTAACTAGTCCTCTTAGTGGGTACACTTTAAGGGTGTAGCTGAATTTATAAAAGTATTTGTGCATATGGAGTCCTACTTACTTGGAAGGCCTTCCTCTTCTGGGAGGTCATAAAGGCAGCAATATATCTCCTTCACTCTACCTCCTTCAATCAGGTAATGCCGTTTGAATGACAGTGCTTTTGGTCAAAGTCACCTTGTACATGGAGCTTTAAAATCCTTACCAGCAGAAGGAAGCAAACTTTCTTTGCAAGGGTCTTTCTATGTAAGCATGAGGTGGAATGACAGGCAAGGGAAGCTTTTTCTTTCATTTTCAGTCTAGACTATGTAATACAGTACACAGTGCATCTGTTCACATCCTGAAGATAACCACTGGAGGAATTTCAGCCTCGGTTTGTGCATAGTTTTCTTACTGCTGCGACTCCACCGCTGCCTATTTAGTATCAACGAGCTGTCACAGCTTTTATCATGTTGTCTGTCTGGCTTGGAGCAAGTTGAGACAAATGTGGTAACAGCAGCATTGTTAGCTGTGTCTGGGCTACAGAGCTCTTCATAAAGCTGCAGTCCATGCAGCTTTTCCATCGCTAGAAACAGAGGAGTGAATTGGACCACATAGATGAAAGGTCAAAAGCAGTTGATCCCTGTACCTCTTCGTATTGCTGAACAAATATCCTAGTCTAAGAAGGAAGTCTAGTAACTGAAATTGCAAATACACAACCAGGGCACAGTTGTGGGTGTGGGTTTTTCCCCGCCCAGTGTCCACGTCTGCCCTGCAGAGTTCTGCTGATCGGGTCAGTTCTCCATTGAAAAAACTTTTTTGTTCAATACGAGCTGTCTTCGTTGCATTCATTTCTTTCATTCCAGTGTTTCTGTTGGGTTGCTATCTAGTCATCAGGAACGGCAGGATTTGGGGGTGAGGGGGTGGAAGGATTTATTTTTTTATTGTTTTACTAGTAACATCAGTAGTTTTAGGGAGAGCACAAGAAAATACACTACATTCTTGCTGAATATTTTGCTCAACCTAAATAATGTGTTGCAACGAAAGCTCAGTGCAATCATTACTTTGCGTTAGTCATTCAGGTGGATTTGCCTAGTGATGGTGATACTCTTCTTATGGTCAGATTACTGTCAATTTTCTGCACACATGTTGAGACAGATCATGTTGTGAACTACATTTCATTTGCATCTTATCTGCGGTTAAGAGTGGCTCGTTCTGTGGCAGGATGTTTTCTGCTGTGACTAGAGAGTAGCTAACGGTGTAGGCTTTTTAAGGATTAATGCTAGTGTTAAGGTTCCATTCAAAATTTTGGGAACTGTAGAAATATTTGCATTCAAGAATGAATCAAATTAAATGCTTCTCTTTTGGTTTGCTTGTGCTCAGGAAATGTAGTTGGTCAGTTTCTCACAACTGAAATGTTTTTTACTATAGTTCAGTGCGGAATTGAAAAAATCCCTAGTGAAACGTGTCTGTAAAGTTTAAATATTTCATACCACCAGCCAAAGGTTATAGGGTGGTGTTAAACCTTAATAAAAGAGAATTTGGGGGCTCAGAAGTCTGATGCATACTCAAAATATTTTTATTAAGTAACATCTGTTTTGTTCTAACATGCATATCTTAAATGTAAGATGGGTTTCAAGATTTTCTGCAAGATAAAGATGTTTCCCAGATATTCAGTCTTGCTGTCATACCTAAGCAGAAACATTCTCTGGTATTATTTTGGAGTGTTATTCTTGATAACCTTGTCTTTGTGCAAATTTGACTCACATCTATCTTTTTAAACAGCTGACATGGAGGAGCTGATAGAGGATGACATCTGCATTTTGAACCATGAGAAAGCAGACAACAGTCATAAGAGAGACGGGGAGATTCCTGTTTCAGTTTACAGTGGAGATGAGTCTGTTGCTTCCCACTTTGCCCTTGTCACCGCATATGAAGATATCAAGAAGCGGCTAAAGGAGACAGAGAAGGAGAACTCCGTTTTAAAGAAAAGAGTGAGAATTTTAGAGGAGAAGGTAAGAAAAATGTTAACTTATCAACTTCACCAAGAAACACATGGGTTGTTACCTTTTCGAAGTTGTAAGTTTCAAAGTGTAATGAAGGTCAGGAAGTTTGCTAAGGCTTATGTTCTATCTGAATGCCTCTATTTGGAAATACATGTAAAAACTTTTTTTGAGGGTTGAGGGGGAAATGTAAAGGACAAAACTTAATAAGTAATACACATGCTTTGAAGGTCAATACAAAAGCAAAGGGCAGAGATAGCAAGCCATAAAAATAAGAGTTCTCATACTTTCTCCTATTCCAGGTATTAATTTGAAAGGTATTCATAGTAGCTATATTCCGTCAATGCTTTGATTTTTGTATTCTTTTTGTACGTCTTAATTTTTAAGAAAATACTTACAAACCTATCATGAATCTGCATTACGTACACTGAATACTTTCAAAAGTCTCAAATCTTTTATAGAAGGTGTGAAGAATAAAAAGAATGAAAAGCATAATGTGATAGTCAAAACAAGAACTTTCTATGTGAACAGTTGCAATTTGAGGTCTGTAAGGCTTCTTGCTGTCTTACCAAATACACTTTTACTCTGTCAGAAAGAAGGGAGCAATCTTATTGGCAGTGCTTATTCCCCCTTGCTTGTCATTTGCCTTAACTGGCAGTGAGACAGTAGTGACCTGGAAGTTAATAGAGGTATTTTTAAAATAATTCTGCTTTGGCTTTCCGTATAGGAATACACCAGGGGAAAAAAGTGGTATTCATGTTATGAGTCACTATAAATGTTTAGTTTACTCAGAATTTTCTGTATGTTACGTCTTCATTTGCTTAAACCTCTTTTTCCAAAATGTAGAACTTGGAATTTTTCCATCTATAGAACTTGGAAAAAATTTGTTTAAGGAATTGTCGATGTAAGTAATCATGACTAGTGGATCTTTTTTAAATACTCATAGCAGAAGGCTAGCAAGGACTTAAGTATGGTTTCTAGACTTCCTAAATTGTCTTTTTTGTACTTCTGTAAAATTTTGGTCCATATCAATGTATTTCATTAACTTTTTTAAAACTTCTAAAAAAAAAAAAGTTCTCACTGTAAGATACAGAACGCATTTCTCATCTTTTTTCTTGTCTCTAACTTGTAGCTGCTTGGCTCCCGACTGGAGGAGGAGCGCAGTTCAGTTGGCCGCGAACAAGTAAATAAGGCGTACCAAGCCTATCGGGAGGCCTGCATTGACCGAGATAATCTGAAAAGCAAACTGGATAAAATAGTAGGTCTTCCTAAGTAATGACTTAAACACTTGTAGAATGAATTTTTAATTGCTGAAGATCTGAGGTATCACTCTTCTAGGTTTTCTAAGTACATGGTGATACTTTATTTAGGAATGGCAATAGTCTTAATTTTCTTAGAGGGGTAGGCTAATGGTTTAAAAAAAAATCAAAGCAATATTTTTCTAGTATTTAGAAAAAATAATTGTTTTTAGAAAAAAATTATTTTCAGATGTGATAGAAGAAAACTTCCACAAGGCTTTTATTTTTTCTTCTCTCTTGGAAAATAGAAAAAAGAAACTGCAGAATCCTTGAAAGCCTTGAATGAACAGTTGCAGTCTAAGGAAGTAGAGCTCTTGCAACTAAAAACAGAAGTGGAAACTCAGCAAGGTATGCATTTGGCTACATCTTAATAATATGCTGACTAGTTTTAGTGGTTATATTATGAACTCAGGGCATTACGAGTTTTCATCATATATAGCTTTTACAAGAAAATGCTGTCTGTATGTTTAAATCTATGGACTGGACTTCAGATTCTATACAAATGCAGTCATTTGAAAGGTTCATATAAGCAATGCTATGCTTGAATTGCATTACTTTCCAAGAGGACCTGAAGCATGTGATGTGGTACTTCCATTACACAATGTTTTTAAACCTAGCGGAGCATACTACATGTTATAATAGCAGTTGTTGAGAACATAATGGTTTAAGGAGATATGAAGTGCAGAGTTTATGAAGAGAGCTTTGAAAATGTGATTTGAAGCCTTGTTGGGTAATCAGTTTTATTCCTAAGTGGGCTCTGAGTGCCTTGTTTAAGAAATATGAGTGTAGCTTAAGCTTGTATAAATCATTAAATCCGGAAGTGAGTGCACCATGTCATTGAAGACTGGGGAGTGTCTTCATGTCTTGTTCTTGTCCTCTAGCTAGCCTCTTACAACTGATGAGATTAGGTTGCTTCTTAATAGTAATCACATGATTTTATTATTATTTTTTTTTGTCTAATGGAAAAGTTTAGAAGTTACTTTTTCTTTTGTTTTTCTGCTTGGAACTTCTTGATATATGAATTTGAAAAACAAAAACAAACAAAACAACAAAAAACAAACGCTTGGTTCAACTGTGCAACAATACAAACCTGAGGGGAAAAGGCTTATGTTTTCAAAGCATGTATGGAGTGTGCAAGTCAGTAATATGTTATGTGTTTCTGCCATTAACTGATTTTTTGCATTTCCATTGTTGTTTTTTTTATGTTGCTTCCTCTTTTTGTTACTTAAAATCTCCAGTGCAGTTCTGGAAAGGAGGACTGTGTACTTTAAACTCAGAGAATGGATTATTTCTCTACCTACAGCTTGACCGGTGTTACTGTTTCTCTGTTACCATGGACTGCAGTTTATTCAGAAAGTACAGGATAAGATTTTTGTATAGCGTAGTCTGGTTGAGGTGAAACTGTATGTATTATAGGAGTTGTATTTCTTGAACGGGGACTGAAATCTGATTGTCTTGTTTGTCTTTTTAAACAGTTATGAGAAATCTGAATTGTAATCAGTCCAACTGGGAAATAGAGAAGCTGAACAGTGACCTGAAAGTGCATAGTCTGGAACAGGATCTAGAAAACCTCAAGCAAGAGTGCAGTAGTCTCAGAAAGGAATTGCAAAAATATAAGCAGAAGGTACCTTCATTTTTAAGGATTTTTTTTTTTGTATTAATAGATTTGGCTTTGTTAGAACATTTTAACTCCCTTGTCCAAGCAAAATAAAGGGTGAAGAATCGGATACAAAAAATAATTGGTTGCAAGATGAACATTGTAATAAAATTAACCTTAAATATTGCCATAGGCTGGTTTACTTTTGGAAATAGTGCATGTACATAGGTGAGATTACCCAGATGTTACCAACAGAAAATAAAGCTTTACTGTTTCTTTAAAGTCACCATTCAGATCAAAGTGGCTTATGTTGGTATTTTTCTCAGGCTGAGCTTTTCTGAATGTTTGAGCCAAACGTGGTCTTTTTTTTTTTTTCTTTTTTTTTGTAGCAACACTGGAATGCTTGTGTTTAAAGATATTATAAGATATTATGAACTTTGTTTAAGGCGCTCTAACACTTTTCTTTAGCATAGTGGCATGAAGCGTGTCAGAAAAGCAGTTTTCTTGTTTTGTTTTGTTTTGTTTCTTTTTTGTAACAAGATGCATCCTGGGCTGAGCTAGGATACTGGTGAGAACTGGAACCAGTAGCTGGGACCTTACCTTGAGGTATCCACAGGAAACAGCTGAAACAACAGGAGGAGAAGACAGTAGGATTTGAATGGCGAAGGCTAGAAGAGACTGTCATAGTGGGAGAAGAAGAATGTTGGGAATAGAAAGAACATGAAAGTGTAAGGTACTAAAAGAGAATGGAACTAGTTGTGCAAGTAGATAAAGAAGGTGTTGAGGAAACTACTACAACTGTTCAGGCAGTCTCGGTCGTATCCCTAACTGCTCATTCGGAGATTGAGCAGAGATTTGTGAAGCCTGGAATTGGATGATGAATTTAGGATGAGAAAGCAGGAATTAGGTGGGTGGAATTGATAGTTTGGTTAAGGAAATGAAAGGGAGATTTGAGACAGAACAGGCCTTGTGCCTTGCATTATGGAGCAGTCTGAAGGAGGGGAATTGGGTTCCTTTTGGATGAAACTAAGATGCACCCCAACCTCTTCTGGGCATTCAGAGACCAGACTAGAGCTAGCCTCAAGCGATGTCCTTCTCTCCTGCCTCCCTCAAAGCATATGTAGCTGGAGCATTCGGTTCTTAGCACTGAATGGGTCCCTTCAGGGTTGCTGCAACCACTCTCCTAGCTTATGTGGATGTTCTTACACGTCAGCCGTCTTGTGTCAGGTTTATTCTGCGTTTGTTCCACTAGGTGGGGATAAAGCACATTACCTGGAAGGCAGGCAAGTTGTTTTGTTAACTCTCATTACTGTTGGTTGTTGTTTACTCTTAAATCTGGAATTATTGTAGATATTTGCAACAGCTTGTAAATTCTGAAGGTGTACTTGAACTTCTATGCAGTTTTGATGTCTTTATGTGGTTTTATAGAAATAATTGAAGATTGCAGACTTCAGTGTGAGAATGAATGTTGCTAGAAAAAAGACTAAAATAGTGTTTCTAAGAAATACCAAACATGACACTATTTAATGCTTATTCCAGCAGTTTTTGTTGTAAAGAACAAATAGAAGGAACAACTGACTTTGTTTTAATGTAATTTCTCCTTGATCCTGGTAACTGCTTAACATAGGAAGTAAAAAAGTAGTTTTCAAATGTAGAATAATATACTGCAACTGAGCTTTTTGAATAATGAAGTTGAATCTCTGGGTGGTGGTAAGAAAGTCTTCAAAAGCGTGTGTGGGAGAGAAATATGATGAATGGGTAATCCAACAGGTCAATATTGTTTCAAAACCCTATATATGTATATGGTCTGTGTATATTTTTTTCTATAGGGGTATTCTTACTCAGGTTTTGCATTGTGGTTGATGCCATATGTACATTATACTGACAAGTTGCTTGAAATTTTGGTAGGCCTGAAGCCACAGTAACTGGTATCAAATTCGTTATAACTTTGTCTAGAGGGAATGGTGCAGGAGAGGTACGTGAAGAGAAGGAATATGAATGAGAACTCATCGCAGTATTTTCAGATAGATTTGGACTCACCTATTCATTTTTTTTTCTTCCCCTCACTTTGTTATGCAGGACCAGGCTCAAGATGGAAAGCCAGTAAATGGAGACCACCCCCAAAGGCAAGACATTCAGAGGTATGAAAATCTTTCATGTTTTATACGTATTTTACTGAGAGACAGTTATTTGAGGGTGTAGATATTCTTGCAGCCTGCGCAAATGTGTTATTTCAAACTACATAATCTACTTTTAAGTCTGGGCACTCTGATTAAGCAAAGTCATCTTCTCTTTCCCTTTGTCTATGAAGACAGAATGATGTCTGAAGCCCAGAATCATAAGAAAGTATTTATGTTTTCATATTGTATAGAAAATGAAATTATCTTGGACTTAAAAATCAACTATTTAATAATCCGTTGACTTGAGGAGGTGGTAGATGAACTTTCAAGTCTCATCCCAGCTATAGGAAGTTCTTTGTTTTGCATATGAGGAGGTCTCTGTGTTTGGCTGGTGGCTTCAAATCTCTTGCTTAGTATGAGAATATACATTTTTACTTAGTGCAGTATAATAATAGCTCTATTAGAAGACATTAAAGGATTTATTTTTTTTAATACTGAGGTACCAATATTTGACCTATGCAAAAAGAAATTATATTCTTGAAGTTTTAGTGGAACAGAAAGCATTCACTATTTTACAGCCATTCGAATGGTATATAATTGTGCTTTTGGTAGTGTCTGGAATTATCCTGTGTTCAGTATGTGTGCCATATTAGATAGTAGATATATCCCTTGTGTCTTCCATGCATTCAAAAACTGTTCTTTTCCATAAAGTTCCCAAATGTTCTGTCTTGCAGAAACAAAATACCTGCATCTCTTATGCATGGTTATAAGCCAATTCATGCACTTCCACAATTTTCCACAAGAGGGTAGAGTGCTCCTTCATAATGACAGGTTGTTTAGAGCAGGATCTTTTTGCTTACTTGGCTGTTGAAGAGATGGGAAAGGAAATCAGTCACTGAAAGAACCCTACAGACATTTCTTTCATATGTTCTCTGATATAATGATGATAACATTGTAGACGCTATAAACAAATTATACTTTCACCTTTCATCTTGACTGGATAGCTAGCTCACACTTCTCTTGTGGTTTCTGCTGGAGCTTCGTAGTCAGTCTTACACGCCTGAAAAAAGGTGTTACCTCAAGGTAAAACAGCTCTGTTTAATCTTCCAGAGCAAATTTATTTCAAGAAGTCATGTTCAGGTGGCAGCCATCAGAATTAACATATGTACAGTGTAGCATTTAGTGTAACATGATACACATAATGAGCGTGTGATGCATTTGGAATACGCCAGTCCATCCAAAAATCTGTGCACGGGAATGAGGGGGAACACTCGAAAACTCCTATGTGAAACATTCATTGTAGCAAGCAATCCTGCTGTTTATGGCAGCCAAAGGCATTTGCAATTAGTGAACTTTTTGGAAAGGAATTATTTCACGTTTGTCAGCAGCCTGCAAGTCTGACTTCAAATTTGTTTTTATTTTGCAAATCTACTTTGCTGCAGATTAAGCTGTAGTGATTCTAAAATCTTCTCATGTAATATGTGTGTGTGTTTTTTTCTTTTTTGTTAGGTGATTATATTCTGATTGTGCTTTTCAGGATGGGGACTGGTTGCAAAATAAAAAATTGTAAACATTTGAGACAGATGTACAGATCATATGTTCTGCTTATGTTCTTACTGTAGTAATTAAAATAGTAAAAAACCTAACCAAATTGATTAAATGTAGTCCTATATTAGAAGAAAAAATACGAGGTGCATTTGTGGCTAAAAATGCTTTGTTTTTCCATACAGAATGTAAACTGTGCAGAGCACAGAAACATAAGGGAAAAATAAGTTCTTACATTCAAACTTTATGTTACATGTTAGAAGGCAATATAGAGTAAACACCCAAGCACATGAAATCCTTGCTTTTTAGTTGAACCTTCCTTGAAAATTGGGCTTTGCAATGGGATTCTAGACTAGTATCCCCCAAAACAATTCAAATATGTTATGTGATTTAAGTGGAATTTTGGTACCTGCATCCCTTTGCAAGATCCTTTTTAATGGAGCTAAACTCATGTTACAAAACTCTTTCTGAATCACAGAATTGTGGAATGGTTTGGGTTGGAAGGGACCTTAAAGATGACCTCATTTCAACGCTCCTACCATGGGCAGGGACACCTTCCACCACACCAGGTTGCCCAAAGCCCCATCCAGCCTGGCCTTGAGCACCTCCAGGGATGGGGCATCCACAGCTTCTCTGGGCAGCCTGTGCCAGTGCCTCACCGCCCTCATAGTAAAGAATTTATTCCAAATAACTAACCTAAATCTACACTTTTGCCAATATACCCCCGTGTACAATCGCTACGCTCCCTGATAAAGAGTCTCTATCTTTCTTAAAAGCCCCCTTTAGGTACTGGAAGGCTGCTATAAGGTCTCCATGGAGCCGTCTTTTCTCCAGGCGGAACAACTCCAGCTGTCTCAGCCTTTGTAGGGATGAATGGTGGATAGATGGTCACAGACACTGAGCTGTTCCTATATTCATGACTGTGTAAATATTGGACAGTTCTGTTTTAATGTAACCAAAGTTTGTTTAATCTTATTTTTGAGACTTCTTAAAAAATAAATAAAGGATGGTTGCAACATCAACTTAATTAGATGAAAATTTTACAATTAAAAGTTCAGAGTCAAGTGAATTTTACAGGTAAAGATGACAGAAGCAGAACTTCTTCAAATACAAAGCTGCTAACTTTTCTGATTTTTGTTCTTCGTTTTCTCACTGGCTAATTATCTGAAACTTCAACATTGGCACAGTGCTGTTGTTGCTAAATACATTTCTCAAATTATGCTGCCTTATCAGAGAATAAATTGGGTCTTCTAATTTTAACCCTTTCTATTAAGGCAGTATATTAATTTAAATTAAATGACTCGAATATGAAACACTGTGCTGAATTATTTTGCCCTGTGTGTGTATGTGTGATCTGTTTGGACCTCTAGAATCTAGTCTGAATTCACTGCAGCAGAACGAATGGTGTAAAGACCCAAATATTGATTTTTGAGTATTTAAGATTGTGATCAATTAATGTGACTAGGATCATAACATTTGATGGTGTGTGGGGTCATTTATCAAAATCCATTCAACGGTAATCGTCTACTTTGCTTGCAATTCAGTGTTCATTTAATGTATTTTACAAAAATACTCCCTTGAGACTACTAATTTTATGGGAAGATAATTTAAAATAGTGATATTGGCGAATAAGCTTCATATTTCTTTCCATTTGGGCAATTTGAAATTATTAGTATTATCTAGTATGTTAATCTAAGACTTTTATATTTTAATGTATAATATATATGCGTGTAACTTATAAAGATTATAATATAGAAAAGTTGTTCAGTTTAAGGTAGTTATTAGTACTGCTCAGATCATTTTGAATTATGGTACTCCAGTAAAGTTGTCAGTGTATGTCAGGTAAAAAGCCTTGGGAATGTTAGCAGGCATGGGAGTGCTTTAGAGGTGGCAAGTATTTAACTTTGATTTTTTTTATTATTATTTTGAAAGTGTGCAACAAGCATATTGGGATCTGAAGAGAGAAATGTCTAATTTGCAGCTAGTGACTGAAGTGCAAGCTGAGGTTCTACGAAAACTGAAAACAAGCTCAACACCGACCAAGAAAGGCAAGTCAGTAACAGACCTTACAAACACAGATCGTAGATCCAAGCTGCACCATTTTCAAAAGAAACTGGCTATCATATCTTATCAGAATCTCGTCAATTGAAGTTGATAAGCTAGGCTATATTATGGTTCCAGCCTACCCATTTTCTGCTTCTGTCTTATACTGGTCAACTTCACACATAAAGGTGTTGCTGATGTGTTTTTTCTTCAGTACTGTATTCTGTTCCCCTTGTGGCTTTTTTCTCAGTCAAGTGTTGCTTATGTGCACAAGGCTGAGGTGTTAAGTTTACTCGTATTTGACCTTTTACCACAACTACTTCATATTAAAAAAAAAAAAAAACTTTTCAAATGCAAGTCTTATTTTCTCTGTATAGAATATATATAAAATATTAATTTGGCAGCATTTAAAACTAACTTTAATTCCTTTATGGCTGTATATTTTACATTAGCATACAGAGAAGTTGCATTTTCTAGCTTAGTGCTATGCAAGATGACATTTTGCTGACTGATGTTGCAAAACTGCTTTATTTCTGCTGCTACCTTGCAAACAATTTAGGGGAGCGTATTTTCTGTTAACAGTTCATCAGATGTTTTTCTCTATTTTACATGTATGCTTCTCTTGATCCAATTGCTTTGCAAAAAGGTTCTTATTATGGTGGGACCAGACCTTATCAGTCTGTTTATCTTGGTGTTTATTTCCTTTGTCTGCTCACTTGAGCTGTGGTATTTACTGTGTTCAGAACACTGAAGATGGTGGTCAAAGAAACTGAACTTGGTGTAGTAGTGATAGTCTTGGATGTCCCTATCTACTACAAGATCAAGATATTTTGTTTCTAACTGCTTTGATGGGCTCACTGACTTAATGATAGGATTCACCTCCAGGTCAATGACTGGCTTTGTCTGTGGCCAGCAGTGATTAATGATCATTCTCTGGTACTTGGCTGATAAATTATTAACACTCATTCTAGACTTGATCGTATTGTTACCAGGTTAGCCTGTGTTCCTTCAATTCTAAGACACATTTATCAAATAACTTCAGTGGAGCAACGAAGAACTGAATGAGTTTTTAACCCTGAAGTCTGTCAGGGTTTGATGTAATTGTGTAGGATCTTGCTGGTTTTATTTTTAACCTGGAGTTACCTGTCTTGCCAATACACAAGTACTGATCTTTCTCTTCTGCCTGGTGAACAAACTAAATTTCTGCAGTTGCTAACGCATGTGTACATCCACAACAATAAAAGGCAATCTTGATTGATTGGTAAAAACAAGGTATTTTGCCTTTCGCTCTGTAGGTTCCTCTCAATAAATTTTCAGAAGTATGTGAGAGTGGACAGCTTTGGTAGAAACTAGAATTTATTTCCTTGTTTACCTTGCTTGTTAGCCATGCTGAATGCAGTGCAGATATGTCTGTGTTAGTATTGGTAGAAAAATATTGGCTTATATAAAATGGGGGCAGAACTGACTTAAAACTTCCTTTTCTTGTAGTACTAGCTATTTTCCTTCGCTCTTTATAGCAGCAACTATATAGTTATAGTATATAGTGTCAGGGATGGGGGGGGCTTTTTTTAATTAGTATTTATCATCTTTCAAGGTGTGTGACATCTGTGGAACACGGTATTTCTTGCTGAGCGTTTGATGTTAACAGTATCAGTTAACATGCAGATTCTGCTTAGCTGTCACTTACGTAAGGAGGCAACTTCTACACATCCGCTCATGGGTTTTTGTTTTATTTTCAAAGGCCTTTTCAATAAATCACGTGAATCCCAACCTTCTCTTCTTGCCCAATGTCTCGGGGCAGGTACCCTTTCTACCTTTGCTCAACCCTTTTAACAGGTAGAATGAGAACGAATTTAAGATTGAAAACCAAATTTCTGCTTTGCTGATTAGTATTAGTTGTCTTATAATAAAAACATTAAATAAACTACCTCAGGTACCTCAACAATTGACACTGTACAGAGATCTTACCTGAAGTGACTTCAAGATAGCCAGCAAAACAGGTCAAGGATTGCTCTTGTACTCTTTGCATAGCTGCTATGGTTGAACATACCCTGACCATGGCAAACTTACCTGGCTTTTTTCTGTTTAGCTCTGGATGAACTGTTTTGCCACTAGACGAGGAAAAAAATAGTAAAAAAAAAAATAGTAAAAACAACTTATTCCTTGAAAAGTAGCTAAAGCTACTCTTCAATTTGAATACTGCAAACATTGGAGTTTGACCTAAGGGATCATGAAAAGGAAATTATGCCACCTGTTCACTCGTGGGGCTGTAATGCCACACAATTCTGAATATAGGTGTGCTGCTTCAAGCTGCCAAGGTGTTAGATAACTTAGTGTAAACATTCCAGAGAGTAAAACCTGTTTATTTGTGTAGAGATTATTAATAATTACTACAGTTCTCCTAACTCTGATGCTAAGGTAGTAGAATTTCAAATATGTTACAGTAGATTATGTTTTCGTTAAACTTCTAAGGGTCTATAGACCTTGAACGGCTTTTTATGGCTGTCAGGATGAGGTGGCCAAATCTTAATCTATCAGCATATCTTTCAAATATGGTGTCTCTCTTGCTGGAAAGTGCTTTTGGCTGACATTTGCAAATAGGGTAAGATCCTTTAATTTTTAGTGACAAATTGCAGTTGCAGTCTTTGTCTGAGATACTGACTCTTTGTCCCTAGAATTAGCGTTACAAATTACAGTTCCTACTTGAGATTCGTAACACTTCTAGAAGACTACCTATGAGTTTATTTAACTGTAGGAACCATTTATCTACTCCATTTAGGTAGCACTACAAAAACATTGCCTGAATATATTTGTCTGTCTCTTCAGGTGTCTATTAAAGATGCAGCTCTTTCATTTCAGGTAGATGCCATCCTGTTTCAAAATCCTTCCCTTCCTAATATTGTTTAAACCTCACCTGGAATTTCAGATGGCTGAATAGTGCAAACTGTGGCTTTACTTTCAAAAGTCAGACAGTACTGGAGCACAGGGACCCTGTGACAAGCATTTTCTCCTGCTTCATGGACCATAAGAATTTTCAGGCTCTTGGCAGCCTGAGAGCATGCCTTGTTAAAAAGAATCAGTAACGTAGGAAGAAGTGTGTTCTTACTGAAGCAATATTCTGAATCTGGTCAATTTTTCCAAGCACATGGAAATTGTTTCTGTTTCAGTATTCATTCCAGTCTTGTCAAAAAAAATATTCATATTATTCAAATCGTTCTACCTTTGTTGAAGTGGGGACTGGGAGTTTTCCCTGGAGTTGGGTCTATTTCAGACACGATGATTTGAGGATCTCTGGTTCATCTTGCAAAATCTGAGGAAGTTAGTGTGTTCAGTTTGTAGCATTAAGCAGTTACTGAAGTAAAAGACTGTTTGCAAACTTGTAGCTTGAAAATATTGGATTTAACATAACCTGCTGTTCTGTAGGACATTTTGGAGTAAGTGAAAAATGCCCCAAATAACCTATTATTTAAAAATCTTTTTATCATCTTTTTTTTTCAGCTGCCTCTTCTGCACCAGTACAATGTGTTGACTTGAAGAATGTTCCAAAGTTGAACTTGATGTCTGGGGTGGTCTATAAAAAACTCTCCCAAAATGATCAAGTACTGTGCAATGCTGTACCTCCCCCTCTGCTGAGAGATGGGAAAAGCCCATCTGAAAGAGTGACTCTGCAAGCATGGACAGATGAGAGACCCATTCCAGTTGATGGTAAAACGTTCCAGGAACACCATTCGTATGGAAAGAGTTCTCTGGAAGATAATTCCTGGGTATTCCCAAGTCCTCCGAAACCGAACGAGAATGTGTTTTGGGAAATGAAAAATAAAACAACTTCGTTAAACTGTCCAGCAGATTACCTGGATCAGTGTAATCAGAACTGTCTGCACAAGAGCTAAGCAATTTTTAGTATGAACTGAAGCGTTTTAGAATGATTCTGAATAGGCACCTTACTGCTTGAACTCTTAAAGAGGTAAACAAATGGGTTGAAATGTGTTTTGTTTTTGTTTTCAATTCTATTTCCAAAACAGAAAGCCTAGTCTTCCTCTGCTGTACATCAGGAGAAGTTAAAGCTGCGATAGCGTACTGTGAACGAATCTAGCACGGGGCCTAGATAGTCTTGTCTTGCAAATGGCACACATTTCCAAAAGATTACAGTGAGAAGTTAGTTCTTGGAATAAAACAAAATAATCCAGTTCTGTATCTGTTTGCTATTTGTATGTTATCAAGCACTTGGTGTCATGTTAAAACTTGTTACAGCTCTGAGCTTAGTTTTGACAGCATTGTTTTCTCAGATTAAGGCATAAAATGAAGATTGAATTCTCTCTTCCTCTCTCCTTACAAATAACTTTGATTCCTCTGGTTTAGAAATGCATTTTTATATGATTTTTTTATAAGAAGGGTGAGATTTTTGTCAAAATTTTGATTTCTATTAGATAATGGCAAGGGAGAAATCACTCCTACGCTATCCTGTTTAGATTGCACCATTTTGGGCCTTACTGTGGATTAAAAAGGATCATAAGTAATGCTGCTGAACACAGTGAATCGTAGATGTTCAGCCCGTTTCCCTCGGTTTATGCTGTAGGAAAGGGGCTTCCTTCTACGCACAGCGGTGCCTGCCGCAGAATCGTCCTTCTCGCAGTGCAGTTATCCTTACTGTGCCTCCTTTGCACATCACCAGAACCTTGACTTTTTATTTGTGTGGTTGTTCAGGCTACTAACTTTTCTTTTATTAAAGAAACAAAGCCTTAATTTAATTGGACTGGGTGTTGATACACAGAAGAATTTTGGTGGTATCTTTAGTGCTCCATTGAGAGCTGAAGTTACTCAGATTTGCAGATGATGGGTGTCCGAGTACTACTTGACCTTTTTTTCTCCTCTTAAGGCCAAGAACTGTTTTTAGACAAATACAATTATGCCTAGTTTTTTTTTAAATCTGCTCTGCTTCTTATCTGGCTTAATACAACAGGGTTAAGTGAAATGCCTCGACTGCTCAATACTTGGAAGGAAAATGCGTTGTATTTTAGATCCATGATACTTGTAACGGGTGGGAAGGTATTTAATACTAAAAATGTTATGTACAGATGTGTGTGGGGCTGAAGTATTCAACGTCGCAGGTCCTGCTGGAGATCAGTGTAATAAAAAATTAATTTCACAGCTGTTTAGTAGCAAATGATCTTAAAATTGCTTGCAAATACACGGGGAGGCTGTGGCTGTAGGATAACCTTTGTAATGATGGGTGTTCCTTAGCCAAGGCACTCCATGGTCTGTGTGGTTCCAGGCACTTTTTTTCCCTGTGGAATGAGTGCTTCATGTGATGCCCATCCTCTCCTGTTTCAGTTTGTCTAGCAAAGTTGAGAGAATGCCTCTCGGATACCTTCTATTGTATTAGTGAACAGCATACATAAATAATGTTTCCTGTTCACCAGATAGTGGTTTTTATCTTTCTATCATCTTGCTCACGTATAGTGGCTTGTCTGTGATTAATGGAAATGGTGTCAGATGCTGGAATTTATTCTGACCAATGAACACAGCTGACTCAGGGGAGTACAATCTCTTGGAAAGTAATAGAACAAAACCCAATATGCATAAAACAAATCCAAGTCACTAGGCTTTAGCTGATAGAACCAACTACCTGTGTAATAACAAAGCAGCAGGAAGCATTTCTCATGTGGCTGCATAAACTACATGGTATCTAGTTCAAAAGTAGCTTACTTCTTGGGGCTCCCCACCCCATCCTTACAGAGATGGATTTTTTTTTTCTAAGTATGTTATTCAGCAGCCATCTGCATGATTAATACTTTGATTTGTGCAATGAAGGAATTCTACTGTGTAAGATTTTTAATAAATTATTTTTGTTTGAAATTGGTTTAACTTATAAATCTCCTTCTAGTATTTGGCACAAGAACTGTTACTTGGATTTGATTTCTTGATTCTGTAGAAAGGTCACTCCAAATACAAAGGGTTTGGGTTGAGGTTCATTCTTCTCAATTCAGGGTGGAAATAAATGACTGCTTCAGTGCATGGTGGGAGAGGTGTTCTCTTGGAGATTGGAACTGAGGGACCTGGTTACCTTAAGTTCTTGGGTGTTATTGGGGTTTCACTGCTGAGTCTAAAGCCACCCTGGCAGCCTGTCCTGTGTGATGGGGAAGCTTCATTTTCAAGCTTTTCTGCAGTGACTAAGAATTTCCAGGCTTTGCTTCCAGCTCCTGGTTTACCTGTGCTGCTTACTATGTCGGAGAAGGGGCCATGGAAGGAAAGCGATGTTTGCTGAGAGGGACTTCAGAAGTGCTGACATCTGAGAGAAGAGGGCAGCATCACGGAGAGCTTGCTGTAGGCAGCATTTCCAATCCAGTCACTCATTGCTGTGGCCAAACTGCAACATTTGAAAAGGAAGTCCCCAGATCTGCAGCCACTTGGGAGCCGGCTGGCTTGTGAAACATCTGTTGGTCTGAAGCATACAGTCAAATTTTGACTCAAGATGGAAAAGTCATTTAAATCCATGCCACTAGTGGCTTAAGGTACCTCTTCCATTTTCATCATAGTGACAGCAAATTAAATGCAGAAGTAGCCGTAGTAAAGGGGTTGTGGTGCTTTGTGTGCTTTTATTACATAAAGCAGTGACATTGCACAAGGTAAGGCCCAAAACCTTCAATAAGTGTGTAAAGTGACTAAAAAAAATCACTTGCATGTGAGCTTGGAACATTTTAAAACTTCACCTACCCCATAGTTTTGATAATTTTTAATTTAAGAAAGCACTAATTCCATTCAACAGCAATGAATGACAGCTTTTGGGCAGGACGAGGTTGTTGCTTTGCACGTTTAAGGGAGCATATGGCAGGCTGATGAATATGTATTTGGATGTTTGGAGACATGGACTAACCTAGCAGCACAATGTAAACTTCCACTGTAACTTGATTAATTTTAACCATTTTAAACATCTAGAAAGCCTCCCTGCCAGTTTTGTGGGTTTTCAGCTGCTTCGTTTTCCTCCTATGCGAAAATATCCATAGGGAAGAAAAGCCAACTCCCAAATTAGCTGTAATGTGCTGTCAAATTTTTACAGCTGGAAGAAGGTGAGCGCTGTGCCAGACATATGGTGGAGGTACAGGAAAACAATAGCCATGGCAAAGAATTCAACACAAGCCCATGTAAGCATATGAACTATACTAGAGATGTAAAACAGATTTAATCAGATTTAATTTCAAAAACTGCAGTAGACTTGGGGGATCCTATGGTCAGCCACCTGTCTTTTTAATGATGTTGTGGCCTAGTAAGGGAAGAGTGAAAAGCTTCAGTAGCTGAACAGCTCGCCTGCGTTTTATTCTGCTCTTCGGACAGGTTCAGTGAACGAAAGTGGTGGAAAAAAGGTAAGGTGTTTCCCTGTTCCTTTGTGCAGCACAACTACAGAAATAAGTATGTTTTTTAATGGGTCAGACTTTTGCTTCTCTTTGTAGGGGGAAGAGTATGCAACTTGCAGTTGCATGAACGTGGCACAATGAGAGAAGTACTTCTTTATTATTATTATCAGCACTAAAGGTAAGCCCTCACTTTCATTTTGTTGCATATTCTCAAGTCCTGCAAGCAGCAGTTGAACCATTTTTGTAAAATTCTCGTCACTAAGTGTCGTGACGTGAGCTGAAATCGGTGCCCCTCGGTCTGTTCCCTTCCACAGAGCAGAATTCATCGCGTTGTGCTTTGAGATGAAAGCTGAAGCATTCTGAGCAGCAAGGCAGTGCAAGGGGCAGTAACTTGTGCTGAGGGTGTTTGAGCAGGGCGTTTGATCCAGGGGAGAGGCACGGCGAATAACCAGATGCTTACTGTTCCTATAACTAGAAGGAGCGCTTATTTCAAATGTATTTGAATATCTTTATGGACCTGTAAACAGAACACAATCTTGCAGGCTCTGCTTGATGAAGAGTATGAGGAAGAATGCACTTCACTCCATTACTGCTTTATCGGTACTATCGATGCTTTATTGCCTTGGTTAGAATCTAGGGCTGCTTCCTGTTAACCTGAGTAGAAAGGAGAAGCTGCAGCCGCGATGAAAGCAAAACCCAAAGCATTTACTAATAAGAGTTTGTCACTTCAGAGTTCTCATTCCTTCATTTTGACTTTAAATAAAAAGTGAAAATGCAATTAAAACACAAGATACCGCACAAGACGTGACGAATACAAAGGTGTGAAATCAAGAATTCAGAACTAGGAAACATCAAATCAAGGCCGTGGGTGTGTTGGAGGAAGCTGATGCCAGAGCCCAGCTCTAAATGCCACAGCAAAGGAAGAGGTGTGAGAACCCAGTTCTTACACGTGCAACTATGTAGGTAAAGTGAGTGGGTTACGGCATGATTTAGTAGGTGCAATTTCAGGCTTGTCAGTAGAGTTTCCTTGGCAAGCAAGCACGGGTGGTTGCAGTCGTGCATATGAAGCACGTATAAAATGGTAGGGGAGTAATA
The DNA here is from genome assembly GCF_047663525.1 of Anas platyrhynchos. Classification (NCBI taxonomy): domain Eukaryota; kingdom Metazoa; phylum Chordata; class Aves; order Anseriformes; family Anatidae; genus Anas; species Anas platyrhynchos. The sequence continues at coordinate 118,073,470 of NC_092588.1, forward strand.
CTTGCAGGTTAAACAGGACTTTGTTCTGTTATTGGTGTAAATTCTACCAGCTGTACCAGTCACTGCACTGGCATTCCTTCTCAGTGCTTCTTGCTAGGCCTGAAAAGAAGGAACACCCACGCTGCTGGTGTTCCTGTCTGTAGTGAGCAGTGGTGGTACAAGCCTGAGTGAAAGCCAGGAGAGCAAGGTGCTGGCAGCACAGGGCACTGCCTCTATGAGGATGCTTACCCCAGCCCAAAGCATGTCTGTCCAGGCTTTTGCCAAAAATGATGAACACAAACCTCTGGATGGAGAGCCTCTAGTGTAGTAGGTCTTCCTTCACATTGGAGTAGCAGAATAGTTGCTGACTTTGAGATATAACTAAGTGAGGGTTAGCATCTATCTTAGGGTTCCTCTGACGGAGGAAAAAAAAAGTAATTACAACTAATTGATTTGAAATGCTTCTTGTTTGTTTGTTTTCCAAGATGCTTGCACTAAGATGGACTAGAGTTTTATGGACTACTTTCTTACACATGTAAGAAACTCTACTTTCAAAAGCATTACATGTGTAAGAAACTCTAGTCCATAAAACCCCCTATAGGTCCGTAGAACCCATTCTGTGTTGGCTACTTGTAGAGCTGGGTGTGACTTAAGCTTGCCTGGCAAGCCAGAATGCTGTACATCTTTTAGTCTTTGTTTCTCAAGCATTCCCTAATCCTCCAGACAATCCGCTATCTAATAGTGGAAGCAATATTGTTGTTGTTATTGTTCCAATAAAGGGCAAGGACTACACTGCAATGTTACCATAAATACTTTACATCCATACATCTCAGAGGTTGGTTTGCATTTCCCACTTGAGTAGCTTTGGAGCAATACCAGTTTTGTGGCAAAACAGCATGCAAAGTAAGTCAAATAAAAAAATGGCAAATATTACTTCTTCAGGCTAATTACTGCTTTTAAAACAAGCCACGGTTGTTACAATGTAACTTTCATCATCATAGTCTTTCCTTACCTGTAAAGAAATGTCTTATTTTGGGGTATCTTTTGAAATGGTAATATGAAGAGTTTCACAACGCCAGTCACTGTACCCTCCAGTGATGCATTTGAGAATTCTCCAGTTCAGCAGCTTCAGTTAGCTGTATACAAAAGATCCTCTGTATACCTCTCTTTTTGCAGGGACTTTGTTATACCTAATTTTTGCACCAAGATGAATGGATGTTTAAGAACTGACCAGCATCTTCAGTTTATGTACTCATCCATTAATAATTTTGCAAGTGTGGTCACTTACCACTTTTGAAAGATGGAAGCGTGTATGATCATCTCCATGCTGAAGAATGAAAGTGGGGGAGGATACTGCTCTCCATGATTTTTTTAATGTATTTTCTGCCCTCAGTGTGTCTTCTCCTATTGTCAAGGAAAATATAGATTGGACAACTCCTTTCTTCTGGAGCTGAAGCAGCGAGGCATGGGGCAACCCTCTCTTCTGACAATGCAGAGTCAAACTATGAGTCATAGCACTTGAGAAAGTAAGTAGTATCAGGCACTCATTTTCATGAAAATGGTGAAGCAAATTGGTCCAAGGAGCTTTTCCCTTCTGCATTTGCTGCCCTTCTTGAAAGAACATGGAGAATGTTTCCATCTACCCTCAACTTTGATGAGAAAATACACCAATTTCAGTATACACCTCATTTAAAACCACTTCATACAGCTTAAATTATTCACCCTAAAATTTTTATGTAGCCTGTCACATACAACTAGATAAAATAACAAACAGCCTTTCAGAATTTAAAGCTTGTGACAAAGTCTCAGGTCCAGAGGGGACCTTTGTAATTTCTCTTGCGAACCATGAGAGCATGCTTTATAGCCTTTATTACAGAAAGTACAAAATGTAGACCTTGCAAGTTCAGTGATTTTATTTACATCTCATTTGTGGAATTTCAGCTAAATTCCACACAGAGAAGTACTGATGATTAATAAGAAATGTTTAAACCAAGTTAAGTTGGATATAAAATTTGAAAAGTTCATTTTAAATTTTAATTATATATTTGAAGTAATCTTCTGTTTCTTTTTCTTAATTCCAGTTGCTCTGTATTCTTCTCTTTGCTTCAAATATTCTGTTTTGCATTCTTCGTAGAATGACGGATCAGAATAGCTACAGGACAAACAAAATACTGTGTTACATATTAGGATATGGAACAGATACTACATGAACAGCACTCAAAACTGATCTTCCTTCCACACCCACAGAAATTGTCTGCTTTCAATAATGTGTGTCTGTTGTTTTTTTTAGGAAGCACAGAAGCAGTGAAACTTATCTTCCTAAAGCCTAAATACAGAGTTGGTCTGCATTCTCTTCTAGCAGTGCTCTCTCTTGAGGCAGAGGCCTTTCCATGCTTATGCACTGAAACCATAAAGAAAGCAGAGAAAGGGAAATACTTCTGATATTTGAATGAGGCCAAATTATTCCTTATTATTTGCAGTTAGCTTCTTCAGTATGAGAATCTACTAGATAACATGGGTATTTTTATACCTGAACAGCTACTCTGGGTTTAATGGGAACAAGGTTAAGTTTATGGCTTCAATAGTAAACATGTAGGGCCTTGGATTGTTACATTTAATTCATTTTACTTTTACGTTTAAATACATTTATTCAAGCACTAAATAAATTTTCCACAGCGCATGCTTGGTTTTTGTGCTGTGTTTTTTTTTTAAACAGGCAGAATTTACCACATGGACTCATAGACCACTGAAACTGAGCAACTCCAGGAAGTTCTTGCTGCAATTTGGCTTGAACACTTGCCTAGCTGCACAGGTTTTTCCATCTATTCCCAACCACTACTTTAAAGGCTTTTTAACATGAGCCTCTAGTTGAACAGGGCAGGACATGCATTCCACCCAAAAACTACCTCTACCCACATCAAGCTCAAAAAACACCAACCCTCACACTAAGAAATTCAAGAATCACTTCAGGCTGATGGCAGTGGGGCTAAATTGGGACTCAAAATGAGTCCCAAATCCACTGTGGGTAGCATCAGGTCAGCCCCTCTAATACCTTAACAATTTCCTAGTGCTGTTCACAGCAGCAGCAGGACACTTTCAGAGCAAAGACTAAATATTGAAAGACAGATCAGGAAGGAAAAGCAAAACAAACTTATTCTGTCTCAATATGGGAATATGAACAAAATACAAAGGTGCTTCTCCTGCTCCCATCCCCACATACACAATTCAGCAGGGTGCATACAGGGCTATGTCTCATCTGAGCTGCTGAAATGCTGGCTCCATTACAATTGAAATGATCAAGTCCTTCTAGCCAGTTTTATTAGTGAAATAAAGCCTTCTCAAGTACAGCCCAGACCATCCCATTTTTATTCTAAAGCAAAGATCCAGTTTTCAGGAAATTACCACCCAGCTCACAAGCAAAACCCTTTTGAGATTTAGAACTTAATTTTAGATCAGTACAGCCAAAAATATGTAGCAAAACAAGCTGGCAAGGGACTTACTAGCCAACCAGGCAGTCCTTCAGTGCTGTGTTCTCTTTCCGACACTTCACCACCATGAGAAAACCGGTTTCTTTACAGCATTTAGTAAATGCTAGGGAGGAAAAAAAAGGACAATTGGTAGGAAAATATAAAAATAAATAAATATTTTACATTATTTCAACTTTATAATTGTTTTAATTAGATACAATATTATCTATAAATATAAATATGTTTATAAACTCTTTGTATGTTAATACTATTCAAATTCCAGAACAAGTCAGTGAGATGCTGAAACACAAATAGTTTGGGGGGCTGGGAGGGGACAGGAAAGTCATGCTTACGGCTGTTTTTCATCTGGGAGTAACTCAAATATGCCTCACTGTTACCAGCACCCTGTACGGATGTTTCCCTAAATAATAAACTAGGTAAGAGTGAGCTGCTGGTCCTACCAGAAGATTTCAGAGTGTTTTGTTCAAAGGAGCCTACGTTAGTAAGCACCAGGTAGAAAAAGACAAGCAGAGAAAGCCAGTTGTCCAAGATCAACCAGTGACCAAGCCAAGAACAAAGTCCAATCTACAGTGTCCCTTCCCAGAGTTCCACCTCCTTCTCCTCTTCCAAGCTCTTCCTGGTAGTTATCAAGTATGCAAAAAGTTGAGGACAAACATTGCTACATTCTTAAATATCCTTCATAAAACTTACACCTTTGCTTGCTGCTCCTAGCTCGAGCCTGGGCTCACCCTGAGCGTGTCTGCAAGGCCTGGAGATGAAGCAGGATTTGGCTTCATTGCATCTACCCTCTGCTTCCCTCCCTCCCCCACGTATTAAACTTAATCTCAACCCATGATTTTTATTGCCAGCATATGCCTATATTAGGCTTTTCATAAAAAACACCAGAAAACCCTTAACCTTTTAGTGTCTACTCAAAGTCTTGGTGACTGTGTGGCATCCTTGCCCTGCCAAAATTGTATCTTGGCAAAAAGTGACGTCTCACCACCAAGTATGAACGTATTACCATTGAGCACTTTGACACACACAGCAACTCACGTTACACACTGCTTGCACCACCACGTTCCACTTGAAAATGTACCAGATCAAAGTATGGAAAAAAAAAAAAAAAGGATTAAATTAATTGGTTAATTACTAGTTGGAAAGACACGGTAACCTGTGCTCAAAGGTACCTATTAACAACCATGTTCAACTTCTCAGCCCTCCTTTGGTATCTATTTTAGTTTTAGACCCCAAATCACCTTAATACACAATTTTGAGGACACTTCTGAACAGCTGAAGCTTATGAAGCAGCCTAACACTATGGGGAGCACGCTATTAGGTTATCAAAATGTTTCTTCGACTTTTAAAGGTGACTCTAACATTTTTCCTGTTGTTTCCTGGAGCGTTTAACATTGAATGTCCCTACCTCAGCACCTCAGAAATATCATACCTATTATCACATTTCTAAAAATGCCCTTTGTTTCTCTGCAAAAAACATCGGAAGTCTTTGAAAGATCATGGTTCAGCTAGTGACCAGCTTCATTTCTGCTCTCTACAGGCGCTTCCTTAAGTGCTGTGCTGTTTTTCTGTAGTAATCATTCCTCCTGGAAGCTGTGAAGTAAAAAAAAACACCCAAGACAACAGGAGGTCCCTCTCACTTGTTAGCTCAGCAGCCTTGATTGGCTCAGGGCGTGATGTCCCCGTGAACAAAACCTGAGCTGCAGCTGCAAGCATTCCCCTGCTCCAAAGTCCCCGCTTGCGGTGCGCGGTCGGGCAAGTAGAAAGCGCTGCTGCCAAGTGATAAAACTGCTCCCAGCTATCCAGCTTCAGCAGCGCTGATGCCTAGTAACGGAGGAAAAAAATGAGCAGGTTGAAAGGTATCAGGCATCCCCTTACGAGCACACAAAACTTAAATCATTTCTCTCATTTCCAGCACTTTGAAATCCCTTTGACAGCCATGCGAGGACTGTGGTGCAGGATGGGTTTAGGTGTAAGTGTTTATCAGAAACCTGGAGAATGTTGTTTTAATTTTAATTGTGCTCTGCCTTGCTCACAACTCTTTCATGAAACAAAGCAGCTCGCTGTTGATCAGCACAAAGTATCACAGCTACTGGCCTGGGGAATAATCTCACCAATAGCACACAATAGCTCCAGATAGCATCTCAGACCAAGAATTCATCTCCATCTCCGTAATCTGACCATCACCACACATTCCTCACTCGGGCAATGCCTGCATTGTAGACCAACACTTCAGGGCGCAGAGCGACACGCCACAAAAGGAGCGGGTACGCAGGATGTGATTACAAACCCATTGTAGCTGAACATTTTAACAGCTACGAGCAGAAATCAGGGCTCTGGGGACCCCAGCCTCGAGCTCCGAACGAGCCCGTTTGCTGATACCGCCTGCGATAGGAAGAACAATTGCTCTCAGGGCAGAATTCATCTTTGAATAATCGCGGGCACAATCCCACCTTTACACCCTTAGCAAGTAGCTTTCCATGACTCTACAAGCTCATGCGGGGAAACACCATTTTCTTTCTCCTTGCCACAACAGACCCTCAGGTAGCGGTGAAACTAGAAGCAAATTTGGGTCAGCCTGCAAATTCAGCGCAACAACACCAAGAAATGGAGCAGGTTTCAAACAACAAACAATACCAGTTACACCTCCATCATTAGGAACTGGGGCGTTTTAACTTTTCTTCCCAGTATGACAACTGAAATTGATCCACGGCTTTAAAGAGATGAGAAATCAACACAAACTGAAATATTATTTCCAAGTTGGCAGTGTTTGATTTAATCAAGGAAGAACAATGACCATACACATCGTTCTACACTGCTGGGAGTTATTTGATGCTTGACTAATCCAGACCAACAGCATATTATTATTTGCACTTACCAGAGCCAGGCATCTCCAGCCAGTACTCCTTCCTCTCATCGTGCTTTAAGAGACACATGATGGTGTTAACCTCCTAAATACTCGCCCCACCACTGAAAGCTGCTGAGCATGGAAACTCAAGCACAGCTTGGCCTCTATTCACAGCTGACAGAGCTGATCGGCAGCACTAGCTGAGAAGCAGAACAAGAGGCAGCACAAGCTAAATAAAATGAGGGATGGAGCGAAAATGCCTTGCTGGCAGAAAAACATCAGCTTGAGCTCCTCAAAGCTCTTGCAAAGAAAACCCTACCACTCGGCTCCTGTGATTTTCAGGGACAGATGTGAGGGCCTCGTGTCACTGAGCAGCCCTTCCACAGACCGGCTGGGGAGCACTCGGGCACTGAGAAGCACGGGGAAGCCACCAAGTCCTGACCCCAGCAGCTGCTGACTCCAGGCCTCCACCTGCCCAGCATCGAAGAGCAGCGTTATCCCAGCTCCAGCTCCTTGAGAAAGCAGGGCACAGAAAACACAGGGAAGAAGAGCTGCTCTGTAGGTCCTGGCACACGTAAAGTCACAAGAGAACAGAAGTAGTTTTTAAAACCCTTCTAAAACTATTGCTCAAGGTGTCTCAGCCAACTTTGGTTTTGTTTTATTAAACTTTATCCTGTTTGTAAATTCTACATGAATAATGTTGGAGGCACAAAGAATTATTCTTGAATGTTTGTCCCTTATTTAGTATGTTTGATGGATGATTAAGAACTGTGTTAGGTTACAGAGCTCTCTTTTTGTTAAGATGTCTTTGAGAGCTAGAAGACTGACACAGTGAAGAAATTTGTACATAAAAATCTTTACAGCCCTTATAAATCTTTGCTAAAAAATAGTCAGGATTTTAAAAGATTGTTTTTCCTTATTAATTTTGAATAGCTTCCCCCCACTCTAATTCTGCTTTATAACTGGACTACGAGATAGTATGAGAAACAGATGGAAACTGAAGTGAAATTGGGCAATAGTTCATTTATCTCAGGGTAAAGGCTAGATAAATGATTTCCCCATCTATCCAAGCAGGCAGAGAGGCACATGCGATATTCAACACATTAAAAGAGATGATTTTCAAACTTTGAAAGATCAGATGCATTACCAGAAAGTTAGTTACAACAAGGTTGGTGGAGGTCCACCACCAGATGTCATGGTACATACAATACTAAATTTAAAGAAAAAAGAAATAAAAGGGAGAGTACTGCCCATTTTTTCTCTTAGAACATATTTATAGGTTCAAGAAGCATTTGCTTCTGTATGATGAAAATAAAAATTTGCAGGAATTTGACTTGAAGGGCCAAGCCAACATCTGACATAACTTGTCACAATTCTGCAACATAAAGATAATGATTTTCTTCCATACCTTTAAACCAGATGCGGTTCAATTCGACATCTCAGTGTCTGCAGACATGTAAACCGGGGACAAGAAGAATGCAACACAGTATGTAAGATGCAAGGGCTCTTTACGTAGCCTACCACCACCTCCTCTAACCCTCACGTATATAGAGGCAAGCTGCTGGTCTCTTCCCTGTGCTGAATGCAAAATGAAATGGCAGTATCTGCACTTCGGACTGCTGCAGAAGTTTTGGTTGCAAACACACAAAGAAATAACTTCATAGAGAATAGTGCTTAGAGCATAATGCTCTATCACAAGCATTAAAAATAATGAGAAAGTTTTGATTTTCTGTGATTTAATAAAGGGGAGCAACCAGCAAACAGGCTGTATTTGTAGGGAACTTTTACATAACATTTATTTTTTAAACTTTTTCCTTTTTTAAATCAGGTATTTATGTCCATAACATTTATTTTTTAAACTTTTTCCTTTATTAAATCAGGTATTTATGTCTTTAGGCAAATATGAGAGTCTTCCACGTGCAATGCAAGAGAAGAACAAAATGTGTTTGTGAGTTATCACCAGACAAGCAGCAGCATGGAAACTGGTGATAAAACAAAGCTATGGGATTACTATTTATTTTTTTTTTTAAGTGTATAAACTACAATATGAAAGCTGTTTAAGGTTTTTTTTTTTTTTTCTTTTTGCAGACTCATAACAACACGCAGCACTTTGCTATTCCCTCATCTTGCAAAGCATTGTGCAATTAATATGATACTGAACTGCCACTTCTCAATCATTGTGTATCTCTTTTCCACATGTTCTTGTACATAAAATAAATGAAATATTCCCCATTATCAAGATAAATTGATCCTCTCGGGTCTGGCTCTAGTTTATTTAAAGACTTTACAATTTTACTACTTAAGAGAAAGTCCTACAGAGGTGTTATCTCACCATTTATATTTTCGCAACACTTATGATACTGCTATCACACTCTTAAAATAAAAAAATAAAAAAAATAGCTTGTATCATGATCCAGACCAGCCTTATGCTCTACTCCTGGGGTATTTTTTTTCCCTTGCAAAAAAAAGGAAATCGTTTTATCCAAGGTTTGGATCGGTCCTGGAGCTCTACCACGGGGTGGAGAAAAGATTTCCAAGCACAGGAGGGATTTGGGGGTTGATGGTAGGAGGAGGAGGAAACAGTTGTGTTAAAACATAAACGAGGACAAGATTTTAAAACCTCTGTTTATAATATTTGTACAAAATCATTAAAGTGACACAAAACTTTATCAGCAACATTTTACGGCGAAGTTATTGTGCTTTTAATTTTGTACTAAATTGTGATTTCTTCGCTTGTTACTTGGAAGATTATTCAGTATGCAGAGGGTAGATCACTGGTGCATTTAATGAGCCAGAGCAAGTAGTAGGATGAACACGAGAAGATTGTTTTACATAGCAGAGTACAAGCTGTTTGATATTTCTAACACAGTACAAAAGAAAGCTTCTCTGTAGATTGATCATGGTTCAGTTAACATCACTGAATATCTAATACCTCCAACTCAATTAATTCTCACCTGATTAAGATCAGTCTGATATTCAAACTAAATCATCTCTCCAGTCAAGTAGAAATCAATATTTCTGATTTTACTTTTAAATTACAATAACAAATAAAATACGTGCATCGTCAGTATGCCAGGAGAAGCTTTCCCATTCTGGTCTACTATGGCTTGCATAACACAGCTGATTAAAGAATTATTCTAATTTGAGCAACAATATATATAAGACTCAGATTAATTTGAATAGAGGGAGATAGCATGAAATAATTAAATGCATCTTATATAGGGCAAAGAGAAAATTGACATAAAATAACCTTGATTCTTTCAAGTGAACCTGTTATCAGATCAAATACTTTGTCTCCACAAATATTCAGCTGATATAACACACAGTCATATACTTTCCCTTTTCCTGCCCATCACCACCTCCCCAAAAAGCTGCTCCATTTCAGCTTTTCCAGCTCCAGCACGCTGCCAGCTCTGTACTGGGGCAGATGATCCATGGGCAGTAGCAAACACTGCAGGACTGGGAAGGAGAGACGGTTCCAGGGATCTTAGAGAAGGGACATTCACCACGTTAAAGGTATCTCCTCCTGACCAATCTTCCAATCTTCTCCAGAGCACCATGGAAAACCAGCTTTGTCTTAAAATATACAATGCAGACAGGATCCTCCAATACACCACAGCATACTCTGAGCTCCTCTACGAAATGCTGAAAAAGTCACTCATCTTTAAGAGGTAAACAGAAAGCAAGAGAGCTGTCGGGAAGGCAGACAGCACAACTGTGACATGCAGAGGAAGAGTAGTTTCCCCCAAATTAGAAACTGTTTCTCTAAACACGTTGCCTTGGGGAAGAAAATGTGTTACCAATATCCTAGAAACAAATCTGAAGACTCTGCTCCAGGGGACACTCACAATTAGAGATGAGAAGATGACATACTGGATCAGACAAAGGGCCCAGCCGTCCTGCATGCTGTCTTTCTCAGAAGTCAGTAATAGCTGCTTCAAAAAAAAAGGTGCCAGAAAGTCTACATTACGGCACAGCATTTTCTCAAGTGAAGTTTCTTCCTAACCCCTATTGACTGTAAGCTTGGCTTGTACCTTGAAGCACAAACTTCTCACATGCCTTTCAAAACACAATCACTTGCACAGTACGTCTACACTGACAAGTCTCTGAGAGAAGAGAAAGAAGAAAGATGAAAAATCTTCTCCTAAATACATCTCCTAAATCATCTCCTAAACACATCATAGGTAATACAAGATCCTGCCTATGGCCAACTGCTCGTACCTGGGTCAAGAGCACTTCTCTTCTGAAATTAAGGCCTACAAGGGGCTTTGCAAAGGAATCTAGGAAATCAATGGCTTATTCAAATTCTGTTCTAAAATCCGTGCACAATTTATGTTATTGTTTTTAAAGAACAGTACCGTGCCAATTCTGATTATTACAAGGGCACGTAGAGATGCTCCACCACTGCTTGTATCAGAACCGATGCCATTGCTCAGCTGTTGATTTACATTTCTTACAGAAACTGTAGCAGGGATTTTGTTGTTTTTAAACCTATCATTAAAGACTGAATTTATGGAAAAAAGGTTAAGAAACTAGCACTGAGGAGTCATAAATAAATCAATAAAGCAGTTCATGACAAAGACATAGTCCCATTTCCACATGATGCAGAGGTTTGTACTTGGGGAACCTCTTTCCCTGTCACTATCCATGCTGTGATGTCTAAAATTTGCTCGCATTTAGACTGAGAATTGTGGATGTTTGTTAGAGGTACAGCCAGAAATCCTAAAACAAGGCACTGCCCCCAAACAGTAGGGAAGAACTTCTGTACGTCCCTTCTTCACAGAAGATCGTCGGGGCCTTTTCTTCTAAATTTCATACCGAGCACTAGGAAACGGTGAATGAAACTGAAAAGCAGCAAGTATAAGAAAGATGCAAATTGTTACATTTTAAACAAAAATGAAGACAAAGCCAAGAACAGTAATTCAAGCCAGCACAATTAGTACAACAGACAATAGACAACTACTTAAACTGATAATGAAACCACGCCACACTGCAGTAATTAGAGTTAGAATCAGAGTTGTCAAATATATATATACACACACATCTACATACATACGCATGTGATCTCATGGTATTTTCAGCAGGTTTTAGTTCTGCTGCTTGGACAAGGACAGGCCGGCTCTCCTCACCGTACCTTTGTGTATCAGTACTGCATGAAACACGTCTGATTCAAACAGCTTTTGTGGGATGAGGGGTGGAAAAGTTATAGTTTTTAATTTAATAGGAACTCCGAATGCACAAATGAACTTGACCAGTGGAAATGTTTTAAGTAACCACAAAGCCAGAAGATATATTTTTTTAATACACCTTAAAATGTAAGATGTCTTTATTCATTAGAACCTCAACAGAACATAGACTTAAACAGCAAACAGAGCTTTGGCAAAGAGGATGCCTTGAAATACCTACTCATTAGTTCGGAGTAGGCACAAGCTTGACCCACGTCTGATCTCTTATCCTGGATTTCCAGATTTGTCAGCTTCTTCTGTTGTTTTTGTGTGTATACACACATCTGTAAGTGTATATACATACAAATACATACGTATGTGTGTTCTGCCCCAGACACAGGACTACAGCACAGCAGCACCAGTAGGAAGTTCTAGCAAACCAGCTCCGAAGAAGCTAAGAGGCAAGCCCTCCTGCTCCTGGCTAGGTAAGACACCCAGAGCACAGCATTAGAGAGAAGAGGGTTGTGTCCTCAGAAAGATGAAGATGAGAGAAATTGCAAGGGCACAGCTACTACGTGTGAGGCTTTACGGTGACTGTGCTTTCTCAGGCAAGGGAGATTGAAGTGCTCAGAGACAACAATCTGCTGGGCAGATTCAGACAGATTTTTCAAGACAAGCAGACCTCTTTTTTTTTTTTTCCCTCCTATTGAAATTTAAAAAAATAAATAAATCCTTTTAAGCAAAGTAAAAACATTCATGTGAAACAGTTTACCTGGGTAAATGACGATTTGCCTACAGAAGATACTTGCTTTAGGAATGTTCTTGTCAAGTGCAAGCACTTCCTTACACACAGGTCCGGGTAACCCCTGCCCAGCGAGCACAGCCACCCAGTTAAACGATGCTGGTTTGTAACAACTGCTTTCTTTAAGACTGCCTTGATCTGATTTTCCTCCCAGCCTGCCGTAAGTATCCCTGACATCAAGCGTTACCGTACCAGGCACTGGAAGAGGCAGAACTGGAACAAATGCAAGTTCCCCCATGGCTACTGTCTGTCACTGCCTGCTCCTATCTGAACGAGTGCATCCGACGTGAGCAGCGCAGGGCAGCCTCGCCGCTGCTCATCCTCCCTTCTCCTGCAGGAGCTGCTGAGCCACGCAGGGACAGCTGAGAAGTTAGCATCACAGCTGAGTAAAAGCAACAACATCCCCCTCCCTCTGTCCCACAGTGACCGACTCCGGAGCTGAACTCTGAGTTTCAATAAAAAGATTTATGAAGAAGACAGACTCACCGCCTGGCAGAAGCAGCAGTAGTGTCCTTCGACCACACGGTGGAGATAGAGCAGGTCATTTATGTAACTCGCAGGGAGGCTGCTCCACAGCTGTTCCACCAGCTCCAGCTTACAGCAGCCTGTTTCGAGATGCATTTTCCCCCCCTCAGTTCAATTTGCTACATTCCCAACCATACGATCTTAACTCCAAGTTCAAATACCGATTTTTATGATCATTACTTCCTCCTCTGAATGAAACACAAAATCCTTTAAGAAAAAGCCAAACTGATTTCAGGCTTTCAGCCGGAGGGTGGGGGCATACAGAACAGGGCCAAAATTGCAGCCTGCTGCCAAATCGAACAAGGATGCAATATTGAAGATTAATACACTTGTGCTCCTTACAAGGAGCAAGTGACCTTCCCTTACAGATAACAGTTCTTCCTATGAGCTATCCCAACCATCATTCCAACAGCTCCAAAATGGGCTACCATGTACTTAATCTTGTTTTGCAGTATAAATTTAGTCTCTTTTATTTTTTTAATTAGTAGCCTTCAGCGTATGCTGGTGTGGAGGTGTGGGAAGCATTTGTGCTGGATGAGGTACTTACTAGTCAGTGCTTTATGTATGACAGAACCAAAAGGACAATTTTTTGGAAAAAAAAAAGAAAAAAAAGTTAAGTGGTGTTTCTGTATTCTGAATTTTATACTGGATACCTTCTACAACGGTAACCACATTTCAAAAGAACATGCATCACTGACTAGGTAAGAAGCCACACTTCCCTATTCATTTCATGCTTTTAAAGAGCTCAGTCTTAATGTGACAAGAAAGCACACTATCAAAGTTTAGCAAGATCCAGCATTATTTAATACACTACCTTTATAGATTCGGCCCTATTCAATGCACATCTTTCATGTTCTGTACCTCAGTACTTGTTTTAAGTAAGCTGTCTGGGATAACCAGCTTATTAAGAAGAACTGCACAGCAAATAATCCAGCCACCATACTCTCCCTGCACCTTTGAAACTGCTGCACAAAGGATGTTTGAAGTGAGAAAGCATCACAGCTCCATGTTTTGCTGGGGTCCCAGAAAACTCTCCATGAGCTGTGAGCACTGCTCTGAGCCTGGCAGCTCTTGCACGCATCCACACCTTCACAGACTTGCTCACAGGTGTTCCTGCAAGTGACCAAAGCTCTCACGCAAAGTGCACTGCACCATGTGCCACATATGGGCCCTGCTACAGGCTAAAGGCATCAAATGTTTGGGGGTAAAAGGTGTTCACTAAGCTACCTTTGATCTCAGGTAGCAAAGCAAGTTAGCCAGCTGCTGCAGAAGGAGTTTGCCACGTGCCCTGCAAGAACAGGGTGATCATGATTCTCCACTTTATCAGGAATTGTCCCATGCCACACACTCTGCCAGAGCTAGTAACGCATGCTTTCTTCAAGCTTTTCAGAGATGTTGAAGTGAACAGATGAGGCTGATGCTATCCAGAATAAATGCAAGACAGGCAGCTTACTACGACCAACTTACAGAGCAGTCACCATTCTGGAGCAAAGGCTAGAGCAAAAGCTCCAGCTGCATGCACACATACTCAAGCTTGGACGCAGTTGCTTAACTCCACCTATTCTGCCTGCTCCAACTATCTTGTTTCTGATGCGACAAGATTTGAGTAACACAGTCTCACTACTGTTATGAAAGAAACAGCAAAAATAATCACAAAAGCATGGTTTTCCTAATCAGAAAAGCAACTGCACTTAAAAGTATTTATTTAGCAATTTTATTTCTTAAAGAAGTACTAACAAGGCATCTGCTGCAAAACCATTGGCAAATGAAATGTTAGAAGGTTAGGTGAGGAAAACTGAAATGGCTTTCATTTAAGCCACTTTAGTCATGTTTCTTCCCATGGCATGATGATAATTCCTAGGAAATATCACATGCTACCCGAATGAACAATAAATACTCAGGTTTTGTTAGCTGCTTGCTTAGCAGTATGACAAAGTCCCTAACAGCAACAGAAAAGGAAGACGGGAGCTCTAACAGTCTCAACTGGGTCCATAAACGTGGTTCCAGCTGCTTTAAGGCCAGACTTGACAGAAGACCCCATGCGCTAGTCAGGGGAGGCTGAGGACACCAGGAACTCGTACAGCAGCAGCACTGAACGGCTGGGATGCAAGCAGGAGCTGAGGGTCACCCTGAGCTCCTCAGCAGCACCGTTACATCCCTGGGCATCTTTTTGTCTCCCATCTCTGCTTAGGGCTGAAAGATCTTTGGGGCACATCCTGACTTCTCCATAAGGACAATGAAAATGACCGTGCATACCTCCTCCTCCGCTGATCGGAAATTTTAAGATCAGAATCTGGCCCCAAATCTTTTCTCCATTCTGAACTAAATGAGCTTCACTTGCTGAATGCAGATGTACACATGCCTCCACCACCACCACAGATTTGTCAGCATGTAAGTTTTCCAAAGATTTCTCCCACCTTTATTCTGAAAGAAAAAAACACCCAAAAGCTAGCATATGCTGTATTAATGTAAAACCCCTAGAGGGCAACTAAGCGTCAATTTCAACCTGCATAAATATTCAGCTCCTTGACTAGTTTACAGATTATGTAAACTATTTCCTTCAACCTTGGGTTTTTCCCCTCATTTAGAAGAAATGAATCCTTTTCATTCTCAAATCACATTACTGCTGCCTATTTAGTATAAGTTAATCACAACTGCCCAACCAGAGACGGAGTCCTCAACCCAACAAAGCTCAAACGTGTGTAAAAAAAAAAGAATAAAGGAAAGAAAACACATGCAAGGGCCTCATTTAAACAAAGACAGAAAACAAGCATATGAAAGTCTGAAATCACTTTCTTTGCATTAAAGCCCTTTAACAATATATCTTGCTTATTATTCAGCCTAGTATTAATTTATTGCATGACATCTGTTTTCTTGTACAGCAGGCTGGTTGCAAGTCACAGATTTAAGCTTATACTGTTGGGATTATTTGCCTGCTTTCTTCTACATATTATGATTTCAGCCTTCTGTATCATAAGTATTTAGGGACAAAAAGAAAAAAAAAAAAGGGATGAAGCAGGAAAGAAGATGGCAAATTAGTCTAGTTCTGGATAACAGTTTCATTTGTTCTTCAATCTTCAACCAGAGCTCTGGCCTGCTGCTAGCAGTGAAGAAAAAAAAAAGTAATCTGAGCCATAAGAGTCAAAAACCTTCATTCAATCCCAACAGTTCTACCCAAATTTTAAAGTGGTAACTCCTGTGTCCAGCTGAGCCTCATATGTTACGTGGTAG
This sequence comes from Anas platyrhynchos, assembly GCF_047663525.1. Taxonomy (NCBI): domain Eukaryota; kingdom Metazoa; phylum Chordata; class Aves; order Anseriformes; family Anatidae; genus Anas; species Anas platyrhynchos. Next base: position 118,089,505 of record NC_092588.1, read on the forward strand.
CAGGCATCAACTGGCTTCCCCCCTTCTTTCCACCAAATCTTGGTATGAGCTGAAATGCACTTACTATCCTGCCAGTCCACATCTGCGCAGAACCTGCAGACATTTAGGATGTTAGAGAAGGCACAAACAAATCGTTGGGACTCCCAAACTACGTGGAAGCAATTCGAAATAGGGAGGAAAAAATAGCTCAAAGGATTCCTACAGAGATGCTTACAGAGATCGAGGGTTTCTACACGGCTTTTACAGCAGACCAAATACCCTTACAAAAATCAGCAGCATAACCAACCGTGTTTTATGCATAACAATGCGATGTCAACACAATGTTAAATCCACAATGTCAATGTCTGTTAAATCTCTTCCTTCTACAGAATTGCAAAAAAATATTTTTTGGGGTTGTAATTTACATGACTATTCTCTGCCCAGCAATGAACGTCTCAAAAGTTTATGTGCAGTCAGTAACGAGCATTTTCATGAATTTGGTGGTGAAGTGAACAAGATAGATTCCCCAAAACAACTACAAACAATCTGACAGTCATTTTCTGTTTTACAACTGCTGAAGTTTCACAGTTACTGAACCGAAGCAGCTTTTACCGAACAGCCTTTGCTGAAAGCAGGAGGACTCTTTTCATCCTCACTCCCCAACAAAGGGCTCAAACTTTCTCAAGTTGTTTTAATTGTATAAAATGAAAAAATCCATCACATATACACATAGATGCTTTTTATTTTCAAACTAGTGACAGCAGGAATAGTTTTCAGAAGTATAAGATGAGGATGCTTCTATTACAAAAAGCTCTCCAAACAGAGCAGAAGACCAACTCAACCCATTGCTGTTATTCAACAGCAATGTGAAACCATTAGATGTAAACAAGAAAATATTTTAAACCTAGAACATTGGAGAGAGCCATAAAGACACCCCTGAAGCTCTGAGTTTGCTTCCTACCCTGTTTAAGACATCAGTAATTAAATCTCTGGTTATGGAGCCCCAAACAGTACACGTGCTCCCGTTCTATGAAAAATGGTGGCACCTTTCTTTTCATTATCTAGATATACGCTGAAGCCTACATTAATGTAATAACGCATGCAGAACAATGCCTTTAACAAAACGTAAGACCATTTTAAGCATTATGATCTAACGAAATTTCATCCTGAACTTCCTAGCAGACAGAAAGGATATGCTTATTTGAACCCACGACATCTATCTGCCTGCTTTGCTCTTGCTGGGTCTTGCCTTTTCTATGGTATTGACTTTTACATCCAAAAATCTTCCAAAAATTATTAAAAGAACATATTGAAAACACAAAGCAAAGAAACAAGGGAAAAAATCAGGACAGATGAAGAATGACAAAGATTATTTACACCAGAAAAAGTAAAGAGTACTTTTCATCACTGGCCTTATGAATTATTTTGACTGGGCTGTCAGATTCACTGTGGAAAGCTACCACCCCAAAGGCAGAAACAAGTAACAGGCAACAAAATACAGTGTCTGAAGTTGCAGATGGTGGTCAGGCTCTTGTTTAGTAGGCATCGTTTTCTGCAGCCTGAAAGTTCTTCCTGTAAATGTGAATGTCATTTTTAACCCAGTGATACTAACATATTTATTTATTTTTTTGTCTGAATTTGCTAAGCTCCTGAAAAGCACCCTGGAACCTCAGGGTCCAGCACCTTCCCTAAGCAGTCTCAGGAACTCAGCAACAGAAATATTGCTCCAGGATGGTCAATGAGAAATCTTCCTGCCTCCTTTTTTTTTTTTTTTTTTTTTAAATTTTTTAATTTTTTTTCTTTTTTTTTCCTCTTTTCCCCTTTTTGCCTTTTTTTGGATAAACAGATTGTCCTATTTATTCTATTCAAAGTGCTGCTTTTATTCAGGCCGCTACCAGGAATCTGCCCAACGTCTGAAGGCCTTCACAAGGACATCAGCATTTCAACAGCAGGCTGTGTTCTTTTTTGGTTTGGGATGTTTTATTTTCTTTGCTTTTTTTGTTGTTGTTTTGGTTTTTAAATACATACACATATATTAAGAAATGGTACATTTTTACAGCATATAAAAACATTCAACTTTTTTCACAAACACATCAGAGAAGTAAAAACCCTGCTCTTTCAAGTGCAAGGTATATTCAGGTACATCACGAAACTGGGACATTAAATTACAGGACAAATACAGGTATACTAGACACTGCCACCTTAAAGTGTCTTAAAGTCCAATTCAGCCCTGTATTCCTCTCTCTTGATAAACGTGCCCATCTGAAACTAAGTGTGAAGCCACAGGTGGAAGTACATCTTACACCAAGCTGTGCACTGCTTTTTCAACCAGGTTATGAGCATCCAATTATAGCAAAATGTATAGGATATTTCTATCACCAAGAAACAGAGCAAGACTTGGCTCAAACCTCGTTTCAAAGTATAAGCATGAACTTATACACATATGCAGCCTGAGAGATTTAGGATTTTGAAAAGGACTACTTACATAGTCTTAAGACATGTTGATCTGGAGGCTTCAAGGGCAGCTGGCTTACAAAAAAAATTAGTTAAAAAACTCTTTTCAGGAAAAAGGTAAGAAGGCAGATCCCTTAATACCATAACTAGTCTCCAAAATCGCCTACTATTTCAATTCCTTCCCAGTACTGTGGATATCCAGAGAATTTGTTTACCCTACCACAAGGGTGCTCTTGTACACTATCATCTCTAAAACTCCTAATTTAAGTTCCTGTCCCACTCATTATCCCATAAGAAGGATTACCTTCCATCCCTTGATACCTTTTAAATCGTTTGCAGTATCATCTCAAATACATCTAGTACACGGCAGCTAAATTGTTTTTCTTGCTCCCTGATCAGAAATTTAAAGCCTCATCCACACCTCCGACACTCTGTACAGCTCTAGTGTTCCTTGTCCATCCCCTTTCAGATCCTCTCACCAGCTCTGCAGCTCTTGATTCCTCACACAAAATACTTCTCACCTTCTGTCATACAATTACATTTCATGTAAAGGCATCTATCCTGATCTTAGGCAGCATGCATTCCAAGTGCTCTTTTCTGCAACATTCCTTTCTTCTTGTTTTTGAGAGCGTTAAACTGTTAAAAGTAAAATTCAGGGGGTTACAATAGAGCACAAGTGTCTTATGACCCTTTGTTACTGTAGCCTTATTTCTCTCTCAAGCAGACCTGTAAATAGAGCACTCTTCAGCACATGTTTCCCCTACTCTTTTTCCATGCAGCACCACATAGACAATTATTGGAAAAAAAAATTACAACAGCAACAAAACTCAATTTGGGAGCAGGAAAGAGGGGGATTATTTTTGTTGCCATTATTAAAAAGACCAGAACAGTAACATACAAAAATGTGGTTTTACTCAGCAACAGGCAACACAGTTTCTACTTAAAACAAAGTTATGCTTTGTCAGTGACATTACCACAGGATCCATTAGCTACTATATCAAAGAATAAGTGCCTGATGGACAACTCACTCCACTTAAATTGAGCAATCTTCAGAACTACCATTCCACGCTGAAAAAAGGAGTTGAAAATGTTTTTTGCCCCACAGCAGGAAAAAAGTTAGAGATCTCATTAACCGCATTGTGATGTTTCCACAACAAAAAAGCATGAAGAAGATTTAGAGCACCACACCTTGTTAAGGGTACGTTTGCTAGCTGAACTGTATTTCAACTTTAACCTGTTTTCCCCTATTGCCTGATAAGGCCAATGAGGCCAATGTCTCCTGTCCCCCTTCGTTTTTGGCTGGCTGAGCTGACTCATAATATTCCATGCAACGATGCATACAACAGGTAGAGCTCTTCAGCCTCCAGGAAATAATGGAGACCAGAACTCTAATTCCCACAAGGCACTGCCTCGTAAGAGTCAAAGCCTGTTAGATGCATTTGCAGCTTTTATTCTGATTCCCGTTTCGCTCAACTAGAATTAGTCTTTCATTTTTTCCTGATTCAGATGAGGAATTTTCTTTGGCAAATACACTTGCCAACTTCATGGGTTTTCTAATGAACAAGAACGGTGGACACCATTCTTCCCCTATTTCATTGCCCCGAATACCATACACTCTTTACAAAGTCAAAACACCGCCTGTAGGCTCTCTGAAAGCTCACCATTTATAGGTTCGTAGTTCCAAATTCAGAGCAGCTACTTTTTGACGCAAAAGCTAAGTTCTGTTTTCCGCTGCTGAACCTAATGCTATCTGCACAACCCATTCTGACTCTTTTTTCTGTGCAAAAGTAACCCCAGGGTAATATTCATAATTTATATGCAACTTAAATATTTATACACATGCATAAGGAATATAGCACGACCTCTTGAAGTATTAGAGTTATTTACACAAAGCGCTGTGTTACTGTTGAATGAAGATGCTGAGGGGGGGTTATATTGCAAAACTCCTCTTTTGGGGAGCAAAGTGGTTCAGCAAAGTGGTTCAGAAGTTGGTCTCAATACCACCAACTAGCGTATGATCAGCAGCTAGGGGCAGTTTGCACCAAAGCAACCTCTGACACAGAGCCAGCTATTTAAGCTGACACTACGGAAATAGCCCATAGGGGGACTGGGAACGATTAGGGCACACAAAAGGCCATCTTGGACCCAAATAACTGAACACCAGACAGAACCCAATGAGATCTAATCCTTCAAAAAGTCAGAGGGCGCACGTTAATTCTAGTGTGCTTCCTGAAAGATGAGGTTGAAGAAAGGATCTCAAAGAAGAGACTGACACTTCCCATCACCAGGCAAGGAATTTCCAGGTGTAGAAGCAGCAGCAATGAGGAGAGAAGCGAGGATCCAGATGGGATGGGCAGTTTGTCAGGGGGTCTGATACGGCTAAAGGGTGGAAACAGCTGATAAAAAGGATTCAGACCTTAGTTCTGAGTCCAACATTTCCAGCCATCCAAGAAAGGCACAAAAGGACAAAGAATTGTTTTTCTTATTTCTGCATACACAGGTGAAGTACTTCCAATCTGCATGTTAAAACATTATCTACCCAGTGTCTGAAAGAACACTTCTCCTCCTGAAACTGTATCCCTAACTTCACACCCCAACAGAATGCCTTCATCTCCTCAGAAGAGCTGCAAAAGAAGCTATCCTATTGTCCAAACTCCAGTTGTTCTCTTGGTCAGTCCTCCTCACGGGTATTATTGCCCATGTGCTACAGTAATCAACAACCACTAGAGGCATCCTCTATTTAAACCAGCATTTGTTAATATTCTGTAATTAATCTATGCTATGTTAATACATTTATGCCAATAAATATATTGAAGGGGAAAACAATTTAAAATTGAGAAACCAATAAAATGTCTAACTGGAGAAAACCCAAAGAGTAGACAGACAGATCACAGATAACACACCAAGGTACGAGCTCTGAACTACCAACTTTAATATCTATACCTAAAAATCTATAACAGGTAAGATAATCAAAATTAAGACAGTGCTTGTAGAATGTGGCAACCTGGCTGAAATTGATATTCATTAGAGTACTCTTTGCATGAATAGGAGCATTTGGACTCTGTGGTCTTTATCAGAGCCCCAGCTGGTAATGGTTGAAGGTTAATGCCTTACCCCATTCTGTTCAATTTTCTGTCCTAATTAGTCCTCCAAATCTATAGCTGTGAGCACCAAGTGTCTGTGCTCAAAAGAAACTAATTAATGCTAGCAAATTAGATCAAGTCCAAAGATCCAACAGCCAAACTCTTAAATGCTCCTTGTTAATAGGAAGTGTAGCTGTCAATAACTGCTGTTGGTGGCTATAATGAGGCCTCTTTCTTTCATTGAAAGTGATTTCATTTCTCTTTGTCCCTGTAAAAGCTGTTCCATTCCCTAATAAAAAAATAAAAAACCCTACACAACTAAGTTGCAGTGGTAAAGCTAGCAGTCTGACCCATTTCTTGTGATCAGCTGGGTTGAAATGACATGGGGGGGTGGGGGGAAAGGAAAAAAAAAAAAACAAATAGGGTAAGTTCCCTCCCCAGACATTTTCTTGGAAGTCCTAACAGTAGTTAGAATACTTCCATTTCCACCACCAAGCCACACAATATGCTCCCATATTTCTTTTCTATGAAATCCCCTAAATTAGCTTTGGCTAGCTAATGCTGTAAGGATCATTCATAAAAGACCAGGAGATCTGGAATTGTAATTTCCATAGAGCTGTTCTCTCTGCTCGGTTTGTTGGAGCAAAGCTCAATATACCATAATCCCTCCAGAGATTGTATTAATTCACATGGTTAAATGTGATGAGAGTAAATGTTGGGAATACATAGACCTGCATCTTTTCCCAGAGATAAAAACCATTGGGCGCAGACACAAACATCGTAAGAAATCAGCACCTTACTCTCAGAAACGCTAACCAGGGAAAAACACCTAGTCATTTATTACCACTACTAAGTATAGCTGTACACCATCAAAACACATCATTTAAATAACTGACAACCGCACAGCGTGTACAACAGTAATCTCAATGACTTCAAACAGGGTCACGGGGTCACACACAGTATGACTGTAATATACTTTAAAAATTCATGTACTACAATAATTAACATTGCAGATAATATACCAGTGGTGGGTAACATTTTTCTCCCCTTCTCTACCTGCAGTTTTGCTGCTCAATTGAAATGATGTTCTCAAACTAGCCTAACCTTTCTCCAGAAAAATGAAGTTGCAGGCAGTAAGGCAGCATTCTTTTTTCACTCTCCTAGAAGACGTCTCTTCCAGTCATAAAGTTTATGATTACTCCCATGCAGCCTCTCAGGATTTCCAAGCTCTGATCAATGCGTACAGCAGCATGTGTAAGAAAGCTCTGGTGACAGCGGCTCAATAAAAAAAGTTGCCTGGATTTGTCAAGTTAAGTCACTGACTTCTATCAGTTAGTTGATCTTTTTGATTCAGTTTGATACCTCCATATACTTCTAAAATATGTGAATTTTAAAAGGATTCTAAGGACCGTATTTTCAGTGAGGCAGAGCAGGTGAGCAGAACTCAGTTATGAATAGTGGTTTTAGTTTCAGTTTGCTTCAAGAAAATGAGACTGTTCAACATTTTAAAAAGTGAGCTGTTACTTAATTTCCCAATACTATCGCTCTTAGCATCCAGCAGTGTTAACCTCAGAACCACGACTGTAGGTACCAACAGGTTAATCCTCTCCCAGCGTTAGCAATGGTTTGCATCAATTAACAGAACTTGGCCTGCATTACAAAGGAAAGTGAGCAATGCCACTGAGTAACATCAAGCTGAAATCTGCCAGTTCACACATTTCATTATCTGCATCTCTTATAAAGGAATATATACATATGTAACAAGACTTTTCTGGAGAAACATATCTAAACGTGTGCTTGGGCACTTAAATGTGCAGCATCAAATGTACTTCAATCAGAAATTTCTTTCTTTTTATGGGCCTTGATGTGTCAGGTGTAAGGGTCACGGTCCAGAGCAGGTGGCCCCTACGGGGACAGAGATAATGTCAGTGCCAGGACTGTTGAGTAACTGCACGTTATCAAAACTCTGGTTGACACTGGTCATGCTCTACCGTAGAGAAGCCTGCAGTGGTGTTGCATCCCATCATTTTCACTAAGTATCAACATGAGCCCTAAGGAAGAGAAGGCTAATGGTGAACATGGAGAATGGGAGGAGGGTGGCTGCTTGGAAATGTCCTTTTCCAGCCACAGTTTCCAAACCTTTTTTTAAAGCCTTGCCAAGTATCTTAAAGAATATTTGCAGCAATGTGATTCCAGTTGCTCTAATTACGCACTTCCTACAGACACCAGAACCAGCCTAACGGCTTGCTGCAGGGAAGGTCCCCCAACTCAGCAAACCATTCCCTTTTGTCTCTTTCCTATATGGGGGGGGAAAAGAGTCATCTTCTTGGCCAATTTGTTCCTTCCATGACAAACTTCAAATGAGAAATGGCCTCATTCTTCGTTTATTTGCAGAGTTGTATGCAGGATCAGGTCTTCAATCACACAAACTGTTTTCTTTATTTCGTTGCCTCACAATGGCAGAACGAGGCTGATTTGAACTGGCTTTTCCTGTATCCATCCTGAAAAGCACACAGGTCATTTGCCCACACAAACCCTGGGAACTTGGCAAGTGTAGAGTCACAATTATGTAAGTGAACTGCAAGTCACTCTCGCTGACCTTCAAATTCCCAAATACACACCATCAAACCGTAGCAGACAAGAAAACTTAGAGGAAAAAGTTTAGGACCAAAGCCCCTTGTCACTAGTGCAAGATTGTTTTTTGTCCAAACAAAAAGGAAAAAAAAAAAAAAAAAGAAAGATTACAGGGTTTGGGAGGCGGGACAGAATCGCTTTCTAACACATAAAATACACAAAACATTTACAGAAAGTATTAATACAAAATCAAGGTCTTGTGACTGATTCAATGATCTGAGTACTTTCTTTTTGCAATCTAAACTTTGTCTTAATTAAGAAATGATTTTATAAAAGCAACGGAAGATGACAGCAGATAAAACACTCCTTTTAGCTACTTCAGTTTGTAAGCAGGTATTTTATATACCAAGTATACACTAATACAGGAAAGCATGTATTTAATATGGCTTTTGATACTGCCTGTATAAGTACACTGAATATGTTACATTTGGGTGTTGTTTGTGTGTTTTTTTTTTGTTTGTTTGTTGTTTTGTTGTTGTTTTTACAACACTTCAGGAAAACAGTTTTCTTTTTATGATATTCCAGTAAGAGAACACAATTTCACGTATGTACATCTCACGGATATTAGCGTATTTATGTAATGGTCATGGAAAATTGATTTGTGCTCTTCAGAAAGCATCTTTACCCTCTTAACAAAAGTACTAATTTAGTAATTTTCACTGGAAAAGTGTTTGCAAACCTTAAATACAGAAATTATGCTGCAACTAAGATATACTAAATTCTTGAGAAACATGCAGCACTCACAAGAACTGTACTATGACAATCTGAAAAAAGTTCACACTAAATTTAAATAACTAAAATGAAATATAACCAGTCTCAATTCTTAATTGTTTTTACAAATTATCTTTAAAATGGACACATTTTCATGGCTATTTCATCTCTAAGCTAGTCTGTTAAACTAACACTGGAGCACAGCACTGGGTCACCCATTTAACCATGCCAGGGTAGCTGTATCACCTCTTGAGTTAACAAAACCTTTTTTTTTTTTTATTTATTCTTTTTATTTTTTAACCCTTGGGGTTTCTTTTCCCTGGATGCCTCTCGAACACGTGCTGGACAGGCTGTCACTACTTGCTTTATTAGCTCTGATAAGCTCTAGGTGGTATAGCTGCAGGCTAAGGTACCGGCCTGTATACAGATGGACCCCATGCTCATGCAGAGAACTATTGAATGTATGGGGGCTCCCCATAGGGCTAGGCAGGAACCTAGCACGAGCAAGTCAATTGTAAAGGCCCATACTTGTAGAACAGCTTTGTTTCCTACACTTCCAGTGCATTTACCACAATTTCCTAGAGAGTAAAATGAAACAAAGGTATACCAGTAGGAGCTGGTCAAACAAAATTAACATACAGCAGAAAAAAAAACAAACTGAGAATGAGTTAAATGAGTACCTACGCTTTAGTGTAAACAGCAATTTCATCCACGTGCACTCCATAGCACTCCAACTGGATTTCAGGAGTTTTGATTGCTTAATTACACAGCTTATGTTCATAGCTTGTAATTGTTTACAGCACAAGAACCATAGCCTATTTACTCTGATTAACACCTATCCCTGTGTACCAACAAGACAAATTTATTCCAGGAATAATTTCACAATGGATATGAGAGATGATAAATTCTCCTCTTCACAAAACCATTTAACCTTTCACTTCCCGTGGCCTGCTCTCCACCCTGCCATTAAAAGGTAGACAAAAAGATGGCTGAACCATCTTTTTTGTAGTATGGATATGAATGTAGATTTTGTTCATCTATTTGATCACAAAAATTGCATAGGAAATATTCAGTTTCCAACTCTAACTTTCACACGATTTGATCAAAACTGGCTTCCAGCTAACAGAAGAAAGGAAGACTGATGTATCCACAAACCTCATTTTTCAGAATATACATAACTGAACTCTATTCAGAAGAAATGAAAATATATCTATAGTTTTTGCCTAACACCACAAAGAAGATAATCATGACAGGAATTTGCTTTAAAATTTACAGAAGCAAAAACATGAAGAAGCTGCAAAGGTAATCGTCCACAGCCCTCAGTTCAAGAATCTCCAATGTAGGTGGCTGTCACAAAACTTTGAAGCTGAAACCAACATCCTAATTTTACACAAAGAAAATGCATGGGGAAAAAAAAAAGCCTGTTCCCCACCCCAAAAAAACCCACAGCACCATACAAACATCACTGTGGTCTATCCCAAAAGAAAATAATACAAATAGTACACAAATTATTTTTAACAGAAATCCTCTTTCAAAGATCCACATCCCTCTAATTGCTTTTCTTCACTTTTCCTCCCAACACGAACAGCATTCAAAATAAAAATTGTTCAACTACAAAATGAAAAAGTGTATGAAGGCCTTCTGGCAGCATTGGAAGGTACCTGTAGTCTGATCCCATCTCCTTCTGGCAGATATTCCCAACTCGTTTCCTACCTGCCTGAAAATCATTATGACACTACTCCATCACATCTTTTGTGGACCCCCTAAACAATCTGTTTTAAAAAATGCTGGTCCATTTTAACTGTATCTGTCTCTGAAACTGTATCTGCCTCTGAAAGGAACAGCCTCACAGTTTCTTCTGTAATCCCAGATAGCCTGAAACCCCAATTCTCATCACAGCTGTCCTTTTGCAGCAATGGTTCTCTAGTAACTCAGTTTTCTTTCTCCATTTCATGTGCTATTGGCTGTGGATGCCTTATATGCTTATTTTCTGAGGCTATTACCTTTCTAAGTTTTTGTTTTATAACCTAGGGTAACAGCTCGCTGTCAGATTCAGTTCCCTGTAATTTGTTCACAAAAGTTCAGGGACATTTCCCTAACTTCCTAGGGCTCCTTCTCCAGTAGACGTTCTTTAAATCTCTCTCCAATGCCCCTTTCAGCTTTAGAATTTAGATGACAAGAGGCACGCGTCCCACTGAAAGCATGCCACTTGTATAGAGTAATTCTGTGCTTTATATTTTTTTCTTCGATCAACACTCTCAGCTAGCCCATGTGTGTGAGTAGCTCTAACTCCAGAAAGCTTTAGATTTCTTCCAGGAATATGTGCACAGTTGAGTGTTGAAGAAGCATTGATATCCAACTTTACAGAGTTATTGCCCAGTACTCTTCAAAACAAAATGAAAACATGCAGAAGCAGACTGCATCAGCCTGCTTCAATGCCTGTCTAATAACACATCTCCATGTGCAAGTACCATCAAAGCACTGGAGAGGGGAAAGGCTGCATTATAGCAAATAAAACTGTTATAATCAAGGAGACCCTACGTGAAGGCTCATGTGAAACAACACCATTTATATAGGTATTATGAACAGTACAAGCAACTCCTGTGTTGCTCGGTCACCACATGGTCTAGGTCGAGATGTGGAAAGTTTTCTATCAATCAGAAACCAATCAGGAACAAGTCATTTTGGAAAGCAGTACGCATAACCAAGCAGTGCAAGCCAACCTGGCAGACTCACGCACTGCATTACTGGTTTTGCAGCCAACAGATATGATGCAGATCATACATATTAATTCTCTGACTACTTGTCAAAAACAAGGATTATATTCAGGGCACAGAAGTGAGTACATCTGATCTCCCAATGAATATTTGACTCTTACCTTGCACTTTATCTGAACAAAGCTCCTTGGCTCGGTCTCTCATTATTACTGGAATCAAGACATCTTTTTCTACATGTCTCAGCTTAGAATTCTCTGCAAGAAAGCCAGAAACAAAAAAGAGGAAAAAAATTATTTTTCTATACCAAATAACGCAAATCTACAGAAATAACATAGCATTGCTTATAGAACAGATACTGGTATACTCCATCTGTAACTAACTAGCACCAGACAACGCTGCAGAAGGACCACACACTGAAAAGCAGGAAAGTACCAGGATTTAAAATTGCTTAGATACAGGTACAAGCATTATCCTGTAAATTTCTGTTCTGTTTAATATGCCAAATGAAGTAAAAATAATGGAAAAAATTCATCACATTCAACTTTCTATCTTACTAATTAAAAGATCTGCATAAAGACTGAACAAAGATTGAGAATTATGCTTAATTCAGGATACTAATATTTTTTTTATCTGCATCATCTTTACAAACTACAGCTTTTTACTCCTATAATAGAACAGAGAAGTACAGCCCATATTAGAGCAGCACATTAAAGTTTTATTACTACATTAACAATATAGTAAATTAAAGACCTCCGTTCTTTAAATAAAAAACTAACCATTTACTTACAGGCAGGGTCTGCAAGCTTTTTCACTGAGAAAACCAACTTCAGAAGAGCAAAAACTGAAGCCTGAATTCTACATTTAAAAGGAGAGTTGCAAGTTTGCATTCAGCTGCCTCAAAACAGAATTCATCACTGTGAGTACAACTAGTGATTTTGGATATACTTAAATAACACAGACTGTGTGGAAATGCAGTGCTTCTTTTTTCCCCCCTAAATCCACTCTCTTCAAAACAAAGGAGTGAGAATTTATCGAGCACAGCTTTCCACTTCTTAGGTTCTGATTTAAAAGCCCTTTAAAGGATATTTGTATGGAAAATGGTGTAGTCCAACATCATTATGCTAAATACCTCAATTTCCTCCCCAAACACGCTATTTATTTACCCTTTGATGTTGGTATTACTCTTCAACACAGAATCAGCTGTGGTGTTAACATTAAGCAAACTGTCAGATATGCTGTTATTTTGACTGACATTCATCTCATTTTTAAATAGCTTATTTAAAACTTGGATTAAATGAAAGAAAAAGCATGATATACTGAATTAAGGAAACATGCAGAATTTAAGTTACCTACCCCTTTCCAAACACTGTTTTTCAGAGTATCTGCAGTTACTTCTAGATCAAAAGACAGCAGAGATTCACATTTCTCTGGTCATTTCTAACCCACCACCTTTTAAAGTTTGTTAATGCTATGAGGCTGCACATCATTGAATCTGCAGTATTAACAGAGGAATCTGGTAACAAAACTGAGCTTTATGATAGCCAATACACAGAATCAGAACGAAAAACGCATCTCCAAGATTTATTACTTGGAATTTCTACAGCAAAAGCACAAATACAGGCTGGGCAGAGAATGGATTGAGAGCAGCCCTGAGGAGAAGGACCTGGGGGTGTTGGAGGATAAGAAGCTCAACATGAGCTGGCAACACACGCTTGCAGCCCAGAAAACCACCCGCATCCTGGGATGCATCAAAAGAAGTGTGGCTAGCAGACTGAGGGAGGTGATTCTCCCTCTCTGCTCTGCTCTCCTGAGACCCCACCTGGAGCCCTGCGTTCAGCTGGAGCTCCTCTCCTGTGAACACAGGCTGAGGGAGTTGGGGTTGTTCAGCTTGGAGAAGAGAAGGCTCCAGGAACAGCTTATAGCAGCCCTTCAGCACCTAAAGAAGTCTATAAGAAAGCTGAGGAAGGACTCTTTGTCAGGGAGTGTAGTGATAGGACAAGTGGTTGTGGCTTTAAACTGAAAGAGGGTAGGTTTAGCTTGAACTTCAGGAAGAAATCCTTCACTTTGAGGGTGGTGAGGCACTGGCACAGGCTGCCCAGAGAAGCTGTGGATGCCCCATCCCTGGAGGTGCTCGAGGCCAGGCTGGATGGGGCTTTGGGCAACCTGGGCTGGTGGGAGGTGTCCCTGCCCAGGGCAGGGGGTTGGAACGAGGTCATCTTTAAGGTCCCTTCCAACACAAAACCATTCCATGATTCTCTGAAAAGAATGAAAACGAAGTGTTTTATGCAGTAAATTAATTTGCTTTTATGCTAATTTCCATGTTTTTTGCAGCCCCTGTGGACTGAAAGGGGATGTTAATTTGGTTTCAAGGGAAGTAAATTTGTTGTCAGGCAACTTTTCAGCTAGATAAATTCTCCAGTCCAGTTCACTATATAAATTCATAAAACGGTCCATTAAAGAGAACTGTGTGAGAGCAGGAACAAGCAGAGGGAATGCTGCAGCTGTCATGAGCATCCCTGGCTCAAATTATAGCCTATGCTTTTCTGCTTTTTCTAAGCAAGTGAGATGCCAGCTGCCTCTAAAACGGCATTTGACAGTCCCCAACTGCCCTCACCCAACTCCATCACATCAGCATGTAACCAGACAGCGAGCAAGCAGCCAGTTCGATATGGAAAACTAACTCCTCAAATGCAAGCAAAAAAGCATTTCCCAGCTGGTTTACACTTTGGAGTGACTAGATCCAATTACAATAGTTCGAATTACTTCACGTAACTTTTATCCATCAGTATCTACACCAGCACACACAGAAACGCAGCAGATCACGGAGAAGCAGCCAGGGCCTGGAAAGGGCGCCTGGCTTTCTTTGCCTGGCAGAGGTCAGCAGCAGCAGCCACGACTCCAACAGCAGCCGAGGCAGCACAGGGCTCCAGAGCAAGGATCAGCCACCCACTGCTGACAGAGGGGAGCAGAAAGGGACACAGTTCAGGGCCAAAAAGGAAACGGGACAAGGGCATCCTTCTGACAGGGAGTGAGCCTCCCTGTCAGCCCAAAGAGTCAAAGGGGATTTCTGGGTTTTAGCTGAAGTACCCAATTTGCTGTTTGATTATTCAAAAGGAAAGGGATGTTAAGACATCATGATGTCAACAGCTGCGCTGGTGTGAACACCAGCTCAACCACAACCGCGATGCTGTTGTGCTCCACGCAAACTCCTGCTTTTTAGTCCCACGTCATCAAACCTGGAGGGGCTGAAAAGGCAGGATGGAGAGGGCACAGAGCAGCATCCAGGAAAAACTAGAAGACTGCTACAACACTGATTCAAAGGTAATTACAGAACACTATAAAGGAAATGAGATCAGAAGTGGTCTTTATTCTCATTTATAGTTTGTTTTTTAAAAGGAAGTTTGTTGGCTAGGATTGGTTTTTAAGCCCTGAGAAGTACAAGCAATTCAAGTCAGACCTTATAAGGTCTAGGTGGTAGCTTCATGTACCCAAGTGCAACTATATCACCAAACAGGTCTCATACAGATGTTCAGCTTGGGCAGTACTTTATCTAGTCATGAATTTCAACTGTAATGTCTAAAGCATTTTAATATTTTTCCCTGATTCTAAGCTGCATTGTGTTGTAAGTATTGTATTACACACAGTGATTTTCATTGAAGGATCTTAAAACACTTTATTGAAGTTGGTATCCCTAGCATTTATACAAAGTGTTAGGGAAAAGTAAGGCACAAATATTAATACCAGATACCAGCTAGAAAACTATGTTTACATGTGGAATAACCGTACTGGATAGCATATAAGCACTTGCAAAGAAATAGTCATCACTAACCAAATCAGCTCTGCAGTAACATTATATGGCAAGAACTTTAAAAGAAACAACACCTTAGAAGCAAGACTTCATCAAAAAACATGAGACAACCATGATGTGAAACCATCAATTCCTTTTGCCTTTTTTCAACTATATTACTATTTCTAGAATAATAAGTACTTCTTTTGATAGCTCACTATTCCGCACAAAGATATTTCTTATTCTAATACCAGATTTGCTACAGACTAGTCCCAACAGAATCTGCATTACAACACACCTACTATGTTGTGTTATTATTTTTTTTTTTACCTACTGCTTTATTTTCTCTTCAAAATATCAATAAAATTATTCCCAGACAAGCAAGAAATATGTTTTCCTAGTCCACCTTTCTCATTTGAAAGTCGATACCTTTGGTTCTCATCTGCAACGTCCATGCACTTTACCTGGTCTCCCATGAAGGCTGCTCAAGACGATCCTAGTTTGGCTGCAAAGTGAGACAAGAACACGCTACCTCTCAGCTGCCAGCAGGCCAAAGAGATGTTAGCAGCTGCTTTTCCTCACCTCCCTCCCACCACACCCCAGCCCCTCACAACTTGGGTATGCTTGTTATAGCAACTTCACTATTTAAGATTCTACCTCTCTCTTACATTCTGTTGAAATTCACTATAACATCAAAAGTTACATGGGAAATATGGATGAACATAAGCTAAGTGAGTAAAGGTTACAAAAATCGGTCTGTGATTAACAATAAAAACAAGATTTTTGTACAAACATACATGGAAGTTAAGCCAGAATCAAAAACAAATGCAGGCTTGCAAGTGTTAAAGCATCTAAGCCACAGGACCCCTTGAAAATTAGGGTGAGGGTTAGGGACTGTCAACTACTGAAAATCCTGAAGGCAGGAAGACATCAACACACTCCAAAACGCTGCCTCTTCTCATGGGGAAGAAAGAATAGAAGAGAAAATAAAGAACAGGTAAGGAGCATACGCTTGCAGTTGCCAAAATACAGAAGGATAGAAACTATAGGAAAGTGAGCATCCCTCTGAAGGAAAAATCATTCTCCATACCATCTCAGCATAGTGTAAAGGATTACAGGTAGGCAAGAAAGATTACGAAACTGGAAGATATCCATATTCAGCAAAACATCAAGAACACATTTTAATTTTTTTTCCTTTTTCTTTTCTTCTTCTTTTCACACTAATAAATTTAGCTAATCTCAATGCCTGACACGGCTCTCTGGTTGCATACAATAAGTATCTAGGGCACAAGAATACAACTGTAATCATTTTCTGCAGTTGATTAAAACCCTTAGGTGCTTAAACTATTTATTGCCATGGGAGGTCAAGGACCATAGCCATCTGATTCAACAGTTTTCAATATTTTTGTAAAAATAGGGGAAAAAAAATCTAGAAATACAAGCATCAGTAGGAACCAGAGCATCACAACCACTAGAACAGCAGAATACACATCCATTTCCTTCTGTGGGAAGATGAGAAAACAGAAGATGACTGGAACACTCTCACTGCTTTCTAGTCTCTAGCTGCAGGTCCCAGGAAGGCCTTGAGGGAAAGAGGACAACATTGTAATCCTGTGCAGTAGACAACAAGCCTGTAAAGAGGACAAGAGGAGGTTGAAACATAAAGTTGCTTTACTGAAAATAAAAGGAACTGTAGCAGCTTGTCCTATAGAAAACTATAGGCAGCTTGTCATAGAAGACTTAGAAAAGGGGACACACAGAAGAAAGATTTCACTGAACAGCGTCCCACAAGAAGTTTTATCATCTCCCCCTCCCTCCCTCAACACCGCTGGACTGACCCTGCTCACCCCTTTGTCGCTGCACCTGCTGGGATTTCACAGCTCTGCTTCTATCTCTCATACGGCCTCACGTAGCAGGGACACAGATTACTCAGAAAAACTGAGAAAAAGTTGAAAACTTGTCCAGATATCTGAAGAAGCCTTACACCTTTAGCAACCAAGAGGAAGTCCGTTAAGCGACTCCAGTAAAAGCTTTTAAAAGATGCATTTAGTTACACAGCTTGTCATTTGGACATTATGCACACTTTTAAAAAAATCTCCAAGTAGTACTTCAAATGTTTTAGAGGTTTCAGTAAGAAACACAGTTTACACGATGGGCTAGACAATGAGTAACAAGTTTATGGCTGAGATACCGAAGTGCATTAAACTTGGGAATGTAGTCACTTTTCTATCACTCCACAAAAATTATTTGTGCTGTAAATACAGCGCTCAACAATTTGTTCTAAAACCCTTCCTATGAGCTAATTATTAAACGGCTTGGGAAAGTATGCTTTAATTAATAAAGGAAGTAGTAGTGCAGCATTAATTGTGTGCCGAGTGGCAAACATTCCTTTCATCAGACTACCGGCTCTATAGACTCCAGAGGTTCAATCTTTCCAAAACCCATTTCAGATTTATTTTAGTGCACGTGTAACAGTTGTGTTCTGAATGGGCAAAGCTAATTATAGCTTACTACTCCTCCAGGAAAAGGATACATTCAAAATTTTCATCGCCTTTATTTTGCCTAGCTTATTCACTTTGTATCAAGTAACAGCCACAGGTCTTACATTAATTCATCTGTGTGTATGTGCATCATAAAAATACCTATCAAGAAGTCTGTTTCATTGAATGTATTATCAACTACTTCAAACCTCCGCTCTGAAACACGAAGTCACATATCGTTGCAGCAAGCAAATTTAGAGATAGACCTATTAAAGTCACGGGCAGAAAGAAATAGGTATTTCTAAAATCTATGATTTCTTCCTCCAAGTGTAGGTTTTGTTATTTTTGTTGTTGTTGTTTTGGTTATTTTTTAAAAATATGTATCTAAATACTTCTTGAAGACGAAATTAATAGTTTAAGCACCCAATCCTATAGCCATGGGCGGTCTCCTGTGCCCTTACTGCCAGGAAGCTCATGGGGCCAAAATGACAAATAACTTCAGCATACCTCTTTGTTAACTTTGATCCCACAAAAACATTCAAGATCCTGCTAAAAGCAATAGATTTTATCAGTCAAATACATCCAACATGAATCAAGTCATGACAGACCAGGCCTGCATATCTTTATGCATACATGAAACGCATAAAGTGGTAGCTTCATTTGCACTTAGGTGTTTGCAGAGGAACTAGAGTCTGAAGTACTTTGCTTCATGCTAAGGTTTTAGAGTATGAAAGGGCAACACACAGTGACAGAAATGTTATAATCCAAGTGAAGTACGTGATATCCTGAAACCCTCACTGAAACGCAGAAGAGGCTGATCAGCACAGTTTCTCTACAACCACCTTTATTTTTCCCAACTGTGTATGAATAAATTTATTTGTATTTAAGAAGTTACAGATTTTGAGATTTTTCTATCTAATATTCACATCATTTTAAATTAAGATGGAGTACAGGGATGACAACACCAGGGAAAATTTCCAAAGCTTTAACTTCTCACTATTCTATCATCACCTCAAAGTCAATTTTCACCTTTTTCACTGGCTGAATTTGTTATCTTACATTTTGCTTTGGGGCTCATGTGTTCTTGCAATATGGCAGTACTGGATTACGAGAATACTGACAAGGCTGTTTGCTAAAAATGAACAATGGCTATATTGCGGCTAGTCTGTAATATCTAGAAAGAAAAGGAAAAGCAAATCTGACAGCGCACTTATTTCTTAATTACATGTGGCTCATACATCTACTGACTAAAAATCGAAGCCAACCCCGAAGTTGCACGTACTGTTGTTTTTTGGACGCAGGGAGGTTTGGTTTTTTACATGCCTGATCAAATAGCAGAGCCAGGTAAAAGACACGAAGACTTAACTACAGATCGGGGCTTACTATTCACTGTGCTGGTGCATTACCACTATCCTGAACTGTTGTGCAGGTATCACAGACCTGCCAGTTACAAAAGGTTAGGGTGGGAGCAACCTACGAGCAAAAAACATCCTAAACCCACCCCAATTCCCTTTTAAAAGCTGCAGATGAAGATTCTAGCAAAGTACACAAACCACAACATTAGTAGCCCACTAGGGCTGTGGACCAGCTGAGCATTAAAACAGCCCAGAGGGCCTTAGTTCTACTATTGTAAAACACTTCAAATAATTCACTTGGTAAACTGATGTAAAATCCTTCTGAGCACAGCTTCTCATCACTTAAGACACCATAGAGCAATATTTCAGCAATAAAACACACATTTTGTACTTTCTGGGACAGCAAAAATTACCACCACCTTGGATACAGCTGGATTCCCACACACAGGGTTCCACACCTTTTAAGGGAAGCCCAAATATTTGAGCACCTTTTGTCTAAAGTGGTCCTGAGTGTATAAAACCCTACTACCCTATGTCCTTTCTAACTAACAGTAGATGTTGTCTAAGAATGTACTGCTTGCTTCCACCTGGCGAAAGAAATAGGGTAAGGTCCACAAAAATCACAAACTATCTGAAGAACATAAAATGAATTAAACAGACCACACGAGTTAAACAGTGACCTCAAGAACTTCACAATCATTCATATCAGAAAAAAAGAAATTGGTAACAAAGAACAAAGTAACCTGCACTTGGATGAAGGAGATATGCAGGAAAATCTACCGACCAGTGAAACACTCCAGTCACCAACAATAGAGATGCTAACCACCGTAAGATTTCTTCCCAGCACGCTCAATAGCCACTATTTAGTGTTACAGTACTACATGCTCCTCTTTTTATTTCATGCAATTCTGAAAATTAAAAAAAGTGTTTTAGTTAAAAAAAAAAAAAAAAAAAATCTGTTTAAACTCCTTAAGGAATTGAATATTTAAGTTCTTGAACCATTTTTTTTTTTTAAGACACAGCTGAACAGCTTCTCTGGGGCTTCCGCATCTTCAGATGCAGTTCACATCTTTCATTTCAGGGAACAAACACCACAAACAAATTAAGAACAAGGCTTTTTTAGTAACACTAAATATCATTCTTCTTGATATTTCTTTAATGGAAGTGAGGACTAAGAGAGAAGACAAAACAACGCCCATCTTACTCATCTTTGATTTCCGCATCTATGGATTTAATGAGCAATCAGTGTGTATAAAATGAATGAAATCCTTAAAAACTAACATGACAGATCAAAACACAACAGTGATTATTCAGTTTTTCAGAAGTTGTAGACCATGAGGTGTTTTGACACGCACAGAGACCGAAAGCCTTCTGGTTACAGTAACAAAACGATTGCTGATGTTACTCTGGATTTTCAACTCTAAAGAACCCTTTCAAATTATTCAGCATTCTAACGCTCACCGGAGTGCCCCAACGCATCATCCATTGCTTATTTCTCTTCCCTGAATGGTTCTCCAAAACGTGCTGTCAAACAGCTTTAGGAAATCACATTTATCCTTTTCCTTCATGTTCCCAACGGAGGCCAAAGACACTAAGAACGTCAAAAAGGTCAAGCCAATTTAACTCCCTTCATGTTGGGGTAACTTACGTTCTTAATCACCAGTGTTATCTAAGGACATTTAATTAAAAGGTGAGACTGTTCTTCTTTTTACATATACATTTTTCCCCTTTACTGACTGACTTTATACTGCTGTATCTCCCATTAGTTCCTCCTATCATTCAAAACCATGATTTCACTCCTTCCAGCATACACTTCTAGCTCTGTCTTACTGTCCATTTCATTTCAAAACAAGACCCAAGCCTTCTGGAAGCCCAATTTAGTCCTTCCACTGATACACTGCTGCAGTCTTTAACTACCTAGATTCCCACATGACCACAAAACAGTCAGAAACACACACTTTATGTAGCATAGGAAAATGATTATGAAATCAGCCTTCAACACATTTTTAAGAGCCCTAAGACTAACCAGGGTAGGTGCCAAACCCTGTATTGTGTGTCTAAGCTGCTGTCAATAACCTTACTTTTCTCCTTAAGCACTTGTGAGTCCTCAAATAGGGATCCAGACATCACTATTTGAAAATGACAGCTAAAACCAAATGCAAATTAGAAAGAAAATGGGCTAATAACCCATGATTTCTACTACTGAATGCAGCATCTTACAATGACAATTTTAGAAGTGCTGTATACAAAAAAAAAAAAAAAAAAAGTTCAATGCTGGGCAGCAGCACATTTATTCTTAAGAAGGATAAAACAAAATCAAGTAACAATTTTCTCAAAGGACTCATCTACCTATTCATTTACTGGATGTAATCACCTAATAACACAGCTACAGTTCCTTCACAAACTGTGGCTGTCCAAGGACTCTTTCCGTATAAATCATGACGTAACTTACAGCTTTTATATTCTGAGGTTCAGAAGACTCCCTGATATTCACTCCCTACTGCCTGGAAAAGCCACAAGAATATCTGCATCTTTTATGACCTTAAAATGGAGCATCAGTCGTGGTAACAATTTACTAAACTGTGATTCTTCCAATTTTTCTCATACGTGAGCCAAGAAGCAGTTAACGATGACATTAAAAACCACCGCACCAGGGTATCTGAGTTAACACCTTACTGATACCAACAGGGCAGCTCACACCTTTTGCAGCTATTGTTCCACTTTCCCTACAACCTCACTTAGACCTCTCCGCTTTCGGTTCATGTTCTGAGGTTTTCAGCAGAGCCGTAACAGCCAGGGACCGATAGCTGGGCTGGGGGGAGGTACGTAAGAGATACCGGATAACAAGGTAGCAGATTTAGAGAGGTGTCAGTAAGCAATGCCACTGCTTAGCAGATCAATCTCAGTATTAGTGTCACTGAGCATATACCCAAGGTACACCCTCAGCGGTACCACCACTGCTAAAACACAACCACAGCGTGGTCCGGGAGGCACGCATAATGGCATTACAGGTGTAAATAGGGAAGTAAAGCAGTGCTATATACCAACATCCGGAGCCATCCTTATTGGTACACAAAGAACACACAATAGCTTAATTTAAGCTACTGTAATTACTGCAAACCCCTTCCAAAGGACAAGAGGGCACAGAATTACGCTGTGGATGCACACCCACTATTTGAAACACGGCTGTAAGTCATACACCATTTCCTTAATTCTGCAAGACGTGAATGCTTAGGTGACACTAACACCACCAGCGCTTGACCACCACGCCAGTGCCCTGCTCGTGGGGTCTGTAACACCAGGCCAAGCCACTTCCACGAGAACCTGGCCAGCATCCTTCAGGCTCCTGAGGAGGAGATGGGGGTAACCAAGGAGCAGCCCTGCCTCAGCTGGGCGTCGTCACCTCCTCACGGCAGGGTCTCACGGTGCAGGACAGGCCCTGGGACACCGCCTGAGGGCCGGGCCCGCGGCCTGGAGCCTGAGGGGAGCCTGAGGGGAGCCCGCGGGGCCGCCGCGCTGCGCCCTCCCCTGAGGCAGCCCGTGTGGACCCCCCTCAGGCCTCTCGGCCGGCTGAGGTGAAGCACGGAGGGGAGAGGGAGGCCTTTTGGAGGATAGAGGGAGGATTTCTGGGGAAAAAAGGGAAGATTTTTGAGGAAAAAAGGGAGGTTTTCGGGGGACCTCCCTGCCTGCCCCTGCGGCGGCCGCCCCTACCTGCAGCGCCAGGGGGAGGCTCCATCTGCGCCCCGCGTTACGCCGGCGGCTGCGCACTTTGCGTAGCGAGACCCCGCCGCCGCGCAGGCGCGGAGCGACCCGGTCCCGGTCCCCTACGCTGGTGGCGGGCGGAGGGCGGCGGTGGCGGGAGCGCGCAATGAGGAGGGAGGCAGCGGGGGCGCGCGGGCGCATGCGCGGTGTGTGGGGGGGAGCTGCGAGATGGCCGCCGAGGGGAGGGCGGGGAGGAGGGAGCGCGGGCGCATGCGCTGGGTGGCTGCCCTGGAGCCCTTGTGCCCTTCATAAAAAGTGCTCCCTGGCTCCCTATGTCTCAGGGAGAAAGCTCCTGCGGCTGCCAGTCATAATAGGAAAAAATAGGGAAATTTGGTGTCCTACCAGAAATTTTGGCAGAATACACTTACGTTGTCTTGTCAAGCTGGTTGGGCTAGTGGGGGGGAGTTGAGCCCCTCTACACCATAATTATTTACGGTTTATGTTTCCTTTTTATCGCAGTTCAGCATAAAAGTTTTCAAATTTTATGTTGTGTCATGGAAATGACTTTTTTTTTCAAGAGGTTTAAGCCAGACACGGGGCAAGGACCTTGTCACATAAAACACTGCATAGTAAATACCAGCGATCAACAGGTCAAAATATGCGTTTGTTACAGCGTCAAGAAATGAGTCTAGGCTACTAATTACTTGGTTGTTTCTAAAAAGACGCAGGCTTTAAGGCAAGATTTGAAGAACAGTATCGTTTCTTATGAAAAATCAAGCAGATTAGGATCTGTGTTAAAAGAATGCACTTTGTTTTTTGCATAGTGCCACCAGAAGTTTGGTACTGTTCAAACCAACTAACTCATCTGTGTGTCCATTTGGTCTGCCTGTGTATTGAGACATATCTGAAGTACACTTCAGGGTGGAGGAGTAATTTTGGCATCTTTTATTTATGAGTCTCCAATATATTTAACTGACCAGTCTTTCTTTGGTTGTACGGTTGATCACTTTGAGAAATTAAATGTGGAATGAAAAGCTGTAAGAAAGTACCATACATTCATCAAGCTGAAAACACAACTCCCCAGAAACTAAGAGAAATTAAAAGCAAGGATATATAGTAAGAGATGAAAGTCAAGACTTGTTTTAACAAATATAATCCAAAATTTCAAAGAGCCTCCTCTCTTTTCCTACCAACCTCTTCCATGTTTTTGACAGACAAATGGTATGGGAAACCAGTTTGTTTAATCAGTACCCTCTTATGGAATCACAGAATTTCTAGGTTGGAAGACCTAGATCATCGAGTCCAACCTCTGACCTAACACTAATAAGTCCTCCACTAAACCACATCACTAAGTTCAACATCTAAACGTCTTTTAAAGACCTCCAGGGATGGTGACTCCACTACTTCCCTGGGCAGCCCATTCCAGTGCCTCACAACCCTCTTGGTAAAGAAGAAGTTCTTCCTAATATCCAACCTAAAACACCCGTGGCGCAACTTTAGCCCATTTCCCCTCATCCTGTCACCAGGCACGTGGGAGAACAGACCAACCCCCACCTCGCTACAGCCTCCTTTAAGGTACCTGTAGAGAGCGATAAGGTCGCCCCCAAGCCTTCTCTTTTCCAGGCTGAACAATCCCAGCTCCCTCAGCCGCTCCTCGTAGGACTTGTTCTCCAGACCCCTCACCAGCTTCGTCACCCTTCTCTGGACTCGCTTGAGCACCTCAATGGCCTTCCTGTAGTGAGGGGCCCAAAACCGAACACAGTACTCGAGGTGTGGCCTCACCAGAGCCGAGTACAGGGGGACGATCACCTCCCTAGCCCAGCTGGCCACGCTGCTTCTGATACAAGCCAGGATGCTGTTGGCCTTCTTGGCCACCTGAGCACACTGCTGGCTCATATTCAGCCAACTATCAACCAAGAAGATGGAAGAAAAAAAAAAGGCAAATCAAAACCCAAAAAAATCATTAACATCACATTCTTAGGTAACTCAGAAGTCCAAGAGTCTCCCTCAAGCACCATTATACATGTAGGCCTTGTATGCATCTGGAAGATAGAACAAGTGTTCTAGAAAAATCACTAGGAAGAATTTTGATCACAACGGCATTTTATTTCTTCTTAATACTAATTTTCTTTAAAAAAAAAAAAAAAGGTCTGACTTTCAAGTTCACAGTTTTGTGGTGTTTTTGTTGTTTTTCTTTGTTTGTTTTTTTTTGTTTTGTTTTGTTTTGTTTCACTAGATTTACATGATTTTCCCCATATGATAATTCAGTGATTTCATTTGAATGTGGACTGTTTCAGCTTAAGGCCACACTAAGACCCACATTCTTTGTGCTGATACATTCACAGAAATTAGTACAGCATGATGTAGGCAAAATCTTCCACACGATTGCTTTGGGTCTTACTGATCTAGAGCATTTCTGTTATAGAAAATTAAGTATCTTTGTGATGTTTTGTTTTTAAACCACAAGTTTGGTCTCATTTCTTAGAGTAGAATATAGATATTATAACTGTTTTTTTCGATATTAAGCTATACCACTTTCAGTTACAGTTTACACACTGATTTGATACTTAAGTGAACAGGGCTGTGCAAATGCAACATACCCAGTTATTTTTATTTATTTTATTAAGGTTTTTTGGTCTATGCCACTTCTGCAATGAATGTAAGAGAGATGAAAAAAACAGATATCAGCCAATCTGCGAAGTTATGTATTTGCAATGAGAGAATACAAGAAAACATATGATGCAAAAAGGAGCTTTCAGCATGAAAACCGAAAAGGAGAGTGTACACTTAAAACAGTAAGTTGGAATAAATAAAAATGAAATAATTCAAGTTAGTCATCTTTGCTGCTTTTAGTCTCTTGGCTACTAGTATTTATATATGCCCTGCAGAATAAGAACTGTGAAGATTTCTTTAAATTGAAGAACTTTGAAACTAAACGTCAGCTCTGAGTATTGTATTCATTTGATTGTTTTCAGAAGCAGGGTACTAGGCTGGATAGAACTTTGCTTTGAAGTAGTATTTCTGTTCTTTGATAAAGACAATAAATACAAAGAGAAATATCCAACAACTTTGTAAGCCAGAGAACATGCCCTGCCCTGCCCTGCCGCTTCTTAACGGCATTGGGCCTGGAAAGCAAAACCAATTTTTTTTGCAAGTCTGATTTTCACTTGTGATGGGAAAGAATGAAGAATACTAAGAATAAGAGAGGTCTTCAGGAGAGAAAAAGAAATAGAAAATGAAAAAGATACAGAACAACTTTGTTCTGGAGATTTGATGGGCTGAAATAGTTTTGAGTGAGGGAATGTGGAGATGGGTGTCTGATAATAGTCTTACGCTCTTTGGGGCTACTATAAAGTATTGGAAATGAGAAAGTGTCAGAAAAAGTGTCAGACAAGTTATTAGAAATCATGACAAAGAAGTAGAGGAGACTGACATTATGTGGAACAAAAATAGCATAAATAAGGCAGTAAAACAGAAACTGTCCGGAAGGGCCTTTAAATTAAGATAAATAGGTTGTGTCAATAGCTCAGGAGTCGTTGTGGTGATAGCAAGAGATGTTACAGTGACTGACTCAAAGACACAAAAATGATTTTTATAGCTATTTGAATGAATATAAACAGAACAATTTCCACAGCAAGAATGGAAGAGATTACAATGTTAGAGATGTGATAAAAGCCATGTCGAGAATTTTAGTAGATGAATTAAAAACCTAGATACTTTGCAAGTACATATTTTGCATGCTTTTATATGCAGAATAGATGTAGATAAGATCACCATTCTATATAGAGAGAAAAGATAGATTTACTGCCTTCCTTCATGTGGAAGTGACAGTTACTTGAGCTCTGTCTTGTGGGAGCATCTGAGGATATAATGGGATAGTTTCATTAAAAAAAAAAAAAAGGGGAAACAAAAAAAAAATGCAGAAGGCAGGATTCTCATAAGCATGAGATCTATCTTGCATCTCATTGCTGGAGAGAGTTTTGAAATGACGTTTGGATAATATCATTTGTGTTTAGTCAGATCTTTTAAAATACGCATCTTGCACATGTTTTGCAGCCCTGTGAAGTTATGATGAAACATGGGGCTTCTGCTGTGTAGCTCCTCTGTACAAGTTATTACTATACGCTTCATTTAATTGACATACTTATCCAGAAAACACGCTTAATTGGGACATTTCCTGGGGCACTGGTGTAAGAC
This sequence comes from Anas platyrhynchos, assembly GCF_047663525.1. NCBI lineage: Eukaryota > Metazoa > Chordata > Aves > Anseriformes > Anatidae > Anas > Anas platyrhynchos. Next base: position 118,116,604 of record NC_092588.1, read on the forward strand.
CAATAGTCTTACATTTCTTAATACACGCGATCGCTACTTAAGAGGCTCATGATGGGACAGTGGCTACTGCTTAATAGTATCTGCCCCTGGTTAGTCAGTGCTGCTTACATCTTCTCTCTGTTACAGTCTCCTGGAACTTGCCTATATAAGAAAATTTTTCCAAGCAATTAATTCCTGCAGGGTAAAATATTGTGTACTCTGGTGAAAATAGACCCATGATGGTGGTCACAATTTTCTGCACTGATGATTACGGGGGGGGGGAACCTTTTAATTTCCCTCTGGTCTTGGTCTTGACGGTTGCTAGAGATAATGGAGAAGTTTGGTTTTCAGCACTTCTTATGAAATTAAAAATAAAAATATAGTCATAAGTAGTGCTGGATTGCAGTTATTTCTGTGTTTCTAAGATTCATATTGTCATTTGATTAGTTAATCGCTCATTTTCAAAGGTGTGAACATATTTTCACACGTCAACCAAGACAGTGTTAACAATGAAACTATAGATAGCAATAGAGATTAATTATCTATCGCACAAGTCTCTGCACCTTGATCTTACCAGATAAAGAGACTCTATCTGTCTGCACACAGGTGTGATTTTTTTTTTTTTAACTCCAAACAATAGCCTTGGTCAAATGAGTTCAAATGAATATTTTCAAATGGCACATCTTCACCGTGTTTGCTGTTAACATTTCTGATCTTGTTTTATGAAATGTGACTTCCAGTAAAAGGCTGTGATTCTTTGCTATGCTTACCCGTGTGAAATACATTCACTGATAGGTGAGAGATGTGGGGGAGCTTTAAATGAGAATTAACATTTAGAGTCAAAGACGACATTTCCTCCTTAGCTTTTTTCACTGACTGGAGACATCTATTCCAGAAGAGAGAGGGAGATGAAGGATGAGTTTGTAGTCTTTTTTTTTTTTTTTTTTTTTTGTAGTGCATGTTGGAACATTTTATATTTATTCACCCGCAGAAAATTAAATGCATATGCGTGTCTGGTTTCTAAATGTTTAAAGATCAGAGGTCTTTACAGCAGAATATACTATTTCATGAAGATGAACCACTAGGCGTGTTGAACTATTTCTATCCTGTCTGATTAATCTCTAATTTTGCTTGTTCTAGCAAATGGATACTAGTAGCTTGCAGACCTTGCAGGCCTGTAAAGTCATACATGAGACTCTTGGACTATCTTCACAGTGAAGGCGTTACCTTGGACTCTGTCTTGCTCCAAGACCTGCAGTTGGTGTGTCTCTAGGTGGCAAGCTCTCCGGTGGCACTGCCTATTTTGAGACTCTGTAGCCTGTCTCTTATCACTTCATCAGAAATGCAACCTTTCCCTTCGTGGGGTAGTCCTTTCCACTCATGTGTTAGGGAAGTTGGAAGCATCCAATCAGGGTGACTATTTACCATGATTTCTGTTTGTTGTCCTAGCAAGAAGTCACTGAAGGAGTATCTAGGGAGCTGGCCATCTGCTCGACTAGAAAAACGGCATCAAATAATAATTATGTTTGCCAGTCACTACTAGATCTAATTGCCAGAGTGAAAAACAGTTTGATTCCCTTTCTTTTGCGAAGTCTGCTCACAGCAGCACAATCTTTAATTGGCTTTTGTTTCCTTAAAACATCCTCTTTTATCTCAACAAATTCAGATACACCCCAAAGCTAAAAACCATAGACCAGGTAGAGATGACTGGACCGGCATCAAGATTTTCAAATAATAGTAGTTCAGTAGTGTAAAAGGAAGGGGAAGGTCCACCACTAAAACAAGCCAGTCTGTATATGTTTCATCATGTGATTTACCCTCCTTACAAGAACTTATTACTCTTCAGGGTATGGTCAGATTGTTTTCTTGTCTAAATACATTCATGGAAATTATAGGTCAACTCTGGTATTGGAGGTTTTATTTAGAAACTTATTTGTTACCAGATTTTGGATTTTTGTTTTCTTCCTTCCTACAGTGCGTGCAGTCATAAGTTTTCTTTCTGTTCATTATTTTCTTTAAAAAGCTACTTAGCAATTCTCTAATTCTGTTGCTTTACACTTTCTTGCTTTATACTTTCTCTTTCTCTCTCTCTCTCTCTCTCTCTTTTTTTTTTTTTTTTTTTTTAATGACATAAAGATGGGCTAATTCCTGGTTTTAAATGTTTCAAAGACCAGGTTAAATGTGTCTTCTAGGCTACAACAACCACTGCCTGATGTAGTCCCCTGTTTGTGAGCTCAGAGTAAAGTCATCCAACTGTCTTCTTATTGGTACTAGCCTGAATATTTCCTGAACCCTCCATGGACTGGTTTTGGTTTGTTTCTTCTTTTTGTGCGGCAGTGGAGAACATCTTTATGGAAGCAAGCTCTGAAGTTCAAAGCTACTCTCCAATCTGTTCATCAGCATACATGTTTTGGCTCCATCCTTAGTGTCAGGGGTTGTTACCAATATATAGAAGGAAACAGAAACTACTAATAGCAAAACATGCTTTGTAGTCAGTCTTGTTTGAGCACTAGCCTTGTTTGTACGAGTTCTTTTTATGTAGTAAACCCTTGCTTAGAAATGCAAATGCTCTTTATTGCTGGATGATCCTCTTAAGAATTATTATCTATTTCTTCAGTTCTGGGAATGTTTGCTTCTTATAGGACATGCCAATGTAGGATGACCATTGTGCCTTGAAGTTCAACTGTAATAGTTGCTTGATTTGTCTTTAAGTCTCAAAAAGCTTTGTAGATAGGGAAACAACAGTAAAAAAGGTTGAACAGTTTGCCCCACATTGTGGAGGAATGGCAGTGGTAGAGTGAAGATGTGAAGATAAACCTCCTCGATTTATAGGCCACTAAAACGGTGTGAGATCAAGCACTACTCATAGTGCAGGAAATTAGGCCTAAATACAATCCAAGGTTCTGCATTTGGTGTAGTGTCATTGGAAATGTTAAGATCTGAGTCATCTGGGGCAGAAAAGAAAGGTGGTGAAACAAAAACTGCCTACTAAAGTACATAGAGAGGGATGCAGAAACAAATGAGAAAAATGCCATTGCTGATGTGATTCTGATAGAGTTTTTAAAAATCTGTCAGCATGTCTTTTTTTTCAATGCATCAAACTCTGCGTATGTATCTTATAGTAAATATATAACCCTATCCATACCCAAATTTGCAGTAGGGTAGTTTTATGTAGTTATCTAGGATGTTGCATACACCTACCTCCTTGCATTACTTTGTTGAGAAGTTGTGTGGTTTTTTGTCTCCTTCTCAATAAAATATCAAAAGCAATCTGAGATACTGTGATTTATGTTCCTTAAAACTTATAATAATTAAATATATTCACTACACTTGTTACAAATTAAAACTTGACACTTAAAGACTGATAAACAGGATGTGAGTAGAGGAAGATGCTTTTCCTACCGTGACCGATATGATCAAAACATGTTGTTTTTATACAAGCTTTTCCCCTCCCTTTAGTTTTTAGGTGTTTAAGGGTGATGCAATAATAGTAATGCTGAACACTTAGCATCTTCGTATTCACCAGTCCGGAAAATTCAATCTGACTTGAACTTTAGCACTGCTCTGCTACAGAACCTCAACTGACCAACACTGCTTCTGTGATTTATACCTGCTGAGATTCGGATGTTATTGCGAGGTAGTATTGGCACCATAACCTGAAGTTCAGTGAGGGGAAGAAGTCTTACGTCCCTCTTTGTATTCATCCATTGATTTGGAGATCAACTTCTTAGTTGATAGCATCTTACCTATGTTGGGCAATTAAACACATGCCTGTTTGTAAATACATGTGGCTTATTGTTGAAGGCAATTAATTTAATCTTGTCACACAGTTTTGAGCCGAGAAATAATTTCTCATTGCAGCAGCAAACAAACATAATTTCTATCCCCATCTCCCTATGTAATGCTTTTCATGTAGCTGAGTATAGTTTTATAGCTGCGGTACTTTTACCTACTGACATCCATCTCAGTGTTAAGAGAGCACTGAATGCAGAGGGAGGAGATCTGATCTGAAAACTCAGCTCTCGACTTACCCCAATATGATTCTGGTATGATTTTAATTATCTACCTTACAGGAACACATACATTGTGAAGAAATAGAAGTTTTGTGCAACTCCAGTTCTGATGGCTTATTGGTGGGGTGGCAGCAAGAGTTAATTGCAGTTAATATGGCAGACTATAGTATCATCTGTAGAATCGTGAGATATATTTCAGATAGATTAATGTGATGTTGTAATACATAGAATCCAACTGAAAGCTCAAAAGGTGTATCCTGATGATTCCAGTTGGTTTTAGAAGGGCGTAAGAGCCTGACAACTTCAACATTTCAAATCATTTGCTACAAAGCATTTGATTGACCTGCTTTACAACAGGCGTTCAACTTTTGTTCACAACTTAAAGGAGTATAAGGATATATAATCTAATGAAACTGGATAGAAAAATGGATACTCACAGGAAAATCTTGGCACAGTTAGTAAAACAAAATTTATGAGATCTTGGAAGTGCCGGGCAGTTCTGAACTTCCAGTGACAGTGATAACAATTTTAACTTTTGGCAAATTGAAACTGGAGTTGAGTGCAAATGCTATGATTCAGGATTTTGTAGTCTATCTCATTGTTCAATTAAATAAATGGTTAAGGTGTGACCTGTATTTCTTGACTTTTCCTAACAAGCTGCAATTTGGGATTATAGATTTTGCATAAGTAGTTCTATTATTTACCTATAATTCTGCATTAGTACAATCATTGTGCATTACTAATGTATTTATTTGTTAGCATCAGGAATTGGGATCTGTTCCTTCAGGCATTATCTTCATATCTATTCCAGAAGTCTCATAGTATAAACAACTGGAAAGACATAACAAGTAGAATTAAATAAGGGGCAAAGAGAGCAAGAAAACATTACAAATGCCATATTTGGTATGAACAAATCAGCTGCATATCTGTTAACATTATACATATGGAATAAATGCGGAATTCAGTGTATGTATTTTATTTGTGGGTATGCAATTCTCTTTTATACCTGTCCCATAATATTAGGAAAGAAGCATAGCAGCAAAGAAGACATGATTGAACAGTGATGTGTCAATGAAAGTGCAACTAAGGTTTAGCTTTCTGTCGTGGTTTTACATAACCAGGGCTAAGTGTTAATCAGCTCAGAAGAACTGGGATTTTTGGTTGGGCTATTCCAAAGTGATTGTTTCTTGGCAATTTTTTACCCTGCTTTTTATAACACCCTTTATTAAATTTCAGTGACTAATTCACGTTTTAGAGAAAAGAATACTCAGTGCTCTAACCTTTCAATAAGACTCAGAAAGCTAATCATAACATCTCTGAGATTTCTCAGAAGTTCTACAACAAAATATGGGAGAGTAAATTTCTTATTTCTAGTAAATTAAAAACTTGAAACAAACAGAAAATGATTCTTTTAAAAATTAAAAATTACGTAAATAGCATAGAGAAATAGAAAAGCATAAAAAAAAAATTAAAACACCCATCCTCACAATCCTTCTGTTTTACTTTGAATGGGAATTTGGAACTGTGACTAAATCCCCTTCCGAAGATAAATCAATTTCTTCCCAAGCATTGTGTTCTATGACACAAACATGTAAATCTCCCTCAGTATTATAATTTGTATTCAGTTAAGTACAAAAAGTTGATTGCGGAGTGTGATGAATCAATTCCCATGCTGGGATAAGCTGTAGAAAGGGGAAGCTAAAGTTTGAATTTCATCATTGTCTGATATGGAACAGCAGATTAGGAGTAACAGCAAGATTTGAACCCCCATGTTCTAAAAAAAAATATATATATATATATATATATATATATATATATAAATTATATAAAAATATATATACTTTCAGAATAACTTTTTTTTTTTTTTTTTTTTTTTTTTTTTCCCACTTAGCTATTCTGTGTACTTTTGGTAGCAATTATAGAAATAAAGGTTTTGCGTGTTTTGAGGGTTCTTTTGCCCTGTTTAGAAAAGATGTTAAGACGTGGAAATTTGCATAGCTTGGTATTTGTTTCCTTAGCTAGAAAATTATAGCAAAATGGAGACAGCCAAGTTATCTGGAGAAATCATTGCACTTTTGGACAATCAATTTATTATTATTTTTTTAATTACTGTTATCTTTTTAATGGGGTTCTCATACATCTTTTCTTCCACTACTATTTTACGGATAAAAAAATTTCTTATTCTTTTCTATTGCATCTGTGACAACTTGGCCCTTTGTAATGTGTAAGGATCACTTTTTGCCAATTTTAGCAGGAGAAGAAGCAGTATGCTGTAAAACTTGATCTAATACCTCTTGCAAATGGTATTCTTGTTATGATTCCAGTTTCAAACCCACTGGTATGCCAGTTACGCTGTTGACCAGTATCCGCTAGTTCCAAAATATCATTCACTTTCTACCACGGTTCATCTTCATTTTGTCATATTAGTTGTCTTTCATGCCACCCTTTGTTGTCTGTGAAAGTTTTTGTCTCACACTGATTTTGACTGTAGGTTTCATTGTTAAAGACAAAGCTACTGGGACCATCCTGCATAAGTGCAAGCAAAGGACCTCCAGGAAGGTGTGACCAATTGTGATGACAGTTTAAGCCCTACTCATGTTCTTACCATGTCTTCAACAAAAATAGAAATATTAAGGATTGTTCCAAAGATATTATTACTTACTTAGCTCTTTATAATTAAAAATATATTTTTTTAATAATTTAGCATTAAACTTAAAATGACTGTTCAGGTGATGATTAAGATGTCTATCTACTGAACATAATTTGCACTGAATTCTGTATTATGTAGCTGAAGTTCTGCCCCAGCTACAGCCCAGCTAGAACAAGACAACTGTACAGATAGAGTTATTTTACTATCACTGGAGCATACACTATCCAGTCTATTGATCTTCTATTCAGCAGGCCAAGTCCTTCTTTGAGCCTAAAGAATTCAAAATGTCCACTTAAGCACAGTTTTTCCTAATAATTTTATACCATCAGCATAGCAAAAAGCCACAGCGTACAACTGTCTGCAAAATCTGAGTGCCAACCAAGTGAGGCCCCTGCGGGCTTCCAGCTGTGGAGCTCTGGTTGCTTGACAGAGGTGACGTTGGGTCTCCAGGGCCGAGGCCACAGAAGGCACCTTAGGGAGACCTTGTGCGTGTGATGCACCAGCCGAAGGAAGCTGAGGAGCAGCTGCAGCGAGTGCTGCTCGCCAGCCTACCTGCTGGAAGTACGGGGCCGCGGCAGCTCAACGCCAGGGTGGAGGAAAGCGGCAGAATCTCAGCAGCGCAGCTCTTGCCAGGTTAGGGAATGTGTAACAGAGCAGCTGTTGGATGTGCACTGACAGTTACCACGACCACCACGGCTTTGCTGGCTGACAGCATGTCTCCCAAAGGGGGGTAAAGCATGGGCTACTCTAATCAGATGTTCATTCGGAGAAAAAATGAACTTTCTGTCATTCAAGTCCTTGCGGGTACTGCAAAGAGAACAAAAGAATACAGTCATTAAGAAAAAGTCACTGGCTACTGACCTGCCTGTCAATATGCATTAAAAACATGTGATGTTACTGCTGAGAAACTATCAAATTTGCTTTGAAGAGCAATGCTAATGTCACATATGAAGTCAGAATTGGTGTCGATTTGTAACAATCACGTTGGAAACCAAGAGAGGCTTTTGTTTTCTGCTGTGACAGAGAAATCCTCCACAACAGATACTCGCTGTTAACAGGAGAGAGAATCTGCTGCTGAAACGGGGAGAGAGCAGAGGGGGGAAAAGGCTGTACTTCATTCTAGGCATAGTCTGGCTGTAGTATATTCCTCACTATGTGCAAGAGCAATTAGGCAATGGGAATTGGCCATAAACCCCGAGAAAGGATGAACACAATGTCACAGTAGTTGCTTCAAAGAGGTGCATTTAGCCTGACTCAGGAAGGAGCTGGAGTCTGCTGTGAAGAGAAAGTGGCAAACAGTAGCGTATCTACAGGGCTTTGATTTACAGCACCTCATTGGTCTTAGCACCAGTACCACTGCAAATCAACTTTTTCTTTTTTCTAGGGAGCATCTGCAAGGCCCTCTTCAGAAGACATGCACACCCCAGTTAGGTTTCTGCAGAATTAAATTGATATCCTGTTTCAGAAAAGCAGATGAGCTTTGTGGTCTCGCTTCAGCTTTTACTGTGTTTGATGTGCCTCAGAAATACCCTTTCTTCTCCCAGCTTCTCACACATCATCAGTCAGAGAACTACAGTAATTCTATAAGCCTTGTGCTGTTCTGGCAAGGTGGTTTAGCCATAAACTTCTTACTGCTTTTTCTTTCTCTCTCCTCCAGCATTTACTTAAGACCACTTATGACTTCCTCAGTAAAAACTTGTTTATGTAGACATGAACAATAGTTGCTAAAAGCAAGTGGTTTTTTTTTGTTGTGGTTTGGATTTTTAGCTCTTTTCCTTACATAGTTGTGCATGCAGCTTCTACATTTTTCTCCTATTTTAATGGTTAGTTGGAAGGCCATATAGACATTTGGGCCTTTGGGAGAGATTCTTCCCGTTTTTCACGTGAAAGCAGGTCACTGCTCTTATTGATTTCTGGACTACCAGATGTAGTATGTGTCAATGTCAAGTTTAGGTCTCCTCTTGTGTTGGTATTGCTGATATACAACCTGGTATTTGGGTTGTATGGGGACAGGCCTTGGTGATTTTACAGTTAAAAATATCAGAAAACCAGAAGTGCTCTTCTGTTTTGAACCAACCAATCTTAACATTGTTCAAATGTAATTAGAAAGTTCATTTGTATAATCTTGGTTGCTGTTTTATGTTTGTTTGTTTGTTTGTTTTTTCCTCTTTGGGTATTTCCAACAAAATCCAACAAAGGACTTCCTTTTTTACTATTAGAATTAGGCTGATTTCTGGAGTGTTAGGATTAGTGTTATACATCCTAGAAAAAAAAAATAATAATAATACATAAAAAAGGGGAGGATTATTCTCTTACAAAACTGATGATTAAAGATGACAAAAATATCCATGGGGAAATATGTGAAATTGTTAAGGTGTGTAGTAACTAAATGGTGTTTCCTTTAAGATTTGTATTATATGTTGGAAATACAGAAAACTTTTTAAAATGTTGCAAAACTTTTAGCTAAAAATGTATGCATTTCTGTCCAGATCTTATTGCAAATATTTGTCATATGAATGAAACCTCATATTCATTTCCATGGAGTTAAATTGCCTTGCCTAGCAGCACAGGCTGGCACTATGGATGCTTTTCTGCTATAAGATTTGCTGGTAAAAAAAGTGTTCCATTGGTAATCACATGGCTTTCAAGCTCAGCCCTTTCTGATCTCAGTTTGTGCCCTGTAGGCCTGAGTCACTGGCACTTCAAGCACCTCTCAGTTCCCAGGTGTTTTTTGGAAATACTTCTCCTCTTGTTAGTGTTCCACAAAGACATATTTGAATGAAGCAACATAAAGGTGCTGGGCATGATGTTTAATTTCATGTTACAGTCTAGTTTAGGAAAGAAGTTCTAGAAAAACAGAGCGTATGGGATGGAGGGACAGTGCAAACTCAGATGTGTCACTGTTCCAGGAATAAATCTGTGCTGAACTTCACTACAGGAGCTGGGTAGGAAAGAACTGCTGCAGTCCTGTGGGGAAAAAAAAAAAGAAAAAAAAGAAAAAAAAGAAAAGAAGAAAAAAAAAAAAAGGAAAACCACCAGGAAGGTTGGATGCCCACTAACACCCACCACATTACACAGCACTGAATGCTGTTCTGGCTGGGAAAGCTATCTTCTCCCCATTGAATGGCACTGGATATTTTGCAGCATCCAAAAGTGTGGAGCAACAGAAGGATCTTTGAGGAGAGGATCTCAGAAGAATCTTTTAAAACTACTCAAACCTTCCCAAGAAATTTAAGAATACAACCCACAGAATAAAGTGGGTATGCTTATTAATGACATTCTTTATTTTCTTCTCTGCACTTTCACTCTCTGGAGACTGCAGCAGAAAGCATGTGACCAGATAATTGCCTCTCAGATAAGTTCTTAAATTAACAGTCTGTCCTTGAGAATGTAAGCAAAACTAAGAGTACCTTAAGCAACCCCGAACATTTCCAAATGTGTGTTTGGTGGGACACGCAGGTAGTATTTCTTCTAAGCATAAATTACTGTAATGCAAAAAGAAGAGGTATGTTAAACCCAATACTTTTCTGTATAAAATAGTAATAATAATATTAATAAAAAAAAATATTGGAAACCAATCTAGGAATTCATCACTCATCTTACAAGGCTTTTGTCTGAAGTCAGCATACAAGATGCAGTGCATTGAATGTCTAGTCTAAAGTTCAGGCACAAGAGAAACTAGTTCAACAATTCTCCAGGTATGGAAAGAGAAAGGGACATTTCTGTACAGATTTATTGAGCATGGCTCTAAAATGACAGTCTTTTGGGGCTATAGGAACAAACTTTCTCTACTTGTGCCACACCAAGTGTGGCACATTACATCACCTTCACCCAGAGATCACTTTTTCCAGTAAAAATGGGATAAAGTTGCCGATCAGGTATTTTTAGCATAGCTTGCTGTTATGCTCTTATCTTTAATGAGAACTGCCCTTTTTGTATTTCATCTTTCTGATGAACCTTTTCCATTTTTGCCAAAGGATTGTTGTTCTTCAGCAAGACATAAAAGTGGCCACGTGAAGATTGGTTCTGTAATTTTGAAACTGTGAGTCTAGAGGACAAGAAATTGAGGAGGCAAACTGCAAAGAAAGACGACAATATATGATTTGTACCAGGGCATGACACAGCTCTTGAGATAACTTACAGAATTACCACCAATCACTTTGAAGCATGTGAAACCCCTACCCCAGTAGTAATTGCAGTGGCCAGACAGCTCTGTTTTTTTTTCTTTCAGTGGGGGAGCATAGATTTTCTATCCATCTCACTCCAGCAAGGCAGTCAATTAGGCTAACTCAGCTGGAGGGGAGCATAGACACTTTCTGTCCTAATCCAAGCATTTCTGTTCAGTTGTTTTCATAGGCTGTCAAATATCTCCTGGAAGTAGTATTGTTGGTTGCCAAAGTGTCTTATTTTGTGAAAGCAGTAATATGTCCAGTCCATGCAAACTGCAAGTGCTCAGGCAAGAGTGAGCTTTCATTTCTGCTGCTCAGGTACTTGTGTAGCTTCATGAGTTGGGTTACTGAAGAGTGAACTGGGAGTCACTGGAGAACTATCATCTTTGAAATGTTACTAGTGCAGATAAATAGGCCTGAGGAACAGCTTTTGAAAAAGTCCTCTCTGGCGCTAGCACTAGTCAGCTTTCTAGGCAACTCAACGCCAATGTCAGAGAAATGCCCTTATTTTTCTCCTGCTCTCAAACAGCCGTGGTGAGTACGCATTTTTCTTTGTGTTTTGAAGCCAGGTGCAGTAAGCCTGAATTGAAACACATGCCCTGGTTATTGCCATACAACTCAGCTAGCTTTTGCCTCAAAACTGTCTGCTCATTAGTGCTGATTGCTCAAAGGTGCAGCTCTGATTTAATGACCCTGCATACCTGGATGATGACTCCTTCAGCACTGATTGCACTGATCTCTGAACTACAGAGAAATGGCCATTCGTCTCTGGAAAGTTTTGTGGCTGCTCATTATTTTTCTGTAATTGTTTCACAGTCCAGTTTCACTGCTAAACGCTTCCTTCATAGACTTAGGAATGTCCCCCTACTGCATGGAGCTGGACGTTGTATCCCTATAGCCTTGTATGCATCATTCACTTCTCTTGCTTTCTCATGTTCACTGTTTGTTTCCAATATCTAAGGCTTCTCAAATACAGAAGAGTTGAATGGACTGTCTTTAAGCCTAGAAAAGAGAATTGTACCTGGCAAGTCAAGAGACTAGTGGAGAGGATCTGGGGATTTAACAGAATGGATGGTATTTTTTAAATGCAATATGAAGTTACAGAATGGAGAAAAGCTATTTTAGGACTTCTTCCTTCCCTGCACTGCTCTGGGAAAACATTCCAGCTGACAGTGGACTGGCCTGAGGAATCAGGGACAGTTGAGATAAATACAAGCTTCTTTCTCTCAAACCTCTTAATGTAATTGGTAAAGAGAGTGAACATTTCATGCGTTCTAGTGAGTTTAGAATGACCATGGCTGTCTGCCAGCATAAATGCACTGATATTTTTTTCTAGTTTAATCCTATTGTGGTGTTACTTTCAGTTTAACTCGTAATTACTCACTGAAAGACTTAGTGATGGAAACATTCAGAGTTGCGAGAGAGGTTATATAACCTTATCAGTCATCTTCTGTTTGCAGTGGATACCGTGACTTTAATTTTTAGTAATTTGAATTATTTATAGACAACTGGCCAAAGTATGTAGGCTTCCTATCAAAGTTTAACTACTTTTTTTTTTTTTTTTTTTTTTTTTTAACAAAAATGACTAAGTTATATGAAGCTGATTAGCAAAACATGTGGAAAAATACTTCTGGCAAGAGGCTAGCTTAGGACATATTTTATGGGCTTGTCCAGAGATAGCATGTTTTTAGAAGAAGATAATTAGAGTAGTTAGAAAAATTATAAGCAATTCAGGCTATCTATGTTGAGTGGCAGCATGGGAATAAACAGTGTCTGATGAAAGATGGCACAATTTTTCTTTCTACTTTAATTGTATGAAACATTTTGTATTTGTGTTTGTTCAAGATAAAAATATAGGAGGCTAACATTTTTATTTGGTACAAGGGGAGAGAGGTAGAGAAAGAGGAAGAAAAGAATAGCAGAGAGATACCATAAATAATGAGCACATTGGCAAAAAATAATATTTGAAGTCATAAAATCAAACTAAGTAATATAGGAACCTCTTAGTTTGAATAAGCACACAGTATTTTTATAATTTTCCATTTCAAATGTTCACATTTGGATGAGGCTAATTTTTTATATTTATTTGTTTCTGCCTCTTCCTGTTTTTTTACATAATATTTGTCTTAAGCATATTATCTGAACTTCGGAAAGTGTACATGAAGTAAAGTGACAGCGGTCATTCTGAGGCTTGCTGAAATTGCCTAAATTTGTTGTCCTTTGGATAAGATCATTTCTTGTCTCATTTTTTGAGTATTTACTTGTTTTCCTAAAGTGCTGAATAGCAATTCTGATCTTCAGTGCAACAAGAACGCCCTGCTTCTTGACCACTGGTTAGTCATACAGTAGGGAGCAAAATTTGTTTCTGTATGTTTGCTCTTCTGTTGCTGTTTTTTTCCATGATTTGTTTGACAGCGTGTTAGAAAGAAGTCTTATCTAGTGGTTCTTAAAACAAAAAACAAACAAACAAAAACCACCACCACCAATGTACCCGTGCTTGGTGAGGAAATTGCTACTCCTTATTTGAAGATCCTAACCACCCCAAGTCAAGTCCCCAGCAGTTGGTTGTATTATACACAAATGCCCAGTAGAAAAAGAATCTGTACTACAGATAGTTACCACCCCAGAAACAATTCTAAGCTGCAAGAAAAAGAAAATGGAAAATAACCGAAGCTCCAGACAAATTGGCAGGCTGGATTGTGTAAATAAAATGGCCAGCTAATTGTATTCCCTGGTGAATCCAGTCCAAATGGACCAGACGGGTTGAGTGCATAATAGAACACATGCACCACAGTTTGAAAATCTCTGGGAATACTGAGCTGTCTTGTGCCACCCCTGATGGAGCTGAAATTGTAGTGAACAGAATGCTGGAACCATGTTGTATTATCAGAGGACATGGAACCACTTATTTGAACTAAACACTTAGTGCTGTCATGCTGGTGTGACAGAAAATGGCACTAAAGCACAGCTGAGTGGCTATTTTTGTCTGGATAAATACTCCAGTTTGTCAAGCTCTGTCTTCAGATCTGCTAAAGCACACAGGTAGAGTTCAAAATTAGACATTAACAACTTTACTTTATGTTAGCTCAGGAAGAAATTTCACCTCTTTTTTTTTTTTTTTAGTTTCTTTTTTTTTTTCTTCCTTTTTTTGGCTATGCGCAATTCCAAATGTCTAATAAATTAAAGTATCTGTATTCAAATTATTCAAAGAGGATTGCTAAGCTTATGTTTCATATTGTATTCCATAAAAACAAATTCTGTATGTATTTACTTGCAGCTTTATTTAGTTAGTTTTTGGCATTGCTGTTAGTGGATGTAGTCTCCAATTTAAAAGTAAGAGAATGTCTCAAGTAGGTAAGTATGAGCATTGTTCCCACTGGTAAAATTATCTGTATGGTTCTTGAGCACTTTAAGTATTTGCTTTTGTGTCCCAGAACTAACTGCAAAATGTAAAATATAAAAAAGATGGGAGTTACAGATATCAAGGTTAGAGTCTTACTGTCTGAGCAGCCAGGCTTAAGATAAAAGTGGGAGTTCAAGGTTTCCATTCCTGAACTGAAAGTATGAATTTAATACTTGCTTAATACTTCTTTGGAGGCTTTTTGTCATTAAATATGGCTGATGTTGGTGGTCAGGTCAGTTAGGGGAAAACCATAAATTTAGGGTTCCTGATTTCTCTGAAACACTTTCGGCAAGTGTGTGAGGATGGGCCTTTATCCTGAGACATGCTCATGGCTCCTTGCACCTGAGGAATGCTCTGTGGCGAGCTGAAGAGAATCAGTGGGAGGCTGTTGCCAGTGTTGGGTGAGAGATCCAAGAAAGAGTAGATCGATGGTAGAGAAGTACTTTGGGCAAATCTCAAAGCACCTCAAGGGCACAGATGTCAGTAGGGCACAGATGTCAGTAGGGAGTCTCAGTGCATGGCCAACCTGCGGCCTACCTGCACAGAAGGCCTGTGCTTCCATGCAGGAATCTCTTGGATTCCCAGCAGGACAGTTCCAGTGGAATTTTTTTGTTTGATCAGTAATCAAAACTGTAATTTTAAGAAGGGATTTACCTCATAAAACTGGGAGAAGTGGCTAAATAATACTCTCTTGAGTATGGTTAACGGGCATCTCTGCCCAGCTTGGGATTGAGTCCTGCTGATGCTGCCTTGAAGCCAGGAGTGCTATGCCCTGGGAGAACAATGGGAAAAGATTAAAACAACATTTTCCCTCTCAAGTCCCCTAAAGAGAGTGCTGGTGGGTTTTAATTGCACTCTTCCTGGAAAAGAATTGAAAATATCTTGGTCAGTGAAAAGTAGTTCTCTCTTCTCCGTAGTTTTCTTTCTTTTCAGTTGAATACTGCTTTGTTTGACACTGATATATGTAGTGTAAATAGTAATATCCAAGATGTCAAACGTACAAGTTGAGTACTGCTATAAAAATACGGCTTATTCGAAACCTCTTACACTCACGATTTTAAGAGTTTCTATAAGCCATTTTTAAACTCTTCATGATACTCATACTGATTCACAAGTGTTGCTTCTGAATGTTTAGGTCAAAACATTGGAAGAGGCAGAATATCTTCTAAAAAGTGTTGTTTCTGAATGAGGCATGCATTTTACAGCCAAATTGTGTGTGAGTGTATGTAGGGAAATTTTAACCACTGGTCGGACTTGAGCTGACTTCTGGGAAATCTCTTGCTCATTGTCTGGCAAAAGTATTGCCAGACAGAACTTAAATAAAATAAAACCTATTCATTGAAATGAATAGATTTAATACAGTAACATCTTGGCAGAGATCCAGGACAAAAGGATTTTCCTGAGTTGCCTTTCCCTGGTTTCATTTAAAATCAGATTAATAGCTAAGGCCAAGATCTACCAAGTATTTCTCCGTGCATTTGGTTAAATGCTGTAGTCCCAATTATTAAATTTAGAATATACTGGATGGATATAAATTACAATTCTTGAATACAACAATTCAGTGCAAAACTTGGCCTTCCTAGTAGCTGGAAAACATACACAGAAACATACTGAGTTATTATGGGTGTGGAATTATTTTTGTTCATGTCATTGCTCATGGTGTTGGTGAAAAACAAACAGGAAGACCAGATGAAGATAGGAAGGGAGCAAAGAGGAAGTGTGATGGAGAATCAGGGTAGTTTGTGTCCATTTTGCTTGTTAGTTTTTTATGTTTAGAATTGGGGAGGATTTTTAAACATCATAAGCATATTTGAAGTTAACAATGACTGTCTTATGTTGTAAATACCTCGATAAATTTAGTTTATGAGAAAAAGAAGACTAGGGGGTTTGGGAGAAAATATAAAGTGATTCATGCTATATATACCAATAGAGAAATACATTACAAGATTTGGGAGCTAAAAAACAAAGCAAGTCAAATGAAAATGAGCAGTATGCTCCAGTTTTTAACAAGCTCAGTAACAGATTCGATCAGTTTTCCAGTCTAAATATTTATTTCCTTGCTTCATATTCTGTAGCTCAAACAAAAATTGTAGTCTTTTTTTGTGTAGCAAGTCAGCCAGAGTAGACAGAAAAATTCCTTCAAAATATCATAGAATCATAGAATCATTAAGGTTGGGAAAGACCTTCATAAATACATGAAACTAAAGGTGTGTACAATCTGTAATAGATTACTTACCTATCTAAATCATGAGACCTAACAACATTGGTGGAAGTAGAGGTGGATCTGCTAAGCATGCTTAACTCTTGAGAAAATCTAATTGCAGTCCCATCTCAAATATGTAATTTTTCATGCTTCTACGTTTTATTTAGGCATAATATTCTCTCTTTAGTCTTTAATATTTTTCTGGGCTAATACAAATGCCATTTATATTACAGTTATAGCAAAAGTTCTGTTGTGCTGTGTATACTATTCTTGTCACTGTGTAGATATACTTACAGTTAGGGTGGCCTAACAGACCTTTTGCCTTGAGATATAGGAAGCCATGCAGTTTGAAATTCTTCCTCGTTGAAGTCTTCTTTGAAGCTTGCTTTTTAAAAAATGTCGTAAAACAAACAAAATCCATCTTTTTTTTTTTTTTCTGGAAATAGTGTAGGGAGAAATATGTATTTTTTCACCATGTTTATTTGTCTGTTTGCTTAACTGTTGCTTTGGTGAGAAATCTACTGCCTTGACGTTTTTTAAAATAACTGCAAATTTTCAAAAATTTTACTATGTACAAGTCTGTTAAAGTTTGGTGTCATTTCAGTAAGTGCATGCATCTAGGGAATGTATATTTTAAACAGATACATCTTACCATTTTGATTTCTTTCTTGCATGTTCTGTTTCCAAGATCTAGACTGGTACTGAAATAAACTGGAATCTTTCTGTCTCTTGGGTGTGTTCATCCCTGGTAGGCACACAGCTCTACTTGGTGCATGTCAGAAAACACTAGGCAATTATTTAAGCAAATCAGAATACAAGACTGTCACGAATTTAGCATCGTTGATTCTTATGATCAGGACAAATGGGCTTGGTCCAAGAATATAGCATAGTGACACATAAAAAGGCAAATTGAAGAGCACAAGAGCAGGATTTTTTTTTGTCCTGACCTGTAGTTTGAATGTCTGCATATTGACTCGTTTTTTCCTTTATTTAGATGATGCATTTACTTATTTATTTTTAAGGAGAAGCAAATGCTAATATTTTGAGCCAGTTGACTTGTAATCTATTTCATAGAGTCCTCTGCTGCTAGGCTGCATCTTGTAACACTGACAGATACCATGTCAGAATTGCTGTATGTTCCTCAGGACAAACCCAAAGCAAGTGTAAACTTCATTATGTATCGTGCTTTGTACGCAGTTTTACACAGCTTTCCACAGGCTATGCAGACATTTCCAAATATATTTCCTGAGACGGCTCACTCTTGAATTACATGATGCCAACCTAGAGAATTGACAGGAAGTAATTATTCAGATTCTTCTAAATTTTTAATTTTTAAAGCACATTGTTATGTATTTCCCTACTAGGTAGGGTAAAGCATCTTCTTGGCAATACTGGAATGCCCTGAGGATCCCCAAAAGCCTTTTAGAGAATATTTTATTTACTGTGAGGAGGACTTGAGATAACCCTTTTAGGTGTCTGCAAGATTTGTAAAGTATGGTGAGGACAGATTGGCAGTGGATGCCTTCATCTCAGACTTTACTGCATAGGGTTTACCGTGTATGGTTTCAGGCTAATGGCAATACTGTGAGCATTAAGAGTGTCTTTGTAACATTAATGTTGATGATGTGGGAGCTAAGATGAGGGGCTGAGACTGAAGATGATGATCCATGCAAAACTCAGAAGTAAGTTTCTTTCTTTCTTTCTTTCCTGCTGCTCTGTGGTACCTAACAATCTTGTTTTTATATTAAACCCCAGGAAAGAGGTGCAAGGCAAAGGCTTAGTGTGGTGCTACTGGTCTGAAGTGGTGCCATGGTTAGAACTGAATATAGTACTATTTCAGAATTTTGACATTTTCCCTCTTTTCCAAAGCATAAATAAGCAGCAACACATTAAAGGAAAAACAAAACAAAAAACTCCGTATTTCACGGATTTAATCAATGTGATATACTACTACATAAATTTAATTGTGCAATATAAATGAATAGATTTTGAGAAAAAAAAAAATGTATCCAATTATTCTTCATTTCTCAGGATGTAGTTTAAAAAAAAATTGTTCATGCCATATTCTTCTCAGCACATTAGAACAACATTATTAAAGAAGGAGGAAGCTATAAATCTCTTCAGTAAATCTCCTCACTTGCCCTTAGCATGGGCAAGAAGCAGTTTCTAGTTTTCCCACAGAAAATTTCTGTGACAGACCACCTGGAGGGGAAGCTTCACAGGTATATACACATTTACAGGTTTGGGGAAGTCTTTGGTTATTGTCTGCCCTTCCTGTGCATATCTAGGGCTGTAGCTGGATTGAACTGAATGCACAGAGGATTGACTGAACATATCAAGGTATAATTGAAAATATAAATGGAAGGATAATAAATATGAAATAAAAGGTAGAAGTACACTTCCTTAAAGAAAAGAAAATGTCTTCCTTAATATAACATAGTGCAGCCAAGTATCTTAAGCATGTGGTGTGGTAAGTTACTAACAGAAACGGACTTAATTCTTTAAACAATGCAAGCTACAAACTCTTATAAATCTGATAGCTCCATCATGAGCACGGATTACATAATACGTTTGCATTAGCTGAAACAAACAATTTTGTAAATGAGCAGAAGCCACAGGAAGATATGTGACTAGATACAGAGATAAAATTTTGTGAGATTTAACTACCTTTGACTTGTAGTACGTAGCAGTATGCAAACTGATGTGAGAAAATACACAACCTGATGTGTGGAACATCAATAGCTTTACTGACTTCATGATACACAAAATGAGGAACAGTGATCCTATTTAGATGCCTGGGCTCTTTGTCCAAAATTCAAACTGAACTTAAATAATTTTAAGGTTCAAAAGCATATAGTGATCATTCTTAAATGGTACATACCATTCTATTTTTGCTGGATTTCTAGCTAGAGCTAAACAGAGTAAATGCCAAAAAAAGGTTGTTCTGAATTAAGCAGCAGAAGAAATGACCTGTAGTTTTGTTGGAATGTCTCCTTGTGCTCAGTTTTGTATCTCTAAAAGGGTCGGGTAGTATGAGTGAAATTCACAGAAATATCCTAATTCTGTAAGTGTTTAACTGAGCTGTGTACCCATGGAATTTAGTTTGATTGGGATAGAAGTTAGACATAAAACCAAAAACACAATAACCAAGGTTTTCATAGAATCATAGAATATCCCGAGTTGGAAGAGGCCCATGATGAGGCCCAGTGATCCTCAAGGAGGATCATTGAGTCCCACTCATACGCATTTTGCATGCATGTTTAGGTTTCTTTTATAGTAAATATTATATAAGCTTAGGACACCTGTGGAAATTACTACCAGCTTTAGCTGAATTTGTTTTAAGGTGAATATAAAATCATGACAGTCAACATAAGATACAAATTTATCCATCTTCTAGCATATAACAATATTCAAAAGCCATCTGGACGTGGCCTTGGGCAACCTACTCTAGGTGGTGCTGCTTGAGCAGGGGGGTTGGACCAGATGACCTCCAGAGGCCCCTTCCTACCTCAACCATAATATACTAATATCTATTATCTAATATACTGCTTGGTGGCAGTTAAACTAAATTTCATGTACGTAGTCACAGTCGTATTAGTAATAAGAATAATAAAAAACATAATTCACAAATAATAATAATAATAATATAAATTTGTAGCTGTAGATAGTAAAAGATGTTCTATACATCTTCTTAATTGAAATACTTGGAAGATTTTTTGGAGGAGAGGTCTGTCTGTTAAAAGTTTCAAATACCCTTTCATTTCAGGTGGTAAAGGTCCCTTCATTTAGATATTTAGTCTTGCAAGGATTGTATACCAAGAGGGGAAAAAGGTAAAACTATGAAACAACCCCAGGAAATCAAGACCCGATTATCAAATGTTCTTTGTTTTTATACGAGGAGTTTGGAAAAAAAAATATAATACAAATCCATTCACTTTCTTCATAAGTAAAGGCAAGCAGCTGTTTTTCTGTGTTTGTAGTTCTTCTGAGTCATTCACAAGTGAATTTCAGAACCACTTCAGATTCAGATTTATTTAATTCCACATACGTAAATGTGTTGTCTATGCTGAAATAACTTCTAGATCTTAACATTCATTAGGACTGCCAGCGCATGTTCAGTATTTGTTACAATTTGAAAAAGAATACCAAATTCTTCTCCCTGATCCTTTAAAGACTGACACCAGAGGTAGCTATCATACAAGTAGTTCTAGACTGCTACAGTAATGAATATTCAAGTTCCATCCTAGTTCAGATGTGTTAATTCACTGCTTATTTTGTAATATGCATATACATACACTTGTGCATTAACATAATCAGAGAATCGATAAATATATTCTTTCTTATTTACACAGTTGTGCATTAATACTGTCAATGTATTCCTTTGTAGGTGGTAACAAACATATCTTTTCCAAATTGCTCTATCCAAAAGATTTCTAGAATTATAACTTTTAAGTAAGCTCATGGTAATTACAGCAACCAGCTGAATAAAACATTCCTCTTCTTTAGCTCTGAAATTTTCTCTCAGCTGGCTTACATGTACCATCTGAGTCAGGCTTAAAATAAAAAAATAAAAAAAAAGAAGATGTGCAAGTTCTTTGACTCGAGCTTTACAGCATATGATTGAAGTAAAGAACATCATCTCCTTTGTTCACCATTTTTTTTTATTATTAATATTTCTTTCTGGTCTTCTACTTTTCTGCTCCTCCAATAAGGCTAATTACAAAGGAAAAAAGTTGAAACTGGTGGAGAGAGATCCTTTAAAGCCATTCCTTTTGCAGAATGGAACAAAAGAAAGTACCAAGGGCATGGATAGGCCTTGAAAAAAAGAAAAGAGAAAAACCACCTAATGAGGATGTTGAGATAAGTGCTTGTGAAGAAAACTGGCAAAAAAGGGCTTTTAGTCTAAAATCCATAAATAAGTGGGCATTAGATGGGTACTAGAACATTTTTAACAAGAGAGGCCACCAAACTGTATCATCCTATGCAAGAGCTACAACCCTAAAAACTCTTCTTCTTAACAAGGTAAGGGTTTTTCTCTTTGAAATATTAATTTGAAAAAGAAATACTCGAAAATTAAGGAGTATTATTCATGTCTGTGAATCCATTATAGAGGAAGACACCATCAAAGCTGCTTTAGATATAATTATGAATGCTGTAGACTTTCTAAAGGTCAAAGATCCTAAACAGGATGGAGAAATTGTTCGCAATATATGATGGTTCAGGCAGGATTTGACCTCCAATCTCTCATTGGGTCTTCTAGGCTGTACTAAAGAAGCAGCATGTACAGCGTCAACTAGAGAAGAGTTTAAGAATCAAATCATTTGCCCATCCTCCAAACCTATTTCTTAATACTCCTGGGTAATTGGGCACTCAGACGTGCTTGATATCCATAGATGTGCAGGTCAGGTGTTTGAGACTCAGTCTAATTACCAGCGAATGACTGCCAGCTAAGCATTGTCCATTTCAGCTCTCAGTACTGCTCTTGTAACACATAAAGGAGAAAAACAAATCTGAAAGGGAGAGAAGATAAAAGGAGAGAGAAAAATAAACTATAGGACCTGATCCAAAGACTGTAGAAGTTAATGGAAAGTCCCATTAGCTTCAGAGAAGTTTAGATTAATCCCCATTTTTAACAAGCCTGGCAATTCTTTATCCCATCATGCGTTAGCTCTCCTTTCACCCATGTGTTCCAGGAAGTTTGCATGTTCTGCTGATCTGACTTTTGAACACCTTCTGTCAGATCTGATATTTATGAATCAGGCAGAGAGTGATTTACTTTAGCTTATTTTTATTTTATTTTTTTTCAGAAGTTTCTCATAATGTGAAATGTTAAGGACTTTGAGAAAAGATTACAGTACAACAGTGGTCTCAAAAATAATACCCCTTCAGCTTTTAAATCACTTTGGCCATAACTTGAAATCTGATTTTTAAACTGTCTGTGGTATGTTTTGATCATAAATAAGAAAAGTATTAAAATTCTTAGTGAAGATCTATGAACAAAGTGTTTTCTAAACACACGATGTGCTTTTAATGCTGTTCCTTTCTTATTCACCTTTAGTGAAACTTCTGGCACACGTTCTGTGCTGCAGATGGACCAGCAAAATACACATGTATCTAGTGATCAGGTGTTCGAAGTTGATTGCCAGCTTGCGGCGTTTGGTGCGAGAGAGGATTCACCCACAGGTGTCCTACACACAGGAGAGTAATCTTTTGGCACTAACTTTTCCCAGCAGGCTACCTGTGTGGCTGATAGCTATTGGCCCTTTCCTGGGACTTGCTGCAGTATTTCCCAAATTCTGGATCGATGATGAGCAAATAGAGTAGCGTAATGCCAAATGCTGTGTTATCTCCTGCAAGTAATTTAGGTTTATTTATTACAGTTGACAGTCTGATTTACTGAATAGTGGAGCTGAATGAACATGAATCTTGGATGGTTTTCTTTCTATCAGTGATTTTCCTCATATCAGGGGTTTTCCTGAAACATCGCTCATCAAACTGGTGTTTTATGAGTTTTTAGGGCACAGATACTATGATAGATAATATCTTCTGCATACTGACTAATAAATCTGCAACATAAGAAACAGTAAGAGTATTTTTGTGCTAGAACCAAGCCAGAGAAATCTAATAATGTTCCTTGCTTGTGAGACAGTCTTTTATTTTGCATTATATGGTACACTCAGTATCAGTGGAGCATCAGAAGTAATTCCATAATTAAATCCTGTTCATGCTTGCTTTTAAAACAAAATTATAATCCTTCTGATTCACACATTAAGGATTGAGTTCAGTCTCTGAACAACACAGTAACCCAGCAGAGAACACTTGATTTTCTTTATCTCATCTTAAAAAAAAAAAAAAAATTACTGTCAGTGGCAGAGGAAGTGCATATAAATGCTCTCTTATTGACATTTTGCACATTTTTCTCACATATGTTTGAGTTCAATTAACTAAATAACCACAGTTGCCACAAGCTGCAAACTTCATAGACTGAAGTAATGTCTTAAACGCATTTGAAAACTGTATATGCAGAGCCTTCCCTTATTCACCGCAACCTACGTGAGTTTGGTCAAAGCTAGTCAGTGGACCTGCTGAGACTCAACAGTTATCTCTCTTTTCCATGGGGAAAGAAATGTAACTTGAAACAAGAAAAACAAAGCCTTTTTTTTTTTTTTTTTATCAAGATGTTATAGCATTTATGTAATGAGATTCAAGTTGTCTGAGACAAAAGAGAAAAAATGTGGATCAAGTGGATGGTGCTGATTAAGGTTGAGGTAAAATTAAAAAAGGAGAATGCTAAATGTTGTTCTTCTTTTAAATATAATTGAACAAAGAACAGGACAAAAAGGCATATTGATAATAAGCTAAGTAATGTAGTTGCTTATTTCCCTTTCTTTTGTAATTTGTTTGTGTCCAAACTGTTTTTTTTTTTGTGCTAGTTGTGCTAAATTCCTTTTTGCTTGAAATGCTGTTTGTGCTCCTTGCCATATTTCTTGACACGAGGGAATACAGAAGGCTGGACTGAGACCAGTTATTATTTTGGACCTTTTCTCCCTTCGGTAATGGAGCAAACAAGGATTTTTTATTCCTAACCTTCTGTCAATACATTTTATTTTTCTTCAGTAAGGACAGTAAGGTTCTTTTAGTATATTAGTATTGTGACTTTTCTGTAGGATGGAAACAGTGCCGTGAGTTGTGTAATAAAGACATTCTGAAATGCATATATACCTGAGCATTTCTCAAATGCTCTTTTTCATAAATTCATCTGCTGATTAAAAACAGGTATGAATTTTGATCTATCCACTGTGGCATCTGTTGTCTTGTTTATATGTATTGTGTCATACCACGTTTCATTCACTTCCATCATCACTGCGAGCAAATTATTTGTACCTGGTATAAATCAGGACAGCAACACATGTCAAATAAATAAAAAGAGACTGCATTTTTGCTTAGATGGCTTCTGTCATTAAGAAAAGGCAGCAACTGCTCTTGTATTATCTACCTCATATTCAAAATTATCTTGTTTATATACAAAGATACTCAACTTACTTTCCGATAGCTTCCAATGCAAGTTAAGAAAGAACAAATAATATTTTTTTTTTCATTTTATTCTCCTTGCCATAATCATTTGATTATCTTAAAATAGATAGAAATTACTGGTTGTTGCAGCAATAGCAGTTCTCTTGATTTCGGCTTTATATAGACTTTGAATGGAATTATTGCACCTAATGAATTACTAATCTCTGATTTGTCAGTGGAGGTTTTCCTGATATTTACATTTACTTACTTACAAGTGCCAGATGTAGCTGTAGCCACCTTTAGTTATCTAAGCAAAACCCTTCCCAAGTTCATCATAAGAGACTGTACTCTCACCAGCCCTCAGTTGCCTGCCTACATCAGTAAAGCAGTGCCATCCATGTTTTGAATTAGTGCAGTTCAATAGCTGTATTTTTTGAAAGCGCTTCTCCCTTGGGTTTCCATTCTGTGCTCATTTGTCATTTCATGAAAATAAGGAAAAAAAAATGACATTTTGGATCATTATTTCTGTTTTTTCTATATAGAAGAGAAAGTAGGAGCAGGTGGGATTGCATTTCTTATGCCTTTGTTTATTGATCTTAGTGAGTTTGATAATGCTGTCTTATTTTGGCCTCTTGAAATTGTTCAATTTAGGAAGTGTTGGTGTGATTTTGTGCACACTGATATCGAAACCAGAACAGCTTCATTAGGTTTCATCTTTCCTTGAGTCTACTTTAGAACGTTAAACTTTTACCTTGGTATTCTGGGCAGCTGACGTTTCCCTGTCTCAGTCTTGTGTTGTCTTGTGTTGCTTTCATTATATTTCAAATCACTGGCACTCTGAGGAATTTTGTTCACCTTCACCTGCACAGTTTATTTTTTTTTTCTTTTTTTTTTTTTGTATGCTCAGGCAAAACAGTCTTTCAATCTCTACTTGAGGAAAAATAGTGCCCAATCATCTAGGACTCTAAAGACTCTAAATTGCAGGAGTGATTTCAGCAGTAATACAAGTTTAAGCACAATTGACCACTTTTTTCCTGGATAGAGGCTCAACTCAGTAAAATATATCACTTAATTGGAAAATGTACGCGGCAGATATTTGCACAGTGAATGCACTGGATATCATTATTTATCAGGCTGAAGGGTCCATTTGGAATATATGAGAGAAAAAAAAAAAGGCTTTGACAAATGACATTCAATAAATGACATACATTAAATTAAATATTAAATGACATACAAATATTAAATGACTTAATTCTTATCTCTGAACTTATCATGAACAAAAAGATCTGGTTGTGTTTACAGTTGAACTGGGAAAATCTTGACTACAGTGTGATCCTAACCATGGCATATGACTTTTGGAAAAAAAATGGGCTTCTTAGTGGGCCAGAGACCCATTATTTTGCCACAATATGCACTTTGCCTTGTCTGGCTTCTTGCTGAAGAGAAACTCATACTGTTGGTTGGTGCTTTCTTGTTTTCCCAGCCTTTCATACTAAAAAAATGAAGACAAAAAAACTAATAAGAAGATATATTGTGTTGTCTTTAAAGAAATATTTGGCTAAGTGCAGTAATACACGTGGAACATGGTGGCAATCATTCTATCTGAACACTTACCACACAGAGAAAATTGAATCTTGTGATACAGTTCTCTGCTATAGCTAAAAGTCAGTCAGAATTAGTGTAGAACAGCAGTACCTACCTTTTAAATGATTTATGACTTACTATTAAGCATCAACATGAAGTATTTTAACAAGGCAGTCACCTGGAGAATACAGTATTTCTATAAGAAAATGAATGCCAGGATGCGGTGAGTCTAATATTATCTAATATTGTGAATTTGTGTTAATTGAATCTACATATTCTCCTCAAGTGTCAGTTTGGTGACAGGTATAATCCATGAAAACTCTCTTCATCACTCCCTTAGATTGCTCCTTCCGCCCCTGCCCCTCACCCCAGTTAACCACTGGCTGTGTCTTGGATTTAACAAATCATCTATTAATTGAAGTAAAATTGGATGGATTGTAATGCATTTTCAGTTGTGGTTCTTGTTGTCAAAAATGTGCAGAATGTATGGTATTATAATGCCTGCCAAAAATGTTGTCTAAACCAAAAGGCCTAGCTGTTTCTTGAATGTGTTTGGAGCAAGAATGAAGATACAGAGTTGAATGGAGGAGCGACAGAATTGGCCTTGGTGGAAGATTGGTTAGGTGCTTGACTGTAAATGGATGGTTAAGGGAACCTGCTCATGGAAAGAAACAGAAATTCTCCAAGAGTAAGAGCTAGACAATGCTTTGTGCCACTGTCTGTGCTGTCACAATGGCTCACACTGCAAGCTCATGTATTTGATTGCAAACCCCTGAAGTACCTGCTGCTGGCTCACATTCAGCCTTTTCTTTGGTGCGGAACAACTGGTTCCTAGACAAGAAAGCTTAGATTGGAAATGCAGAGTGTGTGTGATAGTTGCCATACTTTTGTGGTTCACTTAAAACTCAAAGATGCTGCTTTGTCATCAGCCTT
This sequence comes from Anas platyrhynchos, assembly GCF_047663525.1. Taxonomy (NCBI): domain Eukaryota; kingdom Metazoa; phylum Chordata; class Aves; order Anseriformes; family Anatidae; genus Anas; species Anas platyrhynchos. Next base: position 118,143,551 of record NC_092588.1, read on the forward strand.
CTCAGGCTTATCTTGAAAGTCTCAGGAGATGTCTCATGTTCTGAATACAACATAGTGGCCTCCCCAGTTGGTGGACAGACAATTCATAAAGTCAATCTGCCCTGAATCCCGTCTGGTAGTGAACTTCACTGAGCTGGGGAACCTCAGCTGAGCTGAGGTCAGGGTGCCCCTTTCTCAACCTCTCCTGAGAGGACTTCTACTTTCCTAGTTGTTGTTAAAATGGAACATTTTTCTTCACCAAATGCAGAGCTTCTGCAAGCAAGTAGTAGAGTGAATCCTACAGCAAAGTATATAGAGGTCTCAGCAACCCTAAGCCTTCTGGTCAATGACTAGTGACTGGGCTCACCATGTGAGAATAATTTCTGGCCCTGTTTGGAACTTGATATGGTGCAAGCATAGTACAAGTGTTACCTGGCTACTTACCAGGTAGCTCAGGCTTGAAATGGATAGCAGAACACTTGTTAGCCATGCAACAGATGTGTTGCTTCCCCCGCTTTCTTGTTATCGTTACCCAGTGTTTCTTAGCCCTCCGTGTCACTTCTTACAGAAGCATGTGAGTATACAGAACCTCAGCTTTCTGCCTCCCACCAAGCTTGTGCTTATTTAATAGCAACTGTGCTACCAGTGACATCCAGAGCTTCTCTCTCACAACATTTTCAGGACACCCACTGCAGTTTTTTGTATGGCAAAGGCCATGTAAACTGACACTAAAGAGCAGGTGTTTAGGCACCTGAAGAGATCTTTGCCGAATCCTAATTAGTTATGTCATTGTGTTTATCTTTCACAGGGTCCTGATATGTGTGTCATCACATATCTAGGCATGTGTGAGAATGATGTGATCTCGCTAGCACACACTGGTTTTCCTCCTAAAGCAAGTTTCTGCAGGTGCTTTAAAAAGCCACTGCTAATGCAGGCCATCTAGATCTGGATGAATGTGGAAGAGCCCTCCTTGCTGGGACTTTACCTAGACCTGGCAAGATTAGAGTAAGGAGCAAAGAAATTCCAGTTCCTGTAATTCCAGGGATGTCGGCTTCAAGGCAGAGGAGCCAAATGGCCCTGAAGCTTCTTGCTCACGTCATAGATTTCCTCAAGCTGTGTTGTGCAGTACGTTTGTGTGGGCAGTTCGGTCCCGAGTGAGTCAGTCTGGAGCTGAGGTTATCTCAGAGTGTGCTGAGAGATCACAGCTCTACACAAGCATTTCTCCATGTTTAATCCGGAAAGGCCTCTCATTGCTGAGTGCAAGAGCAGATGAGATAACTCCTGGGCCCAACAAGCCTTTTAAGTGCCAGCCATGAATGAATGTGGCATGACAGTGTGGGCACAATTGGCTTTATCCATTTGGCACTGTGAGCTTGATCCTCACAACCAAGAGCTCATAGACATACCCACCCAATGCACCAGAAAGAAGTGAGATCACTAGTCACTTTTCTTGTTGATATAACAGATTTACAGTGGTACACTGGAACAGATTTATTGTGCCCAGCAATAAAGAAAATCAAGGTATATTATGAGTTACATTTATATAATTACATTCAAAGATGAGTCAGCTTCAGTCCATTTTTAGTTGCTAAAATGATCTCAGTTTTATAGCACATATAATATCATTAGCATGTATCTTGTAAGACACCTGCAGGTTTAATAACCTTAGCAGAATTATTAGACCTAAGATTCACATTTTAGTTGGTGCTGAAGGACAGCAATAAGTGCTGCTTTACCAGCATTCAGACTGAAGAATGAAACAGAAATAGGAAAACAAAAAAAAAAAGGAACAAAAATGAAGCTAAAACCTGGGGTGGCAAAGCCAACCAAAGGGGAAGACTATGCAGCTCTCTTTCTACCAGTACCACAAGGCTGTAGCCTTGTTGAGTCTTCGCTTCTGGAAAAGGTTGGATGGGGTGAGGTATTCAGAGTTAGGACTGCTTTACTTCTTTTAATTGACTATGCTGCTAACTCTGTAAATAATCACACAAGGAAAAATCATTTGTGAAAAGAAACTGTGTACTCAATGCTGCTGGGCCTACGGTATATAATGCATAGCATTTCTAGCAAGTGAAGCAGAAATGAGGGGAGCAGAGTTTTCTGATTGGCATTTGGCTGAAATCTTTAGGAGACATAGATGTTGTGTATAGCACTAAAAAATTATAAGGTGTGCTTCCAGTACATAGTGCTGTATTTGTACAGATACTAAAAATATTTACAAAAATACAGGGTAGATTAAAAAAAATGAGGTATATATGGACTTATATACTATGTAAGAATCACTTGCAGTCAATAAATTACCATGTTAATTACACTAATATATGTAGCTGAACTTCTGTGCATATGCTTATACAACCACAGAACCAAAGGTCAGAGAATACAGTCATCTATATGTAGGTGAAGGAGATTTTCAGGGACCATCCAGATACGGCTACTTTGAAAACAGAATGATTCACATCTACATTACACAACACCACCGGACAGAAAGGCAAAGAAATGCCCTGTTCAATGGGTCTGAAGAACTTCCTCTTTTAAAATTTGCCGTGTATTAATTATGTATGACATTTCAGGGAGTGAGAGTTGTTTGTAGCCTATGGCAATGAGCTAGTGAAATGAGACATTACTGAGATAGAGAACAAAAATGTGTCAGCATATAAAATTACACAGATATTGGTAGCCTAGATACATTTGCTAGTTTTGAAAGCAATGTTTGATGTTGTAAAATGAAATTTTTGTGTGCTGGTTTTAGGTAGCAGTACCACATTCCTTTAAAAATAGTAGTATTGAAGTGGGTGGATGAAAATAAGTTGAATTCTCATTTTGTAGCATCACTGCAAGAGAAGCCATAAATAAAATATCTTCTCGTAACCTATTCTGCAGCTAATTATGATAGAGCTACTGAAATGCATTTCAAAAGCCAAAAAGTATAGAAACTCCTTATTCAAAAAATAATGATAAAAACTTATTTGGGATTTATATGCTGCATGTAAATATTTTCTTTGTTTTTCCCCTCATTTGAAGAATATTTTTCCCTAGAGTTACAAAGCGTTCTAAGCTACAAAATTCAGAAAGAATTCCTTTTTTCTCTTAGAGGAAGGGTCACAAACTTTCTGGCAATTATTAGCTGTATTTTTACAGTATGGTGGTTGTTCTTTTTATATATTTTGATCCCATGGAAAGAGAAGCTGTCTCTCTTACAGCCAAAGACAAGCTGTTGAAATGGCTGCCAGCAGAACTGTGGTGTTAAAAAAACCACCCTGCAAACTGGAAGCAGTTGAATCAGTGGGAAGTCTTTAACATGCCTCCTACCCTACCCACTTGGGCGCCTGTCTCCCTCCTGAAGTGTGAGCTTTGCGAGTATTAAAACAGCCACTCTAACAATAATATCTGAAGAAGAGTTCCTTCTAGCACCTCTGCTATTTTAAGGACTTCATGTTTCACTTTTTTATGTGCTGTGATTTCCATTGTCTCTTACCAGAATTAGATGGGAATTCCTCAGTCTTAGGACTCACTGCTGCACTGTGCAAGATGACCTATCTGAAGGATTTGCAAACCTCCTCTGAACTGCCCCAACCTTTTCCTCATCTGTGTTGTTAAGGATTTTTGCAGTCCTACAGCCCATCTCAAAGTTAGATTGATTGGAGAAAACAAAACAAACAAACAAACAAACAAAAAAACAGCCCCTATCTTAGCAAACAAAATGTAAGGTGGGAATAGCTGTTCCTACAATACCTGCAAACCATGGTTATCAGCTAGAACATCAATGTTCATCTGCATCCCTTACAGTATTTTGTTTTCACTACTGCCCTGTTTGGAGTGCTCTGATTTCTGCTGCTCTTATTCAGGACTGCCAGAGCTTCCGTATTCTCTATTCTTATAAGGGGCTTTGAAATTTGTGGGGAGACATTACTAAATTTTATCCTTATTGACTTTCTTTTTAGACTTTGTAGAATTTTCCTGGTAACAGGTCTCACATGTTTTTAAAAGTAAATAAATAAATAAATAAATCCTATGTTTGTGGAAGCTTTTAATTAATTTTACAGTTTCCAAAGTATTTCACATCTGTCTTCCAAAAGTAGTGTATATTGTACTGTTTATAATGATCCAGTACAGAGATCACGTGCTTTACAGGAACTATGAGTGCTTTTAATTTCAGGGACTGATTGTACTTTACACTCAAAAAACCTTTGCAAAGGTTTCTCTGTCCTTACCTTCTACAACGTGAATGCACTTACAGTCAATTATATTCATGCTGATGTATTCTGTTCTCTTCTTCAAAGCTTTTGCCATTGTGTCTGTGCGCCTTCCATCAGTGTGTTAAGTAGTGTGCAGATGGCTGATGTCTGTTGTGTTTGTTTTTGGATTCCGGAGAGGCAGCGGTGTGTTCAGCAAGGTAAAAAAAAAAATGAAATGTTAATTTTGAAAGGGTTGTATTAGAGGAGGAAGTAGAGTATATACTCTAACTTGAATAGGCAGGCGTGAGGTTTCTTATGGTCTTCAGAATTTTAAAATATTGCAGCAGCAGTCTGGCAAACAACAAATAAAAAATGCAATTTTGGAGAACAGGTCATGGTTTAGAAGGATGGAGAAGTCACTTAGTCAATTGGACATACTGTTCAAAGAGATGATATGGAAAATGTTAGTGTTAGCTTGCTGGAATACTTACCAAGCTTGGCAGTTGTATAATACAAGTCCTGAGCTGTTTGATTCTACAGACCATGGTTTCTTTTATGATAAATGTTTATGAAATGTTTCACTCTTTAAAAATGGATAAACTACAGGAGAATTCCACCTTGTCAACTGAATACCCCAACATATGAGAGGAATTGGAGCAGCGAAGGAAGTTATGGTAAGAGCAGGCAACTGTGAAGAAACTCTAAAATCTTAACAAAAGCAAGTGTTTAGTGATAATTTGGTCACATGGTGACATTAACTGACAGCAAATGGAATTTAGTAAAGTTATCGCTGTTAAAAGTGAAAACCATGGGGGTTTCTTTAAAACAACAGCAAAAATCGCTCATCCATCTTCAGTCAATATAAAGCAAAAGAAAATTTGAATAAAATGTTGAAGAAAAGGTGACTGCACTCTGGGCATTTATATTGCATTCCTCTGTGTCATATAGAACTTGTTACTGTGCTCTTTATTGCACGCAATAAAAAATGGAGCTCGGTTTTGGCAAAAGCTAGGAAAATATCTGCAAAGGTTGTTTCTTGACAGCAAAAAGGGAAAAACGGTTCCTGCTTACTTAATCTTCCCAGTCCTTTATGTCTATAAGGACATGCATTACTTCTTTCTTGTTTCCATGTCATCTTCCTCTTCAGCCCCTGTTAATGTCTTCTCCTGGTCTTATCCTGCTGTGACTGAGCATTACAAAGTTTTTCACGCCTCCATGCGCAAGTCCATCAACCAATTAGTTTTAAGAGCACATGATACATATAGATGGCATGGCAGCGGGTTCAGACCTAGGTCAGCATCCTCCAAGCTTTCAGCCAATATGAAAAAAGTATAGGCCTACATTATCAGTTGTATCGATTTAGAGAGAGGATTTTTCATTGTGGTTTCTTTTTCAAACTTACTCCCAGCTGTGATCACTGTTGTTATTCTGATTTTCATCTTGGCATTCACCACAGAATTTCCTAATGTAAAAAAAACTGATTTTCAACAAACACCTGAAATGTATCAAAGTATGGATCTCATACTGACTCTTCACAGGTTTTTGTTTCACATCTTGCATATACATTATAAAACAGTAAAGTATTCAGCTTTTATGTCTAATCAGCTGTTTTCCTCCTGAAAGACATGGAAGACTTGTGTGAAAATCTCTTGTTGGCCCATGCCTTCTGTGATGGATCTGCCTTCAAAATACGTCTTACTTGTAAAGCAGCATAGAACACAATGGGTGTTGGATTTTAATTGATCTAAAGTGTAAGGTTTTTCCAATTCCAAATTAAAATAATCGAGGGTCAATTGTTACTGACTGTATTTAATGTAGATTGAAACAAAGTTGAATAAAACAGTGAGACATTGTACACTGGAATGAACCCATTTGTCATTTTGATGGAAGCAGTGAATCACTGTAAAAATATACTGAGTATTTGGGATCACATGTAGCATGCATTAACAGAAGGAAAAAGAAAATGCCTTTCTGAGAATTTAGGTGTCTATTTTTTCCTCCATTGCTATCCCAAACTTTCTGTTAGGAAAAACTTTTGTTTTGAACCCTTTGGTGTCTTATTTTATACCAAAGAGGGAGATTATACTATCATCATCTCTTTAATTTTATTTAGTATGCTGATGTATAAATCTGACTTTGTTTGGCTGTGATCTACCTCTGTCTTGCATTAATTTGGTATTTTTTCTTATATAATTTCTGGTTTGTCATTTGTGGTCACCGTAAAAATATGAAAGCATCATTATAATTGAGAAGTAAGCCAAATAGTTTACAACAAATACAGCTTTATATTATTATAAATTTTTGAGATTAGAAAATGATCTAGTTGTTAAATAAACTTGAATTGGAAGCAGCTCCGTTCAATGTCTGCAACTGTAAGGTAGTGCTTATGGGGGAACTGCCCCTCATTCTATTTCCTTTCATTTTGATTTCTCCTTTGCTTCACCCTTGTAAAGATGTCTCTAAAAGGAAGAACAAAATAAAACCCACAACCCTTCAACCTCCAAATCTAGACAGTGGCATTTTATAACACAATCTGAATCTGACTGTCTACACAGAATTAAAAGTGAGCATCCACCATCAGATACATAGCCAACAACTCAAAAAACATCTGGGAGGCTTTTCAGCTTCAATCACATTACCTTTTACTGCATATTGGACTGTTACTGTATAAGTAGCTTCAAGAGATATGAGCTTGAAAAAAAAAATTAAACTATAAATAAATTTTTGACCTTCAGTGTACATACCAGGAGTTAAAAGAGGAAGTTTACCAGAGATATTGAATAAAAATCATCCCACAAGTTTTCACATCCCAAAATCAAACTATCAAAACAGATTTTTATCTTTTCTGGAGAAATAGCCTCTGTTGTTTTGTACTTTCTCTGAAGCAAGTTGAACTACTGTAACTGCATATTATACACTAAATAAATGCACTGTAATATAATGCACACCTTGAAATACTTCTGATAGTACTTAAAAAAAAAAAAAAAAAAGATTTGTGTATCCTTTTCTGTGAGTGTTGATTATCAGTGACTGTGACAGAATGGAGATTGGTAAATGATATTTCTTGTGGCAGTTAAAAAAAGATTGCTACCCAAGATAACAATCTTAATCCATGTTTAGACACCACAAATGATTTGATATTTTAGGAGTAATGCCGTCTGTGGGCAAGGGAAATGGAAGCTGCTGGGTAACCAACCAGCAGTGTTGATTGTGAGTCTGCCATAGTGAGCAGCTCAATACGAAATAAAGGTGTTTAATTTTGGACATAATCAAAGCTAAAAAATACTATCTTCTGCTTTCCCTTCATTCCCAAATTCAGTGAACTCAATTGTTTTTGCGAGTCATCTCCATGTAGTGTGAACATAGACAATTTGTTCTTTTTTAACAAAAAGAGGTGAATTTTGCCTAAATAATTGTAAAAGGAAGTATGGAATTCTGAACTAGGTAGTGTACCATTGTGGGAAAGGTGGTCAAGAGACTAAAGTCTTTTTTCTCTTTCTGTTTACTTTAATTGAACTATTGACCTTGCAAAAATATTCTATGAGTTTTTGTTTGTTTGTTTGTCTGTTTTTAGAGTGGCTTTTGGTGCCTCAGCTTTGAAACATGGATGATCAGACCCAGCTTCTCTCAGGCTGCTAGGTTTTCTAACTCACCGTGCTGGAAAACACACCAATCTTGGGAAATCAAGCTAATGTCTCTCAGCTGTGCAGAAAAAGTGTGAACAGCTCTGTCAAATGAGCTACCCCCATCTCCTTTTTTCCAGGCAGCATCTTATACTCGAGCAGTCACTTCACATTTGCCATTTGAGCAGTTGTGATATAACTGCTGTTTTATTGCCTATAGGAGAGTTCCTGTAAGGAATCAGAAGCTGGTCTTTCAGCTACCCTGGCCAAAAAAGGTTTTAGTCACAGGACTCTATTACTGGTGAATGAGTAAGGAGTCCTGACAGGATAACAAGAGAATATGAACACACAGCTCTGGCCTAAAGGTTGCTAATTGACCAAGTGGTAATACGAGGGGATGTATTTTCCAGCCTTGAAACTCTTTACCCCCAGATAAGTATATTAAATGCCATCGGTTAACCCTTTGAGTGCGCTGACCCAGTGCTGCTAGGGACATGTCTGGTGTGATAGACCCTTACGGTTCCGAATTGGTGGTGACATATAGAGTACAGTCGTAGGTCCAGGTCAGTGTTCCTTTATTGGATGTGAAGATGTCTCTGGGCATTTAAAAGGTTAAACACTAAATTTTAAGCATACAGCTACAAAGCACACATGGAAAAAAATAAAATAAAACAAAAGAGCAGTCAGTGAAGAAACTAAAACAATAAAAAGGCAAAGAAAAATAAAATCTCAGTGATTTTACCTTGGAATTGAGTAGATTTTTATTTTTTTTTACTTCTGTATTTGATATTTTCTCTTTTCTCCAGATTGTTTCCTTAGCAGTGAATATGCTTTCTGAGAAATCTTCAGCTTAGTTTCTTCCCATACAACCTTTCTTATCACAGGTATTACTAAATTTATAGAAAAGTATTAAAGCTGTTAGGTGAAGTGGGGACAAATTTATGAATAACAAGTTAGAATTCATAAAAAAAAATCCAGTCCTATAAGGTTTATTTTTGTTTTTGTTTGTTTGTTTGTTTGTTTTTCCTTTGGCACCTTTCATTTAATTTTCAGGCAGAGTATTTCTGTTGTCAAGATGTTTTATTTTTAATCAATGTTTCTCCTTTGGTCAATAAATAAATAAATAAATAAAATGTAAGGTTCTACATCAATCTATGTGTATGGAAAAAGGCATTAAAGGTGTCAAAACTGCCCATTCTGGGAGGCAAGTACTGCCCTCTCGGCTTAGCAGAGGCTAGAATTTTCTTTGTACTTAGGTTATGCAGGACTTTACCTCTTGCCTAATTTCACTGATGTTGCAGGGGTTACTCATCTAATATGGCACCAGTCAAAAGAGATATTGATGGCAGACTCAGCCATGTGGAAGCTGTAGTCATTTGCCAAAAGTAGGCATTTAACAAAGGTTTTGTCTTGACTGACATAGAGGTATATATTTATATTTTACAGTGTCATGACTGGTTCTCTTGCTCCTGGTGGGTATCTTACAAACAAGATGTACTTGGCTACCAGAAAACATTTCAGTTGCCTTGAGGCACCTTCCATTGTTACAGTCATGGATGAAAAATTACAAACTGGTTGTCTCTTACTCATCTTAAACTGTCCAGAAATGACCTTTAATGTAATAATATAAGCTTATAGTATAATAAAATATAAGTGTTGGGGATGACTACCAATTTTAAGATCATCATGTTTGGAACAGGCAAGAGATTTTTTTAAAGAGAAAATATCTCATTTTTGTAATTTCAGTGTAAGTTGTTTTTTTTTTTTTTTTTTTTTTTGTTTGTTTTTTTGTTTGTTTTTGTTTTTTTTTGTTTGTTTGTTTTTGTTTTTTTTTTTTTTCATAGGTTAGGATCAAGTTTGATAAACTTAGAAAGCAACAACTCACAAGCTACATTGTCTAGACTCAGATGTGAGGTGTGTTACACAGCCTCAATCAAAACCCACAGTCCCCGTCTGAACTATTCCAGAGAGCCTTTTGGGTAAAGCCCAAGAGCAGAGATAAACAGCAAAACTTCTCCTGAGATTTGTGGTCATGAGACATCGCAGGCTGTACGTGCTGCCTTTGAGCATGAAGGGCTGGTACAGTAATGAATATGGCATTCTTTTTAAAGAGGAACACCAAAAACTCTGGGGGAGAGAGGGAGAGACTCAAGCTGTGATTAGGTAACTGCATCACATGGCAATGCACATTAACAGTTGTATAATGTATGGTGTATTTAAACTTCCCATTGAAAAAAAAAAAAAATCCATCTTTCAAAGCATTGATCACTTTGTTGATCACATTGCACTGTATTACTCAGGCTGGAACAACCTGATTCTCTGCATCCACCTTGTTTTCAGCATCCCCACTGGATGACTGCCTGAGCTGCCTCAGCCTGAGCTGAGCCTTTCTACACATACTAAGTGGCAATCTGGCAGGTGATATTCTAGGAGAGGTCCCTCGGTTATGTGCCACCTGCGTACACTGCAGGCTTATATATGTGCTTGGACTCAAACTAAAAGACAGCATGAACCTGAAGTTTTCTCCTCTCTGCACAGCTGACAAGTTTGGATTTGAGGCCTTGCCCAAATCCTGGAGCGTCTGTACTGTCCAGTTTGCTGCCTGTGTTCTTTTTGGTGTCTTGTAGCCTTATATCCACACTTATAAGAAGTTTTAGCCTACCTGGAAACAGCAGAGGAGCATGGCAGCTGGGAATCCACATCTGAGTGCCCACCAACTGCAACTCAGTTGCCACCACTATTTATTGTGTAGATGTATGCCCGTCTCCCACAAAATACAGTATAGGTACCAAATAAAAACTGCATGTCTCACCTTCAAGGCAATAGCTCTGCTTGTGTTTCACTGCCTGTCTTGCTTACAGGATCCCACCTTACGAGCATACATTGATGAGATACATGGTTTCCTGCCATGCAGTTGATTTCTGTGGTTGGCTTGGAGACATTCTAATAATGAAAATGAATGAAAGCATTATATTAGTATCCATGTTAATTGAAACCTCTTAAAAAGGTGCATCTCATGTCTTTAGAGTTCAAATAATTAATATGAATATTGAACGAGCCTTCCAATTCAATTTTTCATATTAAAGATATCACTTTAAATGTAACTGAAGCAACTGGTAAGGTGGATATTTTCTAGAAGGAATAAAAATATTCCCTGTTTGAAATGCCAGTTTTTAAACAGAACCAGTTATAGGTTTGTCTTCCATACTCTGAACTCCAGAGCTACTTGCCATCTGTGTTCTGCCTTCCCCAGTGTAACGCACAACCAAAGTCCCTTTCATCCATGAGGCATCAGAGCAGGCCAGTCGGAAGTCATACTTTTTATATTTGTTTTAATTGGTTTTGGTTTCTGCATTATAATAAATTTAATCAGATTATGGTCACTTGACCCCCAGGGGCTCAAGTCTAATTTGCTCTTACTGCCTGGTCATTGGTTAACTAGATCTAGACATGAACCATTCCTGGCAGGGTTCCCTACACATTAGTTTAAGAAGCCATCATTTTTGTATCCGTCACCCCTGCCTTCATTCAATCACACCTCTAAGGTTTGCCAATTATACAAGAGGTAGAAATTCCTCCTATCAAATTCCCCTTTCCTGTGTATACCATCTTTATCCCATCACGTAGTAAACATCATTCTGAACTCCCTTGTTCCTCCTGGGGGTAGGAAGGTGTGCATTCATGCACGTACCAGCAAAATTTGTATGCACGTACTGACTATAACTTGCTCTAACTATAGAGCTCTTTATCCATTGCTCCTTTGAAATTTATTAACACAAATCACGATTGTACATCAAGCAGACAAACCAAGAACATTCAGATCTGTTTTTTACATCTCTCTTTAAGCCTTATTTTCTGAGGAAACAACACAGGCAGTTTCCCAGGAAATATGTGTATGTGTTTGTCTCCCTTTCCTGAACCCGCTGGCCAGCTTCAACCAAAACTGACAGAGGTCTCAAACCATAAAATTCACCTTGTGTTGAACAAGTCATCTGGGGTGTATGAAAGACTATCAGCGATCTACAAGACAAAGACTGCATTGTGAATTCAATTAATATTAGATCCCAGATAATGTATACAGGGGGAGGCTATTTAGAAAGACCTAATATAGAATAAGCTTTAATTACTGATAAAACGCAATTCAAAGACAGATCAGGAGATATTAGTTCTGCTTTATATGAAACTACCCATTATTTATTTTTTTGTTTAAGTAGCATACCTTAATATTCCAAATAAAGCTATGTGGGTGATCAGTAAACGGTATAATTCTCAGCTTTACCGTACACTTCTTATGTAGAAAGTAACATAAAGATGACCTAAAATGTGAAAGAGTAATTCCTCTGCTCTTTTATCATTCCTTGTTGAGAACATTGTACTAGAAGGAGGCATTTCAGTACTGGGTCCAGTTCCTGCTAACAGTGGAGATCACACCATATAATCCTTTTAAGGAACTGACCAAGCTCCACATAAGGAATGACAGTGTTTCCTGCCATGCATCTTGCTCCTCACGGGGCACACTTGATGCATTTCAAGGTCTAGTTGATAAAATGAGAAACCGCTACTTAGTGAGGCTTAGAAATATTTGGTTCTTATTTACTGGTAATGTCTATTTAGCCCAGCCATTTAAGATGGAAGTTTGCTCTGTAATGCTTCCCACACTTCACCTCTTCATTTCAGGGCTGAAGTTCAGTCACAGGAAATGATTAATAAACCTGGAGTTGTGGGAATAGTACTGATACTCCCAAGGCATCAAACAAGCACTCAAAAAGTTTAGAACTCTGTATGAAGGGATAATGTAGAGATTTAAAAATACAGTGGAGATTGTAAGAATAAGGGGGAGGAAGAGTTCATGGTCACCTTATGTGTAATAGGATAAAACTGCCATTGCTTAATTCTTTCATTATTTCTGAATCCCTGTATCCAGGAAAAGAAGTCCAAATTTTAAAAACCATTTCTTATTTTCATCACTTTCGTGTGTCACACAAGTTTAATTTTTCTGATATATTTTAATGCTTCCTCAACCAAATGTAATTAGCAAGCATGAGGTGCTTTGTTCTTTTGTTTTCTTTTCCTGTTGAGCAAAGAGTTGAAGAAAACATTCCTGTTTCTCTTAGAGTCGTCTGATTCCATTGCTTTAATTGGTGTTGTTCCTAATTTAAGAGTGTTAATGTGCTTATTTTCTGATGAAGTTTATAATAGATCTTTAAAAAGTAATTGCCATTTTCCACTCTAATTAATGTCTGCTTCTGTAATCAGAAGATAACTTTTCTATCCTACTACTTCACTCACTGTGAAACCTTTCGTACTGTTCTGTCTCTTTTCTTTTCGGATGTCTCCTCTCGCTAATTATAAATCTACTAAACTTTTAGGATTTCATTACCTCTTCCATGTATTTGTTCTCTATTTCTCTTATCACTTTGCCAAATTTGTTCCTGATTTTCCAGTACTTAATAAATGCATTTCCAGGCATACACTACAGAAAACTGGCATTATATTCTGGCCAACTTGTATAATCATCAAATCACAGCAGTTAGGTGTTTCCTTGAACAAGTAAAAAGTAACGAAATTTTCACAGACAAAATCAATTGATTCTGAAATCACTATTTTTCAGTAGAAGGATGGAGTAGCCCATATGAGGAAATACAATATGGAGAGAAGCACTAAAATCTTGCCAGGAAGCTTTCAGAAGCCTTGGGTTTCATAACATATAAAAGAAGGCAAAAGACATGAATCTAAAATCCAGAACTCAAATAATGGAAAGTAACTTTCAGAAAATGTCTGCATTGTTATACATCTATCTAATTTGGGGCAGATCCAGTAAGCTGGTACCTTTCTAATTCATTTGTGAGTTTGTTCATGTCTAAACAACGGACACAGAGAGAAGAACTCACAGACAGAGATGGTTTAATTTGCTTCATTATTAAAATAACATAAATAATATTTTTTCTATGTGTAATTTTTGTTCAATGACCATGACGTGTGTGGAAGTGTTTGCAAATTACCAGTACCCTACTATCCTCAAGGAACTCCACAGCTGCTTTGAGCTGTTATCAAAGAACATTTAACAAGTTGATGAATGCTATTGTAAGGCTCAGCTTTAACCTTTACTTTCATTTCCAGATGTAAACTATTAATTTTTGCAGTGAAATCACTCTTAGCTGTATGAGGTACTAACAATCTAACACTCTTAGGCCTGCTCCTTCATTGAGTACTCCATTCAAAGCCAAACAAGAACAATAAGTAAACTCAGAGGAAAACCATGATGATGTGAGGGGCTATTTAATCACTAGGCCCACTCTCTTAAGCCCCCACAAATGTTTTGATTCTTAAACATGCAGATAGACATATAGTGCTATCATTTGCAGGATTCACCCAATAACAGCATTCGTCAGGACACCTTTTCTGTGACTCTCAATTATTTGAGAAGTGAATAAAAGTACATTGGGTGTATTAGCAATGTATCTCTCTTCCTTGAGCTTTATCAAGAGTTATCACGCATTATAGTTTGGTGACAGTGCTAGAAAAAAGTGAAGACAGAACTGACCTCTCATAGCATTTTTGTGACCATGGGGCTCACACAAGCAGCTTGGCATCTGCCGGCACATCTTTAGCGAGTTGGCAGCCCCAGCGCCCTTTGCAGGTTGCAATCAAACCTGCCTTCTACAGCAGCCTCTTTCTGGCTGATTAAGTTTAATGTAATTTTAATTAAAAACCACAGTGTCAAAGGGTTTAGCTGCTCGAGAAATGAGCACAGATTGTGGCACAGTGGCAGCAGTCACTTGGAAAATGGAAATGCATCCTGACAATATTGTGTAGGGGCCAGATAAACAAAGCTGCAGCTACTGTACCTTGCAAAAGCTGAGAGAGACCATCATTGCAAGAAACCTTATTCAAAAATAAAGTATAGAGCAGTTCTGCTTCTTGTCTTTTAGCAATCATAAAGTGCATCTCAGCAACTGAGTAGAAGTAATAACTGCCAAGAATTAATTTCAGCCATTTCTCCCTATTTTTACAGTTGTTCAGGGAGATATATAAATGTAGATTTCATATTTCAGTCCTTGTTTATTTTAAACAGCAAAGATTTGCTTCATGCAATAGACTAATACAACTTTTCTCCTTAGGCTATAAAGGAAAAAAATCCTGAGACCAGAGGTTTTACCAACGCTGAAAGCAGGTTCCATTTTAGGGAGTGTTTTGCTTTTATCTGTTTCCAGCTTTTCTTGTCCCTTGAAGCAGATCACAAGGAGATTTTAATACTTTACATACTGCAGACATTGAGCAACATTTGGAGAATGACCAAAAAAATCACTCCACTGACAAAAGGTTGCATCATATCTGCAAGATTTAATTTCACTAAGTCCCAGTATACATAGATATTGTTAATAATGGTTTCCCAAAGAAGTATCTCTGTAATATTTTATTTTCTTAGTTGCCATATATTTCAGTAAAGAAAATTACTTCGGAGTTATTAAACACCCTTGTCTTGGCAGGAGTTGCTAGTTTTTAAACCTGCCCTTTGAATGCATGTATTTGTGAAATGAAGGTTTGATCCAAAGTCCACTGAGATCAGTGGAAAATCCCCAGTGACTTAGGCTTTGGACCAGGTCCTGAGAAGTATACAAGTAAATAGGTATTGCAGTAAGATTATTCCCCGGAATTCCTTTCAGCAAGAAGCCTTTTTATTGTTCGTAAATGCTACTGATGCTCCGGGGCCAGAACCCCAGGAGAATTCCACCTAGTGACGTCAATTCTGTAGAGGAGAACTTCCTCCGTCCCCTTTTAGGTTTGTGGGACATCTTCGAACAGATGGAGCCTATATAGGTGGGATGGGTTCCATCTGAACAGAAGGGTCACAAATGCACCGACTGAGAGGATAGACAGAGCTATGGGGGAGAGTTTAAAGGAGTGGACAGGGGGATGGGAAGTCTGTACAGAATCCAGCAGAGAGGAAGAAGCAGATAAAATAAGCAGATGGGTAGACAAGGGGAAACAATATTAAGGACTGAAATATGTAACACACCTGCAGAAAAGAAGGTTGAGAGAGAAAAGCAGAAGACAGAACTTCTGTTGCAATACAATTAGAAGTCATAGAAGAGACTTGTTTAAATGACACTCATAAAAGATATAACGAAAAAAATATTTTTAAAATAATAATCTTGCAAGAGAAGGGTTCCCCTGAGCATCACATGGTTGATGCTGGTACAAGAATGTATTTGCAAGCATTGAAATTGCTTTGGTACATAGGGGACAATGAGCTCTGTGAAGGCCTGAATAACTAAACTAAATAAATAAAAACTAAACTAGATAACTGAATTAAACTAAATAACTAAATCTAATAAACCAAAATTTACTGAAAAGTAAAGCATCTTGGACATGAACATATGAAGGTATTATGTATTCTTTGCCTCTGAAGAGGAGAACAGTGAGGGAAATAAAGGAAACAGAAGGCAACCAAAAGAATATCACATCACAAAATCTGAAATTCAGACCACCTTAGAACTAAAAAGCCAGAGAAGGACAGAAAAAGATAACCGAGTATAACCAGATGATAGCAGATAACCTGCAAAGTTTAAAAGAAAAAAAAAAAAAACAAAAAAAAAAAAACAAGAATAGAAATTCATCAATACAACTACAGACAAGTTTCACTTCCAGTAGACACTGGATCTAGATGGAAAAGGTTTTTGAATACAGCTCCATTGACCAACGCGTTTAGATACTGGCTTAAAGAGGACTTTCACCATTAGCCTGGCTATACTGTTATCTGAACCAAAACTGAGGTAAAAGTAACCAGCTTTGATTTAGTAGTGGTTATGGTGTGATGATAAGATTAACTTTTTAGTATAATCTCATCAAATAGAGCCCTTCTTTCATAAAGCAACCAAAAATCTCAGGCTATTTCAAATTAAGAAGTGCTACCATCCGCTATACCTACTATCACTTTATGAAAAAATATGCAATATCTTGGTTTTTAAATAAATACTTTTAGTCCAACACATTTATAACTTGTAATTACAGATAATTCTGAACTACTAAAAACTCAATCAAGTCCAAATTTCACACCTGGCCTTATAATGGACGAGAGTGAAACCCCAGAGCAGAGCACAGCCAACCATATAAGAAAGGTAAGATATCTTCAATTATTTGTAACACATTGCTATGTACATAAGAACCTTCTCCTCATGGTTGTTATCTCAGAAATCCTCGGGGTGCCAGAACCACTCAGCTTTGCTTCTCAGTTCTCTCTGTGCTTGTGAACAAGGTTCTAAGGATATTCCATATGGAAACATGCAAGTGGTGCTTTTATGATCACCAAGGGAAGATGTTTCCCTGAAGCCTTTATATGTTTTCAGGAAAAATCTGAGCATCTGCCTGGAGCCCATTTGAATCATACATGCAGTTCACCTCTACAACACAACCTGACTATGACTCTAAAGGAAAATGCCCAAAGGGTTACACTGCACAATAGCAGGATATATACAGCATTTCATTGCCATGCATATAATCCTTTTTATTTATGAATCAAGACTTAGATACATATCCACAATAGTATAAATAGCTAGTTATATGTACTGAAGCAATGCCCTAATTAATACCTTAGCAATAATAGGTATTTTAGAACTTGTGAAAAGTCAGAATATTTGACTTTGAAAACATACTGATGAGAAATACCATTATTGCCTCATTACAAATGCTAGGGTAAAAAACAGAGGGTAATTAATAGCCTTCTTCATCCAGTTATAAAGGCTAAACAAATGCAAGATGTAACTATTAATAGGGGTTCCACAGGAGATTAGCTTCCTTTCTGTCTTTCTGTAACAATAACAAAATGTTCATATAATACTGAAAAAGTACTTACTTTATTCCATTTTTTCAGCCCTTCTAAATTAAATTAAATCCATTCAACATGGCAAAAGTGCCCTCAGGCATAATTCTACATACTACTTGTTTGCAGTATTAAATATTCAGTATTTTTCCTTTTAAAAGCATATTTTTACAATTGTAATAAACTTCCTTGCTAAATTATATTTGGGTTTGCATTTAACCTTGTTTGTTTTCCATGCTGTCAAAACTATGCTTTTCATACTCATCACTCCTTCCAATATGTAAAAGACTAAGATGATTTGGAAGGATTTTTTTGAGTAGCATTTTCTTACTGTATTGAGTTTACATGTAATTTTTTATTTTTTTTTTATAAAATATAGAAAAGTGAATAAATGGGTGTATTAGTCCAAACAGTTGCTTGAGTCTGATGTTCTCACGAGCATTCACATTCACAGTTCTACTTGGCTGTTAGTTGCCTATTTAGTTCAGTCTGATCTGTACATTTCATACATTCTCAGTCGACTGACAATCTCTCCAGTTTTCATATTGGAATCAAACATAGACATTTGGAAGTGTAAAAATCTTTAAATCCTAACATTAGGACAATACAATGACAACTTAATATGGATTCCTAAGTTTTTGAGTCATACTTGATCTTTATTTATGGGCACAGTGACTAATTTCAGTAGGATGCTATGGATCAGTTTGCCTTCTGATTTCCTCTATTTATCTCTCAGATATCATACTAGTGAGACTTTTAAAAGTAGTCAGTAATGTACTAATTATCATCTTTGAATCAAAAGACTGCTAAACAAATATATAACTTGGTTATAATTCTACTTCTGCTTATTAGGAGGTTGATATATTCTATCCACAGTTAGGACAAGAAAAGATTTAAGCAGTGCAGCTCTACTATCTTTTTCAAGGATATGAGTGCTGAATTTTGAAGGTTTAATGTACATCAGAATGGATTCATGGTACAGCATAAAATACATGGTGAACTCCCAGATTACCTCATTGCCAAATTTCAGTTTCCAAATATGAAGTAGGTAAACAGCATAACTCTTCAATAAAACTTTTTCAGTACTAGTAAGGCTACTTTACTTTCCCCTTAGAATTTCTTAATAAATCCTACCACTAGTCTACTGAATCAGAAATTATATTTTCTCATTAACTAATTATTCATTTAATAATACTGAGTTCCAACTGTCAGGATACAGCAATGGCCAGGGCACTACAGGCTAGCAAAATGGGCCGCTCCAGAGAGGTCCTATCCCTCTGCCCCCACCAATGGAGCCAGGCAGACCCAGAGATGATGGCCAGTCAAGTGCTGAGATCACTGAGCAAGTTCATGATGATAAGGCAGGTCTGAGGTCTGTGTGGGAGCCTGGAGTCTATAAAAGACAGGCAAAATGCAGAGAGCATGGAGAAGTTTCAGCATGTAGTAAAAGAATAGATATTTCTGATCAAACATCAACCAGAGCAGGAAGAGATGGCCACTGCGGCAATGGATTGAAGAAGTCTAAGGGCAGGAGAATCACCTGTAGAATCATCTTGTAGATGTAACAAGAAATGAGAAGGCAATGCTGCTCACTACAATGCTGGCATGCAGATTCAACCTTGCATGGTGTTTTAATAACCTAAGTATTAATAACTTGCAGCAATAATCACCTTACGCTATTCTGGCTACTGAGTATAAAATATTTTTTTAATTTTCCTATATTGGTTTGTTTGTAAAACATATTTTGAATATTGTTGAGTGGTACAATTATCCATTCTCAGAAAAGAAAACACTGGCCTGCCACCCTCAAAAGACTGTTGACCTGTAGGCTTCTATCCATCTGCAGCAAGGAGTAGGAAATAGTGTTATCCCACTAGAAAACAAACACGGATATTTGAATCTTTCTTCAGTATTGGCTTACTTTGAGGTTGTTATCAATTCATTTTCATAATGCAAAATCATGAAAATAATGAAAAACATTAACATCTATATAAATACATAAAACCAAGCTCTCATTCACAAGTTCATATCTATTTTAATTTCCTGACCACAAAGGAAGTTGTATAGGGGATAAATTGGTACATTTTTTCTTATTTGATGAACATGCCTTTTTGTTCAGCTCTCCTTTTAGAGTAAAATATTAACATCTGGTAGTGGAATCCTCTAAAAGGGTAGAAATTTACTATACTAGCAAGCATTAAACAAGGTCAATTCTGTATAAAATAAAGAAAAACCCTCTCTAAGGATCTTATATCAGAATTCTGATCTGCGTTGTTGGCTCTTACGCCATCCAGTTCAATTCATCCATCTCCTGCCATGATCTTGATGTGCTCTGAAATTTCACCAAAGTATAGCTGGTCGCAAATTTCACACTTACCACTTCATACAAGTGAAAGGTCAAGGGCTTACAACAGTTGTGCAGTTCCTTATCAGTACCACAAAGCACAGACAGGCATGGAAGTGACTGCAGGTCAGATCAGCTGTAATTTATACTAACTATACTGAGTCTTTACATATATATCTGACTACCCCCAAACAGCAGAATATGTATGCTTGGACATTTATCACTTGTCTTGCTTCCGAAGGCCCCATTAGAGCTGGCAATGCAGGAATTAATTTATTTATTTTTAATACTACTTCATTTTCAGGAATCTAACAGTGTAAGACTACTGTTGATTATTTTAATCTTCATAAGTCACAGGACTGAGTTATTGGCTGTTTCCTCTAGTGAGCAAAATAGTGAGCAAAAGCAAACTTAACATTGATGACTGAGCTTTCAGTCTTGAATAAAAAAAAATAGGAACTGAACGAAACAATATTTTAAATATATCACTTTCTGAGATGTAGGTCTTTTACAGTTAGCTTCGTCCTACAAAGGCCTCAGTTAAAGATTCACAATTACTGTCAGCCAAAAATATGTGAAGACCTCTTTGTCCTGAAAAAAAATCCCATTAATATACTTCATGAATTTTTAAAACTGAAATAGTTCATTTTCCAATTTTGAAATGTCGTGTTTCTAAATTGATGTAATGTTTTAAAAGGAATTTGAATATGTGATGATCATAGAAAAAGATTGTAAAAAAGCCCTTTTGGTGTATAGCCACACTATGTTTTGTTTTCTAAAATTGACATGCAAGCTAAACAACTGATTTTCTTCCTCACATTGTTTACCCAACAGCACATTTCAGCACATCCGTTCATTTCTGATTAACAGAGTCTGTTATGTTTTTCATTACTGGTGGCTGATTAGAATTATATTATATATACTGTTATTCTAGCAAAGATTATTCTGTTTGTGCAAGCCATTTTGTAATTCATATTACCACACTATAAAATGTATAAAAGTTCTTTGGAATAGCTTTTAATCATACAATATAGCAAGAAGCTAATTTTTACACAACACTCCATGTAAAAGCACTTCAATTCTTTGTTAAATGACAACAAATCAGTCCTGCATATCCAAAGTAGCCCTTTTTACAGATATCAATGATACCTTTAGTTTCTAATACCACATTCTGGTAAAAAAGTTTTGGAGTCAGTGACAGTAACTTTCTTAGTTGGCACTACATCCAGCCTGCCCAATGCATAATACTTTAAAAGTCTGTTCAAACAAGATATATTTATTTTCTCTTGGAAAAGAAAAATAGTTTGAGATTTCTTCAAGTGTGATGGTGGCCTAAGCTATATCATAGTACTTTTGGACTGTTGCAGTACAAATCAATAGTAATGAATCTTGTCCATCTGAATTATGTCTTCAGATGTATCAGATGGAATATAGAAGCTCACTTACCATGCATTGAACACATAACTGGAATAGTTGCTAGAATAAATACTAACAGAAAGCAAGCAGAAGCCATCACCAAAACTAAATTATTGGATACTTATCTGACGTTGACCTTTGGAATTCAAGGAGAACAGGATCTTTTGAGCATATCTGCCCATCTATCACATCAAAATGCTGACATTACTACATGTATGAAAATACCTCCTAAGAGAAAAGAGCAAAGATTTGCCTCAGGTTTTTCTCCACTCAGTGAGAACTTAACTGAAATTCAAATTGTGAAATACCAAATCTAACAGAAATTAGAAGGTTTTTTCTTTATCTCCCAGTGTGTGCAGTAACTTAAAGTCAAACACCAACAAGGAAATTGGCAGCTGGCATTTTAGACTGTGAGGTGTTAGACATCTGGTCCCATAAAATAAAATATTTATTTGATTTGTCTTAAGTATCTAAGTTAGCAGATTACTAAGACACATGAAGATTTTGCTTTCAGGAATATCTATTTGTTGTAATTTCATCAAGAGTATACATACCATTTACTACATACTTATCTTTGCTAAGTTAGATAAGGAAGTTCAGAATAAAAGTTGCCTTCAGAAACTCCCATATGTTTTTGAGTAACAGTTGCTGTCGCAGGAGCCAAGTGGCACACTCAGCTTTATATAACACTGCCTACATTGTGTTTTCTGTTACAGGGTTTCTTTCACTCATTCCCTTCTCTGTGATGAATATGCTGGTCCCATTAGTTAGAATATCCAAAGGAATTTCATTTTTCATGAAATCACATTGCTAATCATTTCTGCAGTATTCCTGATGTCTCACAACATTAAAAGCTTATTTTTAAAAGTTTGCTGTTGCTAATTTTGGCTTTAGCAGACAGATAATATGAAGACACTACTGCTCTATCTGTCCTTCAGTATAACACTGAAATGGTTGAATACCACCTCTTAATTGACAGTATGATATCTGAAATCTGCTAATAGCCTTCAATATTGCTCTGTCCTGAGCAAACCATTTGCCTGAGAATGTTTCATCACTAGGCGATAAAACTAAAGCCAGTCACCCAAAATGAGACTTCAAATAGCAGCAACTTCTTTGGCATGATTCATCAGTGCTCCATGTTTCAGATCATCTTGCTTGGGGATTTTGATATGCTCAGGAGAACATCAGTGGTACCCTTGTTTTCTAACACTGAGGCTTTGCCACAGAGAACAGCAAGGTCTTCTTACCATTCCTTTCACTGTTTGAGATTCTCTTGAAAGTAAAGGCTTACATGTTCAGGTTCTTGCACATTATGCCCTATGGGCACTGAAATGTATTCCAAGACAGTGCTGTTCTCTTAGGCTCTTATGCTCATTGGCATGAAGTCATACAATCCTAACCAGGATTTTTTCTGCTGGTGTGCATTATCAGTCAATAAAAAACACCTCATGCATTTTGCCCATGCAGAGGAACACAGTACTTTAAGTTCATTGTGAGCAACAGAAATGCGTATATTTCAGTGTCAGTGGAAAAAAAAATCTATAAGCAAATCCAAACTTCAATCCCTTCACAAATAAGTTTCCTGTAATTTACAACCACAGATGTCGAAGAAGGGAAAGAGGGAAGGAAGGAAGGAAGGAAGGAAGGAAGGAAGGAAGGAAGGAAGGAAGGAAGGAAGGAAGGAAGGAAGGAAGGAAGGAAGGAAGGAGGGAAGGAAGGAAGGAAGGAAGGAAGGAAGGAAGGAAGGAGGGAAGGAAGGAAGGAAGGAAGGAAGGAAGGAAGGAAGGAAGGAAGGAAGGAAGGAAGGAAGGAAGGAAGGAAGGAAGGAAGGAAGGAAGGAAGGAAGGAAGGAAGGAAGGAAGGAAGGAAGGAAAAAGAAAGAAGATAGTCTTACGTCACAGAAGACATTACAAAATCATAAGGACTCCAAGGGAGAAATCACCAAGTCTACTAATACTAATGACTGTTCCCCATTTAGGGGCCTACCACATAATACAACATGGCAGAATACAAGAAGGCGCTGCAGAGAGACTATGATGTAAAACCTGTTTGATTCCTCTGCTTGCATGATCAGTAAAAGCTGCAGACTGGAAGGGTAGATGAGAAATAGACATGACCAGACAGAAGCATTTTTAAGTCTTGGACTCAGATACTAGGGCAGGATTCAGCTGTCTAAATGCAAGTACTTTCCATCTGAGCTGCCCTAGAGTATCCAAGATACCCACACATATGATCTTTGCCAACAGGCTTTAAACCAGGTACGCCAGGGTGTAGTGATGACAGGTTGCAGATAAGTGAGGGAACAGAAGTTGGGGCAGTAAATATTTGGGACAGGGTGATGGGAGCAAGAGAGCCCTCAGGACAGAGAAGACAGGTTAAAAGAAAGTTTGCCTCAAGTGCTTGTGCACAAAAGCACGCAGGCTGGGAAGCAACAGGAGGAGCTACAGCTCCGGGTGTGAGTGCAGAACTAAGAAATTAGAATAACTGAGATGGGGTGGGATAGTTCATGTGGCTGGAACTGTGTTGTTTGAGTATAGGCTTTTTAGGAAAGGCAGGGCAAGGCAGACAAGGAAGGGGGGTGCTATCTATGTGAGGGAGCAGCAAGGTTGTACGGAGCTCTTTTGGGGAACAGAAGACAGCCTGACTGAGGGATATGGGTCACTATCAGAGGAGAGGCCTCTGATCAGTATCTGGAAACGGATGAAGTCTTCTTTACACAACTCAAGAGACTCAACAGATCCAAAGCCAAGTTCTTATGGATTGGTAACCTAGCATTGTTAGATTCTGCTGAAAAGGACCTGGGGATCTGGGCAGTAGGCTAAGCACAAGTCAGTAGTGTGCCCTGTGCATACTGGGATATATCAACAGGAGCATAGCCAGTAGGTCAAGGACAGCTCTTATTCCTCTCTGTTTGCTACTTGTCAGAATCTATCTGGAATGCTGCCTTTAGTTTTGGGCCCCCCATGACAAGAAAGATACTGATAAACTTGAGCAGGTCTAGCAGAGGGCTACCAAGATGATCAAGAGGCTGGAGTACATGGCCTGTCATGAGACCCTGGGAGAACAGAGCATCTTTACAGAACAGTATTTTTTGGAGAAGGTCGGAGGGGACATAGCAGCAGCTTTTGGATACTTAAGAGAAGGATACTGGGAAGACAGAGCCAATTTTTTTACTGAGGAGCACACTGGGAGAACAAGAGCTGTAAATAGAAATGCTGTAGGTTATAGATGGAAATAAAGAAAAATAAATCCATTATGGGCATAGTTAAACATTAGAGCAAGGGCCCCAATAAACCATGTGATCTCCATCCTTGGAGGTTTTCAAGACTCAGCTGAACAAAGCCTGGAGTAACCTTATCTGAGTTTGGTGTTGACCTTCCTTCACACGGAGTGTTGGAGTAGAGACCTCTTAAGGTTCCTCCACAATAGTAATTACGTAATTCTGCTATATATAGGACATATTTGGTGCAGAAACCACAAGAGACTTTAGCTCTTCTGGAATGATGGATGGAAGTCACCATGGGAAAACCCAACAGCACCTCAAATGGCTTTAAAGGCTTGTGTTTAGGCAAATGAAAGCCTGCTTGACTTTGCAAAGTGTTGAGGAGATACATCTGTCTTCTCAAGTGCAGTATATGCAGAGGAGTATATACTTGCCTCTTCTTTTTCCATCTCTCGTTAGCTGTTGTACCATTTTGGAATTAATTTCAAGTGAGTTTATCATCACGGTCTTTTGACCAGATGGATAGATTTTTCTGGCAATTCCTAACAAGTAAAAATCTCTTTCCAAAATGCCACTCAAACCAAGGCTCATGTTTCAAGGTTGAATCAGCACATTCTTGATGGATTTCATATCCATACTGTAACAGACACCACTGAAGCTAAAAATAGGGACAGAAGTAAAATAGATTTTAAGATGTTCAATAAAATAAATAGTAATTACGTAGTAATGAAATATGGTGTGACTTAAGATATTATTGTGGATACTACACAACTAAGTCTTTATTCTGCTTTAATTTAAGTTAATGAGACTGTTTCATATGCCACTATATTAAGGGTGGATCTCATACAACTTCGCTGCCACAGGCCTTGTGAAGGCTGAGATTTTGTGTTCACACATATACCAGTGAGATGGGTTATTTCTTTCAAATGATTTTTGTTATTTATGAAAGCTTTAGAGAAATAAGATGCAGAACAGGGATTTTTTAACTTCACCAACTTAACACAGCTCAGAGCAGGCCCAAGTTTTGTTTCCACTATCTATATATTATGCTGTAGTGTTGCCTATTAAGTTCAAGCCGAGCAGAAGGAAAGGATGAATTTGCATATCCATTTCCATTCAAGTTATGGACTTTTAAATCCACGTTGCTTGTGTCTATAGACTAATGAATGCACCATTATGGAGGAAGCTTAGTATGTCACTGCACTTGGCATGCCCAGGTTTTTGCTCGGCATATAATATTTTGAGAGCCATTTTTTTCAAGCATAGCGTAATAGGCTTTAACTTTGCTAAGCTTTTCTGCCAGGCCTCCAGTGCCCTGCTGTTCTATTATATTGAACTTGTAAGCAGGACGCTCTGCCAGGCTCACCCAGATTACTGCTGCAATAAGGGCCCTGCTGAGTGACTAGTGTCATGATAAGTGCTAGGGAGGGAGTTCACCATCTTGGCATACTGTTCTCATCTTATTAAATTCAGCTTTGTGGAAGCAGGGAGTCTGCCTCTCGGCCTCACTGGCTCTGGCTCAGTCCAACTGCTACTGTCAGACAATATGAAAATAGGAACCACCACAGCTAATGGCAGGTGCTGCACCACTACAGCTGAGGAAAAAAAGAGAGCTTTCTCTCACTCACTCTCTCCCTTTTCATTTTATAGGCACTTGACTGGATTGATTTGAAAACATTTAGCTTTTTAATATTATTATAGCTCTCCTACCCACAGATACTCGCTGAGTCACTGTTTGTTTTGAACACGTTTATTCTGTTCACTTTGCACGGACTCTTTTGTTCTTGTTTACCTACATTAGGGAAATGCACTGTAGCAACAAGCCCTTGGAACAGGACTGATGCCATCCAGATTTGGTGAAGGATGACATTCTAAGGATCCAGTCCTGACATCCCTATTCAGGCAAAACTGGGTGTTTACCAGGGAAAATTTCACAAATTCCAGTCCTGGGTTTGTACTGGGGGTGAAGCAAATTAGCCATTCAGCCCACCCCAGAACTCAGTGGCACCTGCTTCCTGAATTCTTATATATTGTTTTAAGATCCAACCCTTAGTTTTGGGTGGAGGTTTCAAGCAGCTGATCCTTTGCAGAACCCCAAAATGACCAGCTGTGCTCTGAGTGAAAGCTGCACTGCTGAATGCAGCAGGAAAAGTGCAACATTCACAGAGAGGAGAGAGAGAACAGGTGACTGATAATGTGTTTGCAAGCCACCCCTATGGAGAGAAAGAAAATAAAAAACACTGATTTTATAGTATGAACATGCACAGCATTAAGGGATGGCTCTATTCTGAATATCAGTTTCTAAAAGAGTATGTGCCCTTTATTTTTGAGTCTAAAACTCTTCTCAGTTAAGAATAAAAAGCCCTTCGCAAGGGTTTGAGGAAGGCTAGGTAAATTACTTCTGCACTTGCTGGTATATCAGCACTTCCAGTCTTCCTTGACATCAGCAAATACTTGTTTCTCACTGTTCACTGGTAAACTTTCAAAGAACCCAATTATTGTCACTTCAGCATTTTGTAAATTGAAAATGATCAACACATGCAGTGTAACCTTTCTGACAGAAATATTGATGTGGTCCAGCTACAGAAGTCACTGTATTGCAAAACCAAGTTGGGATCAATAGTAAACCCAGATTTTCAAATGCATTTATGGCAGGAGTTGCTAAGTCTGGCAGGTTGCAGTTCAGCAGCACACTTGTTGGCCACGTCAGTCTTCATAAGAGTGACAGGTTTGATTAAGCTCTTTGAGAGAAGCTGATGTAAAAATTCAGACAAAATCAGATCTTTCTGCCAATTTGCAATATCACATTCACAATCCATTCCAGACTCATCAAAGGTAAGGAATAAAGGACTTAACATTTTAATCCCCCCTGAGAAAATGAATAAGGAAATTATGTCTCCAAAAACTGTGATTTTTTTTTTTTTGAATTAAAAACAAGAGTGGAGAACTATTAGTGAAGCTGACTATCATGAATATTGTGTCACAGACATTTCAGATCCCGGGCAATTCACATGCAAGGGAATTCTTGTCAAAATTCAAGGGCAAATGAAAGGATAAACCAAATCTGTCTGGTAAAGTTCATTAGTTGGACAAATCCAATTTATATATACCTGTTCTTCATTTCTGTATCACATTCATGAGGCTGTCATTTGCAAAGGCTTTAAAATGTTCCTTCTGAGCTATGCTTTGTTTCCTGTATTTTTTTTTCTTTCTTTATTTGTGTGTATATATTTGCTTTTGTTTTGCTTTGTTTTGGTTTGTTTTTTTCTTTTTTCCTTAAATATTTTTATCCTGATTTACTGTGATGGTATTGGGGAGAGGGGTGAAGATGAGGGTGAGCAGTTGGTTAGGGTTGTGTTTTTTGTGTTGTTCTGGTCACTGTATGGCTTACAGAGAGCAAATTTACAAGAAAAAAAAAATAAAATATGATTGATTTTGAAGAGATTTTAACTTTAACTTTTCTCTTTTTACCTACCTCTTTTTTTATAGACTGAAAAAGTTTACCTAAGGTCAGAGCATCTGATGAATGGGTTAAAGTGGAATGGCTGTCGGAAACCAGAAATGTAACCAAGGGGTAAGTGAAGAAAGCTAACAAACAATATCAAATGAAGCTCTGCTTTACGTGAAATTGTTTTTATTTTTATTTTTTTTTTATTTTTTTTTTCTTTGAGAAAACAAAAGGATTCAGGCTTAGATCTTTGCCACTGAATCCAGGCTTGGAATCAATAAATGGGGGGATGACTGTGGCATGATTCAGGAAATATTTTATGAGGAGTGCATGGAATCAACTCCAGCCTAGAGCTGACACTGATGTCTAGTCCTTGTGCCTGCAAGCGTGGAACAAAAAAGGTTGTAATTTAGGTGGTTCAATGGGAGTTTCTCCTTCTGTCAGATTCTGAGTGATTAAATGGCCTTGGGATGTCACTGCAACAGACGTCTCTTTGCAAGGAAGGACATCAACTCAGGATTCAGTTGTTTCCAATTTTTCATAATTTTTTATGGAAGAAGAATGCCCCTGAGGCATTCCAACTGTACAGCAAAACTGTACAGCAAAACTGTAACAGGATAGCAGAGCTGGAAATGGTGTTTTCTGGAGTAAGTCTGGATTTTGAAACTTGTCTCCATCTCCAGTGACTTTACGCTGAAATGTCTAGTACTTTTAAATTGCGTGAATTGGGTGGGCAGGACATTCTGAATGGAGGCAGGCTTAAAAAAAGTTTTTGCATTGTTCTTTCATTCGTTGCATAAGAGTAACACAGAGTGCATTACCAAAGACAAGTGCCAAAGACAGTACCATTGCATTTCACGTATCTTTTGTCCTGGTTAGCTGACAATCTCTTTTTACGAAAAAATTTGTCAAGCACAACATGTGTTAATTGTATAAGCCTAGGAATGCCTGTGCTATGTTGGGAAAAATAATCAACATGAAAATTGAAAAAATGGACCAATCATTTAGTTATTTTAATAAATCAAATTACTTGTGTTAGGTTTTCTATATATGTATATGTATTTCTAATTATATGAAAACAGCATCTTTTGGATATGGCACTTCGGAGACAAATATACTCTTACAGTATTTTTGTAACTGAAAAACTGAATCATTATACTAGCACACGAGAGAAAGAAATAAAAAAAAAAAAAAGGAAAAAAAAAATCTATTTCACTGTCCAAGTTGAATGAAATGTGAAAAATAAACAAACAGCACAGATGGTGGAACAGTTTAAATTTTTAATACTCTTCCAGTGTTAATTATTTCCGATGTTCATAAGAGCATCATAGCAACATATATTAAAATGTTATTTCATTCTAAAAAACAGCAACAACAAAACAACAACAACAACAAAACCTTTAAGCAGATGAGCAATTCACAATTTTCAGCAAAGTCATATTTAAAAAATATTTTTGGAACATAATCAGTTCAAATTTTCCTGGATAAATATTAAACAGTCTGCTCAAATTCTTCATTTTTGGCAGGATCTTATTTCTGTGTACTGTGGGTAACATATCTGAAAACTTACAGTTCTGTATGCTCATTTCTTTTATTAATTTGCAATGTCCAGAAATGCAAGAGTAGACAGGCAGAACTTGAATTCTCAGTAACTCCTGTCATTGTTTTTCAGTATTCTCACAAACAACACAAATTTTGGAGAGAATCCCAAATGGCAGGTGTTGACACTAAGTAGAGACAGGAACAGCCTTCTTGTTAACATATTATCTACTCCTCACCTACCACTGCTCTGTTACGAAACTCATTGACAATGAAAGCTAAACAAAGTATCTGAAAACTAATTCAGTAGTATTACAAATATTTCAAGACAGCTGCATAAACCTTTCTGTAGCTTAAATGCAAACCTCTGAAGCCTTCTCTATGCCTAGCTACATTGGATAACATCCAGGCAAGTATATTTTCTTTCCAGAGCAAATTTAAAGCATTCTTTGCAAAAGGTGGTGTCCTGGAGAGATGAACTGGGAAAACAAAAAGACAGATGGAGAAAAGCAAATGAATCAGGTACTCCTGCTTGTGCAAGGAAGTGAATGAGGAGGACAAGTAGTTGATATTACCTCAGCAGATCCACATCGCTGTGTAGCGGACCCATTAATAAATTATACAATACTGGAGCATACTACACATTAGCATTTGATCTAAATAGTCTCATCTCAAGTCATAGGAGATGGAGTTTCCTATGAACCACCATTTCTTTCTTTCATCCCCATGAGAGGTACCGTGACTCCTAACCAAGAAATACACTAGTTTTGCAAGTAATGAGGGTTGTGGTATTTTAACACTTTTTCAAATTACTTTTGCTTTTGATAGCAAAATATCAAATATGGAGAAAGAAAACATTTGGTCCCTTAATTAAAAGAAGAATACAGCTTTTGCAGGCTTTGTTTTTGTGTTCAGCAGTAGAGAAACAAGCACCCTTTCAGATCTGTTACTGTCCTGTTGTCCTCCAATTCTACATGTGGCTGTGGTAGATCTTGACAGCTTGGTAGGTATTGACAGGTTTGTCAGGAATGTCATGGGCTCAGTTCTGTGGAGTTGAACTTTTCTTGCCAGAAGCAATAGAATGGTTGACTGATTCCACATTAAATGCATGTATTATTTATAGCAAGAGTGGCCAATCTACGTTGTTCAAAGGGTTTTTAGGGGAGGTGGGAATTACTGGACATTTCTTAAAAGAAGAGCAATTTTAATGTTCTTTTTTCCAACATCATCTAATGTGGATTATTTGTTTTTTTGCAGTGAGATTTTTGATTTCCTTTTTCCATATATGTATTCCTCTTCCTTTTCTTTCTTTCCCATTGGCAAGAAAGAGAAAGCAGGGATAAAAGAGAAAATGAAAAACAGAAGCTGTTTGAACCAAATTCATACCAATGACAGCTGTAATTGGAAAGAAAGGAGAAAGGACAAAAGAAAATATCTCAGTCAGTGCCCTACAACTACATAATCCTTCTCTTAATTGTTCCTACCTTTTTTTGCATGAAAGCCCAGAGCACATCTCTTGTTCTCATAGACTGAAGAGCTGTAGAGCTGTTTTACTTGAGATCAGAGACAGATATGGGGCACAGACTATGCAGGATATCTTTTTATGTAGAGGTCCCCAAGAAGGATCATTCTCTGGAAGTTACTGACTACTGTCAGCTTGATAGGGCTTTCTTTTTTCTTTTCTCTTTTAACTTGAGGATTGTAATTCCACATTACCTAGCTGGATATTGATGTTCAACTCATCCTAATCACTCAGCTATTAAGGAGGTGCTATACCTCCATGATATACCTTTCCTTTCCTTCGAGGGAGCTAACATCCACATTTTCCATATTCCTTTTGGAATCTATAACCAAGATTACAGATAACAAGATTACATTTAGATAAGTTTTGCTGTGTAAATGCAAAACTGTAGTTTCAGCTTGCTTCCAGGCTACTCATTCAGGGAGGAGAGGATGCTTCGCATGTACCCCATTAGTGTGCTTTAGCTGGTGTGTGCCCCAGCTGAGATACCTTATAATGAGCCTAATTTTTTGGAAAATAGCCTTTGAAACTAGGCCTTTAGCAAGAAACACTACTCCCTGTCAGATGCTTGACAATATGCTGCCTTGTTTTCCTCTGTAATTTCTACAGACCTCACTGGGGACTATCTCTGGTGACTATCACAAAACCCTTCTATATTAAATGATAATTTAACTGCTACCTGTGATAGATTCACATCCTTTACATATCAGCCACAAGAGGGGGATGTGGAATACTCACTGATTAGTAGGTTTTAGTCCGGTGTTTCTGACAGTTGTCAGTGTTATTGGTAGCTTCTATGATTTTTACCATCCAGCCACTTTTAGCACCAAGCTTATTTTCCTGGGGAACATGGCTTTCAATATTCTATTTTCAGCTAGGAGCAACCTTTAGACAGGGTTCATATGGAAACATTCTGTCACCTAAATTTGACCCCTCCTTTACTCCTTGAAAGAACAGTTACAGTTGTTTAACACTTTCAGAGAACCATGCAGCTATCTCAACACCGAAGAAGGAATTAGTGGTACAATAAGATTTTTTGAATAAATAAATCCTAATTGATATGTAGGTTCTAATTACAGGGAACCAGATTTAAAGCAACTGTACTGTGATAGTAGGACGGTGCATACTGTAGAAAAATCGTACATGAGGGCAAAAGAAATAGACAATTGCTTTTGGGGACTGTGTAGATTAGTACATCATTGCATACTAACAAAGTGCTAATTGCTCCTTTTGACCACAGGCCCAGTTTACAGAGCTTTAGCACAAATGTGCCCTGTACACTAAATTACAAAACTAACACTGCATTATTTCTCGGTACAGCTTGCAAATTCTTGTAGGGCAGTATGCATTAGCCTTAATTGGATGCAAAGAAAAAGGATGGCATAGACATACTCACTTGCAATTTAGAAAGAACAGCCCTGGTGCTAATTACTCATGTTGCCAATGTTGCATTTGCTTTGTGATGATAGTACTAAAAGCAAACAGCACACCTATATTTGTATAATGCCAGGATTATGTTTTAGTATTGTACATGATAACTACACAAGCAATAATTTGTCTCTACTTGATATGTTAGCGAAACAAACAAACAAACAAAAAAAAACAAAAAGCGTGAATTACTTTAAAGAGGTTGTTGGTACTGATCTTAGAGAAATTTTAGAATAGCAGCAGTTTAGAACATTTGCCAATTATTTAGTGACCATTTTGCAATAACTGAGAAGGTAAAACAGAACTATGTAGAATAGTCTCTCCTCTTTATCTTGAAGATATCAGAAAACAAGATGTTTTAGTTTGGAAAAATGGCATCTCATCTTTTTACTCCTTTTCTAAAAGTCAAGAATTATTTGTTCACAGAGCTCTTTCCACCCCTCAGCCAGGATAGGAAGAAGCATCATGACTGGATGAAAGAAGAGGCAGTAAGTGACTCCATTGGTTTGAAAAGACCTAAATCTACAGGTGTCATTCCCATTCTGCTGCACATCACATAAACCTTTCCTGCAACAGACTCGGCCTGTGTCATCCTGCTAACAGGGAAATTTGAAGGTTGGGTTTCCTTCACATATTTGTTAGGTCCCTCCCTTCTTATAGGCCTGGACTTCTTACAGTATCCTTCTGACTTCTAATGTGTCCTTCTGACACATTCTTTAGATATGCAACTGGGCACTAACTCAACTGATTTTCTACTCTATTTTAATTCCAGCACTTTTCATTTGGGATTTGAAGACTTTAGTACTAGAGGCCCAACCTGACAATTCAGGCATGCATTGTAATGTTTTAGGGTAGGGCATATATGACAGTATTTTAGTAAGGAGACAGTGTTTGGAAAAGTGAAGATACTATAGGGATTAATTCAGACTTGTGAAAAGAATAGACAAAATATTCTGTTGGGTTTCCTTTCACCATTGTTAGAACAATGGTAATACTGAGTAACAAAACGTCTACTCTCTGTCTTTTTCAATAATTAAGTTGATAAAAAATATATAAAATGTAGCTGAAAAGGACAGGTATGTGTCACCATAAGGGTGCTCTGTGTCACAAAGCACGTATGTGTTAGCTCCAACCAAAACAACCACCCACTCAGGGTACTAAAGGGTAGGCATGCTGTTATGACCCAGATTCAAATGGTGAGAGTAGGAGTGAGAAAGTGAAAGTGTTAATAATACTTCAAGCACAGAGCTAATGAGAGGGGAATTTCTGGGATTCCCCTTTCTTTCTTGTTCTCTCTCAAAAGAAAACTACAGAGTTCCCTCAAAAAGAAAAAGAAAAAAAAAAAAAAGAAAGAAAAAAAAAGCATCTCTTTGGGTTATCAACAAATACTGAACTTGAAGACTGAGTGATGTGCAGCACAACTGTGTGCCTATCATGGCTGAAAATATGCGTGTGAAGAGGGGTAGATGAACTGAGAGGTATAATAACCTCAGAGGATTAATGACATTTTGACTAGTGCTGAAACACTTTTTGAGAATGGAAAAAGATGGGGAATTTAGCATACTGACATACTTCTTTGTTTGCTGCAGCTGACATAAATTTGAAATACAATAAATCCGTTGCAGCTGTCAACACCAAATCCAGCAGCCTGCCCCACCAAATAGCTTGCACAATGGCTTTTTGGAGAGGATGGAGCATATGCTTACCATACTACTGCAAAAAAAAACTCCTCTTCCTTGCTCCTTCATCTTCTTAACTCGATTCATTCTGATTAGAATAGTCATGGTTATATTGATGAAGTATTTAATATTTGGTATTTTACAAAAATGTTAGGAAACCTACCAACTCAGATAGGCTTTGTATCCACAAGGAATGTGGTTAAGCAAGTAACATTAGCAAATTCAAGCATTTTACAAAGCTCTTTTTGTTTTAAATCTCTTTTCATTTTTAATGAAGTTTAATAATTAAGGAATTAAAGCTCGATCAGACTCTAGCAGCTTCTGTGCTGAACAGCACTCCTCGTGGATCCAAATTACTTGCTCCATCACAAGGAGGTGACTCATGGAGGTAGATTCTGCACAGCAGACACAAGAATTGCAACATTGAGGTCTCTGCAAAATTCTGTTCCTCAGGAATTCCTGTATTCAACACATTTTCCCATAGAAAATGTAGAGCAGTAAAGATAATCATGTGGTAGTTCTCTCTTTAACCTGTTAAAACTGCATTGGGTTAAAGGGCTACCACTATCTCTTTCTGTTAATATTTTCTTCCTTTGATGTAAGCAGCTTTTTGGTCAGTAAGAATGAGAAATGTCGGTATGTGGTTGCTTGCTTACAATATTTAGAGTCACTCCAATAAAAATGACTCTTGCAAAACAGAAATGATTTATTTACATTATCAGTTGTGCTTGTAGAGACTCCCCTAAGGTAGAGCATAAATGAATTTAAAGTGGGGAGCAGCGGTGGCTGATTAGCCTGCCTTCCTCTGAAGCTTTCCTGAGGTGCTGGAAGGTTGAGGAGGAGAAGGACATTATCTCCTTTTGTGAAGGTTCATGTCAAGGCTTTTTCTCCCAGTGACTGAGCACAGATATTGAAAGTCTGTTCCATCTCCCCAAAGTCTGATGTCAACATCAGATGTCATCCTTAGCAGCAGCAGCAGCAGCCGCCGTGACAGTAAAAGGCAAACAGTGGAAGACGTAGCCAAAATGTTGAAGTCCCTGCTTCCCTCCTCAGGGCTAACAAAGCATGCAGAGACCTACATTCTGAGCTTGGGACACAGCTGTTAAAAGCACTTTAGTTTTCCAACCTGTGTGTCTGGAAAACTTTGTGATTGCAAGTGATTCGGACAAGTCTGGCTTTTAGAGCAAAGCAAAACTGGATTCTTAAAGTCTGAAGGCGTAACAACTGAGCAAGAATGGCAGAATTTCACACCTCTTATTTCAGATTTTCAAAACAGGCAAAATAATGTGCCCACTGTTTTAACTCAACTTTGGTTTTAATAAAAAACAATATATGGCAATATATAGCTATATAGATGGAATTAAATGAACTGTACTATATACCCCAGAAACCATAACAAACTACACTGGTATAGAAACCTTCATTCTAAGGAGCAGTTTGAAAAGTATTCACTTCACATAAAGGCTGTTCATTAGTCTCATCACATTTCCTGGAAGAGTGGAACTGTTAGCAATATAGAGCAGTATTGGAAAACACTTTAAAATGACTGTATCCAAGAACTGGAGTGAGTTGCCTTACAGTAGGTTGTCATGCTGTTTCTTTTTCTTCTTCTTTTTTTTTTTTTTTTTCAACCGCCATCTGTGCTCCAGCATTTAGGCTTTTATTAAACCAAAAATCAGCTGTAAGGTTTTGGTCTCTTTCACATTAAATTCAGAGTTTAATATTCAAAATTGTTCCCTCAGAACAACTGAGAACTTGATCATATTGTTTCAAAGAAAAACTTAAATTCCATCCTCTTCTTTTCCAGATTGCACGTGATCCTCATCAGTTTAAAATGTAAGCAGTTCTAGAACTACATGGAGTCATCTGGAGGCAAAACCAGAAACCAAATACAAAATGTTGTAATGAAGCTTATTTGCTCTTCTGCAAGCTTACAAATGCATGCCTGAGAGGTCAGGATTGCTCCATTAATCTTAACAGTACCAACTTAAACAACTAATGACAGTAACTGAACTGTAAATATTATTAACCATTTCATCTTTGATCAAATCATATGACGTTAGATGTACAGAGATTGACATGAGTTTCCCAGTGCAGTAAATGTGAGTAATTGAAGGGATAAATTACTAACTGTCTGAACTGCTTGTTAAGAAAACTTCTGAAATTTCCTGTGATAATTTTAAAAATACGTTTTAAAATCTTGGGTAGTTTGGTGGGTGGGTTTTTAGGGCAACACTATTTTTTTCCATCCTTCTGTTTGTATCATTTTAAACTGTAGAACAACTCAGGTGGAAAACAAAACTTGCTAATAATTATTATTACTATTTCCATCATTATCACTGTCCGAAATATTGAGGAAACTCTGTAGTGGTTCAGAAGTTGGTTTTGCACTTCACAGGAAATAAGCCACCTGGTGGTGCTGGTATCAGTGTATCTCCAACTTGTCAATGGTGCTCAGGAAGTGATGCCATCACGAATTGTTGCAAGAACATCTGTAGATGCAAAAACAAAATAACCTGTGAAGTAAATTGCTTTCCATCCCCTTCTCCCTGAACTGATCTTTTTATTTAGGGAGGAACAGAGATTCTTTTTCAAACATTTTAATCAAAATTGTTGTTATTATTTTTGATGACATTCTTTGCTTACTGGCTTCCCATACAAAACCATGGTTTTCTTACTGTTTCAAGAAACTCTTCAAAATGGCATTGACAAAAACAGTCTCAGTATAACCCAAATGAGAGCCCTTTCTGAAAGTTTTCACTCTTACCCCCTTTTCTGTATAGCGCTATCCATTGGATCTCTCAAATATTTCCCTTCCACAACTCTGGGATTTAGGGAGACAGGAGAGAGGGTCTCCTATCAGAATACTAACCAGTCATGACCTCATTTAAGTTGTAAAAACTGAGATTTGTGAAGCCTAAATTAATGCTTGCACAGCCCTTGAGAAGTATAAGGTGCAGTATAATTGCTGAGTGCAACATATTTGTTAATTAATATGATATGGCTTCAGGCAACATGAAAACAGCAGTGTGCTCACACCCTTCTTCTGCAGGAGTCACCAGAAATCACAGGATTTAAAAAAATACTGTATTGCTCTGGCCAATTCACAGAAAAAAAATTGTGTGGGGGAGCAAGCCTAGCATTCCGAAACACGACTTTGCTAAAACACACAATTTCCTGGGATATTTCTATCAGATGTGATACTTTAAGGTTAAATGTTTATCAGTAAACTTCTTATTGCCTTGGAAATAGGAAACATCAGTTCTGTTGGCATTAAATAAAGTGAAAGAATGCAAGGCTAGGCTCATGGCTAGAAAACAGTATTCTGAAGATTGCTTTTCTTTTACTGATACAACACAGAATGAGGCAGTGCTGATAAGAAGAAAAGGAGAACTTTGGGAACCGAGAAGCCAGTGACTTGACCTGGTGGTGGTGTATTTCATGCTTTTTCCAGGTAGATTCCTTAGAAATCTGTGTACCTGGTAAGTAATGTTTTATTGAATTGTTCTCTTTAGATTGTCAGTGGAACAGAGTGAGAAACTGCAGTGTGCAACAGCCAGCTGTGTGCTGCAGCTGCAATTCTTCCTCAGGGTGGGTCTAGCTTCTTGCTGAATGAAGACTGGAGAGATGACAGTGGCTTAAACCTCCTGATCTTCTTTGCTAACCTGCAGCAGAGATGTCCTAGGGTGAAATGCTGATTCTGTTGTCAGTGGCAATGCTCTTGCTGACTTCCAAGGAGCTGGGTTTCACCCTGATTTGTGCTCTTAGAAAGGTAGGCTCTGTGAGAATGGTGCTTTGTTGTGGTTGCAGCTGGGGAACATTTAAGCAACACAGAACTATGCTTTTTACTTGGAATCAACAGACATTTTATTTCAGGTCCATGTGTTTGGCATCTCTGTTTCCCTGCTACATGGCCATGATAGAGCTCACATAGTGTGAGAAAGCCAGAGCTAGCTGTTCCGTACATCTTTATGGGTTCTGATCCATAAAGGTTTTAAGGATTTTGGTGACTACGCTTGCCACTGAGCCACAGGAACAAGCAGCTGCAATTGCAGTGCAATTGCACTATCAACATTGTTTTGTTACATAGCTCAGACTGCTTCAGTCTCTGAAGGGTTTTTTTAGGTTTCAGTAGATAAATAAGTGCAGAGCAGAAAAAGGTGATATGAAATGATGTTCAGAAAATATGATGGTTCCTCATCAACACATATCAGTGCAAAATCAGATAGTAAAGAAAAGCTATTTTCGTCTAGCTAGTGTAAGAGAAGGAGAGTATCATTTCACAGTACAAAATAGCTCTGGAGTTACCAAGGTCTTATATTAATTCGGCTTATATCACACAGACTGGTGTGCACTAGTAAAAAATCAACAGCTGGGTATTTTGAAAGGAATGGTACATATTACTTATTTGTGGGTTTCATAGTGGAGACATTTTTTCTGATATTGGAGGTACTT
The DNA here is from genome assembly GCF_047663525.1 of Anas platyrhynchos. Classification (NCBI taxonomy): domain Eukaryota; kingdom Metazoa; phylum Chordata; class Aves; order Anseriformes; family Anatidae; genus Anas; species Anas platyrhynchos. The sequence continues at coordinate 118,182,208 of NC_092588.1, forward strand.
TTATATGCAAAACTTCACCCACAACAAATGACTCAGACCTAAGAAAGCAACCCATGTAAGAAGTCTGCTTGGTAAACGATGAGCTGGCAGAGACATACTGATTTTATAGAGAGAGCAGTTTGAATACATCTCGTATGACTAATGGGATATGTTATCACTCAGTCTCTCTACTGAGTATGGCATGTGTACAATATAAAAACGTTATTTTGCAAACCTTTTATGTAGATATTCAGCAACACATTTACAAAGTTGGTGGAAGACTCCTCAGCTATTACCTTTATTACACTGTAGCTTGTTCCACTTATTAATACAAATGCAACACAACAGTGCGAGGATGCATATTTTCAGCTGTTAATACATATTTTTACATTAGATCTGCTTGTCCTTACAAGTGCAAGCTTTGTGGGGATCTTCTTCTTAGATACATTATGTACAGCTAACCCCGACTGTTCTGTGTCATGACGATACCTTTACAGATTACTGCATTGGAGGAACCAAGGGGAAAGTAGCTAGAACACTGAATTTCTGATGAGTTTAACAAAGTGTGATGCTCAGGGGTATTTTAGATCATCTTCTCTGGTTTTTAATGTACAGAGGAGTTTAGAATATTTACTCTTACTGTGGGTACCTTTATGTTAAAAACAAAACTTTAGTATAGCTCTTTTTAATCAGCCTTTGACGTAGGCTGACTTATAAATGATTCACATCAAATAGCTATACAGTTTTAAGTAGTGCTGAAGTCAAATATGACATAGTAGCAATGTCACCTAATAGTCAATACAGATCAGAAGGTACGGAACAAAAGTTACTGATTGATCACATTGAATCCCATGTTAAAGAAGCTGAAATTTCATTGATGATTTAACAAGCAAACAAACAAAAAATAAATTAAGCTTTAATTATGCTTACCCGTGAAGACTGTGGTGAATTATGTAAGACAAAGAAAATTAAGTGCTACAAGAGCAGACATTCATTTGAGAAATATAAACACCAAAAATAATCACATTCATATCACAGATTTGGAGCATACATGTTAACTCCAGAAGGGATTCTGCATTTCCAGAGAAAAGGGTTTCTAACGTAGTGAACTGAAAACTCTTGGAATTCACTATGGCTTTAAGTAGGTAGTATTACTTATCATTTATAAAAAATTCCCATGGATGTTTTAGAAATGTGATAAAAACCACTAGCTCTCCATGTGAAGGAATACACCGACCATATCAATATATCAATCGCAATGGCTCTTTTAAATTAAAAAAAAAAAAAACTGCATTTTTGTATGGAGGAAAAATGTGTCAAGCAGAGTAGTTGTAAGTCTTATTTAAACTATAAAATATGATTACTTTTCTCTATAACCAAGTATATCTCTGCTGTTAATAGAAATACACTGGAAGTGGGTAAGTCTGTTCAATTTTTGCATAAAACATGGAGTTCAAGTTACTGTGTAAGGAGCAGAAATTCTACTTCTATGATGGGTTTTTATTTGATTAAAAAAATCAAATTTTGATTTGATTGGGGTGGGGTTGGTTTGTTTTTTCTTTGGTTCTTTCCTCCTGTATTCCCTTGGGATGTGATTGATGCCATCCCAGAAAAAAAGAAGCAGCGCCAGAAATGGCACGGTTCTAAGGCAGTTGAATTACAAGCCAGGAAAAAAGAAATGCCAGTTGGACAAACACAGGAAGTGTAACCGTCAGCTTGTTAGTCATTGTATCTCTGTCACAAATGAAAGTAGTATAAAGAAAGTCTGTTGTTTCTAGCTCGTGACTACATTGAAATATTGTTCCCATATGATAATGTTGAAATCGTTATCTCTGCTGTGTTGGTGGTAGGATATTCATTTGATTTCATTACTATTTCACATGTAGATTCATCATTTGGCATTCCAGCTTTGATTACGGAGAACTAACATCTAAGCATGCCCGCCTGGCAGGTAGCTGTCCAGGCCACGTTACCCTACCTGGCTTACAACATTGTCACAGAAAATAGTGTCAAAATGGAAGTGAAGGTTAAATATAACATGGGTGCTATTTCTGTCCTTGATACAAGGCCTGTTATTTGTCATAGACAGAAATTAGGTTGGCCTGACCCGATTTAGTCTTAACAAATGTATCTTGACTGTTGCTTTTCTTTTTATTATATACAGGTCTTGGAAATATCTCATGTCATTATTTGTTGAGCTGAGTTAGGCTGACCAGCTGCTGAGTATGATTGTGTGGTTATGTTACCAAAATAAACTTGGAATAGAGTGTTTTCCTCCTTGCACCTCATTTGCTTGCTCCCTTTTCCTTGTGTGGCTTTGATGTCCACACAGCAACACACACCAAGGAAAATTAAGGATTTGATCCAGCAGAACTAACCCAGCTGGGAGGAGAAGGGTAGAGAGGGAGGTAGGAAGAGCTTTCAGGCAAATGAGTTCCTTGACCCCACTTAGCACACAGATGCACAAACACCAGTGCTGACACTAGGGAGATGGCCAGAAGTGTGGGACGAAGCAAAGCTGCCCTGCCCATTGACTGCCTGCACACATGTAAGGTTAAAATAATCCGCAGTCCTCTTTCTCTCTGTGCATGGTGGCTACCTATTTCCAGTCTTTTAGAGCCTCTTATATCCTCGAGGTTGTAAGCAATAATTGCTAACAGCTTTAAAGTTCCTTATCCAGTTCCCCATGAGCTCTAGGCCATAGCAAACTTCATCAGGTGTATATGATGTAAAAACCTCTAACTTATCAAAGTAGCCTCCAAATTGTTCTCTCCCTTTCATAGCCAGAGTGCTTGCTTTACATCATTGTTTTAGTTCTCTGATCATTGGTAACCTCCTGAGGCTGCAGTTTTGTGTTTGTTGACTACATGGTATTCCTATCCCAGTTGCTCTGGTGTTTGTCATGGGACATCACCCTCCAAGTTGTGCTGGTGCAAGTGGTTGGGAGTCAGTTTTTGGATTAAATCAGGGAATGGATCCAAGTTGAAAAGTCATGTTTTATTAATTGTTTTATTTTAACCCAAATCCCTGAGGGGACAGCATGCCAACGGAAACAAGCCAGGGATTGGGAATACCTTAAGCCACTGACCACTTTCTATTGTGAAAAAAAGCCCCTGCAAAGACTTCAGCAAAACAGCTTCAGATTTACATGATTGCAGCTGAGATTAAAATCTGGCCTTGATGCATGAACCATCTGTTTCCATCCCAAGAAAAGAGACTCAGCAGGAATATTTGTAATTCTGAGGACAGGATTCTGGTTTAATTCCTGTAGCTGTGTATCACAAATAACTCTACTGGTGATGCTAGAGTTATTTTCTTGTTTATTCTAGCATACTTTGTTTCCGAACTTTCTCTCCAGAAAATTACAGAACGAAAGACATACTGTGGGACTGACCTGGATTTCAGTTTCTTCATGTTTACACCAGCATAACTTCAGTAGAGTGCTCTGGATTCATACCAGTCTAGCTCAGAATATAGATTTTTTTTTAAACAATATGAAATGCATATCATTTTGTCTCAGTAACTTTGGAGTAACGTACCTCACCACTGCTGTCTTGGCAGTCCTGATTAAATGTGACATTTTTTCACTCCTTGAATTTTGCCCATACTTGAAGTGATCTGCACAGGGAGAGTATTAACTTTGTGAAGTAAAAAACACATACATGCCTATATTTTGATTTTCTGTAAATCAAATGAGAATGTATAAAATAGAAATGAAAATAATTATAATAAGATTCATTTAAATTAAAATGATCATCCATCAGGGATCTCACCTTGCTGACCATTGTGTTTGCTAGCAGGTATGGAAAAAGTTTTACTCTTAAAATGAATAGTATAATTTATTGAGTAATAATTAGTGAGTAATAATTTAGTGAGTAAGCATTTTACAATGTTACTCAGTTTTCTGCTGTTCTTTTTTATCTGTTTCTAATACTTACGTCTGGTTCCCAGTGGCACCCATTAGTTAACGTACTGCTGGTTAGATGAAGTATGCACCTCTGTTTCTTGGTAAAAATAAAATTAACTCAGATCCACAGTGTTCATAAGACATGCTGAAAGAAAATGTTATCCATTGAGACAATAGTTATTATCTAAAAGACCATAGTAAAATATATGAGAGATGAAATGCCCTATACTTTCACGTATATCTATAGGGTCATGTTTGCACATTAGAAGACTTACAATTTGGAGTGCCAGAAAAAAAGTTCTGTCTTCTGGATTGATGTGCATACCGTACCTCTTTGAACTTGCACATAGCACAGGATATACTTGTTCAGTATTCATTTGTTTTAATACTGTCTTTTTCTGTCACATCATTCCCCCTTCCCTCCTATCAGAGTCAATTTCCATCTTGTACCATGCTCCTTCCTGCTGTTGAGTCTTTAGATTTGCCTACAAAGACAAATAACAAATACATCACAGAAAGAACATCAGGTTTTGCGGGTTCTCAGCTCTGGAGCCCAAATATTGGGGATACTTACAGATGTTTCTCTCTTTACATCTTCTCCACTTGTAGCCTAAACAAGTCTTGACACATTCCTCCTTGCATGACCATGCAGGAACCATCTGTCTCATTTCCAGACTTAGCTTCAGTCTATCTGTTTCTGCAGCTTCAGCACACATACCCTTCTTCAGCTTGCAGATTTACAGACCTGATTCTCTATTCAGGCAATTTTTATGTTGGTCCTCAGGCAGGTAACTTATATTTTTCTACAAATTTATGTAAAATTTGATGAAGATTATGAGAGAAAATATAACGCTTTCTCCCCCCTTGCAGGTCTCTATGGTTGCTGTGATATTTAAAGCAGGGCACAACATAAAACTTAAACTGTTGGCAAAAATCAGTTGTACTTATATTTTTTATATCTCTATCATTATTTTAAACTGCATTGTGGAGCAAGGACTGGAACTGCTGAATACGCTACCTCATTGTATGTGGTGTGACCCATATAAATTTATATATGACTTCACAGAAGAGTGCCCTGAAGATACGACTGGAAGAAGTTGGACTATAGGATGTACTGTACAGCAGAAGATTTGGTTAGTCTTTAAATATATGACATGAACACATCTTTCCAGAGAAAACTTGGATATTTCTCTTGCAAAAATGCTCCAACCATTTCAGCTGATTCTTTTCTTCTCTGGCTTAAACCCCCAGTTCAGTAACGCATATGGGGAGAGCAAGTTTCCCAGCACAGTAACAAGAATTTGGTGAACAGAAATGTCTGTGCTAACTCCACACAAGTCTTGGCACAAAATTAAATGTGGGACTGATTGAATCGGTTCCTTCTCATAAACCTACACAAACTGTAGATATCAAGTATCTACAAACCAAAGAGGGGAAAAGTAAGTGCTGAGAAGGTTTCCTCAGGATAAGCTCTGGAGAATAGTAGTCATACTGAATTTGCAAGCACTAATTAATTTGAGACACCCAGAGTCTGCTGAATCAGTACAAGAGTACTAGCACACACTGGCATCAACACTGGGTTGTATAACTTGGACCACATCCTGGAAGGCAGTGGCTGTTCTATGAAAAGACTACAGGATTACCTGTACACCTGATAAAACAAAGGACTCCCTGAAGGACTTTCTGACCAACTACCTAGAAGCCATTGGTGCTTCAGCATGATCCTCTACTTCCAAGAACACAGTTATTTTCTAAGAAATGTCGGTTATAGCCAGCATCTGTGCTGGTCAAACCCATATCAAGGATAAGGGAATTTGCACCACTTCTACACAAAGTCAGAAATCTGGTAAGGCAGAAATGGGTTCTATTCTGCTGGTTTCCTTGCTTTTGTTTTCCAGTTAAAAATACGTGGAAACAAATGAAACAGCAAAGTTTGAATGTAAAACCATTCAATAGATAGATTCAATTATAACACTTATTCTATACAGTACTAATCATCTCTATTCCAAAAATTATCCATAACAGTGTCCAGAGTAAATCAGATTCAGGGCATGTTGTCCTACCTTGAAGAGTAGCTAATACTAGATACGTTAAAGAAAGAGCAAGAAACCTGGCAGTATATTGCTAGGCAGTTGGTTGTCTGTGTAGAAAGGTGTGCTTCTAAAACCTCTAATTGCTGGTTGATATTTATATCTGAAATTATTATCTAAAGTTCAATATTTAACAATGTAATTGTTAAATTGTCTCATTGGTCCCATTTATATCTAACATTTTTGAACTTGTCTATACCTTTTGCTGTAATGATATTCTATGATAAGGACTCCATGAGGCAATTTTGCTTTGTGTGAAAGGTTTCCTCTTGCCACTTGACAATGCCACTGAATTTCAGTTTCAGTGAATGCTCCCTTGCTCTCATAACAAGAGCATATTACTTATTATTGGGATTCTTTTCTTGTGTCCTCCATTATTTGTCTTCTGTTTAAGGGAAACAATGTATAGTCTTTCAGTAGGTTTTTACTAATTTTTATTTCTGCTAATTCTTCTCTACCCTTTTTGATAGAGTGAATAAGATTGTGCACAGTATTCTGGATGACAAGTCGCTTATTTAGTTAATTAAATTACAATATGCAGGCATGCATTATACTTTTTATGTTCTATTACTGTTCTGTTTCTTGTATAGCCCAGCAACTGTTTACTTTTTCCACCACCAAAACTTCATAAGTAATGGTCTTTTTTGATGTGTGCACAGTTTTGGTTGAGTCTTTTTCTGAGATAGAGTCAGTTTAGAACCCACGAAAGTGAGCAGTTCCAGTGATTTCCTTTAAAGTGTGCTTAAGAGATTTGCCAGCATCTGGTTTTGTCTGCCATCGTATTTTCTATTCACTCAACTTGCTTAAGGCCTCCAAAGTTTTTCACAGTTTCTCTGGTCTTGATCAACTTAAATAATTCTGGAACGTCAGTAAAACCCTTTCCAGATAGTTGATAAACAACAGATGGCCTAGGATGGAACCTTGTGGCACACCACGGATAACCTCATACCATAGCAACCATTTTTCTTTCTTTTTGTTTCTTATTACTTCACCATTTTTTTGATCTGTGCAGCTACTTTGTCTCCTCTTTCTCCTCCTCCTCCTTCTCCTCCTGCATGCCTGCTTAGCTTCTTTCATTGCTCTGTATGAAAGAGTTGGACAAAGTACTGTACACTTGCATAAACATGCAGTACCATCACATGTAATGCAACAAACACAGCACACCACTGAGGTGCTGGGTTATACTGGTATGATTGCATTTGTTGGCATTAACCTGTACTCTTGCCATTTGAATCTCACAGTTTCCTCCGTTTCTTCTCATATTGTTTTCATAAGAGCTTTATGCTCTTGTAAACTATCTGTACAAATGATATCACCGGTCTTAAGTTATACCAGTCAGGAATTTACAAGTGCTGGTTTGTAGCTGAGTAAAATATATTCAACCACAATGTATTCCAAAATTCTTAATCCTAAACTAATCTCTCTATGATCAGCTCCTGACTCACAGTTCCTTCTGAAGACCACATTGCCAGCTCATCCCTTACCACTCGTCAGTGTTTGCTTCTCTAGCACAGGTAGTGTAACTTCCAGTCTCTCCTGGCTATGGTGTCTAATCTGTCTGTCAGAGAGCCTTATGTACTGTATATCAACCAGGCTGTACTGACTTCAGTGATGTTAGATTAGTCTACAGCACCAGATGGCCTTCCGTCTTTTTGGCACTCTTACAAAATGGCCAATCTTTCTGCTCCTGGAATGGTGAGTGTTTGCACACGGAGGATGTTGGCTGCACTTAGAAGTCTTTCATTTTCTTGAACAATGTTTTGGATTTAGAACAGGTAGAGTCATGGATGATGAGGTAGCACACTCTGACCCGGTCTACCCCTTTCAGATCAAAGGAGCATCCCCGAATGCTCCCAGTAAAAGAATCTACCTTGACTTGTCCACTGCATCTGGAAATTATGCTGTAGAGCTTTCTCTTCTGGGCGCACACAGGAGCTCAGAATAAGCTGAGATGTTGGGAATGCAGCGTAAGCAAAATAAGGAGTAGAAACAAGAAGAATTTGTCACAGACAGCTGGGGATTGTTCACTTTTGCATGTTTGATTTGAAAGTAAATTACTAGCTGAGCCAAATCTTCAGTAGAAAAGTGACTCTTGAATAAGCAGATCCATCCCCCTGGAGGATCCTGTCTGAGACACAACTGCTGTGAAAGCTCCCATGCAACTCTAATTACAACACCTGTCTAGGAGGACAGGAGCATAGTGCATAGAGCATTGTCCCCTATGGCTGTCCAGCTACTGCAGCAGCTCTTCCATTTGCTGCGGTAAGCAGTTAGCACAGGCTCCAGCGGCTTTGAGCCTCTCTAGTCCAGAGAAGAAAAGTGAGCTTAGCTCTGAAGAAGACAATTATATACAATAGTTATAGGCAGTCACAGTGTCACCCTGCACTTACATCATACATGTCTCTAAGGACAGCTGCATGTCTTTTTGCAAATGGGCATACTGGAAAGCACGAACATATTGGAAAGATTCCAACAGAGGGCCACCAAGATGATCAAGGGACTGGAGCACTTCTTCTATGAAAGGAGGCTGAGAGAGCTGGGACTGTTCAGTCTGGAGAAGAGAAGGCTCAGGGGTGGATCTTACAGATGTGTATAAATACCTGAAAGTAGGGTGCCAAGAGGACAGAGCCAGTCTCTTTTCAGTGGTGTCCAATGCCAGGACAAGAGATGATGGGCAGAAACTGGAACAGAAGGCTCCATCTGAACACCAGGAAGCACTTTTGTACCGTGCAGGTTATGGAGCACTGACACAGGCTGCCCAGAGAGGTTGTGGAGTTACCCTCCTTGGAGGTCTCCAAAAGCCATCTCAACATGGCCCTGGGCAACCTGCTCTGGGTGTCCCTGCCTGAGCAGGGGTGTTGGACCAGATCACCTCCAGAAGTCCCTTCTAACTTAAACCATTCTGTGATTCTTGGAAATTTTGGACATTTTTTCCTATCCACAAAGCTAGGGAGAGATGATCTCTAGCAAGACACACAAATGGGCTAAAAAGGTGGAGATGTAAGTTATGACAAGAAATTTATAAAAATGTAGAAAACAGAGTGTAAACTTTGGTTTTCCCAGGAGGCAAGATCCTGAACTCTTGCACCTTGCCTTTTGAATGACCCTCACCTCAGCGGTCCTCCTTTTTTCAAAAATGACCTCACACTCGTTGTCTGGTCACCTTCTGTCGAACCAAAGTGAGAAAATAAGATGGCATTAGATCTATTAACACATTTGCTCTAGTGAAACGGAGAGATGAGGAGTCAAGGCCTTGTCATGATCTGTGCTGAGCTGATGCAACAGGCTCTGCTGGGGCCCTGAGGTATGGAGCAGTACCTGGCTAGGAACACTCAAAACTTTGTTGTCCCTATTTTTTTGGCACCACAGTCAATACAGATCATTTTGTACCTTCCATAGTAAATGACAAGGCAAATTATTTGCAGTGAGCTCCTGCTGTACAAGTGGTCAACACACATTTCATTGCAGAGCCAGCAATGAGTATATCAAAAGTGAAGACCTGGTACTTCATTAATTCACTTTCCTTCTTTTTTATTTTTTTTCCAGCTGTTCTGTTTTCAATATGTAGTCAAAAAATCATGTTCAAGGGAAAATCACATTTTTAGAAACATGTTCATTTCATACCATACAGCAAGGCAGTGGTAGATTTCTCAATTGAGTTATCTGAGAAAACTTATATGCTTTTGGAAACAAATCACTTAATCCTGAGGACTGTCTAGGCAAATTCATTCATCATCATGTATGGGAATTTCAACGTGCCAATTGGGAATTAGACACCCAAATACAGGGATGTAGATCATCCTTAAGGCTCTCTTAAAAACTGCAGCCAATATCATCAGAATATTTTTTCCTTTACGAATAGAACTTAACAAATGTGGTGTTCCTATGTTCTGAAAAGTCCACTGGGTTATTTTCCCTCTGCAGGGGCAAAGGTGCTGTAATAACTTTAATATCAGTGTTTCCTATTTTATTATTCCAGAGTGATTTTCTTCAAATATCCCATTTGCTTATTTTATTTTATTTTATTTTATTGAATTCATGGCATATGCTAAATTCAGTACAACCTGAGAAATCTTTTCTTTCTAATGTGTAAAAGCAGCTGTTTGAAGCTCATTATTATATGGCCACAGCTCACATAGTGTTCATAATCCCTGTAAGAGAATGTGATCTTCAAAAATGGCCAAAAAAAACTTGAACTATAGAAAAGCTACTCATCCACAAACAATCCTCCAGTCTATACAGAAAAGTGATCCTAATTCTCTGGACTGTATGTTTGAATGTGGTCTAAGCAAGTCTCTTTCTTCAACTATGTGTAGAACTATGTAGAGCTTGAGCTACAGCAATCTCTAAGCAAATAAAACAAAACAAACAAACAACAACCTTTACCAAAAATACCCATTTTTTACAAATATTATTTCAAATTAGCAAACAAATGAGGACATTAGTATTTACTAGAGATTTTGATAGCAAGAGATAATGATTGGTACTGTGAAACAGGGTTACAATATGAAACTGAGAACTGATATCATCCATTACTACCAGGAAAATTACTCCAAGCAATTGGGGAGTTAAAAAAAAAAATAGAAAACTTTACACTAAGAAGCTGTGAAATAAAGAATTAATTTATTCTTCTGTCAGGCAGACTCTTCCCAGCAAAGGCTCCTTTTGACTGACTGAAAGCAAAAGGGATCACGTTACTTTGCCTTCAAATCCCTGTTGCTTAAATAAAGCACAGCACTGAATTGAGAGGATGATGTTTGCTTGTTGTAAGATTATGGAAACTGTGTGCAATAGAAAACTGGATGTTAACTGGGTGAATGAGTAGATTCTGAGCAATAAAACATCAGTGTATGACAGCAGAACACAACACTGAAGAGGTATCATAGCACATGGGCTTCTCTAGACCAGAAAGGCAACGTGGATTAGATAAAGCCAGTCAATGTTCTTTGCTTGTTGTAGCCTCAGAGGGAAGTTGCTAGTAGAAGAGATTTTTTTCTGAAATACTCACAAGCTAAGTTATTGATTAATGCTAGATATCCACCTCTTCAGATGAAATCCCAGTTTGCTTTGCCTGCTTACTAAGCAAAAATTGAATAAAAGGTCACTTTACTCAAATCTAGCTAAATAAATATTTTTAAACCTAAATTAATTATGCTCATATGCTGAGATTTTTATTATTTATTATTATTTTATTTTTATTTGAGCTTTATGGCCAGCCAAGGATCACCGTCAGTAAGAAGACTATCCCTATTTAGATCAACTGGCAAACATAAAACCCATCTGTGTGTTGCTTAACAGGTGCCATTTTAGATCCATGGGGAGCAAAGCAAGCTTTGTACAGATGGACAGTCATTCATTGGACCTTTGCTAGCAGCAGAATATTTATTCAGCTATTGCCTACCTACTGGCTCAACATTTGAAATATCCAGTGAAAAATGTTTCTGGTGGAATATTTTCATGAGGCAAATAGGAGGAGGAAGTTGAGGAAATTCCATTAAAACCGTTGGCTTACAATCACTGACACTCCCATTTCGATCAAGAACTACAAATTCTGGCAAATGTCCTGGACAGTAACAAGATGCTCCCTAAAGGCTGTCATTATTAATAGGAATACGATTAAACTGTATACTTTTCATGGAAAGGAAGGGAGTTCTTTCCTTGAAAGCAGTTGTATAATTTGGAATGGAAAGTGGCAACTCCCAGACAGTATGCCAGGTAGTGAGGGACTGTTAGGTCATCACTTCAATTCTTTCCTTTTGTTTCTGTGCTGGATAGAAATTACTATTTCTGATGTTGTTATAGTAAAGGTAAAAAATGTATTAAAGGAAAATATTTTTTAAAGCTCTGGGGTAAAACAAAAGCACGAACTTTTGCCAGTTTTGTGTTACTGTGATGAGATTTTTTTATGCAATATCTGCAAAGACAGCATCCTGGGAATTTGGAAAAGAGATATTTTGCATATATATTAAGCTAGATACAGTTTATAGAAATACTACTTGCAGGTAAAGAAAGGGTCAAAGCTATATTTACAAAAATGGAAAGCACAAAAATATTAATATGTTGGAAGGATAGAAATATTTTTTGTTATTTTGGTTAAAAGAAACTTCCCAAAGTATCTGGAGTGCATATAGTATACCAAGTAGTTTACTAAAAATGAAATAGTCCATATATTATCAGCCTCCTGAGATGGAACTCCTAATACAAAAATGCAACAATCTATTTAGTTTAATGAGCTTGATTGCAAGTCCATGGAGATGCACCCAAACCAGAGTAGTCTTAGCCTCAATGGATCATTGTTAAGTTCTGGTACTTCTCCTGATAGATAAACATTAACATCTCTGTCTTCTAACTTCAAACCTCAAGAATTTGTGCTATGTTTCCACGCTGTTATAAGAGTTGTTTTAAAGAAAAGGAAAATGGCAGATACCACAGACAAGACAGTCTGTGGAAATCAAAAAGGGAAAACAGAAATAGAAACACCTGCAGAAATCACTTTGTGCCCTTCCCTGGACACAACAGGATGCACTGTAACAGAAGACCATAACAGTGGATTTCCATAGTAGGTATGACTAAAGCAAACATTAAACAAAACAAAACAAAAACCCCTAAAGATATATATTTTACATATTTTCAAAAAAAAAAAAAAAATAATAATAATAATAATAATAATAAAACAATTTTCTGGTTGTTTCTAAATATAAACAAAGAAGAAAATTAAACCACAGTAGAAAACAAATGGCAGTATATAGCTCTTATTTAGGATACAGGATTCATTTTCAGAAGAAAACTTTAAGGGTTAAGTTTTAAAAGTGCCCAGGAAGACATAGTTCTCATTAGCCTGTGAAGAGCTGCCTGGAGTAAAGTCACTGCAGTCCAGTTACAGATGTGTTTGCACATAGATAGATAGATACGTGCTTTGTCCCTGGGTTTAAAAGAAGACCCTGATGAGAATTATAGCTGTTTATTCAGGAGGGAAAAGGAAAACAGGGAACAGGTTTCTTTATACGCCAGCAAGTCAGACCACGAGGTAGAAAATAAGGCACAGCTAGAAGAATTAATATTACGTTTTAGAACATTAACTTCTGAGATTACCTGTAGAGGACTTCGCTATGGCCAGCATGTTTCTGAAACTACCCCATTGGGCATTTCTAAATTATAAGCATCCATTGCTCAGACATAGTGAGGATGAAGTTCAAATCAGCAATAAATCTACATTGTAACTACAACAGATCAGTTTTGATGGTGTTAGCCATGATTTTTACTTATGGCCTTCTCTAAGGCATTGTAGCTTGCCAAGGATCATGCCTACAATACAAATACAAAGTAAAGATGACTGCACAAAAAGATATTTTCAGGTAGTTCTGTCTTCGTTATTATGATGAAGAATGCTGCTTCAGATCAGCGTTAGAAAAAAAAGAACTCAAGAGACTGCTGGTCGTCCACAGCTGACCATTGCAAAATAACCTTTGACATCAGCACCAGAGAGCGGGGCCTCTGCTCTCATCCTGTATTTAATGGCTGCCTCTCCTGCTAGGAGTCCTCAGTCTCTTGTGTCCTGGTAAGCATCAACCACGCAGCCCTGTATTCCTTTTTCTTTGCTGTTTGACGGTCAGCTATACACCACCATGGATGTACTGGGGGGAGGCTTCTCTCATGCCCCCTCCCCGGTCCCCCAGGCAGGTGTGAGAGAGCCCTGATTTGGTGAAGGCTTCTCTTAACCATCCTCTTCTTTCCAAAGCCTGATCTGCTTCCTTTTCCTTTAGAGACCATATGAGGCTTTCTCAATATGTTCCATTGTATTTTATATCTAAGTTCACTGCTTATTTTGCATTGCGAGTTCATTCATTTTCTTTGGGCTTGCTAAGTGCAGCTAGTCTGTGCATGGCTCATTGAATTATTTCTAAGCAGCTACAGCCAAACCTCAGCCAGAAGCCCCTGCTGAAAAAGTGGTATTTTTCTTGCTTGCATTCTGTGCATAAGGAAAGTAATCATATTTGTGTAATTCATGCTTCAAGTTCATCCAATAAAAAAGAAGGTTCTTCAACCTGTTGTGTGTGGGTTTTTTTTTTATCCTCCAAGTGTGAAAATTAGATTTATCAGTTATTAACTTGTTTATTTTTTTAAGGTATCTAGCTTTGTGTCACTGTTGATTTCAGTATTTGCAAACTGGCTTTGTCATTTTATTGATAGCACTTGAGTGAAGAACTCTCTGATAATATATGCAAACTCACAGCTCTCAACAAGCTTTACAGCTCCGTTAATGAGGGGATTAACAAGAGCACTGCAATGTATTTAACCTGCGGCACTAGCTCTGTTTCAATAAGACTTCAACAGCCTATTAAATGGAGTGGGGGCTCAATTAACCCAGACAAAGGCCACTCTACAGAACATGGCAGGGAGGACCACAGTTAGCATCTGCCTAAGCAGCTTGTTCCGAGCTGGAAATAAAGAGGGTGACATGTTCTCGCCCCAAGCTATGATATAACTGAAATGGTGATTCTAGTTCATCTGGGCTGACTGAATAGGTGACGGCATTGAAACCCACCACTATCTCGCCATATGACAGTTTGTAAAATCAGAGTGCACTCAACGGTCACCCCAGAGCCTCCTGTGTGATAGGATGGAGGTATTGTTCGGGGCTTGGTGGGAGCTTTCGCTACCGCAAGGCTGCAGTGCCGGCATGGTGTTACGTTTGGACAGTCGGGGAGCATCACGTCAGTAGATCTTTCGGGGAATGTTATGTTTTAAGTCTCCTGCTGGAGAGGGATTGGGCATAGAGGTGTTGTTGGTCTTTGTGTAACCTGTTATTTCACTGGGGGTTAGTATACAAACTCAGAAATGACACGTAAGCAGGGTGGGAGAAAAACATAATTGGAAAAAAAATGCAAATACAATAATAATATACGTATGCTTCTCACTAAGTTTTTGCTTAAATTTCATGAGTCTGTTTTAAAAGGTGCTACTCACACTTATGGTTAGACTTGTGCTGAAAATGCTTTACTGGATAAAGATCTATTTTTTCCCCTTGCTCAGGGTAAGGGAAGGAATGCTTTTTGCTGTACCTGGGACAGGAACAAGCTGATTTATGAATACCAAGTATTATTCTATTTGGTAATTCTAGCTTTAGTTTTCTGAATAGATAATGTTACAAACCACAGATTTTATCAAGAAGTGGTCAGTGATGAAAGAAGGTACAAACAGCATTAAGGTGTCATTATGATGCCCTGGTGAAAGAATCTAGAAGCATAGTGTCATAATGAATTGAAAATAATGCTAAGTGATCTCTCTTTCTTATTGGATAAAATAGAAAATAACAAAAATATTTAGTTAACCACCAATCAGTTGCAAAAATGCAACTAACTTGTAATTATCTACTGCAGACTGCACCAGAGATACAACATCTAGCTAGGTGAGGACCATTTGTTCCTGGATGAAATATTAAGTCTTTCAGAAAACATCTTACACATAAGTATATTTTTCCATGTAGTGAACCTATGTAGCAAGTCTGATCAAAAGGGTAAGGTAGGGTTTTTGTTTTTCATTTGCTCCTTTCATTAGCAGTGCTGTGTGTTCCTTAGAAAAGTATATGCTTGTGAACATACATAAAGCAATAGGCCTTCTGGTAGAGCTTGCCAGAACCTGATGACAACGGCCAATAAAGATACATGTGTTATCAGCAGAATTAGTTGAGGAGTACCGAAATATTTTTGAATAATTGTACTGACTTTGGAGAGTGCGAAGTTGAGTATTAAGTCCATGGCTAAGCTGAAGATAAAAGTATATGAAATTAACTTATCCATTTCTAGTTTGAACTATCCCAAATCTGTCTTTCATAGATACCAGGCCCATGAATTTATCTACCTTGTATACGGTGAAAAACATACATACGACCTTTTCCCATGGTTGTTTATTCTAATGTTCTATATATTTGACCATCTGTGAGATGCAAGCACACAGAAATGTAAGAATCCTTCCCTTTTCTGCAAGTTACTTCTGGTTTTTCGATTCTTGTGAAATCTCAGGTCTCAAGTCATTGAAGACAGAAAACATCTGCATTTCTAATGTAGGGAAAAAAAAAAAAAAAAAAAAAAGACAACTTTTTGTATCCCCTCCAGAGATAATTAAGAAACACAAAAGAGCAGAGACCCAATTACTTGTGCTTTGGGGTCAACTTTAAGTACTTCTGATTATCATAGTAAGGACACGTGCTGCTAATTTTATACTTTTTTTTACGGAGAGTAATTTTCTTTGCTTGGATCTGAATGTTTTTATGCTTTGATGATGAAATAGTTGAATTACCATAGCAATGTATTGATTTCCAGCAGAGAAAAATAAAGGGAAGTTATTAAACGAACACCGGTTTTCTGTTGAGATGTATTTGCTTACTTTTTTAAGTCTTATCTGATGTTGATAGAGCGTTATCCTTTCTAAGCACATCTAACTAAACATGCCTCATCAGTAGAATACATATGTTATTAAAAGTTCTAGATGCAATGTTTATAAAAATAAAAGAAAAAATAAAATTGGAACAACAAATTATATTATTAAATAATGAGGAACTACATTCTGTTTTCAGCAAGTGTGTTATGTAGTTTCTGCAGATGCGTGCATATCTTACTACTGTTTGTTTGGATTCCTTGGATCTTTGATTTGGAGAGGTCCCTGTTGTGCTGGGAATGGCACAAACATATAGAAATCAGAATGAGATGATGGTGCATGGGTGGTGGCGTTTTCTAATTTCATTTTCCTATCCAATGTATTCCATCCCAATAGTGACAATAGCAGATACTGTCTGGGAATAGAATGCAAGCCTAGCTATTCGCTGTGGTCCATTCCCTTTGTATTTCCACAGCATCCACAACTACTGGAAAAGGGATGTTAGAGAAAGCATCCCGTCTATTTATTTTAGTGTCTGCTTATGCACCTGTTGTCTGTGAATTTATCCAGTCCTCTTTGAACCTGTTGATACCTTCTGCCTCCACAACATCGTATAGACACAGATTCCTGAAGCTCATTACAGTTGTTTTAAAAACAAAAAGAACTGCTTAAAAAAATACTTCTTAGAATAATCCCTTATTTGATGTGAAACAACTAGTTCAAATAGTGTGAGATTTGCTGCATAACTGCTCACCTTGCCCACTATCAACATGAGCATCTAAACGCATCATTCAGTGCTCCCCCATCTTGTCCAGCTTGACAAGTCCCAGCCCAGTACTCACAAAGAAGTAGCTCATTCTACTTAATTATTTTATTTGCTATTCTTCATACTTCCTCTAACCTTGCCACATCATTTTTATGTATGGAGACTGGAACTGCAAACAGTACTTAAAGAAGGTCCACAGCTACATCTTGCCTATCACATGCACCTTTTTCTATTCATTCTTGCCTAGGAAATTTGGTCATTGAACGATAGCAATGGTTTAATCATAAGAAGACAATAAAACATTAGGCAAAGTGTTACAACAACAATTAAAAAATAAAATCTTAGTACATGTTGCTCTTGCTCCTCTTCAAAATCATTTTTTGTTATTAGGAAAAGCATGCACTATAAAAGCATCCCATAGATCTTTGCTTTCTGTTAGTGCCATGCTAGGTACACTGGCTTCCAGCCAGGCCAAGTTAACTGGAACTCAGTTAGCATCTTTAACACTTTTAGGCAGTTATTTTCTTTACTTTTATTGGCAAGTAATTCCCTGTGAATTGAGCTGCACAAGAATGAAGATGTATGGTAATTTCTTTAACTTATACATGGCATTTAGCAGAAGACAAAATCAGTGTGGTATTGGAAGTGATGTGTGAACAGAAAATGGATGAGTT